>NC_134407.1:106487078-107855397 GCF_038048845.1 Mixophyes fleayi
ATATATATATATATGTAGTGTATGTATATATGTGTAGGTATATATATATATATATATATATATATATATGCATATACAGTCAGGTCCATAAATATTGGGACATCGACACAGTTCTCATATTTTGGGCTCTAAACACCACCACAATGGATCTGAAATGAAACAAACAAGATGAGCTTTAACTGCAGATTTTCAGCTTTAATTTGAGGGTATTTATACCCAAATCAGGTGAACGGTGTAGGAATTAAAACGGTTTCTATATGTGCCTCCCACTTTTTAAGGGACCAAAAGTAATGGGACAATCCTACATTAAACTTTCACTATTTAAAACTTTGTTGGAAATTCTTTGCAGTCAATTACAGCCTGAAGTCTGGAATGCATAGACATCACTAGACTCTAGGTTTCATCCCTGGTGATTCTCTGCCAATGTCTTCAGTTCCTGCTTGTTCTTAGGGTATTTTCCCTTCAGTTTTGTCTTCATCAAGTGAATCAGGTCCGGTGATTGATTTGGCCATTGCATAACATTCCACTTTTTAACCTTAAAAAACTCTTTGGTTGTTTTTGCAGTATGCTTCGGGTCATTGTCCTTCAGCACTGTGAAACGCCATCCAATGAGTTCTGAAGCATTTGACTGAATATGAGCAGATAATATTGCCCAAAACACTTCAGAACTCATCCTGCTGCTTTTGTCAGCAGTCACTTCATCAATAAATACAAGGGAAGCAGCTCCATTGGCAGCTATACATGCCCACGCCATGACACTATCACCACCATGCTTTACTGATGAGGTCGTATGTTTTGGATCATGAGCAGTTCCTTTCCTTCTCCATACTCTTCTCTTCCCATCACTCTGGTATAAGTTGATCTTTGTCTCATCTGTCCATAGAATGTTTTTCCAGAACTGTAATGGCTTTTTTAGATGTTGTTTGGCAAGCTCTAATCTGGTCTTCCTGTTTTTGTGGCTCACAAATGGTTTACATCCTGTGATGAACCCTATAAATTCACTCTTGTGATGTCTTCTCTTGATTATTGACTTTGACACATATACACCTACCTCCTGGAGAGTGTTCTTGATTTGGCCAACTGTTGTGAAGGGGTTTTTCTCCACCAGGGAAAAAATTCTTCTGTCATCCACCACAGTTGCGTGCAGGTAAGCCTTAAGCCCAAATAAAATAGCATAGCATTTGATCATGTTAGGACTGACCAGAATGGGAAGAAGCCTTAAGCCCAGATAAAATAGCATAGCATTTGATCATGTTAGGACTGACCAGAATGGGAAGACTTTGGTGTGAGTTGGTCAGCTTAAATTGCAATATGTGGAACTAACATCCCTGTCATTAATATAGAACAGTACTTGGTACAGCATTAATTATGTGTTTGGAGAGTGCAGAGAATCCCTGTTTTCTTGTCTATACAATGTGGGCAACCCCCTCTTGCACCCCAGTCTGTACATGGGAAGTGCAGAGGATCTATGTCTGTTTTTGTTTATACAATGTAAGTCCCATGACTCTTGCACCCCATTCTTTACATTAATTAATTCCAACCTGTGTCAGGTGAGTCCCAGGTCTCCCATGGCTGCTAGTGCTTGGGAAAGACTTGCCTTTAAAAGCTGTGTGCAGATAAGCCTTAAGCCCAGCTAAAATAGCATAGTATTTGATCATGTTAGGACTGACCAGAATGGTCAGACTTTGGCGTGAGTTGGTCAGCTTAACATATATTGCTATATGTGAAACTAACATTCCCTGTTTTTACTATAGAACAGCAGGGCTGCCAAGAGGAATTCAGGGCCCCGGTAAAACAAATTCATGGGGCCCCCCTTATAGTTGAGTATGCTAAAAAAAAAATCGGAGCTGTGGTCTTGCATTTGGGGGCGTGGCTAACACATCAAAATCACTGGGCTCTGAATTCGCCGGATCGTCACATATGTCCAAGCACTCTTGACTTTCAGGAAATCTAGCACCACAGCGTAGTATACAAAGAATGCAGTGTGTACACAAAGAGTTCAGTCTTGGCCTGCACCTTACATTGGGCAGAACACTCACCAAAAATTGCCATTGTCCCTACTAGAATCATAACATTTCACATACTGTCCTGCTCTCTCCTACCTGTTCTTCTCCCTTTCACCACCTGTGGCTGCAGGTTTCTTTAGTTGTGGTTTGTCTGCATCCTGGAATGCTGGGGGCCCTATTTGGATAAAAATGGCTACATTTAGATAATTCCAAACAACTCTGGCGTTAAATTTATACCACCCATGATTAATATTTAGGCCTTCCTGCAACTCCAACATTACAATAATGTGCCCCTTCATCATCGCCATGCCTTATGATCACACTGCGCCCTCCATGCTGCTTTTGCCCCCTTCATCTGGCTCCTCTTCATCACACTATACTATGCTGCCCCCCCTTTTTCAATCCCACTGTGCCATGCTCCCCCCCTGTTTTTTAACCCCACTGTGCCATGCCCCTCCCCCGTTTTTAACCCCTCTGTGCCATGCTGCCCCCCTGTTTTTTTAACCCCACTGTGCCATGCTGCCCCCTGTTTTTTAACCCCACCGTGCCATGCTGCCACCCTGTTTTTTTAAACCCACTGTGCCATGCTGCCCCTGTTTTTAAACCCCACTGTGCCATGCTGCCCCCCTGTTTTTTAACCCCACTGTGCCATGCCCCCCGTTTTTTAACCCCACTGTGCCATGCTGCCCCCCTGTTTTTTAACCCCACTGTGATATGCTCCTCCCTCTTTTTTAACCCCTCTGCCCCCCTGTTTTTTTAATCCCTCTGTGCCATGCTGCCCCCCTCGTTTTTTAACCCCTCTGTGCCATGCCCCCACGTTTTTTCAACCCCTCTGAGTCATGCTGCCCCCCCCTTTGTTTTTTAAACAATCTGTGCCAAGCCCCACTCGTTTTTAAACCCCTTTGTGCCATGCCCCTCTCGTTTTTTTACCACTTTGTGCCATGCCCCCCGTTTTTTAATCCCTCTGTGTGATCCTGCCCCCCCTGTTTTTTAACTCCTCTGTGTCATGCTGCACCTCTCGTTTTTTAACCCCTCTGTGCCATGCCCCCCTCCCTGTTTTCCTCCCTTTACTTACTTTTCTCTGCTCCTCTCTGCTCCATTCAGACTGTCTGAACACTGGGCGTGACATGATGACGTCACACCCGGCATTCAGACAGTCTAAATTGAGCAGAGGGGAGCAGAGAGGAGGGACGCAGGCGCTGTGATCACGTGAGTATGTTTATTTATTTTCATTAACTACCCTGATCCACCCACCAACAAACAATCCCCCCCACCGTAAAAAAAAAAAAAAAAAAGCAAAAATAATTAGTTTTAAAAAAAAAAAAGAAATCATCGGTGCTAGGGCCCGGCCCAGGTAATTAGTACCCGCTCCCCCCCCTCTTGGCGGCCCTGTAGAACAGTACTTGGTACAGCATTAATCATGTGTTTGGAGAGTGCAGAGTATCCCTGTTTTCTAGTCTACACAATGTGGGTAACCCCCTCTTGCACCCCTGTCTGTACATGGTGAGTGCAGAGGATCTATGTCTGTCTTTGTTTTTATATATATATATATATATATATATATATATATATTCATATGTATATGTTTAGCACATAATAGAGCAGCCTCTTTCGAAAAGTCCACAACCATTTGGAAATGTGAGGATGGGTAGTAGTAGTATAACTGATGATGATGATTTACCAATCAAAATTGAAGAGGCTATTATAGAAATTGAAAATTTACAAGAGGATGACTGGGATAATTGTGTATCTTAAAATTAATGTGCGGAACATGGACGAGATAATGATGAGGAGGAAGATGATTGTGTTGAAGTAAGGCAACCACCAGTTTTACCACGAGCAGATTCCTAGCATGATAAGCGCATTATCATGCTAGGACAAAAGGCAAAAAAAAGGACCTATTTAGTTTGGAAATATTTTTTATCTAAACCTAGACATTTGTCAAGGCATCTGTAGCCTCTGTCATTTCAAAAGAAATAGAGGTGGGAACCGTCAGTCATCTAGGCACCTCCTCCCTAATACGTCATTTGCAGCAAGTTAATTTGAGTCATGTTTCCTAAAGTGGCAAATTATGTATAGTAGTAAGCAGCCAAGCATCAACTAGCAGTCGAATGGATAGACAATTGCAATACTCACTTGCGTCAACACCTTCATCATCAACCTCCTCATTATTAGTATGTAGTCTTGCATTCAATTTTCAAATTCCAAATGAATCTCCTAATGCAACATATGATACAGTAGAAACATCCTTGCACACTACAACTGCTGCTGCTGTGGGTGATACATCGACACAGTATGGAAGCAAGACGACTAAGCATAACTTATCAATTGTCTGTGAGGCAAACATTTTCAAGAGGAAACAAGTATGACAGTCAGCATCCTGTATGAAGAATACCGTTCTTGCTGACAATTACCAACAGAATGTGTAGAGTCCAGTAGGGATGAATTAATATTGTGTGATGATGATGATCATGACTTCAGTGATGAGGATCATGATGAGGGTGATGACATCAACATAGAGGAAGATAATCGCTGTTACAAAAAATGGCCATTAGCAATTTGTAAAAATAAAAATTTTAAACTGCTCTCTATTCTGTCCAGTTCATCGACCAACAACCAAAATTTTCTCTTTTATGGGGACCCAAACAAATAAATCACTTCAGCCACAAAAGTGTGAGCCCTTGTCATTGAAGCGCTTGGTTTTTTAAACTATGTGCATTTCCTTTGTAACATATTGGTGTGTGGGTGGGTTTTGGTTGACCCCAAGGATAGTTTCATCTTGCACTATTTTACATTTTGGACTTGGTCTATCAGCTTGTGTAACAGTCGATAATGCAGGTGTCAACAGTATAATTAGGTCTACAACTCACATGGTGGACAGTATGATTAGGTGGACAATTCAAATGTCAACGGTATTATTAAAGGGCTAGGGATAGGAATATGGTCAAGGACAGGGATAGGGACAGGGTTAGACATATGGACAGGTGTAGGGACAGGTCTAAGGACAGCGTTAGAGACAGAACTAGGGACAGATATAGGGACAGGGATAAAGTTAGACATAATACTGTCTACATTTGAATTGTCAACCTAATAAATACTGTCTACATTTCATTTGTTGTCCAAATAATACTGTTGATGTCATTATATTGTCGACTTTATAAACCTTGTCTGTTCTGCTGCCCACTAATCCTATTATATTAATCCTGTAGCTGTCGAACACATGTATGTATCACACCCAGGTTGTGGCCCCAAGTACAATGCTATCTTGCACCATTTAACATTGTGCCCTTATTGTCTCATCATCTGTTAAATAATGTCTGCTGATGCAGACGCTGTCCTTCTACTGCCACTGATGTCCTATCTTCAATGTATTGCTGTTGCCCTTCTCCAATGTATTTGCTGCTGACCCTCTGCAATGTAATACTGCTGACCTTCTCCAATAAGTCACACATGCTGCCTAATGGGTGCTTACTTGGTGTATCTTCTATTTTCAATGGAAAATGTAATTTATGCAGACATCATCAATGAGGATGATGATGAGGGTGATGACTGGTAACCATTAAGGAAGATCTCCAGTGGAATGACCAACAACCAAAGTTCACTTTTGTGGGGGCCCAAACAAATTAAGCACTTAAATCACAAAAGGGATAGTGCATGCTTTGTTAACCTATGTGCATGTCCTTTCAAAATATGTAGAGGTGGGTGACGCCAAGGACAACGCCATCTTGCACGATTTTGGATTCTCAACTTTTCCCCAAAAATATTCTGAAGTCTTCATTGTAGTACATTCTTGCTCTAATATTCCTTTTTGGGGGGCTTTTTGTAACTCATTGCAATGCCTTACTGTTTTCAACATGTTACTAGTGCTACTAACTGCCAACTGTCAACTGCCTGCTGGTTTGGTGACCGATATGCCAAATTATGTAATTTAATTTCTCAGAATGTGGACTTTCAAATTCAATTGCATTGTCTTGTCAAGACAGATGTTTGCCAGCCAAATCTACACTAATGTGAGTTATACAAACTTACTTGTGTGGGAAGGCCAACTATTGCCCAATCTGAACTGGATTACTTATTTTTACACTTCACTAATATAACATATAAGTATTATTTATATATTACGTATTTATATGCATTCCATATTGATATACATGAAATATTTTATACATGACGTATTTATATACTTGCAAATATATACAAATGATGAGTCCCCTTATTTTATTCACAAGGGCAGCATTATGGCACATATTGATTTCTATTCAGCCAGATCTACCTTACTTGTACCATAAAAAGTACATCTTGGCACCCAATGTATACTCTACCCAATGAGGGCATAGCAAACAAATGGATGAAGGTGCAGGCCACCTTTGTCTATTTAGTTTTATTAATGTCTAGCTGTATTAATTCTACCACTGCCCATCCAATGAACACTGACCGTTTCTATAGCATAATTGTCTGTCATGGATGATTTGTTACATTCTTTCTTGATTATGAAGTAGATCAGAGAGAAGAGAGGTATCATAAAAGTAATCCCCTTGTTCTTTCTTGGCTCCACTGTGAAGCAGTTATACTACTGAAAAAATGCAGTGTTTCATATATAATTACTAATTTGATATATGCTTCCACAGCTTCAGTCTTTAAAAGTGTAATGATTGGATCCCCTCTTTGAGTGACTTCTAAAATATTACTCTCTCTGATTATGATTTCATCTACATCACAGTCTTTTAAGATTATGTAAATTATATTGTAAAGTAAATGTATCAAGCTACGATTTTGCATTTCCAGAGATTTTCTCAGGCGAGTTTAAAATCACAGATTAATTAACCGGCGATTTGATGTAAAATAGCCAGAGAAGTGTTTCTTTCAAAATCACCATTCTCAAAATCGCTACAAATCGCAGTCCCGATTTATTGCCACTCTAGCTATAGAAATGTATGAAGCTGCGATTTTGCAAACTCACCAGAGTTTGAACTGAAAATCACCAGATACATCACGCAGCTTTCTATAGGCGAAATTGGTAAACACATCTCTGTTACACTGCAGGGCAATGTTAATATAGCAGGAGCACAATTACCTTTTCAAAAAAACTTTTTTTGTTGTAGAGGTGCAAAAATTATTTGGATTTTTCTTACCAGGACAATTTATTTTAAGAATAAATTAGATTATAGATTGTATGTAAGTTTTTGTTATTTATTTTTAATTTTATTATAGTGGCTTTCTATTTCATGACCAGTGGGGCAATAATTATATTTGTATGATGTAGCAACACTTAAAATTTACAGATGGGGGTCACCATTTAAAGTACAGGGTTGTAACACTACAAGTGCTCATGTGCATGCTGACACTTGTAGTACCACAAGGCTGTACTTTTAGTGGTGTCCCTATCAGGAAATTTTAAGTGTTGCCATATCATAAAAATATAAATATTGCCACAATGGAGATAAAATATTAAGCGACTGTAATATAACAAAATAAATATAAAAATCCCTTCCATAAATTCATTAATTAAATTTGTTATATAATTGTCCCGGTAAGAAAATTGATAATAATTTTTGCTCCTCTACAACAAAAAACATGCTTTATTTAAACTTCCATTGTTCAATTGTGCCTCCAGTCATATTAACGTTCACCAGATAGCAGGGCCGTAACTAGGGAACGCATGTGCGTTCCTCTGACAGGAAGTTCGGCATTTGGAACGCAAGTTCCAAATGCCGAACTTCCTGTCAGTGGAACGTGCATGCTTCCACAGCGGAACTTAAGTGCTGAACTGAAGCACCAACCTCTTGTAAGTTAACCAATGTGTGTCTCTCTCTCTCCCCCCCCCCCTTACTTATGAGTACTTGTTATGGGTACTTAGTGTACTAAACTGTAAACTTCTATGCTCCATATTTTCATTGTACACCTCTTGCAAGTCACTCTTATTATTCTTTGTATAAAAAGCAAATTAATGGTTTTAGTAATCTCTATAGAGACCAGTGTAAGACCAATCTGTCACAGCTACCACCTGACAAAGACATAAATATATATTGAGCAGAGTATTTTCCTACTAAGGGGAACAGGAACAGCCCCAGAACAGAATCTATATTGGTCTCTGGCTTCCTGAATATCTGCAGCTCATGGAATACCCTCATCCCTGTTAATTACACCTCTCCCTACTTATTTGTAACACTGAAACCTCCCTGAACAAAAGGTAATCACCGGTCTGGGTGAGATATGAAAGAGGCCCCCTAACCATTTCTTTTAGAGGTAGTGTAAATCAAGATATCACGTTTACATCCACCTTGGCAACCTGTGACAGAAGAATATACCTCATTATAACCAGGCCCGGTGCTCCCATTAGGCAAGGTTAGGCACTTGCCTAGGGTGCCGGGCTCTGGAGGGTGCCTGGAGGGCGCCACAGAATACTAAAAGACTTTAAAACTGTGCGGCGACCACTGACCATACCTGTCACGGCCGCCGCACAGCATTCAGATGCACGGGGAGGGGGGAAGAGGCTATTTTGTCACCACCGCCACCTCTCTGCTCCGTCTCCTCCCCTCCACTTACTAGTGTCAGTGAGTGGAGGGGAGGAGACGGAGCAGAGAGGCGGCGGTGGTGAGACAAGGTAAGGAGAGGAGGGAGGAGGGCGGCGATTTTTTTGGGGGGGGGCGGCGATTTTTGCGGGGGGGGGGGGGCGCCGCTTTTTTAAAAATGCCTAGGGCACCGTGGACCCTAGCACCGGCCCTGATTATAACATCATTTCATACATTTTGCTCAGACATCCTGGTCAGTAGTAAATGCACCTCTTGACAGTAAACCCAGCCTACAGCACCAGAACTTTTACAAACACACAGCTTTAATCTTTCTCCAGCCTCTCCCAACCCAAGCTGCTGGACAGTGACGGCTTCTATTCTTTCTGGCTGCACACACTGTGCCATATAGTGAAAATGTTGCCTATAGCAACCAATCACATTGTAGCTGTCATTTTGTAGCATGCACTAAATCAATGATAAATAAAATCTGATTGGTTGCCATAAGCAACATCTCCACCTTTTTCAACCCGTAGCTTAGTAAATATACCCTCAGGTCTTTTTTTGGCCACCTTATTTTTTTTTCCATGTAAAACATAATTTTAGCTGCATAAAAGAGTAAGTGCTCAATGCCAAAGTGTGACAGTTGCATAGTTTCAGAGGTCTTAATTAAATCAATTTTTGCCTAGTTGATTTCTTAAAGACATAATGCATGCTCATTCTTTCCTGACTCACACCTTGGAGGATTAATGAAGATACTTATGATCTCTAAAGTGCTTTTTTGCATGGCTGCCAGATCATCTACTGTGTCCCCTAGTCTAGTGATTGTATAATTTATTTAACTGCCATATATTTGTGCCAATGCTCTGTCACTAATTTTAGCCAGCCAGCTCACTGCAGATTTTGGTGAAAATTGGTGAAAATTAGGACAGTTGTGAGGGGTCATTAGAAAATAGAATGGAACAACTAGAAATGGATGTTATTGTCATAAACAACAATATTGGAGCAAAACAGCTGAAAATTACAATATTTTACCTATTTTTCACAATTTTTAATTAAATCCAGATCCAAAACCTTTTGCATATTTTCGGCAAGCTGGTAGCAAATTCGAAACACGAACCTGATTTAGAACTGACACCGGCTCCAAAAAACCGAAACACGAGGGTCAGCGCTTATCTCTAATAAATAGGTGTAAAAGTAATATAAAATGCATTTGTAGCATAATTAAGCCAGACAATTTAATCGATATTTCTGAACCCAATTTTTCTTTACAAGTGCAAGAACCTGCTTCATGCTGGGTACACACTACAGGTTTGTCACCAATTTACTTATTACATGACAAACGACCATTAGGTCTGATATCGCACTGGTGTGCAGGCTACAACTATCATGTTTTATTTCATACCAAATATTATATATTATATATATAATATATATATATATATATATATATATACACACACACACACGCATACACACTAGATTTCCATGCTGAACTTTACTTTAAAACCTATTATGACCATTATGAAATATACGGACAATAGGTTCAGTACACCTTGCGTCTGTACCATGACACATGTGGAGTGGACAAGAGTATATTTATCATGAATTGTGAGCACATGTACATATGTGTACATAATAGGCCTGATTCATTAAGGAAAGTTAAGCAAAAGTAAGTAAGTAAGGCAAAACCATGTTGCATTGGAGGGGGAGGTAAATCAAAATGTGGGGACAGATTTATAGTTGGGGTAGGGCATGTCCTAGATCAATTGTATATTTCAAGTATTTGTGTGCTACATGAAAAAACAGACAGTATTTTCCTTATGTACAAAATAAAAAACTAATTTTCACCACTTGCATTGCAACATGGTTTTGCCTAGAAAACCTGAGTAAGAAAATTTGTTCTCAATTTTTTGCGTAACTTTCCTTAATGAATCAGGTCCAACATCTACAAAGTCTCAATTACTTACTGGTGTGTTATGTGCACATTTAATTTATATTGTTGCATATCTATCTATCTATCTATCTATCTATCTATCTATCATCTATCTATATATTGATACGTTTCTTATGTATCGTTTGCAATAAAGATTCTCTGATGCGATCGGTGTGGTTCCAAAGTGCACAGTTTGATTTGCATATGCATGTGTTTGTTAGTAGTAATGCAAACTTCATGAGAACACTCTGGTTTCCAAAGCCAGAGGTGAACAATTTATATACAGTACAGATGTAAAAAAAACAGTGACATTGCGAAGATACACAGTTACAGTATTAAGGTATTCATTCATAATTTGAAGGCTCTTGAGATTCCAAGAACTCGACATGGCATTGGTGAATTCCTCTGGTCATTGTTCCTTCAGATTGCCATGTGTCCTTCTCCAGATTCCCACCTTTAGACCCGTATAAACTGTTTTTTATGGTCCCTGTGAACTTACTATTTGGTATATGAAAAAGTGATATTATTTATAACTAGCGTTTGCAAGGTGCAAACTTTACATAAATAATACCGGAAATGTTTTCATGCAATTGCGAATAGAATGAGACCAAACTTGATGTAATTAACGTAATTAATGTTGGAAATATTAATGAGCTTTTTCACCAAATTATAAGTATAAATATATATATATATATATACATATATATATATATATATATACACACACACACACACACACATATATGGTGTTATGCTTGAACCTATTATGACCATTATCAAACATATGGACAAATCAATATTTCAGGCCTATCAAACAATTTCACCAAAGAAACCAAAATTTTGTTATTTTGTTTACATGCAATACTTTTTCATACATGTGAACCAAATCAATATAATTTTTTTTCCAGTTTGATGACCTTTATTCATGTTTGCCCTCAATTTGCTAAAATCCATCCCCGGAAGCCAGAGAACTATTGATTCTAGGCCCCTCCTTCCTTCCCTCCGAACTTTCATAATTAAGTTATGTTTAATAATGAAATGGGACACAGCCTAATTTTTATCAGTCTCCTGGACTACTAGCATTTGCTCACTTTGGACACTGCTGGAAATCACTTTATGCTGATATCCCTCCTGGTTCTGTCCATGTATGCTGTCATGATGGTCCATACCAATTGAAATATAGTTGTGAAATATTTACATATTGTGAAAGTCAATTAATTGGATGAAGCAAATCAAATTGATTAATATTGTTTTACCGTGCGATTGCGATTAGTACGCCACATGTTATGATGCAATCGCACGGATAAGTAATGCACACATACTTACACTCACACATTCATTATGTAAATAGTTCACCTTAATAAAGTTCCAACACACAGTCATTTATAATCGAATGTAATAAATTTAATAGGTTAATGTAATAATGTTAAAACCACTTTTCTGATATTCAAGGTTCAGGATATAGGAAATATATGTTTAGTGTCATTCTAATCCACTTTTCACCATCATACATCCGCTACTATCGGCTAAGCGATCGCACTTTGCATATGCAAGTTATGGATGATTAATGGTCAAAATGCTAGTGTGTGTAATAATAATATACCAGTTTAAACCATCTTTTCAGAGGGAAGACACATATGCAGCTGGTGGAGAGTTGACCCCCACCATTGGAGGGCATGGTTTGAACTGACCTATGACCTGCATTACACTGGACTGTCCTGATTCCTGAACCAATGGAAACATGCCATGACATCACTACTGTTTTTTATGTACCACAAACTGTATATAAACCAGGCACTGAGACCATCATACAGTCTACTTGACCACAGACTTGTATCGACGGTACTTTATTTATTGAATTATTATTTGTTCCATCTTGCTATTAAATCTCTTTGTTTGTTGGAACCACACAAATCACAGCAGACAATGTTTAATTGGTAAGCGACAAAATTACTTTAATAAAATAGGCAGAGTCCACATTATTTTTTTTAACTCTTCAATGATTTTTTAATTACCTTCTTCTTCCTCTTTTATGTTGGTCCTTCTCTATTTTTTTCTCCGTTGCTGTACACAGATGCATTGATTTACTAATTATATTAATTCGTTGTTGTTATCGTTAATTTCTAATACCTTTTACTAACAAGTTTTACAAAGTTTTAATAATCACTTTGAATACTTGCTTTTTTAATGTTCATTCATTTTCTGTTCAACATTCAATGCTTGTTCTTGAAATCTGACCATCTTTTTTGTATGTGGAACGTGCTTCTTTCCCCCCCAAGTTTGTTGCATAGCATATTAATCAGCTTCTGCATTATTATTTCCTTTCTGTAATTTACTTTTTGGCATTTTTTTGTGTGACAATTGTAGTCATGTTGGTCCAGCACTCTAACCATCATCTCCATCTCCCTGGGACTCTTTGATTTGGCTCTTTTCACCTCTCCAATTGCATCCCTTCTTCTTCTTCCCCCCTACACTGCTCCTGCACTTTTATTTTTTCCTTGCTCATCTGTTATGTTGTCATGTATCACTGGCAACAGCCTGGATCATCTCTGTTTATATAGGTGCTTCTACTGCATACGTGGGTATTAAAAGGTGGTATGGACCAATTACGGCAGCTCTAACAACAGATTGGAACATTGTGGACAAACGTTCATTCATCTATAGAGTTTGTCTCTGTGGTGGTATTTGCAGGTCTACTTTGAGACTTTTTATGGAATTTTTGCAACCAAATTTCATACCTATTATAGCAAGGTAAGTACTTTATGACATCAGAGTTTATTTTCATATATTTTTTGTGTGTATGGATATATTACAACTACTCGCATTGCTCTTGCTAGTTGATAAATAAAGATCCTCCTTTCAGGTGTGAGAGTCTTTTTGGGAGTAGGTTTTAAAAATATTATTTTGCAATGCAAAGGCTTCATCAGCTACAAATACAAAATTTAGTCCTAATTTTGTTTCGGTGCATGGTTGTAAATTAAGTGCAATGTTTTTAAGTTTGAAGAGAGTCTACTCCACTGGCCCAACTGACACTTTTCCATTATTACCAATGTCCACAAAGATAAATTCATATTTGGCATCCACTATGGTTATCAAAAGAATCCCTTGTAGTAATAGAAGTACGATCCATGTTTAGAGTGTGGCATAATTCTTATATGTTCACCATTTATGGCCCCTCTACAGTTTGTGAAAAGCCACAATTTGTCAAATTCTTCATGAATAATTTGCCATTCCTCAACCATCAATGGGAACAAAGAGTGTTGTAATGTTAAATCAATACATGCATCTATTATCCTACTGACTATTTACATATGTGTTTTTATTAAAGAGTCATCAGTCTTCACTGAGGCAGGATGTGGCAGAGGAATCTGTGACGACATTGCATCTCACCCAGCAACCAGAATACAGCCAGTAAATCACACAGCCAACCACACAGCAACCCCCACAGCCAACCAGGGCTGCCATCAGAATCTGTGGGGCCCAGTACTAATTAATCTGACACGGCCCTTTTACATACCTCCCATCACTCCCTATGCCTCCCCCACTCTCTCATCATGGTACATGCGTCCCCCCAGTCCAACATCATGGTACATGCCTCTCCCCACTCCCTCATCATGGACCATGCCTCCCCCAAACTCCATCATCACAGTACATGCCTCCCCCCACTCCCTCATCATGGTACATGATTCCCTCCCACTCCCTCATCATGGTACATGCCTCCCTCTTACTCCCTCATCATGGTACATGCCTCCTTCCCATTCCCTCATCACAGTACTTGCCTCCTCCCACTTCCTCATCACGTTACATACCCCCCCACCCCTCTCTCATCACAGTACATGACTCCCCCACATTCCCTCTTCATGGTACATGCCTCCCCCCCACTCCCTCACAGAAAATGTTCAGTTAACTTACCTTCATGAACCGATGCTGTTGCTCCCGGTCACTGATAGACTGAGAGCGCGTCATAACAGTGATGATGTCACCATGCCATGGGCTCCTGGCCTAGGAACCTGGGAATTGCAGCATCGCAATGGACAGGAAGGTGGTCGGTCAGACTAAGGGGCCCAGACAGACAGAAATGTCTGTCCAGGCCCCTTACAGCCTTACCCCCCCTGATGGCGGCCCTGCAGCCAACCACAGATCAACCCACACATCAACACACGCAGGACACTGAGCAAGCTAGCAACAAGGGCAACAAACTGTCAGGAGGGGAAAGAAAAGTGGACATGAGCCCTAACAAAGAGACATCCTGACTGGCAAGATAATAGAATGAGCAAACCAGTTATTACAAAAAGGAGGCTGACGATTGTGAATTGTCAGTTAAGAACAGACTGGAGGTGCTCTATAGGGCGCTGAGGGGGGAAATCACACAATACATTAGATTGACAGACTCCCCCCACACATGAGCAGGATTTATTCCGACCTGCTCCATCCCATATTTTTCAGCCGCTCCGTCCCCAGGCAACATCCCATGTAAGTAAAACCAGTACCCCTTCTGCTTATAGGACTTCCAAACCAACCAGCAGGGCAAGTTTGCTGCAATATAGTGGAAGTCCTTCAGCATTGGAAACTATGCCACACAACCACTATGAACACCTGTGACTTTAATGTTTTTGTTTTTTTTACTAAAGTTTGAGTTTGTAGTTTGCTATTGGTTTAATGGTTTTCTTTAAAATGTTAAGAAGTCATTATGAATTTTATAATGATACTTTGGGGCATATTCAATTCCGATCCCGATCCGCGGTAACGTGTGCTACTGTGCAAAATGCGCACTACTGCCGGTAATACGGTACCGCAATAACGCGGATTTTAGTACGCAGCCCTGTGGGCTGCGAACGAAAATCCACGTTATTGAGGTACCGTGGATTAAGTTCTCAGCTCGTTCAGTCGCGATCCCGCGGATAGGGATCGGAATTGAATATGCCCCTTTATGTTTACAACTTTCATATAATATGTAAAATAACAGACATGGTGTATGATGTTACAACCCTTTAATCTACTCCATACCTGAACTGCACTTTTCAGCCTTGTTGTTATCAGTAAGTATCAGTGAGGTAGCTATAACATATCCTTGGAAAAGTACTTCAGGGGTTAAGCTGGGTACACACTACAGAAATTTCTACCAACTTTTTATGCCGAGCGATTTTACATGCAACCGATGGTACGATCGCTCGGTCCATGGACTGCATACACACTAGCCTTGTTTAGGACGATAAAGGGAAGAGCGGACGTCCCTTTAGTGACTTTTTACAGCCATGTTGTCGTGAGCAATGACTGTAATTTCGTACTCACTGTTGTGGATCGGTCGGAAGTTTATACACAACGGAAACGAGATTGGAACGAAAATATTAAACGGTACGAACAACCAAATGAGGCGACAATCGTCCATTTGGGCAGACTTTTGACCATCGTGTCACTGTTCACACTGACCCGACTTTTGAACGAGCTGTCGTATGTTGGCTGTTTGAGCCGATTATTGGACGAAAACAGTGTAGTGTGTACCCAGCTTTAAAATCCATCTCCACAGGGAACACTCAGGTTTTAAGTCAATTAAGATATAATTTTTATTTCTGTTTGCTCCCCATTGTCCACTAGTGAGCTCTACAGTCAGCCAGGAGCCAGATGCAGTAGATGTCACCTGATTGAAGACACTGGGAAGGTAGGGGAGGGGCGGCTGGATAGTGTAAGCAGCCCACCAATCAAGACCTTTTGCAGCTTCACTGGGCAGGCAAATCTCAAAGGGGGATTAGGAGGTGATAAAAGAGGCTAACTGGGGAGCTGCACGTGTGTGTGATTAACTTTTGGCCAAGAGGTGATGCTCTGCCAGAGAGTTGCTGTGTAGCATATCCCACTGGATTTATTTGAACTGATTTCCTGACTTGTTGGATCTGCTACTGTTAAGGGGACTTTGCTGTACCTATCCAACTGGATTTATTTGAACTGATTTCCTATCTTGTTGGACCTGCTATTGTTATGGGGCCGTGCTGTATTTAATCCTGTTCTGCAGAATAAATAATCCTTCTATTTTTCCTCTAATACCGTGATTTGGGAACCACGTATCCTCACATAATATATAAAGGGCACCAAGCAGCACTTGCAGCATTTGGTGTCCTGAACTATGATGGCATACAGTGGAAGTGTTTCATGCTGGGAAAAAGTAGAAAAGTCTCTGCTCTGCACATATTGGTCCTAAGCCCCTCCTGCCTTTAGGACACGAAGGTGGGCTTTCACTGTATGCTGGCATATAGTGGAAGCTTGTGGTAAAATAGGTGTTATGTACTTGAGATCAGCCAGTAGTCAAATATAACAGGGTAGCAACTTGTCTCTTCTGTGCAGATATGGGTCCCTATATGCCAATGCCTTTATATATTGTTGGTGTTGTTTTTAATATGTTAATAAGTTCAGTTTCTATTTTAATAATAAAACAGTTTTTTGAGCTCAGACTATTTCTTTCACCAAACATCATATATTGTCCCTGGAGAACTTGTATGGTAGCCTCACAGGTCTCAGATATGCTCAAACTCAGAGCTTGCAGCGAAATAGCTGTGCTGTACTTGAGATCAGCCAGTATCATTCCTTTGGCAATAAATCACAGTCTTTGCTCTGCAGATATGGGGCTCCTTAAATGGGCGTCCTCCTTCTGGATAAGTGGGGTGAAAACTGGAGCAGCTCCTGGAATGTGGGATCATTAATCAGGAAAACATCAGGATTGTTGTCCCATATCTTCTGTAGCAGTGGCATATGTGAAAAGGAGTCTCTCTTATGGAACCACTCCCTGGTCCAACAAGACCAATTTTTTCTTCTTCATTCCCTAAGATTTAGTGTTTGCAAAATTCTTGCCACGGCGAGAAGCAACAAAGGACAAGCTTTTCGTTTATTTGAAGGGATTATCATTATATTTCAATAAATCTTAGCAAGTACACAGTTATGAATGGAGTTGCTAAAATTAAACTATACACAAAGCAGAACAAAGCAATGAATGGTGTTGATGGTATTTCCTGTTTCTAGATATATGTTTGTGGGTGTTGTGTGCACCAAGGTACAGCACTTTATTTAAATATTAATAATAAATTATTAATAATGATAAATTAATCAAGGTGTAGTCAACATCTATACTACTTGTATCAACTGAGTATGAGTTAGCATCATGACCACCAAAAATACAATAAGCAATTTTAAGGTAAGATTATTATTATTATTATTATTATTATTATTATTATTATTATTATAAATAGTTCACTGTGTATGCTTCATCACCTTCACCATACCTTGAATAAAATAACCAACTTATATAAAATAAAGACACTGAGACCTGAGTAAAGTGGCAAACTGACGCATTTTATTATCCTAATTAAACCTGGTGGCGGAGAAAGAGCACTGGGGATCAGCTCCAGCGATACCCATAACCAAGCATAGACATGGCAATATAGCCTTAAGTCCACCAACTTCTCTCATAACCCCACTGCTTGGCCGGCCCTAACCTGGCGTCAGAGTAAACTGCACTCACCACACTACTCACTCCCCTCCCTCACTGAGCCGGGCGAGGCCCCTCCCCACAGAAGGGACAAGAGTTATAGATTGCCTTGTAAGGGGACAGATACCTGCGGCCAATCACGATAGAGCCATATATATCAGCCGCTGATCGCAGTGCCTTCCTCCCATGCTGCTGCCCTAGGGGAAAAGCAGCCCACCACCATCCAAACCGAGCACTCTCCTCAACTCTAACCAAATGCTCTCCATAAAAATAAGCAACCCCTCGTCCGAGAGGTGCACACCGTCTCTCCTATAGAGACTCACCCCTATCTGCTGTAATCACCGGGTGATCCACCACAAATCCACCGAGGGACTTAATCACCTTCCGAAGTGCACTATTAAGTTTTCGCAACATAATAAGGATCTTTTTTTAACAGGATTGTAGATCTCCAAGACAGCCTTGGGATCATAGTGGACCAGCCAAGTATGATTGTCGGCCATGTAGACTTAATATAAATCAAGTCCTCTCTCATTTGAATAATTAGGTCTAGGGATTTACCTTTGCCTAAATCGTTCCCTTATAAGTGTATAACTAGAACATTGGGGGCTCCCCATCGCTCTATCAGCTTCCATAACCAAGGCAATAGATTACTCCAAACCAAACCCCGTTTACCTAACCAATAAACCCGGCTATTCCCCATACTGAAAGAAAAACATAAGAAAGAGAAAGAAAAGCAATGGTTGGCTAGAGCACTCCTATCCAGTCTATATAAACAGGTTATTCATATACTAGGGCAAATACCTTTATAATTGGTATAATTCTTAAAGCAAAACATATCACTAATCTGAAAGGTCAGATATTGTACATGTATTAAGTAAGTATCTTTATTACTGGTATGATATTAAAAAACATATCAATGATGAAAAAGATATTAACCTCGTGGTAAAAAAGGGAAATATGAAAGAAAAAGTGTAAAAGAAAAATACAAAAGTGTATTAAAAGTGTACCACAGATAGTGGAGCCAGGCTGAACAGCAGGAATTTATTGGTATTTCCAAAATAGTATTGCAGGGCTATTGTAATATATTGGTTGTATAGATCTGTAAGTCAGGGACGATTTAAGTGATGCTTGAGAAAATCCAAGTTATATCTCATAACTGAGTTGCATTCTATCAGTAGTCATGTATAAGAGCGGGGTCTAGTCTAATTAATATTGCCCCCATCAATGAAAAAAAAACTGGTCTGCATATGTAGATATAACTATAAGCAGGTGGAATCTCAAAGATCCTGATGGGTAACCTAATAGTACCTATACGTATAGGCTACCATAAATTACTCCCTATCTGTTCCCTAAAGTATAGATTGCATAAGTTTGCAAGTGGAAAAACTATCAAGGTAGCAGAGATATGTAATGTTAATGCGTCTCCTTAATAGTCCTGTAGCAAAAACGGGGTGAGATCTATTAGATATTATCCCCATTAATAGTAATGTAATCGTTTCCCACTGGAAAAATCTCATAGAATGTCTAATGTGAATCATCTACACTAGCTACAGAAATCAATGCAAGCCCTGCTATAGGAAAAGTTAATTAACTAGCGCTGATCAGAATAAATAATCAGAAACTGACCGCCTAGTATTTTCGGTCAGTGAGAGCTGGCGGCACCGCCGCTTGCTGGCTCACACTTCCGGGTATGACGTCATCACTGACGTCAATTACCCACAACCCCCAACGTACGTTTCACTAAAAATAGCCTTATCAAGAGGACACAAGAGGTGTCTTTATAGTAGGGACAGCCAATCACGTATTAGCAAAGTAACAGATACCTTGGAACCTAACAATAACTGTAAATAAATTATGCTAGATTGATACAAGATGAATTTAATTGGTAAATCTATATGAAATAAGCCAAATAATGTAATTGGAATTATATGAAAAGATAAACGTAACATGTACCCAAAATATGATATATAAATATGATAACAAAGTGAAAATTTCTATAGTATATACCAAAATAAAATAAAAATAAAAATAAAAATAAATAAAAAATAAAAAATAAAAAATAATAAAAAATAATAAAAATTGATGATGGTAAAAATAAATTAATAAATAATAATGACATCAGGTAAGTAATACCAATCTTTGTCTTCTTCAGCATACTAATATGAATTGGTATCAAATTTTAATTTCACAGTATTTACAGTAAAACCGGGAAAGAATATTAAGAGGAGTTATACGTTCATATTCCTCAAAATAGTTCTGTATTAATCAGGATATATACCTAAATATGAGATATATAGAGCATTAGTACTATAATATTAAATGATGTTTATATTCCTCAAAGTAACCATATGAAGTAAATAGAATATGGGCTCCATAATATTCCATGATATAATGTCTGTTGAAATATTAAGCCTGCATGTTGAGAATTATTCCAAAAACAGCTTACCAGGTATGAAAATATCAATGAAAATGAAAATGCAAATGTAAAAGGGAGGGAGAGGGAGGGATAATGAAAATAATGAAAAGTGAGAGATCACCATCTTATCAACCCAGGAAACATGCATAATTCGTGTTTTCATTGAAACCATTGGGTATGAGGGAATCAAACAGAAAGATCCACTGCTCTCTCTCTGGAGTAATTGTTTGTTCATATTACCTCCTCTTGTACCTAGGTGAATCTGTTCTATAGCGAATGCTTCTAAATCACGAGCTGTGCCTCCATGTACATTTAAAAAATGTTTAGCGACTGAAGTGAGTTGTTTAAATTTCTCTCTGTCAGTTTTAGCATTTCTTATAGTACCTACATGTTCGAGGATAGGTGTTTTCATGATCCTACTTGTCATGCCCACGTAGTATTTTTTACATGGGCACCTAAGGGCATAAATCACACCTCTTGAGTTACAGTTGAGAAATTGATTGATTTTATGATTATTTCTAAATCTATCCCTGAATTACTTGGTTTTTGTCATATAATCACAGGCTTTACAGTCTCCACATTTGAAGGATCCTGTGGTAGTAGGTGGTGTTTTCTTGGTTTTGCAAAATTGACTATTAACCAAACTGTCTTTCAAATTTCTAGTCCTCCGCCATGATAGATTTACTTTTTCTTCCAAGGATGTTTTGAGAATATTATTGCTCAGTAAGACCGGCTAGTGTTTTTGTAATATTTGCCGTATATCTCTCCACTCTTGACAGAAAGTGCAGATGAACCTAATTTTATTGGGGTGGACTTTCTGAATCACTGGATACAAGAGATGATCTCGATCTTGAATATTTGATTGATAGAAAGCACTTTTGATAGTCCGTTTACTGTAACCCCTTTCAGATAATCTCTCTTTCAGTTATTTAGATCGTATTATGAAATTTTTCATGTTTGTACAATTTCGTCTGATACGTAGGAATTCTCCCTTAGGAATATTCCTAATTACTGGTGGCTAGTGAAAGCTAGTATTGTGCAAAATGCTGTTTCTGGCTGTTTGTTTTCGATAGAGGTCTGTCTCAATCATACCTCCCATCCCTTTTTTGATTAATATCCAAAAAGTTATTTTTTTCCAAACTCATATCATGGGTCAGTCTTAGATTGTTATCATTAGTGTTCAGGATTGTAATGAATTCTTCATACTCAGGAGAATTACCCCCCCATAAAATGAGGATATCGTCAATATAACGAACCCACATTATTATGTGGTCAGAGAATCTCTTTAAATCCTCATTAAACACAATTTCTTTCTCCCACTGACCCAGATAGAGGTTAGCAAAGGTCAGCGCACACGCCACTCCCATTGCTGTTCCTCGAGTTTGAAGATAGAAATGGTCCTCAAATATGAAAAAGTTTTTAGTCAGAATAAATTCCAATAACTTGATTAGAAAATCACTGAAAAGGATATCCTGATTTGTCTGTAAAAAGCTTGAATTCCCATTGAATGACTAATACATGTGACATTAATATTTTCATATTATTTCAATTACATTATTTGGCTTATTTCATATAGATTTACCAATTAAATCCGTCTTGTATCAATCTAGCATAATTTATTTACAGTTATTGTTAGGTTTCCAGGTATCTGTTACTTTGCTAATACGTGATTGGCTGTCCCTACTATAAAGACACCTCTCGTGTCTACAATCGGATCCTTTTGATAAAGCTATTTTTAGTGAAACGTACGTTGGGGGTTGTGGGTAATTGACGTCAGTGATGACGTCATACCCGGAAGTGTGAGCCATCAAGAGGCGGTGCCGCAAGCACTCACTGACAGAAAATACTATGCGGTCAGTTTCTGATTATTTATTCTGATCAGGGCTAGTTTATTAACTTTTCCTATAGCAGGGTTTGCATTGTTTTCTGTAGCTAGTGTAGATGATTCACGCTAGACATTCTATGAGATTTTTTCAAGGGAGAAACGATTACATTATCATTAATGGGGATAATATTTAATAGATCTGACCCCGTTTTTGCAACAGGACTATTAAGGAGACGCATTAACAGCTCACTGACTGAAAATACTATGCGATCAGTCTCTGATTATTTATTTTGAATAGCGCTAGTTTATTAACTTTTCCTATAGCAGGGCTTGCATTGCTTTCTGTAGCTAGTGTAGATGATTCACGCTAGACATTCTATGAGATTTTTCCAGGGGGAAACGATTACATTACTATTAATGGGGATAATATCTAATAGATCTGACCCCGTTTTTGCTACAGGACTATTAAGGAGACGCATTAACATCACATATCTCTGCTACCTTGATAGTTTTTCCACTTGCAAACTTATGCAATCTATACTTTAGGGAACAGATAGGGAGTAATTTATGGTAGCCTATACGTATAGGTACTATTAGGTTACCCATCAGGATCTTTGAGATTCCACCTGCTTATAGTTATATCTACATATGCAGACCAGTTTTCTTTTCATTGATGGGGGCAATATTAATTAGACTAGACCCCGCTCTTATACATGACTACTGATAGAATGCAACTCAGTTATGAGATATAACTTGGATTTTCTCAAGCATCACTTAAATCGTCCCTGACTTACAGATCTATACAACCCATATATTACAATAGCCCTGCAATACTATTTTGGAAATACCAATAAATTCCTGCTGTTCAGCCTGGCTCCACTATCTGTGGTACACTTTTAATACACTTTTGTATTTTTCTTTTACACTTTTTCTTTCATATTTCACTTTTTTACCACAAGGTTAATATCTTTTTCATCATTGATATGTTTTTTAATATCATACCAGTAATAAAGATACTTACTTAATACATGTACAATATCTGACCTTTCAGATTAGTGATATGTTTCGTTTTAAGAATTATACCAATTATAAAGGCATTTGCCCTAGTATATGAATAACCTGTTTATATAGACTGGATAGGAGTGCTCTAGCCAACCATTGCTTTTCTTTCTCTTTCTTATGTTTTTCTTCTACGTTACCAAAGGTAATAGCACCCCCTCATTTGTGATAACAAATTTGACATTTAAATGAGATATATCCTGGCTCAGTGCGGATAATTTACCCTCTTTTGCTAATATTTGATTACTGAGTGTTTTTTTTTCTCAGTCTCTATTTTCCAGCACGAGTTGTATAACATATTGTATTGAAACATATCAAAAAAATACAATAAGCATTTTTAAACATATCTAATAATCAAAATAATATATATTTGTAAGGGACAGTCACCATTTTTTTATAAACTGATCTTTGGATCATCATGGCGAATTTCAACCTTCAAGCAGATCTTAGTAACATATGTCAAAAATGGAATGAGAATATTGATTTGATCTTTCCAGATAAAAACAATGATTATGTGAATCAGGGAGAAATTGTTTGGAAGGATGATTTGGATAAACTTAAAATCTTATTATTAAAACAAAGTAGGGCATGGTGGAATTTAACCACCACGCAGAACTATTTAAAACAATCTCTGACACCGCGTGGCCTTAGACCAAGAGTGTATCCTGCATACGAGTTGGCAACTGCTGAATTTAAAAATGAATGGGAAACCATTTTACTCAAATGCTCTAAAGATCTAATGCAGGTAACTCTTAAGCATGATACACTTATTTTAAATATGTATTCCAAAGAGATAGAACAAATTAGTTCAAAACTTAACGAATTTGAAAATGACATCAGTTTCCAAACGACCTATACCAAATATAAAGGGGATCTGGAACAGTCTGAAAAATTAATTATGGAGAAGAAAAAGAGCAAATTTGCACGCGATGGTAAAGACTACTCTGAGGGAACAATTTTTAAATGGAATAAAAGATCATTTCAGAGAAGCAATAAAGATCCCACTGATAGCTATGACTCATCAGAGTTGGAAACTTCTGATAGTGAGACCAACAGCAGTAGGTCAGCCAGTCGGGGTAGAGACTTCTTTTCTAATAGAAGTCATTTTTTAGAGAACCCTCACAGAATGGGAGACGAGGGAGGGTCCATCCAAAAACCACCAGGAGAGGGGGTAAGAAATCTAAGGGACAGAAGTCATTGGGGTTGGAAGGACAACCGGAAATTCAACCAAAGACAATGGAGGGGAAAATAAATGAACAATCCCTACAAATTATTAATCTATCAGACAAAACTTTAACAAGGATCCATTTAGACCTTTTGGGTCGAGGCCTCTCTTTTTCTCCATCAACCAATTTCGATCGTTTTAGTTGGGAAAAGGACCTGCATTTATTTACTCGAAAATTAAAGTTGTCCCTCTTCTACAATAAAAATGTATTGGACCAATCTCTTCACAGTGATAATACTGCTGAACCTGTCTCCTCACTTAACAGTATAGAAGAGATGGAAGCAGTTGATATTTTGGAACAACTTATGGAAGAACAAACTCTGGGATTGGATAATTCCATATCTAGTCATAGACCAATTTGCAAGAAAAAAATCGACTTTTTTCCCCAAAGATGTTAATTGTCCAGAGATATCTGTCTTTGAAAAACTAGTGTCACGTGTTTTAGACAATTTGAAGATCAACCGTCCTCACATTATCAAAATTAATGTAACCAGAGAAGAACATTTATGTTTAAAAGAAATGGAGCTTTGGAATGATGTGGTAATTAAGCCATTGGATAAAGGCGGTAACGTGGTTATTTGGCCGGTAGATATGTATACACGAGAAATGTACCGCCAATTAAAAGATACGAATTGCTATTGCCGACTTTTTTCTAACCCTTTAGAGGATTTCCAGAAGAAATATGATACTATTATCAGGAATGCTTTTGAATCACAGATCATTTGCAAAACTGAGTACGAATTCCTACAAGTAACCAATCCAAGAACTCAAACCATATATCTTTTGCCAAAAATACATAAAAATAAAAAGATCCCGCCAGGTAGGCCAATTGTATCTGGGATGGGCTGTTTGACTGAACAAGCCAGTGTTTTCCTAGATGTACATCTTAGGAAGTATGTGAACTACCTACCCTCTTATGTAAAAGATACTAGAGATGTTCTAAAATTATTGGATGGTATTACAATTGATTCTCATACATGGTTGATAACATGCGATGTGGAGAGTCTCTACACGAGTATTAGTTATTCAATGGGAATTCAAGATGTAAGATACTTTTTACAGACAAATCAGGATATCCTTTTCAGTGATTTTCTAATCAAGTTATTGGAATTTATTCTGACTAAAAACTTTTTCATATTTGAGGACCATTTCTATCTTCAAACTGAAGGAACAGCAATGGGAGTGGCGTGTGCACCGACCTTTGCTAACCTCTATCTGGGTCAGTGGGAGAAAGAAATTGTGTTTAATGAGGATTTAAAGAGATTCTCTGACCACATAATAATGTGGGTTCGTTATAATGACGATATCCTCATTTTATGGGGGGGTAATTCTCATGAGTTTGAAGAATTCATTACAATCCTGAACAATAATGATAACAATCTAAGACTGACCCATGATATGAGTTTGGAAAAGAATAACTTTTTGGATATTACAATCAAAAAAGGGATGGGAGGTATGATTGAGACAGACCTCTATCGAAAACAAACAGCCACAAACAGCATTTTGCACAATACTAGCTTTCACTAGCCACCAGTAATTAGGAATATTCCTAAGGGAGAATTCCTACGTATCAGACGAAATTGTAGAAACACGAAAAATTTCATAATACGATCTAAAGAACTGAAAGAGAGATTATCTGAAAGGGTTTACAGTAAACGGACTATCAAAAGTGCTTTCTATCAATCAAAGATCCAAGATCGAGATCATCTCTTGTATCCAGTGATTCCGAAAGTCCACTCCAATAAAATCAGGTTCATCTGCACTTTCTGTCAAGAGTGGAGAGATATACGGCAAATATTACAAAAACACTGGCCGGTCTTACTGAGCAATAATATTCTCAAAACATCCTTGGAAGAAAAAGTGAATCTATCATGGCGGAGGACTAGAAATTTGAAAGACAGGTTGGTTAATAGTCATTTTTGCAAAACCAAGAAAACACCACCTACTACCACAGGATCCTTGAAATGTGGAGGCTGTAAAGCCTGTGATTATACGACTAAAACCAAGGAGTTCAGGGATAGATTTAGAAATAATCATAAAATCAATCAATTTCTCAACTGTAACTCAAGAGGTGTGATTTATGCCCTTAGGTGCCCGTGTAAAAAATACTACGTGGGCAGGACTAGTAGGATCATGAAAACACATATCCTCGAACATGTAGGCACTACAAGAAACGCTAAAACTGACAGAGAGAAATTTAAACAACTCACTTCAGTCGCTAAACATTTTTTAAATGTACATGGAGGCACAGCTCGTGATTTAGAAGCATTCGCTATAGAACAGATTCACCTAGGTATAAGAGGAGGTAATATGAACAAATAATTACTCCAGAGAGAGAGCAGGTGGATCTTTTTTGTTTGATTCCCTCATACCCAATGGTTTGAATGAAAACACAAATTATGCATGTTTCCTGGGTTGATAAGATGGTGATCTCTCACTTTTCATTTTTCCCACTATCCCTCCCTCTCCCTCCTTTTTACATTTACATTTTTATTTTCATTGATATTTTCATACCTGGTAAGCTGTTTTTGGAATAATCCTCAACATGCAGGCTTAATATTTCAACAGACATTATATCATGGAATATTATGGAGCCCATGTTCTATTTACTTCATATGGTTACTTTGAAATATAAACATCATTTAATATTATAGTACTAATGCTCTATATATCTCATATTTAGGTATATATCCTGATTAATACAGAACTATTTTGAGGAATATGAACGTATAACTCCTCTTAATATTCTTTCCCATTTTTACTGTAAATACTGTGAAATTAAAATTTGATACAAATTCATATTAGTATGCTGAAGAACACAAAGATTGGTATTACTTACTTAATGTCATTATTATTTATTAATTTATTTTTACCATCATCAATTTTTATTATTTTTTATTATTTATTATTTTTTATTTTTTATTTATTTTTATTTTATTTTGGTATATACTGTAGAAAATTTCACTTTGTTATCATATTTATATATCATATTTTGGGCACATGTGACGTTTATCTTTTCATATTATTCCAATTACATTATTTGGCTTATTTCATATAGATTTACCAATTAAATCCATCTTGTATCAATCTAGCATAATTTATTTACAGTTATTGTTAGGTTCCAAGGTATCTGTTACTTTGCTAATACGTGATTGGCTGTCCCTACTATAAAGACACCTCTCGTGTCTACAATCGGATCCTCTTGATAAAGCTATTTTTAGTGAAACGTACGTTGGGGGTTGTGGGTAATTGACGTCAGTGATGACGTCATACCCGAAAGTGTGAGCCAGCAAGCGGCGGTGCCGCCAGCGCTCACTGACCGAAAATACTAGGCGGTCAGTTTCTGATTATTTATTCTGATCAGCGCTAGTTAATTAACTTTTCCTATAGCAGGGCTTGCATTGTTTTCTGTAGCTAGTGTAGATGATTTACACTAGACATTCTATGAGATTTTTTCAAGGGGGAAACGATTACATTATCATTAATGGGGATAATATTTAATAGATCTTACCCCGTTTTTGCTACAGGACTATTAAGGAGACGCATTAACAGCTCACTGACTGAAAATACTATGCGATCAGTCTCTGATTATTTATTTTGAATAGCGCTAGTTTATTAACTTTTCCTATAGCAGGGCTTGCATTGCTTTCTGTAGCTAGTGTAGATGATTCACGCTAGACATTCTATGAGATTTTTCCAGGGGGAAACGATTACATTACTATTGATGGGGTTAATATCTAATACATCTGACCCTGTTTTTTCTACAGGACTATTAAGGAGACGCATTAACATCACATATCTCTGCTACCTTAATAGTTTTTCCACTTGCAAACTTATGCAAGCTATACTTTAGGGAACAGATAGGGAGTAATTTATGGTAGCCTATACGTATAGGTACTATTAGGTTACCCATCAGGATCTTTGAGATTCCACCTGCTTATAGTTATATCTACATATGCAGACCAGTTTTCTTTTCATTGATGGGGGCAATATTAATTAGACTAGTCCCCGCTCTTATACATGACTAATGATAGAATGCAACTCAGTTATGAGATATAACTTGGATTTTCTCAAGCATCACTTAAATCGTCCCTGACTTACAGATCTATACAACCAATATATTACAATAGCCCTACAATACTATTTTGGAAATACCAATAAATTCCTGCTGTTCAGCCTGGCTCCACTATCTGTGGTACACTTTTAATACACTTTTGTATTTTTCTTTTACACTTTTTCTTTCATATTTCACTTTTTTACCACAAGGTTAATATCTTTTTCATCATTGATATGTTTTTTAATATCATACCAGTAATAAAGATACTTACTTAATACATGTACAATATCTGACCTTTCAGATTAGTGATATGTTTTGTTTTAAGAATTATACCAATAATAAAGGCATTTGCCCTAGTATATGCATAACCTGTTTATATAGACTGGATAGGAGTGCTCTAGCCAACCATTGCTTTTCTTTCTCTTTCTTATGTTTTTCTTCTACATTACCAATGGTAATAGCACACCCTCATTTGTGATAACAAATTTGACATTTAAATGAGGTATATCCTGGCTCAGTGCGGATAATTCCCCTCTTTTTCTAATATTCCCCATTCTGGTAAACCTCGTCTGTACCCCCTGTCTGGTTAGCTGCCCAGAATATGTAAGAGTTCTCGATGATCCAAATATTTCTCACAGTTACCACAGCATCTAAAAAAGAGATAAGTGTTAAGTACTGCAATATTTACCTGACCATCACACACAGCACCAAGGTGCACTTAGGGATTGACAAAGGCAGCCCATCAGACGAGCATGGAGCATAGCTGGCAAAAGGAAACGGAAAATGGGGAGAAATGGGTTTGGGTAAGGGTAAGTTACTCACACGGAGGTAAAACCCGATCAAACCCCAGAGGCACACCACTAATCAGGCCTCCGGAGAAAAAAAACGGGAGAAATCCCTCCGCGCCCTCGCTCAACGCGACGAGCAGATAAGCCTTGAGTAACCGGGAAGGGACTAGGAGAACCAAACAAAAGGTACTGTAAAAAATAGGTCTAGATATATTTGACAATGACAAACAATAATCAGAAACAGCCAATTGGAGAATTGAAAAAAAACAAAAGAAAAACAACAAGCCAATAATAACATATTCACAATACAATTGTTCATACTTTAAACATTAGGCCTATTATAACCTTGGTAGGCCGCGGATTTCCATCTACCAAGTGATTTTATAGCCTCCACTGATGACCCCGCCAAGGTCGCAGCGGTGGCTGCTCCAATTTTAAAGGAGTGAGAGCTGAAAACAGAAGGGTCTAAACCTAACAACTTAATCACATGCTTCAGAACCGAGTTAAATTGATATCTTGTCAGCTGCGCCCCAATTCTGTGTACTAGAAAAACTGGGTTAACGGGCCTGACTTGAATAAAATGGGTTGTTGATTCTACCGGACATATCTCTCTATCTTTTTGGGCCTGCATCTCTATCCAGCAACCTTTCCCTCCCTGATCCATTTTGGAACTGGCTATTTTGCAGCTCAGATGATCTTCCCGTATGACAACGTTTTAGTAAGCAACCCCGCAGGGACATGAGCCCTCACTTGCCCAACCAACTCCGAACCCCTGAAAGCCCCAAAAAACGCTAGGCTAAAAGCAGTCCGAAAAAGCAGGACCTCATACTCATCCCTTGCTACGTCCGCCAGGGCCCGCAAAAGTTGCGATAATGTTTGGAACGTGATCGGGTGTCGCGTGTCTGTTGTGATCGGCCTCGTTCTCGTCCACCCTTTTAGCACTTTATAAACCAAAAAACCTTTAATGACATCCACCGCGCCATTCAGCCTTTCCATAAACGAAATACCCACCAGGGCAGATGACATACTCGTCTTAGAAGCGCCCTCATTATACTTCAACCACATAAACTCCATTACCGCATCCCTCTGACCCGCCTCTGACTGGTCCTTGGTGCTGCTGAACTGGACTCACTGCAGCCACGCTGCTCGATACACCCGCAACGTAGATTGTGCTAGGCCGCATTCCGCCAGACCTCTTATACCGGCGTGATGATCTGCCAAACACAAGAGGGACAGGGAATGCCTATACTATTGGCCTGAGAGGCCAGCTCTCGAAATCTCCTCCACTGAAAATGAGACAAAGCATTCGCTATTTCATTTTTTATCCCAGGCACATGATGGGCATTGAATGTTATTTCATGCTCCAGGCAGCGAAGAATCAAATGACGCAGCAGCGCTAATGCCTGCGGAGAGGACACGCTCTGTTTATTTATGGACTGAACTACCCCTAGGTTATCACACCAAATAACAACGTGCCTGCCCCGTAAGGCAACAGCCCACAGTTCGATGGCAACAATAATTGGGAATAGCTCCAACACGACCATATTCTTAACCAATCCACTTGTACACATGTACACCAATCCACAATGCACATCTCCATGACTCTGGCCATGCGTTTGCACACCACAGTCCTCTCAGAAAAGCTCCAAAACCCTGCGCACCCGAAGCATCTGTGTAAAGATCCAGTGTAGCATTACCGGAGGGGTGGGCCATATCCTTTTATCGTTGAATTCCTTCAAAAACCTTTGACAGATTAGAAGATCATCTTTTATTTCTTGTGACAGGCGTACCGCTGCATGGGGCCTACTCCTTCCCGCTATGGCTCTTTGAAGCTTACGGCAGAATACCCTACCCATTGGAATCACCCTGCAGGCAAAGTTGAAAAGCCCCAGCAATGACTGCACTTTTTTAAATGAAATGTAGGGGGAAACCAGCATGGACCCAATCGCGTCTGCCAATTTTTTTTACCTTATCCTCCGGGAGCCTACAACAACCTGCTTCCGAGTGGATTTCAATACCCAAAAACGATAAACGCTGAGTGGGGCTTCTGTCTTATCGTGGGCAATGGGAACCCCCATAACTGTGAATAGGGCCTGTGTTGATTTCAACACTTCTAAGCATGCGCGGGACTTGACTGGACCTATGATCAAAAAATCATCTAAGTAGTGAGCTATCCCCATGTGCCCGGTTCAAGCCTGAATGCACCAGTGGAGAAAGCTGCTAAACTTCTCGAACAAGGCACATGATATCGAGCAGCCCATGGGTAGGCAGTGGTCCACATAGAAACCGCCGCGGTGTCTAAAACCCATAAACTGGAAGGATTCAGGATGGAGTGGTAACAGGCGAAATGCTGACTCTATATCGATTTTGGCCATAAGGGTTCCTGTTCTGTCTTCACTATAATCTTCTCTTTAGCCTGAATATAATCAGACAGACAGCATAACCACTTCTACTTCAATGTTGTTTATTCAAGTAGTTAAGAATGTTATAATTCAAATGGTAAAACTGTAATACAGAAATAAGGAAATACATTCACAACATGAACAAATGTATTGTAATGCAAACATGAAAACACATGGCAAAACTGCATAACTAGGAAGCAATCTTACCATTGATGCTGTGCTAAGGGGAGAGATGTACTGCACCTTTTGCTTCTAGCATGTAATATCTAAAATGGAGACCGTAGCTACCCATGGTGCATTGGTGAATAAACTACAGAGGCTCTGAGAGTTCAATTTAAGTTAATACCAAGCTGACCACTAGATGGAGTTTACACAGAATACATACATATATAAATACATAACTGCTGAAGGCATAACAGTCCCCGCCTGGTATCAATTGATGCCACCACTTAAGTCCTCCAAAGGTAACAACAAGATTAGCTCAGATACTGGTCTAAGAAATAACTTAGTCTCTCCGTGCTTGCAAATCTTGACCTCGACCTTACGGACCTTCCCATCTTTGCTTGGGAATGTTTTGGTGACAAGACTTAAAGGCCACTCATTTCGCTGTGATTGACAATCTCTGGCGAGCACGACGTCACCTGGTTTTAAGTTAGGTTTGGCAACTTGCCACTTGTTCCTTGATTGCAAGGTAGAGATGTACTGTCTCTTCCACCTGTCCCAGAAGGTGTTTGCAAGACTTTGTACTTGCCTCCATTGACGTTTATATAAGTCTTTGGTGTTGAACTCTCCAGGAGGAGCATGGATAGTCCCAGTTTTCTGGGTAAGAAGAGTGGCAGGAGTAAGCAGGAATTGGTCTTCTGGGTCATTAGAAACTGAAGTCAGGGGTCTAGCATTGACAATAGCTGAGACTTCAGCCATGAAGGTTGTTAAACACTCGTGAGTAGGTCTTGCAGTTCCTACTTGTAAGAAGATGGAATCAAGGATTCTGCGAATTATGCCGATCATTCTCTCCCAGGTCCCTCCCATATGAGAAGAATGAGGTGGGTTGAAGGTCCATGCACAACCCTGTTCACTAAGGTATCTCTGCACACCTTTCATGTCGATGTTCGAGCAAATTTGTAGTTCTTTGGCTGCTCCAACGAAATTAGTACCTCTGTCGGAGCGGATGTGTTTTATAGGACCACGGATGGCAATGAAACGTCTAAGAGCATTAATGAAGCTTGAAGTGTCCATTGATTCTATGACTCCAATATGAACAGCTCTGATAGCCATACAGGTGAATACAACTGCCCAGCACTTACTGCTTGCATTCGCACCTCTTGTATGTTGGGTGATGACAGTCCAGGGACCATATACATCAAGACCAACGTTAGAAAAGGGAGGTTCTGTACTAAGCCTGTCTGCTGTAAGATTGGCCATTTTCTGAGTTTGAGAAGTACCACGAAGTCTGCGACAAGTGATACATTTGAAGATTATGTTACTTACACGTCGTTTTGCTCCAATGATCCAGAATCCAGCTGATCGTAGAGCCCCTTCGGTAAATAATCTTCCCTGATGTTTGACTTCATTGTGATAGTGTTGCACAATTAAAGAAGTAACGTGGCGACTTCCAGGAATGATTAATGGATGCTTCTCATTGGATTCTAAGATTGCTTCTTCAAGGCGACCTCCTACTCTCAGCAAATTATGCTTGTCGAGGAATGGGTCTAGCTTCTTCAGGACGCTGTCTCTAAGAATAGGTTTTCCACTGGTAATACAGTCAATCTCTCTAGTATAGGCTTGATGTTGCACAACACGGATAATGAGGTTCTTGGATTGTTGTGTCTCTGTTACTATGTAAGTATTTTGACAGTGATGCCAACCCTTACATCCATTTGCATTTACAGGTGTGGCATTTTTAAATGACCGAGCTATGTGGGTTAGGCAAGTAAAAGCTCTGACAAGTGATTTCCAAGTTGAGAACCTTTGAAATCTGTGAGGCTCTAATTGACAATCTGAAATTGTGGTATAGATTGTAGTCACTTGTGTATGGATTTCAACATCTGAGTCTGCGTCTACTAACTCAAATGTGTCGCTTTCTGGATTGTTCCAAACTGCTTTGTATAAGAATTCAGGTCCTGTGAGCCATGAAGTGTCTTTAAGGAGATTGGCTGTGATAGCTCTTGTAGCGTGGTCTGCAGTATTGTGAACGGTAGATACATAGTGCCACTGTTTTGGATTGGTAGATCTCCTAATCCTTAGCACTCGATTGCTGACATAAACTTGAAATCGTCTAGTCTCATTGTTAATGTAGCCTAACACTACTTTACTGTCTGCATAGAATTCTGCTTCTGCAAGCTTAATAGGCAACTCAGATGAGATGAGTTCAGCTAACTCAACAGCTAGTACTGCAGCACAAAGTTCCAGTCTGGGTACGGTGTGCTCTGGTTGTGGTGCTAACTTTGCTTTGCCCATAACAACCCCGATATGACATTGTCCTTTTATGTCCACAGATTTAAGATATTCAACAGCTGCTACTGCTTTAACTGAAGCATCAGAGAATACACAGAGTCTCTGGTTCTGTACCTCTGCATCTTTGAGGATGGGAGATATCTCAGCATGGCCATTCTCAAATATTTTATTCATGAATGAGAAGAAGTGATCTCTCATCTCTGGTTTCCTGTAAAAGTTATGTTTAAGTGAAGAGAAGCGTTTAAGTACTTGTTCTCTGTTGTTAGGTAGGCGAGGTCTGTGGGTTCTAAAGGGTAGAGGTGCAACCCAGCTATTTGCCTCATCTTTGACTAGTTCATTCTGTATTATTTCTAAGAATTGTTTGTCCTGAATTGACACTGCCACCTGATCATCCTTCTGTGTTCTTTGGAAGACTGTGCACCCTAGATGATCTTGGTAGTTGTCACAGACGTGATTGTCACTAGAGGAGTCTATGACAGGTCAGTGTGGCAATTCTTTTATGAGAAAGCGATTGTGACATGGTCGTAAAATAGAAGGACGTCCATTTTCCAAGGTGTTAACATGCTGTTAACAGAAGATGGTCTGTGTACGTTTCCCAGACATACATCTCCTATTATGACCCATCCCAGATCTAGTCATTAAGCATAAGGTGCATTGTATGGACCGTTGATCTGGCTTCTGACTTTGTGGACCCCTAAGATATCTCTCCCAATGAGTAGAATTATCTGGGCTTGAGGGTCCAGTTCTGGTAACAGGTGTGCTATACGTTTCAAGTGTGCATGATGAATAGCTGCATCTGGTATAGGAATTTCAGACCTGTTATCTGGAATCTGGTTGCACTCAGTGATAGTTGGTAAGGGAAGACAAGTCTTTCCGTCCATGAACTCAACTTGGTAGCCAGTAGCTCTCCTCCCTGTTGTCTCAAGACTCCCTGCACAAGTCTTTAAGGAGTAAGGAGTGTTGAGGCCTTTGATACTAAAGATTTCAAAGAAGGTTGATCTGGCTAGAGACTTGTTACTTTGATCGTCTAGGATTGCATAGAGTTTGACAGCTTTGTCTGATTTTGGAACAAGATCTGCCGCTTATGGCTTCTTTACAGACTTCAGTACATTGTGCTCCCCGCCATGCTCGGTGTCACTGTCACCGTGTAATAAAGTCCATGGGGGAGGCCCAGGGTGTAGAGCTGTGTTGTGATCTGTGCTGTTGCACTCAGTGCAGTTGACACTGATCTTACAGTCCTTGGTGAAGTGGGATGTTGAAGAGCAGCACTTGTAGCAGATGTCGTTTTCTCAAAGGAAGGCTTTGCGGTTCTCCATGGACTTCTCTCTGAAGGTTCTGCATTTCAGAAGAGGATGTGGTCTCCGATGTAGAGGACACTGTTTGCTAAGATCCTTGTCTTTAGTCTCTTGACTAGTATATCTGGAAGACCTGTGGAAGGAATCTGGAGGATACACATTAGTCTTGTGAACTGCAACTGACATTTTGCGTGGGCTAGGTAGCATTGGGATAGCACCTGATAGGGTAAAGGCAAAACTAGGATCGTTCCTGACCTTAGCTAGCTGGTGTACAAAGTCCACAAAAACAGAGAATGGGGGAAATGGCACATTGTTCCGCTATTTGTATTTGGAGCCATGGGTGACTCATTGTTACTGCAGATTGTAAGGTAGCTTTTGAACTATGGGGTTAATGCCTCTGGCTGTGTCAAGGTAGGCAAGTCCTGGTAAGTCTCCTTCAGACTTAGCTACTTGAAGCTCCATTAATAAGTCACTCAGTTCTCTAAGTCTCTGATAGTCCTTGTTAGGTAATCTAGGGAAATCATCAATTCTTTTGAATAGTGCAGCTTCTATTGCTTCTGGTGAGCCATAACATTCCTCAAGTCTATCCCAGATCATCTTAAGGCCAGACTCTGGGTAGTTTATATTAATTGCTCTGATCCTTTTAGCATGTTCAACAGACTAATTTCCAAGCCATTTAATCAAGAGGTCTATCTCCTCGCTATATGAAAAGTCTAACTCTCTGATTGCATTTAGGAAGGAGGATCGCCAAGCTCTGAAGCTCTCAGGTCGATCATTAAACTTTGAAAGTCCTTGTGTTACTAGCTCTCGTCGTGCAAAGTCTAGTGTGTCCTGGTTGGCTCTAGGATGTGCTGTCGGTGTATGAACATAGTGAGCAAGTGGTGTGTGGTCATACCTGCTAGGATTGCCTGTTTCCAGCCGGCTTGTGTCATACCACTTTTGTCTGCAGGAGGCGCTGCCTTTGTTGTAGTTTACAGACTCAAACTCTTGGAGTGGGGGAGGGATGTCCCTCGTGGTTTCACCTTGTGTAGAATTCTCTTGCTTGTAAATTTGCGGTTTGTTGTTCACATGTGGTTGCACTGTACAGCGTGTTAGACTTTTTTCACTGATAAAGTCTGTTTGCATACCTCGTGCTTCTGGAGGGTTGCTACTCATTTTGGAGACTTGATGAACATATGCTGATGTGCGTTGCAGTGGATCTTGGGATCCGAGCACTGAATCAAGTACATTGATGGTGCCTTTTATATCAGGGCGATCTGCAGTCTCCAAAAAGCCTGCTTCAGCAATGGCAGCTGCGGCTTCTTTTTCTGCAGCAAGCTTTTCCATAGTTGCCTCTAAGCGTAATTTCTCTATTGTCATTTCTGCCTCCTGACGTGATTTCTCTGCCTCCAAACGTGATTTCTCTATTTTCATTTGCATTTCTTGCTCTGCAAAGTTGGAGCGTATTTTCGCGGCTACAGCTTTTGCGCGGGCAATGATGGCTGCGTTGGTGACAGATGAAGATTTTAAGGAACCACAGGTTTGAGACCTTGTTTTGTATGAAGGTGTCGTTTTCTGTGACATGATGTTGAGAGGTAGGTGTTTGACTGTATAGAGATCACTATATTGCAGTATACAGGTAACTGCATATACTGAGTGCCAGTTTCTGAGAAGTCAGAGTGTTGGCTTCTTTTTAAGTAGGTGTTTCACTATACAGGAACTGCTTTATTGCTGAATCAGGATGACTGCACTGACAATTTGTAGGTTTCTGTGAAATCAAGTGGCTGCACTCCTTGCTGAGTGGCCACTGTGTTGCAGACTGTGTAGAAACTGCTAAGTTGACATGTGCAGATAACTGAGTTGGCAGTGAAGCAGGTCTGTTAATCAGAATATATGTGTTCCACTTGCTGACAGCCAATGTTTTACTGTTCTGTCTTCACCATAATCTTCTCTTTAGCCTGAATATAATCAGACAGACAGCATAACCACTCCTACTTCAATGTTGTTTATTCAAGTAGTTAAGAATGTTATAATTCAAATGGTAAAACTGTAATACAGAAATAAGGAAATACATTCACAACATGAACAAATGTATTGTAATGCAAACATGAAAACACATGGCAAAAGTGCATAACTAGGGAGCAATCTTACCATTGATGCTGTGCTAAGGGGAGAGATATACTGCACCTCTTGCTTCTAGCATGTAATATCTAAAATGGAGACCGTAGCTACCCATGGTGCATTGGTGAATAAACTACAGAGGCTCTGAGAGTTCAATTTAAGTTAATACCAAGCTGACCACTAGATGGAGTTTACACAGAATACATACATATATAAATACTTAACTGCTGAAGGCATAACAGTCCCCTCTCTGCACTCCTGCACTAGGGAAAGAGCCTCCTCAAATGACTGATATTGAACTGTACTAACTGCCGGGTCTATGGCGTCATTTACTGAATCGCCTAACGGGTAAGAAAGGTGCTGAATAGGTCTGAACTTACCCTCTGCCTTCTTGGGCACTACACCTACTGGGGACACTAAAAAATTGGAAATAGGTATGCTCATGAAAGGCCCTAACATCCGCCATAGCCGGACTTCTTTGGCTATTTTTTCTTCCAATATTTCTGGGAATGCAAAGGCCGATTTAAGATTACGGGGCCATGGTAGATCTAATTTTTTTTAACACAGGGATTCTGAAACCAAAATGAAAACCATCTCGAATCGTGGCTGCAGCATCTTTGTCACTATAGAGATTAAGCCACTTGTCCAGTTCTTCTAGCCTAATTGGGGATTTGGCCTTGACCAGAAGCTGCCGACGCAATCTTTTTCCCCCAAGTATGGCTTTACCACACTCTGTCGTGGGGTGGAGCCCGTTACAGTTAGAACAGGAGTGCCGAAATCTGCAGGCCGACCCCCACTGACACGCCCCTGAGTTAAAAGCAAAACACTTTCCTTTGCCGGGGAGGGGCTGTTGCGCCCTCCCCCGCCCCAGGAAACTGCCTAGCTTGGGTCACCTCCTGCCTCTGATTACTGGGCCTCATTAGGTCCATCCATGTATCGATATCCTTAAAACCAAGGGGCAATTTCTCCCAACCAGTCATCTTTTTTCTAAACATTTCGTCATATGCCCTCCAAATCACTGGCCCATCTTTCAAATAAACATCCGTAATCAAGTGTAAATACTTCCAGACCTCCACTTGTTTCTCCGGCCTAAAGTCAGTTTATAGTGTCGCAAAAACACAAAACCCCTTTATCCATCTAGGGAATGTCTTATAATTCTCCTCCCCAACTCCATTCCTGCACACGGCTGCCTCCAAATCCTTCTTTCATTCGTCTGTCAAGGTGAACATGTCTACATAAATTCCTCTTTTTATCTTGTCACTAATGCTTGGCCTAATGCATTATAACAAACCCTCATTCTCCACTCTCCCTGAATCCCCAGCTTGTGTGACTCTATCCGGCCCTAAAGCCTGCAGGAGCAAAAGCTTAATCAACTTGCTGGGCCTGTGCTTAGACCCAGAGGATTCTTCACTAGTTGTGGACAGCGGGGGGCTAACATCACGGGGTTTATGTATAACAGAAGTGGCGTTCTTATCTCTCTCCCCAGTGGTTCCCACTTCCGTCCCGGCGCCTGCCGCCAAGCCGACCACTGACCGGTCCTCCATCACTGCTCCCATTGCTCTGTCGAGGACACACCAGCTGCCGCTCTCGGCTCCTCCCGCCGTGCTCCCGGCCCCTGAGGCCCCCGGATCCTGACTATGGAAAACTGAAGAAAAATCATTGTGAGAATTTAGCACCCCAACGTTGACAGACCCTACCACCCCTGAATCTGTAGGTGCAACACTAGTGGGAACGAATGTCAAGGAGGCAGCAGGCCTACCTTGAGCGTCAGCACGGTACTCGTGCTCACAACCCTCAGGCCCGAAACCCCACCCCCCTCCTGCTACTGGAGTGGAACCCCTTTTCGTGCTGTACTCACTACGCCACTGCACACGCAACTCACTGAAATCTGCCGGAGGGAACCGCTGCGCTCCCCCGTCTATGTCCCCATGATAATAGTCAAATACTCTGTCACTTAAATGTTCAGCGAGATAGCCATACCCAAAATCAGTGTCCCCCCTGTCCCCTTGCTTTGCGTACCCCTGAAAATCGCTCTCCCTTGCCTCCTCATAGTACAGGGGGGGGGGTAATTGGTGACGCTGAACCTGGCTTGAACTCAGCCCTGTCTGTCCCACAGTGAAAAAAGCCTCATCCACCCTGAGACCAGGATAGTCCCATACGCCTAAATTCCTCCGTGCCCCGACCAGGTCCTGGCTGAAACCACCCGAGGAATTAGCCCTATTTTGTGCAAAAAAGGCTCTTCTCTCTAAGGCCGCGTCATCCCCGCCCACCGAAGACTGATACAGTGATCTCCGGGCAGACAAGGGTTGAGCCTGAAACTGTGCCCCCCATTCTGACCCTCTAACGCTGTTGGCTAAAAAGGGGCTTGGAGGGAAGTGTAATTGATGTGGGGCTTGACAAAACACTTCCCTGTCCTTATCCCTCGCTGCCAGCACAGGGGGAATTAATGGCAATACCACCCCTGTGCTGCTGAAAATTCTCCCTCCTGCACCCCCTGGTGGCCATTCCCCAACATTTGTGGATGGGCGCTCTAATTGCTGCTGAGGAGGGGGTGTCCCAGCCCCTTGCGACCCTAACACATGTTCCTCCCTCCCAGCAACTAACCGCTGCCTCGCGGCTAATCCGCGACCCCCCCACCGCAGACCCGGCCTCGGCGACGGTTGTGAACTCCCGCGCTGGTGCCCGGGATCTGCACATGCGCGCGCCGCCCGGCATTTCAAACTGAATTGCCGAGCCGCGCCCTACAGACCTCCTCCTGCCCCGGGGTCCCCAGGGAGGCAGGAGGCGCACTGCCCACCAATGAATTAATCCTCCGGTGGGGGGCACTGACCATGCCATCCCGGAGACACCGCTCTCGCCCCCATCCATGCCCCCCATCCTCAAGATGGCGACGGCAATCGCCTGGGGAGGGGGAGCGAAGCCGAGCAGTCCTCACCACGGCCCTTTTCGGATCCCAAATTAGAGTGCACAAAGGAGAAAAGAAAAGAGAGTAGGTAAGAAAGGGGGGAAGAAAAGGGGACAGAAAACAAAATTAAAAATTAGAAAAGACACCAGACAATAGAGAGATACAGGGAAGAAAGGTTTAATATAAGAAAGGCAATCAGTTAAGAACAATAAGAAAAAAGGCAAAAGTTATACACTAGCAAAAAACAGTAATCCTTATCTGTCTCCACGTGCACTCCCACAGGAATTTTGCCAGCCGAGTGTCTCAGACCAGGAAGTGCAGCATACTATACAAAGACACAAGACCCTCCCCTCAACATCATTGGTTGGGTCTACATCCCATGTTAACCCCTTCAGGTAAGTGCAAGCTCGAATGCAACACTGTCACTATTTAATTGCGTTTGTCTGTAAGGGGACTCTCTTGTAATTATTATTATTATTATTATTATTATTATTATTATTATTATTATTATCATTATTATATCATTCTCATTGTCATAGCACTGACAGGCAATGCAAACATAGCAATAATATTATCATCATAACACTAGGAAGCAATATATTATAGGGATTTAAAATTACTCTATCCTGGTGAAATAAGGGACGCTATTAGTCTTGGTGATAATAACGTGGAAGGAAATTGCAAATTAACTGATCCATTATCATTACCACCCCAACTTAAAATATCTTTTTTTTTTTTAATATATCTCCAAATAAAATTAAACACTATCTGTCCCATATTCTTCTGCGTCCATCTCAACATCTTTACAAAGTACTAGTACAGCAGCTGCATCCTGTTGATTAACTAACATTTAAGCAACCAGACCGCTTCTCCTAACAGCCATGTCTTGGGTCTGCATTTTTAGCACACTATTTTTTAGTGTTTCAAATAAGCAAATTAATATTTCAGAAGAGGGTGGTCAACAGTGAGCAAGGACTGTTTATCCAATATAGTACAATTTATAGTTACATAACAGCGCTAATTATGAAATGTAGAAGAACAATGACAGAGCAACTCCCACAGTGATCAATATAGGTTTATTATAGTAGCTAGTAGGCAAAAATAGATAACCACAATTCCACTAGTACACCAAATCATGCTCAATTGTACCAATTTTACTGAGAGCCTGTGGGTCAGCCACTAAAAAAGTAATAATTTCAATATTTTTAAATTAAGTGATGCTTCTGGTGCTAAGCACCCTGCCATTGTCACCACTTCTGAAGCCACAGGCACCTCCACCACCACTAGTTTCAGCACAATATGGTTAAACTTGTTGGAATGATGATGCTATTAGACATAAATGTGAGTTTTGTTTCTGATGACATCTTATTTGGCCTTCCTCTACTTCTATTGTGGCCTCTATCATCTTGTATATGAAGCGGTGATCTAATAGCTTGGCCAGGAAGTCAACATCTTGTTTCCGTGTTTACTTGATGTAAGGATGCTTAAACTATTCCAGCCAGTTTAAAAATGTGATTGAACTGGCCTAGTTCGGTAACCTAAAGCTTTTGATTGAGTTAATCTAGAATATGATTAAATACATTTTTTGATCAACTACCATGGTGTGTATTTTATGATTGCTAAGCTGTAAACTTAAATTTAATTGTGTTTGCATATCATAATTAAAATTAACTATAAAATTTTGTCTTTCTGCCCAATTGAGATAAAATGACTTCAATTTATAGTTTTTTTTAAATATATATACCTTTTTATTTGAATAGAGACGATTACCGTTTTGAAGTCAGCACTCACCAGTTGAATTGAAAATGTTAAACATGATATACAATATAGCCATTTAAGTTCAAGCATCTCTTGTCAACATCAAAAGGGACACTATATGAAAGCATTATATTTAATTTTATTGTACTCCTGCTAATTGAATTTTGGTTGCTGTACTGCTGTGTTGTGGTTGTGCCTATGCTGTTCTAACCTGGCAGTACTTAACTGTAGTACACTGTGCACACAGTATGAGACACAGAGCAAGTGCCATTGACCACAGATACCTCTTAAAGTTTTGTGAAAGACAATTGCTAAAGGCAACCAGACAGAAATGATCCCAGTGGTCAATAGGTGTGTTAGCTACTACTGGCCAGTGGGTAAATAGTAAGTAGTAAAATGCAATTGAAGTACATTGAATTAAGATCATGTGCATGCATTTCAACTGCTTTACTGCACTCTCTGTACTTATGTTGTCCTGAACTAGCAGTATTAAATTGAAGTACACTGTGCTCACACAAAGTTAGACCAGCAACATGCAATTGATGCATAGCATCAATACCTTTTCAACCCTTTATAAGTTTGTGAAAGATAATGACTTAAATGAAACAGAACACAACAATTCTCACAGTGATCAATATGTGTGTTTACCACTAGATGATGGGCAATAAAAATATCAATAAGCAATACTAGTAACATTAATTATAGTACAATAAATCAAGATCAATTGTAAAAATATCAGTTGCTTTACTCCTCTAGTCCTATCCCTATTTCTACTCCAACCACATCACAAAATAGAATGAATTATCCCATCTCAATTTATAAAATATAAATTCCATGAAGTATGAATTTACAAATGTAGCACAAAATAGCCATTCTGTGGAATGGTGAAGCAAAAGGGAACTCAAAGTCTGTAAAGCAGATCTCATACCTATTCAAACTGGCCTATTCCAGGGATAAAACTATTGCAATCCAGTTTCAGAAAAGTTTTGGTATGCAATTTTCCATTTTCCATGAAAATTACTAGATCTAGGAATTATTCTTTCTCTGTGATGATGTTGGCTGTGAATTCCAAAGACACTGCATTCTTATTTAATCATATAATAAATTATTCCAATGATTCCCAAGTGCCCTTCCAGAGAATCAATAGGTCATGTATTTATTTGGCTCACAAGATGATATTTTATAGAAATGGGTTGTTAGTCCAGATGCAGTCATCTTCCCATGCCATAAACAGGCTTGCATAGCTAGGGGCAAATTTCATCCCCACAGCTGTTCCGTGAAGCTATCTGTAGAGCTCATCCAAGTATCACAAATAACCGTGGTCCAAAATAAATCTGATTCCTGCAATAATAAAGTCAACCTGGATGTTTTGAGTATCTGATTGCAAGAGCAGAGTGTCCCTCACTTGCTTAAATCCTTGTTCGTGGTTAATACACATATATATTGATATCACATCACATTTTGCCAACATGTAATCTTCCATCTGTTGGAGAGAAGTGTGCTTCATATGCTCTCCTCTCTCATACTCCCTCTGCTGGTCCTTTAGTAACAATTTCTGCAGGGCAAGGTGATTAATAACATCAGTATCCTGCTGCAGTATGACCCTATGACCCTGCTGTATCACCCTATGACCCTAACTGCATTCTATAACTGTTAAAACTGCTGCATCTATTATCACTGTGTGCCTGCGTTACTGCTGTTGTTCCTGTTCTCAAATAAACCAATAGCTTGGCTAAGTTTAGTGCGGTGTGGACTAACATTCCTGGCCAACACTGCTGACACCTTACAGACACCAAAATGTTCTACCAATAGGTTATAGGCCCAGCATGCTTCTGCTGGGCCTATAACCAAGTGCTAAATGAAAGAACAGTAGCAAAGATACACAGAAATAAAAGGAAGCTGATTTTTCCTAAAAGTTTTTTTAATACATAGGATAAATTGAGAGTACAGGGGCCATTATGAGCTTTGCAAAACTAAAAGGCTCTGAGAATTGTGCAACATGGAAATTCGCCATGGAAATGAAGCTCAAGTGGGAACAGTTGTGGAAGGTCACAATTGATCCAGAAGCTAGAACAAACGCTGAACCGGATAGTGCCATCGGGACCATTGGCTTGGCAGTAGAACAGCAGGTGTACTCCATCAACAAGGGGAAAGTGTCAGCTCAAGATATGAGGACAGTCCTGCAAAAAATAGGGAAATCAACTAGAGGCATACACTATACAGGACAAAGTTGAGTGCCTGCAAGGACATGAACAAGTACATTGACAAAATGCTGTCAATAGCCCAGCAATTGGCATCTGTGGGAGCACAGGTGGATGATGAGAAAGTTTTTAGTTGTTATGGCAATGCTGCAAAACCTGATGCCAGAGTTCAATTTCCTGGTGGTAGCTTTGGAGGCCAATGATACCAAGCTGACGACAGAAAGCGTGAGGGCCAAGCTGCAGTTCCAAAAACTCATTCCTCTTGAGGCAAATGCTGAGGGTTCTGCCTTGCTCACTATAGGTACCAAGCCCAAAAAGCCCAAGTACAAGTGCTTTGTATGTCACAATATGAGACACAAGGCCTCTGAATGCGGCCTTAAGAATTTGAATGATGCACAGAAAAAACGTGGCAATCCAAGCTAGTCAACATTCAATGTTGCAGACAGCCACAAGAAGAACTGCTGGTACATGGACTCGGGGCCATTAGGCAATTCAGGTTCACTTCACATGGGAACCCATACCTGTCAAAGGGATTGGAGACAGGTTCCTTACTGCCACAAAAGTCGGGGCAATCACTTAACCTAAGGATTAAAGGTGAAACTGTTATCACAGATATCCAAGAAATACTGTTCATGCCAGATTTTGGAACTTACTTTATCGTCATACATGTCCTGGAAAAAAAAGTTGCAATGTCCAATTTGCAGAGGGAAAGTGTGTAGTGCAAAGCAAAGTAAGGACTGTACTTGTGATAGTGACACGGTGCAACCAACTGTGTGTCATAAACACTGAAGAGTGTTGTGCGATGGCGGCTTCTGATAGAAATTAGTCCATGGAGCTGTGGCATAAATGGCTGGATCACCTGGTATACTACAACATCCAGAAACTCCTTGATGGGATTGTGACAGGAATTACTGCGAGCAATCCTGAGAGTCTGACATGTGACAGCTGCGTAAAGGGTAAGCAAACTCGTTTCTCCTCTCAGAAAGTCAGCAACTAGAGCTGAAGTACCACTAACTCTAGGGAACACAGACTTGTGTGATCTAATGGAGGTGGAATCCATTAGTGGCTACAAATATTTCATGACACTCATTGATGACGCCACAAGGATGATGCACGTATAATTCATCAAAGCCAAAAGTGAAGTTATCCACAAAATTGCGGAATATAAGATCCTGGTGGAGACTCAGATGGGTCTGAAATTAAAAGTCTTGAGAGCCGACAATGGTGGAGAGTATGACAACAGCACTTTAGCTAAATTCATGAAGATCACCTACAGCCAAAACAAAATGGTGTGAGTGAGCGAGCAAATCGTATAATTGTTGAAAGAAGTGATGCAGACCTGGAGAAAAGTTTTTGGACAGAAGAAGTGTCCACTATAGTATACCTAAAAAAACGTGCACTCACAGTAGCTGTATAAGGAAAAACACTGCTGTAGGTGTTGTCCAGGAAAAGGCAAGTGTTAGTCCTCTCTGTGTCTTCAGCTGTAAAGTACATACACATACACCCAAAGAACTGTGATGGAAACAGGATCCCAAGTAAGTGGACTATATCATGCTTGGTTATTGCCAGGAGAGTAAAGGGTACAGGCTCTGTGACATTACACAAAAATGTCCCATAAAATCCAGCGATGTGATGTTTCTAGAAACAGCGTCACCTAGCGGGATAGTGAAACAAGAACCACAGCAAAAATTTGTAACGCTGGATTTATAGGTAGCAGGAAGCATGTCTGAAGCTGAGGGTGTTAATGCAGAAGTCCAATTGGAAAGCAGAAGTTCTGTAGGGTTCAACAGAGAAGTTCCTCTCAGAAAATAATGTGAGGAGTTCACTAACATAGGCTTCTGTGAACTGTAAAACATACAAGAATTGAAATTAAGCAGCGACTGCGAAGAGTGGAAACTGGCAATAGACACAGAGCTGACAGCTCTGGATGACAACAATACCTGTACATGTAGTTGATAGGCTGTGTCACCTTAAGATGATCAAGAACAAGTAGGTCTTTTGTAAAAAGCTGAATGCAGACAGAAACATTGCTCGCTACAAAGCCTGCTTTGTTGCCTAGGGATACACCCAAAAGTCTGGGATCGACTACTAGGAGATCTTCTCGCCTGCTGCTAGATACAGTACCTTAAGGTTAGTCATTGCCATTTCTACAGTTCATGATTTTTTGCTGTACCAACTTGATTTTGAGTCAACATTCTTAAATGGGTTTTTTTTTCAGGAGATTTACATGAAACCACCTGAACACTTTGATGATAGTGTGTTAAAGTCTGCCTCCTAAAGAAATCCCTGAAGGGCCTAAAGAAAAGTGGTCATTGCTGGATGCTGTGCTGATAGAGATGGACTTTATTAGGTCAAATATTGATCACTGCTTATCTTGCAAAACTATAGGAGAAAAGTTGTTCATCATAGCAGTATACTTAGATCTGTTGCTAGCAGGAAAAGAGAAGCACATCACCAGAGCAAACCATCTGTTGAAACAGAAATTTATATTAAAACATATAATTTATTAGGCATGAGGATCATGCAAATTCTGGAAGCTGGGATTGTTGCAACTTATCAAAAGCATACATTAAGGCAATATTTACCAAGTATGGAATGTCTGATGCAAAGCCAATGAGCACTCCCATTGACACCAACAATCGACGAGGAAGTAGAGGAAATGAAGATAGTTCCTTATCAAATTGCCGTTGGGAGATTAATATATGCAAGTATTGGGACTCACCCTGACATCGTACATGCTGTGAGCTGAGTGAGCCAATTTGCAATCAACCCTGGGAGGCAACAATGGATTGGAGAACCTTTCATTCTATACAATACTACGGACTAACAATACTGTCCTTGCAATCCATTTTTATAGTTTCTCTTACTTGTATACATATGTTCTGTGTTATTTAGTGGCTTACGCACGTGTAGTTTTTATTATTAGGTGCTGTGGCAGTCATCACTCTCAGTCAGCACTTATACCTACCCTGTAGCTGGTGCAATTGATGCAGCTAGATAAAATGTGCATACAAGATGCTCACATCTTGGCACACCCTCGGCACAACCCTTATGTACATTGCCTCACCCACCCCATTTCTCCCCCATTCTGCCCTTCAAGTCGTAGGTAGTAGTATGTGTTATTTGCATTCGGACATGAATCACATGAAATTGCGTTCATTAGCATAAGGTCCATTTTTGAGCATGCACAGAGCCATTTCATGCAAGATACGGCATGCAAATTGACTTATGTCAGAAGATGAGTCAGGCTATATATGTGTAAAATAAATTGAATGTGAAATATAAAAACATTGTATAAATGACAAGTGTCCCTTCCAACTCATATCTACTCAGATCGAGCCACCTTTTAGAACCAATATAATATTCCACCATTTGTCTTAGAGTTCTAGTAGTCATACTCACATAATTATTTACACAAGTGCATTTAATACAATACCACACTTGTTGAATCACAATTAATAAAGTCTTTGTGAAATTCAAGAGTTTTTACCATAAATTGACAGACTACATTTCCCACATTTATGTGAGCCTCTTATTTTAAATTGATGTTTCGACTTCTTAATAAAATGGCTATACAAGCTTATCTCTCAAATTAGGAGAGCACTGCCAATGAAATGAATTATGAAAATAAATGAGAGACTACATTGTTTTTTTCAAACAAAAAGCTGATTTTATTTTTTAATAGCCAACTAGCATACTATAATTGAAGGAATAACAGTTTCTATTAGCCCAAGTAATTACTATTATATGGGTATTAAGCATTGCTTAAAGACAAACTTGGATTTTAACTTAATTTCTGTTTATTTTATACTACTTTCTAATAGGACTCTTTGACAGTTTCAATTAAGAGCAGAGGGGTAGGAGATGCCTAATATATCATTTTTAATATATAATACATAAAAATGTTTTTACTAAACATTTTTTGTCCCCATTTTTTTTCTCATTTTCTCTTTTGTGTAAAAAATGTAAATCATGCAAACTTGTCAATTTGGCACATTTTCAATTTTGGCAGTGGAATATAAAATGAAATCAGGTTGTATCGTTTAATATGGCAGCTGTGTTTAAAATAGATTCAGACTATTTTTAATTTACATTCTTCCTCCAGCAAAGCCTGCTCCCTAAGGGAGTCTGAGTTCTCAGTAAGCCACAAACATGTTCTCAAGCACAAATTCAAAGCAATGTCTTTTTGAGATTTTCCTTAGCATTTTGATTCTGCTCTGTTGTCAGAAAATATTTCATTACAGAAAGAATTTGTATAGAGTACAATCTGGAAGGGATTTTCCCCAGTCATTTCCATTTCTTTCACCACCATAAAAGATTTCATTTTCTTTAATCTGATTATTGCAATTCCACTATAGCATTAAATATTTAGTTTCTGCCATATAAACATAACACTTCATAGCAATACTTTTTTATTTTGTTCAAAATTGTGTTTTGATCACTTGACTAGAAAATTGTTCATTTAAAATAAATATGAAATTAGAATGGACATTGGTGATTTTTTTATTACACTTGCTTTATCTTAAACATGAGACAAATCATAACCAGTAACACAATTAAAAAATTGGGAGGTTTTATTTGGATTTTTTAAATGAAGTCACCTTGGGTAAAATGTATTCATTAAACTTTATAGCCAAGTAATCTTGTATTTGGCTGCTAGTTTTAGCTAGTAATTGTAACAGTGAAATCAGTACTATTTCTTATTACAAAATGGCAATATAGCACTTGGAGGCTCAACTTTTTGATAACTATTTCTATTTACCCCCCCCTTCCCTATGTATACCTAGTAGGATGAACCTCCCAACAAAAACTCTGGTTACATGATGCTGAGAGCTGGCTTGCATTGCAGCTCTCGGCTCTGTTGAAAGGTCATAAGAGAGCTCTATGAAAGCTCTATGCTAAACCTCTATTATACTATTTGAGAGGTAAGGATGGCCTTGCAGTACTCAATGCTACATGAAATCTGAGAACTGTTCAGCACCACATGGCTTTCCGGTTCCTGATAGGACGAGGCTCAAGGTAGGGGTTTGTTAGCTTAAGAAAGGGTTGTAAAAAAGCGGAAAACCTTTAAACATAAGTGTTCACAATTGCAGATTAAAACTTGTTCTATTAAACAAATATAAAAATAAATCCAGTAAATACAGAGAACTGGAATTCACAAGAAACTTTGTCCCTCTCTTCAATTCTTGGTGTTGGCAAAAACTGAGTGCAGCCCCCCCCTCTCAAACATCAGGTGCATAATGTAATTATGCTTTATCCAGGTGGTGTTTGGTCAAAATAAAAAATGCCCTGCACCTAACAGGAACAGTGATCTCTCTGTGATCAATAGGATATGAGCAGACATGTTAATGATAGCTCCTCCAAAATTACTTTGATATATTGAGGCTTGTGAAAAAATATATAAACTTCCAATAAGCAACGAAAGCCTCCTCTGTAGTTCTTCATTTTCATTGGGGGATTTGGTTAGTAGTGATCTTAGCAAAAGTTCAGAAAATCGTGTGGATAGTTTGCATCACTGTGCTACTGTTCAAACATTTGTCCCCTGTCATAATGTCACCCATTTAAGCTTAGCTTTATCCCCTGCACCTCTGATATTCAGATATTCAACTCCCAGCCCACTGACCAGGGTCATTTCATAAGCTGGTGATCACTTCCTGCTACGGGGTATGGATGTGCTGCTGTCAGGGAGACTGGACATAGGAGTTGAAGAAACACGAAGAGCTGCTAAACCTCCTAGTATAGTCCTGGAGTGAGAGTGTCAATATTTGACACAATTGATACTCAAGCACTGAGGAGTATACAGAGCAGGTTATTATAGTAGCTGGTTGATTGGTGATTTCCCGCTTGTGTCATCAGTACTGGAGTTTAGTGCAAACACCCAAGGGAGGTGTTATGTTATCTCTAGTCTGAGCCGAGCTGGGTTCTATTTAAGATTCAAATTGGGAAGGCCAGCAATCAGTTGACTGCTGAGTGTTGGAGGCAGACTAGTGATGTCTAAGGTACTGACCGTATCACCATATTATCATACATATCATGCATGCCAGTACAACATTGTGACTGTCCTGCTAGGGTATTTCGAACAGTGGGGGGGGGGGCATTGTTTCCTCTTGTCCGGGGCACTAAAATGTCTAGTTATGGTTCTGGGGAACAAGATGCCATGGTTTGTGTGATATGGCATTGTTAGCGCCAGTTCTGTCCCAAAGAGAGCAGGCTCCATCATTGTGTATTTTCCGGTGCCTGGCCCCTCCCACATGACAGCCACCAATGAGTTGCCTTCCTTTCTAGTCATGACCCTTCCCCTGTCTCCCGTTTTCCACCTCTCTTCCCTCTACATCCCAGTCATCCCATCTCTTCCTACTAACCCTCCTTTAGCCTGTCTGCTCCCCTCCTCCCCTCTCTACATGTGGTTGTGTGGCTGCCTCCAACAGCTTTGGAAGATAGGTAACTGATGGGGTGAGAAATGTTATGTGTGTGTGCTGTTATTTATTATTTGTAGGATAGGTATTAATATAATGTGAATCCTGGTGGGATTATTTTTAAAATGTCCACTAAAGCAGAAACTCACAGGATTCACCAGGATTTTCCCCCTATACAAAGGCAGTCTCTGGCCTGGTGCTGATAATAGTAAAACATTTCTAACAGTTTGTGAAATATAGATGATAATCTCACAGTATCTGAGCTGTTTTCATCAAAGGAAGTAAAGTGCATGTACTGACGTCTGTGTGGCATGTGAACAGGTATGAGAAGCATGTAAGGGGCATGTGGGGAGGACTGATTTGCATGTAAAGGGCTTGTCGAGAGATCTAGGGTGCATATTGTTGTTCCAGGCAGCATGGCTCCACCTCGGATTCCACCAGACCTAGTGGGGTGGTCAGGGAGAAGAAGGGGCCCTGCCAGTTTCATTTAAACTTGGCCCCACAATTTTTGATGGCAGCCCTGATATAAGCTCTCATGGACAGGTTCTTCTATCCCTATTGTATCATGTTTGTCTACTCTCTGACGCCCTCGTTCGTCCTGTCTGGTCTGTTTAGGTCCCCATAGCAATACTCACACTTTGCTACTTATGTGTATTACCTCATATATTTTTAACTTGCTTCTGTACCCGGAGATACGGAATCTGTGGTGCCTTATAAATAAATAAATACATAAATAAATAAATAATAATACACACACCTCCCCACTTCGAGCACTGCTACTGTACATAAAAAATAGAAAGTAAATAAAAATACTTATTTTAAATCCCATATTTGTTTAACATTAACTAGCTGTCAATACAACTATAGAAAATTCTGAATTATGACATGATGTACAGGGGTCAGGTAGAGAAGCTTATTATTTTAGAAGAACAACTTATTGTCTGATCTCACATTCTCATTAACACTTTCAAGAAGGTGAATGTAATGTAAATTGGTTAAAATGCACAAAAGCTTCTATTTCAGGCTGTTAAATTATCCATAGGCAATAAAATTAATGAGTAGATCAGATGATAGGAAGACGATTTATTTCTGTGGAAGAAAAAAAATTATGAAATACAGCAGGGAACTGCTTAAATAGTTTTAAGACATAATATACTGTACTTGTTGGAAGACCAATTTTAGTGTTATCTTTAGCAAGCTTTCTTATTAATGACTTTTTAATGTTCTTCTGCAGCTCACTGAGAGGGTTGTGTAGATTTCCCATAGTACTTTTAATTTAGTTTAGGGTTAATTTGCAAAATAGAAATTATGTGCATGATATGGTTACTAAACCAAAAACATGGCTTGACTTTTTCTGATTTTTTTATGTGTTTTTTTCTGTGTAAGTGTACTTCCTCTTTAAAATATTACTTAGCTTCTTTTTTTGTTACGTCTGTTACTGTGTGATCAGCAAACTTTGCATGTATATTTATATATATATATTTAGTTCTAGTACACTCCGGAGCTGTGATACATGTGGTTCAGTGATCCATCATAGACGGTACCTGAGTTTATTCATCAGCATTTATTTCAAGCTGTTATCACGAGAATCTTTGGTACGGGAATTATGCATATGTGGAAAACACTTGTGATGTCACACATTTAATGCACTATGTTTGGCGCCCCTTCTCTTTTGTATCTGTATCTGCTAGTTTGACACTTGCAGACAATTGTTGAATGTTTTGGGAGCTGCCATCCTGTGTACTAAGTATACATTTCATTCTTGCACATTTTGCACCTATAAGCTCCTGTCTGCTTAAATTTGTTGGGAATATATATATATATATATATATATATATATATATATATATACATATATATATATACATATATATATATATATATATATATATATATATGAAAAGTAATAAGAAGGACAAGGACGGCGCCTTTAGGTGTAGACACAGGAAACAATAGCGGTGAAATAAAATAAGAAATTCAATCGGTTCGAACAGACAACCCAAAGGGTGTGATACTAAATGGTGCCTCTACAGGACACCCCGTGTGCAGATTATATATCCGTTAGTCAGATAATGGTGATGTCCAATATTGACAGCATAAGTCTGCGTGCATCAATATAAACATCGAAAACCGTGCAGTATAGTGAATATAACAGGTCTATAGTCCAAATAATCCAAGATAACATGCGTACCAGATATGGAAATATAAACAGCTTATCTGTATAATTGCTCCTTGGTCATTCAAATAGCCGCTCAGCTGTTTCTGAACATGTCTTCTCCGTTCACAAAGATACGAAATTAAACCTCTTAATAGTGAGTATGTTCTTTAGTAATTAATATGACTGCATCACCATTCTAACAGTGTCTCATCCGCTCACCAGCTAGGAAAATAAATATGAAAATACCATATGGTGTAGTATTTTTCAAACAATGGTTTAATCAGCATTAAATATAAATAACAAACTCACAATAGATATAATATACATAAGCTTATCTGTGTTGCATAAATGCAGGTTCACTGGTCAGTTGTTACGTCCCCAGTAGGTACATAAAGATGTTCCTCAAAGTCTCCGCACAAAAGCTCAATGTAGGATGATATCTCTATTAGAGATGGGCAGGCTCGGTTCTCCGAAATGCGAATTTATCCGAATTTAGCCTATCCGAGTACCGAGCCAAGCCGAGCAGGCTGCGTAGTGGAGTGGCCCCGGTACCCAATTTGGTACCGGGGCCACAATACCTCCTCCAACCATGGTACAGACCATTCATCATTGAAATCCCATCAAGTATGTTAAAGACAGACAGGGTCGAAGTGTTATTTGTTGACTTTGGAAACAAAAAAACTGTCCCTGTTGCAAATCTTCGTGCAATAAAGAGTGACTTTTTCATTTAAAGGCTCAAGCTTTTAAGTGTAGTGTTTATAAGTTATATTATACTTTTGGTTTAATTTGTTTGATTTTTTTTATTTTGTTTTACTTTGTGCTCATGGCAAACGACTGTTGAACGGTCACATAATGCCAAAAAAAGAGTTGCAAGATGTAATTGTCATTGGGCCCTCCCACCCACCCTTATGTTGTTGAAATAGGACATGCACACTTTAACAAACCAATCATTTCAGCGACAGGGCCTACCAAACAACTGTGGCTGAAATGATTGGTTTGTTTGGGCCCCCACACCAAATAAGCTATTCATCTCTCCCTGTACAAATTAAACAGGCTCTACTGAGGCAAGATGTCGTCCTCATCCTCATCCTATGATTCCTCTCCCCCTTCAGTGTGTACTTCCTCCTCCTCACACATTATCAATTCGTCCCCGCTGGACTCCACAACCACAGGTCCCTCTGTACTATCTGGAGGGCAGTGCTGTACTTCATTGAGGAATTGATAATTCATTTTAATGAACATCATTTTTTCAACGTTTTGCGGAAGCAACCTCCTTCGCTGCTCACTGACCAGGTTCCCTGCTGCACTAAAAACTCTTTCGGAGTACACACTGGAGGGGGGACAACTCAGGTAAAATAGAGTCAGTTTGTACAGGGGGTTCCAAACCTGCTTTTTTTTCCTGCCAGTAACAATATGGACTGTCTGACATGTCTATTTGGATGGTGTCAGAAAAATAATCCTCCACCATTTTTCCTATTGTAACAGCATCCAATGCAGCGACACTAGACATGTCTGCAATGGTTGGCAGGTCCTTTAGTCCGGACCGCTGTTGTCTGCATCCCCGCTAGCGGGTCTTTTAGGAAAACTGAGTTTTTTCCTCGCAGCCACAGGTGTGGAAGAATATGAAGGTGGAGCTGTTGGCATGTCACGGTCCTCTTCAGAGGACAATTTCCTGACCAGCAGGTCTTTGCACCTCTGTAGATTTGTGTCCGCCGGAAACAGAGACACAACATACGCTTTAAACCGAGGATCGAGCACGGTGGCCAGAATGTATTCCTCTGACCTTAAAAGAGTGACCCTCCTCGGATCCTGGCAAAGCGTACGAAGGGCTTCATCCACAAGAGCTACATGCTTGGTGGAATCACAATGGTTTACCAGCTTCTCCCTCACTTTCTCCAGCTGCTTCTGCAACAGCCTGATCAGGGGAATCAGCCGACTTAAGCTGGCAGTGTCGGAACTGACTTCTCGTGTGGCAAGTTCAAACGGCTGCAGAACCTTGCACAACACGGAAATCAGTCTTCAATGCGCTTGACTTAGGCGCATCCCCACTCCTTTTCCTATGTCGTAGGTGGCTGTGTAGGCTTGAATGGCCTTTTGCTGCTCCTCCATCCTCTGCAGCATATAGAGGGTGGAGTTCCAGCGCATCACAACCTTTTGTTTGAGGTGATGGCAGGGCAGGTTCAGACTTTTTTGATGTTGCTCGAGTCTGCGGTAGGCACTGGCAGAATGCCGAAAGTGTCCAGCAATTTTGCGGGCCACCGCAAGCATCTCCTGCACACCCCTGTCACTCTTGAGGTAATGCTGCACCACCAAATTAACGGTGTGGGCAAAACATGGGACGTGCTGGAAATTGCCCATATGTAATGCCCGCACAATGTTACTGGTGTTGTCTGACACCACAAATCCCCAGGAGAGTGTAAGTGGGGTAAGCCACTCCGAGATTATTTCCCTCAGTTTTTTTCTAGAGGTTGTCAGCGTTGTGCCTCTTACTAAAACCTGTGATACACAACGTTGCCTGCCTTGGCACGAGCAGCCGTTGTGGAGATGCTGCTACTGATGCAGCTGCTGCTGTTGCTGCAGGAGGCGATGCATCTACCCAGTGGGCTGTCACAGTCATATAGTCCTTAGTTTGCCCTGAAACACTTGTCCACATGTCCGTGGTTAAGTGGACAGTGGGTACAACCGCATTTTTCAGGGCACTGAGGACACTTGTTCTTACTTCTCTGTACATCTTTGGTATCGCCTGCCTAATGAAGTGGAATCTCGACCGGATTTGGTACCGGGGACACAATACCTCCATCAACCGTCTAAATCCCACTCCACTGATGGCGGACACCGGACGCACATCTAACACCAACATTGCTTTTATTGACGCAGTTATCCGCTTTGCCATAGGATGACTCGTGTCGTACTTGGTGCTCATGACAAATGACTGTTGGACGGTCAATTGTTTGGTGAAAGACGTAGCGGTCTTATGACTTCCCCTCTGGGAAGATGACCGACTACCAGCAGCAACAGCAGCAGTGGCAGTAGTAGGCGTATCGCTGCATGATTCCTCGGATGAATCCCGTATTGAAGAGGACTCAGTCTGGCTGGTGACATGGCCTGCAGGACTAAATCTGATGGAGATCATGGAGGAAGTTGAAGAGGAGGGTGTTGGTGGTATGTATCCAACAGGACCAAGGGATTTAGGTGTCCCTGGACTGCTGACGTCCAAGCCCCAGTTCCTGAACTAACCACTGAACTATGAAGGTTATTCAGGTGACGTATAAGGGAGGATGTCCCTAGGTGGCCAAGATCCTTACCCCTGCTTATTTCAGCTTTACATAAGCTATATATGGCCATACATTTGTTGTCAGGATTTGGATAAAAATAACTCCAGACCGAAGAGGTGCATTTTTTGGTCTTCTGACCAGGCCTGACGATGGGCTTTTTCATCCCATGGACAACAGCTGTTTCCCCCCCTGGTGCCTCATTTACAATAACCACATCAGCATCCTCATCATCAAGTTCCTCCACAGCGCCAGCTATATCAATAGCCTCCTCCTGGTGTACAACATTGACACCTTGATTATCCAAATCTGGATCTACACTGTGGCTGATCCTTCCAGCAGGTGTGCTGCAAATGGTGGATGGAGTCACCTCTTCCCGTACAGTGATGGGAAGGTCAGGCTTATCAACCACCAACACCTTTGGACTCGCCTTGGGGATTTGTGATGTCATCTGTTTAGAAGGCAGAGTTGTTTGCTGTGTTGTTGATGACAGCTTAACTCTCTTAATTTTTTTTGAGGGGGGGGAGGAGGGCTAGATCCTTGGGTGAAGCTGAACCACTAGTCCTGAAAACGGGCCAGGGCCTAGGCCGTTCCTTGCCACTTCGTGTCGTAAATGGCTGTCACTCACCGGACCGTGAGTCCCTCTGCGCTGGTGCGTGGCTCCCTAGCATTCCTGCCAGCGCCTGTCCTGAGCCGCGGCCATCCGCCATCTTGATGCACTGCGCATGCGCTGCATCCAAGAACTTATGACCTTTGCTTTTATTCTCATTGGTGGATCAGGCACCTCTCCCTATTTAAGGCACCTGTGCTCATTACCTCATTGCCTGATCTTGAGTCTCATTCCCTGTGAGTCTCTGAAGGTATCTCCTGTGTCCTGCTAGTGTCTTCAGCTTCCTGCTGATTACCTGTGCTACTCATCGGTGTTTTCCATACCCGCTACTAATTCCTGTATTCTACTCGTGTCCTCAGCTGGCTTCTGGATTACCTGCTCTGCTCATCAGCGGTTCTCATACCCGCTACAGACTCCTGTAACCTGCTCGTGTCCTCAGCTGGCTCCTTATTACCTGCTCTGCTCACCTGTGGTTCCCATACCCGCTACAGCCGTTCAGCGTCCCTGCTGTGCCTGCATATTCTCGTGGACAAGCATCTCTACTCATCAGCGGTATGCTTACTTGTTATTGTCTATCAACTGTTACCTTGCATATCCGCTTAGGACAAGCCTCTCTACTCAGCAGCTGTATCCATACCTGCTATAGACTATTTGTTGTTACGCTGCATATCTGTTTGGAACAAGCTTCTCTACTCAGCAGTGATATGCATACTTGTAATTGACTATCAGTTATTATCCCGCATATCCGCTCTGTGCAAGCCTCTCTACTCAGCAGCGGTATACATACCGTTATAGACTATTAGCTGTAAACGCTGCATATTTGTTTAGAACAAGTTCCTCTGTACTCTGAGTGTCTTCATACCATTATTGACTCTTTGCATGCCTCCACTCCTCCGCACCTGAACTACTCCTCACTTACTAGCAGTGGTTCAACTTGCTGTACGCAGACCACTGACTTCCCCGCTACCTACCTGCACCTGGACAAGTCTTCTCACCATAGCAGTGGTACAACTTGCTGTACGCAGACCACTGACTTCCCCGCTACCTACCTGCACCTGGACAAGTCTTCTCACCGTAGCAGTGGTACAACTTGCTTAATGCAGTCTACTGACTTCCCTGCTACCTACCTGCACCTGGACAAGTCTTTTCACCATAGCAGTGGTACGACTTGCTGTACGCAGACCACTGACTCTCCTGTTACCTTCCTTCACCTGCTCACGTCCAACCTGGTCTCCGTGGTTCAAACCTGCCTTTCCACTATAGATGCAAGTCGCTGACTCATCTACCAATATAGCTGCAAGTCGCTGACTCAATTACCAGTATAGCTGCAAGTCACTGACTATCATCATTTCCATTGGCATCCTCTCTCCATCTGCTGTTATATACGTTCCTCTATTCACCCTGCTGCCAGAGGACCGCTGTGCAAACTCTGACTCTCTGGTAAGCATAGTCAACTGGTGAAATCCTGGGCAAGACTCCTAGTGCCCGTGACAGTAAGATCAGGCATGACAGACCCAGGAACGGAACCAACAGCTAAAGAGATGCTGCAGTACCTTGTTACTCGGATTGAACAACAAGATGTTCGACAGCAACAGTTGTTTCAATGTTGTCAGGCTTTAGCCGCCCGAGGAATTCCTGAGCAAAATGTAGCAGCTACTGTTGATTCTCCAGTACCTCCATCTTCTCCCCCAGTGCCATCCCAGGTGTCTACCGCTTCCACGCTACACCTGCCTACTCCTTCTAAGTATGATGGAGACCCCAAAACCTGTAGGGGTTTTCTTAACCAATGTTCCATTCATTTCGAACTCCAACCTCATAACTTTTCTACTCATCGTTCCAAAGTGGCCTATCTCATCTCTTTGTTTTCAGGACAGGCTCTCACATGGGCCTCCCCTCTGTGGGAAAGAAATGACCCCCTATTGGAGGATAGTGCCATGTTTATTTCTACGTTTCGAAGAATTTTTGACGAACCTGGTCGTGTTATCTCTGCAGCTTCCAGTATTCTCCGACTACGCCAAGGATCTCGGTCTGTAGCTCAGTACGTCATACAATTTCGGATTCTTGCCTCTGAGCTTCAGTGGAACACTGAGGCGCTGATAGCCGCCTTCTGGCAGGGGCTTGCCGACAAGATCAAAGACGCACTGACCTCACAAGAATTACCTTCCTCCTTGGACGATTTGATTTCTCTATGCCATCGTGTAGACATGAGGTTTCGTGAGAGAGATTCCGAAAGAGTAACTTCCTCCAAAGCGCCTGTTCGCTCAGTATCTCAAGTTCGTCATCTTCCACCTCTAGTAGAACACATGGAGGTAGGTCGCTCTAAATTAACATCAGAAGAGAGAGACCGACGAGTGAAGAATAGACTCTGTATCTATTGCGCTGACTCTACTCACATGCTGAACTCATGCCCTAGAAGATCGGGAAATGCCAGGCCCTAACCAGTTCTGGAGAGGTAAGGTTAGGGTCCCTGGAGTCCTCTCCATGTTCTACGGTTGCTAAAGTCTCTGCTTTTTATGTTACCGTTTCCTTTGCTACCAAATCATTTATGTCTCAAGCACTTCTAGATTCTTGAGCTGCTGGAAATTTTATCTCTAGTTCCCTAGTGAATCAATGGTCCCTACCAGTGATTTCTTTAAAAGCACCCATAGCTGTTACTGCTATCGATGGATCACGTATAATTAATGGACTCATTACTCAAAGTACGTCTCCATTGACTCTTCAAATTGGAGCTTTACACAAAGAGAAGATTTCTTTACTGGTCCTTCCTGTTACCACCAGTCCCATCGTACTTGGCCTTCCATGGCTTCAACTTCATTCCCTTCAGATTGACTGGAATACTCCTCAAATCACTTCCTGGGGTTTCAATTGTCGTCATAGATGTCTCTCTCAAGTTGTTCCACTCAAAATACATCAGTCTTCCATTTCACCTTGCCCGCCGGGTCTCCCTCCACAGTATGCTTCCTTCGCGGATGTATTCGATAAGGTTCAGTCTGAACGCCTTCCTCCCCATCAGGCGTGGGATTGTCCAATTGACTTACAACCTGGCAAGAACCCTCCTAGGGGTCGTGTGTATCCACTCTCGCTACCAGAAACTCAAGCGACATCTGAGTATATCAAGGAGAACCTCCAGCGAGGATTTATCCGACCTTCCACCTCGGTTCTTTTTTGTGAAGAAGAAGGATGGATCATTACGACCCTGTATAGATTATCGTGGACTCAATGCCATTACCATCAAAAATCGGTATCCAATTCCAGTAATTACCGAGCTCTTTGATCGCATTAAGGGAGCCCGGATCTTCACCAAGCTTGATCTTCGAGGCGCTTATAACTTAATCTGGATCAAGTCTGGAGATGAATGGAAGACAGCTTTTAACACCAGGGATGGCCATTATGAATATCTAGTTATGCCCTTCGGGTTGTGTAATGTCCCCGCTGTCTTCCAGGGTTTCGTGAATGAGATCTTCCGGGACTTGTTGTATGTCTGTGTCGTCGTCTACCTGGACGACATACTAATCTTTTCCCAGGATCTGCCCACTCATCACAAACATGTGGCAGAGGTTCTTTCCAGACTCCGAAGAAACTCTTTATTTTGCAAGCTAGAAAAATGTTCCTTTGAGTTATCCCAGATTCCATTCTTGGGATATATTGTGTCCGGAGTTGGCCTCAAGATGGATCCTGAAAAGGTGAACGCTGTACTACGTTGGCCCCAGCCAACTACTCTCCGAGCAATCCAACGTTTTTTAGGTTTTGCAAACTACTACAGACGTTTCATTCAAGGTTTTTCTCCCATCTCTTCTCCAATAGTGGCTCTGACCCGGAAGGGAGCTAACACTAAACAATGGTCCTCCGAGGCCCTTCAAGCTTTCCAGTTCCTCAAGGAATCCTTCTCCTCCGCTCCTGTTCTTCGACAGCCTGACGTGACTCTTCCGTTCTTCCTAGAGGTAGACGCCTCTAATGTTGGCCTAGGGGCCATACTATCCCAAAGATCGGAGCAACAAAAATTCCATCCTTGTGCCTTCTACTCTCGAGGTCTTCTACCTGCGGAGAGAAATTACACTATAGGGGACAAGGAGTTGTTGGCCATAAAAGCAGCATTAGAGGAGTGGAGATATCTGCTGGAGGGAGCTTGTCATCCTGTAACTATTTTTACGGATCACAAAAACCTGTCATATTTACAGTCAGCCCAATGTTTGAATCCTTGTCAAGCAAGATGGTCTCTTTTCTTTTACCGTTTTGAGCTTATAATAACCTTCAAACCAGCTTCCAAGAACAGAAAAGCAGACGTCTTGTCTCGGGCGTTTGTGGCGTCCTCAGACGTTGAAGATGGTCCTAACCATCCTATATTAGATCCCAAATGTGTGACTCTGGCCACTTCTTCCACCAAGGTGCTACCATTTGGGAGAACCCTCGTACCTCCATCTCTACAGAGGAAAATATTTTCCTGGTATCATTACTCACGCTTTTCTGGACATTCGGGTGAACGCAAGACCTTAGAAGTCCTTTCTCGAAGCTAATGGTGGCCCTCTATGAGGAGAGATGTCAAAGAATTTGTGGCCGCGTGTGAGGTGTGTTCCCAGTTTAAAACTCCCCGCAGAACACCGGCGGGATTACTTCAACCACTACCCATTCCATTCAAACCTTGGACCCATATTAGTAGGGACTTTGTCACCGATCTTCCTCTGAGTAAAAAGTGCAATACCATCTGGGTAGTGGTGGATAGATTTTCGAAAATGGCACATTTTGTTCCTTTGACCGGTTTACCTTCCTCATCTACTCTGGCTGACCATTTTATTAAGGAGATCTTCCGAATTCATGAATATCCATCTGAGATTGTCTCGGATAGAGGAGTGCAATTAGTTTCCAGATTCTGGCGAGCCCTTTGCAATACCTTGGATATTCGATTATCACTATCATCCTCCTACCATCCTCAATCAAATGGACAGACCGAGAGAGTCAACCAAGATCTTGAGACTTTCATAAGGATGTTCTCCTCAGCCAACCAAGACAACAGGGTAGATTTACTCCCATGGGCTGAATTCGCCCATAACAACATGTATCACGAGTCATCTTCAAAAAGTCCATTCTTTGTGGTATATGGTCACCATCCGTCTTTCCCAGAATTTCCTGCCATCCCTCCCACCCAAGTTACTGCAGTGGAGAGTGTATGTCAGAGTTTCAAAAATATCTGGTCTCAGGTTAAATCCTGCCTAAAGAAGACATCTGCCAGATACAAGTGTTTTGCGGATAAAAAGAGGCGAGCTATTCCACCATTTAAGATTGGAGACCGCGTATGGCTTTCTACCAAAAATATTCGCTTGAAGGTTCCGTCTATGAAGTTCGCTCCCCATTTCATTGGTCCATATAGGATCACTCAGGTGATAAATAACTACTGTTACCTAAGAAACTTCGTATCTCCAACGCCTTCCATGTGTCATTACTCAAGACTCTTGTCATCAACCGTTTCTCTGTTCCTCCTTCAGCACCTCGGCCAGTACAAGTTCATCAAGAGGAAGAGTTTGAAATTACTCATATTTTAGATGCTAAAATATTGCGAGGAGTTCTTCGCTTCCTTGTGCATTTGAAGGGCTTTGGTCCAGAGAAGCGTTCTTAGATCCGCGCAGATGATCTCAACGCGCCAGCTCTTCTAAAAAAATTCTACTCCAAATTTCCGGGCAAACCCGGCTCCAAGTGTTCTGTGCCCACCTTTAAAAGGGGGGGTACTGTCACTCACCGGACCGTGAGTGCCTTTGCGCTGGTGCGTGGCTCCCTAGCCATCCTGCCGGCGCCTGTCCTGAGCTGCGGTCGTCCGCTATCTTGATGCACTGCGCATGCGCAGCATCCAAGAACTTATGACCTTTGCTTTTAATCTCATTGGTGGATCAGGCACCTCTCCCTATTTAAGGCACCTGTGCTCATTACCTCGTTGCCTGATCTTGATTCTCATTCCCTGTGAGTCTCTGAAGGTATCTCCTGTGTCCTGCTAGTGTCTTCAGCTTCCTGCTGATTACCTGTGCTACTCATCAGTGGTTTCCATACCCGCTACTGATTCCTGTATCCTACTCGTGTCCTCAGTTGGCTTCTGGATTACCTGCTCATCAGCGGTTCTCATACACGCTACAGACTCCTGTATCCTGCTCGTGTCCTCAACTGACTCCTGATTACCTGCTCTGCTCACCTGTGGTTCCCATACCCGCTACAGCCGTTCAGCGTCCCTGCTGTGCCTGCATATTCTCGTGGACAAGCTTCTCTACTCATCAGCGGTATGCTTACTTATTATTGACTATCAACTGTTACCTTGCCTATCAGCTTAGGACAAGCCTCTCTACTTAGCAGCGGTATCCATACCCGCTATAGACTATTTGTTGTTACGCTGCATATCTGTTTGGAACAAGCTTCTCTACTCAGCAGTGATATGCATACTTGTAATTGACTATCAGTTATTATCCCGCATATCCGCTCTGTGCAAGCCTCTCTACTCAGCAGCGGTATACATACTGTTATAGACCGAAGAGGTGCATTTTTTGGTCTTCTGACCAGGCATGACGATGGGCTTTTTCATCCCATGGACAACAGCTGTTTCCCCCCCATGGTGCCTCATTTACAATAACCACATCAGCATCCTCATCATCAAGTTCCTTCACAGCGCCAACTACATCAATAGCCTCCTCCCAGTGTACAACATTGACACCTTGATTATCCAAATCTGGATCTACACAGTGGGTGATCCTTCCAGCAGGTGTGCTGCAAATGGTGGATGGAGTCACATCTTCCCGTACAGTGATGGGAAGGTCAGGCTTATCAACCACCAACACCTTTGGACTCGCCTTGGGGATTTGTGATGTCATCTGTTTAGAAGGCAGAGTTGTTTGCTGTGTTGTTGATGACAGCTTAACTCTCTTAATTTTTTTTTTAAGGAGGGGGGGAAGAAGGCTAGATCCTTGGGTGAAGCTGAACCACTAGTCCTGAACACGGGCCAGGGCCTAAGCCGTTCCTTGCAACTTTGTGTCGTAAATGGCTGTCACTCACCGGACCGTGAGTGCCTCTGCGCTGGTGCGTGGCTCCCTAGCATTCCTGCCAGCGCCTGTCCTGAGCCGCGGCCATCCGCCATCTTGATGCACTGCGCATGCGCAGCATCCAAGAACTTATGACCTTTGCTTTTAATCTCATTGGTGGATCAGGCACCTCTCCCTATTTAAGGCACCTGTGCTCAATACCTCGTTGCCTGATCTTGAGTCTCATTCCCTGTGAGTCTCTGAAGGTATCTCCTGTGTCCTGCTAGTGTCTTCAGCTTCCTGCTGATTACCTGTGCTACTCATCGGTGTTTTCCATACCCGCTACTAATTCCTGTATTCTACTCGTGTCCTCAGCTGGCTTCTGGATTACCTGCTCTGCTCATCAGCGGTTCTCATACTCGCTACAGACTCCTGTAACCTGCTCGTGTCCTCAGCTGGCTCCTTATTACCTGCTCTGCTCACCTGTGGTTCCCATACCCGCTACAGCCGTTCAGCGTCACTGCTGTGCCTGCATATTCTCGTGGACAAGCTTCTCTACTCATCAGCGGTATGCTTACTTGTTATTGACTATCAACTGTTACCTTGCATATCCGCTTAGGACAAGCCTCTCTACTCAGCAGCTGTATCCATACCTGCTATAGACTATTTGTTGTTACGCTGCATATCTGTTTGGAACAAGCTTCTCTACTCAGCAGTGATATGCATACTTGTAATTGACTATCAGTTATTATCCCGCATATCCGCTCTGTGCAAGCCTCTCTACTCAGCAGTGGTACGACTTGCTGTACGCAGACCACTGACTCTCCTGTTACCTTCCTTCACCTGCTCTCGTCCAACCTTGTCTCCGTGGTTCAAACCTGCCTTTCCACTATAGATGCAAGTCGCTGACTCATCTACCAATATAGCTGCAAGTCGCTGACTCAATTACCAGTATAGCTGCAAGTCACTGACTATCATCATTTCCATTGGCATCCTCTCTCCATCTGCTGTTATATACGTTCCTCTATTCACCCTGCTGCCAGAGGACCGCTGTGCAAACTCTGCCTCTCTGGTAAGCATAGTCAACTGGTGAAATCCTGGGCAAGACTCCTAGTGCCCGTGACAGTAAGATCAGGCATGACAGACCCAGGAACGGAACCAACAGCTAAAGAGATGCTGCAGTACCTTGTTACTCGGATTGAACAACAAGATGTTCGACAGCAACAGTTGTTTCAATGTTGTCAGGCTTTAGCCGCCCGAGGAATTCCTGAGCAAAATGTAGCAGCTACTGTTGATTCTCCAGTACCTCCATCTTCTCCCCCAGTGCCATCCCAGGTGTCTACCGCTTCCACGCTACACCTGCCTACTCCTTCTAAGTATGATGGAGACCCCAAAACCTGTAGGGGTTTTCTTAACCAATGTTCCATTCATTTCGAACTCCAACCTCATAACTTTTCTACTCATCGTTCCAAAGTGGCCTATCTCATCTCTTTGTTTTCCGGACAGGCTCTCACATGGGCCTCCCCTCTGTGGGAAAGAAATGACCCCCAATTGGAGGATAGTGCCATGTTTATTTCTACGTTTCGAAGAATTTTTGACGAACCTGGTCGTGTTATCTCTGCAGCTTCCAGTATTCTCCGACTACGCCAAGGATCTCGGTCTGTAGCTCAGTACGTCATACAATTTCGGATTCTTGCCTCTGAGCTTCAGTGGAACACTGAGGCGCTGATAGCCGCCTTCTGGCAGGGGCTTGCCGACAAGATCAAAGACGCACTGACCTCACAAGAATTACCTTCCTCCTTGGACGATTTGATTTCTCTATGCCATCGTGTAGACATGAGGTTTCGTGAGAGAGATTCCGAAAGAGTAACTTCCTCCAAAGCGCCTGTTCGCTCAGTATCTCAAGTTCGTCATCTTCCACCTCTAGTAGAACACATGGAGGTAGGTCGCTCTAAATTAACATCAGAAGAGAGAGACCGACGAGTGAAGAATAGACTCTGTATCTATTGCGCTGACTCTACTCACATGCTGAACTCATGCCCTAGAAGATCGGGAAATGCCAGGCCCTAACCAGTTCTGGAGAGGTAAGGTTAGGGTCCCTGGAGTCCTCTCCATGTTCTACGGTTGCTAAAGTCTGTGCTTTTGATGTTACCGTTTCCTTTGCTACCAAATCATTTATGTCTCAAGCACTTCTAGATTCTGGAGCTGCTGGAAATTTTATCTCTAGTTCCCTAGTGAATCAATGGTCCCTACCAGTGATTTCTTTAAAAGCACCCATAGCTGTTACTGCTATCGATGGATCACGTATAATTAATGGACTCATTACTCAAAGTACGTCTCCATTGACTCTTCAAATTGGAGCTTTACACAAAGAGAAGATTTCTTTACTGGTCCTTCCTGTTACCACCAGTCCCATCGTACTTGGCCTTCCATGGCTTCAACTTCATTCCCTTCAGATTGACTGGAATACTCCTCAAATCACTTCCTGGGGTTTCAATTGTCGTCATAGATGTCTCTCTCAAGTTGTTCCACTCAAAATACATCAGTCTTCCATTTCACCTTGCCCGCCGGGTCTCCCTCCACAGTATGCTTCCTTCGCGGATGTATTCGATAAGGTTCAGTCTGAACGCCTTCCTCCCCATCAGGCGTGGGATTGTCCAATTGACTTACAACCTGGCAAGAACCCTCCTAGGGGTCGTGTGTATCCACTCTCGCTACCAGAAACTCAAGCGACATCTGAGTATATCAAGGAGAACCTCCAGCGAGGATTTATCAGCGGTTCTCATACCCGCTACAGACTCCTGTATCCTGCTCGTGTCCTCAACTGACTCCTGATTACCTGCTCTGCTCACCTGTGGTTCCCATACCCGCTACAGCCATTCAGCATCCCTGCTGTGCCTGCATATTCTCGTGGATAAGCTTCTCTACTCATCAGCGGTATGCTTACTTATTATTGACTATCAACTGTTACCTTGCATATCAGCTTAGGACAAGCCTCTCTACTTAGCAGCGGTATCCATACCCGCTATAGACTATTTGTTGTTACGCTGCATATCTGTTTGGAACAAGCTTCTCTACTCAGCAGTGATATGCATACTTGTAATTGACTATCAGTTATTATCCCGCATATCCGCTCTGTGCAAGCCTCTCAACTCAGCAGCGGTATACATACTGTTATAGACTATTAGCTGTAAATGCTGCATATTTGTTTGGAACAAGTTCCTCTGTGCTCTCAGTGTCTTCATACCGTTATTGACTCTTTGCATGCCTCCACTCATCCGCACCTGAACTACTCCTCACTTACTAGCAGTGGTACAACTTGCTGTACGCAGACCACTGACTTCCCCGCTACCTACCTGCACCTGGACAAGTCTTCTCACCATAGCAGTGGTACAACTTGCTGTACGCAGACCACTGACTTCCCCGCTACCTACCTGCACCTGGACAAGTCTTCTCACCATAGCAGTGGTACAACTTGCTGTACACAGACCACTGATTCTCCTGTTACCTTCCTTCACCTGCTCACGTCCAACCTGGTCTCCGTGGTTCAAACCTGCCTTTCCACTATAGATGCAAGTCGCTGACTCATCTACCAATATAGCTGCAAGTCGCTGACTCAATTACCAGTATAGCTGCAAGTCACTGACTATCATCATTTCCATTGGCATCCTCTCTCCATCTGCTGTTATATACGTTCCTCTATTCACCCTGCTGCCAGAGGACCGCTGTGCAAACTCCCCCTCTCTGGTAAGCATAGTCAACTGGTGAAATCCTGGGCAAGTCTCCTAGTTCCCGTGACAATGGCATATTGGCAAGTTTTCGTTCCTCCTCTGATGTTTTTAATTTTCTTTTTTTGGAAATTTTAGTCAACTTTGGGTTTTTGGATTTAACATGCCCTGTACTAGGAGATTGGGCATCGGCCTTGGCAGACGACGTTGATGGTATTTCATCGTCTATGTCATGACCAGTGGCAGCAGCTTCAGCATTAGGAGGAAGTGGTTCTTGATCTTTCCCTACTTTATCCTCCAAATTTTTGTACTCCATTATATGCAGCACAAGAGAGCGTACCCCTAAACCACACACTGGGCAAAGCCTTTACAAATTATCTGCGGCACAGGAGAGTACCACTGGACTGTAGTTATACAGCAGTACCTATTTTTAGTTACAGCTGCAAGAGTGAACGTAGTGTGAATTTGAATTGAAATAGTACTACCTAATATTTGTGACAGCTGGAAGAGTGAACGTAATGTGACTTTGAATTGAAATAGTACTACCTATTTTTTGTGACAGCTGAAAGAGTGAACGTAGTGTGACTTTGAATTGAAATTGTACTACCTATTTTTTTCAATCTAATTTTTTTTTTTTCGTATAATTTTTTTATAATTTTTTTATTTTTTTTATATTTATTTTTTTATAACTTTTTAATACATTTTTTATAACTTTGGAATAATTTAGAAATAACAATGCCCTTAGAAGAACAGAGCACAGGACACAGCACCACTGGAATCAGCGGGACACAGCACTGCACAAAGCACCACTGAACTCAGCAGGACAGAGCACAGGACACAGCACCACTGGACTCAGCAGGACAGAGCACTGGACACAGCACCACAGGACTGGACTGAGCAGAACACAGCACAGCAAAGCACAGCACAGCACAACACAGCACGAGAAATCACAGGACAGAGGACCACCTAACACACCCTCCCTCTTCCCTGATCAATGACCGAGTGAAGATGGCGGCGGCAAGCGGGGAATTTAAAGGATCCGGGTATCGCGAGATCCGACAGCGTGATTATGAGTTAGAGCCTCGTTTTAAGTTTCGGAATCGGCGGGAATACAGGTACATCGCTCGGATCTGACTCGGAATCACACTGTTCGGGTGGGCTCGGATTCCAGACATCTGAGCCCGCTCATCCTTAATCGTGACGTATTCGTATTTCTGAGCTCAGTTCTCGCGAGGTTTGAAAAGCATAAATACCAGCCTCCACAGCAATCCATCGCCATTTGACAGAGGGAGAAAGCAGGGTTAGGTCACAAGCTATATCAGCGCAGGGACAGAGCAATAATTGGACACATTATTGTTTCTATTCTTGACAAATCTAATATTAATACCAATTGTTACAGCAGTAAGAGGAGGATAGAGGAGGGTTTTTTCAATTTCTGGCACTCCAAGTGCTTTTGGGCTGTCCCTTATTCCCCATTCTTTTTGCAGTAATTTTTCTGGCTGTCAAAAGTCATATTTGTCAGCAGTATAAAAAAAATATTTAGCACTACCAGGGCTTTTGGGGTGTCCCATATTCCCCAGTGTTTTACTGTAATTTTTCTGGCTGTCAAAAGTCATATTTATCAGCAGTAGGTTAAAAAATATTTTGCACTCCAAGTGCTGTTGGGGTGTCCCATATTCCCCATTGTTTTACTGTAATTTTTCTGGCTGTCAAAAGTCATATTTGTCAGCAGTAGGTTAAAACATATTTTGCACTCCAAGTGCTGTTGGGGTGTCCCATAATCCCCAATGTTTTACTGTAATTTTTCTGGCTGTCAAAAGTCATATTTGTCAGCAGTATCTATCTGATACAATTTTGGCACTGCAAAGCAGTCCACATAAGAGCAGAATCAGCAACCCGGTTCTGTCACCAGTCCTGATGGTAGTGTTCCCAGTACGTCATCTGGGAAAGGCGATGTCAAAGTACATAGTCTTTTGAAATCAAGGAAAAAAATACACCCCAATTTTTTTTTTACTGTGTTGAAGCGAAAAAGAAGTGTAACTGAGGAAAAGTTAACTGCCGATAAAAAAAAAATTGCCAACATGCCATTCTACACACGTAGTGGCATAGAAAGAATGAGGCCTTCGCCTTCCTCTATTAGTGGCAGATCCAAAAATGTTACCGAGCCTTCTTCTTGTAAGGTCACTCGTGACTAAGCAAGACCAAGTAATTTGGAGTCTAAAAGTGGTGCACAACTTACTGTTACGCATCAAAGCCGAGCTGCAAGAAAGCAGTAAGGCATTAGAGGATAATGTATGCTCTGAATCAGAAATTACAACAATCCCTGTGGAGAGTCCATCCAACAGTGGTATGTCTAATCGTGAGCATTCTGTTAATGACAGTGTACCCATAAAGAAGGGTCCTTTCAGCAGTTCTGCTAATGTGTGCCTTAACAACCCGAGTGTAGCCTGTGATAGCCGGTGATACACCAATTGAGGATGCAACTTTGGAATTTGAAGAGGATGAGGTGGAAATTTGTGTAGGCGACGAGGGCACTAGTGATGATGTTGATGATTATGATGCATCAGGTACCAAATTGCCTTTCTCAATTTCTATTTATATTCTAGACTCTATAACGGCTGAATAGTTTTCTATTTTACTCCTCGTGGAGAGGGGGTCTGATGCAGACAGATACCAAACTGCCTTTGTCAATTAATTTTTATAATCTAATTCTACAGTCTATGCAGGCTGCTTTTTTTCTATTCAACTACAAGTGGAGGGCGGGGGTGGGGTCATAGACAGCCACCAAACTACCGTGGTCCATTTATTTTTTATATTGTTCAGTCTATGCAGGCTGCTTTTTTTCTATTTAACTACAAGTGGAAGGGGGGGAGGGGGGCCTAGAGAGACAGAAACCAAACTGCCTTTGTCCATTTCTTTATATATTTAACTATAAGTGTAGGGTGTAATATGCACCCAAAGACTATGGCTGCATTGCCAATAGGCTAAGATGAAGAGGAAGACAATCAGGTTTGTGTGCAGAATTAACCTACCAAGGATTAAACTGTTTTCTTCCTAATTTATTAGCTTTAGCATTACCTTACTTATCCAAGAAACAGGTGGAGCACTAAATTAGTTTCTTTTATGCCCAAAAACATTGATTTTTAAACAAAATTGCAAAACAAAACCAAACAAAACTAAAAGCAAAACACGCAAGGGCGGTTTGGCAAAACCAAAACAAAACCACAACACGACGGTAATCCAGATCCAAACCCAAAACCAAAACCAAAACACGGGGTCAGTGAGAATCTCTAATCTCTATATAGCCCCAGGATAGGGCAGTGAATCTAGCTGCAACAGTATGAATACTGCCTCAATTTTTTATATATTTATATCTAATATATATAAGCCTAGCGGCGTGTGTTAGTCTGTGTGTGAAAAAAACAAAAACAAGCTGCAGCGCCACCTGCTGGACGGAGTTATACACTGACCTACTAAATTCTTAGCATTATCTAATATATAAAAGTAAAAGCCTAGCAGTGTGTGTTAGTGTGTGTGTGTGTGGAAAAAACTATTTTCTCAGAAAGGGCTCATCCAATTGACCTGAAATTTGGTATACTGACACTATTTGACAAAAAATATGAATGGTGAAGTCAGTTAACTTCCATCATCCCCCCTTCCCCCCGTGGGACGGGTGGTAAAGGCTAAATTTACGAGTTGAGGGCTCAAACTCATTTTCGTGAGGTAATTTTACCTCATGAACACACATTAAAAAGGGCGCTTGCGTCGGGAAGTAACGCTCTTCCCCTGAGGAGGCCTGGGCTAGGCCCAAATGCATGACAAGAACCTTTTTAAGACCTTAAGTAGCTTGATTTGACTACAATGCATGAGTATCATGCACGGGTTAACTTGTATATATATATATATATATATATATATATATATATATATTGTCATGTGCAAGCTCATTTTTAGGAATAAATCTGTAAATATGTGTTTGTGAATTAATTCCTAGAAATAGTGTGACATGGCTCTCAGAGAAGCTGTTTAGATCAATGGGTTTTGTTTATGTTAAATTACCCAAAGGGGGCTGGCAGATAATGGTAGCACCTTGTATCATTTATGGCAGGTCGCAAACGTGAAAGCCTTTGAGGATATCTCTTTCAAGACAATGAAATCTAACACATGTTTTGGAAGGCCCAGACATGCCGACTGCAGAGACAGGGTTGTATGTTAATGACAGATTCAAGCTGAATAGTGTTACAGGAAAATATCATATCATTTTCTCCAATATCATACTTACCAGAGACATGTGTGGTATGCAGATGAAGGGAAACCTATGACATGTTGTGTGGAGGTAAAATAATTTTGTAAGTCGTACTAGTGAAAAGTTAGGACAGTGTAGCAAAAACCTAACTTAGAAGGTTTTCTCCAGCAGAGTTATAAAACCCTAATTTGCATTCTACCGACTTGTTGGTTCTGACCTCCCAGGAAGGGGGGCTGTGGGCCCTGCAGCTTTATTTTAAAACTGTAGTGTAAATGTAAGTTTATGTTCACTCTTGGGGAGTCAATTTGAGATTAAAGAGGGTCTCATTTTTCCTGCTTCTCCCAGCACCAGAAACTTGATTATAAGTGAGGTATCACTTCTGTGTTTTATCCTTTTTATTTTATAAAAAACAATTACGTTTGGTATGCCTTTTATTAACTGTTTTATTTTAAGCATTGTGGATGTATTTTCCATATTAAATTACACCTATTAAGTTAAATTATCTGTGTTCTTACGAATTAACGGAAGAGTTTGGTCAAGACGCTACATAATTGAAACAAGGAGATCATTGAGGTTTATGTTAACTCTGATTAAAGTAAATTGTACTAGATTAATTCTAGGGAGAACCAAATGCTTTTCTAAATAAGAGTGTCAACTCTTCTCAGAAAAAACCTTGGTGGTGGCAAAGTTGCTATCGCAAAGCTAGTGTGTGGCATAGATAGGGAAGGATTTAATCGTTTCAGACAGACCAGGTGGTTGTTTTTTGGTTAACCCTGTGTCACACACGCGTCACGCAGGCTCAGGTGAGTGCTGTTCGTGAAAAATTGGTGGCAAGCTTGTGGGATGTATTTTAAATTGTTTAAGAACTTAAGTGAATTAGGGTTGTGTGATTCCTGAGAGAGGAAATACAGATTAAATCACCAGAGACTGAACTCAATGCTTAAAACATTATAAGACAAACAGCAATGTGTTTCTTTCCCTCCCCTTCTCTTGTTTTTATTATCTTTTTTATTTGACATTAAACTGTGGAAATGGCTGCTGCATATAAACGTATGGCCAAAGATGCGCTCATTGCGCAATGTGAGGAAAATGGAATTCCCAGCTATGGCAAAAGCAAAGAGCAACTGGTTGATGCTCATGTGCAGAGAGATCAGCACCAAGTCGTAGCTGTGCCCCAGGAAGGGCACAGTCCGGATTCAGAAGCGTACCTGACTGTGGGTATTGCTCAAAACGGTGGACTGTTAATTTCGGATGATTCTAATAGTTCACATTTCAACACTGCTATGGACATTTATTTGCAAACTGCCCTAAAATATCTGGGCCCAGTGGACATTACAACTAAAATGCAACTTATACAGCAATTCCAGGAGAAGGAAGCTGCTGACTCTCAGGAGAGAGAAAGAGAGACAGGAGCACTGCTATGGAGGCAGCAGAGAGGCGTGCTACTATGGAGGCAGCGGAGCACCAAGCGGAGTGCCAGGCAGAAAGAGAAGCTGCCGAGCGAGAGGCAGAGAGAAGATATGAACTGGAGCTTGCCAAGCTCAAACGCCAGCCAGAAGCCAGAAGCCAGAGAGGCTGGAATTAGCAGACCCCGTGCAGAGAATTTCCCTGTATTGGAAAAAGACGGGGATTTGGATGCTTTTTTGCGAGGATTTGAAAAGACATGCAGACAGTATGGACTACACAAAAATCAGTGGGCTCAGTATTTAACCCCTGGTTTGCGAGGTAAAGCATTAGAGGCCTTTTCAGATCTTCCACCGGAGATGGACGGAGATAATGAGGCAATCAAACATGCCCTGCTACAGCATTTTAATATCACGCCAGAGGCGCACAGACAGAAATTCAGAGATTTAAAAAGCAGTTCCTGTGACATTTATTCCGGACTTGTGGCCCAGTTGTGTGCGTCCTTCAAACAGTGGATTGGAGGGTTACAGATCACCACCTTTGATGCTCTGAAAGATTTGATGATTAGTGAGCAGTTTCTGACTTTGTGCCCAACTGATGTGAAGGAATGGGTAGTGGATCGGGACCCTAAAGCATCTGCGGAAGCAGCTAGACCGGCTGAAAAGTATACCGTTACCCGGGCACCTGCAGCTAAAAAAGGCACTTTTGTTCCAGGGCAGTCTGCCTGGAAAGGGGAACGGCCAGGAGGATCAATGCCACCCCCCGCAACACCATCACCCGCTGTTTCTTCATCTTTTTGGAGGGTTGGGGCAAAGCCTGTTTTGGGAGACACCGCCCAGTATTTTGTATGCAACCAGGTGGGGTACATTAGTACCGCCTGTCCAGAAACGAAAACCAGTTCATCCTCCACTTGGGGGGTACCTTCCCTGCAATCTTCACCAGCTGGGGTGGGTGGAATTCACCTTACTGTGCCTATGGCAAAGGTCTACCTGGACTGGGGTGCTGGAAGAGGTCTAAGGGAAGTAGGGGTATCAGACCATATTCCTACCAATGTTTTTCTTGGAACTGATTTAGGCAGGATGTTATCTCATTATAATGCTAGTAGTGATGTTGTGGACTCTGAAATTAACCATCTTTTTTCCCAGGTACCAGTATGTGACAAGGAAAATGTTTGTTCAGTTATATCTAAAGTTTGTAAACTAGGGTGTGACAGGGAACATGTATGTCTTATTGTACCTGAAATGTGTAAACTGTCTGAAGTGTCAGTGTTCACATGTCAGCAATTAGTGCAGGCCAGGTCCTCAGAATTAACCCCTGAGGGGGAGGTAGGAAGGCTGGCAGCAGAAGGTGACAATGTCCTAGAGTCATTCCCTGAGGGGGAGGGAAGGGGTCTGCCAGAAGGTAACATTGAATCAATCTCTCCAACCCCCCTTCCTCCAGCTCCTGCAATGATAGATGTATCAGATTACAATATGGTAAATTGTGTTGTGTTGCAATCTAACCCTGTCCCTTTACAGACTCCCTGTCCTGAGATAAGGGAAGCGGGCAATAGTGTTATCAATGCTGCATATGATACTGATTTGGGTAAAATGCATGTGCAATCTGTGCTAGCTGAGGTTGTTATGGAGTCTGATGCGTTCAGAATTAACAGGGTGTGTCCAGAGGTAATGTGTACTGAAGTAAGGGCAACATGTGACTGCTAGGGAGAGCAGAGGAAAATTGTGCATCCATCTGAGCCTGAACCAGCATGGCCCAACACTGTAATGGACACAGGGGTATCCCACTTACTGGAGCTTAAAAAGGAGAAGGTGGGTAGCTCAGCTAGTTCTCTAGAGGTTCTGATAAAGACAGATGTTAGAAGGTCTCAGGCAGATGGGGCCCACCTTGAACCTGTGTACATTAAGCCAGGTGGAGAAGGAGTAGTGTGGCAGAATGTAGAGGAACAGCTTAATGGGGAGGTAGTAATAGGGGTTAGTGTGTACCCATCTGTATCAACATTAGTGGGCCCCCCAATATCTGAGTGTAGGAGAAAGGAAAGTGCTCTGTCCCTTAGACCCCAAGAAGAGACCCAGCTAGGGATAGAGATGAGATTTTTGCAGGAGATTACTTCCAGACTTAACCCTGTGCCTACAGAGTCGAAAACAGGTATTTTGTCACAGGGACAAAAGTCAGATTGATTGGGAGACAGAAAAAGGAGATGGTGTATCGTGTGTTGTCCCCGATTTCTCAGAGACCACTGCTGCAGTACTGGATAACAGTGTGGCTGCAGGGAGCTTGCAGGGGGAGCACAGGATGTGGGGAAAATGCAGGGGTCCACGGGTAAAGGGCCAGGTAGGAACCATATCCCAATTCACCCACCTCAACAGGCAGACCCCAATCCCAGACCATGTTTCCTAGACACTGGACCCAAGGTGAGAGGTTCTGCTGTGCAGCCTGCACCGTGGTCTGTCCTTTGTTCTAAGACATTGAGAGGTCTAACAGAAGAAGCCTTGCCTGTGTCTCACAAGAAAAGCAGGGGCTGTGATTGGGATAGGCATGTACAATTGGTCCCTACAGGGTTCTTGGATAGAGTGCAGCGCTGTGGGTGTGGCCAACTGTGTACGTGGATCTTAGACCACAGATCAGTAAAGTTACCCAGGAGGAATCTGACAACCCCCACCATGTCTCTTTATTGTACAGCGCAAGAATGAAAGCAACCTGGTAACACAGACAGACTGTCTCAACGGAAGCATTGTGTTAGGTGAGCATGGATAATCGTCATGTAGGTAAGGTGGGTGTGGGGGTTTGTTCACTCTAGGGGAGTCAATTTGAGATTGAAGAGGGTCCCATTTTTCCTGCTTCTCCCAGCACCAGAAACTTAATTATAAGTGAGGTATCAATTCTGTGTTTTATCCTTTTTATTTTATAAGAAACAATTGTGTTATATTTGTATGTCTTTTATTAACTGTTTTATCTTAAGCATTGTGGATGTATTTTCCATATTAAATTACACCTATTAAGTTCAAGTATCTATGTTCTTATGAATTTACACAACAGTTTGGTCAAGATACTGTTACAACTCTGCCTGTTATTTGTACCTAGCAGCAGTACCTTATTCCACCAGAGGTGCTGCTGTTCTGTCCTAGACTCTTCTGCATGCCTGAAAGAGTTAATCTCCTTACCTGAGACCTATATGGAACTGCACCCATGGCACTGCTTTAAGTACCTGCCTCAAGCTGTGCTCTGAGCAGTTCATCCTTGTATACCTGGCTGCTGCTTGTGTTCCCGTTTGTTCCTGCTCAGTTCCCCTTCTCTGCCTTTGGATTGATCTTGCTGTGTATGACCTTGGACCGTGTACTGGACTCTGCTGTATTGCCTATGACCTCGATCTCTGCCTGTTTCCTGGATTTGTTGTTTGCCGCCAGCCCTGACCTTTTTGCCTGGACTTCACCACCGCTGTATGCTATTTCACAATATCCCTGGACTCTATCTACTTTCCTGGACAGCCTTGTGCCTTCTGGACTGGGGTAAAAACTTATACCTTTTTATGAAAACCTGCATGTTCCTGGAACCATTCATTTCTGTGTACCTTCCTGCCATACCTGTTCATTATACCTGTTTATGAAAACCTGCATGTTCCTGGAACTGAATCCCTGTTTATATATTTTGCTGAAATAAAGACATTTGTATTATCCTTCCGTGGCTGCTTGCTGAGGTTACTAGGAATCCTAACATGATGAACTGCCATACTATTTAGGCCTGCTGATTGAACGCCCTCTTCTTAGTCCTGGGATTCCTAGTATTTTTGTATTTGAATCGGGACAGTATAACCAGCCCACAAAACAGCTTTGGAGTCAGGTGAAAGTTTTGTTTTATTCTGGGACCTTTTTCTGCAATCAAGTTTTCATTTGTGTTTGCAACATGTCTGTTTCACCAGTCTTGGAATTGCCACTGCTACAAACTTTACAGATGGACATTATATTGCTACGTTCCCAGCTGGCTAAATTTTCCACTTTGCTTTTGGACCCGCTCAGGAGACTGTCAAATTCTGTCTCTCCTAATTCAGAAGCTGCTGATCAGTCTAAATCCACCTTCCCTGCTGATGAACCTGTGCAAACAGCACCTCTTAAAAATACTTCTACAAATTTGCTGTTTTCTATGAACTATGGGGTAACAAATTCCCAGTACACAGGTGGTCCACGCCCCCATCTGACCGAAGAGGAACGGCGGCGCAGGATAACATACAAGTTGTGTCTCTACTGTGCCAGCAATGCACATTTCTTGCAGGACTGTCCTGTCCGTAGACCACGTCAGCTTACTGAACCATCTCCTGTTATTTCCTCTCCGCATTCCAAAATTATTTATACTCCACCATTTCTGTTTTCTGGGAAGAGACCCAATCTGCCAGCTCCAGCCGCCTGTGCCGAGGTGCCAGCCTCTGTCTCCTGTGCCGAGGTGCCAGCCTCTGCCTCTAGCTCTGAGGTCACATCATCTGCCTCCAGCTTTGAGTCTCCTGCCGCTGTGTCCGGTCCTGAGTCTCCTGCCGCTGTGTCCGGTCCTGAGTCTCCTGCTGCTGTGTCCGGTCCTGAGTCTCCTGCCGCTGTGTCCGGTCCTGAGTCTCCTGCCGCTGTGTCCGGTCCTGAGTCTCCTGCCGCTGTGTCCGGTCCTGAGTCCGCTGCCTCCACTCCCGAGTCTTCAGCCGCTGCCTCTACTCCCGAGTCTTCAGCCGCTGCCTCTACTCCCGAGTCTTCAGCCGCTGCCTCTACTCCCGAGTCTTCAGCACCAGAGGGGGCGCTGCCCTTACAGTCTGCTCCAGAGGGGGCGCTGCCCTTACAGTCTGCTCCAGAGTTGCCTGTCCATGCGGTCCAGCCCGAGTTGCCTGTCCATGTGGTCCAGCCCGAGTTACCACTTGGTGCGGTCTGCTCTGAGGCATCTCACAGTGCGGTCTGCTCTGAGGCATCTTACAGTGCGGTCTGCTCTGAGGCATCTCACAGTGCGGTCTGCTCTGAGGCATCTCACAGTGCTATCCAGTGGGAGTGCTGTGCCCAATCCAGACTCTGCTGTATTGCCTATGACCTCGATCTCTGCCTGTTTCCTGGATTTGTTGTTTGCCGCCAGCCCTGACCTTTTTGCCTGGACTTCACCACCGCTGTATGCTATTTCACAATATCCCTGGACTCTGTCTGCTTTTCTGAACAGCCTTGTGCCTTCTGGACTGGGATAAAAACTTATACCTGTTTATGAAAACCTGCATGTTCCTGGAACTGAATCCCTGTTTATATATTTTGCTGGAATAAAGACATTTGTATTATCCTTCCATGGCTGCTTGCTGAGGTTACTAGGAATCATAACAGATACTACATAATTGAAACAAGGAGAACATTGAGGTTTATGTTAATTCTGATTAAAGTAAATTGTACTAGATTAATTCTAGGGAGAACCGAAGGCTTCCTAAATAAGAGTGTCAACTCTTCTCAGAAAAGCCTTGGTGGTGGCATAGTTGGTATCGCAGTTGGTAAGCTAGTGTGTGGCACAGATAGGGAAGGATTTAATCATTTCAGACAGACCAGGTGGTTATTTTTTGATTAACCCTGTATGACACACGCGTCACGCAGGCTCAGGTGAGTGCTGTTTGTGATATATATATATATATATATATATATATATATATATATATATAGATATAGATATAGATATATATGTTCATTATTTTTTATTCTAGCCAGTTTAAGAATGCAAGATTGGGAGGAAAATATGTCAGCTGGGAAGATACAGATTTGAACAGAAGGATTTGTTGTTTTACATTTCTCATGTCTCCCTACTCACTCCTCCATTGTCTTAACAAGCAATGTTTTCTAACAACCTATATCTGCTTACTTTTCTTAACAATAAAATAAAAGCATCATGCTAGAAAATTACAAAAGGAAACTAGCTCAGATGTTGCTCTGAGTTACATTACAAAGTAATTTATTTTTATAATGCTTATTTAATGCCAGCTAAGTCTTCTGACTTGTATGTTTAATAACAAAGTCCCATAGTTTTGACTGCTTTGAGAGATAGCTCACAAAACAGATCTACACAGATTAAAATGGACATCACTGTGAACAAGGGGGCTGTCACTCATTGCCAAAGTCTAATGTAAGACATACTTAAAGCAAAATCTTAAATTATATTCAGCAATGAATTGAGGTACAGCACAATAGTAATGATTAATCTGAATATTTGTCAATTAATGTGGTGGGTAATCATGACCGTAAAATGTTTTGTTGTTCCTCTAAATTGCACTGTTGCTAATGAAAGAATCAACAACTTAAAGTAAGTTTTCGAATACCTTTTCATGACACCAAGATTTATGCAGAGCGGTAACTCCAACATGGCTGAACAAACACAAGATATTTAAAGAAGGAACTGTAGATACATTTGGTGTAAAATGCACTATATGTTGTATTCATAAATCCTTCATGGAAATTAAAGTTAAACAGATAAAGCTGCTAAAATGGAAGTAAATTATCTGGCTTGTTGATCTAATATCCCAGCAGGTTGGTCAAATAAATCCTTAGTGCTCTAATGTTTATAGAGAGAACTGCCAAGGGACTTTGTGTAGCTGATGTGCATACAGATCTACATATTCATGTGCCATGGCTATTGCCTTTGGTTTAATAAAACATAGGAGCTTAGTTTTGTATTCTATATAGACTTAATATCCTGTACATGGACTGGAGGAAGTGCATAGGTTTTTCAGAGAGATTTGCTTTCAAGCTTCCAGCATGCGATGAACTAGATGAAATACCTATTGAATTTTTATGTGAAAATACCTTCTTTAGAGATAATTTTCAAAGAAACCTTGGTGCCACAGATCTATATGATAGTGTAATAGAAAAATAGTATAAGCAAAATATTTGAAGGTGTGTACTGTATTCTTAATAAGGAAGAATATACATACAGGCCCTCATGTTTAGATGTATGATATTGTAAGTTACAAGTATTTTTGTATTTGAAGTTAAGATTTCTGAAGGAATATGCACTTGTTATCTCTGCATTCCTCCTAAACAAGTGTGTTTGGAGACCAAAGTCTGAAGAGCCAGCTCTTAAGCCACTCATTTATTAGACGTTTTTTCTTAGGTGCGAAAATAGTCCGCTTGGGAATGTATTATAATTAGTGGTATGTTAGACTGTATAATGTATTACTCACTCAACATTATGTAACTGATGTTTTTTGATGTTCTGACACTTGCACCATCATCATCTGGACATAAATTTATAACTTGATGATTGTGCTAGGACTGCCAAAGGTTCAATAAAGAATATATGGTTTATTTTGTTTCATGACAGACCCTATTAACCTTTTTATAAGGCTAGGTACACACTACAGTGTTTTTAGCCGAGTATTAGCCGAGTATTGGGTCAACGATAAATGACCGTTCGGCCCGATATTGCATTAGTGTGTACACTCCAGCGATGAACAATGATTGTTCCAAAGCCCAGATCATCATTTGATTTGATTGTTCAGCAGAAATATATATCTTGTTCAGCTATGGAACAATGTCCTTCCAATCCTGCAGTGTGTATGCACTCACGATCAGGATAGAGTTTACAGAGTCATGATCTTTTCAGCCAATGGTTATAACAGTTGAAGAGCACAGATCTAAGGGTATATCTTTAAAAACATGTTTAATGTGTGAGCATGAATCAGCATGCTGATCGTGACTTTATTTTACAGTCGATGATACAATTGTTGTAGATAACACATTGGTTGGAAAATTGTGTAGTGTGTACGCAGCCTAAATTTCAATGAACTTTGTGTTTTTTTGCCTGTAGCAGCCATTTTTCTCCTAAAGCAGGCCTGGCAGATTTCTATCAATCAAATTAAAGGTCTGTAAATAGAAGTCAGGAACAGCAAGATCAAACCTTATTTAGACAGTGAAACTACAGTGGCCAGGTACAAATGCCAGGCCTGGATGATCTATACCTGTTAGCGTGCACATATTACCTAATATTGCAATGTGACATGCAGGGCCTGATTAAGGGTTCTGGCCGCCCTAGGCTAATACGGCCACAGCACCCCCCCTCCTCCGAATATAGAGGTGTATAGGAACACTCCTGAATATGAATGTTCAGGTGTATTCTCCAGCATTCAAATTTAGACAGATTGTGCCATTGTCTCTTACCTGTTCTTGCTCTTCTCTCTTGCAACTTTGTTATCCTCTCGCTGGCTTCTGGAAAGTTGGCGTCCTGTTTTGAAAATGCAAAAATGTATTATAATGCAAACCCTGAATGATTAGGCCCTTTAGTTAAAACAAAACACTCCATTATGGCCAGCTAAAAGTACCCCAGTGGACAGGCATATATAAGCAATATCTGAATATTTGTTGTCAATCAAATACAAACCTCTACCAGCCCCATCTCACTAATATTTAGTATTCTAGTGATTGCTGAGACCACCCATGTGACCACCACACAATCATGAGATTCTGCCCCCCAAAGCTGCTCTATTTTTAAATACCCCCTGCAGCCATTTTGCTTAACCACAACCCCCCCACAGCCAATTTCCTTAACCCCTGCTGCAGCCATTTTCTTTACCTCCCACCCTGCATCCATCCCCCTTGCAGCTATTTTCCTTACCTCCACTCTGTAGCTATCCCCCCCGTCACATCAAAACTCCCCCAGTCACATATATCAGCCCCCCTCCTCTGCCCTCCTTCATACATATCAACCTCTCTCCCTCCCTATAGATTTTCATGGCAGCCCCCCCCCTCCCACCCTATAGATTTGTATGACAGTCCCCCTCTCCCTCCCTATACATATGCATGACAGTCCCCCCTCTCCCTCCCTATATATATGCAGGGTAGTCCCCCTTCCCTATAGATATGCAGGGTAGTTCCCCCCCTCTCTATAGATATGCAGTGTAGTTCCCTCCCTCCCTATAGATATGCAGGGCAGTCCCCCCCCTCCCTATAGATATGCAGGGCAGTCCCCCCCTCCCTATAGATATGCAGGGCAGTTCCCCCCCTCCCTATAGATATCCAGGGCAGTTCCCCCCCCCTCCCTATAGATATGCAGGGCAGTTCCCCCCCTCCCTATAGATATCCAGGGCAGTTCCCCCCCTCCCTATAGATATCCAGGGCAGTTCCCCCCCTCCCTATAGATATCCAGGGCAGTTCCCCCTCCCTATAGATATGCAGGGCAGTTCCCCCCCTCCCTATAGATATGCAGGGCAGTTCCCCCCCCCTATAGATATGCAGGGCAGTTCCCTCCCCCCTTCCTAAAGATATGCAGGGCAGTTCCCCCCCTTCCTATAGATATGCAGGGCAGATTCCCCCTTCCTATAGATATGCAGGGCAGTTCCCACCCCTTCCTATAGATATGCAGGGCAGTTCCCCCCCCCTTCCTATAGATATGAAGGGCAGTCAGCCCCCCTTCCTATAGATATGCAGGTCAGTTCCCCCCCCTTCCTATAGATATGCAGGGCAGTTCCCCCCTTCCTATAGATATGCAGGGCAGATCCCCCCCTTCCTATAGATATGCAGGGCAGTCCCCCCCTTCCTATAGATATGCAGGGCAGTTCCCCCCCCCCTTCCTATAGATATGCAGGGCAGTTCCCCCCCCCTTCCTATAGATATGCAGGGCAGTTCCCCCCCCTCCTTTCTATAGATATGCAGGGCAGTTCCCCCCTTCCTATAGATATGCAGGGCAGTTCCCTCCTTCCTATAGATATGCAGGGCAGTTCCCCCCCCTTCCTATAGATATGCAGGGCAGTTCCCCCCCTCCTATAGATATGCAGGGCAGTTCCCCCCCTTCCTATAGATATGCAGGGCAGTTCCCCCCCTCCATATAGATATGCAGGGCAGTCCCCCCCCTTCCTATAGATATGCAGGGCAGTTCCCTCCCCCCTTCCTATAGATATGCAGGGCAGTTCCCCCCCCTTCCTATAGATATGCAGGGCAGATCCCCCCTTCCTATAGATATGCAGGGCAGTCCCCCCCCTTCCTATAGATATGCAGGGCAGTTCCCCCCCCCTTCCTATAGATATGCAGGGCAGTTCCCCCCCTTCCTATAGATATGCAGGGCAGTCCCCCCCCCTCCTTTCTATAGATATGCAGGGCAGTTCCCCCCCTTCCTATAGATATGCAGGGCAGTCCCCCCCCTTCCTATAGATATGCAGGGCAGTTCCCCCCCTCCTATAGATATGCAGGGCAGTTCCCCCCCCCTCCTATAGATATTCAGGGCAGTCCCCCCTTCCTAGAGATATGCAGGGCAGTTCCCCCCCCTCCATATAGATATGCAGGGCAGTCCCCCCCCTTCCTATAGATATGCAGGGCAGTCCCCCCCCCCTTCCTATAGATATGCAGGGCAGTTCCCCCCCTTCCTATAGATATGCAGGGCAGATCCCCCCCTTCCTATAGATATGCAGGGCAGATCCCCCCTTCCTATAGATATGCAGGGCAGATCCCCCCCCTTCCTATAGATATGCAGGGCAGTTCCCCCCCTTCCTATAGATATGCAGGGCAGTTCCCCCCTTCCTATAGATATGCAGGGCAGTTCCCTCCCCCTTCCTATAGATATGCAGGGCAGTTCCCTCCCCCCTTCCTATAGATATGCAGGGCAGTTCCCTCCCCCCTTCCTATAGATATGCAGGGCAGTTCCCTCCCCCCTTCCTATAGATATGCAGGGCAGTTCCCTCCCCCCTTCCTATAGATATGCAGGGCAGTTCCCTCCCCCCTCCCTATAGATATGCAGGGCAGTTCCCCCCCCCCCCTTCCTATAGATATGCAGGGCAGTTCCCTCCCCCCTTCCTATAGATATGCAGGGCAATTCCCCCCCTTCCTATAGATATGCAGGGCAGATCCCCCCCCCTTCCTATAGATATGCAGGGCAGTTCCCCCCCTCCTATAGATATGCAGGGCAGTTCTCCCCTTCCTATAGATATGCAGGGCAGTTCTCCCCTTCCTATAGATATGCAGGGCAGATCCCCCCCTTCCTATAGATATGCAGGACAGTTCCCCCACTTCCTATAGATATGCAGGGCAGTTCCCCCCCCTTCCTATAGATATGCAGGGCAGTTCCCCCCCCCCCTTCCTATAGATATGCAGGGCAGTTCCCCCCTTCCTATAGATATGCAGGGCAGTTCCCCCCCTCCTTTCTATAGATATGCAGGGCAGTTCCCCCCTTCCTATAGATATGCAGGGCAGTTGCCCCCTTCCTATAGATATGCAGGGCAGTTCCCCCCCTCCTATAGATATGCAGGGCAGTTCCCCCCTCCTATAGATATTCAGGGCAGTCCCCCCCCTTCCTATAGATATGCAGGGCAGTTCCCCCCCTCCATATAGATATGCAGGGCAGTCCCCTCCCCTTCCTATAGATATGCAGGGCAGTTCCCCCCCCCTTCCTATAGATATGCAGGGCAGTTCTCCCCCTTCCTATAGATATGCAGGGCAGTTCCCCCCCCTTCCTATAGATATGCAGGGCAGTTCCCCCCCTTCCTATAGATATGCAGGGCAGTCCCCCCCTTCCTATAGATATGCAGGGCAGTTCCCCCCTTCCTATAGATATGCAGGGCAGTTCCCCCCCTCCATATAGATATGCAGGGCAGTCCCCCCCTTCCTATAGATATGCAGGGCAGTTCCCCCCCCCTTCCTATAGATATGCAGGGCAGTTCCCCCCCCTTCCTATAGATATGCAGGGCAGTTCCCCCCCCTTCCTATAGATATGCAGGGCAGTTCCCTCCCTTCCTATAGATATGCAGGGCAGTTCCCCCTCTTCCTATAGATATGCAGGGCAGTTCCCCCCCCCTTCCTATAGATATGCAGGGCAGATCCCCACCTTCCTATAGATATGCAGGGCAGTCCCCCCCCTTCCTATAGACATGCAGGGCAGTCCCCCCCCCTTCCTATAGATATGCAGGGCAGTTCCCCCCCCCTTCCTATAGATATGCAGGGCAGTCCCCCCCCCCTTTCTATAGATATGCAGGGCAGTCGCCCCCCTTTCTATAGATATGCAGGGCAGTTCCCCCCCCCCTTCCTATAGATATGCAGGGCAGTTCCCCCCCCCCCTTCCTATAGATATGCAGGGCAGTTCCCCCCCCCCCCAAAAAAAAATAAATGAAGAAAAAAAAAAAAAGTAAAAATAAATAAATACCCGCAGCGCCGCGCCCTACCAGGACCCAGCGCCCCAGGCTGCAGCTTGGTCAGCCTAGTGGTTGATCAGGCCCTGGTGACATGGCAGGCACATGTGCCTAAGACCACATGCAGAATCACACATTTGCAGTTCATAACAAGGCACATAAATGAAACCAGAATGGACATTTGCCACTTAGAAGATGGAGAGCAACTAAAATTCTTACAAAAGCCCCACATTGAGGAATGGCCTCAGGACTTCTAAGACATGGGCTCTCAATATTTTATTTATGAAAGTTTTTGATTCACTCAGCATGAACATGCCAATTCAGAACCCAAACCTTCCCTTTGGTCCACCACACCATTTTCACAAGATTATCCAAAATAATGTTAAATCTCATGTTCATTCTCAACCATGATAGGAGGAGGAGAAGGAATATAAGCCACCAGTCTAGAAAAATGTGCAGGCTTCAATAAATTGAAATAGAAACATTTGTAATTTTGAGTGATGATGACAATTGACAAAATGGAACAGAGGTAGAGAACTGTTTTTCAAATTATGCAAAAATTTGTAATTCTTTGAAATTGTTGCACAGATTGTATAGTCATAATCTGAATCCATTTCAGAATTCCAGGCACCTTAGCCTTGGTCTATGTCAGGATTATGATCCAAATTCTGAGTTAATTAGCTAGATATAGTGCTCAATGATCACATTGTGTGATCACTTCCTGCCTGAGCAGCAAGGAGTGCAGAGCTAGAGAACAGCTTGAGCGGTAGTAACAACTAAATGTGTGAAAGCTTATGTCTTTCCTCCGGGTCAGTTGCAACCTATTCATTTAAATAAAACAGCGATAACAATCTCTTTAACTGGTGCTATTGGTTGAGTTACATGAATCAGTAAAGACCGTTGTAATTTGTGGGTGAGATTCCATTGGTTCTTGTACTGTTTTATTTTAATACAGTACATATTTTTCTATGAAAACCTTCTTTGTGTATTTTTCCATTTAAATCTATCAAGAGCTTATATTACTTTGCTAGAAGGATCAAAACATGCTTTCACAGACTGATTACTCTGGTTTATGCTATCATTTATTTGCTTTTCATGTAAAAAATCTGATCATCAAAGATTCTGAATCTTCTATTTTGTGGGACATGGGGGAAGGGTGCACATAAAGGTATACTTTTGGGCGCTCCATATGAAGGGACATCATAATCTCAAAATGATGTCTAAAATAACTTTGGCTGAATAGATTGAACCAAATAAAATAATTGTGAAATACTCAATGAAGTTTAAACTATTTTTTGTAGTATAATTCACAAAGCAATATGTAGACAATGTACTTGTCACAGTAACTGATGTCAGTATTTTCATTTATTGTTAATATATTGTTTACTTGGTGTCACCAATACTTTATTAGCCATTGATATACATATATTTATACTGTGCTAGTGTTCTAAAAAATATTTTAACTTACAATTAGTATTTGGATGAATTTTGTAAATTCTAGACTACCAATTCTGATTGGGGTTTCTAGATAATGCTCTGCATGTGAGGGTCATGCAGTGACAATGATAATGAGATATATATATATATATATATACAGCAAATCACCAGGAAAGGATAGCACCGAATTAGATATTTCCATGTTATTGTTTTTGAATATGCATGAAAAGAAAAATAAATGAAGACCTGCATAGGGATACATGCAATTAAATTCTAGGCTTGTGGTATAACAAACACTTACCTGCAATTTTCCTGGCTTGGATTTGACTTATCCAATAGGTTTGTAGGGGAGTGGTTAAGCAAGTCTTTATGGTAAGACAGGAACAGGAAGTTGCTCTCTTTGCCTCAGGTCGATGGGAAAGCAATGCAGTCAGCGGTATATTCATGTTGCATGAGTTTGTCTGATCACAGGATTCTTTCCCTTTCTATATATGGCTCTGTTGGGGTCATTTGTGAGAATGCCCTGAGTATCATTTTCTGCATGTTGAGGCCAAAAGGTATATAGGTTCACTTACGCCGTAATTTAGCGCCTGGGATTTAGGGCCAATATGCCATCCCTTTATAGATTGAATTTTAGCTGTTTAGCTAAACTTGCTTCTGCTTTTATTGCCACCATCAATTGCAATAAATATGTGTCCTCAGTGTGCCAAATTGCAAACCTGTGTCCATGTGTTTATTTCATGTTATAGAAAAGGTAATAAGATAAGACGTTGGAAGGATATGTGCACTGGGAGATTATCATCAATTTCCCATTTTATAAGAAAAAATGGGAAGGTCAATCTAAGTCTCATTGTCAGGGGTCATGCTGCAATATATTATTCAGATATAGCATTACAGAATCTAAGGTAAGAACTGTTCTGGTGGTCTGCTTGCCTAGTGGACTCAAAAATAGAAACTTGTTACAGACATTGGTCATGAGCTTATCTAAGTACTGAAGACTGTCACACACACTTCCATAAAGTTTAATATATGACAAATGGCCTTCACTCATTTTTTTAAAACATTTTCTGTAGACTACTGGCCCCCAGTAAAATCTGGACTGACAGATCACTTTTTAGGCATAGAAACGCATCATGGGAATTTGGATGTATGTACTTATATTTATATGATGCTACAATCTTTCCTCATCAGTTTACAGGAACCTCACATCACTATTCTATATTTTTGTGGCACCATGCCCCTTCCAGTATCTATTGGTAATTCTGTGGCTTCCTGCTTCGCTACATTAACCCCCTGACATCATGTGTCGCTGTCACATGTAGTCCACTTCTTGCTAAAACAATAACACAAATGGATAAGGAACAAGATAAACAAACACATATCCTGAAATAATCTGTCCTGATGATAAAAAGATGATGTGACTGGCTACAGGTTGTTCTATCCCTGCACATTTTTAAATTGATTACAGATGGATGTGCAGGAGATGAATAATGAATACAATGAGTGCTCTGGCTCTAGTGAAATGCATCTAAAACCATTGATCTTACTCATGTTCTTGTTAGTTAATTTAAGATTATTTACATTAAATTACTATTGCATCATTGAACAAAGTTTGCCTGCTACTTTCCCAATATGGCTTAAGAGTACTCTGGTGCCAATTCAATGCTCATCTCATTATAAGCAATATTCTTAGTATTATATTTATGCATTTACTTTTTCTGCAGTTTGTCAACGTGGTAGGAGAGACACAATCAGTGTATAGAAAATGGGGCTGCTGTAAAGAAAAAGAGTTTAAAAAAAAGTTGCATGCTAAGTAGAAAAAAATGTTTTACTTGCAGTAAAAGGGATCCAACTATAGACAAATTGCAGCTGCACATTTCCCCCCCCTAATTAATAGATTTCTGACTCACCTGATGTTAGCAGGGATGGTCTCAGAGCCAGATTAGGAGGTAAGGGGGGCACGTGTCCCAGGTCTGTCGCGACCAGAGTCATTAGCCTCATGCATTTTTAAATGTTTTAGGCAAATCTGATTGCACTTACTAATTGGAATGCTGTGTGAGGGGACATCAGGCAGCCCCACATCATATTTAGTGCTCAGATAGGAAGTGTATTCACATCCTGCCTGAGCAGCAAGGAGTCACAACTAAAGGTAATAAACTAACTATATGGAGGGGCTGCAATAAGAACTAGAGGAAGGGGGCTGCAATGAGAACTATATGGAGGGGGCTGCAATAAGAACAATATGGAGGGGGCTAGAACATACTTGCCAACTCCCGTAAACAAGTTTTCGGGAGAGGGGGCGTGACTGGAGGGCGGGAGGGGGCGGGGCAAATCGTGACATTTTGGTCCCGCCCCCGTGAACCCGTCGCGGGGGTGGGGCCAAAATGACGCGATTGGCCTCACCCCGCCCCCTCCTGCCCTCCAAAATGGCGTGAATCACCGAGAATCGCGTCAAATAACGCGATTCTCTGTGGAACCTGGGATGCGGGAGAAATGCCAGCTCGCCCAGGAGCCCGGGAGACTGACCCGAATTTCGGGAGTCTCCCAGACTTTCCGGGAGAGTTGGCAAGTATGGGCTAGAATGAGAACTATATTAAGGGGGCTGCAATGAGAACTATATGGAGGGGGTTGCAATGAGAACTATATGAAGGAGGCTGCAATGAGAACTATATGGTGGGTGCTGCATTGAAATCTATGTGGAGGGGGCTGCAATGAGATCTATATGAAGGAGGCTGCAATGAGAACTATATGAAGGAGGTTGCAATGAGAACTATATGGAGGAGGCTGCAATGACAATTATATGGAGGGGACTGCAATGAGAACTATATTGAGGGGACTGCAATAAGAACTATATGAAGGAGGCTGAAATGAGAAATATATGGAGGGTGCTGCAATGAGAACAATTGGGAGGGGGCTACAATGAGTATCAGGGGGGGGCTGCAATGAGAGAGATATGAGGGTAACATAGCAGTTTTCCTCATTTTTGAGAATGATGACACTATGGGGTATATTTACTAAATGCGGGTTTTAAAAAGTGGAGATGTTGCCCATAGCAACCAATCAGATTCTAGCTCTCATTTATTTAGTGTATTCTACAAAATAACAGCTAGAATCTGATTGGTTGCTCTGGGCAACATATCCACTTTTTCAAAGCTGCAGTTTAGTAAATATACCCCTATGACTTTCATTTTTTGACCATCTCAGTCTTAAGTTCCCTGGGCCTTCCAAAACCTTAATCCAGCTCTGGAGGAAGGTAAGAAGCAGCTTTTGAAAGATCACGTTACCTAATAGCTAGCTTCAGTCCTTTCGGAAACAATAACATTTTAAGCTGTCCATTTTTCCATACCAGTCCCCGACACTGTTATTAAAAGCTTGTAAGTTACATAGTTTCTGTAATTTTCTGCTTTCATATTAAAAAAAATTGCTGTATGTTGTATGTCATCTTCATTAATTGTGTTTAAATTCTGCAAACATTGCACCCTTTTTGTATGTTAAATTTAGTTCAATAAATCCTTATTGCTCTAATCGAACCATAGCATGTTTAGAAGAGACAAATTACTTGGCTGTGTTAACCCTTTAACTGTGGTAGTTTTAACTCTTTTAGCTATCAGAACACAGAGAGTGCACAGTTGAGTAATTCATGTACAGGTCTCATATTGTAGATGGTGGCCGCTATAGGTGTGTATGGAAGTAAGTGCCTGTATTTGGAAGAGTTCCAGCTAGATCTTTATAGGTAAGTGTAAGATTGAGTGCTGAAATTATGTGTGACCCCTTACAGTAGCTTCCAAGTCATGGACTTTCCGAGAATGTAAAATTCAAATATTACCAAGATATTCCACCATGATTTCCCATAGATATTCTCTGAAAATATCATTAACAAAGCATGGTAGATAGCTATGGAATTACAAAACACAAATGTCATAAGCTGGTATTCAGTGTTCACCTCTCTGGTGTAAAGGCTATCTTCCATTAATCCTCCTAAAAATGTGTTTCAGATTGTATGTGCTGCTGAAGTCATGTTTTATAAATAAAACAGCTCCCTTAATTTGATTAACTAATTCAAATAGCAGAAGAAAATATTTATTATGACTTGATATTATTAATATTTATTATTAACTGTAATTTTATCCAATCCTAGGTAACCTTATTAGTCACAAAACATTAATCAATTCCCTGTAGGAGAAGTGGGTGTACTAAAAATGATCAAAAAGAAACAAAGAGAATAATTCTCTTTTATTCGGCGCATAGAATACTTAACTGTGAAAAGGAGGAGAGAGGCCATTAAGCCGAAGGATGTTAAAATCATGTGTTGTTGAGCTGACATGTTACTTACCACTTAGGGGTTAAGTCTGAAAAGGAAGCAGCCAATGGGGATTAGGTGGGAGTGTCCGTGGAAAATATATATCAATGAGGGGAAGAAGGAGAGAGCTTCCTGTTTCCTGGATCTGGATACCTGGCAGCATCAGACTTAGTTTCATGAGCTCCCTTGCTGTATCCTATCCGTTTCTTTACTTTGCTAAATAACTTTCCCTTTTTATTTCTGTTCACCTTCTTTCCCCTGCCTTTTTCATTTTCTCATATTATCGCTGTGTGCCTGTTTTAATACTTATTATGGCTGACTCTCGTCCCAGGCGTAGCAGGACGACCCCGGCCAGGCTGGCTGGTCCCCCCCCCCCTGTACTCCAGTGGCTCCCGCTGCTGGTTCAGCAGTTCCCCCCCTCATGGCCTACGACCGGGACCAAGCGACGCCGCTGGGTCCGTCCGACGGCACCGTGTAAGGGGCGGAGTTTCGCGGCAGCCAAGGAACATGTGACTCGTGCGCCGCGGGAAGGTCTCGAGGGACAGGCCCGAGTCGCGTGAGGAGGATGCAGACTCCGGAGCGTGTATGAAGGCCGCTCGGGGTGGAGCCTCTGGAGAGGCAAGTGGTGTCAGCAGAGCCCGGGGCAGCGGATCCCCTTCCCTTGCTCCAGCGGTTGTCAGGCGCATCAGGCACAATTGCACTATCGCTGCAGGCTCTGCGGTTGAGAGGGTGGGTTTGGGGGGGAACTGGGGGCAGCAGCACAATGGTTACCCCTAAGGCAGGTGGCATGTGGCAGGCACAGGGACAGGGCTCCCCATACAGGGGGCTTGGGCCAGTTATACTGGACCCGCTACCTCCAAATGGCCAGCAATTTTATGCGGGGGATATGAACAGAGCGGGCACCTTCTCACCCTCCCGGCAGCAAGTAACAGAGCAACCCCAATACCAGTCACAGGGCTCAGCGCAGCATGTTAGCCCCCCCTTTTGCCATCGATGCACGGAGTTATCAATGCCAACAGCCTTCCCTCCTTCTTTTTGCCTATTGCCAGAGACACCCTCCTCCGAACTCCTCCCTCCTGCTTTTTTCATTAGAGTCCTCGTACAGGGAGGACTGGAGGTCTCATCGAATCAAGCCCCAGGGATTCTGGGGCCGGTTCCCAGTAGTCTAACCACAGCTAATATGGGTCTATTTCAATATCAACTCCCCTTGTTGCAGCCGTTACTGAATCGTGCTCATTGCGGGTCAGAGAGAGCACCTGTGGTGTTAAATCAGCCCATTACAGGCTCCGCAAATCCGGCGGGGGTGCTTCCATACCCCGCAAGGGGATACAGAATAGTTTCAGGGGAAGAGAAAAGCTGCGTGGCTCCTTACCCTTCGCTGTCAGGCCAGTATTTACACTCCTATCCTAGACTTTCATTCAATAATCCAGTTGCGTCTTCTAGTATGGATGCGCACAGTTTTCCTCCGGGGAAACAGTCTGGGAGGACTGGTAGAATCCCTGCCCCTGCCGGTTTTCTGGGTCATCTCACAGAAATAGTTCCCGTAGCAAATACTACATGGGGTGCACCTCACGAGGAGAGGAGTCAGGGCGGGTGATGACACAACAAGGGCATCAGCAGATCGGCGCACTGGAAGATGACAGAATAAGATCGAGTGGTCAGGAGGTGCAGGGTGCAGCCGGTGAGTATAAAGGTTCTATTATATGCAGCACACACATTTCTAGTCCAAGCATTTTAACTACCAGTGATGAGTCTGCTTTATCTCCTACTAGGCAGGGTCAGCGCAAGCTAATTAAAATACTGAATACGCATTTTGGAGGTGGTAAGAGGAAACATAGGACCCGGGTAGAAAGTGCTTCTCCCACGCTGGCAGGAGGCCCGTTGGTTAGGTGCGAGAACACAGCGATGCTGATAGGAATAAGGCCTAGTGTAAGAGATAAGATAAAACGGGGTTACTATGTTGATATCTTTCACCTAACAGTAGACACGAGAAAATAGTTGACGGCAGCGTGCGCAAGAGGGGGAGTTGGTGAGGATGCTTACAGAAATTTTTCAAACTGGCTAACGGTGTACTGCGTGTTTGCTGCCTGTTACTTAGAAACGAGACCGGACGCTATTAAAGATGTTTGGAAATACCTCTATTAAAGTAATTCTATCGTTTTAAAATAAGCATTGCCCAATCAATTGTATGTGTGTCCAAAGCACATGGTGGTTTATTTTAGCAGATGTAAATAGTCAACAATTCAATACATTATTATATTATGATACAGTACAGTACAGCACAGCCAATACCAAAAGTTACATACATACATACCGCTGCAATCGCTGCGCTTCCATGGGTCCTAATGGAACAGTGTATCTGTTAGATAACTGGTCAGAGTAGACTGAGACCCTGGTGGGGGATGCAGCTAATATATACAGTCAATGTTTCATTGTGAACAATAGAGATGACGTAGATTGTTTCTATAGGTCCAGACGTTGGGTGGGTCCAGGCCAGACAGGTAATAGGTTGATTCAATCTAAGGAATCCAAAGGTGGGGGTCTTCTGTCCAGGGGGTCTGCTCCTTTTCATAGCCAGTATCATACAAAGGTTTACTCTCTAATATCAATAACTAAAGTATGCAATGTGCGATCTCTTCGCCGACTGCACCGGACAGCTGCTGATGATTAGGGCTTCAATATGATATCAGGCATGACACCTTTCCTATTACCTAAACCTTTAATAACACTACAATGTACATATAATCACTATATATATATATATATATATATATATATATATATATATATATATACACACATATACATATATATATATATATATATATATATATATATATATATACATACATATATATACATATATATAGACTAATAATAAACCGAATACTATCTGCTCCTGAATTACAGTGTAACAGAACCAATATGAAATTATATAAATAACTAACTGTTGTAATGCGAGTGTGTGCGCGCGTATTTTACCGTGCGAATGCACCACGCCACGTAACACGTGGCGTACGCTTCGCAATACGCACGGCAAACCAATATTAAACCAATATACTTTCGTTCATCCAATTATACGACTTCAACAGTCCACCCTTTGATAGTACAATAAACTATCACCTTAAAGATGTTATAAGCAGGATCTCAGTACCACGTTTCATTGTTATGTAATACAAATCCCCCTTGGTGTATGTCCACGCTGTTTGTAGATCTAAACAAGTTATCATAAGAGAGAGTCTTAATCCTCTAAACGACTTCTTCTTTTACTATAAACCGTACACTTCTGGAGCTTGGAGATAACCTTTTGTATGCCCTTCAAGGGTGCAATAAAACACTTAATACATTATTTGGAAAGGTACACGGTACAGTAGAACGTGTATCAGCTATACAGAATTCTCTACTGCAGTTCTTCAAGTTTAACAGGTTCTTCTGTCCAACGCATGTCTTCAAGCTCAGAATACATTTAAACACTTCATGTTCATCAATAGCTTCATCCTATGTCTATCAATAATGTCATATGCAATCTCCTTCAGCTTGCGTTAATATACACACATCTAATAAAGTCACAAGTTCTTTTCATCAACACTTGTGGGCGGGCTATTGTCTGTTTGTTCTTCCCAGTCTCTCAATACTCAGATTTAACAGTGATTGGCTTGCAAAGCATTGGGAGACTTCAGACTAAGGGACCTAGGTGTCCTACTTTTTCCCTTAGTGACCTCCCGCCTATAGTTCGGGTACCTCAAGAATATTTAGTGGAAAGAGAACTAATCCTACTTGATATAATCACTGAGGCACGTGTGAGCACGCCCAGCACTTTGTTTGGTCTAAAACCTTACCCTCCCAAGAATGATAATCATTCTCAAGGATGCCTGCTCAAGTCCGAATATTACTGGACTGGCATCGCTGGGTGTGTCTCTTTTTTAACTATGGCGTCGCCGTACTTACGGACGTAATGCTACTCAGACAATAGCCCCTCGCACTTTCTCCAAGCTCCAAGGTTTCTAAATTTTCCTTTACCCCTGAATTGAATAGAGTAATTGACTGGACTGATTATGCTACTAACTTCTTTCTCCCCAATACCTCCTTATCATTACCTGAACCAGTCTCTGTCACCTGCTAATAATCGAAAGAATTAACCGCACTGAGAAGAAAATGTAATGAGAGAACACAAAACAGGAAAAACTACAACTTCATGCTGGACAACAGTCTTAGCCTTTGGCTCAGGTGCTACTAACTGCATTCGAGGCCTTCCAGTACAGACTCATGAGTGCCCTTGGACCCTTCTCTGAGTGTTGGCCCCTCTGCAGTAGGTGGTATGGGCACCAGTGTGTCTCTGCTACCCTTGAAGCCGTGAGGCTAGTAGCCTACACCAGGTACCTGTCTGGCAAATAACCTAAGCTTAAGAAATTTCTGCTCCACAACTTACTCTCCTGATCCAACATCCTGACAGTTAGTGTGACCTTTCAGGAAACAGTGTTTTGGACGTTCTCGGTTGCTGTCTCACTATTTACCTTCTCTCAAGGTCTAACCTAGCCTCCCAGTTACAATCTCATCTCACGAGGGGTCAAGAACATTTGAAAAACTGACAGGTTAGGAGTCTGCCCAGGGGTGATCTCTTGGTAGCGGGAAAGGACTAGTGGCACTTCAATCAAGTTCCAACTCTTATTCTATTCAATTCATTCTACCGAGTACCACTACTTTATGTTCACACTGGTTTATGGCTAACTGAAAGTATGTGATTTGTTACCACTACTCACACATTATACATCTATTATCAACAACATGAATACCCCTATCATCTATTATAACTCTAGGACTATCACATTAAATAACAAAAGCTTTGAGTATGATACAGTAATACATTAGACACATTTCAATACACCTCTACCTAGACATTTTTCATTGGTACACCTGTGTATACTTGAGGATCCTGCATGGTGGTAATTGGATGACGTGTATTTGTTTTACCTGGAGGAAAACCCATCAGCAGGAGGGATATGGGATGGCTCTATTGGTCTACCTTGTCCATCTCTCCAGAGTCCACCAGACTCCTCACCACATCTCTTCACCTTCCAGACAGTTTATCCCTCGGGTAACACAAATCTTCCTATATTAACCAATATGTGTATGCGTGCATGTGTGTGTGTGTTCACCTTTTTAAAACTAAAACAATACAACGAAAAACAAAATAAAACATAGATTTGTTAGCTGTCACATAAAACCCTGCTGTCTATTTGACAGCTATGTTCTCCCTGGTGTGACAGCCATGTATGGTTGTGCGTGTAAGTGTGGACCTTACTAGCAGCTACTTCCGTTGGTAACTGTGTCCCTGTATAAAGTCCTCTATGTAGTGTCCTAATCATGTGCTGGTATTGCTATAAAACGATTTCTCAGTCATCTCAACATCGCCCTCTAGACTAGAAAAATGCTAAAGACCAATGTATATCAATCGATTTTCCCTCTGCCAACTCACATGTCATTCTCAGTACCTCATATTCAGCTACTTGACTAAGTGGGAAAAGGCAAAGGGGTCTCTTTCTATAACACTTTCTTCAAATATAACAGTATCCAGTACATGCCTGTCTAACAGTGAAAATTATAAAACCTGAAAATTCTACATTTTCTAGGGTTTCACATTGTCGTATCTTGTGGTAAAAATCCTACTCCAATGTTCTACACAGAGATGCATATCTATATGCCTATCCTCTAGCAATCTCCTGTCTCCACCCTTTGTGCATCCATAAAAAGGCACATTTTTGTACAGGAGGCACGAGCCAAAACAAAAAACAAAACAGATATGCAATCTATAACACATGAATCTTTCTGCTTAAAATCAGCAGTTTCTATACACATGAAAACAAAACCCCTGACTGTTTCTGTAACTTATGTCAATCTAGTGTGTGTATCTCTGAATTTGTCTTATGTAAAAACATAAAAATATGTTTTAGCCCCATTGTTGAGACTGTGTCTGATTTTATCTCTTATAGAGCAGAGAGAGAGAGAGAGGGAAAGAGAGAGAGAGAGGTAGAGAGAGAGAGAGAGAGAGAGAGAGAGGGGGCGGGAGAGAGAGAGAGAGGTGGAGAGAGAGAGAGGTGGAGAGAGAGAGAGAGAGGGAGCGGGAGAGAGAGAGGTAGAGAGAGAGAGAGGGGGAGAGAGGGAGAGAGAGAGAGAGAGAGAGGGAGCGGGAGAGAGAGAGAGAGGGAGAGAGAGAGAGAGAGAGAGAGAGGGAGAGAGAGAGAGAGATAGAGAGAGAGAGAGAGAGAGAGAGAGACTAACGTTTGTGTAAAGAATGAGAAATAGGAAAGCAATGAATGATGGGAATACAAAGGTTTGAATACAAATATACATGTAGAAAGGGAGATTTTTACAACAAAATGACAGCTGGATTGGACTCTGACTCTATGGGGAAATGGCTGTATTCATTCCACTGTTCCCCTTAGCTATTTGCTAACTATGACCCCTCCCCATACTTGACTAGGGGTTCTTAACAGTGCAATCCAGTGTCGTCCGTCATTTGTTCATTAAGAACTCGGTATCTCATTGACTACATACCTTTTCAACGGACTTTTCTAACTTATAATAGAGAAATGTAAAAATGTACTCTTAGTGACTCATATTTTCTCTGAAATACATAAAACGATATTTTGGAGCAAAGTATGTACATACTTCATTGTTGGATAATGATTCTCAGCCAAACAAATTATCATGAGTCACTGCAGCCTAAAACAAAAGAGTGTTCCAATTGTCTATTGTTAATTAGTCTTTCAAGAGTAATTCTTCTATTTCTCTATCTCACCCCTTTTAAACACTTGTCTATACTTCTTTTGTGTCCCCTTTATCTGTGAAAAGAAAAACAAGATAGTTATCTTAAAACAGCAAACAAAACAAACATTTCTATTCTTTGCCGTCGGCTAGTGATTTAGGAAAACAAACATGTGACAACATAAAACGAACAAACAAAATCAACAAAGATTACTTTTTAGAAATCAGTTTCTTGTACACTACTACTTACCACAGTTTAAACCCCACCTGTTTAAACCCCACCTACAGGTCTGACCTAACCTCCAGGGTTGACTATGGTTCTCCCCCAAGGCATTGGCTGCTATGAGGTGCACAGGAAACTGTTGAGAAGTCTCCGAGACTTGTGTGCGCCGTCTCTGTGGGTGTCTATGTGATTCCCCCTTAGGTGGGCTAAGTCTCTTTTCTTCGTGTCCCATTTTCTTAGCCTTGGCTCTAATATTTTCTTTGCAATCTTTCCTCAAATGTCCCTTTTTAAGACAGTTAAAACACTTCAAAGATTTCTGTTTCTTTCGTCCCTTATAGTGGTTTTTATAATTCTGAGGTTGTGGATGTAGTTTTTCTAATGCCTGGATACTCAACATCATTAACCTATCACTCTGTGCTTTTTCCTTTTTACATATATTTTTATCATGTTCTATAGCATGCTCTTTAATATCAGTTACCGTGAGACCTCTCCAATTAGGAAAAGAGGTTTGTATCCAAGTCCTTAGATCCTCCCGGAGGCCGGCCATTAGTACTGCAACAGTTACCTCCCTGTAATGTGGATTTACCATTATATCGCATATTCCTGTGTACTTAATAATGCCCGCTAGCGCCCTTGAAAAATAATCAGTTGTATTCTCATTACCTTTTTATTTGATGTTGTATATTTTGCCCCATTCCACAGTCACTGGAAAATATACGGCCAACTCTTTGATTATACGTCTAATATTATGCTGATTGTTATCCTCAGTTAAGGGTTTATCCTTCTCCAAGCTACAACCCTCAATGAACTTCTGTTTATCAGTATCGAGAGGAAGACAAGCTCTAAACAGCACTCGCCAATCTTTATTAGTAGGTTCATGTGCATTACCTAAATGTCTAATAAATTTCTGACACTTGGCCAAATCTTTTCTAGGATCAGGGAAATCAGACATAATTGTAAATAGTTCCGTCTTAGTCCATGGAGAATACACTGCTACCTGTTTCATGGGAACTACACCATCTCTGTCCGCTTTCCCATTGGGAACTGCTGTTCTGCGGATAGGATATAAGCCTACTAAATCACTCTGTTCTGACCTAGTTGCTGGAATTGCTGTTGCAGTACAATGAATGTCTCCCCCTGTGTTAACCTTTTCATTATTCTCACCACTTTTAGCAGCTGCCCCTGCTGGTGGGACCGTTCCTCTTCTTTGTCCTGAAACATTACTTTTAACATTACTTAACACACCATACAAGTTACTAGTTACCATTTTTACATTTTTGGTATTGGCTGTACTTCCCGCCCCAACCGAATTTATCGAGGGCGTGTTTGCGCTCAGTTCGCCACGCTTTGCAACGCACACTTCCGGAATGCTTGTTTCCGGTACGCTTACTTCCGCTGAACACGTGTTTTTCCTTACACTCACTTCCGCTGTGCGTTCGCTGCTCTGCCACGTGTTACCTTCCATTTGCCACAATTTTAAACAGTCATCATGTTCAATTCTCGTTTTTGTTGATTTAATCAACCGCACTTTATCTCTAACATTATTTAACACCTCTGAGTCAAGAGTACCTATGTTTGGGAAAGGTTTCACACACTCCCGGGTCATCTTGACCCATTTGTCGCAGTATGCCGTAGCATACGCACCGTATTTATTATACATAACATATTTTGCCGAACCAACCGGCCATTCATTAGGTAGCACAACATGAACTATCTCTAGCGTTTGCTTCGTATCCATTGTGAAAACAACCTATTTCTCAATGCTACACAAAAAGACTTTTACCTGTTCTCCTTTGAAACAGAACTTACTAGAGATTTTTTTTTATTCATGGACGTTTTTAACAGGCACGTCCCCTTAAGATATCAATGCCCTTCCTAGTTTGAGTACTTTACCACTGTCAGCACCAGATATCAATCAAGAATATCAGTGGTTGCAGCGTATTTCCTCCCACATCTCCCAAGTCGCAATCACGGCTGCACTAAATCTACCATGCGGTCCGATCGCACGGCTTACGGATACTAACTATCGGTAAGCTTTGCGATTAATATTTGGGAATGCCGCGAAAACCTGTTATTTTCGCTTCGAGTATGCCATGCATACTCTGTGGTGTCTCTTTATCACCTGCTCTTATTAGAACAGAACACCACTCACACAAAGGTTTCTTTATATCCTGCTCAGCCCTAGAACAGAACCTTTGTTGTCAGGTCACCTTTTTTTAACATGCCCCGTCAGACACACCTGAACTACAGCGCTATGAATTTTTAAATAGTACCACACTGCCCTCCCAATACTCAATCACGGCCTTGCCATGCGGTCGATTTGCACAGCTCAATGATTCATTATGCGGACCACAGATAACACCGCAATGCTCTGTCCCTTCCAGCAAACAATACCCTTTATCAGTGAATGTCGTGATTAGTATTGGGTGCACGTGCGAAAAACCTATAGTTGCCTATAGTTACCAGTATATTTTTGCCTTTATGTATTTATTCACATACACACACATAACCTTTGTTTTCTGTACAGAAAATAACTTTCCCAAACAATGGCACTATCTTTTCAGAGACTTTACCAAGTGCTTACAGTATGCATATAACAACTATCAAAACTATTGTTCAACCACGTGGCAAATCTACCGTAAGTTCGCGTACGCACAGCAGGAACTACACATACGCACAGCAATGCAATACACTTTGAAACATAAAACGACAATAAAAAGAAACATTTTTCTTTCTTGTCCCTAGATTCTAATTAGCGTTCCTTCAGTCTATGCAACAACGGACATTCGGTTTCGCAACACACAGTGAACCACAGGTATTAGACGCATTACGTTCTTTCCTGCTTTATACGACGCGTCCGTCCATCCACCCTTTGTTGAGGAACCGAATATCGTAAGCGTTGCATACCTGCCGGTAACGTAACTCCTAACTCAAGAGCCCCCAAATTATTAAAGTAATTCTATCGTTTTAAAAAAAGCATTGCCCAATCAATTGTATGTGTGTCCAAAGCACATGGTGGTTTATTTTAGCAGATGTAAATAGTCAACAATTCAATACATTATTATATTATGATACAGTACAGTACAGCACAGCCAATACCAAAAGTTACATACATACATACCGCTGCAATCGCTGCGCTTCCATGGGTCCCAATGGAACAGTGTATCTGTTAGATAACTGGTCAGAGTAGACTGAGACCCTGGTGGGGGATGCAGCTAATATATACAGTCAATGTTTCATTGTGAACAATAGAGATGACGTAGATTGTTTCTATAGGTCCAGACGTTGGATGGGTCCAGGCCAGACAGGTAATAGGTTGATTCAATCTAAGGAATCCAAAGGTGGGGGTCTTCTGTCCAGGGGGTCTGCTCCTTTTCATAGCCAGTATCATACAAAGGTTTACTCTCTAATATCAATAACTAAAGTATGCAATGTGCGATCTCTTCGCCGACTGCACCGGACAGCTGCTGATGATTAGGGCTTCAATATGATATCAGGCATGACACCTTTCCTATTACCTAAACCTTTAATAACACTACAATGTACATATAATCACTATATATATATATATATATATATATATATATATATACACACACATATACATATATATATATATATATATATATATATATATATATATATATATATATATATACATATATATATATATATAGACTAATAATAAACCGAATACTATCTGCTCCTGAATTACAGTGTAACAGAACCAATATGAAATTATATAAATAACTAACTGTTGTAATGCGAGTGTGTGCGCGCGTATTTTACCGTGCGAATGCACCACGCCACGTAACACGTGGCGTACGCTTCGCAATACGCACGGCAAACCAATATTAAACCAATATACTTTCGTTCATCCAATTATACGACTTCAACACCTCCATATGATAAACGAAATGCATAGCTGTGATCGTCCAGGGGGTTATATGATAAGCAGTTTCGGGAAAAAGTATACGGTCAGCTTTACATGCCCCTGGCCTTTAAAGTTGTGGAAATATGGATGTAGCTGAATAGAGCCCAAATGCATATGGGGTATGGCTCTCCCCAGTTAACAAGGTTTCCGGCTGGGGGGAGAGGAAGTGCTCCCCAGTTTTCAAAAAATAGGTGCTTTGCCTTCAATAATTCCTCCTGTGGTAGAGGGGAGGCATGTCGGTACAGACATGCATGCTCAAATTGTAGAGGAAGCCATTCCCTCAAATATTGCCCTAGGGTCGTCGGGGGCCTCGGGAGGGGACGGGGCAGTGCAGGAGGTGCTGTCTAAGGCAGATTCTCCCATTAAATTCCCAATTCTCTCTAAATAGCTAGCGCTTTACCCTCATGTGTCTCAGGCCTATTTCCTTAGAGGGTTTTCACCTTGGTTTCCGCCTTCCCATTGAAAGTGGGGTGGCGGTGACCGCCGCGAGGAACCTTCTTTCCGCATACATACACCCCGACATTCTGGCTGAGAAGGTTACAAAGGAGATAGGCCTGGGCCACATGGTAGGCCCCGTCTCTTCACCCCCTATCCGAGATTTAGTCATTTCCCCAGTGGGAGTAGTGCCCAAAAAGACCCCAGGCAACTACAGATTGTTACAGCATTTATCTCACCCTTTGGGTAGATCAGTTAACGATGCAATTGACCCTAAAATTAGCTTGGTGACATACCAATCTTTTGATGATGCATTGACCATAGTGAGAGAATTTGGCAAGGGAGCATTGATGACATAATTGGATATAGAATCAGCATTCCGCCTCCTCCCGCTACACCCAGAGTCATTTAAATGTATGGGGTTTAAAAAAGAGAGCGAATATTATGTGGATCGATGTCTTCCGATGGGCTGTTCAGTTTCGTGTACATATTTTTAGGCGTTCAGTTCCTTCCTCCATTGGTGCGTAGGGGCAGGGACAGGTCACCGCGACATAGCACATTATTTGGATGACTTCCTTTTCATTGGTCCAGCTAATTCCCCCTGCTGGGAGAGCATCCTGTATGCGGCTCATTTCGTGTAATGGGTGTCCCAGTGGCTGCAGATAAAACAGAGGGCCTGGCCACGTGCCTGGCTTTTTTAGGTATCGAAATTGACACAATAGAAGGTTGCTGTCGTTTGCCCTTGGATAAAATAAAAAAAATGCAATCCCTGATAGTGGAAGTTCTGTCTGCACCATATTGCACGTTGCGGAAGGTTCAATCATTGTTAGGCTCATTTAATTTTGCTTGCAGGGTGATACCTATGGGTCGGTTATTTTGTAGAAAACTGCAATTGGCAACATTTGTTTTCCGCTGTGCCCATTCTCAAGTATGTCTGTCTGAGGAAATATGGGAGAACTTGATTGTATGAAGATGTTTTTTAACAGCTTTCAATGGTATCCGAGTATGGCCTGCATCCGGGTCAAAAGGCTTCGGCGCCTTTTTTCAGGGGGAATAGTGTGCCGCCCCTTGGCCGCAGTCATGGAAGGTTAATGGCTTGGTTAGGAACTTGTTAAGGTTGGAATTGTTCTCCATAGTCGTGGCCCTGGAATTGTGGTCCTACCATTTGCGCGGCAGGAGCGTGGTGTTTTGGTGCGACAATCTAGGCGTGGTCTAGGCTATTAACAAACAGAGCGTCTCATCATGCACGACGATTAACTCACTGCGAGTCCTGGTTTTGAGATGTTTGGATTTTGACATTAGTTTTCACGCACCCCACGTTCCTGGCGTAGATAACAAGATAGCATGTACAACACTAATTGAGATTTGGTATGTAAATGAGAAGAGGGAGACTGATGCATCAGCAATGCAAAATATCAGTTCAGAGAATGGAAACAACAATATGACATTTAAATTCAGCATGCCAAATTATTAATATCTCATGTATTGTTCATCAGGTGAAAATATATAGTTGTGTGTTTTTTTAACACCAGCACACTGTTAATGTTAGAATTACCTAGACACAGATTATTTTATATACTAGATTATAACAGCCAGCAAACAGACTTCAAGTTAATTGATAGAATTCTATTCCACAATTAAATTATACACGTTTGCAGTTTGCTATTCATGAGTCCTATTCAGCTATTTTCCCCAATTCTCTCTTAAATTCATAACTAATATATGAATAGCAAAACTGCACATTAACATGGATACATGTTGGAGCATCTGTAGCCACCACAGCATCAGCGTATCATCTGCCAAAAAGACCCAGCAGATCAACACTATAAAGGCAGATTTCGGAAACCAGGCATGACCCTCAGCAAGGGGGAGGACCACAAATGCTTAAATAGACTGATTGAGTTTTTAAGCCTTAGAAAACAGAATCTTAAGCAAGAATTGGCAACATATCCCAGCTAAAATCACATCAACACTAAAGGATTTCTAAAAAAAAAAGAAAGCAGTTACAGAGAACTCAGACAGTTGGAAGTTAGTGGAACCTTCTGCATGTTTACACAAAGTGGTAGTGCCTAAGGACATTCTGTTTCTAGATGAGGGTACTGGGAATTACCAAAGTCTGAAGGAGCAAGTGCAACAGATTTGATAGGCAACATGTTTATAAGCTTGAAAGGTGTAATAAATCTGAAAAAGAAGTTTTATGGAGAAATATAAGTAAAGCAAAGTACTAAGGATTCTTAAAAACTGCATTTTAGCTGAACCTTTATTTAATGCAAATTTGCTATTAAAATGTTAAATAATCCTGATTATAAACTACCAAACTATTGTTTTATCTAATAGAGAAAGACAATTACAAAGGCTAATTATATTTCCATTGTATGAGTGGCTGGAACATTAAATACCCTCTCCTGTGCACTGTCATTCATGCTTTGATAACAACAATTACAGTGTAGTGACTTTCTGCAGACTAGTGACACAAAAGCATAACTTGAAGGATTTGCTCATCTCTTGTCAGTATATCAGTACAGTTTACTTCCTGAGTTGTGGAGTGAACCTGATCTTCAAACTGTCAGTATTCATTCAGCTCCTGTTTCTTGTGAATCCATCTGTTAATTGTTTCTTGTGGAATGTACAAAGAATATTAGTTTCTCTATTACAAGGGCAACCAGGAACTTGCTATGCTGTGCTTAATTTAACCTTATTATCTATTCACTTTTACAGTTTCTTTCTGCCCCCCAGGATAATCTTTTTTATCCCCTTTCTTTTCACTTTTCTTAGTCACAGGATTATCTTTCGTACTCACTGTGCTCATTTCTCATCTTGCAGGTCCTTTCCACTATGAGCACTCCCTGTTATCCTCTACTTATGTGTATAATCAAGTTTATAATAAGTTCCACAATGTTCCTGCCCTCCCTAAATAATCTGTCCCCACATTTTAAATTACCTCCCCCACCAATGCAAGATCATTTTTGCCCAGGTACAAAGTTACTCCTTTTTTAAGCTTTGCTCTCCTTAATGACTAAGGCCCAAGATGTCATTTGGAGTGAGTTCAGATATCAACACGGTGCATTAAACTGCTGCTTAGTTCTTTAAATATATAGGATGTAAATACCTCTCAGTCCAAAAGGCTCACTTATGTTCATAAGAATCTGATCATTTTATCACTAGGCTCTATATATATTCTATTTTATTTCCTTGATCCCCTTACCACACTGTTTTGTGCCACGTCAGTTCTGTATTCCTTGGGCACAATGTCTAGTTTCCTTTGCTGTCGGTCACCTCCTAACAACTAAATTCTCTATGCTGTTAATGTGTAGATCACAGCACATTACCAAAGATATCTAAAGAACAATAATGGTATCCAATATTGTGAGCTTGTTATTTCCCTATAACCTGTACAGTAGCTGTCACATTTTATTAAATATAAAGTATAGTCTCTTTTCAGATTGATAATATTCTTCCAGATCATTCCATCAGATCATCTACCTCAATTTGTTTGGGTAACTAATTCTCTTGTCCTGTTTTCCATTTGACCATGTCATTACCTGGTCATAACTCTAACTACAGCCTGTCATTCTCAATTTATTCCATTCAAACACCCATTTTCAATCTATTGTTGCATTGTATTGTTGACTTACAGTTACATTCACGCCAGTATTCCAATGCTTAGCACTGAATTTGATTCTAACCCATGTGAGAAGAACACAAAAAGCTGCTGTCGTGTAGTTAAATTTATCCTAGGTTTTGTCCTATGTGTTTTAAGCTCCTGGAGATTTTTAGTCTGGCTGGAGAGAGGCAGAGCTGGCACTTACTTTAGGCAAACCAAGGTAGCCAATTGTGGTGCCCACACATGGAGCATTGGCCACTGATATGGAGGAAAAGCAGTGAAGTATAGTGGCACTAAGCTATGATGACATAGCCGAATGTCACTCTCCCATAAATGAATGGAGCAGAAAAGTATGCTAAAGTTAGCAGCAGGAGGGGGGTACCAAGGGTATCCACAGTGCTTCCTCTAGTCCTGGGGAAAGCACATTTCCAAGTTGCTCAATTTGAAAGCTGTTTAGATGATTCAATAGAATAAATGGAGGAATGTTGGTGAGCCTCTTTTCATTAGTCCAGTTCTAGTTTTCAGTCACATAACACCTAGGCTCAATATGCTGCCTTCCTAATAGGTGGGAATGGTCACATTATTTTTGTCTGATGAGATCATAAAATTACTTCCTGTTTGAAAAGCTTCATTAAAAGTGTGAATGGAGGAAAAATATATTTTTTTTATTACAGGTGTCAAATATTAGGCCTTCCATGATAGAAACTTGCCACCACCTTTTGTATACTGATCACTGTGGTCTGTCATGGCTATCACATTAAGGTTCAGAGTGCAATGTGTTGGCAGCACAGGAATTCTAAATTCTCCGGATAAATAAATAATTGCTGAAGTGCTGGGGGAGAAGTGGGTATCTTGCAAACGGCCACGGTCTCAAACATTTGACCACTATCATCCTGTTAGATAAGGTAAAGAGGCTTACTGCTAAATAACACAACAGTATGCTCTTTTTTGACCACCTAAAATAATATAAAGCCAAGAGCTACGTAGTATTAGCTCTACATTAAAAAAGTATCACATGCTTTTGAACCCTTTCTAAAAGGAAGTTGTTTCAAAGTATGTTGTGTTAAGGGACTATTAAAACATAAATCATCTGCATTATTTCTGTTAAATAGTAATCTATTGAATGGATTTCTGTAAAAATAGAATAACATTTTTTTTTTATGTTCCAGTGAAGTGTGGATGTTTTGCACAATTCTGCTGGTTCGATAACGTAATCTGCAAAGAATCCATAAAACCCTTTACTGAAAACCCATTTATAAACATATCTCAAATGCAGACTTTTAATTGTCTAGAAATACACCATTGTCAGAGCTCTATCGTATTTAACTATAAAATTAGTGCAAACTAGAAATTGAATTTAATTCAGCAGTAAGAGATGGAATAATTGCTTAATAATATAATTCCAAGAAAAAGATCTTTAAATGTAGGTGGCTAAAATTTAAACGTGGAAAACAAGAATTGTTTTTACAAGTTAATGATGCAAAGTTGGTAAATGTGAAATCTATGCAGACATCTTGAGATTGCTTTCTGGGAATCAAAGCTTAGTCACAGTAAAAATCAGAACAGCAAACTGTGTACAGTATGTCTTTGTGTGGATAAACGATCTTGAACTAGTCTTCATTGGCATTTTCATAACATAAATGTGTGAAAGCCAATTCTGCCTGCTTCACAATGGATATATGTATGACACTTCTATTAAAAACTATGATAAATGGGCATTTTATATTGACATATCACTTGTAAAACAGTTTACATTGTATATTCGACTGCTAACAGGCAGATTTCAACAAAAATGACAGCATCCATAGAGAATCATCTGAATAATGAAAGTCATCTTTACAATTAAAGGGGTTGTAGAGAGGAGGGTGTTGGACAAAAAAAGATAAAAGAACTGCTGTCACGAAACAGGCTGCTACTGGACTGAGAACTTTTTATTTATCACCCATTTCTCACAGTTTAATGTACTTTTTATTTCTAGGCTCAGTCTAAATATATACGCCAGAGCATCTCTGTGTTATGTGTATTATTATTTAATGTTATTAGGTACATTTTGCCCTTGCTATTACCCGAAATATTGTATGTATTAGAAACAGAAAATAATATTGCCATATTGTGTAAAAATAACAGGACAGCAGAAGTCATTTTGCTTGTGTTAGCTAAGGTAATTACCATTTGTCTCAAATGCCCATTGTTATGAGGTGTGGTGTAGATTGTAATCAGAGCAATGTCTGAGTAACTTGACAAAGCTAGCTTACAGCCCTTTTTAATTAGCTAGGTCAACGGGTAATCTGAGAGTAATTAGCTTAGAACTTCTAGATGATATGCAATGTGCCTCCACAGTAATATACTGGCTGAAATAGCATTGCAAATGTATTAATATGTATTAATATAAATGCTATTGTATCAAAAAGTATCACAGACTCAGATTGTGTAATGTTGCAGAAACATTGTGTCAAATGCCTTGTTGTTTCACGCAAGCATGAAGTGTCGTTTCTTGATGTTATATTGCAACCCTTTATTTAGTGTATCCAGCCAAATATCTAATTGTTTCAAGCCATTCCATTGTATAATCAAGGTAACAGAGACTGTATGTCCAACAGTTAAAGTGTCAACTGATATACCCCCTGGTGTAAGGGGGAGGATTGAGGCATTTGACCCTACTCCCTGTGTATACAGCCAATAATTTAGGGAGAGCAGAATGCCAAGAGAGCTATTCTAGCTTGGAGAATCCTGGTGTATAAGACATCAGCAAAAAGGGACTCTGGTCAGGCATTGTAGGGCCGCTGGAGGAAACCCTACCAGGACAGGGTCTGTGTGAGCTAGTAAGCCAGGCTGGGCAACATGGTAACTGTCTAGCTAAATGGTAGATATTGCGGGGGGATAAGACCCTGAAAGAGACTGAGATTATTACTTTGGAGTGCTGACTGCAAGAGGTTGCTTGAGGGTATATACAACCATTTATCCTGTATCTTGTGAACGTCTTGCGGTGTTGTGCTGTAGTAATAAAGCCTTATTTTGGATATACTCTGGTCTACCCAAGTGAGTTGAATCCCTCAGAGGGTAACTGCCATCCCAGCTAAGGGTGGTATCCTCACAAGTGCCCAAAGACCAAGTGAATTTTTAAGAACAAATAAATTGTATAAAATTACACATACAGCAATCTGAAACTGTAGTCATATTTAGAGCAATTAAAAAGGCTGCTTCCTATCAGCATAATATAAACTCCAACTTAGCTAGAATCGTGTGAGCCACTTGCTAAGCTTTTTGAGGAGTTCTCATCCTCCACAGGTACCATGAACAAGAGTAAAGAAATGCTGATGCAGTGATGCTTCTATGGGACATATTCAATTAATCCCAAGTCGGATTTCAGCTCGCAGCTTCCTGAGCTGCAAACAGAAAGCCAGCGTTAAAGGTACCGTAATAACGGTAATTACGCGCACTATTACCGTAATAACGGTAATAGTGCGCAAGCCGCATTACTTTTGCGAGTAACAATTGAATATGCCCCTATATGTCAATTTATTAACATAAAAAAGTAGCATATTAAGGTGACATAATAAATACACATTAACATATAATAAGCAAAAATTGATTAACTAAAGTCATTCAAAAGGGCCCAGGATATCGAGATGGTATATCCAAAGTGTTTTGCTTTTGTGTAGCAGAGAAATTATATACCTGTCTCTATAGCTCAAATAGCGGTGCACTATACAAGGAAATGAAGGATCACTAAAGAAATATTTTAAAATATCAATAAATTCTATGTGTGTCTCTGTTGCGTTTAATATATCACTGATGTCTATATAGTCACCGTTCAAGCATCCTGATCGTTCTACCAATATATTGGATGCCAGAGAAACAAGAGATCATTCTATGTATTTTAAACATTTTTCTATTACTATATGACTTCAATTCAGATAATGTTTTAGGATAAAACTTGCACATATTACATTTCACATTTGTTCTTTTTTCATAAGGAGCCAATTTATCCTACAGTTTAGTTGACTAACTATATACACATTTGGAATAAAGGGGATATTGTTATTATTATTATTAGCATTGATTTTTTTTTAAGCGCCACAACGCTCCACAGTGTTAGACAGAGGACATTCATAAAATGGAGACATACAAGGTAGACAAAATCAATGCGGACATGAAAACAAAGGGTATGGAAGGTCATGCTCATAAAATTGCTTACATTCTAATTAAAAGAGGGCACAGCTGAAGCAAGAGGAGTGAGTGTGGCTCAGAGGGGAGATTGGAACAGCTGTGGGAGTACATTAGTGTGGATAGCATAGTTGGGAGAAGAGTAAACTTTATTAAAGTAAGGTTTTCAGAGAGTATTTAAAGATTTGAAGGCTGTATGAGAGAATTCATGGTAGAGAATTCCATAAATGGAAGTTAAAAAGTCTTGTAGACAGGAGTGAGAAGTGGTTACCACAGGCAAGTCAAGGCAAAAGTCAGAAGTATATCTAAGATGGCAAGAGCGGGAATTGTTTTTAGATGATATTAAAGTTTTATGTAGGGATTATGTTGTTCAGGGCTTTGTAGGTAACAGTGAGTAATTTGAAATTAATTCTGGAGACCATGGGGACCCAGTGTAGAGATTTACTAAGGGTTGCAGCAGATGTTGAGCTGTGAGATCAGTCTTGCTATGGCATTGAAGATGGATTGAAGCAGATTTAAATAGGAGAGGGGAATGCCTCATAGAAGAAGGTTGCATTATTCAAGGTGGGTGATCATAATGTTTAAGCATTTTGAAAAAACCCTTTATTAAAAATCTGATTTCTAGTGTTAATATTGGTGGGAGTACACTTCAGAGACTAAACAGTAGGACTGCATATTACTGATTATTAAATGGTTTAACAATTATTTTGCAGAATTCATTCACGCGCTGCCCTTTTGAGTTTTAAATCCCTGAAGCATAATATATATATTAGAGTTGTGCCAGACCCCCATGTTTTGGTTTTGGTTCTAAAACATTCTTTGTGGTTTGGATTTGGTTTTGGATATGGATTCTATTGTAATTTAAAGCTGTTTTGGTTTCTACATTATTTGTATCATTAACATTCATTTATAGTCTATTTTCTAATGGCCACCTCACAACTGTCAACATTTTCACCAATATTGGTCAAAGGTAGCAGCGAAATGGCAGTTTAAACAAATATACGATGCCTATGAAACATAGTGGCACAGTGATGGCAGTTTAATAAAGTAAAGTAAACCTTTAAAATATACAGAAAAAAAGATAGACCAAGTTGGGCCTTACACAGAAGTAAAATGGTGGGAGAAAGACAGCATACGTATTTATTATTCTCAACATAAACAGCATATGTTAGGCTTTGTAGAGAGGAACTAATGGTAAAATGATGGGAGAAAGACAACGGGCTCATTATTATAAAAGTTTGTAGATGGATAGAAGAAGCTTCAATAGACATTTTAGAAAAGAGGATAGACAAAGGTAACTTGCACCCAAAATTGAAATGGTTTGATAAAGAAAATCAACTTATTTGTTATTTTATATGTTGAACAACATGTGTGACACATTGTGGAGAGGTAGATCAGTGGCAATAATTAAAGCTCAGTAGACAGCAGCAGTATCAATAGACATTTCAGACAAAACGATAGGTCTAAGTGGCTTGCACCCAAAAGTGAAATGGTGGATGAAACACCTCAAACTTACTTGTTATTTCATTCTTAGACAGCATATGTGACACGTAGAGAGGCAGTAATAAAATCTCATTAGACAGAAAGCAGAACTATCAATAGAAATTGTAGACAAGAATATAGACCAAGGTGGGCAAAGCCCATAATGTAAAATAGTCCATGTTGAGTATAAAAACGGATATGCATAGCACTTCAGAAACAGGGAATGACATTTTTGTGGCACAAGTGCTTGATTTATTTGGGCCCCCCATGAAAGAAAACAATTTGGTTATTGTTTGTTAAACTGTAGAATAGATAGTGTTTTAAAAAATGTACTAATGGCCTTTATGCTAACAGTGGTCATCTCCCTCAGTGTTTAGAATATTATCACCCTCATCATCATCCTCATCACTGATGTCAATATTACCACTCAAATACAGTTTTAGAGATTATGAGCCTGAGTCATCTTTGTATGTAAGTCCCTTTGCATGCCAAATTTTCTGTGAAATTGTTCTGTGCATGCTCCCAAATGAACTTTATGCCAGGAAACCCAAGTGCATGCCAACTGCCTATGATTTGAAGGGCAAATTGAGGGATGGAAGGGGCGTATGGATGGGCAATGTGCAGTAAGGGCGTGCTGATCTTGAGAGCATGCACATTCATCCGATTCAAGCTCTAGGTGTCTTTGAGGTACATCACTTTTAGCTGTATCACTTGCACCAACTACAGGGCAGGTGTAATTACTGATAAAGAGTGATGACAGACAAGTGCGCATAATAGAACATGTGCTTGCAAGTTAGAGAAACTGTAAAAATGCATTTTATGTACAGTAGGCATTAAGAATATCCTGATATAAATGTATTTCATGTAAAGAAGAAATATTTTAAAAAATTAAATGTTTTTTTATTAATGATTATAGTATTAAGAGTTTTTAATGCATTTAATATTTATTTTTTTGCATTCAGATGGGACTTTATAATATTATTATTATCATAGATTTGTAAGGCGCCACAGTGCTCCGTAGCGCCGTACAGTAGGGGAAACAGTACATACATAAAACAGGTACCTATAAGGTAGACAAAATAATTGCAGATATGAAAACAAAGGGTATGAAGTACCCTGCTCATTAGAGAGGTTACATTCTAAGTAGAAGAGGGCATAGCTGAAACAAGAGGAGTAAATGTGTCTCAGAGTGTAGATTGGGATAGCTGTGAACGTGCATTAGTGTCAATAATGTTATTGAGGATAAGGTCACCTCTAAAAAAGAGATGGGTTTTCAAAGAGCATCTAAAGATTTGAAGACTGTGGGAAAGTCTGATTGAGCGTGGTAGGGAATTCCATAAGTGAAGAGCAGCAAGGGAGAAATCTTGTAGACGGGAGTGAGAGGTGGATACCAGAGACGAAATAAGGCGCAGGTCAGAGGTAGATTTAAGAGGGCGGAAGGGAGAGTATTTTGATATGAGATTTGAGATGTATGCAGGGGTTGTGTTGTTGAGGGCTTTGTAGGTAAGGGTGAGTAATATGAATTTTATTCTGGAGGACACAGGGAGCCAGTGTAGGGATTTGCAAAGTGGTGCAGCAGATGTAAAGAAGTGAGAGAGAAAGATCAGTCTTGCAGCAGCATTTAGGTTGGATTGAAGTGTAGATATAGGGGTGTCAGAAATGCCAGATAGCAGGAGGTTGCAATACTCAAAACGAGAGATGAAGAGAGAATGGATAAGAGTTTTGGTAGCATGTTTAGTAAGAAAAGGGCATATTCTGGCAATGTTTTTAAGGTACAGTTGACAGCACTGAGAGAGACTGGATGGGAATAATAAAGCAGAGAGCGGAATCAAGTGTGACACCAACATATATTATATTATATTGCACATATGCATTGTGCGTATCCTACAGTGTGTTCTGTCTGTCTGCATATGGCAAGTTCCATATAGCCAGAGCTCACTTATACCCATATTCAAGTGGATACATTTCTTGAGATCCACTTGTACTTGAATACGGGCAGACATGCATGCATTTTTATGCGATGTAAAAAACACAAATTGCGTTCACTTTGCATTCCAAGATGAATCAGGTCCTCTTTTTGTATTTGGTTGCGACAACAGTCATACAATTTGTAGCTCATTTGAACATCAGTTTTTCAACATTTTTGGGAATTAGTCTCCTACAATTATCTCTCACAATGTTCATGGTTGTATTAAACACTCTCTCAGAGTACCCAGTGTAGGGTGGGCAACTTAAGTACACAATAGCTAGTTTGTACAAATTGCCTTTCTTCCTCCCAGAATTCAAAGGGACTCTGAGACATTAATTTGTACATTATCTTTATCGTCCAACATTCAAATAATATAAGGTGTATTAGATTGAGATGTGGTAGAGGTATCAATATATTTGGGCATTTCAGACTGATGCTCTATGTTGACTTATCATCAGTGTGAAAAGGAAAGTTTTTTCTGGCACTTGCATTTTTAGGAGAAGCTGAAGCAAGGGACTTGTGAGACTTGAGCCGAAAGCTTTCCCACAAGAAACTGTTTGCATCTCTGAAGATTTGTGTCAGTTGGAAAGAAAGACATTACATATGACTGACATCTTGGATCAAGCATGGTTGCCAGAGTTTAGTGATCCAATTTCAATATGCTGCAAACCTATCGGTCCTGGCAAAGCAAATAAAGAACTTGCTCTACAAGGCAAATATACTTAGCAGAATTGCTTACATTTATCTCCTCCTTCCACTTCTCTAGCTGTTTTTACAGTAGTTGGATTAGTGGTAAGACTTGACTCAGGCTGAACTCACTTCATTAGTTACAAATTCAAATGTGCAGCTTGCATAAAATCGAAAATATTCTCCATTGTCCTGAAGTAAAATATGAGAAATGTGATTTTGCTAAGCTGACGCCATCTTGTTGCCTTATAGGCATTTTGTTCTGTTATAGCTTAAATACAATTAGATGCACCTGTTTTGTAGGAGTAATTCATTATTTGCAAGGCTATGCTTATAACCTTGAACATACCAGACAGGAGATAAGCCAGCCCCCCTCCTGGGGAGTACTAGTGTGGATAATGAGAGAATATACTAACATCTGTGTGAAGGGAACATGAGTGGTTAAAACCTTTTGGGGGCGTAGTTTTCTGCAATACGTGATTTTTGCTATATAGATAGGAACTTGTAACTAATAAAGCAGAGTTTATTTGTACACTTAAACCATGCAGTGTATTTAATTCTCTCCAGCTGATGAGCTCATAACTGATAATCTGACACTTACAGGTGAACAATCTGATATAGATTCGACAGCATTGGAGGTACCACCGAGACTGCTGACCTGAGCCAAGGACAGACAGAACTGGAGGTCACCCTGGACACAGGACTCTGACTATAACCCAGATGAGCAGTTTTTTTCTCGTCAGGCTCCTCTGTTTAGAGCTATCTCATGTCCGTCTAAGGTATCAGGCACGCAGATCTGTAAGTCTCAGAATTATACAGTTACTAACAATTTGTTTATTGTAATTGTATTGGTAATTAGATTTCTGAAAGATGAGTGAATTTTGAGTGCATGTGTGATACACCATCCCCAGAACTTTGTCAAGAAGTTTAGAAAGAGTTTTCAGACCTTCATCCCAGATGCTGTCAGGCTATTCTGCACGGACAACCAGTGTAAAAAGTCCAAAAGGGACATCCACTGTAAGGAGTCCAAAGGGGCTTCTAGGGCACAGAGCCCACAGAACCGGACATCCAGTATAAGGAGTCCAAAAAGGGGCATTCAATGTATGGAGCCCAACAGGGGAATCTAGTGTACGGAGCCCACAGACCCGGACATTCACTGTTAGGAGTCCACAGAAGAGGACGTCCACTATTGGGACAACCCACAGAAACTAGACCAGAGTCTCTGTTGGGACTCAAAAGTACTGTCAATATAGGGGAAAATAGACAGTAAGAAGATAGATGACAGCAACCCCCCCATAGAAATGATGCGCAGATTTCTAGGATGTGTGGGGAGTAGAAGGTCTGCAAGTAATTTATCAAGAAAGCGGGGATAGCCAAAGAAGGAATTGATATGTGTTAATGGAGAAACAAGGGTGTTGCAAGTGTTAATGTGACAAGAACAAAGGGGCATTGAGCCCAAACCCCAAGAGATAGTTTGAGGTGGCAAAGGAAAGTTAAGAGATCTGGAAAGTCGCAAAGTATGTAGATAGGCTAAATGTATCACAAGCTAAATTATATAATGACTAAAACAATGAATCAAGTAGGTTGTGTACTAAAAATGTATGTTTAATGCTGCGCAGCTGAAGAGTGAGATGTGCCCCTTCCTTATTCTGTGTAAAAGATTTCAGTGTGTTGAGATAAGAAGCACGCTGTATTTTGTTATCTGGCAATGTATGTAACATTGATAAAAAGGTTTTTCAAGTATGCTTATATGTCCGGAGTGCTGATATATAGTAACATGTTGAAGCTAATGTGTATTTAGTCTAATGCTGGGACATGTAGTTCCACAGCAGTAGGCTGGAAGATAGCAATTAATTTTTCTTTCTCTGTATGTGAGTTTAATCTCCGTCTTACTGCGTGTGAGGGAGATCTGTGTCTGTCTTGATCGTTTTACAAGAGACATGTTTCAAGGTTGAAAAAGCTGTACAGTTGTAAATGTAATGCTTTTGAAGAGATGCAAAAGAAGTTTTAAAATCTTTGGTCCGTCATAAGACTGTAAATAATGTACATTATCACTATTATTACTGGTGTCAGAACAAAGTTGGCTGGGGTCCAACAAGCCATTTTCTGTATTTAAACAAAGTAATTTTTTTCTGAAGTTAAGAAAAATAGCTTTCTCTTTAATGAAGTTGAGAATTATGGGAGTGAGCTTTACATGCAGAGATATTAAAAGCTGTTTTTATCTGTGTTAAAATGGCGCTGATAAATGTTCTCAGAAATCAGGAGGGTTTGTTATGCCCATAAAGAAATGTTACGAGATAAAATGTCGTCTGTGAGTGAGAATTGTGAATATATATTTGTACTTTAAACATGGAAATCACAGAATCTAGAAATATGTGTGAATATTTGGTCACTGGAGATTTTGTTGAGAAAATGTTGAGTGATTTACAGACACAATGTGAGGTATACTAAGAGATGGAGTGGCTTTGAACACTCGCCCAGGTCTCGTCACTTTGACATTCCCTGCTTGTTTGATTAGGGACTGCCCCTTTGAGGAAATCAGTTTTTCATTGCATGGAACGCATAGTATCACAGTTAAGCTACAAATAGAAACTTTTAAAGAAGTGTCGTATTAGCAGCTGTTCAATGTGAATTAATAACAGTTACTGTAATTCCTAGTGAATAAATGTTAATCTCTATGCAAAAGTTTTTTTCTTCACAGAAGATCTCCAGCTACAAAGCACCCTTTCAATCCAGATTGCATTGATCCAACTTCCAATGAATAGAAGTTTGGTCAACAGCCACAACAAACATAAGTATAAACTAATGAAGGATTTAAAGAACGTAGATTCTGCTGAGTAATGATTGCCTTGTTTTGGAAAGAGATATTAGAGTTTATGGGCTATTTGCATAGCAAATGCATGAACTAGGTGGTTTTCTGTATGTCGAAGAAGGTGAGAAGATGTTTTTAAAGAGAAAAGGAGAAATGGACTAACGTAGTTGAATATGAAATGAATATGAAATGTATGAATCAGTGTTTAGGTTTAGTTTTGTTTTTTTTTAACCAAATTTTATATCAGATGGTTTGAAAGAAAGTAATGCAATGTAATGTCAAATTATGGTAGATAACAAAGGTTATTATTTTTCTATTTTTTTTTCTATTTTTCTAGGTATATATTTATTCTTTTATCCTCATAATAGTTTTGAGTCAATCAGTATTGTAAAGACATTCACAGCCCTTATTTATTGTGCTATAATCATCATATACTGTAAATACCTCTTTGTATCATGGGTATGGTAATGCATTGATGGGAATTCAATGTTTGTACATAAATGAAAAAGCCTTAAGACTTTATGAGCTATTATCTGTGCGCCTGCAATAGCACTTCTGGATGATAGCAAGCCATTTATACTCTCCTCTGAGCAGAGCCAAATGTTTAACTAATTTTAAGTTGAAGTAACTTCAGTGCCAGCACTGACTTTGCCAGATTACGGCAAGCTTTTCACATTATTTTGTTATAAAGTAAGTGCACATGCACAAGGAGTACTGACACAGATACATGGTTGCAAGCTAAGGTCACTTGCATACTACTCAGCACAATTAGACCCAGCCATATGAGCAATGGCTGCAGCGGCCATATTGTTTGGAAAAAGTACAGATATTGTGCTAGGGCACCCAGTAGCCCTAATGGTGCCACAGGCGGTAACAGAAATTTTAAATCAAGCACAAACAAAACACTTCTCAGCAGCCAGACTAAGTAGCACTGCTAACTCCCTGTAACGTTACACTTAAGTGGTGCACAATGTTGAAACCTGCTGCCTTATTGCAGCAAGTTTAAAAAGATGGGAGAAGTACCTGTATATATCGGGGTTCCCCTAGGAATTTGGGGGAATCCCATCCCAGTTTGAACAGGAAGAAAAAAATGCAAACACAAAATATTTCTGAATATGATTGTGTAGAGCTAATGAGACAAGGATCTTTGGTTTTATCTGACATAGATACACTGCTACCAAATGCAGACATCTTACGCTACCACATAGATGGTGTTTCTTATATAGGGTGTGCTGTAACCACACACACAGAAAGAGTGATTCAACAGAATCTACTGAGTCACATGTCAGTACAAGAAGCTGAATTAAAGGCCCTGACACTTGCATGCATATATGCAAAAGGACAAAGAGTAAATATTTACACTGATTGACAAGTTATGCGTTTGTAATTGCGCATGATTATGGCCAATATAGCACACGAGAAAGTGCATCTGGGGAAAGATGCTATGGTTGTACTCACTAGCAGGTTATGGATAGCAGCAGGGTTTGTCCAAGCAGCACAGGTGTTATTCTCTGCTGATCCTTGAGGTGTGCAGACGTGTCTGCTGAGCGCTCCCGCTGGAGCCCTGCTTGGGACATCCATTTGGGCCCCGTACTTCCTACCTGGGATGCCTCTCCACGCTGCCTTCCACTGACCTCTTCCATGGCTTCATCCTCTTCCTCCATCTGCTGCAGACCTCGGCTTCGGCCCTCCATCCAGCTGGTCTCTTCAACTCTAAGGGTCATCCAAACAACCATTTGGCCTCCTCTGCTCCTCTCCTAACTCCCAGCCGCCGATATGTGTTTAACGCTGTAGCCTGGTCTTGCCGCCTGTCGACTTCTGTTGCTGTGGGACTTCCGGCCGCCGCCAACTCCATCTACTACAGGCCGCAGCTTCGGCCTACCTCTCAGCTGGTCCCCGCTCCGGCCTCGTCTACGTTCTGGTCTCTCTGGTCCTGCCGCCTCCACCTGTCCCGGCTCCTGATACCTCGCCTGTGTCTCCCGCACACAGCTCTATCTCCTGCTGGTTGCCCACTCTCCGACTGGACTGTCCCCCATTGTCGGCCTCCTGCTCCAGCCTCACGTGGCCTCCGTGATCTGGCCTCCTATTGCCTCCTGGTCTAGTATCCGCTCCTCCGGCCTGACTTGCCTCAGTCTGTCCTCCACGTTCTCCTCCCTGCTGTTGATCTCTGTCCCTAGGACTCGTCCATCCATCCTCTGCTGTTGATCTCTACTCCTGGACTCTCCGACTGGACTGTCCACCGTTGTCTGCCTCCTGCTCCAGCCTCACGTGGCCTCTGTGATCCGGCCTCCGCTCCAGCCTCCTATTGCCTCCTGGTCTGGTCTCCGCTCCTCTGGCCTGCTTGCCTCTGTTGGTCCTCCACATTCACCTCCCTGCTGTTGATCTCTGTTCTTGGGACTCGTCCATCAATCCGCCGCTGGCCTCTGCTCCTGTGGACTCGCATCCTAGCCCTGCTCCCGTGGACACCTGGTGAACACTCTGCCTTTCCTCTTTGATATCTACGCTGATTTTATTTTATTGTATTGTATTGCATTTTATCTAGCTTCTCCGATTATTATTTTTGCTCTGCTTCTCCATTTTATTCTCTAATTGTCCTCTTGCTGTGCCCTGCCCTACACTCACTATTGCTGTACCCTATTGTTCATTTAGTCACTTGTTCTGTCCCCACCTACTGTTTTTTCCTCTTTTTCATTGTAACCTCTACCCTCGTGCATCCTCTTCTGGGTGCTTCTGCTTCTGCCTCCATAACCTTTCGCTCACCATGCCGCCCCGCTCGGCTCCTATACCCATCCTCTCCCCTCGCCACCTTCCTGGCCCCAACTCTCACTGCCCCTTCTCTCACCCTCCGCCTCACTCCATCAACCCTGACAATCTTATCCGAATCTCCCCTCTTCCATCCCTCCCCTTCTCATGTGCCCTCTGGAACTCCAGGTCCATCTGCAACAAACTCCCCTCCATCCACGACCTCTTCATCTCCAACTCTCTTAACCTCCTCGCCATCACTGAAACCTGGCTCTCCTCCTCTGACACCGTCTCACCTGCTGCTCTCTCCTACGGGGGTCTCTCCTTCACCCACTCCACCAGACCTGATGGGCGTCCGGGAGGTGGAGTGGGCCTCCTCCTATCCCCTAGCTGCACCTTTCGGTTCATTCCCACCATAACTTCCCTCTCTTTCTCCTCCTTTGAAGTACACTTCATCCGTCTCTTCTCCCCCATCCACCTCCGTGCCTCTGTCATCTACCGACCCCCTGGCCCTACTTCCCTCTTCCTTGACAACTTCGCTGCCTGGCTCCCTCATTACCTTTCCTCCGACCTTCCTTCCATCATACTTGGTGACTTTAACATCCCCATTGACAACTGCTCTGACCCTGCCACCATCAAACTTCTCGCCCTCTCCACCTCACTAGGCCTCACCCAATGGACCTGCTGTCCCACCCACTCTCATGGTCACGCCTTGGAGCTCGTCTTCTCTCATCTCTGTGACCTCTCCGACTTCTCTAACTCTCCCTTCCCACTCTCTGACCACCATCTTCTCTCCTTCACTCTCTCCTCTTGCCAAGCTCCCACCTCGCCTAAATCTACCTTCACTAGACGCAACCTTGATGCTATTGACCCTACTGCTTTCTCCTCCTCTCTCGAAACTCTCCTCTCACCTCTTCCCTCCCTGACCTGCCCCGACCAGGCATCCTCTCTCTACAAACTTTCCCTCACTACTGCCCTTGATGCTGTTGCCCCGGCCTCCTCTATCCGCCAGCGCTGCCTCATTCCCCAACCCTGGCACTCCAACCTTACCCGCTTCCTCCAAAAGTGCTCTTGCACTGCTGAACGCCTCTGGAGGAAATCTCGCTCCCTGGCCGACTTCCTTCATTTTAAATTTATCCTCACCTCATTCTGCTCCACCCTCTCCCTTGCTAAACAATCCTTCTTTAAGTCCCTCATTTCTCCTCACTCCTCCAATCCTTGCCGTCTCTTTGCCACCTTCAACTCCCTCCTCTCTCCACACCCCTCCCATCCCGCCTTCCCTCTCCGCCTCTGACCTCGCCACCTTTTTCACTTCTAAAATCGAGGTCATCAGACTTAACATCTCCTCCTCCCATCCCTCTCTTCCCGCCCTTTTCCCTCCCCCTCCCCCCAACATCCAACCCTGGTGCTCCTTCTGCCCCACCTCGGGTGAAGAATTTCGCTCACTTATTCTATCCTCTCCACCCTCTACCTGTCCTCTCGACCCTATCCCCTCTCGCCTCCTTCGCTCTCTCTCTTCCACTGCCTGCTCTTACCTCGCTCACCTCTTTAACCTTTCACTCTCCTCTGGAGTAGTCCCCTCCTCATTCAAACACGCTCTTATCTTTCCTATCCTCAAAAAAACCTAACCCTGACCCCACCTCACCTGCTAACTATCGCCCTATCTTACTTCTCCCCTACGCCTCCAAACTACTTGAGAGGATTGTCTACAGCCGCCTCACCAAACACCTCTCAGACTACTCCCTCCTCGACCCTCTCCAATCAGGCTTCTGCCCCCTCCACTCCACTGAAACTGCCCTGGCCAAAGTTACCAACGATCTCTTATTAGCCAAATCCAAGGGTCACTTCTCCCTACTCATCCTCCTCGACCCCTCTGCGGCCTTCGACACCGTTGACCACCCCCTCCTGCTACAAACTCTTCTCTCTCCTGGCCTATCTGGTTCTGTCCTCGCCTGGTTCACCTCATACCTCGCGAACCGCTCCTTCTTGGTATCCACGTCTGGCTCCTCCTCCACCCCCTCCCCTCTCCCTGTTGGAGTCCCTCAGGGCTCTGTTCTCGGCCCTCTTCTTTTTTTGCTCTATATCTCCTCCCTTGGTGCTCTCATCTCCTCCTTCTATCTTCAGTATCACCTTTACGCTGACGACATCCAACTCTACATCTCCTCGCCCGATCTCTCCCCCTCCCTTCTCTCTCGTGTTTCCGACTGCCCCTCAGCCATCTCCTCCTGGATGTCCTCGCGCTTTCTTAAAATTAACATATCTAAAACTGAAATAATTGTCTTTCCTCCCAACAGGCTCCCCTTCCACCATGACCTCTCTATCACTGTCAACAACACCTCCATCTCCTCTGTAACTAATAAAGCAGGGTTTATTTGTACACTCAAACCATGCAGTGTATTTAATTCTCTCCAGCTGATGAGCTCATAACTGATAATCTGACACTTACAGGTGAACAATCTGATATAGATTCGACAGATACATGTTCCCCATCTCTCATGCTTGATGGACTGTTCCTTCAGTTACTGAAGTATATAATGTGTGAAATTATTCATTAATACCTCTTGCTTCAGTTGGTGACATGTCAGATGATATTTTTTTTGCAGATGCTGCAATGTTCCACATGCACATGAATCTAAAATGCCCATAAATTTTTCAGCCCACAGACAGTATCTCCTGCACTGACATCTCCTTTTTTAAGAAATGCTGCACCACCAATTTTATTGTGTGTGTAAAGCATGGTACGTGTGGAATTTTATATTATTGCACGCACAATGTTAGCTCCGATATTGGCAATGAGAAAGGCTGAGGAGAGTCTTAGTGGTGTGAGCCAGCTATGACATTCCTGTGTTTTTTCACCAGTATGTTTCTTTGTGAAGTCAGCGGTAACAAAAAATTGTGAATGACCTTGCATTGTGTGTTAGCGAACTTTGATGAAAGGACAATTAGGATGATGATGATGCTACAGAAGCTGAAGCAGCTGATGAAAGCGATACAACTTCCCAGGGGACTGTCTCAGTCATGTTGTCTTTTGTTTGACCAATATCATTTGTCCACATATCACTAGTTAACTTGACAGTTGGTGCATTGTAATTTTCTAGGGACTGAAAAACTAGGAGTAGGAGTATATTTATGAAGCTACGAGTTTCCGGCAGGTTTGAAACGTGGAAATGTTGTCTATAGCAACCAATCAGATTCTAATTTTCATTTATTTAGTACATTCTACAAAATGATAGCTAAAATCTAATAGGGTGCTATAGCACCATCTCTACTTTTCAAACCCACCAGAAACTTGTAGCTTAAGAAAGTTACTCCTTTGTGTTTAACCTCCCGTTACAGCTGAGGAATTGTGTTTGAGAGAAATAGAATTGAGATGTAATTTGGTAACAAGGACACATGACTTCAACTAATTTGTTAAAACTTGATGCATTGATGACGGTAATTGGACACACATAGCTGTCATGGCTTTAATGATCCTCTCTGTAATAGTATGCTTGCTGTCATACTTGTTTCCTACTGTAAATTATTGTTGTACAGACAAATGTTTTTAAAAAACTATGCTTAGTCTTCTTGATCCCCTTTTGTATAGTAGCTCACCCCAAGCAGTATCAGGCCTAGCACACAAGAATTTTTCTTGGGAATCATGGATTCCTTTAGGGGAGTCAATTTGCATTTGCAATTTGGATGGTGGACTGCATTCTAATAGTGAGAAAGTTAATGGTGAAGGTTTTGATGGTTAAGATGGCAAAAGGTATCTCTGCATTCTTCTGGTAGCTGATGCTAATCTGCGCAGTACTATTTATATGTATGTTCTTGAGCGATAAGATGGTGCATGGGAAGTTACAGAAGATGCATTTTGTAATGTATATTCTGGTATGTGTAAGAGCAGCAGCAGGACCACTACCAGCAATAAGTGGCCATGGTCTGAGCCGTTTCTTGCCACTGCAGGTGGTATATTAAATGTTAGTTATTTTAATTTTTTAAGACAAATCACCACATTAATCAGTGACTTTACCCTGAATCCTTACATTAAGAGCTAATGTTTTGAGATTAATGAACAGTGTTTGGATTTGGTACAGGCTTTCTTACATTTTCTTCTCATATCACCTTTTTTTACCAGTAGAGGTTGTAAAAGAACTTCTACTGCCCCTACTAGTACTGAGATGCGACTGATCCATGATGGACAATGAAGTAAAGCTAATTGAAGTTAGAGCTAATTGTATCTCCACAATATCATTAAAAATGTATATAGTTGGTTCATAAAAATAAGTCTTTGTGTTTTTGTGTGTGCTGCTCAAAGTCAAAACACACAATGTTTTTTGGCCACTTACTAGTACAGATGTGGCTGTCCTTCACACAATTGGCTTCATAGTCTAACACTTGATTTTTAAAAGCAAGAAACATATATATTTTTTGGGGAGTGGTGCTCAGTGTCAAAACACATCCTTTTATTGGCCACTTACTAGTACAGATGTTAGAGATATTCCCCTTCACACTATAGCATTCACGCCCACTTAATCAGCACATGATTCCTGCATACTGATCTGAAAATAAACTGTAAATATTTCTGCATTAAAATCGCAGCTATTTTAATATACTTTGATTGCTTCTTTCCCCCTGTCCAATCCTTTACAACTTTATAGTACACTATTGCAGCAAATGACCTCCTCTCCATATCAATTCTAAAAATGAGAACATGAGGGAGGCTTATACATATAAGATCTTGAACCAAAATATGCAAAATCCGACATTTTCCCAGAAATTATATTTTGCCTCATTTTCAGATCCGAATTTAACACAAGAAATGCATTGGATTGACCAAGTCCCCTAGAATTTGGATCTGTTGGATTACTCTGAAACCAAACCACTCATCTATACATGCCTCACAGACAATGAGAAACAAAATGGAACTTGTTCAATCCATTTAAAGAAACACACACTGAAAAATCCCCCCACCATGCTGTTAACAACTTTGATGCTATTTGTGCATAAAATTCAGAAGTCTTAGTTATACACATTTGCAAATATATGATAAATTACTAGAGATGAGCGCACTCGGATTTCTGAAATCCGAGCCCACCCGAACGTTGCCGATCCGAGTCGGATCCGAGACAGATCCGGGTATTGGCGCCAAATTCAAATCTGAAACTGAGGCTCTGACTCATAATCCCGTTGTCGGATCTCGCGATACCCGGATCCTATAAATTCCCCGCTAGTCGCCGCCATCTTCACTCGGGCATTGATCAGGGTAGAGGAAGGTTGTGTTAGGTGGTCCTCTGTCCTGGTAGATCTCGTGCTGTGCTGTTTAGTTCTGTGCTGTGCTGTTTAGTTCTGTGCTGTGCTGTGCTGTGTTCTGCAGTATCAGTCCAGTGGTGCTGTGTGCTGTGCTCTGTCCTTCTGAGGTCAGTGGTGCTGCTGGGTCCTGTGCTGTGTCCTGTTCAGTCCAGTGGTGCTGTGTCCTGTGCTCTGTGCTTCTAAGGGCATAGTTATTTCCCCAATATTCCCCTGTGTTTAAAAAAATAAAAAAAAGTTATTTAAAAAAATACCAAAAACTAATTTAATTTTTTTTAATTACCACAAAATTTGCACAACCAATCCTGCAGTATAAGCCCATTGGTACTGCAATATTACCAAGTTCACACATTCAGCAGTAAAAGTCCAGTGGTACTGCAATATTACAAAGTTCACACATTCTGCAGTATCAGTCCAGTGGTGCTGTGTCCTGTGCTCTGTCCTGCTGAGTTCCGTAGTGCTGCTGGGTCCTGTGCCGTGTCCTGTTCAGTCCAGTGGTGCTGTGTCCTGTGCTCTGTGCTTCTAAGGGCATAGTTATTTCCCCATTATTCCCAAGTTTTTAAAAATAAAAAAAAAGTAAAAAAAAATTAAAAATTAAAAATTAAAAAAAATATATATAATTATAACCAAATTTGCAAAACCAATCCAGCAGTATAAGTCCATTGGTACTGCAATATTACCAAGTTCACACATTCTGCAGTATCTTGTGCTACATATAATGGAGACCAAAAATTTGGAGGATAAAGTAGGGAAAGATCAAGACCCACTTCCTCCTAATGCTGAAGCTGCTTCCACTAGTCATGACATAGACGATGAAATGCCATCAACGTCGTCTTCCAAGCCCGATGCCCAATCTCGTAGTACCAGGCATGTAAAATCCAAAAAGCCCAAGTTAAGAAAAAGTAGCAAAAAGAGAAACTTAAAATCATCTGAGGAGAAACGTAAAGTTGCCAATATGCCATTTACGACACGGAGTGGCAAGGAACGGCTTAGGCCCTGGCCCGTGTTCATGACTAGTGGTTCAGCTTCACCCACGGATCTTAGCCCTCCTCCTCCTCCCCCACCCCCTACAAAAAATTGAAGAGAGTTATGCTGTCAGCAACAAAACAGCAAACAACTCTGCCTACTAAAGAGAAATTATCACAAATCCACAAGGCGAGTCCAAGGATGTTGGTGGTTGTCAAGCCTGACCTTCCCATCACTGTACGGGAAGAGGTGGCTCGGGAGGAGGCTATTGATGATGTAGCTGGCGCTGTGGAGGAACTTGATGATGAGGATGGTGATGTGGTTATTGTAAATGAGGCACCAGGGGGGGAAACAGCTGATGTCCATGGGATGAAAAAGCCCATCCTCATGCCTGGTCAGAAGACCAAAAAATGCATCTCTTCGGTCTGGAGTTATTTTTATCCAAATCCAGACAACCAATGTATGGCCATATGTAGCTTATGTAAAGCTCAAATAAGCAGGGGTAAGGATCTTGCCCACCTAGGAACATCCTCCCTTATACGTCACCTGAATAACCTTCATAGTTCAGTGGTTAGTTCAGGAACTGGGGCTAGGACCCTCATCGGTACAGGGACACCTAAATCCCGTGGTCCAGTTGGATACACACCAGCAACACCCTCCTCGTCAACTTCCTCCACAATCTCCATCAGATTCAGTCCTGCAGCCCAAGTCAGCAGCCAGACTGAGGCCTCCTCAATACGGGATTCATCCGAGGAATCCTGCAGCGGTACGCCTACTACTGCCACTGCTGCTGTTGCTGCTGTTAGTCGGTCATCTTCCCAGAGGGGAAGTCGTAAGACCGCTAAGTCTTTCACAAAACAATTGACCGTCCAACAGTCGTTTGCCATGACCACAAAATACGATAGTAGTCACCCTATTGCAAAGCGTATAACTGCGGCTGTAACTGCAATGTTGGTGTTAGACGTGCGCCCGGTGTCCGCCATCAGTGGAGTGGGATTTAGAGGGTTGATGGAGGTATTGTGTCCCCGGTACCAAATCCCGTCGAGATTCCACTTCACTAGGCAGGCGATACCAAAAATGTACAGAGAAGTACGATCAAGTGTCCTCAGTGCTCTAAAAAATGCGGTTGTACCCACTGTCCACTTAACCACGGACATGTGGACAAGTGGTTCTGGGCAAACGAAGGACTATATGACTGTGACAGCCCACTGGGTAGATGCATCCCCTTCCGCAGCAACAGCAACAGCTGCATCAGTAGCAGCAACTACAAAATGGCTGCTCGTGCAAAGGCAGGCAACATTGTGTATTACAGGCTTTAATAAGAGGCACAACGCTGACAACATATTAGAGAAAATGAGGGAAATTATCTCCCAGTGGCTTACCCCACTTAGACTCTCATGGGGATTTGTGGTGTCAGACAATGCCAGTAACATTGTGCCTGCATTAAATATGGGCAATTTCCAGCACGTCCCATGTTTTGCCCACACCATTAATTTAGTGGTGCAGCATTACCTCAAGAGTGACAGGGGTGTGCAGGAGATGCTTGCGGTGGCGCGCAAAATTGCTAGACACTTTCGGCATTCAGCCAGTGCCTACCGCAGACTAGAGGCACATCAAAAAAGCATGAATCTGCCCTGCCATCACCTCAAACAAGAGGTTGTGACGCGCTGGAACTCCACCCTCTATATGCTGCAGAGGATGGAGGAGCAGCAAAAGGCCATTCAGGCCTACACAGCCACCTACGACATAGGCAAAGGAGTGGGGATGCGCCTCAGTCAAGCGCAGTGGAGACTGATTTCCGTGTTGTGCAAGGTTCTGCAGCCATTTGAACTTGAGACACACGAGAAGTCAGTTCCGACACTGCCAGCTTGAGTCAGGTCATTCCCCTGATCAGGCTGTTGCAGAAGCAGCTGGAGAAAGTGAGGGAGGAGCTGGTAAGCCATTGCGATTACACCAAGCATGTAGCTCTTGTGGATGTAGCCCTTCGTACGCTTTGCCAGGATCCGAGGGTGGTCACTCTTTTAAAGTCAGAGGAATACATTCTGGCCACCGTGCTCGATCCTCGGTTTAAAGCGTATGTTGTGTCTCTGTTTCCGGCGGACACAAGTCTACAGCGGTGCAAAGACCTGCTGGTCAGGAGATTGTCCTCTGAAGAGGACCGTGACATGCCAACAGCTCCACCCTCATTTTCTTCCACATCTATGGCTGCGAGGAAAAAGCTCAGTTTTCCCAAAAGAGGCACTGGCGGGGATGCTGATAACATCTGGTCCGGACTGAAGGACCTGCCAACCATTGCAGACATGTCTACTCTCGCTGCATTGGATGCTGTCACAATAGAAAAAATTGTGGATGATTACTTTGCTGACACCATCCAAGTAGACATGTCAGACAGTCCATATTGTTACTGGCAGGAAAAAAAGGCAGTTTGGAAGCCCCTGTACAAACTGGCTCTATTTTACCTGAGTTGTCCCCCCTCCAGTGTGTACTCGGAAAGAGTTTTTAGTGCAGCGGGGAACCTGGTCAGTGAGCGGCGAAGGAGGTTGCTTCCTCATAACGTTGAAAAAATGATGTTTATAAAAATGAATAATCAATTCCTCAATGAAGTACAGCACTGCCCTCCAGATAGTACAGAGGGACCTGTGGTTGTGGAGTCCAGCGGGGACGAATTGATAATGTGTGATGAGGAGGAAGTACACACTGTAGGGGGAGAGGAATCAGAGGTTGAGGATGAGGACGACATCTTGCCTCAGTAGAGCCTGTTTAGTCTGTACAGGGAGAGATGAATAGCTTTTTTGGTGTGGGGGCCCAAACAAACCAATCATTTCAGCCAAAGTTGTTTGGTAGGCCCTGTCGCTGAAATGATTGGTTTGTTAAAGTGTGCATGTCCTATTTCAACAACATAAGGGTGGGTGTGAGGGCCCAAGGACAATTCCATCTTGGAACTTTTTTTTTTGCATTATATGATCAATCAACAGTCGTTTGCCATGTTCAAAAAGTAAAACCAAATTTAAACAAATTCAAGAAATTAAACCAAAAGTAAAATGCCCTGTCATAATTTAAAACAAGAGGTATTGACGTGCTCTAAAACTACTGTATTGTTGTTTATATTTTATAAACACTACACTTGAAAGCTTGAGTCTTTCAATAAAAAAGTAACTGTCCATTGCACGAATATTTGCAACAGGGACAATTTTAGGGTTAAGAAAGTCAACTAATAACACTTTGACGCTGTCTGTCTTTATAAACACTACACTTGGAAGTTGGAGGAGGTATTGTGGCCTCGGCACCAAATTTACTACCGGGGCCACTCCACTGTGCAGTCCATATTTAGGTGTATCAGATATTAAACAACGGTGACAGTTGATGCCTAATTTTTTAATTATATTGTGGCCTCGGTACCAAATTGTGCACCGGGGCCACCACACTACGCAGTCCATAACCTTTTTTAGTGGAATTCTGACCCGTGGAGGGTTTTTTATTTATATTGTGGCCTCGGTACCAAATTGTGTACCGGGGCCACCACACTACGCAGTCAAGATAGATAGATGTGTATCATAGATAAAGTACATTCAGTGGTGTGGGGCAAATTGAAAAATATTCAAAATGCACTGACATTATCAAAAACAAGAGGTTGTCGCACGCTAAAACTCCAACATGTATATGAGGGAGAGGATGGAGGAGCAGCCGTATGTGCAGTGTAATGCAGACCTGTTGAAGGTTTTTTATATATTTTATTGTGGTGCCCAGTGCCCACTCCTCTACGCAGTCAAGATACATTTATTGGTGCGAATCATAAAAGTTCAGGGTTTTTAATATATATTGTATTGACCCACTCCTCTACGCAGTCCAGGTACATTTATTGGTGCGAATCATACAAGTTGATGGTTTTCTTATTATATATATTGTGGTGACCCACTCCTCTACGCAGTCCAGGTACATTTATTGGTGCGAATCATAAAAGTTCAGGGTTTTTAATATATATTGTGGTGACCCACTCCTCTACGCAGTCCAGGTACATTTATTGGTGCGAATCATACAAGTTGATGGTTTTCTTATTATATATATTGTGGTGACCCACTCCTCTACGCAGTCCAGATACATTTATTGGTGCGAATCATAAAAGTTCAGGGTTTTTAATATATATTGTGGTGACCCACTCCTCTACGCAGTCCAGGTACATTTATTGGTGCGAATCATACAAGTTGATGGTTTTCTTATTATATATATTGTGGTGACCCACTCCTCTACGCAGTCCAGATACATTTATTGGTGCGAATCATAAAAGTTCAGGGTTTTTAATATATATTGTGGTGACCCACTCCTCTACGCAGTCCAGGTACATTTATTGGTGCGAATCATACAAGTTGATGGTTTTCTTATTATATATATTGTGGTGACCCACTCCTCTACGCAGTCCAGATACATTTATTGGTGCGAATCATAAAAGTTCATTGTTTTTAATATATATTGTGCTGACCCACTCCTCTACGCAGTCCAGGTACATTTATTGGTGCGAATCATACAAGTGGATGGTTTTCTTATTATATATATTGTGGTGACCCACTCCTCTACGCAGTCCAGATACATTTATTGGTGCGAATCATAAAAGTTCAGGGTTTTTAATATATATTGTGGTGACCCACTCCTCTACGCAGTCCAGGTACATTTATTGGTGCGAATCATACAAGTTGATGGTTTTCTTATTATATATATTGTGGTGACCCACTCCTCTACGCAGTCCAGATACATTTATTGGTGCGAATCATAAAAGTTCAGGGTTTTTAATATATATTGTGGTGACCCACTCCTCTACGCAGTCCAGGTACATTTATTGGTGCGAATCATACAAGTTGATGGTTTTCTTATTATATATATTGTGGTGACCCACTCCTCTACGCAGTCCAGATATATTTATTGGTGTGAATCATAAAAGTTCAGGGTTTTTAATATATATTGTGGTGACCCACTCCTCTACGCAGTCCAGGTACATTTATTGGTGCGAATCATACAAGTTCAGGGTTTTTAATACATATTGTGGTTACCCACTCCTCTACGCAGTCCAGGTACATTTATTGGTGCGAATCATACAAGTTCAGGGTTTTTAATATATATTGTGGTGACCCACTCCTCTACGCAGTCCAGGTACATTTATTGGTGCGAATCATACAAGTTGATGGTTTTCTTATTATATATATTGTGGTGACCCACTCCTCTACGCAGTCCAGATACATTTATTGGTGCGAATCATAAAAGTTCAGGGTTTTTAATATATATTGTGGTGACCCACTCCTCTACGCAGTCCAGGTACATTTATTGGTGCGAATCATACAAGTTGATGGTTTTCTTATTATATATATTGTGGTGACCCACTCCTCTACGCAGTCCAGATACATTTATTGGTGCGAATCATAAAAGTTCAGGGTTTTTAATATATATTGTGGTGACCCACTCCTCTACGCAGTCCAGGTACATTTATTGGTGCGAATCATACAAGTTGATGGTTTTCTTATTATATATATTGTGGTGACCCACTCCTCTACGCAGTCCAGATACATTTATTGGTGCGAATCATAAAAGTTCAGGGTTTTTAATATATATTGTGGTGACCCACTCCTCTACGCAGTCCAGGTACATTTATTGGTGCGAATCATACAAGTTGATGGTTTTCTTATTATATATATTGTGGTGACCCACTCCTCTACGCAGTCCAGATACATTTATTGGTGCGAATCATAAAAGTTCAGGGTTTTTAATATATATTGTGGTGACCCACTCCTCTACGCAGTCCAGGTACATTTATTGGTGCGAATCATACAAGTTGATGGTTTTCTTATTATATATATTGTGGTGACCCACTCCTCTACGCAGTCCAGATACATTTATTGGTGCGAATCATAAAAGTTCAGGGTTTTTAATATATATTGTGGTGACCCACTCCTCTACGCAGTCCAGGTACATTTATTGGTGCGAATCATACAAGTTGATGGTTTTCTTATTATATATATTGTGGTGACCCACTCCTCTACGCAGTCCAGATACATTTATTGGTGCGAATCATAAAAGTTCAGGGTTTTTAATATATATTGTGGTGACCCACTCCTCTACGCAGTCCAGGTACATTTATTGGTGCGAATCATACAAGTTGATGGTTTTCTTATTATATATATTGTGGTGACCCACTCCTCTACGCAGTCCAGATACATTTATTGGTGCGAATCATAAAAGTTCAGGGTTTTTAATATATATTGTGGTGACCCACTCCTCTACGCAGTCCAGGTACATTTATTGGTGCGAATCATACAAGTTGATGGTTTTCTTATTATATATATTGTGGTGACCCACTCCTCTACGCAGTCAGATACATTTATTGGTGCGAATCATAAAAGTTCAGGGTTTTTAATATATATTGTGGTGACCCACTCCTCTACGCAGTCCAGGTACATTTATTGGTGCGAATCATACAAGTTGATGGTTTTCTTATTATATATATTGTGGTGACCCACTCCTCTACGCAGTCCAGATATATTTATTGGTGTGAATCATAAAAGTTCAGGGTTTTTAATATATATTGTGGTGACCCACTCCTCTACGCAGTCCAGGTACATTTATTGGTGCGAATCATACAAGTTCAGGGTTTTTAATACATATTGTGGTTACCCACTCCTCTACGCAGTCCAGGTACATTTATTGGTGCGAATCATACAAGTTCAGGGTTTTTAATATATATTGTGGTGACCCACTCCTCTACGCAGTCCAGGTACATTTATTGGTGCGAATCATACAAGTTGATGGTTTTCTTATTATATATATTGTGGTGACCCACTCCTCTACGCAGTCCAGATACATTTATTGGTGCGAATCATAAAAGTTCAGGGTTTTTAATATATATTGTGGTGACCCACTCCTCTACGCAGTCCAGGTACATTTATTGGTGCGAATCATACAAGTTGATGGTTTTCTTATTATATATATTGTGGTGACCCACTCCTCTACGCAGTCCAGATACATTTATTGGTGCGAATCATAAAAGTTCAGGGCTTTTAATATATATTGTGGTGACCCACTCCTCTACGCAGTCCAGGTACATTTATTGGTGCGAATCATACAAGTTGATGGTTTTCTTATTATATATATTGTGGTGACCCACTCCTCTACGCAGTCCAGATACATTTATTGGTGCGAATCATAAAAGTTCAGGGTTTTTAATATATATTGTGGTGACCCACTCCTCTACGCAGTCCAGGTACATTTATTGGTGCGAATCATACAAGTTGATGGTTTTCTTATTATATATATTGTGGTGACCCACTCCTCTACGCAGTCCAGATACATTTATTGGTGCGAATCATAAAAGTTCAGGGTTTTTAATATATATTGTGGTGACCCACTCCTCTACGCAGTCCAGGTACATTTATTGGTGCGAATCATACAAGTTGATGGTTTTCTTATTATATATATTGTGGTGACCCACTCCTCTACGCAGTCCAGATACATTTATTGGTGCGAATCATAAAAGTTCAGGGTTTTTAATATATATTGTGGTGACCCACTCCTCTACGCAGTCCAGGTACATTTATTGGTGCGAATCATACAAGTTGATGGTTTTCTTATTATATATATTGTGGTGACCCACTCCTCTACGCAGTCCAGATACATTTATTGGTGCGAATCATAAAAGTTCAGGGTTTTTAATATATATTGTGGTGACCCACTCCTCTACGCAGTCCAGGTACATTTATTGGTGCGAATCATAGAAGTCAATGGTTTTCTTATTATATATATTGTGGTGACCCACTCCTCTACGCAGTCCAGATACATTTATTGGTGCGAATCATAAAAGTTCAGGGTTTTTAATATATATTGTGGTGACCCACTCCTCTACGCAGTCCAGGTACATTTATTGGTGCGAATCATACAAGTTGATGGTTTTCTTATTATATATATTGTGGTGACCCACTCCTCTACGCAGTCAGATACATTTATTGGTGCGAATCATAAAAGTTCAGGGTTTTTAATATATATTGTGGTGACCCACTCCTCTACGCAGTCCAGGTACATTTATTGGTGCGAATCATACAAGTTGATGGTTTTCTTATTATATATATTGTGGTGACCCACTCCTCTACGCAGTCCAGATACATTTATTGGTGCGAATCATAAAAGTTCAGGGTTTTTAATATATATTGTGGTGACCCACTCCTCTACGCAGTCCAGGTACATTTATTGGTACGAATCATACAAGTTCAGGGTTTTTAATATATATTGTGGTGACCCACTCCTCTACGCAGTCCAGGTACATTTATTGGTGCGAATCATACAAGTTCAGGGTTTTTAATATATATTGTGGTGACCCACTCCTCTACGCAGTCCAGGTACATTTATTGGTGCGAATCATACAAGTTGATGGTTTTCTTATTATATATATTGTGGTGACCCACTCCTCTACGCAGTCCAGAAAGATACTTCGTTGCAACGTTTTGGACTAATAACTATATTGTGAGGTGTTCAGAATATACTGTAAATTAGTGGAAATGCTTGTTATTGAATGTTATTGAGGTTACTAATAGCATAGGAGTGAAAATAAGCCCAAAAACTTGATTTTTAAACTTTTTATGTTTTTTCCAAAAAAAATCCGAATCCAAAACCTTAAATCCGAACCGAGACCTTTCGTCAAGTGTTTTGCGAGACAAATCCGAACCCCAAAAATAATGAAAATCCGGATCCAAAACACAAAACACGAGACCTCAAAAGTCGCCGGTGCACATCCCTATAAATTACCCAGCCTTTGCATGGCAATCTTCTGTTGTGTAGGCCTAACAATAAATGTTGTTTGTATAAATAGTCAGTATTTGAATGCTTTGACTACCTTTGTTTGTATAATGGGTAATATCTATACACGCACACACTTTCATAACATGGTCTGCTGCCTTAATTTAGATTGGCCTTCCAAATGATTAATTGTTTGCTGTACCATACATTAAACTAAACTTATATTATTCATTCATTAGTTACTTTAATATGTTACCCATATTGTAGATACTTATGGGGAAAATATATTTGTCTCCAATGGTTCTGACAAGGAATTAAAATTTTTACAAGATATGCATGAATATGCTATTAAATTGAAGAAAGCATGTTCATTAGAACACAATTAAATAAAATAGCCAGTCTTGGTTACAATTCAACCATTACAAAAGATGCATAATTATTAAATTCTGTTTTTCTGGGTGGATGACTGAAGTATTATGGTAATAAAGTCACTGGAAAAAATAGGATAAACAATTAACTATATATATACAAAAAAACATGAAATGTAATGAAATATTATAGTAATATTATTTGAAATATATTTTTATAAAACATTGGTCTAAATAAGCTTTAAATTACAGCTACAGTATGAATAAGAACAATTATTTGTCAAGGGCCATTAAAATTGTATACTATATTTTGTTTAATTTACTGTGTTCAATCACCATAAATTTAAGCCTACTTCTCTTATGCTTAAACCCAGTAACTATAGGGGTCTGGGGCATTTATATTTCTTGTAAAGCATTTATTACGGCTGCTGAATATTTGTTTAATTATTCAGTTGGGAAGGTGGGAAAAATCATGGCTTGTCCAACATTTTTTTTGCAATGGTTTTACTTACCTCCATTGACTTCAAGCCATGTTTCTAAGTTGTAGATTTTACTTTGGGTCAGTGCATTTGCACTAAAGTCTACAGTCAAGTCCATAAATATTGGGACATCGGCACAATTCTCATATTTTGGGCTCTATACACCACCACTTTTGGTGTTGCTGAGCTCTCCGGTGCGTTCTTTATTTTTAAGAATGTTCCAAACAGTTGATTTGGCCACACCTAATGTTTTTGCTATCTCTCTGATGGGTTTGTTTGTTTTTTTCTGCCCAATGATGGCTTGCTTCACTGATAGTGACAGGTCTTTGGATCACATATTGAGAGTCGACAGCAACAGATTCCAAATGCAAACCTAGAATCAACTCCAGACCTTTTACCTGCTTAATTGATGATGAAATAACGAGGACATAGCTCACACATGTCCATTAAATAGGTTTTGAGTCGATTGTCCATTACTTTTGGTCCCTTAAAAAGTGTGAGGCACATATAGAAACCGTTGTAATTCCTACACTGTTCACCTGATTTGGATGTAAATACCCTCAAATTAAAGCTGAAATTCTGCAGTTAAAGCACATCTTGTTATTTTTGTTTCAAATCCATTGTGGTGGTGTATAGAGCCCAAAATATGAGAATTGTGTCGATGTCCCAATATTTATGGACTTGACTGTACATTGATATTTCAAGGCTAAGTATTGCTTTTTTTCTTGCTGATGGAGCAGATTTTATTGCAATAAGTGGAGCACAATAGCACAGATTTAACCTGAATATGCAATACTAATTGAATTCATTAGAGCATTGTCGCAAAATAGTATGGCTTGTCTTCTTAAACATTAGCAACAGCTTTGAATATTTGTATTTCTGCCCCTTTGGAGCTTTTGATTATGCCCTGCTTTTTCCAATTTATGGATAAAAGTTCGCAGATTATTAAACAGCTAATCAAAACATAACTGAAATATGCAATATAAGCTCATAAATCATTTAACTGATATTGCAATAATGCTACATAAATCTTAAAACAAATTGTTGAAATTGTACAAGTTTAGTTGTAACAAACTTATACTCTTTCAGAAGATGGTATCAGCTTGAATCTCAAGTGAATCAATAGTCATCTAACTCACTATACTATATTTGAGTCATTGTAACAAAACATAAATTTCAGAGGAAAGTTTCCAAATATAATGAATCAACTAGAATGTGTATCCTTCCAGGTGAATTTGGATCTTTCTACCTATGTATATAGTCAGATTGAACCTATGCTGTTTGCCTTTCTAATGTAACTTGACACACACAACAATTCTTTCAATAATAGGATTGCTGTGAAGCGATTTTCCTTATCAAATAGATATTAATGGGCTCCTTGTTATGTTAGTGCAAATCCACACGATCAAGAACTTGCAGTAATCTGGGATGTCAAAGTCCTGGAGATATTTTGCTATTCACATGCTGTACAAGACCAAGATAGCAGTCTGGGGTCCTCCCAAGAGAATGTGGTTAAAAGTGTTAGAGCTAACGACCACCAAGATGAGCTTTTAGAATGGGTAGTAATGAGGTCTTCACCTTTAACAGACGCCTTTCCTGTAGAGCTTTATGTGCTCAGAGGTACTTGGATGCCCCCAAGTCTTAAGCTCGGTGAAGCAAAAACTTATCTATGGTGTCCGCAGCACAGGTGGGACCAGAGGTGGTAGCCCAGACTGGAGCAGGTGGTCAGTGGCAGGCCGGGGTCAGGGGTCTGTAGCAGGCAGATTTGTCAAGGTGAAGCCAATTGGTCAGTGCAGGCAGCAAACAAGCAAGTACTGTAATTCAAGCAGAGGTCAGGTCCACAAGTGAAATAGCGGAATCCAGTATTCAGGCAAAGGTCAAGGCAACAGGCAACAGGCAAACTGGCAAGGCCCAAACTACATGCAAGTGTCACAACGGGAGATCAATCAATGTCTGGAGACAAAACATCAGGTCAGCAGATTGTGAACGCTATAACCGGCAGGGAGGCTAAGCCCTCCCTGCCTTAAATACTGAATGCAGCCAATCAGTGACCAAGATTGGGCATCACATCATTAGCCCCAGACGCAGCTTAATAAATATTATTAAAGCTTGCTATCATGCATGCTTTATTATAACTAATGTGCAAGCGACCGGCTGCCCTATGTTACCACGACGCGACGCTGATTAGAAGATTTCCCGGGCGTTACCATGGTGATGGATGAAGCCATGGCATGCTGCCAGAGGAAGCAAGCCGGGGCGATCCACTGCTTGTTACAGTACCCCAATTGAGGAGGGGTTAAGGAACCCCGACATCATGGTTTCTTAGGAAATTGCTTGAAGAACTTTTTCATGCAAAGAATTTTCTATGCGCTCACTGGCTAAATGAAAATAATGATTCTGTTATATAAAATGTATAGGTAACCTCTATCATAAATCAATAAATATGGTGAGCAGAGCAACAACAAGGACGAGGAGGAGGAAAGGAGCACATTGGAGAGGTGCTGCAATCGCAGATCCTCTGCATTTTTTGACTTGCACCTGTAACCATAAATATTTGCATAATTCAGGACTATATAACACTGAAGAGTAAGCCATGAAGCTGCTACATGGGATTCTCACATTGGCTTTACACAGCCTCACAAGACCACAAAGGTGATTGGATTACTATAAGAATCACATCGAGATATATGTTCCATACATATAACCAGAAGGTTGTGACATGAACTTGGATATAATGCAATTTCATCATAGCTTCATTCTGCACTGTAGTTCCCAGGATTCATGGAGTTTGAGTATATGAACATCTGGAAAATTAAGGTACACCACGGATCAAAGATAAACTAATAGCACGATTACCCAATCAGAAATAAACACACAACTGGGAGCTCTATAAATTAACATCCACCAACATCGTAATCATCTCCCTTGAGAAAGTCTTCTAAGGGAGTCCTTAGTAACCAACCTTAGTAACCAACCGGAAGTGACCTCAGACGCGCCAGTCAGGACCGGAAGCGAGCGGCACGCATTCGGCCCTTCCTCTCCCAGGATGCCACCAAATCTCTCGTCCACTCTCTGATTATCTCCCGCTTGGACTACTGCAACCTTCTCCTTATCGGCCTCCCCCTCTCTCATCTCGCTCCCCTTAGATCTGTACTTAACGCCGCTGCTAGGCTTATTTTCCTCTCTCGCCGTTCCACCTCTGTATCCCCACTCTACCAAGCCCTTCACTGGCTCCCCTTCCCCTACAGAATCCTTTTCAAGCTCCTCACTCTGACTTACAAGGCCCTCGCCAACTCCACTGCTCCCTACATCTCTAATCTTATCTCTATTCACACTCCCTCCCGCTCAATGCGATCGTCCAACGATCGTCGCCTCTCTTCCCCTCTGATTACCTCCTCTCTCGCACGTATCCAAGACTTCTCCCGCGCCGCTCCCCTCCATTGGAACAAGCTCCCCCGCTCCATCAGAGCTTCCCCTAAACTGTCCTCTTTCAAACGAACATTAAAAGCCCACCTTTTCCTTAAAGCCTTCCAGTCTCATGCCTAAACTCCCACCGGTCGGCTACCTCTCTTTCTCATCCCTTCTTCCCTTCTCCCCCTTCCTCCCGTCTCTCCGTCTCATCCATGTGTCTTTCTGTCTTCCCCTCCCTTTAGATTGTTCGCTCCTTTGAGCAGGGCTCTCCTACCTTCTGTTTCCATCACTTTTAACTGCGCTCTCCAGCTACTCAGCTCACCTCCTCTCAGTCCCTCTGCCCTCTGTCTCCTCTCGCTTCTCTCCGCTCCCCTCAGTTACTCTCAACCTGTCATCCGTGCCCACCCTCTTGGGCCATAGTTACCTGCCTGTACTCACTTTTCCCCTCTCTCCCTCTCTTTCATGCTGTGCCTGAGCCCCCAGAGTTATAGCGCTTACTGTTACTTGTACTGTGCTGTTTCACCTTGTACTGTGCCATTGTTTGTCCTTGTACAGCGCTACGGATGCTTTGTGGCGCCCTATAAATAAAAATGAATAATAATAATAATAATGCCTGGGAGACTAGAAGAGTTGAGAGAGGCTAAAGAGTTGGATCTAGAATGAAAACCTAGGTTACAGTAAAACAGAGAAGAACTAGTGGAAGAATGACATGAGTTATTGTATGCAAACGCTGCCCATGGTAGTAGAGTTCACCAGTTGTCATGCAGAGTGAACTATTTTCCAAATGATCCTAAAGCTAGAAGCCATAGAACGCATGCCTGGGAGACCAGAAGAGTTGAGAGAGGCTAAAGAGTTGGATCTAGGATGAAAACCTAGGTTACAGCAAAACAGGGAAAAACGAGTTGAAGAATGACATTAGCTATTGTATGCAAATGCTGCCCATGATAGTAGAGTTGACCAGTTGTCATGAAATTCAGAGGTGTACAAGTATAAAAAATGTTCCAGGGATTGACTAACCCTTTCAGTTTGCCCATTGGATTGTGGGTGGTACGCTGATGAAAGGCTGATGTGGGCTCCGAGAAGTGCACAAAAAGACTTCCAGAAATTGGCAGCAAATTGAAAGCTGCGATCAGAGACAATATCTGAAGGAAGACTGTGGAACCAGAAGATGTGCTGGATAAAAAATGATGCTAGACTGTGCACTCGGAAGTTTAGTTAAGGCAATAAAATGAGACATTTTGCTAAATTGGTTAACCACCACCTATATAGTGCCGAACAGGGAAGATCCAAAATAAAATCTATAGACAAGTGTGTCCAGGGTCTGGTAATGACAGACAATGGCATGAGCTGGCCCAAAGGGCGATTCCTGGGGACTTTGTTTTTAGCACAAGTTTCACAGGACAGGACAAAGTCTTTAACATCAGAAGACATGGTGGACCACCAAATGGAGCGTGAGAGAGTCTCTGTGATCTTAAAGATTCAGGGATGTCCGGTGGACATATCTTCATGAGCTTTAGTGAGAACAGCCTTACTAAGGTGGACTGGTAGAAACAAGCGGTTTGCAAGTGTTTCTGAAGGAGCCAGATGCGAAGAGTTATTGGGCCAAGCCAGTGTGAATAACAGAAGATGGTATAATAGACAGCGGTTCCAGAGCAGGTACATGGTGTGAAACAAAGCTTCTGGATAGTGCATCGCCCTTAACATTCTTAGACCCAGGTCTATAAGTAACAATGAAGTGGAAACAGGTAAAAAAACAATCACACTGCATAATCCTAGGATTCAACTGTTTTGCATATTCTATGTACTAGAGGTTCTTATGGTCAATGATGACTGAGATGACATGAATGGCCCCTTCCGGCCAGTGATGCCATTCCCAAAGGCCCATTTAATGGCCAAAAGCTCTCGATTGACTACGTCACAGTTGGCCTCCACAGCAGAGAATTTACGGGAGAAGAAAGCACAGGGATACAGTTGGTGATTACAACGGTACTTCTGAGACAGAACAGTGCCAGCACCAATATCAGAGGCATCAACTTCCACAACAAAGGGTAAATCAGGATTACGATGTCTCAAGACAGGAGCGGAGATTAATGCTGTTTTGAGAGTTTCCGAGGAACTGATAACCTCTGGGGATCATGCCCCCTCTGGGTAAGGGCAACAATGGGAGCTACCAGGTCAGAAAAGGCACGGATAAATCCTCGGTAGTAATTAACGAAGCCAAGGAACCTTTGGATGGCTTTTATACTAATGGGTCGTACCCAATCCAAGATGGCCTGAACTTTGCTTGGATCCATAGAGAGTTTAGTAGAGGATATTATATATCCCAGGAATGATACTTTATGAACTTGAAACTCACATTTTTCAAGTTTGGCAAAGATGTAATGGTCTCGCAACTTGTGGAGAGCCTGTCGGACATGAAGTAAGAGTTGTGACAAGGAGTGGGAATATACTAATATGTCATCCAAGTATACCAGCGTTTCCCAAAGTGTGCGTAGTGGCTCCCAGGGGTGCCGCGGTGCTGTCACAGGGGGGCCACAGTCATGGGACAAAAAAAAACAAAAAACAACTTACCATTCTGGCGGCGCCCGAAACCCATCATCCTCCTCCCTCCTTGCTTCATCACGCCTGGCATATTCAGTGAGAAGCGGCAGGAGAGAGGAGGATGCTGCGTCCCTTGCACCGCCACATTAGTTAGAAGATAGAAGAGAAGGTAGAAGAAATAGAAGAAAGAACGCCAAGTATGGTAAGTAAAGAATTGGAGGGGAAGGTGAAAGGAAACAGCAAAGGACGGGCAAAAGAATGAAGCAGGGGCAGACGGAGGATGAAGTGGAGCAGACAGTGTGAGGATGAAGATGGGCAGACAGTGTGAGGATGAAGAGGGGCAGACAGTGAGTGGATGAAGAGGGGCAGACAGTGTGTGAATGAAGGAGGCAGACATTGTGTGGATGAAGAGGGACAGACAGTGTGTGGATTAAAAGGGGCAGACAGTGTGAGGATGAAGAGGGGCAGATAGTGAGGATGAAGAGGGGCAGACAGTGTGTGGATGAAGAGGGGCAGACAGTGTGTGAATGAAGGAGGCAGACATTGTGTGGATGAAGAGGGACAGACAGTGTGTGGATGAAAATGGGCAGACAGTGTGTGTGGATGAAGAGGGGCAGTCAGTGTGTGTGGATGAAGGGGCACAGTATGATGATTTTTGTACATGTTGTTGTTTTTATTTTGTTTGAACTTATACCTCTTAATATTAGCTGTAAATTATTCTTTGAAAGAAATATAATTGAAAAAAATATATAAAAATATTCTTATCACTTGGATTTATGTATATTATTTTTGCAAACAACTTACTAAGTATTTCTGTCCTGACCTAAATACTTATTACGTTATTTTGATTCAAATATTTAAAAACGGGACTGCTTGGTAATTATTTTGGCGGGGTGCCTTGAAAAAATTATGGAGACTCTTATGGTGCTGCGAACTGAAAAAGATTTGGAACCACTGAAGTATACGAGGGCAAGCTGATCGAGGAACTCCAGAAGAACTTCATTAATGAGGTCTTGAAAGACAGCAGGCGCATTGCAAAGGCTGAACGTCATGACCAAACACTCGTAGTGGCCAATACTCGTAAAGCCAATTTTTCACTCATCTCCCTCTGTGATGCAGAGGAGATTACATGCAACACGAAGATCAATTTTGATGAAGACGGTTAAGTTGATCAAACAGAACTGAGAAGTGGATAGGTGTTTTTTATAGTAATTTTGTTAAGGCCTCTGAAATTAATACAAAGACATAGCCCGCCATCCTTCTTGGAGACAAAGAAACATCCAGCTCCCACTGGAGACTTTGAAGGCCTAATAAAGCCTTTTTGTAAATTCTCCTCCACATATTCCTGCATGGCCTTGGTTTCTGGAACAGAGAGCGAATACAAGCTTCATTCAGGCAGTTTAGAGCCCAAGAATTAACTCAATGGCACAATTGAAATCCCGATATGGAGGCAGTGAGTCAGATGCTTTTTTTAGAGAATACGTCCTGAATTCACGGTACTGGGGAAGAAGCTGTTCAGAAACAGGTTGCAGAATCCGGAGGGGCAAGGTCCAACAGGTTTGCGAACAATAGTAGCTACACTGAGTAATTTCCCCTTTAGCCTAGTCCACTACAGGGTTATGGAGATAGAGCCAGGGATGGCCTAGTATTAACGGCACAGATGGACAATTGGTGAGGTAGAAGGAAAGGATTTCTGAGTGAAGGGCTTCCACTGCTAACTGCAGCAGGGGGTTTCATAAGAAATTTTGCTGCCAGGCAACGGACTTCCATCCAAGCCAAAGACAGTGATAGCAGACTCAAGTCTCATAGAAGAAATCCCAGAGGAATGAGCAAATCCGATGTTCATAAAGTCACCAGTGGCCCCACTATCCACTATGCTGAAACAGCAACAGAACGTGAATCAAAAGTAACATGTACAGGACCTAAGTCCGCATTTTTGGAGGAGATTATCTGCAGACCTAAGCAAAGTCCCCTCATATTTCCTAGGCTTGCTCTTTTCCCGATTTGTTAGGACAGGAGTGGGAAAAGTGACCCTTGATGCCACAGTAAAGACAAAGACCTTGAGTCCGTCTTCTGCTTTTTTCCTCTGGAGAGGAATGGGTTCTTCCATGTCTATTATTGCAGAAATAAAAGCAGATGATGAATAAGAAGACATTTTTTTCCGCTGCATTTCTCTCCTTGATTTGTCTGTCAATTTTTATGGAGAGATGCATGAGAGTCTCCAAAGATGTTGGAGAAGAATACTGTACAAGAGCGTCTTAGATCTGTTCCGACAAACCTAAGCGAAATTGACTGCATAACGCAGGATAGTTCCATTCGCTGTCAGAAGACCATTGCCTAAACTCTGCACAGTATTCCTCAGCCGAGTGTCGTCCTTTTTTCAAGGCCCTGAGGTGAGCCTCAGCCAAGGCCACATGGTTCAAGTCATCATAAAGGAGACCCAAGGCATTAATGAAAGCATCCATAGAATGCAAGGTTGGACTTGTCGGGACCAAACTAAAGGCCCAGGATTGTAGATCACCCTGGAGAAGGGAGATCTGAGCCAGAAGACAGAGGTCTTAAATGAAAATAGAGTTTACAGCTCTCTCCTTAAAGTTGCGGAACAAGACTCTGTCCCCAGTGAATCGGTCTGGCAGATTAAATTTAGGTTCTACAGCGGGTGCCCGGAGTCTGCTCTGAGAGTCTGGTATTTGCTGTTGCAACTAGTGGTGGGGACAGACATGGCTGCAGACTCACAGAGGGTCGTGAGATGGATACCCGCTGGGGGAACCCAGGAAGGCAGAATAGAGTCCAGGCAAGGGTCTAGGGCCAGCAGCAGACAGAGTATCCAAAAGACGAGCCGAGGTCAGATGTCACAGGCAGAACAGCAGCGTAAGAGTCCAGGCAGAAGGTCAGGGGGCACAGGCAAGCAATCATAGTCAGTTAACAAGGCAAGGGTCGGCAACAATAGTCAGAATCAAAACTAACCAGAGAGCAAAGGAACACAGCAGGCTTAGTATGAGTAAGCAGGAACTATAACCGCAGGGAGAGCTTGTCTTTTCCTGCCTTATAAATGAACAGGGGCCAATAGAAGCTGTCCTGCACAGCAAGAGGCACTTAGCCCAGCTGGGCTATAACAAAATCAATTGTGCGCCTGCGCCCGGCTACCTAGATGCCAGGACGCAGCGCTACTAACTGAGAGCGTCCCAACCATTGCCTAGGCAACGGCCGGGACCCAAGGGAAATGACGTCCCGGTCGTAATGACGACAGCCGGGACACAGAGCCTGCCGGGGAAGTGAGTAGCGGCGGTGCTCGGAGCCGCCGCGGCTCATAACAGTGCCAAGACAGCTTGCGAAGTCTTGAAAGCTTCTTCTTGTACAGACATTCGATGGGATAAGCCTTGAACCACCTGGGGTTGGGCTGGTCAAGTTCTCATCCATCAAGATGGGTTCCTCCAAGACGTTACTTTAGGCCAGTTACAATGTTAGGGCTAACAACCACCAAGATGAGCTTTTAAAACGGGTAGTAATGAGGTATTCACCATTAACAGCCACCTTTCACATAGAGCTTTATGAGCTCACAGGTACTTGGATGCCCCCAAGTCTTAAGCTTGGTGTAGCAAAAGCTTATCTATGGTGGCCACAGAACAGGTGGGACCAGAGGTGATAGCCAAGACTGGAGTGGGTGGTCAGTGTGAGAATGGGGTCAGGGGTCCATAGCAGGCAGAGTAGCCAGGGTGAAGCCAATAGGTCAGGGCAGGCAGCAAACAAGCAAGATGGGTAATTCACACAAACACAAACAGTTCCAGAGTGTTGCTAAGGCAGATTCCAGTTCCTTACTCTGAAACAGACTCTGGTTCTAAACTCCCTTTCTGGTAGTGCTACTCAGTGCTTTCCAAATGAACAGAGGTTTTATCAGATTCTGTCACACTCCTGCTTCAGCAAGACCCAAGAGTCCTGAATCAGATCAAGAAAACCAGACGACCGTGACAGTATGTCTGTCATTGTCACCTCTAAAGTAGTCAAATCAGTGCCTGAAAATAACCCTGAGGCTGAAGGACAACTTAAGCACTCACAGAATCCTGAGGAGAGTCTAAGGAGGGTATTAATATTATTATTATTATTACTATTATTATTATTATTATCCTTTATTTATAAGGCACTACAAAATTTTCGCAGCGCGGTACACAATACAAACAAAAGACTATACAGGGAAAATAGTACAAAACAGTAAACGAGTAGTACCAATACTCCAGAAGCTCCAGGCAAAGCAATTATAGTGAAGTTGGAACAGAAGAATGGGTATAGAGACAGGAGGCAAGAGGGCACTGCTCAGAAGAGCTTATATCCTAAAGGTAGGGCAAACAGACAGTTGGAACAAAGGGAGTCAGTAGAGAGAATCAAGCGCAGGAGGAATGAGTAAAGGGGTCAGGAAGAGAGAGATGATGAGAAATGCATGGAGAGAGGGTTAGGGGGTAAGCGATTTCATTGAGTTTGTGTGTCACTCACCAGACTGTGAGTGCTTCTTCCCGTGTGCTTAGGAACCGTGGCCGTCCACCATCCTGAGGGTCTGCGCATGCGCAGCCCTTTAAAAACCTTCAGTACCTGTTCCTTTAACTTAATTGGCTGATCAGGCAACACTCCCTATTTAAAGCACCTGCTGTCCACTCCTCGTGGCCTGATCTTGGAGTCTCATTTCCCATGAGCCTCTGAAGGTGTTCCTGTGTTTCCTCGTGTATTCAGCGCTGCTGATTCCTGTGGTTTCCAGACCACTTCTACTCCTGTGGTTTCCAGACCACTTCAACACTCCTGTGGTTTCCCGACCACTTCAACTCTCCTGTGTTTCATCGTGACTGTTAGCTGATTTCTATCCGCTGCCTCCGTGCACTACAGTCTTCAGACCACTTCAACTCTCCTGTGTTTCATCGTGACTGTTAGCTGATTCCTATCCGCTGCCTCCGTGCACTACAGTCTTCAGTCCACTTCAACTCTCCTGTGTTTCATCGTGACTGTTAGCTGATTCCTATCCGCTGCCTCCGTGCACTACAGTCTTCAGACCACTTCAACTCTGCTGTGTTTCATCGTGACTGTTAGCTGATTCCTATCCGCTGCCTCCGTGCACTACAGTCTTCAGACCACTTCAACTCTCCTGTGTTTCATCGTGACTGTTTGGCTGATTCCTATCTGCTGCCTCCGTGCGCTACAGTCTTCAGCTCATCTCAACTCTCCCGTGTTTCCTCGAGACTGCTACAACTGATTCCTATCCGCTGCTCTCCGTGCTCAACAGTTCCAGCTCAGCTCTACTCTCCCGTGTTTCATCGTGGCTGCACCTGCTAGTTGCTATCCGCTACCTCCGTGTACCTGCAGAGTCCTGCTGACTGCTACTCCTCAGTTCTACTCGTGTCTGCAGCAGCTGATCCGCTCTCCGTGCTTCTCAGTGTTCCTGCTGGTCTCTACTCGCCAGTCTGCATCGGATCTGCGCCTCACTGCTTTCATCTCGTCTAGACCATCGCTACTCTTCAGGGTCCTCCAGGAGTCCAGTTCTGCATACTACTGCTTCCTGAGTATTTGTTCCCCTGCTGGTCTACCTACCTGTGCGCTGCACCTACTTGATTACCGCTTCACCCTCCAGGGACTTCGCATCCTGCCGGCCTCCAGCCGTTCAGGTATCTCTGCACTCCTGTCTGACAGCCTGCTCCTGAACCACGGTATGCATACTTCTCATTGACTGTGCTGGTGTATTGCATATCTTGCTGGACTGAGTTGTTCTCCTCTGGAGCTTACTATCCGCTGAGACTTTTGCCATCATTGACTGTGTTATCTTTTGCCCGGATAGTTTCTATGACTTTGTATTATTGCAGTGCTGTTCAGTCATTACTATATTGTGCATGTCATTGTGGATCAAGTTCAAGCTGCCCGTGTAGCCTCTGTATTGCAGTCTCTCCCCGTGCTCCTCCTCACATATATATTCAGTGGTACAACTTGCTAGAGGCAGACCACTGATTCCTGTTTCCAGTGTCACCTGTTCCAGTGTCCTCTCACATAGCAGTGGTACAACTTGCTATCGCAGACCGCTGACTCTCATCACCTCCTCGTTTCTGTTGGACATTCCTCCTCACTATAGCAGTGGTACAACTTGCTACCGCAGACCACTGACTACCCTCACGTGTCCTTTGTCCATTCAGTTCCTCGTGTATTACTACATATATATTACCAGTGCTGCTAGTCATAGACTTTCCCGAGCATCTCTATCATCTGCTGTCTCCTGTTCCGTGATCACCCCGCTACCAGAGTACCATATTACCACCTATACTGCTCTGGTAAGCTTATCACCTGGTGATCCCTGGGTAAAGACTCCTAGTGCCCGTGACAGTAAGATCAGGCCATGACAGACCCAGATACGGAATCTACAGCTAAAGAGATGCTGCAGCATCTGGTCACCCGTGTGGAGCAACAGGATGCTCGACAACAGCTGTTACTTCAATGCTACCAGTCGTTAGCCTCCCAAGGAACATCTGGACAGACCGTTACAGCTAATGTTGAAGCTCCTGTGCTTTCCTCCGTTTCCCCAGTGCCATCACAGGTGTCTACGGCTTCCACGCTTCACCTGCCTACTCCGTCAAAGTACGATGGAGACCCCAAAACTTGTAGGGGTTTTCTCAACCAATGCTCAGTTTATTTTGAGCTCCAACCTCAAAATTTTTCTACCCATCGTTCCAGAGTGGCCTATCTTATCTCATTGTTTTCTGGACAAGCTCTGGCTTGGGCCTCCCCTCTGTGGGAGAGAAACGATCCTGTATTACAAGATAGTGCCAAATTCATTTCTATGTTCCGAAGTGTGTTCGATGAACCAGGTCGTGTGACCTCCGCTGCTTCCAGCATTCTTCGTTTACATCAGGGTTCTCATACAGTAGGCCAGTACGTCATTCAATTTAGGATATTAGCCTCTGAACTTCAGTGGAACACTGAAGCATTAATTGCCGCCTTCTGGCAGGGGCTCTCCGATAAAATTAAAGATGCACGGACTACCCAAGAGCTTCCTACGTCATTAGAAGATTTGATCTCTCTTTGCCATCGTGTAGACATGAGGTTTCGTGAAAGAGAATCTGAGAAAACAACTTCAGTTAAAGCACCTCTTCGCTCAACCCCTCAATTTCGTCCAGCTTCACCTTCTGTGATTCCCATGGAGATAGGACGTTCCAAATTAACTTCAGAGGAAAGGAACCGAAGAGTAAAGAATAGACTTTGTATCTATTGTGCTGATTCCACACATATGCTCAGTTCTTGCCCTAAGAAATCGGGAAATGCCAGGCCCTAACTAGTTCTGGAGAGGTGAAGTTAGGGTCCCTGGAGTCCTCTCCATGTTCTACGAAATTAAAAGTCTGCGCTTTTGATGTTACGATTTCCTTTGCTACCAAATCCTTTGAGTCTCAAGCACTGATTGATTCTGGAGCAGCAGGAAATTTCATTTCTAAATCCCTAGTGAATCAATGGTCCCTACCAGTGATTACTTTGAAAACACCGATTACTGTGACTGCTATAGATGGATCACGTCTCATCAATGGTCTCATCACCCAGAGTACGTCTCCAGTAACGCTTCAGATTGGTGTGCTACACCATGAAGAGATTTCGTTTTTAATTCTTCCTGTTACGACAAGTCCGATTGTCTTAGGCCTTCCATGGCTTCAATGTCATTCTCCCCAGATTGACTGGCGCACTCCTCAAGTTACGTCTTGGGGAGCTGAATGTCATCATCGTTGTCTTTCTCAAGTCATTCCTCTTAAAATACAGCAATCTTCCATCTCATCTTCCTCACCGGGACTCCCTCCTCAGTATGCTTCATTTGCCGATGTTTTTGATAAAGCTCAGTCTGAACGTCTTCCTCCTCATTGTTCATGGGATTGTCCGATCGATCTTCTACCTGGCAAGACTCCTCCTAGGGGTCGGGTCTATCCACTTTCGTTACCTGAAACTCAAGCTACATCTGATTACCTCCAGGAGAATCTCCAGCGAGGGTTTATTCGACCTTCCACCTCTCCCGCTGGAGCCGGGTTCTTCTTCGTAAAAAAGAAGGATGGATCACTACGCCCCTGCATAGATTTTCGTGGACTCAATGCCATTACTATTAAAAATCGGTATCCCATTCCGTTGATCACTGAGTTATTTGATCGCATCAAGGGAGCTCGGATCTTTACCAAGTTGGATCTTCGTGGTGCCTATAATTTAATTAGAATCCGGCCCGGTGACGAATGGAAGACAGCGTTCAACACCAGAGATGGGCATTATGAATATCTAGTAATGCCTTTCGGGTTGTGTAATGCCCCCGCTGTTTTCCAGGGCTTCGTTAATGAGATCTTTCGGGACTTGTTATATGTATGTGTCGTTGTCTACCTGGACGACATATTGATCTTTTCACAGGACCTGCCTTCTCATCACCAACATGTGGCAGAGGTCCTTTCCAGACTCCGGAAAAATTCATTATTCTGCAAACTAGAAAAATGTTCATTCGAGTTGCCCCAGATTCCATTTTTGGGGTATATTGTTTCTGGAGTTGGTCTGAAAATGGATCCAGAAAAGGTGAATGCTGTATTACATTGGCCCTAGCCAACTACTCTTCGTGCTATCCAGCGTTTTTTAGGTTTTGCCAATTACTATAGACGCTTCATTCAAGACTTCTCGTCCATTGCATCTCCTATTGTGGCCCTGACTCGTAAAGGGGCCAATACTAAGCAATGGTCATCCGAGGCCCTCCAAGCCTTTCAATTCCTTAAAGAGTCCTTCTCCTCTGCTCCCATTCTTCGACAGCCTGATGTGACACTTCCCTTCTTCCTAGAAGTAGATGCCTCTAATGTGGGCTTAGGAGCCATTCTCTCCCAACGCTCGGAGCAACAAAAATTCCTTCCTTGTGCCTTTTACTCTCGGGGTCTCCTGCCTGCGGAGAAAAATTACACTATCGGGGACAAGGAGTTGCTGGCTATCAAAGTTGCATTAGAGGAGTGGAGATACTTATTGGAAGGAGCTCGTCACCCTGTGACGATTTTCACGGATCATAAGAACTTGTCATACCTACAGTCTGCCCAATGCTTGAATCCTCGTCAAGCAAGATGGTCTCTTTTCTTTTCCCGTTTCGAATTAATCATAACCTTCAAACCAGCTGCCAAGAACAAGAAAGCTGACGCTCTATCTCGAGCTTTTGTGACATCCTCTGACGTTAAAGAGGTTTCCAACCATTCTATACTAGACCCCAAATGTATCTCGCTGGCTGCTTCTTCCACTAAAGTGCTACCATTTGGGAAGACCCTCGTGCCTCCTACTCTTAGGAGGAAAATCCTTTTGTGGTTCCATTCTTCTCGTTTTTCTGGACATGCTGGTGAACGCAAGACCTTTGAGATTCTCTCTCGAAGTTACTGGTGGCCCTCGATGAGGAGAGACGTCAAAGAGTTTGTTGCTTCTTGTGAATTGTGTTCTCAGTTTAAATCCTCCCGCAGAACTCCAGCGGGGTTGCTGCAACCACTACCCATTCCGTCCAAGCCCTGGACCCATATTAGTATGGACTTTGTTACTGATCTGCCATCTAGTAAAAATTGTAATACTATTTGGGTAGTGGTAGACAGATTTTCGAAGATGGCTCATTTTGTCCCTTTGTCTGGTTTGCCTTCCTCGTCTACTCTGGCTGAACATTTCGTTAAGGAAATCTTTCGTATTCATGGATGTCCGTCTGAGATTGTGTCAGATAGAGGAGTACAATTCGTTTCCAGATTCTGGCGGGCCCTTTGTAAAACCTTGGGCATACGATTAGCACTCTCATCTTCTTACCATCCGCAATCAAACGGACAAACGGAACGGGTCAATCAAGATCTCGAGACCTTTATAAGGATGTTCTCATCAGCCAATCAAGACAACTGGGTAGAATTGCTTCCTTGGGCTGAATTCGCTCATAACAACATGTACCATGAGTCATCGTCCAAAACTCCATTCTTTGTGGTTTACGGTCACCATCCGTCTTTTCCGGAATTTCCTGCCCTCCCTCCCACCCAAGTTCCTGCTGTAGAGACTGTTTGTTAGACCTTCAAAAATATTTGGTCTCAGGTCAAAACCTGTTTAAAGAAGACATCTGCCAAATATAAGTCTTTCGCAGATAAGAAGAGGCGGGCTATTCCACCACTGAAAATTGGAGATCGTGTCTGGTTATCTACCAAAAATATTCGTTTGAAGGTCCCATCTATGAAATTCGCTCCCCGTTTTATTGGTCCATATAGGATAATTCAAGTGATAAATCCAGTTTGTTTCAAACTTCTACTTCCTAAGAACCTTCGTATTTCCAATGCCTTCCATGTGTCCTTGCTCAAACCTCTCATCATCAACCGTTTCTCGGCTCCTCCTTCAGCACCTCAGCCAGTTCAAGTTCATCAGGAGGAAGATTTCGAGATTACTCATGTATTGGACGCAAAAATCTCACAAGGAGTTCTCCGTTTCCTCGTTCATTGGAAGGGTTTTGGTCCTGATTAGCGTTCATGGATCAAAGCTGAAGATCTCAACGCCCCAGCTCTTCTTAAGAAGTTTTATTCCAAAAATCCGGACAAGCCCGGTTCCAGGCGTTCTGTGCACACCTTTAAAAGGGGGGGTACTGTCACTCACCAGACTGTGAGTGCTTCTTCCCGTGTGCTTAGGAACCGTGGCCGTCCACCATCCTGAGGGTCTGCGCATGCGCAGCCCTTTCAAAACCTTCAGTACCTGTTCCTTTAACTTAATTGGCTGATCAGGCAACACTCCCTATTTAAAGCACCTGCTGTCCACTCCTCGTGGCCTGATCTTGGAGTCTCATTTCCCATGAGCCTCTGAAGGTGTTCCTGTGTTTCCTCGTGTATTCAGCGCTGCTGATTCCTGTGGTTTCCAGACCACTTCTACTCCTGTGGTTTCCAGACCACTTCAACACTCCTGTGGTTTCCCGACCACTTCAACTCTCCTGTGTTTCATCGTGACTGTTAGCTGATTCCTATCTGCTGCCTCCGTGCACTACAGTCTTCAGACCACTTCAACTCTCCTGTGTTTCATCGTGACTGTTAGCTGATTCCTATCCGCTGCCTCCGTGCACTACAGTCTTCAGTCCACTTCAACTCTCCTGTGTTTCATCGTGACTGTTAGCTGATTCCTATCCGCTGCCTCCGTGCACTACAGTCTTCAGACCACTTCAACTCTGCTGTGTTTCATCGTGACTGTTAGCTGATTCCTATCCGCTGCCTCCGTGCACTACAGTCTTCAGACCACTTCAACTCTCCTGTGTTTCATCGTGACTGTTTGGCTGATTCCTATCTGCTGCCTCCGTGCGCTACAGTCTTCAGCTCATCTCAACTCTCCCGTGTTTCCTCGAGACTGCTACAACTGATTCCTATCCGCTGCTCTCCGTGCTCAACAGTTCCAGCTCAGCTCTACTCTCCCGTGTTTCATCGTGGCTGCACCTGCTAGTTGCTATCCGCTACCTCCGTGTACCTGCAGAGTCCTGCTGACTGCTACTCCTCAGTTCTACTCGTTTCTGCAGCAGCTGATCCGCTCTCCGTGCTTCTCAGTGTTCCTGCTGGTCTCTACTCGCCAGTCTGCATCGGATCTGCGCCTCACTGCTTTCATCTCGTCTAGACCATCGCTACTCTTCAGGGTCCTCCAGGAGTCCAGTTCTGCATACTACTGCTTCCTGAGTATTTGTTCCCCTGCTGGTCTACCTACCTGTGCGCTGCACCTACTTGATTACCGCTTCACCCTCCAGGGACTTCGCATCCTGCCGGCCTCCAGCCGTTCAGGTATCTCTGCACTCCTGTCTGACAGCCTGCTCCTGAACCACGGTATGCATACTTCTCATTGACTGTGCTGGTGTATTGCATATCTTGCTGGACTGAGTTGTTCTCCTCTGGAGCTTACTATCCGCTGAGACTTTTGCCATCATTGACTGTGTTATCTTTTGCCCGGATAGTTTCTATGACTTTGTATTATTGCAGTGCTGTTCAGTCATTACTATATTGTGCATGTCATTGTGGATCAAGTTCAAGGTGCCCGTGTATCCTCTGTATTGCAGTCTCTCCCCGTGCTCCTCCTCACATATATATTCAGTGGTACAACTTGCTAGAGGCAGACCACTGATTCCTGTTTCCAGTGTCACCTGTTCCAGTGTCCTCTCACATAGCAGTGGTACAACTTGCTATCGCAGACCGCTGACTCTCATCACCTCCTTGTTTCTGTTGGACATTCCTCCTCACTATAGCAGTGGTACAACTTGCTACTGCAGACCACTGACTACCCTCACGTGTCCTTTGTCCATTCAGTTCCTCGTGTATTACTACATATATATTACCAGTGCTGCTAGTCATAGACTTTCCCGAGCATCTCTATCATCTGCTGTCTCCTGTTCCGTGATCACCCCGCTACCAGAGTACCATATTACCACCTATACTGCTCTGGTAAGCTTATCACCTGGTGATCCCTGGGTAAAGACTCCTAGTGCCCGTGACATTGTGATTTCACTGCTGTTTTGATTTCAAGTGCTTTTTGTATAAAGTGTGGAGTTAGATCCAGTAAGGAGTTGAATCCAGGAAGGGGTTTAATCTGGTAAGTGGCTAGCAAAGGTTAGTACTCTCAAGTTCAATGTAGGCTATAAGAACTTAGGTTAGCCATAATAAGATGAGTGGTAGCAGGCTTGATGACTTTATACCTCTGATGAAACGGCCAGAGTGCTTAGAAACGCATCAGGTGTTTATTTTCAATTGGTGTTCTTACAGCGGAGGAACTTTTACACCCTGGGGTTGTAGAGCCTGTTCATGATCGTAGAATCATCATTTTCTTTCATCACTGTCCGGAGAACGATCCATGTGAATGTTTGATCATCAGCCTGAGATTAACGATAAGTACTTTATGTCCAAGGACTTTTGTTTCTCCTTATGCCTAAGGAGGATTTGTGCACCAAGGTGTGCCTGTATGAACAGTCCGATCAATTATATGTGATTTTTCACTAAACAGACGGATTCCTAAAATCTACGTGACCTCAGGTTCTGTTGCACTTTACAATTAGGTGCCTTAATGGATTGATTGTTCCGGATTAAGCTTGAATTTTTTGCTTACTATATGTGAATATTGAGCGGTATTTATAGGCTTCAACCTCCTAATATACCATCACTTTACCTGCTGAGAACCACTTCAGTCTATTCTTAATATGCTTTGATTATATAGAGTTGTGCACTCATATTTTCAATATGCTATGAATCTCTAGAAGATGTGTTGACTGTCATGCTAGGTTTGATATATTGAATATCCACTAACGCTCCACTGAATATGTATAGAATATTACTACAATTTGTGAATATTTTTAACTATATTTGATTTTATATATTAAATTACAAATCATTATAAAATAACTATTGGTTTTTCAGTATCTGCACTCTCATCTTCAGTTGTGTTTTTGCAACAACCTAAATGTTCACTGTTATGGGGGTCGAAACAAATCAAACACTTCATCCACAATAGTGGCAGCCCGTGTCGCTAAAGTGCTTAGTTTGTTAAACTATGTGTATAGCCTTTTTTGTGGGTGGGTAGGCCAAAGGACAATTACCTTTTATACTATGGCCTTGGTTTATCATCATCTGTTAAATGTCTACTGATGCCGCTGTCCATCTTACTGCCTCTTCACTTTCCAATCCATAATGTATACAGCTTTTATTTTATAGCCCTTGAGCGGTCTTTCTGGCTTGCACATGGTATAGCTCTTTTGAGTGCAAGTATAGTGTAGTGTAAGTTTATAGTCTTGAATGTCTAATAGCTCTCTGTGTTTATAACAATATGTTTTAAATGTCTATTTCTCTTGGTTTTAATGTTTTTTGTTTACACTTTGCAATGTTTATCGCTCTCTCTGTTTGTGGCTCTTGACTTCTGTAGCTTATGGTTTGCTTTGGTCAAAGTGGATTTTTGGTTGTTTATAGCTCTTTGTGTTGTGTCTGAGTGAGTTTAGGTGGAAAGTTCCTGTGGCGTGGGGGAGTGTTGCTTGCGGTTGCGTGAGTGAAAGATGGATGGTTGTTAGCGCTTATTTGTGAAATTGGTGGCTAGTGGCAGGTTTAATTGTTGTGGATAGGTGGTGCTTGTTAGGTATTCCAGGGTTAATTGGAGGAAAAGGGTGGCAGTGCCGCTATCAACGCTGCCACTATTTAGATTAAATGGTTATGAGGTGTGCATTATGTTGAGGCCTGGATATAGGGTGGATAATGTGCTACTGTGGGTGTGTGAGTTTGCATGTTTATTATTTTAGGTATTGGAAGAGTTTTGGGTGAGAAGGGTGTCTATTTTTAGGGTGGGAGGGGGCTTATATTTTATGGCATTATAGGTTGGGATGGGGGGTGGGGTGGTTGGTGAGTAGGTACTGTGTGGGTTACGTGTGACACTTACACAGTGGAGGTGTCCAGATCAAAGTCTATATTTAGCCAATTTAGTGTGAGGGTTCCTAGTGTATGGATCCACTTGGCTCCTTAGTTTGATGTTATTGTCACAAAGTATCCTCCTCTCCATGGTTTTCTTACATGTTTGATGGCTGTGAATTTAAGTCCCGCTGGTTCCTGGATGTGGTGTATCCCAAAGTGCTGTGATACGCTGTGGTTCTGTACTTCTTTTTTATTTTCCTTATGTGCTGTGGAATTCTTGTTTTGAGATTTCTGATCGTTCTTCCAACATATTTTAGTCTTCATGGGCATTGAAGTAGATGCAGTATTCTTTAGGTGTCACACGTTATTTTCCTTTAATCTTTTGGATCTTGTTGTTGGTGTGTGAGTTGAAGTTTGTTGTTGGTTTTGTGGAGGTGTGTCTTGCTGTTCTACAGGCCAGATATCCATTGAAGTGGTAGAATCCATTCTTTTCTATTTTCAATCCATGTGCTTGGATTTTTCACTTCTTTTTTGGGGATGAAACTAGCTGTGAGCATGTTCTCCATGGTCCTTGCTTTTCTGTATATGATTCTTGACTTTGTTGGTAATGACTCCTTTAATAATTCGTCTTGTAGCAGGATGCACCAGTGTTTTCTTAGGATTTTTTCAAGTTTTCTGTGATGGCTGTTGAACCCTGTGATGAAGAGAGGTTTGTCTATGCTTTATCTTTTCCTGTTTTCTTGTTTTTCTAGAAAAGTAGACTTTCCCTGTTCATGTTTTTTTTTTCAAGTTCCTGTATGAGAAGTGATGATTCGCATTTTCTTTCTTCCAATTTCTGTTTGAGTGCTTCTGCTTGTTCTGTGAATTTAGTTTTGGTTGAACAGTTTCTTCTGATCCTTCTGAATTGTCCGCCTGGGATGTTTTGTAGCCATAGGTTATGGCGGTTGCTGTAATTGCTGCAGTCTTCCGGTTCCATGTACGTCTCTGTGTTTATTGGTGCGTTTTCAACGTAGATGGAGAGGTCTAGTAATACTACCATTTTTTTGCTTGTGTTGGTGGTGAAATGGAGTTTCAAGTCATTGTTGTGGATGTATTCCGTGAAGGACGATTGGTCGTCTTGGTTTCCTCCATATATGAAGAAGATATCATCTATGTATCTGTGTCAGCCTACTAGGTTGATGGTGTGTGGGTTGTTGTTCCAGATTTTCTCATCCTCCTATTTTGTCATGTATAGGTTCACATAACTTGGTGCAAATTTCGTTCTCATCGCAGTCCCATTTGTCTGTTTGTAGTATGTATCTTTGTACCAGAATTAGTTGTGGTTGAGGATGAAGAATATTCATTCTATTATGAATTCTGTTTGTTTGTTCAGTAGGCTTGAGTCTTGTTGTAGATAGTGTCTGTTATGCCCACAGCCTTTTTCATGATCAGTGATTGTGCAGAGGGATGTGACATCACAGGTGACGAGTGTGTGGTCTTCTCTCCATGCTATGTCATTTAGGATTTTGAGGATCTATGAAGTGTCTTATAGTTGGCTTCTCTGTGTGCAAACTAGGGGGTATATTTACTAAACTGCGGGTTTGAAAAAGTCGAGATGTTGCCTATAACAAACAATCAGATAGGGCCTGATTCATTAAGGATCTTAACTTGAGAAACTTCTTATTTCAGTCTCCTGGATAAAACCATGTTACAATGCAAGGGGTGCAAAATAGTATTCTGTTTTGCACATAAGTTAAATAATGACTGTTTTTTCATGTAGCACACAAATATCAACTTTAAATTTCAGTGTACAAATAAGCTATCAAGTAACCCCTAGAGGTTGTAGGACATGCTTTAAGTATTCTGAGAGGTTGCAGATCAGCGAGTCTATTCCTGAGACTATTGGTCTTGGTGTTTTTTCAAGCTGTACTCATTATAACACGCATTGGAATAGCAATATACCTACAGGCAAAAGAGCTATAATACTTTCATGCAAAAGAGCTATACCACATGCAAGCCAGAAAGACAGCACAAGGGCTTTAAACCAAAAGCTGTATACCACTGTACAAGGGAAAGTATATTGCCTAAAATCCACCTGCAAAACGTTTGCACCTACAATCCCACACTTGTACCACCCCATCCACTCCTTCTCTCTGCCACAGAATTACCTGGAAAACAAGAAACAACCAACGATACCACCAAACACCAAAGCCAAAAAGCAAAAGGAAGAAAAAAGGAAGATAGGAGAGCACCTCAAAAACATCCTTGTCTCTTTGCTTGGCCTCAACCCCTTATCTTCCCTCAACCACAAGCACATTAAAGAGATAAAAAAAGACAAAGAATCCAGACCACCACAACCCTCTATCAGGCAACAACACAGTATGGCACAATACTCTGAATTGTGCCACAAAAAATATTTTTGTAAGCAAAAAGTATATAGATTCTCTAGTATATAGACTGAGTTAGACATCATTCTGAACTATATAGTATATTTAGTAGAGGAAAACTGTATGCTATTGCTGTATGACTATTAACAGCAGAATCCAAAAAACAAATAGATTGATTTATTTTAAAATGTTATGTTTTTCTAGTGAAAGTAAACTTGTGTAAGCCAGTAACATCTGAAATGATTTTGAAAAAACTGGATGTTTGCATGTGAGGTTAAGCAGCAACTGCTCACCCCAAAAAATGATATATATGCTAATCTTTTGTATTTTTCAATCATTTTGAAAGGGTCATTCAGTGACATCCATATTTTTAAAAAATGGTATTTTCATGTGAGGTTCAGCAACAGCTGAACACCCCAAACTAATGCTATTTATACTAATATTTTCTATTTTTACAGTTTGTAAAGGGTCTTTCAGTGACATCTATATTTTAAAAAGGGTGTTTGCGTGTAAGGCTTTTTTCTGGGCATTTTCGACATTCAGCGACCCCATGTAGAACATTGGAGCGGCCAACTAAAGCAAGCCCATTAGATGAATTAAACAACCCAAAAAAATTTAGTGTAAGGTGCATGAAAAGAAAACATTGAAACACTACACACACGCTAAATTTGAAACATTACAGAGCATGCATCATGGAGAATGAAGAGGCAGCAACAATCAAATGTCATAAAATGGACAGAGGCATCAGTAGATATTTAGACAAATAGATAACCAATTGTAAAGTGCTACGTAATTTGCTGTTAAAATACTGTATAAATAAATGATGATGATAGATGGAGGTGGACTACATCCATACTACAAAAATTCAAAGACTATGCACACAATACATTTTGAATGTTCAGCTCATACATCATAGACAGTGGATTTACAGTAACAGGCAGAGGTCATTAGATGGACAGTGGTATGAATGAATAGAGTTAGGCATTTATAAAAGTATTTAGACAAAGGTGGCCTGCACCCATACTAAAAAATCCAAGACTACTCACACAATACATTTTTCGATGGGCAGAGTATCCAAGAGCAGAGCTTTCATAGTCTGTTTTACTTAATTGCTCTGTGTCATAATGCTGCCCTTCTCAATCAAACCAGTGGACTTGAGTGTATTTATGTGGAGGTAGGGATGAAGAATAATTCCCCTGGATGAAGCTTCATTCAACCCAGGGGTAACGAGGACTGTCCGAGACTTGCAGCGGAGGTGATCCGCAAGATCCATGTATAAAAATATGGAATGTATATAAATAAAGATTTGTTGTGGCAGGGAAGGAGGACAAGAATCGGGTGTCATCAAAGGAGCGAGATAAGGCATCAGCCCGAAAATTCTTAGAGCCAGGACGATAAGTGAGGATGAGGTTGAACCGACCCAAAAAAGATGCCCAGCGTTCCTGGAGCGGGTTGAGATATTTTGCCTTTTGGAGAAAAATGAGGTTCCTGTGATCGGTATATGTCATCACAGGATGAATGGCTCATTCCAGTAGGTGGCACCACTCTTCTAACGAGGATTTTATTGCCAACAGCTCCTTGTCCCCGATACCATAATTACTTTCACTAGGTGAAAATTTTTGGGAAAATAAATCACATGGCAAATGTGTTCCAGTGGGGGATCTCTGGAAGAGGACTGCTCTGATTCCAATAGAGGAGGTATCTACCTCTAAGAAGAAAGATCCCCATTGGTTGGGTTGAGAGAGTACCGGTGCAGAAGAAAAGGATCTTTATAAGGTATCAAAAGCGGCCATAGCTTCAGAAGACCAAGCCTTGGGATTAGTGGTCTTCTGGATAAGGGCAGTAATGGGTGCAATTATTGAAGAAAAATCATTGATGAACTGTCTGTAATAATTTGTGAACCCCACAAATCTTTGAATAGCCTTCAATCCCTGGAGCAAGCGCCAATTGGTGATAGCAGCCACCTACTCAGGATCCATATGAAGTCCAGCACCGGATACAATATACCCTAAAAAAGGAACTTGGGAAATCTCAAAAATACACTTTTCGAATTTACAAATAAATACATCCTTGGCATGACCTCGATGAGATGGCAAATTGGGAAAAAAATCAGGATCTAATCGAGGTAGACCACCATGGACAGGTAAATAAGATCCCTAAAAATTTCGTTCACAAAAGACTGAATATGGCAGGTGCATTACATAACCCAAGGGGCATGACTAAATACTCAAAGTGTCCCTCTTGAGTGTTGAACGCAGTTTTCCATTAATCTCCAGCCTGAATGCTAATTATAATTATAAGCACCAATGAGGTCTAATTTGGCAAACACTTTAGCTCCACTCAGAATGTCAAAGAGTTCAACTATTAGGGGAAGAGCGTAATGATTCTTAACTGTTCTGTTGTTTAATGGTCGGTAAGATGGGTGCAAAAAGCTGTCCTTTTTTGCGAAAAAGAATCCTGTTCCTGCAGGTGAAGAGGATTTCCGAATGAACCCACGTTAAGATTTTCGGAAATGTACTCCAACATTGCTTGGGTCTCTGGGAGAGAGAGAGGGTAGATCCTACATCTCGAAATATGTTTCCCTGGTAGCAAAACAATAGCACAATCCCAAAGACAATGAGGAGGAAGGGTATCAGTTTTACTAAACACATCCAAAAAGGAAGAATAAGCGATGGGTATAACAGGTTCTGGGGTGAGGATGTGACATGATGTACAAGATGTCCTAGAAAGCACTTCAGCGAAGCATCTCTTGTGGCAGCATGGACCCCAAGAAGTGACTTGAGCATGATCCCAATAAAGCTGGGGGGCATGAGTGAGTAGCCAAGGTAGCCCTAATATGAGAGAATTAATGGACCGAGGCAAAAGCAGGAGTTGAATTAGCACTTGATGCAGGACTCCTATAGACAGCTGAATGGCAGAGGTAATTCTGGTAATAGATCCATTAGAAGCACAATTACCATCCACCATGGCGAGAGAAAACGGCTGTGATAAAGGTAGAATAGGTACGTGGAGTTGCTTGGTGAGAGCGGCAGAGATAAAGTTCACTGTTGCACCAGAGTCCAGAAAAGCAAAAGACTCAAAAGGGCCACTAGGAGCAGCCAAACTGACAGCCATCAGAAAATCAGAATTAGGAGTCTAGTAGGGAGTAGCAGTTTAGCCTCCCTCTTACTGGCTAGATGGAGCTGTTTCCCAGTCTCTTAGGACAATTGCTAAGGAGATGGCCAGACTCTTGGCAGTAAAGGCAGAGATTTAACTTGAAGCATCTCTTATGCTCCTCCGGTGTGAGATGAGAGTGGCCAACCTGCATCGGTCCCTCAGGCGGGAGTGTCGGATTCTGAAATTTTGGTGCCAGGTAAGGTGTCACTCTCTTAGCAGAGGACCTTTCCTAGGTGTGTTCCTTATAACGGAGTTCTACTCTGATACAGAGAGAAATCTACGGGAAGCTCTTGGGAGACAAGCTCGTCTTTAATCTGGTCAGAGAGTCCCTGCTAGGATGTAGCAATGTGGGCCTCATTATTTAATTTAAGTTCAGATGCCAAGGTGCGGAATTGTACCACATATTGTCCCACAGGAAGAGATCCTTGGTGCATGTTAAGCAGACTGGATGCGGCAGACTAAACGCGACCAGGCTTGAAGATCTTTCGAAAGGTCTCAATGAAGGCTGTCGAATTCTGTAAAAGAGGATCCTCGAGCTCCCAATGTGGGGATGCCCAGTCTTGTGCCTGTCCAGTCAACAAGGGAATAACAAAGGCTACTTTAGTGCATTCAGAGGTAAAGGAGATCATTCAGCGAGATAGAATGAAGTAATTGGATGGTCTAGAAATCAAAGGTCAAACCGTGTGGACAGCGTAATACACAAGAGGGATCCGGTGGAGTAGTCAGTCAAACAGAAGTCAGATACCAGGAGAGACTTTGCAGAACAGAGGGAGGATCCAGAAGAGGAGCCAAGAGAAGCTTAGTCAGGAACAGTGGAGTCAAGCAGGAGAAACAGAACCATAAGTGCCTGGAGCTAGGGGACCTAATACTCTGCACCCTAGTGGTGTCAGGGCCTTCTTTATATAGGGGAAGAGGAGGAAATGCTAAGTCGGCGGGGTTGACATCAGCAGTCACCGCCGTGAGTCACATAGCGTCCTGTTGCCTAGCAACAGGACACGCCTGCGCAGAAGACCCCGACGGCCGGCCGGATCTAGCGCGCCTGGTTGCTAGGCAACTTCCGGAGGTAGCGAAGGTGTCCATCCCTGTGTGAATGGGAAGGCACATGGACGGCGCCTGACACACATATGTATTGGATGTATCCTGCAGTTTCCTGTCTGTTAGAGCTGAGTGGACCTAGACCTGTTATTCATCAACAGACGTATCTTCACATCCGCATCTTGTGGAATACAGACATGTGTTTATCCGATGCAAGTACGTTGTTTTAAAAACCCACATTACGTACATTTTGCGTTTGGTAATGAATCAGGCCCTATGTGTATCAGATTCTGTAATTTAAGATATATTTTAATATTGGTGCACAAGTAGAAGATACTATTTATATATGTATCTCTATTGTTATTGTGAATTTTATACCACACAAATACAATAATAATTGTAAAAAGATCTCTAAGTATTGTATGTCATTTAATGTGGTAAAAGAACTGGGATAGTGGTGGCTAAGTAAAAGTGTGAAAAACATGTGGGTAATTAACAAGACTAAGAACAGCATATTTCATTTGTCTTTCAGCAAGTTCATAATAACACATTTAAAAAACCTATCTATTCTTGAACACTTCAGTTTTAAAAAGGTTAAGTTTAAAGTGATCAGAGGATTTCCAAGATTAGATTGCAGAAAGACATCCAGTAATGTGGGCTAACAGATGGAGAGAGAATAAATACATTTGTGTATAATCATATAGATTATGCTTAAATCCAAAAGGCGCATATTAGTTTTTCAGAATTGATATAGAGTATGAAACACTGAAGTAGCAATTTGATAAGTAGTATAAGAAAGGAGAGGACAGTGTCCTGAAGACCTAGAGAATGTAACAGTTGTATAATAAGTGAGTGGTCAACAGTGTGAAGAGCAGCATCTCCAGGAGAATTAGAAGCGAGTAGTGTCCTTTAGATTTAGCAATGGTGTCCTTTAAATATCGCAGTGATTAAATAACTCACCACTTTAGTCTATGTAGTCTCTATGGATTATTTGGAATGAAAGCTCAAATGAAGAGAGTCAATGGATTGTGTGAGGAAAGAAAGCATGTATAGGCAAGTCTTATGGAGCTTGGAGGGACATGAGAGTTGAGAGATGAGAATAAATGAATAGGGATGATATTCACATGATTGAATAATAAGGGAAAGATACAAGTGGAGAGAGAGGTTACAGATTTTAACTAAGGCTGGGATGAGCAGATTAAACATTTATCAACTGCATAGGGTATAGGATTAAATAGACAGTAGAGTATGACAAGAAGAAGATCAAGTGCCTGATTCATTAGTGATCTTATCTGCCATATTTTGTGGATCTTACGAAAATCATCTCTGTGCATGCACAGAAAAGGGAGATAAGAAGGAAAATAATTTGCGTAAGTTAAGAATTTCTTACGTTAGGATGAAAATCCTTCTTAACTAGTCTTAAGAAGTTCTCCGACCACTTAAGAAAAAAGGGTTGGGAAAGGGAGGGGAATGGGTGGAAATTGGGCGGAAATTGTACTGACTTAAGAAGAGTAGGCGTTTACCTCCGGATCCGTTGGATGGATAAGAAGAAATGCTTAAAGTTTTTCGTAACTTCTTGCTTAAACTTAATGAAGCTCGGGGTCATGTTTAAGTCCAAAAAAGCTATAGCAGCAGGACTGAATAACACCACTAAACTGTTCAAAAAGCATTGTTCGTTTAAAACACTCACAACTAAATATGCACAACATACATCTTAAGACACTTCACTCAGAATTTTTTTTTTTTTTATTAATGTCAAACATTAAACAACGTTTTATTTTTTTTAAAAAACAACCATGGTGGATGATGCACAGTTGTAATATATTGCAATGTGACGTGGTTGATGTGTTATATCTAATAGTTAGCCTATAATGTTTTTGATATTTTTAAAAACGGCTAATAATATGCTAGTATAAATGAAAAGCTGAACCGTTAAATTTATATAGATAAATTGTGCGAACATAAACCATGCGCACTCTTCCATAAGGGACCCATAGGAATTCCACACATACATGGGGAGGATATTTAAACTCCACAGAGGTAAGGCCACCACTCAGGATTCATACTCATGCCCCACTGTAGAAAGGTGGATTGGTTAACCACTATGCCAACATGCAAGTGGAAACAATACGTGCATGATATAGACTAGAACAAAATATGAACAATACACCATTGCATGAAAGTCAAGTGCTACTGGCAAGCTAAAGTTTTATTGTGAAAAAATAGCAATTGCACATAGCAGCAGCGCCAAATAAGCCACCACACTAAGCTGTTGTAAAAACAATGTTTACTTAAAAAACCCATAAAATAAAAAAATATGCACAACATACACCTGCATACACTTCTCTTTATTAATGTCTATAATTATACAATGAAATATTTTAGCCCTAAATCCTTGTTAGATACACAGTTTAAATAATTTACTATGTATATTCATTGATGTATAATATAATATAATATAATAATAATAATTGGACTATAATTTGTTTGTATTTTTTTGCCTTTTTTTGCCACTTGGGTGTTTTTTGCGTTTATCTGTGCATATGTTCTATATATCTGTCTTTGGATTCACTTTATTTGAAACAACTGCTTGTCTGTGTTGTAACTCCACACAAATTTCAACATGCAATATAGGCATATTCCACAAAATTGGTCAGGAATCAAACTCCTGACTCCACTGATGAAATGTGAATTGTCTAACTACTAAGGCAATGTGCAGATTGAACATTATACATTATATAGACTTTAATGATAAGCACCATGTTTGAAAGCCCTATTAGGTAAAAATAAATGTGAGTTCATAAACCATAAACCAAGCTTATAGTGCTCCTAAAAAACATACAACACAGACACTCCTGCCAACATGAAGGTTTAAGGATAACAATAAAGAGTTACAAACACATTCTCTTGTTCTCCAACATGAAAAATGTTTCATCTTTAATTTTGAATTGTAAATAAATGTGGATGCGAATTCAACGGCTAATAATTAGCAATCAAAAATATACATGCACGATACAAAACTCTGTATACAGAGCAAAAACATAGTAGCGTACTCTTCTATAAGTGACACATTGGAGTAAAACCACATAAACATGGGGATATACTAAGTCCACACAGATGCAGGCATGACTCTGGATTTGAACTCATTACCCCACTGTTGGCAGCTGGTTTGCCTAACCACTAAACAAACATAACACAGACAATAGTGGCAACCTAAAGTGTTAATGAGCATAATTAAATGAACAATTGCACACACATTCTCAGTAACAGACATGAAGGATCAGGTTTTGTTCTATAAAAATTAAAATAAGAAAGTCTATGCAAATGCATCTCAGAATAATTCACAATCAGAAATAAACGCAAACATATTAATCAGTATAACACTAAACAACAGATTTCCGTCAACAGCATTGCATAGACCCAGCATTAGATCTCTTCATCTGATACCACAGTGGGCCATACACCTGCATATACTTGGTCTCATTATTATCAACTAAATATAAAAGACTGCCTCATGTACACTTGAAGTTGGTTAGGACTCTATAGTGGAGTTTACTGATGTGGCTTTGTATAGTGGACTTTTATTTGTATTGAGCGTTATATTTTAGCTTACTCTTTTATAGACACTTTAAAAGTTTGTGTTTGTAAGATATTTTCTGCTCAACAATAACAGTGCATCTCTATTTTCATGTGTAATCTGAATTTTAATGTGTGTGTTGTTTGCATTATAAATTTTAACCCAATTTTTTTTGGGTGGGATGTGTGTTGTAAAGCCTTTCAATCTAATATCTATTAAGATGATTCTTATGTGTTTTTGCACTTCCCCATGTTGCATGCTTATCCAACAGATCCCTAGCCCTTCTGAAACTGTGGAGGCAGGTCACTTCAGGTTCCAGACTGATTTGCAAGGTAAAATCTTTTTCTAATATGGTTTTTATGGTTTATACACTTTTAAAATTCTCTAACATCCTAAAAATAAAATTGTTGTTTGGTGATGAAAGTAAAGGCCTGTTTCATTTTTCTAAACATATACAAATGCATGCACCACACCGTTTTGACTTAAACAAATGTTTACCTTTGAAATTTACAATTTAGTAACCAGGCTGTAAGGGCTGCCTCTTCCCCTGCTGAGATTATCAGATGTGAGTTTTATAGCCATAGCACTTATAAAAATAATGATAAAGCTTCATTGTTAGAGTTTAGGTTAAAATAGACCAAACAAAAGGCTTTCATGCACTACCGGGGTTTAACTGGGACATATCTGCCTCACCTAAAAAATATTCAGTAATCAAGCATAGTCTGTGTTAATCGTTTATCTAACTCCCTATGTGACTGTTCTTTTTCACCCAGGTAAAGTACATAAAGTAAGTGTTGTCTGTATTTTTTATTTTAAGGCACTGATTTGTCAATGTGTTCTAATGTAGATACCTTACTATATCTTTCATTTTGAGGATAAGTGAGAAACAGACATTATTTTAGTAGCTAGCTAAATGTTTGTAATTTATTCCAACAGTTCTTATAATCCAGCTGTCAGCTGGAGCACAAAGAAAATGCGGTAAGGATCATTTCATGGAGGAGGATCAAGACATTGGCTTTTCAAGCATGTAAGTATCTATAGTTAACAATGTTAGTCCTTTTAGGTTATTGGGGGACCTGCGTTACAGTTAAGGCATCTGAAATTTTAGATTTTACAGCTTGAAAGTACAGGTATGTACAAAGTACACACAGTCAAGTAATATTTTGTTTCAAAATGGCCTAAGGTTGATCTCTTTCTGTAATATTTTAAGCAGATAAAGAAGAACCATTATGGGTTCCAGCATGACCTGTCTTGCAACACCTATAACCAATGGGACCAAACCAACATGCATGTGTTTGTATTTTTAGTTTGTTTATATTTGGTGTTTCATTTGATTACTGAAATTGTGTTTATAAATAAATATTAGTATTTTTGTTTTGCAATACTCATTCTCCTGTAACTCTCTGCTGCCTTGGACACTGTTGACCACCCTCTTCTCCTACACATCCTTCACTCCATTGTCCATCTAGACACAATTCTCTCCTGGGTCATTTCCTACCTCTCTAACCGCTCCTGTAGTGTACGTACCTCTGGCACATTCTCCCTTCCACTCTCACTCTCTATGGAGGTTTGACAAGGCTCCTTTTGTTCCTAAATGTTGTACTTTAATACTGTACATCTCTTGTCTTGGGGTACTAATTTGGTCATTTGGCTTCCACTACCGCCTCTATGCCGAGGACACCCAAATGTACATTGGTTTCCCTGACCTATTTCTTTCAGTTGAAAACCACTGTCTTTCTGCATTTGCCCCACTGATGTCACAGTGATAGCTAAAGCAAATCATGTTCTATACGGAGCTCATTATTGTCCCTCATGCCAGAGTCACTAACTGGCCTCCAATCGCACTCACTGTCAATAACACCACTATACCCTTTGTGTTGCCTAAAATTTAATTTCTCAGTAAGTTTCTGAGGAGGACCAGATTCATGAGGCAAATTAGGGCCCAATAAATGTGTTACTTTGAACCTTATCAAAACCAAATCACCAAGTTAAGTTTTAAATTACAGACACATATTATAAACCATAAGTAAATTACTGTCTCATTTTTCTGGTAGTTACCTCCAAATTTTACACTTTATTTCTACACTTACATTTACAACTCAGCTTGGACAAAAACTACCACACCTATAAATCTAGTGTCTGCAATTGTGAATAATGGAGTACAATTCCCACAACTCTTGGAGGAGCTCAGGGAATAGATCAGGAGACATGAGTTCTCTATTAAATCTTTAGTAATCGCAAAAAATCTAGAATACAAATACCCGTTTAATTTTTAGTATGACTTTCAAAGTTGATTGAGGACATGCTCTGACCCAAATATAAATCTGTCTCCAGATTACAAATGTAACTCCCCCTCCAATGCAACATGCTTTTGGGCCTGGTTTTTTTTTAAGTTTTAGTTTGGGTTAACATTTTATTTACTTATGAAGGCCCAATCTCCAGACCGATAAGGCAATTTTGGGATTACAAACTCATGACTCCAGTGTTGTGAGGCAGAACTGCTGACCAGTAAGGCAACATGGTAATGTTCTAATCTAAGTGTGGCAGATAAGGTATATAGCACATTTTTTTGCATGTGATTTTTGGGGACAATGCTCACAGTTGCCCTAAGCTGATTTAAGCATATTACCAGTCCTTGCCCAAATACCTGCTGTAATATGTCTCCATAATTTGTCACTATTTAGATTATATAATTTTTTATCTGGACAAATAAAATATTATTGTCGTACTTATTGTTTACCATTAAAATGACAGTTGAATGTCCCCATGTCATCTAAGCCAAATCCAAGATTGGTTACAGCCCATCTGAAAGTGGGCTGTAACCAATCTTTAAACACACTCAATTATCTCTGTTTGAAAATGCATGTTACACTATGTCCGATCACATTATTATATGACTACATGTAGATAACTGTGAAACAGGGAGAACATTTATAAACAAACTAATGTGTTATACTTATTCCAACAGGCCATCAGAGACTTGAACAACATGATGCCAGGGAGGAGCCTGAGAAAAAGGAGGCGGAGGAGGTGCCCAGGAAGGAGCCTGTGGAGGAAGTGGAGGAGACGGCCAGGGTTGAGGAGGAGGATGTGGAGGAGGAGGCCCATGTGGAGGCTTTTGTGGAATGTAAGTATTTTTCTAAAACAAACTGATATTTTTGTTGTTGTGGGTAGGACCATTGTTGTCATCATCATAAAGCATTGTTTTCCCACATGCCATTTGCCCTATAGATAGCTATCCATTTCACAGGTTTGGACCATGATGGACCTAATAATTCTTTTTTTATGAATAAAATAACCCCCCTCCCTGCCAGTCACCAGCTATATGGCACCAAGAAGTATTAGTCCTCTGGCTACTAATGTGTTTAGCATCACATTCACCTTTGCAGACAGTTTAAAGTTGCGTCACACTTCACACCTCTGCTTTTTCCGTCAAACTATACACCAAGAAATGAATTATGTATGAGAAATAAACTAAGCATGCTAATTGTGTTATTTTTCCTTGTTTTTAACCGCTCGAGAAGACACCAGAAATGTGGATGCAAACCCACCATCAGTGGGTTCACTAATGGACAAACTTGCCAAATACTGAAAAAAATATAAAATTTCAAAACCTACTAAAAAAAACTATTTCATTGTATGAGAAATGTTATGGTTCTGTTTAAAAATGTTACATTTTTACATTCTGTTGTTGACTAATGTTTGCATTATTTATATTTGTATATATATTTCCCAACAAAAAATTTGCGTTTACCTCAAAGGAGCCTGTCCCCTCAAAATCAATCCACCACCCTCTGAGTCTTAGGCCATTCATAGTAATAGATGTCAGCATGCACATAATAATGTAAATGTGTCCTGTGGACCAGAAACATTTTTGAAAGTAAAACATTGTAATAAATAAAAAATGCACATTGGCATAACAAAGTTGCACTTGAGGGGATGTAAATTTAAAATATGAGGACAGATTTCTATTGGGGTAGAGCATGTAGTAGATCAACTTTGAATGTCAGAGTTAAAATCAAGCTATCAAGTGATTGTGTGTTTCATGAATCAATTCCCATTTTTTACTTATGTGCTAAATACTACGCCTTGCTAATTAAAACACATCTGCTGGTTTGGCACAGTTCCTCTTGTGTTCTTTTCCTTAATGAATGAGGGCCCACAAACTGCACACAGATGCTAAGGCCATGCTTGGTATTCAAACTCATAACACCAATGTTGTGAGACAGAATTGCTAACCACTAAGGTAACTTGCTGATCTTAACTCCCATATATTTTTAATAATAATGAAGTTTGTGAGGAGGGTAGCAGGTATCCCCAAACCTTCACATTCTACCCTTCCTATAAGTGCAATGAATGAGGCTCCCTAGGAAGATGTGGTGGGCCTTTCCACCTCCCTCCCTACCCTGTGATGAAAGCCCTCTAGCCCTTCCCTGACCCATGTGTGTTTTTACAAATAATAGTAACAATACCACTTTAAAATAATTTGTCCCAGGTAGTATAATTATATAAATACTAATGTGAATAATTAGTCAATAATAGTTCTGTACTATACACTCTGGTTGTGTTTTTAAATTTGTAAACAAACCCTTTGTACCTCCCACATTTGCCGTTACATAACCATCTTACCTTTAAATAAGAAGTGGATTTTAAGAAGCGCATCTTAAGATGAACTGACTGCTTATTTTCCGTTGCGTAAATTACTTAAGATGGGCGTGTCTTTGAACTTCCGTTCCTTGTTGAATCATGACTTTCTTATCTCCGTTTGTTCTTAAAATACGCATCGCAACTGCCACATAAGATAATAACGGTAATGAATCAGCCCCCAACTGATTTGTGAGGATATAGGATCAAGTGGATGGGTAATAGAGTATGAGGTGAAGAAGAGAGTAGATACTTAATTTTCATTTTCATTTAATTTGTGGGACATGAACAGACGCTTCCAGAGGATACAGAAAAGGCATTCAGCAGTTTGTTGCTCTGGAAAAAGGATACAATTTAATTTCGGGTCTCGTCAATTTTGTCCTCAATAGGAAGCATGGTCTTGAGCATTGATGGTAGTCAAAGGGGTTGGTTTGGGAGGATTGTGAAGAGGTTAAAATGTATTAAAACTACTGTCTTAACTACTTAACATTCCCTTGCTGATCCTATTACCTATTTTCTACCACTTTTCTCTAATGCTAACTCTCAATTATTTCCTTCCACTCGCTTTTTTCTTTATTGACATCACCTCACCTCACTTCTACCTCTCACTGCCCTTCAGTCTGTCAAACTTTCAATTCTTTATCTCACACTTATATCTAGCCTTATCATGCTTTGCCTCTATCTACCTTCTGTCTTCTCCCTCTTTCACTTTGTGTCCCTTGTCCAAACTTCCTATGTTCTCCCCTTTCATCTCTTCCTTCCCCTCCACTCCTCTCTTCTCTCCTCTGCTCCTCTGCATCTGGTCTGATTCACTGCCCCTCCCCCATTTTTCCCTCTCTCCACCTATCCCTCCTCACTGCCTCTCGCTTTAACCCACTTCACTGGTCTTCTCTCTGATTCCTTTTTTTCCTATCTATCCCCTACCCCTTCTCCTCAAGAAAACTATTCCCTCTAATTACTCCTTCTCTACCCTGCCTCTCTCATCTATGCCTCCCCAGATCAACACCATATTCACTTCTCTCCCACATGCTGGAGACCTGTAACCTGCCCACTGAGAGGTCCTATGCTAGTTCTGTTTCTCATCCCATTATAACCATCTCTCCATGTCAACTTCCTCAATCGAAATCCTGCCTACTCTTGCATTCCAGTAAACCCAACAACTTCATCCACATCTCTCCTTTTCTCTCTATCCCCCTATCGCACAGACTCTGAAAAGCCAGTACTGAATGCAATAAATTGGCTCCATCCATGATCTCTTTATCTATAACTCTGATTGCCATCACTGAATCCTGGCTACCCCCTGATGACAGCTGCTCTCTATATCAGGTGCTTGTCTATCTCCCACACACCCAGACCTGGGGGCCGGCAAGGTAGTGGGGATGGAATTCTTCTTTCCCTTTTTCCTCCTTTTGCCCTTTCGAGGTTATTTCCCCTTAAAACACCATATTTTTTTCCTCCTTCAAGGTACACTTTATCTGCCTCTTCCACCTAGCTCACCTATGTGTGGCCCTTATCTACAGTCTCCTGGTCCTGTCTCTCAATTCCTTGATCACTTTGCCTCCTGGCTCCCTCAATTTCTCTCCTCTGACCTTCCCTCCCTTGGGGAACTTTAATATCTCCATAGACAATCTCTCCATCCCTGCTGCTTCCAAACTTCTCTCCACCTCCTCCTCCCTCGGGCTCTCTCAATGTACCTTCTTTCACTCCCACTGCAACCACTCCCTTGTTCTGGTCTTTTCCCACCTTTATACTATCTCAGAATTCAACAATTCACCTTTCTTTCTCTCTGACCACCATCTTTCTCTCTTTTATTATCTCCCCACTGCTCTCACCTTTCCCATCCCTTAATGTTACACACACTAGCGGTAACCTGGACACCATTGATCCTACCACATTCTCCTCCACCCTAGTCTCAATCATCTCCCCCATGACCACCCTTTCTTGCACCAATCAGGATGTATCCTTCTATATTCACTCATTATCACTGCACTAGACTCTGGTGCCCCGGCTGTCACTATCTGTGAGAGTTTGGGATTTTGTATCTATGGGAGAACATACCAGAAGATGTAAGGAAGTGATAGAAAGAGAGGTTGTCATATCGGAATACTCTGAGGTGTTTGACACTGTATGCAAAATGTTGCCAATGGCTGAACAGCACATATCGTGCAATAAACAAATGGACACAGCATAGTATATATATAGGATATACAGCTAGTGTACATGCACACAGGCTACCATAGTTAGCAGGTAATATTGGCATAACTAAATACACTGGTACGGAGTCTAAGACTGGAATCGGACTTCACAAAGGATCCCGGCAAGAGGATATGGACTTCACTCAGTGAAGACCCAGGTCACAGGCCAGTTTAGATTGCTCTGTATGACCATTAATTACAGTGCTCCTGGTCCCATCACCATCCGCCAAAGTTACTCGCACCAGATGGAACCTGAACAATATTGAGCATACCATATTCTCCTCCTCCAAGGTCCCACTCCTCCCACCCATTCCCACACTTTCTTGCACCAATCAGGCTGTCTCCATCTGTAATCACACCCTTACCACTGCAATTAACTCCCCAGCTGTCACTATCAATCTTCACTGGTCTCTGCCTCAATCGTGGAAATCCAAACTTACCTGCTATATTCAAAAATGGTCCTCTAGTGTGGAACAGCTTTTGAGTAAGTTACACACTCAGGGGCTAGCTGGCAGACTTTAGCCCTGGGGCAAGCACATAGCACTGGCCCATAAGTAGTGGCCCATCTTTAAAGGGTGGTCTTCGGTACAATATATATATTTATCAATATAAAAGGAGGCTATTTTAGTGTTGCTTTACCCAGCGATAATTTATTATTGTAAATGATAATTCTTAAATAATGAAAACAAAAAATGCAAGAAAAAAAGAAACTCAGTTTATATTGCATTTTATTTTATTTTATATGTTACTTCTCCCTACAGCACTTCTGTTTTTTTACATACCTCACTGATTGTAATGGGGTATAAATTATATTATAGCAATAGATTAAAAAATGTTTTAATACAGTACTGAACTCAGGGGCTAATTTTTCAAAATGCAAAAAGCCCTTTTGCTTTAAAAACCTGATGTTTTGCCAGCGAAAGGGCTTGTTTTTGCATTGGACTATACACTAGTAGGGTTATTATTTGTTTTAGGGTTAACCTAAAACAGATAATATGAGCGGTGCTACTGGTAGGAGGAGCAGAGCACTAGGTGTCAGTCTGACACCCTGGCCCAGAGCTGGATTAAGGCTCTGGGGGGCCTGGGGTACTTTAGACAGGGGGGACCTCTATGATGTAACATGTTTATCATTTTAGACAAATACACAGGCAATACTGTCTGCACTATAGTTAGGTGCACACATTTCTGCCTTCACGAGCAGCACAGTGTGAAGCGGGACATACCTCCCAACTGTCCTTGCACTCAGACTAAATCCTGACTAAGTGAGACCAAATGCGGGACTGTTCCAACAGATTCAGGAGAGTTGGCAGACTGTCCTCCTCTCTCCTACCTGTTCTTGTCACTTTCACCACTTGTGGCTGCTGATGTCTTTAGATCAGTTGCTGCTTGTCTGATTCCTGGAATGTTGGAGACCCTATTTGGAAAAAAAAGTGGGTAAATGAAATTTAAAAAACTCCAACCAGCCTTGGTGTTAAATCACTATAACACCCACGTTTCATAAAGCCTCCCTCAAGCTCAAAATTAAAATAATAGTATTCACTTTTGATAAATAGATCTACTTCCCTCCAACTAGCTCTGTCATTAAATTATTAGAACACACATTTAATAAATAGACATACTTTCCATCAACATTAAATAGTATACCCATTTAATAAACAAACCTATTTCCCTCCCTCCAAACAGCCCCAGCAATAAATTAAATAGCATTTATGTTTAATAAATATAACCATTTCCCACAACCATCCCAGGCATTAAATAATTCATAATCACATTTATTAAACAGGCCTCATTTTTCCAAGACAACCCACATTCAATTAATAGCTCTCAAACCACCCCAGCATTAAATAAAGGTCCAATCACCCCATCTTAACTTTATAGGCTCTACTAATAAATTGCCTCACCACCCACAAATAAAATTGCACCCTTAATTAGCCCCAAACCTGCACCACACCAACTTAGATCCCCCTTCCCTCACACAGTATGTTAATACACACACACACACGCGCGCACACACACGCGCACACACACATATACACACACTGTATTGGCCCCTTCTCGCACACACATACACACACACACACACATACACATACACACACTATACTGGCCCTCTCTCTCACACACACACACAAACACACACACACACATACACACACACACACACACACACACACACACACACACTGTACTGGCCCCCTCTCTTACACACACACACACACACACACACACAGACACACACACTCACACTATACTGGCACACACACAGACACACACACTATACTGGCCCCCTCTCACACACACACATACACACACACACACACACACACACTTGTTTTTATTGCAATGTGATGGAACATGGCGTATAGGGACACCCCTTTCCTAATGTTCAGTCAACAGAACAATCATAGGGGTATGTGTAGGAGTGGTTTGTCACCAAGGTTACCACATGAGATTTACACTTGACTTTGCATAAAGTACTGACATGGACTGCAAGATGGGGAAAGCATCATGTGACTGTCTGAGGACATCCACATTCCCGCTTACATAAATTAATAAATAATAACAATGGTAGGGAAAGTTTTGTGTATTCTGGCCTTCTGAGGACATCTGCATGCCCACTTACACTGACACCTAGCCATGGAGGCTACAGTCCTGTTCAACCACTTTGCATTATTTCAACAAGTTTGATCCCTCTTTAAAGCTGTTATGCGGTTCTTTATGTAGAATTTCACCCCCGACCAGTTCTGATCTTTCAGAATTGATGGTTCAATCATCAATTCATGAGGCACGCAACACAGTCTCGCTTTCCGGGCACCCGACATGTCTGTATAAACTTCATCAGGTGTTTCTTCACAGCCTTGACCTCCTCTCTGTCCCAGAATTTCCTCCGCACTTCTTTGCAACCTGAAAGGAAGTAGAGTGGTCCATTATGGCTCTGCAAAAAACAGAGAAGGTAAAGCTGTGTGCTACACCTACCTGTGGAAGCCTTGGCTGGGCAGTGGTCCTGTGTCGCCAGGTCCATACACCACCTCTCTTCTGACAAGAAAGTGTCGACTAAACGCATGGCCACTTGTCCCTTTGTCACAGGGGATTGCTCATCATCAGATATGTCCCTCTGTAACTGGACCGATTCTGAAAAGAAACAGATATATAAATGACCGAGGTAAAAGTCAAAAGCATACATCAGACACCAGATTTTCCACTTACAGTCCTAATAAATGTGCATCTTGTCCAACTTCTTGCCTTTGAATTCGGCCAGTCTGCCACTCTCGAGAGCCATTAACAGTTTGCTGATCTTGGCAAGTTGGAGGGTACCTTCTGGGGGGCGGAAATACTGCTGGTGCGCCCTGATCTCATACCCAAGGAAGTCTGCCTACTGATCCGGTTCTGTGTTTTTTAGGTTGAGGACCTTCGAGAGAGTGGCAATGTGCTTTTGAAGCTTCGTGGAAGACAGCGTCTGGAGATGCTTGGCCCCAAACTCACGGGCAGTCGTATGCAATCGGATCCTCTGAAGTGTGACAAGGCAGCTGGTCTGGCAAATAAGATCACCTGTGCCAGGATGACTTTTGCAAGTAGTGCCCAGTGGTTAACAGTAGGCTCGGTGGATAACCCACTTCGGTAATCTTGCTGCTTCTCATCGAGATACAAGTGCATTTTTTTCACATCTTCCATGAAAGGTAAGAGCCGAGGCATGTTCCACTTGGATTCCTTAAGAGTTTTCAAGGCAGCCGATGAGATCAACCCGCTCCATCTCGTCTCATATAGCTTCCTGAAATTCGGTGTGTTTTCAAATGCAGTAGTGCAGCCCTCCATCATGGTTCGGCACTCCACAATGCTCGCTATCTTTTGCAGACCGTGTCCGATCTTGAGTGCCACAGAGGGCGTCTTAAATGTACCTGTCTCCTCGTCATAGCCAGCTACCAGATTCACAGCGTCTACTATGTGCAGAAAGTTTGATGGGGCGGTAAAGTCTTCCATCCTCTCCAAAGGGGTAGCTCTTCTAACCTGTAGCAGTAGCCTGCCCATTTCTCTAAGCTTTTGATGGATGTACTTGTGCCAACATCTGATCAGACCCGGTTGAACAATTGCTGTTCCATCTGCATGATGCATAGATCATTTTGTACTGCGAGTAAGACTTCATCCTGGGTCATGTCACTCAAGAGCTTCCAAAGCCATCACTGATGTCAGGTGGAACAGGCTGAGGAAAGGCGCACAGTGACTGGACTGTTCTTGCCAGGTGTGAGCTTGTTGCCCCTTCAGTTTAGCTTACATCTCTTCATGTGTCACCACAGGTATTTCCTTGCAAATAAGCCCTGGCTACACAGTGCATGAAGCCTTTAGCATCCATCTCTTTGTCTGGAAGTTTGCACGGGACCAGAATGCCTAGGCCTGCCCTCATTGCCTCAGCATTGTGTGCAAGGTGCCCCAATTGCGAAGAAGTGCCATTTGCATGCACCTTTCTTTCGAATGCTTGGGGATTTTCAGGGCCAGGCTACTGCAGTCTTATTGCGGTGAACATGTTCCATGTGTCGGGCAATTTTTAAAAGGGGCTTCTCACAGTACAGGCAGTACTGCTTTTTGTTATACGCCCTGGAGTAATCACTGTTTCTGGATAGTGTTTGGACAGACACCGCGTCATCTCTCTGACCCCCTGTGTTTAAGACACACCTAGCAGAAGGTCGAGAATGGTCGTACATAGAACTCATCTCTGGGTACATGCATTCTGCTGCTCTGGTGGGTAACAGGGCATCACCGCTCGTGTCTGAACCGCTCTCCTCCGAAGTGTCAGGAGCATACTCATCTCCACTTCTCTCTGGCCTATAGTCGAAGCTATCGGTGGGCTCTGTCATGCTTCACTGTCCCCGCTTTACCTTCAGAAGCAGACGTATTCGACTATGTCTTTACCTGCAGGATGCAGTCACTTCTGCTTCCTGCTCCTGCTATACATTCGGACAGAATACTGGCCTATAGCGTGGGAGGCACACACACTTTCTCCCCTCCCCATTGGACACACGCACACTTTTGTTCTGACAATTGTGACTAGTGGGGACATACCAGATTTTTATGTTGAGCATATCAGCAAGGTCACCTGCATTGATTAGCCGTGAGAAGCTTTGTGGGGGCCTCAAATTTTGTCCCCACTACTTTTTTCTGAAGCCGCTCTACTGTCTTTTTCTAAGACACGCAGGCCCTAAACTACGATAAAGCTAAACTAAGAAAATGTAATTTTACTGCATGTGTGTATTCCAGTAAACACACAAATCTGTGAATTAGCAGCTCCACCCTTTTGTGATTGACAGCAATCTCACTCCATGATAGTGCTGAATCTGCAGCTAACCACAGGATGTGATGGCAAACCATGTCTGTATTGCGCAAGGAACACCATTAAGGTTCATTAACTCCATTAAGGTTCCTGCCTTAATCGTCGTAATTTCATTGCTTTTTGGAGTTTGAGTGGAAGAGTTTCAATAGTTTTCTTACATTTTAGATGGTGTGTAAGGAACCGTAATAAGACATGTTAAACCGTAAGGTTTTTTGTCTATGTAATATATATATATATATATATATATATATATATATACACAAGAACAGGAGAAACATATATTACGTTTACAGAATATCAATCCGTAACCAGTTTAATCCATTTCTATCTGCTAGTGAGCTGACTCAACAATATTTAGTTGATGCTTACATGAAAACTGAAGTCGATTGGGTTAATTATACATGACAAAAAAAGGACCCAACATGATCTTACTCTTATTTTTTTTTCAGTCATTTTAACTAGGTTTTTTTTCTATAAATGGTTAGATTTTTTTGTTCTATATGAACAACTGCTGTATATTCTTTATCAATATAGCTATAGATATAATATAGCTAAATATGTTTTCTGCCACTACAAAGCAGTGGAGTTTTTTCTTTATGTTTTTACAGTACTTGTAAATGCCAAATTATTGTGCATAGCAAGTCTTACATACAATATACACAAGTATAGTTTTGACACTTAAACATGTTTATTATTGACCACTGTTCATTATTAACTGAGGAATTTAGACGCTTTTTAAAAAAAGATTATGACTTAATTGGATAATAAAGCAGAGCAATTATAAACTGCAATCATCCATTAATAATTCTTGAAGTTTGAAGCAATATAGAGTTGTGTATATGAATCAGAATCCAATCAGCCAATATGCAGACTGTTTCCTTTTACTCTGGCTAATTAATTTCACCATCTAAGGATGCTATTTTATTAAATGTCCTCATACTGCACTCCTGTACAACCATTTCTTACAGTAAAGCATTACTTTGAAGTTGGGTTTTACCATTATAAATTATTTCCATGCAGTGCTTCCTTGGGATTTAAAAAAAACATCATTAATGTTATAAAGTTGGCATAATAATTAATATTCCACGTATACTGCTAATATTACTGTAATTCTTAGTTTCAAATTAGCTTTTTACAAAGACAAAAAAGTCAAAGTTTACCTCTTCTTGATTTCAAACACATACTTTAAAATAGTTCGAGAATTACCCAATAGTTTAGAGACTCCTGACATATATTTGCTGAAACATAATAAATGTGGAAAGTAAAATAGTTCTCTATTTGGTAATAAAATGTGCTGCCCACTTTAGCTAATTTATTTGATTCAAATATGTTTTTCCAAGCATAATTCATTAGCGATACATATCTCATTGATAGCAAGTAGGAAATGGCTGGGTGACACAAACTGATGGTATTAAATAGTCATTTAAAGAATCATCAATTTCACTTAGACATTAGCCCAGTCTGGTAACCAATCTTTTTATTTATTGTTATCAGGAAGGTTTGTAAAATCCTCAGGGATGAGTTTTCTGAAATGAATGAATATTTACATAGTTGATAAATAATCTGTGGGGGTGTTGATTTTCTGAACACTCATTTGAATTAATGAACTTTTCTTGAAATTTACACACAGCAAAAACAATATTCTATTTAAAAAATGGTTATTGCAGTAATAAGCACTGTGTCTAGGCCAAACTTGCCAACCTTTTAAAATGTGATTCCGAGAGATCCTGGGCAGGGGGGTGTTGTTTGAGGGTGGGAGGGGCAGGGCGCAGTCAATCGCGTCATTTTGCCCCCCCCGCTCCCGCGACAAAATGTCGTTTTCGACACAGGGGCGGGCCAATATGACGCGATTCACCGCGAATCGCATTATTTTGACGAGCAAGTTACCGTGTGCGGGATACTTGCCTGCTCTCCCGGGAGTCCTACCTGAATTTCGGGAGTCTCCCGGACATTCCGGGAGAATTGGCAAGTATGGAGACTCTAGGCTCAAGTGGGAAGAGTATTTTTTTAGTACTAAAACAATCATATAATTTCTTCTATCTAGCTCTAGTACCTTTTTTCACTGACCTCTTCTTTCACCCCCTGTAAACATTTCATCAGCAGACCAAAGTTTAATGGAGGCCTTGCCTGCATATTTGCCACATACTTTCAGGGCTTGGATTCATGCCTGCCTCTCTCTAGATAACCAATATTGTTTTTTTAACTTGTTCTCAGTCCCCAGTTGTAGTCATCTAACCAGGGCTGCCAAGAGGAATTCAGGGACTCGGTACAACAAATTCATGGGGCCCCCCTTATAGTTGAGTATGCTAAAAAAAGTTTTCCAGTGGTGTGGTCATGCATTTGGGGGCGTGGCAAATGTGCCATTGGGGCGTGGCTAACACATCAAAATCACTAGGCTCTGAATTTGCCGGAGTGTCACATATGTCCAAGCACTCCTGACTTTCAGGACATCTAGCACCACAGTGTAATATACAAAGAATGCAGTGTGTACACAGAGTTCAGTCTTAACCTGCACCTTACAACACTCACCCAAAATTGGCATTGTCCCTACTAGAATCACAACATTTCACATACTGTCCTGCTCTCTCCTACTTGTTCTTCTCACTTTCACCACCTGTGGCTGCAGGTTTCTTAGTTGTGGCTTGTCTGTATCCTGGAATGCTGGGGGCCCTATTTGGAAAAAATGGCTACATTTAGATAATTTCAAACAACCCTGGCGTTAAAATAATACCACCCACGATTAATATTTAGGCCTTCCTCCAGCTCCAACATTACAATAATGTGCCCCTTCATCATTGCCATGCCTTATGATCATAATGCGCCCTCCATGCTGCTTTTGCCCCCGTCACCTGGCTCCCCCCCTTTTTCAATCCCACTGTGCCATGCGGCCCCCCTGTTTTTTAACCCCTCTGTGCCATGCCCCCCTTTTTTAACCCCTCTGTGTCATGCTACCTCCCGTCATTTTTAACCTCTCTGTGTCTTGCCCCCCTCATTTTTTAACCCCTCTGTGCCATGCCCTCCCGCATTTTTTAACCCCTCTGTGCCATGCCCTCCCCCTTTTTTTAACCCTTCTGTGCCATACTCCCCCTCATTTTTTAACCCCTCTGTGCCATGCCCCCCTCATTTTTTAACCCCTCTGTGCCATGCCCCCACCTTCGTTTTTAACCCCTCTGTGCCAAGCCCCCCACCTGTTTTTTAACCCCATCTGTGCCATGCCCCCCTTCATTTTTTAACCCCTTCATGCCATGCCCCCTCCCCCGTTTTTAACCCCTCTGTGTCATCCTGCCCCCCTCCCATTTTTTAACCCCTCTGTGTCATCCTGCCCCCCCGTTTTTTTAACCCTTCTGTGTCATGCTGCCCCCCTCGTTTTCCTCCCTTTACTTACCTTTTCCTTTTCTTCTCTCTTCTCTCTTGGTCTTCTCTGCCCCTCTCTGCTCCATTCAGACTGTCTGAATGCTGGGCGTGACATGATGACGTCACCTCCGGCATTCAGACAGTCTGAATAGAGCAGAGAGGAGGGACGCCGGTGCCGCAATCACGTGAGTCACGTGAGTATGTTTATTTTTTTTTAACTACCCTGCTCCCCCCATCAACGACCACCACCCCGCCTCCCCGCCGCAAAAAAAACCAACAAAAAAACAATTAGTTTTGAAAAAAAATAAAATTGTCGTCACTAGGACCCGGGCCGGGCACCTTGGCATGCCCGGGCCCGGGTAATTAGTACCTGCTCCACCCCCTCTTGGCGGCCCTGCATCTAACACAATTCTCAGCCCCACTGCTAATCCCCTTGCACAGTTCCCATTTGCAGTCTATTTGCACAATCCCAAGTCTCATGAGTCTGGCAAGAAAAGGGGCTAAAACTGAAAACTGAACTCAAACAGAACTTCAGGAAGTAGAGGAATGCCCATAGATGCAGAGCACTAGCTGTATTCAGCTGGGCCTTCTTCTCAGTGTCAGTTAAGCTGTATAGCTTTCTCTGCAAGATATGCTGTACATATAGATCCAGATCCCATAGCAGCCACATGGGTATATCAATGACCATGTCCCTGATATTGGCAAAAACTTCTTTCTAGAATGGTATTTTTGTGCATAACTTTGGTTATGTGATAAATATTTTGTATGCGATCATTTACAAATATAGCACTAAAACATATATTGTTGGAAGGGGGACATAAGGTTTTATTTAAAATATGTTTAAAAACATTCACTGCTATATTTGAAGCTGGAGAGAAGCTAAAAGTAGCCAAAAGCAAGCACTGCAGCTAATGACAAGGCTAATTACTAGCAGATGGAAGTACTCTTTACCAATATTAGGCAGCATGTGTCTTGTCTGTGGCTATAATTAACATCTCCTATCTGTAATTCATAATCATGTTGGCAAATAAACAAATAAAAGCTAAATGTGTTAGGCTGCCGGTTTGTTAACTAACTCGCAAAACAGATGACAGAGGTCTTAACCTATAGCAGCCGCCTTTCCCGTAGAGCTTTATGTCTTCACAGGTACTCGGATGCCCCCAGGACTTAACTCTTAGCGTAGTGCAAATTCGTTATTCAATACCGCAGCGGCAGGCCAGAGGAGGCTGAGTGGATGGTAACGGATGGTCAGATGTAGGCTGAGGTCAGGGGTCACAAGCAAGGTAGAATGATCAGATAACACGACAAGGGTCAGGGTCACAGGCAAGAAGGCAAGGTCCAAGGTACAGGCAGAGGTCACAACAGCAGGTCCAATAAAAAAAACAGGCAGAGTATCCACAGGAACTAGGACAAGCAGATACAGGACAAGAGAAGGTTAGCAACAGGGTAAATCCACATTATAACCAGCAGGGAGGCTAAGCCCTCCCTGCCTTAAATACTGACTAATCAGGGCTTTGCCCTGTTACTAAGCACAGGCACAAGGTAATAAATGCTCTTTAATCAGCCTGCAAGCTGTCTATCACGTGCACCCGGCTGCTCTGAGTGGTCGGGGCACGATAGTTAATTTCGGCATCCGGCTGTTGCCCTGGCAGCGGTCAGAGTCGAGAACCCGGAAGTGATGTTCCAGTTGTGATGGAGACGGCCGGGACACCAGGGAGAGGGGCAGGGAGTCGCGGCGGCGCCAACGGCCGCCTCCGCTTCTAACAGCACTTCCCCCTTGAAATGGGGTTGAGGAACCCCGACACCCTGGTTTCCTAGGGAACTGCTTGAAAAACTTCTTGATAAGTTTTTTAGCATGAAGGCTCCTTCGTAGAACCCAGGACCGTTCTTCAAAACCACGATTCCTCCACTGGACCAGAAAGTGGACCTATCCTTGGACTTTTTTAGAATCAAGGATCTTTTGAACAACAAATCTCTGAGATCTATCCAGATCCGGTGACCGAGTACTTGAGTGCTGAGATTGCTGAAGCTGGCTTGGGTCTAACACTGGTTTGAGAAGGGAGCAGTGGAAAGTGTTTGGTATCCTCAAGGCGAAAGGAACCTTTAACCTGAAGGCAACAGGGTTAACTTGTCTGATAATGGTGAATGGTCCAATAAATTTAGGCCCAAGTTTTTTGCAGGGCTGTCTGAGTTTGATGTCGCGAGTAGACAGCCAAATCTTCTGTCCTACTTTGAAAGAGCAAGCCGTACGATGGCGGTCAGAATTTCTTTTAGAGTGGAGTGAGGTTCACCTCAAAGAAGACTGAACTTTCATCCAAATGATCTTGAGGTCTGCAGCAGCTGTAGAACGTATTTCCAGGAGACCAGAAGAACTAAGTGAATATAGGAAATTAGACATGGGGTGGAACCCAAAATTACAATGGAGAAGTATGAGTAGAAGAATGACATGAGTTATTGTATGCAAATTCTGCCCAGGGTAACAGAGAGAAACAATTGTCGTGAAATTCTGAGGTGTATAACCGTAAGAACTGTTCCAGGGATTGGTTAACCCTCTCTGCTTGTCTGTTGGATTGAGGGTGGTATGCAAACGAAAGACTGATATTGATCCCGAGAAGGGTACAGAAAGATATCCAAAACTGTGCAACAAACTGAGTGCCACGATCAGAGACAATATCAGTAGGGGAGCCCATGGAACCGGAATACATGTTGAACAAATAGAATGGCTAGATCTCGTGGACTTGGAAGTCTGGTTAACGGTAGGAAATGATACATCTTGCTGAACCGGTCTACAAACACCAATATGGTGTTATGCCCTGCAGAAGATGGGAGTTTAGCGATAATGTCCATTGATAGGTGTGTCCAAGGTTTCCAGCAATGGATAATAGAACAAGCTGGCTTGAAGGACAGTTCCTAGGGACCTTACTCCTTGCACAACTTTCACAGGACAGAACAAAGTTCCTGACATCTGCAGGTAATGAGGACCACCACATGGAACGAGAAAGAATTTCCACCGTCTTATAGATAACAGGATGCCCGGCAGTCTTGCTGTCATGAGCCTCAGATAGGACCGCTTATCTTAAATTAGTCCAGCATGGATGATAGACGATGGGATTATAGGCAGTGGTTCAGAAACTGGAACATGATGCGACATGAAGCTCCTCGACAGGGCATCTGCCCTGATGTTTTTAGAACCGGGTCTGTAGGTAATTATGAAGTTGAACTGAGTAAAGAAGAGTGCCTAGTGGTCCTGTCTGGGATTCAACCGTTTGGCTCATTGGATATACTGCAGATTCTTGAGATCAGTTATCACAGAGATTACATGCATGGCTCCTTCCAGCCAATGACGCCATTCTTCAAAGGCCCACTTAATAACTAAAAGTTCCCGGTTACCTATGTCATAGTTAGTTTCAGCGGTAGAAAATTTATGGGAGAAATATGCACACGGATGTAAACGGTGAGTATGCGGGTCTTTCTGGGAGAGGACAGTGGCAGCTCCGAATTCAGAGGCATCAGCCTCCAGAAAAAAGGGTATATCTGGATTAGGGTGTCTGAGAGCCTGAGCAGAGACAAATACCTTTTTGAGGGTTTCAAATGTGGTTACCGTCTGAAGGGGCCAATTAGTTGGAGCCATTCCCTTAAGGGTAAGGGTGACAATAGGAGCCACTATATCTGAGAAACCGTGGATAAACCTTCTATAATAGTTTGCAAAACCCAAGAACCTCTGAACAGCTTTGAGGTTATTGGGTTGCACCCAATCTAGAATGGCTTGGACTTTAGTTGGGTCCATGGAGAAACCAGCAGGGGAGATGATGTATTCCAGAAATGACACATTCTGTACCTCAAATTCGCACTTCTTCAACTTGGCAAAGAGATGATGCTCACAAAGTTGTTGGAAAACCTGCTTAACATAACACTGATGCAGAGATAATGACTGGGAATAAATCAGGATGTTATCCAGGTACACGACAATGAACTTACCAAGGAATTCACGGAGTACTTCATAAATTAGGTCTTGAAACACGGCAGGTGCGTTGCTAAGGCCAAACGGCATAACCAGTTACTCGTAGTGGCCAAAATGTGTGTTGAATGCCGTTTTCCATTCGTCTCCCTCTCTGATGCTGATGAGTTTGTATGCCCCGCAGAGATCGATTTTGGTGAAGATGGTGGCAGTCTTTAGTTGGTCAAAAAGCACAGAGATGAGGGGAAGAGGATAGGTATTCTTAATCAGGATTTGATTGAGACCCCGGTAGTCGATGCAGGGACGCCATCCACCAACTTTTTTATAAACAAAGAAGCATCTGTTTCCTACTGGAGATTTAAATGGCCTGATAAACCCTTTTTCCAGATTTTTGTCTATGTATTCCTGCACGACATTGGTCTCGAGACCAGAGAGAGAGTACAACCTCCCTTTAGGTAGTCTTGAACTAGGGATCAGAAAAATGGCTCAATCGAAGTCATGATGTGGAGGTAGAGAGTCTGCTGCTTTGTTAGAGAACCCATCCCGGAACTCATGGTATTGAGGAGGGAGCTGCTCAGGTACTGGTTGCAGGATCCGGTAGGGCAAGGTGAAGTAGGATCGCTAACAGTAAGGGTTCCATTGAGTAATTTCCCCTTTAACCCAATCCACAACAGGGTTGTGAAGGAAGAGCCAGGGATGGCCCAAAATTAAAGGGACAGACGGGCAATCTATGATGAAAAGTGACAGAGCTTCAGAGTGGAGAGCACCCATGGTTAGCTGCACTGGAGATGTCTCACAAAGAATTTTGCCACCAGGCACTGGACTACCATCCAGGCCACACACTATAATAGCGGAATGGAGCTTTACATAGGGAATTCCATCAGAGTGAGTAAACCCGATGTCCAGAAATTTGCCAGCCGCACCACTGTCAATAAAGGACAAGATGGCCACAGAACAATCACCGTAAGAGATGTGCGCCGGAACCAAAACAGCAGTTTTTGGGGAAACGATTTGCAGACATAGGTGAATCTCCCCATAGTTCACTAGGCATGCTCTTCTCCCGATTTGTTGGGACAAGAGCAGGAGAAGTGACCCTTGGTGCCACAGTAGAGGCAGAGGCCTTGAGACCGTCTTCTGTTCTTTTCCTCAGAAGAAAGACGGTGTGCCTCTAATTGCATGGGCTCTTCTGTATCTGTAGATACAGGAACAAAAGCAAAAGAGAAACATGGTGCCTCTTTTTCCACCTTCCTCTCCTTGAATCTTCTAGCAATCTTGATGGCGAGCTGCATGAGGGTCTCCAGGGATGTTGGAGATGGATACTGTACCAGAGTTTCCTTGATCTGTTCTGACAGCCCTAGGCGAAACTGACTACGTAATGCCGGATCATTCCACTCACTGTCAGTCGACCATCGTCTGAATTCAGCGGAGGCCACTAGAACCAGGTCATTATAGAGCAGACCCAAAGCACTAAAGAAAGCATCCACGGACTGCATGATTGGGCTTGTCGGAGCCAGACTAAAGGCCCATGACCGTGGATCATCCTGGAGAAGGGAGATGATGATCCCGACCCACTGTTGTTCCGAGCCGGAAGACCGAGGTCTCAGACAGAAATAGAGCTTACAGCTCTTCTTGAAATTCCGGAACAAACCTCTGTTCCCAGAAAACCGGTCCGGCAAATTCAGCTTGGGTTCTACTGCAGGAGCCAAGGTGACTTGTGAAGTCCTAGAGGCTTCCTCTTGAGCAGACAGACAATGTGATAATCCCTGAACCATCTGAAACAGGGTCTGAATTTGACCAGCCAGGACTTGGGATGGAGATGGGTTGGTTCAGCTTTTATCCATACAGAGGAATTACTCCTAGAATTTTCAAGGCTGGTTATAATGTTAGGTTGCCGGTTTGAAAACTAACTTGCAGAACAGATGACAGAGGTCTTCCCCTATAGCAGACACCTGTCAGGCGCCGTCCCAGCTGTTCTTCCCCTTGGCAGGGACGGACGCCTGTGAAAGCCACTCGGGGCGCCCTGTTGCCTAGCAACAGGGTTGCCGCGCCCCCAGCTCCATCGGGCGCATGCGCACAGGTCCGTCCCGTAGCTAGGCAATTTAAACCTGGCTCTGGCGCCATTAGGGTGCCAGAGTAACAGGTTTCTGCCTCTAGCTTTCCAAGTGAGTGTTTTCCTGTTGTGACCCGGCTTCCTAGACCATCCTCCTGTGTATTTGCTCTCCTGTTGTGACCCGGCTTGTCGACCATCCTCCTTTCTGTGTGCCCCACTTTGTTCCTATGACCTGGGCTTGTTTGACTACTCTCCTGAATTCTCCCTTTGTACCTTGCATTCCAATTGGCTTGACCCGGACCGTCTGAACCTTCTATCACTACACTGGCAATTGACTAATAGGACCGCGACCTGCGTGCCCTGGCAGGCCTGATAGTTTACTCTGGCCATTACGGTTGGCTCTGGGGAGCCCTCTGCTCGTGACCTCCTCCTCCATTTGGGCCAGCGTGTGGAACAGCAAGAGTCTAACCAGACTCAACTCCTGCAGTGTATACAAGGTGTGATATCCCGCCTGGACGCCATGAATCTACCCCAGACAGCTTCTCCGGCTGCAACTCCTCCTAGTGTGAACGCAGCTACGCCCAGGAGTCTACGTATACCTACTTCTGAGAAGTATGATGGTAACCCTAAGGGATGTCGAGGATTTCTCAATCAATGCTCCATCCAATTTGAGCTTGCAACGGAGAATTTCTCTTCTGAGAGAGCCAAGGTAGCCTATATTATATCCCTTCTCACTGGACAGGCCCTGGCCTGGGCTTTTCCAATATGGGAACGGAACGATGTTTCTCTGTATAACTCCACTATATTCAATGAAAATTTTCGGAAGGTATTTGATGAGCCCGGCCGAGTGCCTTCTGCCGCCTCCAGTCTCCTTACCCTCTCGGCTGGTCAGTATGCTGTACAATTCCACACCTTTGCCTCTGAGCTGGGGTGGAACGATGAGGCCTTGACAGCTACTTTTTGACAGGGGTTGTCTGATCCTATCAAGGATGCTCTCGCTTTCCGGGATCTTCCCACCAAACTGGATGAGCTGGTCTCACTTATCGTCAAAGTGGACATTCGTCAACAAGAACGCTCGCTGGAGAGAGACCAAGGCCGCCGCTTCACTTGTTTGGCTCCTCATTTCCAGTCTCCGGCTCCTCTGGCCGAAGAGCCCATGCAGATTAGCCATTCTCGTTTATCCCGAGATGAAAGAGAACGTTGGATTAAGAATCGCCTCTGTTTGTTTTGTGGGGAGCCCGGTCATCTATTATCAACTTGTCCAAAGAGGCCGGGAAACTCTTCCTCCTATTCAATAGAAGGGAGGTTGTCCTAGGATCCAGATTCCGTTCTCCCTATTCTCTTAATGATACCAACTTCCTGATGCCAGTTACCCTCAATACTATGGATACCTCTCTGGAATTCTCTGCCTTTGTGGATTCTGGATCCGCAGGGAACTTCGTTTCCGCCACTCTGGTGTCTAAGCTCTGTATACCCTTTCATCTGTTGCCGCAGCCATTGGTTCTCACCGCAGTGGATGGTAATCGAGTCAGCAACGGTTCCATCACCTGTATCACTAGCCCAGTCTGGTTGCAGGTAGGGATCCTTCATCAAGAGTGGATAAAGTTCTTGGTCATTCCTCAATCCGTCAATTCCATCATTTTGGGTTTGCCCTGGCTCACGACTCATTCTCAACAGTTCGATTGACTTCATACCCAGGTATCCTCCTGGGGTGCTTCTTGCTTCAACAGATGCCTCTCTAAGGTGCACCCACCCACGCACCTGACCTGTCTTTCGTTGGTCTCCCAATGTAAGCTTCCGGAACCATACCTAGAATTACTTGATGTATTTAGCAAATCTGCCGCGGAGAACTTACCTACTCATCCTGCGTGGGATTGCCCCATCGAACTCATGCCTCATAAAACTATTCCCAAAGTTAGGGTTTACCCACTATCTCTACTAGAGACCGAGGCCACGTAAAAATACGTCTGTGACAATCTCCAGTGAGGCTTTATCAGGAAATCCTCCTCTCCCGCAGGGGCTGGATTCTTTTTGTGAAAAAGAAGGACGGTTCCTTAAGACCCTGTATTGATTACCTTCGACTGAATGCAGTAACTATCAAGAACCTCTACCCTCTCCCCCTTATTATGGAACTATTCGATCGCATCCAAGGTGCCAAGATCTTCACAAAACTTGATATGCATTCGTAAGGGCGATGAGTGGAAGACGGCATTCAACACCCGTGATGGGCATGACGAGTACCTGGTGATGCTGTTCGGGCTCTGTAATGCTCCTGCCGTCTTTCAGGATTTCGTCAACGAGACCTTCAGGGACCTTCTGTACCAATCTGTGATTGTCTACCTGGACGACATCCTGATATTTTCTCCTGATCTACACTCCAATCGTCTTCATGTTAAGACGGTTCTCTCTCGTCTCCGACACCACTCCCTGTATTGCAAACTGGACAAATGCCTCTTTGAATGTCCCCAGGTTCCCTTCCTTGGCTATTTGGTGTCTGGTAAAAGCCTCCAGATGGATCCAGAGAAAATCGAGGCAATCCTCATCTGGCCACTTCCCACTGGTCTTAAAGCCACTCAACGCTTCATCGGGTTTTCCAACTACTATCGCCAGTTCATTTGAGACTTCTCATCCATCATCACTCCCATTACGGCCTTGACTCATGAGGGAGCCTGCTGTAAACCATGGCCCCTGGATGCAGTGACGGCCTTCAAGACTCTCAAGAAGGCGTTTATCTCTTCTGCCATTCTCAAACAACCGGAACAAGGTAGACCCTTCTTTCTCGAGGTTGATGCCTCCTCTGTAGGAATAGGCACTGTCTTGTGCCAAAAGTCTTCGTCTGGGTTCTTTGGAGACATGTGGATTTCTCTCCAAAAAATGTTTTGAACTATGGGATTGGAGATAAGGAGCTCCTAGCGGTAAAGATGGCATTAGAAGAATGGCGTTACCTCCTTGAGGGGGCGTTACACCCCGTGACTGTAATGACCGACCACAAAAATCTTACTTACCTTCAGGAGGCATAGGGTCTTAATCCACGCCAGGCCTGCTGGTCCCTTTTTTTTTTCTCGGTTTCAACTCATCCTTACCTTTCGTCCTGGCTCTAAGAATTGCAAAGCCGACACATTATCCAGATCCTTTGATAATGCTGATTCTCTGGTTTCTCCGGACAATAAGACCATTCTTAACCCCGTTCAAGTGGTAGTGCTTACTAATTCCACCACAGTCTCCCCGCCCCCTGGACGCACCTTTGTAGATCCACATCTCCGTCCCAAGTTGCTGTGCTGGGCACATGAATCTAAGTTTGCAGGCCATGCCTGCTACAAGAAGACTAAAGAATTTATTTATAGATACTACTGGTGGCCCTCCCTTGGTCCGGATGTATGCAAGTTTGTGTCGGCTTGCCGCATATGTGCTCGCAACAATACTCCTAGGCAGAGTCCTTCTGGCCTCCTACTCCCTCTTCCCATTCCTGATTTCCCCTGGATCAGCATCACAATGGACTTTATACCGATCTTCCTCTAAGCCACAACTACAATACCATCTGGGTTGTGGTAGATCGTTTCTCCAAGATGTCCTACTTCATTCCCTGTAAAGGCCTTCCCTCAGCCTCTGAGCTAGCAAATCAGTTTCTGAAAAATGTATTCCGTCTCCATGGGTGTCCTCAAGAGATTATCTCCAATCGCGGAGTTCAATTTGTGGCAAAATTCTGGAGAGCCTTCTGTAGAAAACTCGGGGTCAAACTCAAATTCTCTTCTGGTTATCACCCTCAGACAAATGGACAGATGGAACGAGTGAATCAGGATCTGGAGTGTTTCCTGCGATGTTTTTCTTCTGAACATCAAGCTTCCTGGAGTAGTTTCTTTATTGGGCTGAGTTTGCACATAACAACCTTTTACATTCCTCCTGGGGCTATTCTCTTTTCTTCATTGTTTATGGGAAACATCCTACACCCCCCCTCTTATCAGAGGTTCTGGCATCTACTGTGCCTGCAGCTGACTCCCTCATCCACGACTTTTCGCAAATCTGGACCAATGTCTATGCAATGGTACAAGATGGTTGCCGATCGCCACCGAAGAAACCTTCCTGTATTGAAGGTTGGAGATCACGTGTGGCTTGCTATCCGTAACCTCAGAATTCGTGTTCCCTCCATGAAATTAGCTCCTCGTTTCATTGGACCATTTGCAATCTCCCAAATTATTAATCCAGTCTCATACATACTCGCTTTACCACCTTCCCTCAGGATCCACAACACATTCCACATCTCTCTGCTAAAACCCCTGGTCCTCAACGAAATCTTCAAAGAGCCAGTTGCTCCTCCACCCATCAAGACCTCCCTGTGGGATGGGTATGAAGTAGAGCGTATCTTGAAGGCCCGTTCATTCATGGGAAATTTCAGTAACTGGTACACTGGAAGGGCTACGGCCCCGAGAAGAGATCCTGGGTTTCTGAGGCTGATCTACACGCTCTCCTTCCAAGATTTCTAAAGAGGACCAACCCTTCTTTTGGGGAGAGAGAGGGGGGGTACTGTCAGACGCCGTCCCCGCTGTTCTTCCGCTTGGCGGGGACAGACGCCTGTGATAGCTGCTCGGGGCGGCCTGTTGCCTAGCAACAGGGATGCCGCGCCCCCAGCTCCGTGGGGCGAATGCGCACAGGTCCATCCCACTGCTAGGCAACGGGACGCTATTACCGGCACTCTGTGTGCCTGAATCAGTCTCCTCCTATCCATGCCTTCCTGCCCCTATTTAAACCTGGCTCTGGCGCCATTAGGGTGCCAGAGTAACAGGTTTCTGCCTCTAGCTTTCCAAGTGAGTGTTTTCCTGTTGTGACCCGGCTTCCTAGACCATCCTCCTGTGTATTTGCTCTCCTGTTGTGACCCGGCTTGTCGACCATCAAACTTTCTGCGTGCCCCACTTTGTTCCTGCGACCTTGGCTTGTTTGACTACTCTCCTGGATTCTCCAATCCCTTTTGCGTTCCGATTGGCTTGACCCGGACCGTCTGACCCTTCTATCACTACAATGGCAACTGACTAATAGGACCGCGACCTGCGTGCCCTGTGCAGAGAAGTCCAAAACCCCTTGCGGGGGTCCCTGGTGAATACCAGGGGTTCGTTAGACTCTGCACCTACTAGCTCAGTAGCGCTAATACCGGTTAGTGTTTTCCTCTATTCAGTCCTGACACCGCCTTTCCCGTAGAGCTTTATGTGCTCACAGGCACTCGGATGCCCCCAGGACTTAACTCTTAGCGCAGTGCAAGTTCATTATTCAATACTGCAGCGGCAGGCCAGAGGGGGCTGCATGGACGGTAACGGATGGTCAGACATAGGCTGAGGTTAAGGGTCACAAGCAAGGTAAAATGGTCAGATAACATGCCAAGGGTCAGGGTCACAGGCAAGAAGACCAGGTCCAAGGTACAGGAAGAGGTCACAACAGCAAGTCCAATAGAAAAAACAGGCAGAGTATCCACAGGAACTGGAACAAGCAGGTACAGGACAAGAGAAGGTCAGCAACAGGGTAAGTCCACGCTATAACCGGTATAGAGGCTAAGCCCTCCCTGCCTTAAATACTGACCAATCAGGGCCCTGTAACTAACCACAGGCACTAGATAATAAATGCTTTGACTGTTTAATCAGCCCGCGGGCTGTAGAGCACGCAGTCGGCTGCTCTGAGTGGCTGGGGTGCCATAGTAGTTAATTTTGACTTCTGGCCGTTGCCCTGCCAACCTGGAAGTGATGTCCAAGTCATCATGGAGACGGCGGGACACCAGGGAGAGGGGCAGTGAGTCGCCCGCGGCCGCTGCAGCTCCTAACCAAATGTTTATATTTTCAGAGTCCTCAAGAATTGTGAATTTTTGCAAGATCATTAATGATTTTAGTAAATGAATAAACGATGATAAACTAATGGTAGTAAATAAATAAATATCTAGAGATACCATACTTCTCTTCAGATCAGAAAAATCATTCCATGATTTTCTGTTCTAGGGGTAAATGTATCAAGCTCCGATTTTGAAAATCCAGCTATTTTCTTGTGGGTGTTTCATCTCGAAGATGTATTAAAATGAGATATTATGTAAAATCGCCAGAGATGTGTTTCTGTCAAAATCGCCATTTCCAAAATCGATAGAGATCAAAGTTTCGACTGTTTGTCACTCTAGCTATAAAAGTCTCAAATGTATGAAGCTGCGATTAAGCAAACTCTCCTGAGTTTGCTTTAAAAATCGTTAAATGCAACACGCTGCATCCTAACTGCGAGATTAGTAAACACGTCACTGTTACACTGGTCTGCCTATAGAGCCGCAGATTCCCGCAGCTGTCAAAAGTTTAAAAACAGATAAAAGTTTTTTTTAAAAAAAACAGTGGGGTCCCCCCGTCTGAGCACTATTAACCCTAGTGCTGGCAGCCTACAGCTGGTTGTGTTAAAATCAAGGAAAGATTTTCATGCAACCAGCACTAGGCAAACCAGCCTGTGGTGGGTGGCACTATAGCAGAGGGACACGTGGCAGGGGTCCCCCTGCCATGATGACAACCAACCCCAGTCTGTTCAGTGCTGGACTGGATTCCCTAGGGAGTGGGATCCGCTGAAAAAAACGAGCGTGCTCCCCCTCTAGGAATAAACTGCCCAGTGCTGAAAGCACTAGAGCTCCTCCTACCCCTGATTTCTTTATCTGTTGTCAGCAGATTTTAATCCAAAAATGCTTGTAAACCATGTCCCAAAATAAATTTGTAATTCCTAATGTTCCTGCTTGAAATGTCCAAATAAATTTGTAATTCCAAATGTCCCTGCTTGTAAATATCTTCTGTTCTTCTTGACAATAAGGGCCCCCTTGTTGCTCGCTGTCTTCTGTTTTTCAGCCCAGGAGGGCCCCCATATTTGTAATCCAAACTAGAACATGTTTGGTTTAAAGGGAAAAAAAAAAGAGAGAGACGGCGCTAAACAGCTTGTACAGTGTAAAAGTGTTACACAATGACTATAACAGAGCCGCAAGCTCTATTTATTGTCTAAGGGAATTTCCCATGCTGTCATGGTCTCTCATTTTTTTTTAACCAAGCATGTTCTGGTTTGGATTACAAACCCTACTCCAATTATAAATCTGTCCCCACATTTTAAATTTAGCTCCCCCTCTTATGCACATGGTTTTGCTATGGTGAAAAGTTACTAATTTTTTTTGCTTTAATTTCCTTAATAAATCAGGCCCATTATATTCTTCTCAATTTCCATTCCTTTATATTTGTTCAAACTAGAGATAGGCGGGCTTGGTTCCCCGAGATCCAAATCCACCCAAATTTTGCCTATCCGAGTACCGAGCAGAGCCGAGCAGGCTCGGTACTCTCCAGCCCATTCGGAATCAAAATCGTGGCAAAACGTCATTGTGACATATTTCTATTTCTGAGCTCGGTTCTCACGAGATTTAAAAGGCATAAATACCAGCCTCCACAGCAAAACCATCGCCATTTGAAGAGGGAGAGAGCAGGGTTAGGTCACAGGCTATATCAGCGCAGGGACAGAGCAATAATTGGACACATTATTGTTTCTATTCTATACAATTCTAAAATTAATACCAATTGTTAGAGCACTAAGAGAGGAGGATAGAGGGGTTTTTTTTTCAATTTCTGGCACTCCATGTGCTTTTGGGGTGTTTTGCAGCTTTTCCATTGTTTTGCAGTAATTTTTCTGGCTGTCAAAAGTCATATTTGTCAGCAGTATCTAAAACAATATTTAGCACTACAAGTGCTTTTGGGGTGTCCCATATTCCCCAGTGTATTACAGTAATTTTTCTGGCTGTCAAAAGTCATATTTGTCAGCAGTATCTATCTAATACAATTTTGGCACTACAAGTGCTTTGGCCTCATTAAAATGGATTCAAAGCAGTCCACATATGAGCAGAAACAGCAACCCTGTTCTGTCACCAGTCCTGATGGTAGTGTTCCCAGTATGACATCTGGGAAAGGCGATGTCAAAGTACATAGTCTTTTGAAATCAGGGAAAAAAAACACACACCCAAAAAATTTTTACCGTGTTGAAACGAAAAAGAAGTGTAACTGAGGAAAAGTTAAGTACCGATAAAAAAAAAATTGCCAACATGCCATTCTACACACACAGTGGAAAAGAAAGAATGAGGCCTTCGCCTTCCTCTATTAGTGGCAGATCCAAAAATGTTACCGAGCCTTCTTCTTGTACGGTCACTCGTGACCAAGCAAGACCAAAAAGTGGTGCACAACTACTTTTATGCGTCAAAGCCGAGCTGCAAGAAAACATTAAGGCAGTAGAGGATAATGTATGCTCTGAATCAGAAATGACAACAATCCCTGTGGAGAGTCCATCCAACAATGGTATGACTAATCGTTAGCATTCTGTTAGTGTACCCAGCGTTGGACTGGCCCAGCGGGCTACCGGTGAAATCACCGGTAGGCCCGTCTACCTTACGGCCACACTCCCTTTTAACTGTGGGCGGAGCTTACCTGGAGACCCGTTGTCCCACTACGGTCCTCTCCGGCGTCCCCGCTGCTCAATTGCGATCGCAGCTACAATCGTAATTGAAAGATGACTGGCTGTCACTGACAGCCAGTCATCTTTCAATTGCAATCGCAGCTGCAATCATGTGACCCGCCCCCTCCCCCTGTCAGCTGATGTTCCCGCGCCACTGAAGAAGGGAGAAGGGATCCTGTCCTGCAGCAATCAACATATCGGTAAGTATATTCTTTAACCATTTGTTTATACTATATATATATATATATATATATATATATATATATATTTATATATACAAGTTAACCCGTGCATGATACTCATGCATTTTTTTGTCAAATAATGTCAGTATACCAAATATCAGGTCATTCGGATGAGCCCTTTCTGAGAAAATAGTTTTTTCCACAGACACACACACACTAACACACGCCGCTACACATGCAGGGGGGGATCTAGAAAATGTTTGTTCCCCGGGGGGATGTTAGGGCGGGGCGATTTAGGCAACGCCCCTTTCCGACTTCTGAGGCTGCCGGGGGCCGCACAGTATGTGCAGGTCCGCTCGGCAGTGACAGGCAGGGACAGTGTGCTGCCCGGCTGCTCTGATTGTGTTTAAAACACAATCAGAGCAGCCGGGCAGCACACTGTCACTGCCAAACGGACCTGCACATACTGTGCAGCCGTCGGCAGCAAACCCCTGCTAGGGGGGGGCGATTGCCCCGATAGCACCCCCCTGGATCTGCCACTGTACACATGTGTGTTCATGAGGTAAAATTACCTCACGAAAATGAGTTTGACCCCTCAACTCGTCAATAATGTCAGTATATCAAATTTCAGCCCTTTTTGAGGGTTTTTTTCCACACACACTAAGAATTTAGTAGGTCAGTTAACCCGTGCATGATACTGATGCATTCTAGTCAAATCAAGCTACTTAAGGTGTTAAAAACTCTCCACTGTCACCCCCGGCAACCACCAACCACTCCCAACTGTCACTTCTCCTTCAAGAAATATATAGGTCGGTGTATAACTCTGCCCAGCAGGTGGCGCTGCAGCTTGGTTTTTTTTTTTCACACACAGACAGACTAACACACGCCACTAGGCATTTATATTATAGATATATATTTATATAGTGTGTGTGTGTGTGTGTGTGTGTGTGAATTGGGGACACTTGTGTGGCATAACATTTGGGGCACTACTGGGTAGCATAACATTGGGGGCGCTATGTGGCATAACATTTGGGGCACTACTGGGTGGCATACCATTGTTTTGGGGGGCACTACTATGTGGCATAGTGGGGCTGCCTATCTATACTAAACTATAGGGGGATGTATATTCTTTCTTCAGTATATCTCAAACATGTAAAGAAAACATACAGACAAACATCGTGCGGATGGTAGACACAAAATGTACAATTTTCAACCGTCACCCACGATAAATAAAATGCACACGGTGGTAAGTATTTATAATAAAAATCCAATAGGTGTCATAACATAACTCTTCAGAGAAACACCCCTTAGGGGTATATGCTTACGAGACAAAACTCGAACATGCACTTCAAACAGCTGTCTTAAATCCAATTGATCACTTTCCAGACACGATAACCACCTTTTACGTTCCCTCAGCACATGTAATGAAGAGTTGAAACCAAAAAGGACATCTCGTGTGATACAATTTAAAATTTATTGCAACAAAGTACTAAAATTTCATTCCTCAACCAAGAATGGTTGAAACAAATAAAAACTCGTACCAGAGACTGAGCTCCCACAATCACATAACAGGTTCTTTTGATAAAGATGATACATCAAAAGTTTACACAACATCCGTCACCTGTGACTGTGTGATCACGCTCCGGTTTCTTCCAATATAGCCAACGTGTTTCGACCCTTAAACGGGGGTCTTTATCAAGGTACAAATGTGTCCATAATACAGACAGCTTTATATAGTCCATGTGTGGAGACCATGCCGATCTTCAAGCATCCCGATTGGTCCTTTTCCTGTGACTCTTAACATCGCTCCTCCTTCTAACCTCACTTCGAGGCTTGGCTTTAAATAACTTTATTGTTCCATTCCAATGTAACGTCTTAGTGTTCACAGAGATATTCCATTATACTCCGGACATCGTTAAGGTGAAAAACGGATATGTAACAACAGAAATGCTTACATTAATAAAACCGGACTAACTCTTACACTAAAAATCACCCATCCACCAATGCCTTGTATGTCATATCTATATGAAATCTTATGATTACCTTTATATGGATGTTCAGGACAACCTTATAATACTATACTATACAACTTTATGGATATAACTGTATAAATCACAATGTCATAATATTTATACCGCAGTTATGTTAATACATCTACTGAAACCCATATAATAAAATCACAATATCTTTTTCAAGCTGCCATACATGGCCATTTTAACATTAGCAGAAAAATATATGAACCTATAAGTGTTCATCATCTAGACATCTTAACTCCATAAAAGACATGGGATAGATGACAAAGGATCATCATATTACGACCCACTTATAATTCATATATTCTTCCCCTCACTATAAATTACACATATCATGCAATATCTGTAGTGAAACAGAACAATATATTTCTCATATTATAAGAACAACTTAATTTCAAAATCAGAGTTTAACCCTGTAGGTACTAATGCCTGTAGTGTATATATCCATTGCATTTCAGCTTTGGCTAAAGTACCTCCCAAATCCCTATTTTTCCATGATGTTTCGATCATTTGTACGCCCCAAAAAGCTTGTATATGTTGAGGATTGCATAAATGAACATTCTTAAAGTGTTGAGATAGAGAATGTGTTTCAAAGCCTTTCTTAATGTTGTAGATGTGTTCCCTCAATCTTGTTTTTAAGGGACGGGTAGTCTTACCTACATACACTTTCCCACATCTGCATTTAATAACATAAATAACGTTACTTGTGTTGCACGTGATGAATTGATTAATTTTAAATTTATGCCCATTAATCTCCAAATCTGTGGTCTTCATTTTATCCGATCTGCATGTTCTGCAGGCCATGCAGATACCGCATCTATGAAACCCCACTGTTCTGATGGATTTCTTTGTATCTTCCGGTAAACTGCTCCTTACAATTTTATTTTTTAAATTCGGTGCTTTTTTATAAATAAAAACTGGTTTATCCGGAATGAAATTTCCTATTACCTCATCACGCTTCAAAAGATTCCAATTTCTCTTAAAAATATTCTCTACACACTTATGTTCTTTAGTGAATTCAGAAATGAACGCCCACTCAAAACTCTTTGACATGTTGTTCACATCTGAATTCTTATTTTTGATGAGAGTTTTTTGGTCACAATTTAATGCTTTTTCTTCTGCTTTTCTTAAACTATCCTCACTATAACCTTTTATCATAAAGGCTTCTTTCATTTCTTTAATTTGAGTCTGGCATACTATATTATCCGAACAGTTCCTTCTCACTCTTTTCATCTGTCCCAAAGGGATATTATCCAACCAAACAGCATGATGGTGACTTTCTCTTTGAATATAACTGTTGGTATCAGTTGGTTTCTTATATGTTTTCGTATGTAGTTGGCCCTCATTAATATAGACTGTAATATCTAGAAAGTTGACCTCTGTTCTACTAATGTGAAAAGTCAATTCAATATTTTGGTTGTTATTGTTCAAATATAAACAAAATGAATCCAAATCACTCTCTGTTCCTCTCCAGATAAAAAATATGTCGTCTATATAACGTAACCAGGTCACCAGGTTCGCCCCAAACTCATGACCCTCCCAAACATGCGAATTCTCCCATTGGTTCATGAATATATTCGCATAGCTTGGGGCAAACCTGGTGCCCATGGCCGTCCCGACACACTGTGCGTAATAATATCCTCCAAAACGAAAATAACTATGTGTTAAAATAAAAAGAATTCCTTCTTCAATGAAATTCTTTATACCCTCAGTGTATTCTGATCCTTTAAGTGCTGTCGAAACCGCACTCAATCCTAGTTCATGCTGAATAATGGTGTACAGTGATTTTACGTCCGCTGTTACTAATATTAATTCTGGATCCCAATTTACCTGAGCTAAACTCTGCAAAAAACTTTGTGTATCTCTTAAATATGATTTACCCTTCTTCGCTAAAGGTTGAAGATATGTATCAATAATCTCTGATAGGTTGACAGTTGCAGAACCCATGCCCGATATAATGGGTCTTCCTGGGGGTTTCAATGGATTTTTGTGGATCTTAGGTAATGTATATAAGACTGGGGTTTTAGGGAATGGGATAATCACAAATTCAAGAATATCCTTATCTAAGACACTCTCTTCAATATATTTAGTGATCAATTTTCTCAAATCATCAATAATAGAATCAGTGGGGTCGGATTTTAGTTTCTTATACGTATTGTCTGAGTTTAATTGTTGTAAAATTTCTTGGGTATAGTACTCTACATCCATTATAACTACTGCACCCCCCTTATCCGCTGGTTTAATAACTATTTGCTTATTCTTTCTTAAATTCTCTATCGCACATCTTTCTTTGTATGTTAAGTTATGAGTTTTATTCCCTTTCCAGTATTTCTTCTTTCCAATCTTTTTAATTTCTTCCGTTATGATCTTATTGAAAGTTTCAATAAAATTTCCTTTTACATATGTGGGGAAGAACACAGATTTTTTCTTGAATTTATTCTTTTCTTTGAAGGTGTTATTCTCTTCTATTTTATTCTGATCTTTACCTAGAAAGAACTTTTTTACCGTAATTTTCCGTATAAACTTTTGTAGTTCTACATATAGATTAAATTCATTCAAGTTGTTCGTGGGAGCAAATTTTAAACCTTTCTCCAATACAGACAATTCTTCTTTAGATAATTCGATCTTACTCAAATTGTATACATTAGAGACCCCATTTATTATACTGCTATTTTGTATTTTACCAAGATCTCTAGTTTCTATTCCATTTAATTGTTCTGTCAAAATCTGCCCACATTCTCCTATTCCTTCATAGACTACTCTATTCCTTTTTCTCTTTCTTTTTGTTCTGCCCCCCTTTCTACCTCTTCTTCTCTTTCTTTTTACCTCCAACGATTTCTGCTTAACCTTCTTTCTAAAAAAGGATGTACATATGCTGAGGATGTCTCTCCTGGTTCTTCATCATTCCATTCATCAAGGATTTGAAACTCATTCCTTAAAGGTATGTCAAAATTATTCTCTTTTCTATCAGAATTTCGTAAATGTGTATATCTCCCTTCATTAATGCCCTCAGAATGTCTGAAATTATCCGAGATCCTCCATTCATTCCTTTCATTAAAATCCCTCCTTTTTAAGTTCTTTCTAGGGTCCTCAAATCTCTGATTAGACTCTGAATGAACATGGGAATATTTTCTATTCCTTCTAAATGGTGGAACTTTCTTTCTGGAAACAGGCCTGTTGAATCTACCTGAAATATTATCTCTTATTCTCTCAGGTGCCTGTTTAAAATTCCCCACATGTCCTATCCAATTGGGGTTATTATTGTCATTAACCCTAAAATTCGGGATCAAAGGGACGTGCCTACCACTATCTCTTTTTGGATGTTGATTTTCCCCCTCCTCTGCTGATCTCATATCTCTCTGAAACTTTTTGCGTTTTCTATTCATAGTTTCTTTTGAATCTTTCTGTATCCTCTTCTCAATGTTTGTCTCTATTCGTTTATACTCCTGTAAATTGTGGAAAGGTTGAAGAAGGGAGTCATATTCCTCTATCTCATTTTCTAATTTTCTTAAATCCTCTCTTCTATCTTTCAAAATAAGATCCATCAAAGAGAAGGAACAAGTATTCAAAATTTTAGTCCATTCCTCCTTGAATGTAGATGAAGCAAGTTCAAAAGAGGGATGTTTATCTATGACTAATCCTTTAGGTATCACTTGTGCAGCTATATATTTCTCAAGTGATACCACCTCCCACCATAATCGGTTCTCCTTTATAAGTGTTTTTTCTAATTTATACATAATACTTTCTAATTCATCTTTATGTATATTGACCTCTCTTTCATTTTTTGAAAAAATATCATCTACCCAGAAATTTCTTCTATTCCTATGAGCGAACATGGTGCTAGCCTATAATACTCCTATAGTGGAAATTCAATCGATGGCACAAAGATAAGAGTATACCTGGGCGCTCCACTAAGATATGCAGCCTAAATATGTGACTGTGAACCCCACTAAAAATTCACAATATGGCAATATTTAACAATACAATAGTCACATACTTTGGGCACTTTCTTTAACACTCAATCCGTTATATAAATTTTCACCTTGTATGGGGAAACGTATAAATCCATACGATGTATATTCTTTCTTCAGTATATCTCAAACATGTAAAGAAAACATACAGACAAACATCGTGCGGATGGTAGACACAAAATGTACAATTTTCAACCGTCACCCACGATAAATAAAATGCACACGGTGGTAAGTATTTATAATAAAAATCCAATAGGTGTCATAACATAACTCTTCAGAGAAACACCCCTTAGGGGTATATGCTTACGAGACAAAACTCGAACATGCACTTCAAACAGCTGTCTTAAATCCAATTGATCACTTTCCAGACACGATTTGTTTTTATCTGGAGAGGAACAGAGAGTGATTTGGATTCATTTTGTTTATATTTGAACAATAACAACCAAAATATTGAATTGACTTTTCACATTAGTAGAACAGAGGTCAACTTTCTAGATATTACAGTCTATATTAATGAGGGCCAACTACATACGAAAACATATAAGAAACCAACTGATACCAACAGTTATATTCAAAGAGAAAGTCACCATCATGCTGTTTGGTTGGATAATATCCCTTTGGGACAGATGAAAAGAGTGAGAAGGAACTGTTCGGATAATATAGTATGCCAGACTCAAATTAAAGAAATGAAAGAAGCCTTTATGATAAAAGGTTATAGTGAGGATAGTTTAAGAAAAGCAGAAGAAAAAGCATTAAATTGTGACCAAAAAACTCTCATCAAAAATAAGAATTCAGATGTGAACAACATGTCAAAGAGTTTTGAGTGGGCGTTCATTTCTGAATTCACTAAAGAACATAAGTGTGTAGAGAATATTTTTAAGAGAAATTAGAATCTTTTGAAGCGTGATGAGGTAATAGGAAATATCATTCCGGATAAACCAGTTTTTATTTATAAAAAAGCACCGAATTTAAAAAATAAAATTGTAAGGAGCAGTTTACCGGAAGATACAAAGAAATCCACCAGAACAGTGGGGTTTCATAGATGCGGTATCTGCATGGCCTGCAGAACATGCAGATCGGATAAAATGAAGACCACAGATTTGGAGATTAATGGGCATAAATTTAAAATTAATCAATTCATCACGTGCAACACAAGTAACGTTATTTATGTTATTAAATGCAGATGTGGGAAAGTGTATGTAGGTAAGACTACCCGTCCCTTAAAAACAAGATTGAGGGAACACATCTACAACATTAAGAAAGGCTTTGAAACACATTCTCTATCTCAACACTTTAAGAATGTTCATTTATGCAATCCTCAACATATACAAGCTTTTTGGGGCGTACAAATGATCGAAACATCATGGAAAAATAGGGATTTGGGAGGTACTTTAGCCAAAGCTGAAATGCAATGGATATATACACTACAGGCATTAGTACCTACAGGGTTAAACTCTGATTTTGAAATTAAGTGGTTCTTATAATATGAGAAATATATTGTTCTGTTTCACTACAGATATTGCATGATATGTGTAATTTATAGTGAGGGGAAGAATATATGAATTATAAGTGGGTCGTAATATGATGATCCTTTGTCATCTATCCCATGTCTTTTATGGAGTTAAGATGTCTAGATGATGAACACTTATAGGTTCACTTTTTTGTTTTACCTAAAGATTTTTGCTATAAAGGTTACATGTATTTAGCTTATTGTTAGATTTGTTTTTAATGTGAAGTGTGATTTCACATATATTTTTCTGCTAATGTTAAAATGGCCATGTATGGCAGCTTGAAAAAGATATTGTGATTTTATTATATGGGTTTCAGTAGATGTATTAACATAACTGCGGTATAAATATTATGACATTGTGATTTATACAGTTATATCCATAAAGTTGTATAGTATAGTATTATAAGGTTGTCCTGAACATCCATATAAAGGTAATCATAAGATTTCATATAGATATGACATACAAGGCATTGGTGGATGGGTGATTTTTAGTGTAAGAGTTAGTCCGGTTTTATTAATGTAAGCATTTCTGTTGTTACATATCCGTTTTTCACCTTAACGATGTCCGGAGTATAATGGAATATCTCTGTGAACACTAAGACGTTACATTGGAATGGAACAATAAAGTTATTTAAAGCCAAGCCTCGAAGTGAGGTTAGAAGGAGGAGCGATGTTAAGAGTCACAGGAAAAGGACCAATCGGGATGCTTGAAGATCGGCATGGTCTCCACACATGGACTATATAAAGCTGTCTGTATTATGGACACATTTGTACCTTGATAAAGACCCCCGTTTAAGGGTCGAAACACGTTGGCTATATTGGAAGAAACCGGAGCGTGATCACACAGTCACAGGTGACGGATGTTGTGTAAACTTTTGATGTATCATCTTTATCAAAAGAACCTGTTATGTGATTGTGGGAGCTCAGTCTCTGGTACGAGTTTTTATTTGTTTCAACCATTCTTAATTGAGGAATGAAATTTTAGTACTTTGTTGCAATAAGTTTTAAATTGTATCACACGAGATGTCCTTTTTGGTTTCAACTCTTCATTACATGTGCTGAGGGAACGTAAAAGGTGGTTATCGTGTCTGGAAAGTGATCAATTGGATTTAAGACAGCTGTTTGAAGTGCATGTTCGAGTTTTGTCTCGTAAGCATATACCCCTAAGGGGTGTTTCTCTGAAGAGTTATGTTATGACACCTATTGGATTTTTATTATAAATACTTACCACCGTGTGCATTTTATTTATCGTGGGTGACGGTTGAAAATTTTACATTTTGTGTCTACCATCCGCACGATGTTTGTCTGTATGTTTTCTTTACATGTTTGAGATATACTGAAGAAAGAATATACATCGTATGGATTTATACGTTTCCCCATACAAGGTGAAAATTTATATAACGGATTGAGTGTTAAAGAAAGCGCCCAATGTATGTGACTATTGTTTTGTTAAATATTGCCCTATTGTGAATTTTTAGTGGGGTTCACAGTCACATATTTAGGCTGCATATCTTAGTGGAGCGCCCAGGTATACTCTTATCTTTGTGCTATAAACTATAGGGGGGCTGACTATACTATACTATAGTGAGGGGGGGCTGCACAAAGAACACTATAGGGAGGGGGTTATGGGACCTTTAATGCTGAGGTGGTTTGGGTCTATAATTGAATGTGGGGCTGAGTGTGGGAAGGAGGGCTATCTATTAAATGTGAATATTAATTATTTAATGCTAGGAATGGTCGTGAGAAATGGATGTATTAAATGTAAATGCTATTAATTTATTGCTGGGGCTGTTTGGAGGGAGGGTAATAGGTTTATTTATTAAATGGGAATAATATTAATTTAATGTTGGGGTTGGTTGGAGGGAAATTGATCTATTTATCAAATGTGAGCACTATTACTTTAATGTTGAGGCTGGAGAGAGGCCTAATTATTAAATGTGGGTGCTGTTGATTTAAAGTCAGGGATTGTTGGCGTTTCTAAATGTACCCATTATTTTTTTCAAATAGGGCCCTCAACATTCCAGGATCCAGACAATCCAGGTCATGTGAAAATACAAGTCCTAGCATACCCTTACAGCAATAAGCTGCTATATATTGGCAAAGAATGCTGGGGCTTGTAGTTTCACAACTCCTGGAGTACCACAGGTTAGCCAAGCCTGGTCTAGTGGGACAATCCTGAGTTTTGGTGACTGTTCTGCCCAATCTAAGGGGCAGGTCAAGACTGTGTATTCTTTATACACACACTGTATGCTTTATATACTACACTAAGGTGCTAGCTGTCCTTGGTGGAATGACCACTCCCCCTCTAGTGTCAGGTCCCGCCTCTATGATGACTGACCACACCCCCTCTAGTGTTGCAGTCCCCCGGTTGGCCCCTTTATGCCCCAGTCCGACACTGAGTGTACCCATAAAGAAGGGCCCTTTCAGCAGTTCTGCTGATGTGTGCCTGAACAGCCCGAGTGTAGCCGTTGATACACAAATTGAGGATGCCACTTTAGAATTAGAATAGGATGAGGGGGAGATTTGTGTAGGCGACGAGGGCGCTAATAAGGATGTTGATGAGGATGAGGTTGTTTGTGTAAGTCCTGCACCAGTGGCAGCAGTTCTGGCACGTGACAAGAAAAAGGCCATAGTCATGCCTGGCCATAAAACAAAAAAATCCACTTCTTATGTGTGGAATTATTTCTACCCCAATCCAGACAATTGTATAGCCATTTGTAGTGTATGTCAAGCCACAGTCAGTCGAGGTAGGGACCTTAACCATCTAGGAACCTCGTCTATGTTAAGCCATTTGACGAGAGTTCATGGCAAAGTATTGGAAAAAGCTGAAAGTTCTTCCCAAAAAATTACAAGCACTCCAACATCAGCTAGGACCCTCCGGTCACCGACATCCCGACGGCTAAAAAATACACCCACCACACCCTCCTCATAAATATCCTCATAAATATCCTCAATAGCGCTTGGAGTTAGCCCTGCATCCCACTTATTAAGGCTGGATGACTCCTGCACTATTATTGATTCCTCTGAAGAAAGTGTTAATCCCACTGCTGCTGCTGTTGCTGCTGCTGGGGGTGAATCGTCAGCCCAGAGGAAGGCCAAGAAAAAGAGCAGTCCTACATTTCAACAAATAACTGTGAAACCATCATTTGCTAGGGGAAGCAAATATGACAGCAGTCACCCAGTCGCCAAGCGAATCACAGACGCCATGGCTACCATGTTAGTGTTAGATCTGTGTTAAATATCCACAATAAACGCAGCTGGTTTTTCAAAGTTAATTGAGGTTTTGTGTCCGCGTTACAGAATTCCATCGCGACACCATTTTTCCCGTAAAGCTATTACACAACTATACCAAAAAGTGTGTACAAATGTAGAGATTGCGCTGAAAAATGCCACTCTGCCCACTGTCCACTTAACCACAGATATGTGGACAAGTGAAAATGGTCAAACCAAAGACTATGTGACTGTGACAGCCCACTGGGTTGGTCATTCACCTTCACCAACAGGAACAGCAGCAGCATGTACACCACTACGTAACATTTGTCACAGGCAGGCCACTCTTTCTATCACCGGCTTCACTAACTGGCATACAGCTGACAATTTGTTATGTAAACTAAGAGATGTGATTGATACATTGCTTATATCACTTGGACCCTTCCCAGGATATGTCAGTTCTGATAACGCCAACAATATAGTGCGAGCATTACAGCTAGGTGAATTCTATCACATTCCCTGTTTTGCTCACACCATCAACTTGGTGGTGTAGAGCTTCCTACAAAATAACCATGAGGTGCAGGAGATGCTTTCGGTGGCCGTAAAATTTCAGGCCATTTCAGGCATTCTTCCACAGCATGTAGGAGATTGCAGCAGCTCCAAGAACAGTTTAACTTGCCCTGGCACCAACTTAAGCAAGAGGTGTTAACTAGGTGGAATTCCACCCTCTACATGCTTCAGAGGATGGAGGAACAGCGCAAAGCCATCCAATCGTATTGCACAAGCCATGACATTGGGAAAGGAGGGGGGATGTATTTCACTCTTGCACAGTGGGGAATCCTTTCAGTGCAAGGTGCTGAAACCATTTGAAGTTGTGACGTGTGAAGTGAGTGCAGATTCTGCTAGTTTGAGCCAAGTCATTCCTTTAATTAGACTATTGGAAAAGCAGCTTGAGAAACTGAAGGAGGAGATGAAAGGAAGCAATTCCGCAAAGTATGTTGGCCTTGTAGATCAAGTACTTAATTCGCTTCACAATGATCCTCGAGTTAAGATCTTGAACTCAGATCAGTATGTTTTGGCCACTGTGCTTGATCCAAGCTTTAAGACCTACATTGAGTCTTTGCTTCAAAATGAACGAGATGTGAACTTTTGCAAGGAGCTATTGCTCAGCAAAATGTCCGCTGAACTGGGCCTTGGCTTGACGACGTGTCCTCCTTCAGTTTCTCAAGCAGCTGCTACTGGTAATAAATTAAATTTTCAAAAAAGAAGCAGGGAAGACGCAGAGGGCAGACCAGAACAGTTTAACATCTGGGCTGGTTTGTAGGATTTTTCAAAAAAAATGTGTGACCTTGCCCATAACTCCATCCAATATGAGTATTAACATGCAAAGGATGGTGGAGGATTATTTTAAAGAGGTAATTGATATGGAAATGTCAGACAGTCCCTTTCCTTACTGGGAAGAAAAGCAGGCAATTTGGAAACCCATGTACAAACTTTCTTTGCAATACTTAAGCTGCCCACCCTCCAGTGTGTACTCTGAACGAGTGTTCAGCACAGCAGGGATCTTAATCAGTGATCACCGTAGAAGGTTACTTCCCAAAAATGTTGTGAAAATGATGTTTATAAAAATGAACTACATCTTCCACGAGGAAGGCCTTACCATCCAAGACATCCAAGCAGTGACTGTTCTCTAATGGCGGATTCAAGCGGCAATGAATTGATAGTCTGTTATGATGATGTACACACTGATGAGGGTGAGGATGAAGCTGAAGATGATGATGATAACATCTTTTTAAAACTTTCTATTTAAGTGTAGGGTGCAATCTACCCCCAAAGAGGAAAGGGGCTTGGGGCATTCCCATATCACGTACCGTCTTGAAAGGCTGCTGTTTTGGCAATTTCTCCTTAAGGGTAGGGTGTCATACACAGAGTAACCCCAAAATGGCTTGGTCCATTTCTATTAATATTGTCCTGCTATAACGGCTGAATTTTTGAGTATTTTCTACAAGTGGAGGGGGGCATAGAGAGACAGAAACCAAACTGGCTTTCTCCATTTCAATTAATATTGTACAGTCTATAACGGCTGAATTTTTGGGTATTTTCGACAAGTGGAGGGGGGCCTATAGAAACAGAAACCAAACGGCCTTTGTCCATTTCTATTAATATTGTACAGTCTATAACGGCTGAATTTTTGGTATTTTATACAAGTGGAGGGGGGTCTATAGAGACAGAAACCAAACTGCTTTTGTCCATTTCTTTACATATTTAACTATAAGTGTAGGGTGTAATATACATCCAAAGATGATGGCTGCATTGCCAATATGCATAGATGGAGAGGAAGATAATCTGGTTTGTGTGTAGAATTAATGAAGGCCTACCAGGAATTAAACTGTTTTTGGATAATTTATTAGCTTTACAACTACATTACTTATCCAAGAAACAGGTGGAGCACTACATTTGGTTCTTTTATGCCCAAAAACATTGATTTATGAACAAAATAGCAAAATAAATCCAAACAAAGCCAAAACCAAAACACGCAATGCCGGTTTCGCAAAACCAAAACCAAAACACGACGATAATCCAGATCCAAAACCAAAACCAAAACACAGGGGTCAGTGAGCATCTCTAGTTCAAACACTTCACATTTTAAAAATGTATTGTTTTGATATTTATCAAATTAATAATTATACACTGTCACATAATATAAAATTAGTATTATTTTTTTCTTATACTGGCACAATGTATTGCTTAATCAATTCCTCACAATTTAACCCACACACCTCCACACATAACTTTATCTCATGATTTCATTATGACGTATCACATCAATTAATTATTTTTCACTAATATATGGGTTCATAAAATCTGGATAGGGTTCTCACACATTAATTGCTATGATGAATTATATATGATACTATGTAAAATATAAACATACTGGTAACTATAACACATTTAAATTTACTTATTATCTTCAATATGTGTCTTTTTTTTAGTCTACCTGTTATATACATCTCTGATTATGCATTTTTATGATAGTAGTGACAACCAACATTAGTCTGTATTGTATATGTCTTCATCTTCAGAGAATCGTGACTTACTAAACTCGTGTTAAACATGCTGACTTCTAATGTAAATCTAGGTCTTCTATTTATGAACTCATTATAGAATAATAAGATTAGATAATGTATTGGTTTGTACTGATCAATTTTTCCACTGACGCAATTTATGGCAAAATCAAAGGTGTAAACTACATCTGTGAAAGATAAGGATTTTGCATAGTATGCAGAGTCGCAGATATCTTAAGATACCTGCAAGTCTGCATTGTACACAAATTGCGTACAATTTAATAAACATGATATACCTCAAGTATATTATGAAAAAGAGAAATCAACTATAGCGCTCTCAGCCTAGCCAAATATCAGCAAAATAAGGGGAGACCAAATGCATGGGGTCGAACTGAAAATATGGATACCAGCATTAGGCCAACTAGGGCTGTGTTCCCAGGGGAACGTGTGTTCTTATTATATCAGTATATATTGAGTGAATAGGAGAAATTAGATACCTTAAAAAAAGAGGAAAGAAAACATGGAAATCGGGGGCACTCTGTGATTACTGATTGATTCTAAAATAAAATTTATTGAGTATATTTAAAATAGGATTCCCATATTGTCCTAAATGTCACCAGTAGCAAAATAATTAAAAACAAAAAGTGATAGTGATACACTGTTATAAACAAGTGTATTTAAAATTGTAGAAATCTGACAAGCCTCGCTATGTTATTGTATTATAGTGAATTGATAGTATCAAGATGTATAAATAATAAAGATATATTAAAAAGATTTGATCCTTGTTTGTAGTTCTTTATACCTCTTAACAAAGATTGTTCAGCCCTATATTGTTTGAGTTAATCCATGCAGTATGCTTGGCTAATATGAGCTATAATTCACAGGGATTTATATAATATACTATGATATGCCTTAGATGCTTACCATCAAGAGAAATAGAACAGCTGGTTGAAACAACTATAATCACATATAGTAAAATAGCACTATGACGGTCCAACTATATACTGCTCATCAGGCTACCTTTGCTATGTATTGCTGTTATACAATCTGCCAGCTGCTAGTTCTCTAAAGTATCATTCTACCACTAGATCGCATAGTTGCCAATAGCTGATGTAGGCTGGTCTAGCTAAAGAAAGAGGTCTGTCTAATATAGAACTAAAGAGATTGAATGAACATAAACTTTCAGGATTCTATATGATTACACATAGCGAGGTGAACGCCGACGCGATTTTTGCATACCTGCTTTAACCAGGCAAGCCGAGGAGATCTAATGACAGCTCTTTTAAAGGGGAGAGACATACCCCATGACAAAGTCATGGTACTATTCCCTTCAAATTATCGTCCCCTAATATGACTTTCCAGTGTTTTGTAAAGATGTATTCAATTTTCTTGGAGTCATTGTTGTATTTGTTAATGAAGGGGATCTGGATGGTTTCAGCTTTATCGTTTTTCTTGCAAAGAATGTTTTCCGTATCTGTGTCCGTGACAGTGGATAGGGCCTGTTCTATAGTGTCCTGATTATATTCCCTTTCAAGGAACCGGTATTTCAGTATGTGGGCATGTTTGTCCCTTTGGGATATTTTGTATCCAATTTATGTGGTGGCTCCTAGTGGAGGGGATGTAGGAATTTGAATCCACCTCTTTAAAGAAAGTTCTGGTTTCTAGTTTGTTGAGTTCAATGTAGATTTCTAGATTTAAGAAGTGGATCGATTCTGAACTGGTATTAGAGGTGAAGTGGAGGTTGAGAGTATTTTGGTTAATGTAGTAAAAAAAAGCTAACATGTCCTTGGGTTCTGTCCAGATGAACAGAACGCCATCTATGTAGCGACACCAGAGATGTATGAACTGGATGAATGGATTGTTATTCCAGATCTTGTTGTTTTCCCATATGGCCACAAACAGGTTTGCGTAACTGGGCGCAAATTCTGTGTCCATCGTTGTTCTGCGAATCTGTTTGTAGAATTGTCCCTCCAACCAAAAGTAGTTATGGCAATAGTGTGAATGCAATAGCGTCTAGAATAAAGTTGATTTGTTACATGGGGAGATTTGATTCTCTAGTGAGAATGTCACGCACATGTGTACAGCCTGCTTGGTGTTCAATGATAGTGTACTGCGAGGTGACATCACAGGTGGCCAGTATGTATCCCTCCTTCCAGGTGATGTCCCTAAGCACCTCCAGGACGTGTCCTGTATCTCTCAAATAGTCAAATAGCTCCTTTGTTTGTTCGCGTTGTAAAAAGGAGTCTATGTAGCTTGAAAGATGGGTGGTAAGGGATCCAATGCCTGAGACAATTAGCCTGTCGGGCGGGTTATGTAGGGGTTTGTGGATTTGGTAAATAACTGGTCGTCTGGGGAATTTTACATACAGGAAGTCTAATTCTGTCTTGCTTAAAATTCCTCTCTGGAAGGCAGGTGGGAGGAAATCAAGTAATTCACTTTGATATTGCTTAGTGGGATCAAGTTTGAGAAGTGCATATGTGGTTTTATCGTTGAGTTGTCTATTAAGTTCCTCTAAATATTGATCCTTATCTTGAATAGTGATACCCCTGCCACTTTCCACCTATATCCAACATGCAGATGGCCGTTTGTACACTTATCATTATTTATGTACAGATACAGACCTGAGGAATGAACAAGTAAATTTTATTTTGAGTGCAATAGAATTTATTCTTCAGCACAACTATTTCTGGTATGGGGGTATGTTCTTTAATCAATTGAGAGGGACTGCAATGGCGACTCATTTCGCACTGAGTTATGCAAACTTATTCATAGCCAAATGAGAAGATGACTACATATCGACTAATAATCCCTTTGAACATAAATTAAAATGTTGGAAATGGTATATAGACAATGTATTCTTTATTTGGGATGGAGAAAAGAAAGAACTTCTTTCATTTTTCTAGATAATAGTATAGAAGAGAAGTTGTTGCAGCGCTATCAGGTTTCCAATTAATAAAAGAGCACAGAAATATAAAAGAAAAGGAAAATCTTTGTCAAATGTTAAAATTTTTCACATACAGACAATCCGTAAGTTTAAAAGAATAACGATGTCTATTAAAGTTCTAAACAATCAAATAAAATAATGATTCAAGAAAATCGTGAATGCTTTGCTAAATATTCCAAAGCACTACTGACTTTTAAAATTAAGCGTATTTCTTCAAACTTTGAATCAGAGCTTCCAAAATACAGTCTGTTGTGTTTGATGTTCACGTAGCAGTTGCTTGTACGGAATAGCAGGCTGACGTTTCTTCCAGGAAATTCAGTATCGATCACCACAGGTCAAACCGACTCCCGTCTCCAGATCAAACGGCCGCTGATAGTATTTGGAAACTCTCCAGTTTCCACGAGATAATGAGTCACATATATAAAAAAAAGGACATGTATGTGTAGTACGTCAAAAACACACAGTTTATTAAAACATATAAAAACCACAGGACCGGGATGTAATTGCCCGTACCAGAAGGTGAATGAGTCACAAACTTAAAGAAATCTAGTGTGCACCAAAGATTTCAACGGTTAGATTCTCGATGATAAAATCACCAAACAGATGTAGCAGGCAATCCACACTCCCCTGTCCGTGTATCACCAACGCGTTTCAACTTAACAAGTCTTTATCAAGGTGATAGTTACATCCGGAAATTGTTGCTTTATATAATGAAGCTAACCATACGTACTCAAATACATGTAAAACACATAAACATACTAACAAATTCTAATGGTTGAACGGTCTAGATGTTATAAATGTCAAAAATCTAAAGAGATTAATTCAATCTCATTGTGTGCGGACCTCCGGTAATAGCCGTCAAGGACCGCCTACACGCTTAACATTCTGCTCAAAACCTACAGATAGACACACATAATCATCCTCGTATGTTGATTCAATATAACTCCCGATTTTAGAAGTGAGAATACTTATATCAATATGCGGAGAATGAAAACAGATATAACACATTCTTCTATCTTCCTTCTCCTATGGCATTCTTAGATGCGCTCAATGTAAATTAACACAGCCTTCATTGATTTGGAATGAAAATGAGACACACAGATCCAGTATTTTTGTGGTTAATAATTAATCTAAATATATGATCATATGCATCCAGTCTCCGTCAAATGGTTAATGTAAAAAGAACTTTGATGTACATATACATAATAATTTATCAGTATAACAACCTTTCTAAATAAACCTTATGTACATAACATATGTTACATATAATGAATAAACATAAAACATAAAACACAGATCAATTGCCGCCTCGGATGGCCTTGCAGCGTATGGTTAGGAGGAAAGCACAGGGGGGGTTGGCCCTCCCTGACCTGGGAAAATACCAAGATGCTTGTTTACTCTCTCAGATGCGTGATTGGTTCCTCCCAGAGTGTGGGCAGCCATGGGTGGGCCTGGAAAAGGCTCATAATCCTGTTTTCCCTTTAGTTGATCTAGTCTGGGCTCCTCGGAAATGGAGACCGCAAGCCCATAACCTGCCCGCTCTCACCAGGGATGCCTTAATAGTCTGGGACCGATTGTGTGAAGGCCCTGAGGGTTTTGCTCGACCCACGGAAAATGTCTCAATACAAGCAGCCTCAAAACAGATTCCTGATTTAAACCTGTCGGGATCGGTATCTAGGGGGATTCTAACTTTAGGCCAATTGTTTAATTCAGGTACACTTTCCTCCATTTCTCAGTTGAGTGAACAATATCATTTCCCGAAGAGCGACTTTTATAAATTTCTTCAGCTTAGACACTGGCTGTCAGAGCCCTCATTCAGAGGTATAGTCATAGGTTCCCCCCCGGCTATATATCAGGTAAACCTGACAAAGAGTAACAACAAAGCTAGCATAACTAACTGGTATAATATTTTAACTTCGCAAGTCGTTATCACCAAATCAAAAATTCAACTCCAATGGGAGGTAGATCTCCAGGTAGTATTCACGGAGGAGGAATGGGAACGTATTTTTCGAAACTCTTTCACAATTTCTAAATGCCTTAATCATACTGAAATGTTGGTGAAGCTTCTGAATAGATTGTACGTGACCCCTGAGAAACTGCACAAAATTTGGCCCTCAGTACCCCCGACATGTTGGCGTAATTAAAAAAGAGAGGGGATATATTCCATATTTTTTAGGCATGCCCAGTTCTACAAACCCTGTGGTTAGAGGTTTTCCAGTTGTTGGTAAAGGTTTTTAGATATCCTACATCTCCTTCCCCAGAGCTTGCTTTGTTACATCATTATCCCCCCTCCGTTCCCTCCTGGGACAGGTACGTGATGGGCCAAGTGCTCATTGCAACCAGAGCTGCTATAGCTCAGGCCTGGAAACAACTGTCTCCCCCGTCTTTGGCTAAGGTGATATCTAATGTGAACTTCAGCTTTGAGATGGAGACCCTAGGAGTTCCGTATTCCACGGCAGCTACTTCCCCATTAGTGAAATGGCGTTGCTGGCATAATTACATCACAGACGGAGGTGGGGCCCCATCCCAGTCCCCCCATAGGCTGGATATCTCCGACTCAGTGGCTCGTGCCTTGATCTAAGAAATATTTGCTTTTGGGCCTATGTACAAGGATGGAATGGACTAGTCTCCGTATTGTAAAGTTAAAGTGACTTATGTTTAGAGTGCCAATCTTTAGTTTTACTTGTCAACTGACTATAATTATATTTAAATACTACAAAGGGATACAAATATATGGCCCAAATATATGGGACTCTCATTGTTTAGAGTAGGACCATCCTATTAGCAAAAGCGCCTTGGCGTGGCAGGATGGCTTAAACATACATTTGCAAATGTGTGCAACAAAGACTTTTGCATTTTGATCTACAGTAGAAATGGCAGATCTGTTGCTGGCTATAGCAGTGTGCTGGGGAAAAAAATGTTGTGTGTATGTTCCTTGCAGGATAACCCCACCCTTTCAAGCACCTGTTATGGCCTATAAATTGATTTGAGCAGCTTCCACTTTTGTATTTGTCTGAGAGGCATGTTGGTGTCAGTAGCTGAGAGGGGGTACTGGCACTGAATTGCTGTTTGGAGGCTTCTGGGGTACCTCTTTGGTAAGTTGGCTCTCAATTTAAAAACACATATGTATGGCCCAAATATATGGGACTCTCATTGTTTAGAGTAGGACCATCCTATTAGCAAAAGCGCCTTGGCGTGGCAGGATGGCTTAAACATACATTTGCAAATGTGTGCAACAAAGACTTTTGCATTTTTATCTACAGTAGAAATGGCAGATCTGTTGCTGGCTATAGCAGTGTGCTGGGGGAAAAAATGTTGTGTGTATGTTCCTTGCAGGATAACCCCACCCTTTCAAGCACCTGTTATGGCCTATAAATTGATTTGAGCAGCTTCCACTTTTGTATTTGTCTGAGAGGCATGTTGGTGTCAGTAGCTGAGAGGGGGTACTGGCACTGAATTGCTGTTTGGAGGCTTCTGGGGTACCTCTTTGGTAAGTTGGCTCTCAATTTAAAAACACATATGTATGGCCCAAATATATGGGACTCTCATTGTTTAGAGTAGGACCATCCTATTAGCAAAAGCGCCTTGGCGTGGCAGGATGGCTTAAACATACATTTGCAAATGTGTGCAACAAAGACTTTTGCATTTTTATCTACAGTAGAAATGGCAGATCTGTTGCTGGCTATAGCAGTGTGCTGGGGGAAAAAATGTTGTGTGTATGTTCCTGAAAGGGATACATGTCTAGATTGCTGGTGTTTTATGACATATTGTTGTGTTTCGTCCCCACTATGTACCCCTTTCCCCTTTATGTCCTACCCTTTCACTATTTCTTTTTTTTGTATCCTTTGCAATTATCTTAGAAAATTCAATAAACTTTATTTCAGTTAAAAAAAAAAAAAATACAGATCAATTAAGTTGTAGAATAGTTGATTACAAAAGTATCCAAAATGGTTTGATTTTTCGAAAATGTAACAAGCTGAATTACAAATGTTCTGTTACACGTATACCGCTTCAAACCTTTTTCTATAAATCAACCGGTCTTTTCCAATGATTATAGCAATAAGATGTAATTAATGTACGATATCCTAAGTTTTTATAATATATAAAAGGTTGGAAAAAAAAAATTTCATTTTTTTTTATAAATTTATAATACCCGGAAGAAGTAGAGAATCTATGGTTAGATAATCCTTTCGTCTATTGATATTAAATTTTTAAATTTTTAACGGAAACAATTAAATTGATATATACAAAAAGTTAACATCAATAAACATAAATAATATAAAATATAACAATAAATGGACAATATGTTGCTATAGACTTCTTATTTAGTTGGTGTTCATTCATCTTCAGATCAAGCTCATATCATAAAAGAATAAAACGATAATACATAAAAATTTGGAAAAACCCCCAGGTAGACCGATCATATCGGGAGTGAATAGCCTTTAATCTAATCTATCTGCGTACATAGATATTTATCTCCAACCATTGGTGAAAGGAAATTTTTCATACCTTAGGGATACCGGTGATGTTTTAAAAATGTTAGAAACATCACAATAGGAGGAAGGAATGTATCTGGTCACAGCAGATGTAACATCTTTATATACCATAATTAATCATCAAAAAGGTCTGGAAGCAATTAAGTTCTTCCTGAACCAGTCCACTATGGATAACAAATTAAAACAATTTTTGTTAGAAGGAATTAATTACATTTTGAACAACAACTATTTTTACTATAAGGGAGAGTACTATATTCAAAGAACAGGGACTGCTATGGGCACCAGATTCGCTCCCAGCTATGCCAATTTATTCATGGCGTATTGGGAGTATCACTTCATATTGGACAGACTGGGAGCGAGTATGGTGTCCTGGCATAGATATATAGATGACGTGTTATTTCTTTGGAAAGGGAACAAGTTTTCATTAGATATCTTCTGTGCCAGTCTCAATATCAATCAGTGGAACATCAAATATACTTATGACATAAGTCAGACTAAAGTCCATTTTTTGGATTTGGAAATCTATATCCAAGAAGGATTATTACAAACAAAATGTTATCGCAAACCGACTGATGTCAATTCATTTATCTTAAATAGCAGTCAACATCATGCTAATTGGCTGGGGGGTTTCCCTTACAGTCAATTTCTAAGGTTAAGAAGAAATTGCTCGGAAAATAATACGTTTGATACACAATTAGTAGATATGTACAAAGAATTTGAAGAACAAGGGTATAAACGTTCGGATCTGGATAATGCAAGGGAAAGAGCAAATACGATTAGTAGATTAGACCTATTATAGAACAAAAAGAAAGAAAGTAAGAAAGAAGTGGACTATAACTTCTCGTTTCTTTCCAGATATAGCCAATCGTCAAAAAAAATTGAAAAAATTATAAATACACACTGGAATGTACTTACTAAAGATCCTTATTTATCTTCTATTATCCCTGAAAAACCTACTTTTATTTATAAAAGATCCCTCAATTTAAAGAATAAACTTGTAAGGGGTCCCATATCTACACCAACTAAGAAAATACTGTCCAAAGGTTTCTACAGATGTGGTACCTGTTCAACATGTAGGAATGTACCATGTGAGAGTAACAAACTCATTGAGTTCACTGCAAACAATCAAGTATTCAAAATTGATCATTTTATTACTTGTGACACAAAAAATGTTATATACTTACTAGAATGTAAGTGTGGATTGATGTATGTGGGGAAAATCTCACGTTGTCTAAAAAAACCGGTTATACGAACACTGTAGAAATATCAAAGCAGGTTTGGAATTACATTCCGTATCAAAGCATTTTAAACATTGCCATAATTCATCAACAACAGGTATAAAAAGATTTATGGGTATAGATCTCATTGAAAAATATTGGAAGATTAGGAAAACAGATAGACTTCTTTCCCAAAAAGAAATGTCATGGATCTTTAAATTAAATTGTTTGATACTTGAAGGGCTGAATAAAGATTTTGAGATCAAATGCTTTTTATGAACATTACCTGTTAATTATATATTTATCTTAACCTTTATTATTTATTATTTTGTTTTATTCCTTTATGATATGAGCTTGATCTGAAGATGAATGAACACCAATTAAATAAGAATCTATAGGAACTCCGGAACCATCTGAGAGTTATTTAAATATCGATCAACCTAATATGTCTAGTTTATATAATGAGTATTATACACTGGAACATATTGTCCATTTATTGTTATATTTTATATTATTTATGTTTATTGATGTTAACTTTTTGTATAAATCAATTTAATTGTTTCCGTTAAAAATTTAAAAATTTAATATCAATAGACCGGATGGATTATCTAACCATAGATTCTCTACTTCTTCCGGGTATTATAAATTTATAAAAAAAAAATGAAAATTTTTTTTTTCCAACCTTTTATATATTATAAAAACTTAGATATCGTACATTAATTACATCTAATTGCTATAATCATTGGAAAAGACCGTTTAATGTATAGAAAAAGGTTTGAAGCGGTATACGTGTAACAGAACATTTGTAATTCAGCTTGTTACATTTTCGAAAAATCACACCATTTTGGATACTTTTGTAATCAACTGTTCTACAACTTAATTGATCTGTATTTTATGTTTTATGTTTATTCATTATATGTAACGTATCTTATGTACATAAGGTTCATTTAGAAAGGTTGTTATACTGATAAATTATTCTGTATATGTACAGCAAAGTTCTTTTTACATTAACCATTTGACGGAGACTGGATGCATATGATCATATATTTAGATTAATTATTAACCACAAAAATACTGGATCTGTGTGTCTCATTTTCATTCCAAATCAATGAAGGCTGTGTTCATTTACATTGAGCGCATCTAAGAATGCCATAGAAGGAAGATAGAAGAATGTGTTATATCCGTTTTCATTCTCCGCATATTGATATAAGTATTCTCACTTCTAAAATCGGGAGTTATATTGAATCAACATATGAGGATGATTATGTGTGTCTATCTGTAGGTTTTGAGCAGAATGTTAAGCGTGTAGGCGGTCCTTGACGGCTATTACCGGAGGTCCGCACACGATGAGATTGAATTAATCTCTTTAGATTTTTGACATTTATAACATCTAGACCGTTCAACCATTAGAATTTGTTAGTATGTTTATGTGTTTGACATGTATTTGAGTACGTATGGTTAGCTTCGTTATGTAAAGCGACAATTTCCGGATGTAACTATTGAGAAAGACTTGTTAAGTTGAAACGCGTTGGTGATACACAGACAGGGGAGTGTGGATTGCCTGCTACATCTGTTTGGTGATTATATCATCGAGAATCTAACCGTTGAAATCTTTGGTGCACACTAGATTTCTTTAAGTTTGTGACTCATTCACCTTCTGGTACGGGCAATTACATCCCGGTCCTGTGGTTTTTATATGTTTTAATAAACTGTGTGTTTTTGACGTACTACACATACATGTCCTTTTTTTTATATATGTGACTCATTATCCCGTGGAAACTGGAGAGATTCCAAATACTATAAGCTGCTGTTTGATCTGGAGACGGGAGTCGGTTTGACCTGTGGTGATCGATACTGAATTTCCTGGAAGAAACGACAGCCTGCTATTCCGTACAAGCAACTGCTACGTGAATATCAAACATGACTTGACTGTAAGTCTATTTCCAACAGACCGTATTTTGGAAGCTCTGATTCAAAGTTTGAAGAAATACGCTTAATTTTAAAAGTCAGTAGTGGTTTGGAATATTTAGCAAAGCATTCACGATTTTCTTGAATCATTATTTTATTTGATTGTTTAGAACTTTGATAGACATCGTTATTCTTTTAAACTTACGGATTGTCTGTATGTGAAAATTTTTAACACTGGACAAAGATTTTCCTTTTCTTTTATATTTCTGTGATCTTTTATTAATTGGAAACATGATAGCGCTGCAACAATTTCTCTTCTATACTATTATCTACATAATCTACTTGCAGCTTAGGTGCAGCTGCGTTAGGAGTTGTTATCTGCTGCAATCAGTATTCCAGCGCTTAGTGTGGACCTATATCTGTTTTACATTCTTTCATTTATTAAATATATCAATAGAAATTCGCTTAATATGGAATTCTCCGCTGAGACCAGTCCTATTCAGGTCAATTTCTTGGACCTTACTATTTATGTTGAAGATGAGACTATAAAGACCAGAAATTACACAAAGGAAGTGGACTGCAATAATTTCATACTAGCAACAAGTAACCATCATCGTTAGTGGATCCATAACATCCCAAATGGAACAATTTAAAAGGTTATACAGGGACTGTACCAATTCCAATATTTTTGAGATACAAGGAAATGAGTTAAAAGTGTTTGAAGAGGAACTATGATGAACAATTAGTAAACACAACACTTGAAAATGTTAGACAGACTGAAAGGAAGCATCTTTTGCAATACAGTGAAAAAGAACAGAAATCCATTTCAGAAATTAATTTTGTAACACAAATCAATAGTAACACTGGAAAATAGTATGCTGGAAAACATTATTGCCAAACATTCACATATTTTGGAGGTGGATTAGGAGGTAAAGAAATTTCTCCCGAACAAACCAAAAATTTTATATAAAAAAGCCAACAATTTAAGAAATATGTTGATGAAAAGCTATGACCCATTATCTAAGACTAAGACAGGTGGTAGCGGAGCATTTGGATTCCACTACTGACTGAACTGCAATGCTTGTAAAAAAATCGGTCTGAATACAACAAAACCTGTGACGAAATTTGAATCCAACTCTAATGGAAAAGAATTTAAGAATAATCAGTTCATTACCTGCAACACAGAAGGTGTAATTTATATGCTAGTGAATGTGGTTTGCAATATATAGGCTGTACTAAACGCACTTTAAAATTAGATTAGCTGAGCACATTACTAACATTAAGAAAGGTTAAAAACCATTTCCTTAATTCACACAATTGTGACCCAAGAAGGTTAAAAATTGTGGGGCTCTAGCATGTAGAAAAAACCTGGAGACGTAGTAACTATTTGGAGAGCATTGCATGGATTGAAGCCAAATGGATCTACACAATGAAAACCCTAATGCAATATGGTTTAAATATTGATTTCAATTTAGGCTCATTCCTGAATGTATAATTTAATTTTATATAATTTCTCTTATGGAGCACATAGGATTTTTACTCTTTGCTTATAGTCTCATCCTATTTCATCCCATTTTTTATTAAAAAATATATTAAAAAATATTTCAATATTTTAATTTATTTGATGTATTTTTTTAAATTTTTACATTCTTATATATTTTATTTTTAAGGCAGACAAGACAGCATTTTTTCATTTCATTTTTAGTTGTTTTATTGTTTGTTGTATTTTTATTAATAATGTCTATTTTGACCTTTTATGAATGAAATGATAATTTTTATAGCCCCACTTGTACAGGAGATCTTCTCCTTGACAAAGTCCTAATGAATGGATGAAAGTTTGTTTCTGAGCCTTACTCTGTGGCTTTTATCTCAGCAGCATACCGATGCCCACTGTTTCCTCAGAAGGGCCATAAACATTTTGTGTTTGTTTGTTTATTGTTGTCTGCCTGTAAAGTTTTTACATTTGTCCTCACACTCTTGAAGCTGTTCAAGCAGTTCAGGGAGCACTGTTTTCATTCGACACCTGAAATCTTTAGGGAAAAGTGGTCTGGACACCCTCTCATGGTGAGGATGTTTTTTCTTTTTTATAATGTTTTTATATAGAATATGTCTAGATAAGGGCTTCCTCCACTTATGACTATATAATGTAAAACATTAATGCACATATATGATTTGCTCAGCACAGCATACACGTGAATGGTTACAGCATCCAAGCAGAAACAATAGCTGATTGTATACATGGCATTACCATTACATGATCACATAAAAAGCACAATATCTTGATCACCCTTGCAGGTTGTTGGCACTGTAGCAGAAAAAATCTGCAGCATGGGGTCTCCCTACCACAGTCCAACACCCCCGTGCAGACAACGTTAGGGCTATTCCCACATCCCTGCACGTTTTGTATCAGTTAATAATAAGAGTGAAATTAACAATTTTCCATGGTGCACTATTGATTGCAGCATTCCCTGGCCACATTAGTGTGTATTGACAAGCAGGTGCTTATAGTTCTTCAAGTGCCAGCATATCAACGGCATCCAGAAACCACTGGGACAAGTAGTGCTCCTTGAAAAAAATTAAATACAAACACAACACACACTGTGAAAAACATCTTTGTTCTAAGTAAAGTCACCCCCACACATTTATTTCCTCAGCTAATTCCAGGTTAGCATGCTGCCATCCTCAGTAACTCTAGCAGGCATTCCATGGGTGCACAAAATAACTAACCACGAATGGATGACACACAACCTGCTCAGTTAAGTACTGAACCACAAACGACTCATAACAGGCATTACATTCATATTTATAAGCTGGGAAATTAACACCGATTGACCTTACAGAGTCAAACTTTCCCAGATTATATATAAATCTATCTGCCACAACATTGAAAACACTGACAAGTGAAGTGCATAATATTAATTATCTTGTTAAAATGGCACCTGTAAAGGGGTGGAATATAATACGCAGTGAACAGTCAGTTCTTGAAGTTGCAACATGGGCAAAATGGGCAAATATGAAGCTAGGTGACTTGGTCAGAACATCTCCAAAATTACAGGTCTTTTGTGGTGTTCCTGATATGCAGAGATTAGTGCCTAACAAAAGTGGTCCAAGGAAGGACAACCAATGAACCATTGACTGGGTCATGGGCAGCCAAGGCTCATTGATGCGAGTGTGGAGCCAAGGCTAGCCCATCTGGTCCAATCCCACACATTGTAGCACATATTGCTGAAAAAGTTAATGTTGGCTTTTATAGAAAGATGACTGCAGCGTATGGGGCTGCGTAGCTGCAGACCGGTCAGAGTGCCCATGCTGTCCTCTGAAAGTACCAATAATGGTCAGGTGAGCGCCAGAACTGGACCATGGAGCAAAGGAAGAAGGTGGCCTTTTTTAATGAATCACGTTTTATTTTACATCATAAAGATGGCCGGGTACATGCGCATCGTTTACCTGAGGAAAAGATGGCACTAGGAGCCGCTATGGGAAGAAGACAAGTCGGCGGAGCTAGTGTGATACTCTGGGCAATGTTCTGCTGAGAAAACTTGGATCCTGGCATTCATGTGAATGTTATTCTGACACTCACCATCTACCTAAACTTTGCAGCAAACCATGTATACCTCTTCATGGCAACGGTATTTCCCGGGGGCAGTGGCCTCTTTCAGCAGCAATGGTATTTCCCGGGGGCAGTGGCCTCTTTCAGCAGGATAATGCGCATTGTCACACTGCAAAAATTGTTAAGGAATGGTTTGAAGATCATGACAAAGAGCTCAAGGTGTTGACTTGGCCATTAAATTCTCCAGATCTCAATCTGATCAATCATCTGTAGAATGTGTTGGAAAAACAAGTCTGAGTCATGGCAGCTACACCTTGCAATTTACCAGATTTAAAGGCCCTGTTGCTAACTTCTTGGTGCCAGATACCACAGGACACCTTCAGAGGTCTTATGGAGTCAACGCCTCAAAGGGTTAGAGCTGTTTTGGATGCTCAGGGGGAACCAACACAATATTAGGCATGTGATTTTAATGTTGTGGCAGATCGGTGTATATGATCACAATGATGGAGTTATTTGTGGCAGGACATTTAAATAAGCAGCGGGTGCATCATCCAATCATGGTTTGTTATTTTTTTGTAACAATGGAATGCCTGCCAGAGAACCTGAAGATGCCTGTGTTCTACAGGCGCTAGCATACTGTTATGTACGTCAAAAAACATACAGTCCCTGGGCGCTTGTAAGATATTGCTGCTGACAGAGTAATCATAGGTTATAATCATTTAATAATTACAAACATGGTGAGTTGCAACTCTAATGACATTGAAGTAAACAATGTGGAAATATATTACCATAAAATATGACAAGGTTTAAACAGACATATGCAGATAAAAGTTATAAATGTAAAGACAATGGATTGATTTGACAAAATATTAAATCTCTTAGGCGATTGAACCGGACGTCTGAGGATAAATAGGGGATTAGAATTATGCTAGACATGATATGTTTCCTGTATCCTTAACGTTAGATCTCCCTAAAGTGTATTTAACATTATAATATTTAACTATAAATTCTGCTACATTTCATTATAAATAACTATGTGTTGGAACTATTTTTAAGGTGAACTAATTATAAATGTATGTGTTTGTGTAAATGTGTATGTAAGTGTTTGCACGTGTTGTGGTTAATTACGCTCCTCCACGCCGTAGCAGGCTATTCGCATAATTTCAAACAAAGACAATCAGATTGGTCGATATTAATTTGAAATGACTATATCCAATTATTTGACTTCGACAGCTCCACCTTTTGATAGTGCACAAAACTATCACCTAATTATGCTTTCTAGATCAGGATTATAATGCAGTTCTTCCCTGACCATGATACCTGTACTTCTCATCACCATTACAGTTTCATTTTCAGTGTTTATCTCCATAGAACGTTTTCCACACTTCAACACAGTAGGAACACATCTGACACATAAGCCAATCACTAAGATGACACCAAGTATAAGAATAAGGGGCCTGATTCATTAAGGATCTTAACTTGAGAAACTTCTTATTTCAGTCTCCTGGACAAAGCCATGTTACAATGCAAGGGGTGCAAATTAGTATTTTGTTTTGCACATAAGTTAAATACTGACTGTTTTTTCATGTAACAGATAAATATAAATTTTAAATTTCAGTGTACAAATAAGCTATCAAGTATCTGTCATCTGTCCTCCATCACAATAATAGGATGTCCTAAAAAGAATAAAAATAAGAATAATTCTGGAACAAGAAAAATATAAAAAGCGCCACTCCATTGCTGGGATAATAGTCAGTGCAACGTCCTTGGCTCAGGTGTCTTAGCTGCAGTCTTTAGGTCTCCCGCAATAGGTTCACAAGTGACAGATCTGTGTTGTCATTCTCGACTTTGTCTTGTACCTTCTCCGAGCTGTTGACTTTCCTGCAGTGAGTAGAATGGACCCAAGTGTCTCTTCCTGCTACCTTCAGAGATGTGGTACTGGTCATCAACACTTGGTACGGGCCTTCCCAACGGTCTGTTAAACAACCTGAGCATAAGATATTGCGGATCATAGCATATTCTCCAGGTTCAACATCATGACAGTTTGTTTCTGGCATACCAGGTGACAGCATTTTCAGTTTTTCCTGCTGTTGTTTTAGCTGTTTTCTAATTTTTATGAGATATTACACAGTCACTTAATTATTGCACTTCAAATCGTCCTGTGGACCTATGATCAAATAAGGTTGTCTGCCAAAAAGTATCTCAAAGGGGGACAGATTAAGAGGAGGTCTGGGAGTGGTTCTGATGCTATGGAGGACTAGTGGCAAAGCTTCTGACCATGCCAATCCAGTTTCAGTCGTTATCTTACTCAGTTTGTTCTTAATGGTACCGTTTAACTTTTCCACCTTACCACTGGCTTGTGGTCGGTAAGGAGTGTGAAGTCTGCTATTGATTCCCATAAGTTTACTGTCACGACTCTGAATAGTTTTAGTGGATCCCTTGCCTCTACTATAGATAGTATTAGTAGAGGATGGTGGAGATAGAACACGATGAGATGCAGAGTGATGGTATACACAGGTTTAAAAGTTCATGGCTCATAAGCATCACTGAGAATAATAACACAGGACATAATAGTAGTGCTGTAAAGTAGTATATTGACTGATGGTACAACAGGAAAAAATAAATATATATATATCGGCAGAGCTGAACACACGGTAGTTGGTCAGATTGTAGAAACAAATCATATATGCTACTTCATAGTTGGTAACCCTTGGCAACAGCATGAGATGAGCAATACAACAGTTCAACACAGAGGTGATGAATAAGAACACTTGAATCCAATAGGTAAACACACAGCAGATAAACGTGGATCACTGGTACAGCTAAAGTCCAAACAGAGTAATATAAAGACTTGGCTCATCCGAGAATAGAGATGATTCAACTAGCAGGTGGTTACTGGTATCACAGTTATTCTTATCTAGCAGAGTAGTAAGCGTTAAACAACATCCAAGGACTTGGATGTACACAGACACATGCAGAAAGATGTTGCCTAGAAGTAGCAGCGAGGTGAGGAGTATCTGAACCGTGCGTGAAACTACAGGAAACACTTGTTCCAGTCTCAGGTGCAAGGTGAGTTCACTGTAGTATGAGGCAGCTGAACAGAAGCACATAACTTGAGCTGAAGAAATAGCCACTGGCACAATAAGTAGTTCACAATAACAGTCCAGCAAACAGGTAAACAACAGAGTGATGATAAGCCGTGCCAGACGTGGAACTACAGGTGACAGGTAACTTGATAGTAGCAAACAACTCACGAAGGAGTCAGCGTGCAGATGAACGGCAGAGAGGACTTTCAGCTTGCAGATGAACAGCAGAGAGGAACTTCAGCTTAAGCTGAACAGCAAAGAGGACTTTCAGCTTGCAGCTGAACAGCAGGGAGGAGATTGCAGCTTGCAGGTGAACAGCAGTGAGGAGTTCAGTCCAGCGAGCAGGTAACGGACACACGGAAGGAGAGGTATACAGCTAGATCCAAATGCAACCAGATTAACGCAAAGAACAGGTAATGAGTCCATAATAATGGGAGGTTAAAATAGTGCTCTAGAACCAATAAGATTTGGGAGGAGGTCCAAATCAAGGTAGCAGGGAACACCTGTATGAAAGTAATGTCTCTGAAGCAGAAACAAGCACAATCATGGTTCTTAAAGGGAAAGTCACAACGCCGGCACCTAGCTATGGAACCGGCGTGTGACATTTACACATGTTCTGAAAGATATCACTGGTAAAATGACTACACCTATCACTTTCTATGATCCTAGGGATACCATATCTGCATACAAATTCCTAAACAATTTTTTCAGCAGTAAAAACAGCAATATTAGTGGCAGCTGGAAATTCCTCTACCCAATTAGAAAACACATCAGTACAAACTAATACATATTTGAAATTCTGCAAGGTGGTAATTGGATATAGTCAATTAGTATTACCTGAAAAGGTCCGTCTGTAGGAGGGATATTGGATGGCACAGTTGGTATTGTCTTCCCAACATTTTTCCTCAAACAAGTAAGGGAAGACATTGCCTTCTTACCGGTTTGAGAAGAAAAGCCTGGTTCACACCAGCATGCTCTAACCAGCTTACACATACCTCCTTTACCCAGATGAGTCAGACCATGTTCTGCCTCAGCCAGGCCTGGGTAATAGGCCCTGGGACCTTGTCCATCTCTCCAGAGTCCAGAGGACTCTTGACCACATCCCTTCACCTTCCAGACCGCCTATTCCTGTAGGGAACACAAAGCTTGCATTTCAATCAATTTCTGTGTGTCTATTGTCTGAAAAAACTTCATTTTGTCGGTTGATACATTTACAGGCAACCCTACAGCCCATTTGACAGCTTCATCCGCCCTGCTATTGCCCACTAACACCGGGGGGTAAATGTATCAAGCTGAGAGTTTTCTGACGGGTTTGAAAAGTGGAGATGTTGCCTATAGCAACCAATCAGATTATAGCTATCATTTTGTAGAATGTACTAAATAAATGATAGCTAGAATCTGATTGGCTTTTTAAACCCACTGGAAAAATCTCAGCTTGATACATTTACCCCCGGGTCTTCTTCGTATGTGTGGGCTTTGCATTTTATGACGGCTACTACCTTGGGTAACTGTATCGCTGTCAAGAGTCCTTTTATGTGATGTGAATGTGCTACTGGTGTGCCTGCTGCTGTCATAAAGTTTCTAAGATGCCAAAGGGCCCCGAATTCTTGTACTACCCCGAAGGCGTACCTAGAGTCAGTGTATATATTAACTGACTTACCCTCTGCCAACTCACACGCTCTCCTTAGTGCCACTAGTTCGGCCACTTGGGCTGAGTGAGGTGGGCCAAGGGGTTCAGCGTCTATAACATCCTGGTCATCTACAACAGAGTAACCGTTGCATAGTTCTCTCGTCTCTGTCTGTCTCCCATCCGTGTAAAACGTAAAATCTACATTTTCTGAGCGTGTATCATGTGTGTCAGGCCTCGAAGTAAAGGTCTGGATCAGATATTCCATACAATTATGTGTATCAGAATATCTGCAAAATTCATCCCCAACCAGAGTCTCTTCTCCTTCCTCTCTTTGTGCATCTCGAGGCACATATGGTAGGTATGTAGCTGGATTTAAAGTATTGCACCATTTGATGGTGATGTTTGCGAGTGCCAACAGAGCTAGTTCCCACTTTGTGAACATTGCTGAAGAGACATGTCTGGTTTGAGCTGAATTCAACAAAACATATACCGCATGTGGTGTATAGACAGTTGAATCATGTCCTAATACTACGTCCTCGCTCTTACTTACTAGAAGAGCAGTTGCTGCTACACTTCTTAATCACGTTGTAAGTGATCTTGCCACAGTGTGCAATTGTGCACTGTACTATGCTACCGGTCTGCTGGCGTCACCATGTTTTTATGTCAAGACACCTGCTGGACAACAATCAGCTTCCGTACAGTATAACTCAAAGTGCTTTTCATAATCAGGTATTCTCAAGGCAGGTGCTCTAGTCAGACTATCTTTAAGGTTAAAGAATGCCTGCTCTGATTCTTTTGTGTGTGTAACATGCTCAGGTTTTGAGGATGAGATTCCTGTAATGGTAATGCCAGAATAGAAATACCCGGGATCCAGGATCTACAATATCCACACATCCCCAAGAAGGTACGTATTTGCTGTTTGTTCTGTGGCAGAATCATGTGTTGTATTGCCTGGATTCTAATAATGGGATACCACTGCACTAGGTTGCCATACAAAACTATAAAGCAAGGAACCTGTGAGATCATAGAATAAGCATAGAATCCACGAGATAGTTATCATAGCTAATCACTATGCAGGGATATTATTAGCAAACCACTGATCTATAGTATGAGTCATGCTGATTGTCCTAACCTGAGTAATGACCGCTCTCGTGATTAAGTAGCAGGTGTCAGTAATTTTTTAGGTATCCTACATTTGAATATACCGAATAAGCACACATCCACTTTGTAGGATTACCAGATATACTGCCGTGAATAGGAATTATAGGAGTCATGATGAATGCTACAATGTAGATAGCGATCATATGACAAACTGTATGGGACTACATTCTAACCAGTAGTATTGTAATGGAGTGATTTTGTCATGATCTTACCTGTTCCCTGCTCCGTGGCACTGTCAGCATTGTCTGGCAGCTGTGTCCGCTCCGGCAGTTCAGCGCTGTCTTCCGACGGCGCCCCCGCACTTCCTGGTTCTCCCAGCGTCAAGTCATGTGACTCCTGGGCGGGGAATTTAAATCTCTATATCTACTCTGCTCTGACACGCTACCTGTGTCAGAGCAATGTGTTTCCTGTTCCTAGCTACCTTTTCCTGTGTACCTGACTCCTGTGATCCTGCTCCCTGTGTACTCCTATATTTCCTTAGACTCCGGTGTACCAACCTGGCTGTGACCTGACTTCTCTTTGGCTTTATCCCTGGCACCGCAAATTGGACTGACCATCCCGTGTACCGACTCGGCTGTGTTCTTGACAACTCTCTGGATTTCCCTCTGGCACTGTATACCTGATGACCTCCTGTGTACTGACCCGGCTGTGTTTCTACTCCTCTGGATTCATCTCCTGCTACGCACACAACTGACTCCGTGCATCACCGGTTTACGCTCCAGACCTCCAGACCCTGGAATTCACGGTTAGTGCCTGTATTTGCATCACCTTGTCATATTGCCGGTTTGACTACCCATCACTTAGAGCCTTCTCCCTTATGTCAGTAAGCTAACCTGGGGACCGCGACCTGCGGTTCTTCGGCAGCAAAGTCCACCCTACCTTGCGGTGGTTCTTGGTGAAAACCGGAAGGCCGTTAGACTCCGCGCCCTAGGTAAGCCTGTGTAAATACTGACTAAGGCATCAGAACCGTAACAGATTTATATTACAAATTATTAAGAATTTATTAATATTCTATATTAAACCTATTAAATCAAGAATATTAAGTAGCGGGGCGTAGCAAAATCCTTTGCTATTTTAATTCACCTTATTTGTCACTTTTTTGGTTTTAATATTTCGCTATCGTAATAGGAGGGAATTATGTTATTTTTAAAGAAATTAATAAAGAATTGACATTTTAGTAATTAGATGATCGCTGAGTGCCTCAATAGCACAATTTCTCTTTCTTTTAATGTGTTTAGATACAATTGCCTGGATTCTGTCTGTTGTCAAGTGTCCCAAGTATTTAACCTTAGTCTGACATGGCTGTAACTTTTCCTTCGCAACCTTGTGTCCTGTTTGTGCAAGATGAAGCAACAACAATTTAGTTTCATGTAAACATGACATAAATAAATCAGAGCACAACAACAAATCGTCCACATATTGAATTAGAACAGACCCATTGCTTGGTTGGAAGGATTGCAAACAGTCATGTAAGGCTTGAGAGAAAATACAAGGACTGTCAATGAACCCCTGGGGAAATCTTGTTCAAGTATATTGCACCCCTTGTAGGAGAATGCAAAAAGATATTGACAGTCAGGGTGAAAATGGACCGAGATAAAGGCAGAACAAAGATCAATGACAGTGAAATGACTGGCAGACGGTGGAATCTGCAGAAGCATGACAGCTGGATTGGGCACTACCGGGAAATGGCTCTCAACAACTTTGTAAACTCCCCTTAAGTCCTGGACTAATCTATATCCCCTCCCCCCACTCTTCTTCACTGGGAACATGGAACTATTGGCTGTGCTGCCTGTACGAATTAAGATCCCCTATTGCAGCAGCATCTCAATAACAGGATACACCCCTAATTCCACCTCCAGTTTTAATGGGTACTGTGGGATTTTTGGAGCTTGCCTACCACTTTTCAGATTAACCATTACAGGAGCTACAGTCGCCAACAATCCAGTGTCCTGTCCATCTTTGGTCCATAGGGAACCCGGTATTTGCAGTAACATTTCTTTTACCTGAGATGTACTTTGTTCTAGAATGGCAGAGTGTAACATTAACCTTTGTGGGGTGTTTAATATGTTCTGTACCTCATGTGCAACCTTCCCTGGTATGTCTAGGAAAACACCATCAGGGGTACAGTAAATGACAAGTCCCATTTTGCACAACAAATCCCTGCCCAGTAAGTTAGTACGAGCCGTTGCAGCCAAGAGAAATGAAGGCTTTGTGTGCAGAGCCCCAATAGTAACCTCTGTGGGTTTGGTCAAAGGGTAATGTAGCACTCTTCCCATTACCCCCATAGCTGGAACGGATTTGTTAGGGACCTGCAGATTTAAAGGAGAAGTTATCACTGACCTGGCTGCCCCTGTATCTACAAAAAAGGTTTGTTTTGTACCAGCTATATCAACTGTTATTGTAGGTTCTTCCCTAAGATTCTCAGTTAACCTAACTGGCTGTAGAATACAGGTATGACCTGAACTCTAGTGCTTTCACTCTCCCGCAAAGCATTTGCTGCTATGATGTGTGCTGGTAACTGTTGGGAATTTTTTAAACATGTGTTTGTCTCCTTTGTGGGTATCTATGTGATTCCCCTCTATGTGTCCCAGATCTTCTCTCTCTACAGTATTTCATTATGTGTCCCTCTTTATGGCAGTGAAAATACTTTACTGATGTATGTTGTTTTCTGTATGTTTTGTAAGTTTGTGGTTATGTGTGCAGTCCCTCTAAAGCCTGAATACTCACCATCATTAGCCTATCACTCTGCGCCTCTTTCCCTTTACATATGTTTTTATTATGTTCCACTGCAGACTTTCTAAGTGTATCTACTGTGATTCCTCTCCAGTTCGGTAAAGAGGTTTGTACCCTGGTCTTCATATTTTCCTTGAGAGCATCCATTAGCACAGTAACAGCTACTTCCCTGTGATGCACATCATCCTTTATGTCTGATATCCCTGTGTACTGTGTCATTGCTGACAGGGCTCTGGCAAAATAATCTGTTGCATTCTCACTATCCTTTTGTTTGTCAATGAAGATTTTGCTCCAGTTCACTACTACTGGAAAGAATATGGCCAGCTGTGAAATTATTCGCTTAATATTTTTTTGGTTATCATCATCTGTTAAGGATCTGTCCTCCTCCAACATACAATCCTTAATAAACTTTTGTATATCAATATTGGGAGGAAGACAGGCCCTCAACACCACTCGCCAATGACGGTGGGTTCATTGTCTTCTTCAGAAACATTACCTTTAAACTGGCTTAATACAGGATATAAATTGTTTGTTTCATTTTTAAAAATTTTGGTATCGATTGTACTTACTCCCCCAACCGCATAGGGCTTCCTTCCGGTATGCACACTCTACCTTGCCACGTGTTCCCTTCATGTTGCCACAATTTTAGACAGTCATTGTTTTTAACTCTCTTTTTCATTGATTTGATCAAACATATTACATCATCATCATCATCATCATTTATTTATATATCGCCACTGATTCCGCAGCGCTGTACAGAGAACTCATTCACATTAGTCCCTGCCCCATTGGAGCTTACAGTCTAAATTCCCTAACACACACACACATACAGACAAAGAGACTAGGGTCAATTTTTGATAGCAGCCAATTAACCTACAAGTATGTTTTTGGAGTTTGGGAAGAAACCGGAGCACCCGGAGGAAACCCACGCAAACACGGGAAGAACATGCGAACTCCTCACAGTTTAGACCATGGTCGGGAATTGAACTCATGACCCGAGTGCTGTGAGGCAGAGGTGCTAACCACTTAGTCACCATGCTGCCCATATTTTATCTCTAACATTAACACCTCTAAATTGAAACTACCAACCTTGGGAAAAGGTCTCACACACTCCCTGGTCATTTTGACCCATTTGTCGCAGCACGCCATTGTGTACGCACCATATTTCACACGCATTATATACCTTGCCAAACCAATCGGCCCTTCCTTAACCAACACCTCATCGACCATCTCTAGCGTTTGCTTAGCACCCATGTGGAAACTGACTTTTCCAACAAAATTACACAATCTGCGTCAACTCACTTGTTCTCGACTAAGTACAACTGAACAACAACACTTGATTGTCAGCGTACTCAATGAGAAACCCTAACACAGAAATTGGGAGCACAAAAGTACCAACTTCGCAATACCCTGCACACCTGCTGAGTACTTTCACAACTGACAGCACTAAGTATTTACCAATACCAGCCTTGCCAGCGTATTTCCTCTGACACTTTCTCAAGTCACAATCACTGTCTCAAGTTGTACCGTGCGGTCCGATCGCACTGCTTAGAGATACTATCAATAAACTTTGTGATTACAAGATTACTATTGGGCGTGGCACGAAAACCTCTTGTTTTCATATTTTCATACCAGTATAACACATATACACCGGCGTCTCTTTATATCCTGTATTTTTTAACTGAACGTCACAAAGGTCTCTTTATATCCTGTATTTTTCAACAGAACCTCTGTTCCTCAAATTTATCTTCTCAGTCACACAATTCACATACATATACACCTTTGTTTTCTGTGCAGAAAAATACTTTCCCAAGTGATTGTAATAACTTTTCAGAGGCTTTTACAATTGATCATACTATAAATATAACAGGACTATCTATCAAAACGACTGATTAAACACGTGGCAACAATACAAAAAATACACATACACAATGCAGGAAGTACACATACGCTATGTAAAACAAATCAGATAAAAACGCACACAGTGACAATAAAAGAAACAGTTTTTCCTTCTTGTCCCTAGATTCAAATCAGCGCTTATTGGATTATACAAAAATGGGCATTCGGTTTCACAACACAGAATGATAAACAGGCTTCGAACACATTGCGTTCTTACCCGTATATAACGCGTCTCTACTCTTTGTTGAAGAACCGAAATCCGTAGGCTTTGCAAATCTTCCGGTAGCGTGATCTCCGCTGAAGAGCGCCCAAATTGTTATGTACGTCTAGTCGCTATCCAATGAAGATTGTCCACTTCAATTTGTGTGGTTCCAAATCAAAATGCGATTTCATAACAAAAAGCAGCAGAGTAACAATTCAATAAAATAAGTACAGCCGATTACATATGCAGGCGTCCTGGATCCAGCGTACAGTCATTCAGTCCTGAGGTCTGTGGTTAAGAAGAGTGTCTGCTGGCCTCAGAGCTCCTGCTTATATACAGTTAGTGATACAGTGAAAACAATAGAGATGATTTGGCATGTTTCCATAGGTTCAGGCTTCAGAACAGTCCAGTGAAATGAGGGTCATTGGAGAGTTCAAACGATGCCCTCCAAGGGTGGGGGTCAGCTCTCCAACAGCTGCATACTAATCATCCCACCGAAAGTTGGTTTAAACTGGTCTATTTGCATTACACACACAATACCATTCTGATAATTTATTCCCTATAATCCATATCTTGCATATGCAAGGTGCGATCTCTTAGGCGATTGAATCGGATGTCTGAGGATAAATAGGGGATTAGAATGACACCAGACATGATATGTGTCCTGTATTCTGAACCTTAGATCTCACAAAAGTGTATTTAACATTACAATATTTAACTATAAACACTGCTACATTTCATTATAAATAACTATGTGTTGGAACTATTTTTAAGGTGAACTAATTACAAGTGTATGTGTTCATGTAAATGTGTATATAAGTGTACACACGTGTTGTGGTTCATTATGCTCCTCCACGCCGTAGCGTGCTATTCGCATAATTTCAGACAAAGACAATCAGATTGATAGATATTAATTTGAAATGACCATATCCAAATATTTGACTGCGACAATACCCATACTCTTTAAGATGACCAGGGCATCTTGGGATCAAATAAAGCACCATAGATAAATGATTTAATATCACTTAAAATGCATTTCTTTACCCACACCCACAGCCCAGGATTGTGGGAATAGCCCTAGTGCTGTCAGCATGGGGTTGTTTTTTTATATGGTGCATTTTTGTTGTGGGCCTGATCCTCCTATGGAATTCAGCCCCATGCTGAGCGATCAAATTCTGGTTGGTACTATGGTGTGGATTTGTCATTTTGTATGTTGTATAAGTTTAACAAACCAGTCCTCTAACAATTAACAAGCCCTCCACATTTCCTGATAGGTGGTGCCAGACTGATGACAAATAGGTAGGAGATTCTGTCAGTATTGTAATCTGACAGGACAGGAGCCATGGCCTTCCAACCAAGTTCCCTATTAACTCCACGCCTCCTGATGTAGCAGCGAAGTTGAGGAGTGAGGGTGCTGCAAATAACGACAGGATCCTCCACGAGGTTCTACATGGGGATGCAGAAAATGGCAGCTTGGCCTGCAGAGCATAAATCATTTAAATATGATAGAAAAGAAAGATAGATAGATAGATAGATTTTAATATTTTGCTATATTGTTATTTCCTAAACCTTTTTTTAAAAGTCTATAATATCACACATCATGGTATTTAAATGTGCACTGCAAAATAGTAATCTGTTCTAATTTTATTTTGCATTCTTTAATTAATAAGTTTAGCAGATAAATGTAGTAAAACAAACTACTGTGTAAAAATAAATGACAGTTTATTGCGCTTGGTAATAAATTGCTTAGTGGGTTTACAAGAAAGCAAACACTGCTAAACTAAATATAATAAATCTAGGCTAAATGTACAGTGTTAAGCATGTAAGCTTAAACTTCCAACATAGGTGAAGAGATGTGACACATTAAAAGCTTTATTTCTGTTGTCTTTCGTATAAAAGATAAAATTAAACTCTTTCCATGATGTGTTTCGTGCCTATAACTTTTGTTGGGGTGTACAGTGGGAAATGTATGCTAATGTATGATAATATATTGCTACATTTGTACTCCAAAGCAAAGATCATAGCTAAAATTATCTTCATTTTGAAGCTGTAAAATACTCTGCATTTAAGATGTAATAATCCTTTAAAGGGGACTATTGTGTGCTATTATGCACATATAAATGTCCTTGTACTACTGGCAAAACTTTTATATGTATGCAGGCTTACATTTTTAACCATTGGAACTGGCATTGATTATTTTTGCACAGCAAATTACTACAAGATTACTGTTACTCTGCGTAATCAAAGAGCTGAGAGACATTGTTCTAAGAAATTCTGTATGTCTGCATGGTTGTAATCAAATGAATTGTAAGGGGGCAGGGGGCTTTCAGACTCTTGTAAGGTGTCCCCCACCCAGCCAGTCCATGGTTGTAATAGTTTAAATTTGTATCACATATTTTACTTTAAGCTGCACTAATACTTAGTAAAATATTTATCTAAGATGCCTCCACCTCTGTCAGGGTACTGAGGCTTGGTGCCCCTATTATCGATCTCTGATAATCTGATTTCCTATTTGCATAATTATATCGAGAGTAGAGGAGGAAGTGAAACACAAACAAGTTGTTGCAGTTTCAAAATCAGCTCTGAGGATATTCTTTATTTATACCAAAGCTTGAGCATTTACTGGTTAACAACCAACAAGTACATATAAGGACAAATCTTTCTTTGCAACAGTAAGTACATATAAGGAAATCTCTTTAGCTCAGCAAATATTTATTTGCAACAATAAATACATATAAGGCAATATCCTTTATCTAGTACTACGTAATGACTTCCAGGCCGTTTGTTTTCAGTCTTGCATCCTGCTATTGCCTGTTCCATGGGAAACACTTGTTCTCATATCTGTAGTTATAGGTTTCTTTTAAAGTATTTCACACATATATTTGTACCTTTAATAACTATTCATTGTTTTATACTCTCACACCACCTATCCAGAAGCCTTGTGGCTGATCCATGCAGTAATTTTTCCTGGGACTCTTTCATTTCTCTCACAGCCCCTAAAGAAACAGGGAAGCTCGGGGTGGAGGTGAGTTGTAGATGACTCAAAAGCCCCAATCAAGATGTTGTATTACAGAACTGGTAGAGCTCTGGGAGAAAGAACAGCTTGGTCCTGTGCATAGCACTGGAACAGGTATCTGCACCCATCTTCCTGTGTCATTTATAAACAATCAATCAGGACATATTAATGAAATCTTTAGTGTAACATGTATTGCAGCAAGTGTGGGAAGCTTTAGATTTAGGGTACTTTGTTAGTCTAATATCAGAAAAAAAAGTTAAAGCCAGAAAGATACTCTATTTTGGTCTAATATCAGCTAACTGCTGAAGCAATATGCATTTCCACTAATCAGTTGATAAGCTCAAACTAGCTAGTGTGATGTCTTCACATTTTTTATCATTGCTGTTATTATTAATTGTCACACGCCGCACTCCCGCTGTCTCCTCGCGGGAGCCGGCGTGTGTATCCACTGTCTCCCGCAGGGTCCCCGCCTGACCTGTCAGTTCTTTTCACTTACCTGGCTCCACGCTGCTGCAGTCCGACCAGCGCTGCCTCTCTCCTTCCTCTTCGGCGCTTACTGGTTCTGCGCATGCGCAGAACGTCCTAACTCTTCTCTGTGTTCCTACTGCCCTCTATTGGCTACCTAAGTGGAACTACACTATAAAATATCTTCTGACCTGAAATCTGTGCTGGTTCTTTCAGTCAGTCTCTGACCTACGTATTGAATACAGCTTCTGTGTTGTTTCTAGCTCCTGGGGATTCCCACTCTGCCTTTCCGAGTTCCTGCACCTCCGGGCTCCTACGCCGCAGTCTATCCCGCTATTTACTCCAGGTGCCTATTTCGCATTATTATCGCTACCACCTCCAGTGGCAACGCGACAACCGATCCGGTAGATCCGCTCCTAGCAACATTCCTTGGTTCATCTCCTCGCCAGTTGCCAGTAGCAACCAATACTACCTAACATCTATGCTATCTCTCTCTCTCTCGTGGTTCGCTGGAAACTTCCTAGGGGGCCGCGACCTGCAAGTGGAGTCCGCGAAGTCCATATTCCCTTGCGGAAATCACTGGTGAACACCTTTTGCTTGTTAGAGTCCGCGCCCCTAGCTGAAGTCTCGTCAATTCCGGTGAACTACCAGGATCCAGTTCTCCCTCATTGGTACCATGACATTAAGAACCAGCCATGTCGGATCCTGACGGAGAATCTTCCGCCAAAGATATGCTTCAGCACTTGGTCGAAAGATTGGAGCATCAAAATGCTGTCCAGATGCAATTATTACAATTTGTGCAAACTCTGGCCACCCGCCTGGATACACTACAGGTAGCTCCGGCTCCACCGGTTGTTCAACCACAACCACAAGCTCTCGAGGTTCCTCTTGCCGCTGCTTTCCTCTCTGCGTCTGCCCACTCCCTCCAAGTTCGATGGAGACCCAAAGTCCTGCCAAGGTTTCTTGAATCAGTGCTCAATTCAGTTCGAGGTTCTCCCACAGAATTTCCCCACTCCCAGGTCAAAAGTGTCCTACATAGTGTCCCTCCTATCTGGACAAGCATTGGCATGGGCTTCTCCTCTATGGGAGCGGAATGACGACCTCCTGAATGATGTTTCAGCCTTCACCTCAGCATTTTGGTGGATTTTCGACTAACCTGGACGAGTGACCTCCGTGGCTTCCAGCATCCTGAGACTATGCCAAGGTTCCCGTTCGGTGGCTCAATACGTAATTGAGTTCCGGACCTTATCTTCCGAACTTCTGTGGAATGATGAGGCCCTCATTGCTGCCTTCTGGCAAGGGCTATCTGATAAGTTTAAAGACGCCCTTTCTTCCCAAGAATTGCCATCTACCTTGGATGCCTTAATTTCTCTCTGCAATTGGGTGGATCTTCGGTTCCGGGAGAGATCCTCCGAGAAGGACTTCCCTAGACGTTCTACTCTTCGTCTAGCTCCTCGTTTTCAACCGCCCACGTCTACAGACGAGTCCATGCAGCTGGGACGTTCTCGCCTAACTCCTGAGGAGAGGGAAAGAAGGATGAAAAACCAGATATGTCTATATTGCGGCGATTCCGGTCATCTCTTGGCCTCCTGTCCCCGGCGCTTGGGAAACGCCAGACCTTAGCCTGCACGGGAGAGGTCAGACTAGGGACTTTTACTTCCTCTCCAACTTCTTTTCCAGACCCGACATGTTATTTCCCTGTCACTCTACATTTGCCTTCAGGGTCCATTTCGTCCATGGCTTTGTTGGATTCAGGAGCAGCCGGGAACTTTATTTCCCAAACTTTAGTAACCCAGCTTGGCTTGCCTACTATTCCACTGAGGAAGTCCGTAGTCACTACTGGCATTGATGGTTCGTTCCTGTCTCCCTAATGGCAGCATTCATAAACAAACCAGACCCATCTCCATGCAAGTTGGGGCACTCCACTGGAAAAAAAATTCCTTCCTTGTCCTGCCGCTGACCATCAGCCCCATCATCCTCGGACAACCTTGGCTACATCTTCACTCACCCCACCTGGATTGGCCTTCTTCACAAATAATCTCATGGGGTCCTGCATGCTCCCGCAAGTGCTTGATGCCTGTCAAGCCTATCTGTTCTACTCAAATTCCTCTGGAAACCGTTTCAGTCAGCTTACCTCCTCAGTATTCCTCATTTTCAGACGTTTTCTTTAAAGCCTCCTCTGAGCGTCTACCACCCCACTGACCTTGGGATTGCCCCATCGATCTTCTTCCCGGAAAAATTCCTCCATGTGGCCTGGTCTATCCCCTTTCACTACCGGAGACTGAGGCTACTATGCTCGATATTAAAGAAAATCTACAACGGGGCTTCATTAGACCCTCATCTTCACCTGCCGGGGCCGGATTTTTCTTAGTGAAAAAAAAAGAGGAAGCCCTCCGTCTCTGCATCGACTACAGAGGGTTGAATGCCATTACTATCAAAAACCGTTACCCTATTTCATTGATTATAGAGCTTTTCGATCGCATTAAGGGTGCTAAGGTCTTCACAAAGCTAGACCTACGTGGAGCATACAACCTTATTAGGATCCTTTCTGGGGACGAGTGGAAAATGGCTTTCAACACGCGGGACGGTCATTACGAATATCTAGTGATGCCGTTCAGCCTCTGTAACGCCCCTGCCGTTTTTTAAAGCTTCGTTAATTAAATCTTCCGTGATCTGTTATATTCTTATGTAGTAGTATACCTAGATGACATCCTCGTTTTCTCCAGAGATTTTCTTCCACACCGCCTGCATGTGGCCGAGGTCCTCTCTAGACTACCCTCCAACCATCTGTATTGCAAACTGGAGAAATGTGTTTTCGAGGCCTCCAAGTTACCTTTATTTGGTTACATAGTTTCCGGAGCAGACCTACAAATGGATCCTGGAAAAGTTTGTTGTATTATCGACTGGCCCCAGCCAACCACTCTCAAATCCATTCAACGTTTTCTGGGCTTCGCCAATTATTATAGACGCTTTATAGCAGGTTACTCTTCTATTGTGGCACCCCCTGGTGGCTCTTACTCGGAAAGGCACAAACCCACAAGGTTGGTCCCCAGAAGCAATAGAAGCCTTCCAATTCCTAAAAAAAGCCTTCTCTACGGCTCCGATCCTCCAGCAACCTGATGTTTTCCTTCCTTTTTTCTTAGAGGCAGATGCTTCCTCCACTGGAGTGGGAGCAGTCCTCTCCCAAAGGACCATTCAAGGGAAATTCCATCCTTGTGCGTTCTTTTCACACAAATTCCTACCTGCAGAGAGAAATTACGCCATCTGGGACAAAGAACTCTTGGCCATGAAGTTGGCCTTAAGTGAGTGGCATCACCTCCTAGAGGGGGCTCGCCATCCAGTTACGATCTTCACGGATAACAAAAATCTACTCTATCTTCAAACCGCCCAATGCCTGAATCGGCATCAAGCCCGCTGGTCTCTTTTCCTTACCCGATTCGATCTTCGGATTACCTTCAAACCTGGTCATAAAAACAAGAAGGCGGATGCTCTATCTCTGGCGTTCCCCGGGAGTTTAACTTCAGATGTTTTTCCAGAACGTCCCATCTTGGATTCCAAATGCCTGAATTTGCTCTCATTCTCTTCTACTCCTCCCCAAGGGAAAACTTTTGTTCCACCTCGTCTTCGGAAAAGTCTCCTACGTTGGTTCCATGCTTTACGATTTGCAGGACATCTTGGTTCCCGTAAAACCGCTGAACTGATTTCTCGACAGTATTGGTGGCCCAACTTTCACTCCGAAGTTAAAGATTTTGTGGCTGCCTGTTCTATTTGTGCTTAGAACAATACTCCCCGCCAAGTCCCACCGGGGTTACTGCACCCACTTCCACTACCTACTAAACCATGGACCCATATTAGCATGGATTTCATCACCGACTTACCCATAGCTAAAAGATTTAATACCATCTGGGTGATAGTAGACCGTTTTTCCAAAATGGCACACTTTGTTCCACTCATTGGTCTTCCATCCTCCATGTGCTTAGCTCAACATTTCGTGAGGGTAGTATTCCGACTACATGGGTGTCCTGTCGAAATTGTCTCGGACTGGGGTGTCAATTTGTTTTGAAAATTTGGAGATCCCTCTGCCATCTTCTGGGTATCCGTCTGAACTTCTCCTCCGCATATCATCCCCAGTCGAACGGTCAGACTGAGAGGGTAAATCAAGACCTTGAAACGTTTCTCAGAATATTTTCCTCAGCCAATCAGGACAATTGGGTGGATCTGTTACCCTGGGCAGAGTTTGTTCACAATAATTCCTGACACAAATCCACACTAGCTACTCCTTTTTCCATTGTGTTTGGCAGCCATCCTCATATTCCATAGTTTTCTGCCCTTCCTCCCACCCAGGTTCCTGCAGTTAATACCCTGCAACAGAATTTTTTATCCATTTGGTCACAAGTCAGCAAGTCCCTCAAGAAGTCTTCTACTCGCTATAAGTTGGCAGCAGATAAGAAACGCAGAGCTGTTCCTCTTCTGAAAGTCGGTGACAAGGTGTGGTTGTCTACAAAGAACATTCGTTTTAAAGTGCCCTGTATGAAACTAGCCCCTCGCTACATTGGTCCTTATAAGATCACTCAAGTAATCAGCCACGTTTGCTTTAAATTACGATTACCACCCACTCTACGAATTGCCAATGCCTTTCACATTTCTCTATTGAGACCACTCATCATCAATCGGTTCACGGGTCCGGCTACACCTACTACTACTCCTTCCCTCCAACAAAGTGAGGAATTCGAGATCAGCCATATTCTGGATTCCAAGACTTCTAGAGGAACAATCAAATACCTAGTGGACTGGAAGGGGTATGGCCCCGAAGAGCGCTCCTGGTTGCGGGCTGCTCACATTTGCGCTCCTCTTCTGCTGAAGAAATTCCACTCCAGAGTCCCGAAAAAGCCAGGTCCTAGGTGTTCGGTGTTCACCTTTGAAGGGGCAGGTACTGTCACACGCCGCACTCACACTGTCACCTCGCGGGAGCTGGCGTGTGTATCCACTGTCTCCCGCAGGGTCCCTGCCTGACCTGTCAGTTCTTTTCACTTACCTGGCTCCACGCTGCTGCAGTCCGTCCAGCACTGCCTCTCTCCTTCCTCTTTGGCGCTTACTGGTTCTGCGCATGCGCAGACTGTACTAACTCTTCTGTGTTCCTACTGCCCTCTATTGGCTACCTAATTGGAACTACACTATAAAATACCTTCTGACCTGAAATCTGTGCTGGTTCTTTCAGTGAGTCTCTGACCTCCATATTGAATACAGCTCCTGGGTCGTTTCTAGCTCCTGGGGATTCCTACTCTGCCTTTCCGAGTTCCTGCACCTCCGGCTCCTACGCCGCAGTCTATCCCGCTATTTACTCCAGGTGCCTATTTTGCATTATTATCGCTACCACCTCCAGTGGTAACGCGACAACCGATCCAGTATTTCCACTCCTAGCAACATTCCTTGGTTCATCTCCTCGCCAGTTGCCAGTAGCAACCAATACTACCTAATATCTGTCTACGCTACGCTCTCTCTCTCGTGGTTCGCTGGGAACTTCCTAGGGGGCCGCGACCTGCAAGTGGAAGCCGCAAAGTCCATATTCCCTTGCGAGAATCACTGGTGAACACCTTTCACTTGTTAGACTCCGCGCCCCTAGCTGAAGTCTCGTCAATTCTGGTGAACTACAAGGATCCAGTTGTCCCTCGTTGGTACTGTGACATTACTATTATTATCATTTATTTGGGTGGGGCACGGTATCTTGATGCTTAGGATACCGACACCCACTATTCCTACAAAACAAAACGAACATTAAAATGACGAGATGTTGAAAATATACACTTTCCTTCAGAGTGACAGTGTTGATTTCTGAAGAGTCTGTTATGCGATGGCTGGTAATTCTGAAGAGGCTGCAATCCGGCACTGCATTGTGACATCAGGTAAGCAACAGATGTTTGGCGCAGCCTATCCCTAACCCTAAAATACCTCTTTAAATGTGTTTGTTGACGAAACAATCCAGCGCCGACATCCAGCATCTTCGGAATTACCAGTCGTCGCTGTGAAGGTAAGTGTATATTTTCATCATCTCATCATTTTGCTATTATTATTTTTTTGTAGGAATAGTGGGTGTTGGTATTTCAAGCATCGGGATACCGATTACCACCAATATTTTTAATATTGACCCAATCATATTATACAGCACAGTACAGAGATATGTATTTCTTCACATCAGTTACCGCTGCACTGGTGCGCGCGCACACACACACGCACACTAGGGTCTATTTTGTGAGATGCCAATTTAACTACTAATATGTCATTGTACTTTGAGAGGAAACCAACACAAACAATGGGAGAACATATAAACTTTACACAAATAGGTCCTGATCAGAATTCAATTACATGCACTGTGAGGCGGCAATATTAACTATGCCACAATATTGAACACCCAATATGCCTACCAATATTAACATTAAATAATATTACATCAATCCTATGTAACTCATTATATATTTTTTTCATTTTAACATCCTTGTACATTAAGTTAAGACAGCTAGATAGGAATTTCATTGTATAGCCTTTTTGTAGAGCACTACAAATATTCATGAGAATGTAGACAATCAGTTCACTAGGAAGCAATAACTCATAAATAGTTAGACATCATGAATATTCAACAAGCAATGCCCCAGTGATGCCTCTGGCTCCACGCTGAATGCTGGCTCTGCCCACAAAATTGTTGTCTCCAATATTTGCTGGTGATAGATCCACTTCAAATGTATTTATTCAAAAACAATAAATCCAGCAAAATTGTGATGAAAACTTTATTCAATAGACAGAAACAAGTATAATAATATTTCAGTATACTAATATTATTTTAAGAAAATATAAATGTATTGTTGACATACATTTATTGCGAAAAATACGCTTTGTAAAGTATTGCAATATACTGTGGTCACAGCAAATGCAAATAAGTCAGTCCATCATTTCCGTTTTGTGTGTCTCTTGAAGATAAATGTGTCATTTGTGTGCATTTCTAGCAAAGGGTTTCAGTATTTTTTAAGATTCATTTAATAAAAAAAGAGGAGACAAAATAAGAGCATGTAAATATATTTTTCCTATAATATTAGACTGAGTGACTAGTAGAGGTTAGGTTTAAATGAGACATGTACAAATGTACTCTGGAGAACACCCCATCTTGTCTTTTCTGATGAGGATCAGATGCTGCAAAGATTAAGTCAGGATTCACACACATTAATCACTCAGCTGGTGGCAGCTGTCGTAGAAGGAAGTTACTTTTTGATCATTCACCATGGAGGCTGTCATTACTTCAATCATTCTGTTTTGCCAAATCAACCTTAATTCTTTGATATTCTTTAGTCTGGACTTCCCCTTCAATGCAAAATTTCCAAGTACATTCTTTTAATGAAAAAGTTAATTTTAACAACTTTTGTTACTGAAGGTTCGCACTCTCCTGCATAAGGATTTTAAAATATTTCACGTCTTTCCTGCAATTGCATACATTTTATGTCTGGGTCGGTCCCACATTGATATAACTATTAAGTGGCATGATACTTTCTCCCAAAGCATTCAAAACTGCAACCAGCGGGAGGCACCCAGTTGACATGAACACCAGGGGCCTGATTCATTATGGAAAGTAAAGCAAAAGAATGAGTAACTTTGAACCTTGGCAAAACCATTTTGTATTGGAGGGGGAGGTGAATTTAAAATGTGAGGACAGATTTATAATTGGGGTAGAGCTTGTCCTAGATCAACTTTTAATGTTAGGGTAAAAATAAAGCTATCAAGTATTTGCATCCTACATGAAAAAAAACAGCCAGTAAATAATAAACTCATTTGCTCCCCTGGCATTGTAACATGGTTTTGCCAAGGTTCAAAGTTATTTATTTTTTTGCTTTAATTTCCTTAATGAATAAGGCCCCTGGTTGCTAATTAAATATGTGGATACAGCACTCTCATAAAGTATTATGTGTTTTAAAATTCTTTACTATGTAAATAGTAATACAAAAACCATTCAAATTAAAAATAGTTTGAAAAAGTGTGGGGAAAAAACAGATACACAAACATGTATAAATTTAATTATGGCCAAATACTGAGACCAAACCACCAATAAAATGTCCATATTTGGTATCCCTGAAAGAATCACAGAATAAAATAAGGGATATATTTTTTGGGTTGAATTCATTTCATGAAAGTAGCTAAGAGAACAATCGCTAAAAAACACATTTGAAAAAAGGGTTCTCCTTTTCCCCATGTAAATTGCACATCAATAAGAACTAGATATACTCGAAACGGTATACTAGTACATTTTCTTGGTAAGAAATTAAAAAGCTGTTTCCAGAGAAACCAACACAACACAAATAATGCAACAAATGAGAGGTGGCATTGCTGGTTTATTTAATTTAGATATATAAATATATAATAGAAATAGAATTGCATAACTGATATACTTCTAATATAGAGAGCTTGCTGGTATGCTCAATATAGGGGCACTGTTAGCCTAATCAATATAGTGTACTGTATAGGATTTTAATTTTACAATATGCAGTTTTAGAATTAATAAGGGTTGGAATAGTGCTGAGTGCTCACGCTTCACCCCTGGTAGCAAAAAGACTAGAGACTCTCCTGTGCGCAAGATATCACTCTGAGACCCCAATGGGTAGAGGAAGACTGTAGCAGTTCATTACTGTTAAGAAGTCATCAGATTTTGGGTGAGTAGGGAGTCACCTATAAACTAGGGAATTAAGTTAATTATTATTATTATTATTAGTAATCGTATTATGTGGGATTATAAATGTATAAAAATATATATAGAGTGGTTGAAGTGGAAATTTAGCATATGTAAGCGAATGGCATTTGATAGTTTTACTATCATAAAAGTAGGAGAAGTGGCAGTATGGCATACCACTATATGCCAGCACTGTTTAACCACTGTATATAAATATTTGAGATGAACGGTTCAGATTATTTGAAATTCCATGAAATCTGACGTTGGGGATCTGAGTGAAACCGGAATGTGACTCGGTTTCACCTGCAAAGTCCGGATCTTAAAACGAGGCAAAAGGTCATTTCCAGGATCTTTTTTTAAAAGAAAAAAAAAAACTCTTCCGAGGTTTGGATCGCCATTTTTGGTATATATTTTCCGCCCTCGCTCTCTCAAGTGCCATTTTTGAACAGACAGTGTGTAGGGAGGAGGTTAGTTGCAGTGCTCTACTCTGCAAATTGCATACAGGGTGATATATAGGGACAGAGAAAGCAGTAGAATCCTAACATACTGTAAAGCAGTTCTCTAGAACTAGCTACAATAGTTGCTGATCAACTGCTTGTAATTTCTATCTTAAATACACCTTACATACACTAGTGGCTATTGCTGGTTGCTACTAATGCATTGACTTACTGAGTTAGATAGATATTCTGAAATAACTAGTATATTCTTTGAGAAAAACAGTGTGCTTTTGCTGTCAGACTATTAGCAGCAGAATCCGAAAAACAGATTTCTTTTTTTTAAAATTGAAAGTTTTTCTAGTGAAAGTAATCTTGTGTGGGTCAGCGACAACTGAAATAATTTTGAAAAATACTGGGTGTTTGCATGTGAGATTCAGCAGCAGTTGCACACCCCCAAAAAGACTACATATTATTATATTCTAATCTTTTCTATTTTTCAATACTTGTCTTTTTTTTTAGGGTCATTCAGTGACATCTATTTTTAAAAAAGGCTGTTTGTGAGGGTCAACACGCAGTAGCACACAGCCAAAAAATGCTATATATTTAAACTTTTTCCATTTTTCAATACTTCTTTATTTTGGAAGGGTCATTCAGTGAAATCTATCTTTAAAAGTTTGTGAGGGTCAACATACACCAGCACACCCCAGAAAGAGTCCGATATATTATAATCTTTTCTATTTTTCAATCTATTCAATTATATCTAATTTGCTGTCGGTATATAAATAAATGATGATGCTGAGAGATGAATGATGGAGTTTACTCATACTACAAAAATTCAAAGGCACACAATACATTGCCAGAGTATTCATTGGTTGCCAAGAGCATGTCATTTCATTACTTTGCTGCTATATAAATAAATGAGGATGCTGAGAGATGAAGGTGGTCTGCACCCATACTACAAAAATGCAAAGATTAGACACATAATACATTGCCAGAGTATTCATTGGTTGCTAAGAGCATGGCTTTCATTAGCTTGTTTTATTTATATGCTCTGTGACATAATAAGTGGGGTCACAGGGGGCCTCCTGGACCCAGAGTTAAATTGCTTGTGCGCTGTGACTGCAATGCAGGCATTGTGTGGATCAGATGCCCCTCACAGCACTGAGGTCATGAGTTTGATTCTTGACCATGGGCTTTTCTTTGTTGACTTTGAATGTTCTCCCCGAGTTCATGTAGTTTTTTTCTGGGTGTTTATTTATAAGGTGCCTCAAAGGGAAAACAGTGATCCATAACACATTACATGATATATGAAGAACAAAATACAAAGACCAGACATACTAAATGAAAAAAAATACAGGTAACATGGTAATGCAGATCAAATTATGTGTAGATAGTGAGTGAGAGAGATGTTAGTAATCAATGAGAAGAAGGCCTATACTTAATAAAATAGGGCTAGGGAAGCAGACCATAAGGTACAGAGGGTGATGGAATATTATAAATAGAACACAAGGAAAGAGGGCCCTGCTCTGGAGAGCTTACATCCTATAGAAAAGGGGGAGACACAAATAGGGTGGTACCGACTGGGAGTGAAAGCCGGGTCAAGGGAGATAGGAGGAGTGCTGATAGACTTGAATAAAGAATTGAGTCTTAAGGGTATGCTTGAAGCCTTTGAGAATAGAGGCTAACCTGATGGAGAGTGAGAGATCGTTGCACAGCTGGAGAGCAATCCGGGCAAAGTTCTGAAAGTGGTAATAGGAAGAGGTGATCAGTGAAGTAGTGAGGCGGCGGTCATTGGCAGAGCGGTGGGGGCGGCAAGGAGTGTAGGTAGAGATGAGATTGGAGATGTTGGGGGGGAGATAGGATTGATTGAGAACTTTCAAGATGAGGGGGAGGAGTTTAAATTTAATTCTGTAGGCCATGGGGAGCCAATGTAGAGACTGGTGGAGGGGGGCAGCAGAACAGCGGGAGAGAAAAATGAGGTGGGCAGCAGCATTGAGGATAGACTTAGGAGGCACAAAGTGATAGTCAAGAAGACCAGAAAGAAGGAGGTTACAGTAGTCAAGGTGAGAGATTACAAGTGAGTGAATAAGAGTTTTGGTGACTTCTGTGGTGAGAAAGGGCCATATCCTGGATATAGTCTAGTCTGGAGATGGAAGGAGTAGAATTTTGGGAGGGACAGAATGTGAGGTTTAAAGGAAAGGGAGGAGTCGAGGATGACCCCAAGGCAACATATTTGAGGGACAGAAAGAAGGGTAGTCTTATTCACAGAAATAGAGAGAGGGGAGAGCCCTGAAAGAGGGGAAGACAATTAGTTCAGTCTTGGAATGTTAAGAGTTTAAGAAAGCGCTGGGACATCCAGATGGCCGAAAGACAGAAGGAGAAATGAGACATAAGGGATGAGGAGAGTTCAGAGGATGAAAGATAGATTTGGGTATCATCAGCACAGAGGTGGTATTGGAGGCCAAAGGAGTGGATGAGAGCACCAATGGAGGGGGTGTAGAGGGAGAAGATCACAGACCAAGAACAGAACCTTGGGGAAATCCTACAGGTAAGGGAAGAGGGGGGAGGTGGAGTCATGTGTGGAGACTGAGAAGGAGTGGTTGCTGAGATAAGAGGAAAATCAGGAGAGGACAGTTGTAAAGAGATCTATAGATTTGAGAGTTTGCAAAATGAGGGGGTTGTCAACAATATTGAAGGCAGCTGAGAGGTTAAGAAAGATAATAACGGTGAAGTGTCCTTTGTATTTAGTGAAAATAAAGTCATTAGTGACCTTAGTGTGGGCAGTTTTGGTGGAGTGGATGGCGTGAAAACCAGATTGGAGTGGGTCAAGGAGTGAGTGAGAAGAGAGAAAAGGGGTGAAATGGTTGTAGGCAACCCCCTTGAGAAGTTTAAAGACAAAAGGAAGGAGGGAATTAGTGTGGCAATTAGAGAGAGAGGCAGGGTCAAGGGATGGTTTCTTGAGTACGGGGGAGACGGGAGCATGCTTAAAGGAGGATGGGAAGATTCCATAGGAGAGAGATAGGTTCAGAAGGTGAGCAAGGTGGGAGCATGCCTCAAGAGAAAAATACAGTTATATTAGTCAGTGACATTAGCAAGAGTTGAGAGGGATTATATAACATTAATCATAGTACAAGATGTACTGAGGTGGCTGTGTATGATCAGTGGCCAGGGAGGAGATGGTGAGCTATTTAAAGATTCAGGGTACATGTGGTTTGAAGGGGGTTATGCAAGCAACAGCATAAGTGAAACTAACAAGTCATAATAAAACTGCAGCTGTAAGAATCAAGGTCTAGAATCAGATTAGTAGGGTGTGTGCAGGCAGTGCGCAATGCAGGTGTTGGAGGATATTAGAGCTCACAGACGGTCGTTGAATGTTGTCCTCATGTAATTGTGTTTCCAAGTTTTAATGTTCCCCTACTGTTCTCTTCTTGTTCAACTCTTACTATGCTATCTAAATTTAATTCACTTGTTACAAATCCACACTTAGAATAAAAACACACTGGCTATCACAATCTAACAAATCCTTTGACTGCTGGTTAAATAGAGTCAGAGATCCATGTGATCACTTTCTTGAATATTAATTCAAGAAAGTGACTTATTCCCCCACTAATCACACATACTACATAGAGATAATAAAATTCTAAAACAAACAAATAGTTAGAGGGTAAGCATACCAAATATCTAATAGACAATATTGCATTTTGGGTCCCTTAAAGATAACTAGTGCAAGGGCACTGTCAAATATTTACCATATGGTCGAATTGGTCTGAGTACATCTTTAATTTATCACCTATGTGTAACTCCTTCTCTCACATGTTAGATGACTGCTCTTCATTTTAGATCTTAGGTGCCCCCATTGTCTTAAGAGCCCCGGGCCCACAGAAAGCTTTAATCTGGTTCTGGGTATCTGTATATGTTTATCAAATACGCATCCAGCACTTCCATGACAATAATTAGTTTAACTGATCTATAGCTTGGTTGAGGGAGGAGCAAGGAACCTTAAGTATGCCTGAATTAAATGAAAAGCATATACAAGTAATGTTGCCTTCCTTACTATATATCCAAATATAACTTTCACACTGACGGCCTGATTCATCAAGGCACACATATGGAGCCATTAAGGAGAGGAAAACAAAAAAGGAAGTAACTTTGCACTTTGGCAAAACCATGCTGCACTGAAGGGAGAGGTAAATTTAAAATTTGAAGACAGATTTATAGTTGGGGTAAGACATTTCCTAGATCACCTTTAAATTTCAGTATAAAAATAAAGCTATTAAATATTTGTGTGTTACATGAAAAAAACAGCCATTATTTTCTTTACATGCAAAATAATAAACTAATTTGCACCCATTGCATTGTAACATGTGTTATGTCCATGTCTATCATCACCAATTAATATTGTCCGATGCGATCACTGTGGTTCCAACGCACAAAAGAGATTTAATAGAAACAACCAGCAAAATACAATAAGAATGTTACAAAGTATAACCGATACATATGCAGCACACCCTGGATCCAGGAACAGTCATCAAATCTCATATCTGTTGGCAAAGAATACTGTTCATGTAACAGAGGCCAGTTTATATACAGTTTGGTTTAGAAAAAACAATGATGATGTCACAATTATACATAGATAACACTAAGAAAATTCTTCATTGGTCCAGGGTTTATGATGTTAAAGGAGACTGCTGGACTAGCGATCGTTATGTGCATTCGCTGTTTTCGCTGATACCGGATTCCTGCTGATAAAATATGTATTAATATGAGACCAAACTCTATACATTTCTGAGCACCTGAACCACAAATACCTTTAATGCAGTTTTCTCTATGAATCTCTAAATTTGTTATTAATAAATGAATGTGGGTTGGAACTGTAATAAATGTGTTCTATTTACAAATGTAGGTGTGAAAGTAAGTGTAGGTACGTTATTAACAGCAGTATGATGTAGCGTGCTAATCGCAAGCACACAGGAAACCAATATTAGTCAATATAGTCAACTTCTTACAATTATTCGATTTTGGTTTATCCAGGACTAGCAGAATACCCGGCGTTGCCCGGGATTTAAAGAATGTTTATTTACAAAAATCAATCAAAATATTAAACATACATGTAAATATCATGTTAAAATTGGACCAGTAGAAGGTGAAAAGTGAAAATGTCAAACTGTATTTGAACTGTATATGATGGAACGAACCGATAAACAATTACTTCAAAACAGCTTGATAAACTATATTTCTCGTTTCTTCATTTGGGGCAAATACATACAAATTTCTTGGTGATCCAACTCTTGAGCACACAACGTAAAACTGTCCATGAGAAAAGCAAGGTGATTCCAAGTTGACTCCAGCTACATGTAAAGATTGTCTTTGGGCCTTATTGATAGACATGGCAAAAGCTAAACGAACTGGAAATTGTAGACGCTTAAATTGAAATGGCATATTAGATGGAATGAGAGGTATGCGTGGAATGAAAGCATTGTCACCTTTTGCACAGCCTGTCAAAATAGTTGCTTCAATGACATGAGAATGGAGCTTCTGGACTACTAATCTTGTACCGTTACAAAGTCTTGGAGGATTTAAATTTCTGAGAAGCATAATGGGTGATCCAATCTTCAGTACCAGGTTGTGCGGTGGCATTCTGGGAGGTTCTAAAGAGTTTAAAAATTCAGTAGGATAGTGCACAGCCTAATTTTCTTCAACAACTATATCTATTGATTTGTATAATATGGCTTCTCCAGGCAACTCTTCTTGAATCTTTAAGTTGATGTTGTTTACACAATTATTTTTTGGTGCAAGAATCGCACGTTCGCAAAGCCACTTATGCTCTGTAAAATGTTGTTGAATATTTGGAAATACTTTTGCCTTGAGTTCTTCAACAGACACAACTGTGTTACAAAGTGTTTCTCTGAGTTTGAAGAGACCAGTTACTGGATGAAGCGGCATTAAACCATTCCCAATATTTAACAAATGATCAGCAAACTGACTGTCCATTGTGTTGCCATGCAGAGAAACTCTCATATTTGTGGTTATTTGCAAAGTGCGAACATGCCTCCAAAGATGTGATGATTTAAGGAATGCATTAATTTCATCCGCCATTGTTCCTTTTGGAATGACCGGCAATGTTTGTCGAAAATCTCCAGCCAATACAACAGTGACTCCACCCATTAGTAAATCATTGCCTCTTAAAAATTGAAGTGTTTGATTGAGGGCCTGTAAAGCATTTTTGTGTGACATGGTGCATTCATCCCATACAATGACCTGACATTCCTGCAGAATCTGAGCTTTTTCTGTTCGTTTAGTGATATTGCAGACGGGAGTTTCACTTTGGGCCAGATTAAGCGGTAACTTGAAAGCTGAATGTGCTGTTCTTCCACCAGGGAGCAAAGTTGCAGCAATACCAGAAGAGGCGACAGCAATAACTATTTTGGAATGTACTCGAATTTTAGCAAGTAACAACTTGATGAGAAACGTCTTACCTGTTCCTCCGGGTGCATCCAGAAAAAATATATTTCCCCTTTTTTTTGGAACTTATTCCAAGACATTGTTCCAGACATTCTAGAGTTATGGTCATTTTCGATGATTTTTAGGTGTTACCCCCCTCGCCACCCCCACCCTTAGGAGTGCTAGGGGTGTCTTGCCCCCACAATATTTGTTGGCAGACTGTAAGTCATATGTGTACCAGGTTTGGTGTAAATTGTTCCAGACATTCCAGAGTTATGGTCATTTTCGATGATTTTTAGGTGTTACCCCCCTCGCCACCCCCACCCCGTAATGAATTTCAATTTTATATTTTTTTAGTTGCCTCCATCATGTTTTAATACACTCGTATGCAAAATTTCATGATCTTCGCTTGAAAAATGTGGATTTCTATAGAAAGACAGACAGAAGGACAGAAGGACAAATTTTCTCTTTTATATATTAGATTTGTCTACACTTTTAAGTAAAGATGCTCACTGACCTCCGTGTTTTGGTTTTGTTTTTGTTGTCAGACTGTAAGTCATATGTGTACTAGGGATGTGCACCGGCGACTTTTGAGGTCTCGTGTTTTGTGTTTTGGATCCGGATTTTCGTTATTTTTGAGGTTCGGATTTGTCTCGCAAAACACTTGAGGAAAGGTCTCGGTTCGGATTTAAGGTATTGGATTCGGATTTTTTTTGAAAAAAACATAAAAAGTTTAAAAATCAAGTTTTTGGGCTTATTTTCACTCCTAGGCTATTATTAACCTCAATAACATTCAATAACAAGCATTTCCACTAATTTACAGTGTATTCTGAACACCTCACAATATAGTTATTAGTCCAAAACGTTGCAACAAGGTATCTTTCTGGACTGCGTAGAGGAGTGGGTCACCACAATATATTATAAACCCTGAACTTTTATGATTCGCACCAATAATTGTACCTGGACTGCGTAGAGGAGTGGGTCACCACAATATATATTAAAAACCCTGAACTTTTATGATTCGCACCAATAATTGTACCTGGACTGCGTAGAGGAGTGGGTCACCACAATATATTAAAAACCCTGAACTTTTATGATTCGCACCAATAATTGTACCTGGACTGCGTAGAGGAGTGGGTCACCACAATATATTAAAAACCCTGAACTTTTATGATTCGCACCAATAATTGTACCTGGACTGCGTAGAGGAGTGGGTCACCACAATATCTTAAAAACCCTGAACTTTTATGATTCGCACCAATAAATGTACCTGGACTGCGTAGAGGAGTGGGTCACCACAATATATATAATAAGAAAACCATCAACTTGTATGATTCGCACCAATAAATGTACCTGGACTGCGTAGAGGAGTGGGTCACCACAATATATATTAAAAACACTGAACTTTTATGAATCACACCAATAAATGTACCTGGACTGCGTAGAGGAGTGGGTCACCACAATATATTAAAAACCCTGAACTTGTATGATTCGCACCAATAATTGTACCTGGACTGCGTAGAGGAGTGGGTCACCACAATATCTTAAAAACCCTGAACTTTTATGATTCGCACCAATAATTGTACCTGGACTGCGTAGAGGAGTGGGTCACCACAATATCTTAAAAACCCTGAACTTTTATGATTCGCACCAATAATTGTACCTGGACTGCGTAGAGGAGTGGGTCACCACAATATCTTAAAAACCCTGAACTTTTATGATTCGCACCAATAATTGTACCTGGACTGCGTAGAGGAGTGGGTCACCACAATATCTTAAAAACCCTGAACTTTTATGATTCGCACCAATAATTGTACCTGGACTGCGTAGAGGAGTGGGTCACCACAATATATATTAAAAACCCTGAACTTTTATGATTCGCACCAATAATTGTACCTGGACTGCGTAGAGGAGTGGGTCACCACAATATCTTAAAAACCCTGAACTTTTATGATTCGCACCAATAATTGTACCTGGACTGCGTAGAGGAGTGGGTCACCACAATATATTAAAAACCCTGAACTTTTATGATTCGCACCAATAATTGTACCTGGACTGCGTAGAGGAGTGGGTCACCACAATATCTTAAAAACCCTGAACTTTTATGATTCGCACCAATAATTGTACCTGGACTGCGTAGAGGAGTGGGTCACCACAATATCTTAAAAACCCTGAACTTTTATGATTCGCACCAATAATTGTACCTGGACTGCGTAGAGGAGTGGGTCACCACAATATCTTAAAAACCCTGAACTTTTATGATTCGCACCAATAATTGTACCTGGACAGCGTAGAGGAGTGGGTCACCACAATATATTAAAAACCCTGAACTTTTATGATTCGCACCAATAATTGTACCTGGACTGCGTAGAGGAGTGGGCACTGGGCACCACAATAAAATATATAAAAAACCTTCAACAGATCTGCATTACACTACACACACGGCTGCTCCTCCATCCTCTCCATCATATACATGTTGGAGTTTTAGCGTGTGACAACCTCTTGTTTTTGATAATGTCAGTGCATTTTGAATATTTTTCAATTTGCCCCACACCACTGAATGTACTTTATCTATGATACGCAATACGCATCTATCTATCTTGACTGCGTAGTGTGGTGGCCCCGGTACACAATTTGGTACCGAGGCCACAATATAATTAAAAAACCCTCCACGTGTCTGAATTCCACCAAACAAGTATCTGGACTGCATAGTGGGGTGGCCCCGGTACCCAATTTGATACCGGGGCCACAATACCTCCTCCAAACATGGTACAGACAATTCGTCATTGAGAGACCCCAGACAGACAGGGTCGAAGTGTTATTGTTTGACTTTGTAAACCCAAAAAAATGTCCCTGTTGCACATAGTCGTGCAATGAAGACTGACTTTTTCATTTAAAGGCACGATCTTTAAAGTGTAGTGTTTGTAAGTCTAAGTCATATTATACTTTTGGTAAAATTGGTTTATTTTGTTCCTCTTTATGGTAATTAATTAGTAATAGAATTAAAGTAGGAAATAAAATTAAAGTATGAAATAGAATTAAAGTATGAAATAGAATTAAAGTATGAAATAGAATTAAAGTATGAAATAGAATTAAAGTATGAAATAGAGTGGTATAGAGTTGTAGTGTGGTATAGATAGAGTGGTCCACACAATATAATAATAAAACTCTCAACTGGTCTGAATTTCACCAAACAAGTATCTGGACTGCGTAGTGTGGTGGCCCCGGTACACAATTTGGTACCGAGGCCACAATATAATTAAAAAATTGGGCATCAACTGTCACCGTTGTTTAATATCTGATACACCTAAATATGGACTGCACAGTGGAGTGGCCCCGGTAGTAAATTTGGTGCCGGGGCCACAATACCTCCTCCAACTTCTAAGTGTAGTGTTTATAAAGACAGACAGCGTCGAAGTGTTATTAGTTGACTTTCTTAACCCTAAAATTGTCCCTGTTGCAAATATTCGTGCAATGGACAGTTACTTTTTTATTGAAAGACTCAAGCTTTCAAGTGTAGTGTTTATAAAATATAAACAACAATACAGTAGTTTTAGAGCACGTCAATACCTCTTGTTTTAAATTATGACACGGCATTTTACTTTTGGTTTAATTTCTTGTATTTTTTTAAATTTGGTTTTACTTTTTGAACATGGCAAACGACTGTTGATTGGTCATATAATGCCAAAAAAAAAGGTCCAAGATGGAATTGTCCTTGGGCCCTCACACCCACCCTTATGTTGTTTAAATAGGACATGCACACTTTAACAAACCAATCATTTCAGCGACAGGGCCTACCAAACAACTTTGGCTGAAATGATTGGTTTGTTTGGGCCCCCACACCAAAAAAGCTATTCATCTCTCCCTGTACAGACTAAACAGGCTCTACTGAGGCAAGATGTCGTCCTCATCCTCAACCTCTGATTCCTCTCCCCCTACAGTGTGTACTTCCTCCTCATCACACATTATCAATTCGTCCCCGCTGGACTCCACAACCACAGGTCCCTCTGTAGTATCTGGAGGGCAGTGCTGTACTTCATTGAGGAATTGATTATTCATTTTTATAAACATCATTTTTTCAACGTTGTGAGGAAGCAACCTCCTTCGCCGCTCACTGACCAGGTTCCCCGCTGCACTAAAAACTCTTTCCGAGTACACACTGGAGGGGGGACAACTCAGGTAAAATAGAGCCAGTTTGTACAGGGGCTTCCAAACTGCCTTTTTTTCCTGCCAGTAACAATATGGACTGTCTGACATGTCTACTTGGATGGTGTCAGCAAAGTAATCATCCACAATTTTTTCTATTGTGACAGCATCCAATGCAGCGAGAGTAGACATGTCTGCAATGGTTGGCAGGTCCTTCAGTCCGGACCAGATGTTATCAGCATCCCCGCCAGTGCCTCTTTTGGGAAAACTGAGCTTTTTCCTCGCAGCCATAGATGTGGAAGAAAATGAGGGTGGAGCTGTTGGCATGTCACGGTCCTCTTCAGAGGACAATCTCCTGACCAGCAGGTCTTTGCACCGCTGTAGACTTGTGTCCGCCGGAAACAGAGACACAACATACGCTTTAAACCGAGGATCGAGCACGGTGGCCAGAATGTATTCCTCTGACTTTAAAAGAGTGACCACCCTCGGATCCTGGCAAAGCGTACGAAGGGCTACATCCACAAGAGCTACATGCTTGGTGTAATCGCAAGGGCTTACCAGCTCCTCCCTCACTTTCTCCAGCTGCTTCTGCAACAGCCTGATCAGGGGAATGACCTGACTCAAGCTGGCAGTGTCGGAACTGACTTCTCGTGTGGCAAGTTCAAATGGCTGCAGAACCTTGCACAACACGGAAATCAGTCTCCACTGCGCTTGACTGAGGCGCATCCCCACTCCTTTGCCTATGTCGTAGGTGGCTGTGTAGGCCTGAATGGCCTTTTGCTGCTCCTCCATCCTCTGCAGCATATAGAGGGTGGAGTTCCAGCGCGTCACAACCTCTTGTTTGAGGTGATGGCAGGGCAGGTTCATGCTTTTTTGATGTGCCTCTAGTCTGCGGTAGGCACTGGCTGAATGCCGAAAGTGTCCAGCAATTTTGCGCGCCACCGCAAGCATCTCCTGCACACCCCTGTCACTCTTGAGGTAATGCTGCACCACCAAATTAATGGTGTGGGCAAAACATGGGACGTGCTGGAAATTGCCCATATTTAATGCCCGCACAATGTTACTGGCATTGTCTGACACCACAAATCCCCATGAGAGTCTAAGTGGGGTAAGCCACTGGGAGATAATTTCCCTCATTTTCTCTAATATGTTGTCAGCGTTGTGCCTCTTATTAAAGCCTGTAATGCACAATGTTGCCTGCCTTTGCATGAGCAGCCATTTTGTAGATGCTGCTACTGATGCAGCTGTTGCTGTTGCTGCGGAAGGGGATGCATCTACCCAGTGGGCTGTCACAGTCATATAGTCCTTCGTTTGCCCAGAACCACTTGTCCACATGTCCGTGGTTAAGTGGACAGTGGGTACAACCACATTTTTAAGAGCACTGAGGACACTTGATCGTACTTCTCTGTACATTTTTGGTATCGCCTGCCTAGTGAAGTGGAATCTCGAGGGGATTTGGTACCGGGGACACAATACCTCCATCAACCCTCTAAATCCCACTCCACTGATGGCGGACACCGGGCGCACGTCTAACACCAACATTGCAGTTACAGCCGCAGTTATACGCTTTGCAATAGGGTGACTACTATCGTATTTGGTGGTCATGGCAAACGACTGTTGGACGGTCAATTGTTTTGTGAAAGACTTAGCGGTCTTACGACTTCCCCTCTGGGAAGATGACCGACTAACAGCAGCAACAGCAGCAGTGGCAGTAGTAGGCGTACCGCTGCAGGATTCCTCGGATGAATCCCGTATTGAGGAGGACTCAGTCTGGCTGCTGACTTGGGCTGCAGGACTGAATCTGATGGAGATTGTGGAGGAAGTTGACGAGGAGGGTGTTGCTGGTGTGTATCCAACTGGACCACGGGATTTAGGTGTCCCTGTACCGATGAGGGTCCTAGCCCCAGTTCCTGAACTAACCACTGAACTATGAAGGTTATTCAGGTGACGTATAAGGGAGGATGTTCCTAGGTGGGCAAGATCCTTACCCCTGCTTATTTGAGCTTTACATAAGCTACATATTGCCATACATTGGTTGTCTGGATTTGGATAAAAATAACTCCAGACCGAAGAGGTGCATTTTTTGGTCTTCTGACCAGGCATGACGATGGGCTTTTTCATCCCATGGACATCAGCTGTTTCCCCCCCTGGTGCCTCATTTACAATAACCACATCACCATCCTCATCATCAAGTTCCTCCACAGCGCCAGCTACATCATCAATAGCCTCCTCCCGAGCCACCTCTTCCCGTACAGTGATGGGAAGGAAATTTATAGGATCCGAGTATCGCGAGATCCGACAACGGGATTATGAGTCAGAGCCTCAGTTTCACTTTTGAATTTGGCGCCAATACCCAGATCTGTCTCGGATCCGACTCGGATCCGCAACGTTCGGGTGGGCTCGGATTTCATAAATCCGAGTGCGCTCATCCCTAATGTGTACCAGGTTTGATGTAAATTGTTCCAGACATTCCAGAGTTATGGTCGTTTTCGATGATTTTTAGGTGTTACCCCCCTCGCCACCCCCACCCTTAGGAGTGCTAGGGGTGTCTTGCCCCCACAATATTTGTTGTCAGACTGTAAGTCATATGTGTACCAGGTTTGGTGTAAATTGTTCCAGACATTCCAGAGTAATGGTCGTTTTCGAGGATTTTTAGGTGTTATTCACCTCGCCACCCCCACCCTTAGGAGTGCTAGGGGTGTCTTGCCCCCACAATATTTGTTGTCAGACTGTAAGTTATATGTGTACCAGGTTTGGTGTAAATTGTTCCAGACATTCCAGAGTTATGGTCGTTTTCGATGATTTTTAGGTGTTACCCCCCTCGCCACCCCCACCCTTAGGAGTGCTAGGGGTGTCTTGCCCCCACAATATTTGTTGTCAGACTGTAAGTCATATGTGTACCAGGTTTGGTGTAAATTGTTCCAGACATTCTAGAGTTATGGTCGTTTTTGATGATTTTAAGGTGTTACCCCCCTTGCAACCCCCACCCTTAGGAGTGCTAGGGGTGTCTTGCCCCCACAATATTTGTTGTCAGACTGTAAGTCATATGTGTACCAGGTTTGGTGTAAATTGTTCCAGACATTCCAGAGTTATGGTCGTTTTCGATGATTTTTAGGTGTTACTCCCCTCGCCACCCCCACCTTTAGGAGTGCTAGTGGTGTCTTGCCCCCACAATATGTGTTGTCAGACTGTAAGTCATATGTGTACCAGGTTTGGTGTAAATTGTTTCAGACATTCCAGAGTTATGGTCGTTTTTGATGATTTTTAGGTGTTACCCCCCTCGCCACCCCCACCCTTAGGAGTGCTAGGGGTGTCTTGCCCCCACAATATTTGTTGTCAGACTGTAAGTCATATGTGTACCAGGTTTGGTGTAAATTGTTCCAGACATTCCAGAGTTATGGTCATTTTCGATGATTTTTAGGTGTTACCCCCCCTCGCCACCCCCACCCCGTAATGAATTTCAATTTTAAATTTTTTTAGTTGCCTCCGTCATGTTTTAATACACTCGTATGCAAAATTTCATGATCTTCGCTTGAAAAATGTGGATTTGTATAGAAAGACAGACAGAAGGACAGAAGGACAGAAGGACAAATTTTCTCTTTTATATATTAGATTAAATTTACTCCCTTTTTTTGCCTTGCTCTCCTTAATGACTCAGTTTAAAATGCACTTAAATCAGCTTTGCACACTCCTGAATTCAACAAGGAGCAAATCTAAAGATACATTACTAGATGAATTTGGTAGTAAAGATATTTGCGTAATGTAAAAGCTGGCATGGCCTACCTCTGTGTCTGTCTGCCCAAGTATTTGATCGGTGTGATGAAATGAGGTATTAATATCACCTCAACCAGTCTGCACCGCTTTTCTCTCAAAGTGTGGACTATAAATATATATACTTTTTCTAGCCCTCTGGTCCCCCATATTTGTCAGTCATATGTAAACTTGTATATATTGTATTTTTAACTAGTTATTATGTCTGGCAGCATGGTTTTATTATCTTGTGTATGCATGCAGACTTGTTCATTGTTTCAGCATTGGCAAAAGGATTATTGTCCACCATTCCTGTATGAATGAACATCACTCCAGGGTGTCTCATGTGTTAAGATAGAGAAAAGGTCCACAGATATAGCTCTTTGTTTAATTACAGAGGACTACATTATGGATTCAAATGCAATGTCTCTCGATTGTGATACCACTTGTTTAAACAAACTCTGCTGTGTAGCCATAGAACAATACCTGTCCCTAATTGTATCAAGAGCAAACCATATGCTATCTGTGACAAGGTAAACTCAGAAAAGGACCAAATGGACAGGTCCTGAAACTCCTGAGACGGTAATTTCTGCCTTTAAAAGACAGCTTCCCACAATACCAAATTGACATACTTTACCCAGTGATTGCTGATGTCAGGCTGGCATTGAAATCTAGGTCTCTGTCCCTGACAGGAAAGGGACAATCTGTCATTGGAGTACTGCATTTATCCTGCTCTCTCTCTTCAAGTCTTGGGGAGCTGTGTGCCCGCCAAAAGTGGAATGACAGTGACTAAGGACCACTGCTTTGAGAGAGTCTGTGTCCCAGGAGAAGTTTGGATAGACAGTACCAGCTGAAAGTGAATAGGATACTGGTGAGTTATTTTCATTATACCCTGTATGTTGTCTTTGCCAGACTGTTATTTGTTGAAGGTTATTATTTAAATATTATTATTGCTGTTGGTGCTACCATTTTGCTAAAAATATTTATTTTATTTTTGATAATTACCTGGGTGATTTTTAGCCTTGGATGGGTATCGGATATGCCAGCTATGCAGTAGAGAGTTATATACTAAGCCCTGAATCATCACAATTGGAGGCAAGCAGTGGGATCACCCAGTCCTGGTTAGGCAAGCCATGTAGTGCTGTAGGTGATCACACATGGGTGTAGTCCAGGGCTCTGCAAATATCCAAAGCACCTACCCTACACTCTATAGTGTGTGGCATAGTTTCTTGGGTAACCAGTAGTTGAGAGCAGCAAAAGGATCCAAGGGTGACAAAGGTACTGGCTTGGGGTAGGTGGGTTTAACCTTTGGACAGTACAGATAGTGGGCTGTGTCCTACAAGCGGGATCATAGAGAAGTGACACCAGCATTAGGGTTGGATTATGGTCCACCTAGATGCGACTTTAGTGCAGGTTGGTACACCAGGAAAGTTTATTAACGGGCTATAAGTCCAAACGTGGAGGTTCCAGTGTCAGGACTCCAGTAAGAGGTGCAAAAGGAGTACAGCCTGAGTACTGGCTGATAGTGGGTCTGTATAACCAACCAGCAGTACTGAGTGAGAATACCGGGAGCGCACAGCAAAGTGGCCCCAGTAGGGAGAACGGGACAGAATTCCACCATGGAGAACCCATCACAGGGGTTCGAGGGTGGCACAAGTGAAGTTTGTTTTGGTTGGCATAGTGTCCGCATGCCCTCTCAGAGGTACTAAGTGCAGTGAGAGCAGAACAGAACCCTGCCGCAGATACTGTTCAGGGTCCCGAAGCTAACGGAGCAGAGTGCGTGGTAATGGGTATCAACCCCAATGTGTATGAGACTAGGTAGAAGCCCCACTGAATAAGTGTGACACTGGCAGTAGGTTGGGACTACAATCCAACTACAACATGGCTTGGCATCGGGTTCATACACCCAGTCAGCAGTGTGAGATTATACAGCCAGAGGTCCGGCGGCTGTCAAAAGTTTAGAAATAGATAAAAGTTTAAAAAAAAATAGCGTGGGGTTCTCCCACCCAACCACTATTAACCCTAGTGCTGCCAGCCTACTGCTGGTTGTGTTGAAATCGAGGAAAAATTTGTGTGGGCTCCCACTGATTTTCACATAGCCAGCACAAGGCAAACCAGTCTGGTGTGGGTGGCACTATAGCAGGGGAACACTGCCATAATGACAACCAACCCCAGGCTGTTCAGCGCTGGGCTGGATTCCCTAGGGAGTGGGGTCCACTGAACAAAGTGAACAGGCCCCACCTCTAGGAATAACCAGCCCAGTGCGGAAAGCACTAGGGCTCTTCCTACACCCCTGGGTGTTGGGTGTAGGGTAATAATGGTGAAAATTAAGTTAAAAAAACAAACAGACGCCCAGTCCCAGCCAGCCCAGGCTGCCATAAACAGTGTTGGCATGCTGATGCTTGTATAAATACAAGTACCAGCATACCAATGGCAGCCAGGGCATGCTAGCACTTGGAGAACCACAAGTGCCAACATGTCCTGACACCCATGGCTGACTGCGACCTATAGTACCACAAAACAAAATGTTTACAAAACCACTACACCCTCATTAAAACCACATAGTTTTATTAAAAATAATAAAACCCCAATAAATACAGTAAACACCCTCATTCATGCCACATATATTTATTAAAAATAAGAAAAGCCCAATATACTTACCAATCAGATGTCTTCTTCTTTCGTCAGCAGCTTTTAATACAAAAATGCTTGTAAACCATGTCCCAATTTGCAATCGCAATAGTCCCAAATAAATTGTAACTGCCAGGCAACTATCCCCGTTCCACGGGAGAACATTGGGGATGGCGCCTGACAGATCTTTTATTTACAAATGTGCATTCAAAGATGTCTAATCTCACAATGAGCAAACACACACAAAATAACAAAGGCACAATCTTTTAAACCTCATTTTACATAACTAGGAAAAAAAATGTAAATATTGCTTATAAATGGTTAGGAGTATATTGTACAATTGATTACAAGCAGATAATAATGTATATACTAAGGATGAGCGGGCTCGGATTCCGCTAATCCGAGCCCACCCGAACAGAGCGGATCCGACGGGATCCGAGCACTGATCGGGTATTTCCGGCGCCAAAAAAATGAAAGTGAGGCTCTGACGTCCAAGTCTCGCGTCTGACCTAGCGAGACTCGGATTGCATAAATTCCCGGGTAGCGGCCGCCATTTTCATTTGGGCTGTGATCAGGGTAGAGGGAGGTTGTAGGGTAGTGGTCAGTCCAGTGGTGGTTTATGCTTGTGTACAGTGCTCTGTCCTTGCTGAGTCCAGTGGTGCTTTATGCTTGTGTCCAGTGCTCTCTCCTTGCTGAGTCCAGTGGTCCTTTTGTCCTGTGCTCTGTCCTGCTGAGTCCTGGGCATTTTTTGTGCTAAGTCCATAGTAATTTTCTAATTATTAAAAACTCCAAAAAAAAAAAAAATTATACCAAAAAAATTAAAATAAAAAATAAAAAAATTATTTAAAAAGTATAAAAAAATTCTAGAGCAATATATTATTGCAGTCTGGAAATATTAGTACTGCAATACCTACATTCACTGTTTCTGCAGTACAAAAAATAGGAACTGCAATCTATATTACTACGTTCACTGTTTCTGCAGTCCAAAAAATAGGAACTGCAATCTATATTACTACGTTCACTGTTTCTGCAGTCCAAAAAATAGGAACTGCAATCTATATTACTACGTTCACTGCTTCAGCAGTCCAAAAAATAGGAACTGCAATCTATATTACTACGTTCACTGTTTCTGCAGTCCCAAAGTATGTGTGGTTTAGGGGTACGCTCTCTTGTGCTGTATATAACGGAGTACAAAAATTTGGAGGATAAAGTAGGGAAAGATCAAGACCCACTTCCTCCTAATGCTGAAGCTGCTGCCACTAGTCATGACATAGACGATGAAATGCCATCAACGTTGTCTGCCAAGGGCAATGCCCAATCTCCTAGTAGAGGGCATGTAAAATCCAAAAAGCCAAAGTTCACTACAATTAGTAAAAAAAGAAAATTCAAATCATCAGAGAAGAAACGTAAACTTGCCAATATGCCATTTACGACACGGAGTGGCAAGGAACGGCTTAGGCCCTGGCCCGTGTTCATGACTAGTGGTTCAGCTTCACCCAAGGATCTAAGCCATCCTCCTCCCCACCCCTCTAAAAAATTTAAGAGACTTAAGCTGTCATCAACAACACAGCAAACAACTCTGCCTTCTAAAGAGATGTCATCACAAATCCCCAAGGCGAGACCAAGGGTGTTGGTGGTTGCAAGCCTGACCTTCCCATCACTGTACGGGAAGAGGTGGCTCCTTCCACCATTTGCAGCACGCCCTCTGCATATGCTGGAAGGATCACCCACAGTCTAGTTACAGATTTGGCTAATGAAGGTGTGAATGTTGTACACCGGGAGGAGGATATTGATGTAGCTGGTGCTGAGGAGGAACTTGACGAGGAGGATGCTGATGTGGTTATCATAAATGAGCCACCAGGGGGGGAAACAGTTGTTGTCCATGGGATGAAAAAGCCCATCATCATGCCTGGTCTGATGACCAAAAAATCCACCTCTTCTGTCTGGAGTTATTTTTATCCCAATCCGGACAACAAATGTATGGCCATATGTAGCTTATGTAAAGCTCAAATAAGCAGGGGTAAGGATCTTGGCCACCTAGGGACATCCTCCCTTATACGTCACCTGAAGAACCTTCATAATTCAGTGTTTAGTTCAGGACCTGTAGCTAGGACCGTCAGCAGTCCAGGGACACCTAAATCCCTTGGTCCTGTTGGATACACACCACCAACACCCTCCTAGTCAACTTACTCCACGATCTCCATCAGATTTAGTCCTGCAGGCCATGTCACCAGCCAGACTGAGTCCTCTTCAATACGGGATTCATCTGAGGAATCCTGCAGTGGTACGCCTACTACTACTGCTGCTGCTGCTGTTGCTGCTGGTAGTCGGTCATCTTCCCAGAGGGGAAGTAGCAAGAACGCTACGTCTTTCACCAAACAGTTGACCGTCCAACAGTCGTTTGCTATGACCACAAAGTACGACAGTAGTCATCCTATGGCAAAGCGGATAACTGCGGCCTTAACAGCTATGTTGGTGTTAGACGTGCATCTGGTGTCCGCCATCTGTGCAGTGGAATTTAGACAGTTGAAGGAGGTATTGTGGCACCGGTACCAAATTGGGTACCGGGGCCACTCCACTACGCAGTCCAGAAAGCTTAGTATCAGATATTAAACTACGTTCACTGTTCCTGCTACATCAAAAAAGCATGAACATGCCCTGCCATCAACAAAAACAAGAGGTAGTGACGCGCTTGAACTCCACCCTCTATATGCTGCAGAGGATGGAGGAGCAGCCATCTGTGCAGTGGAATTTAGACAAGTTGAAGGAGTTATTGTGGCCCCGGTACCAAATTGGGTACCGGGGCCACTCCACTACGCAGTCCAGAAAGCTTAGTATCAGATATTAAACTACGTTCACTGTTCCTGCTACATCAAAAAAGCATGAACATGCCCTGCCATCAACAAAAACAAGAGGTAGTGACGCGCTTGAACTCCCCCCTTTATATGCTGCAGAGGATGGAGGAGCAGCCATCTGTGCAGTGGAATTTAGACAAGTTGAAGGAGTTATTGTGGCCCTGGTACCAAATTGGGTACCGGGGCCATTCCACTACGCAGTCCAGAAATCTTAGTATAAGATATTAAACTACGTTCACTGTTCCTGCTACATCAAAAAAAGAAGGAAGATGCCCTGCCATCAACAAAAACAAGAGGTAGTGACGTGCTTGAACTCCACCCTCTATATGCTGCAGAGGATGGAGGAGCAGCCATCTGTGCGGTGGAATTTAGACAAGTTGAAGGAGGTATGGTGGCCCCGGTACTAAATTGGGTACCACTACGCAGTCCAGAAATCTTAGTATCAGATATTAAACTACGTTCACTGTTCCTGCAGTGCAGAAATATTAGTATCAGATATTAAAGTACGTTCACTGTTCCTGCAGTGCATAAATATTAGTATCAGATATTAAAGTACGTTCACTGTTCCTGCAGTGCATAAATATTAGTATCGGATATTAAAGTACATTCACTGTTCCTGCAGGGCAGAAATATTAGTATCAGATATTAAATTATGTTCACTGTTCCTGCTACATCAAAAAAGCATGAACATGCCCTGCCATCAACAAAAACAAGAGGTAGTGACGCACTTGAACTCCACCCTCTCTATGCTGCAGAGGATGGAGGAGCAGAAAAAGGCCATTCAAGCCTACACAGCCACCTACGATGGGCCACGTGTTTGTGCCGCCGACTTGTGTCGCTTTGCTTAGACATCCAGCTACCTCGGTGCAACCTTTTGGACTAAAAACAATATTGTGAGGTGTTCACAATAGACTGGAAATTAGTGGAAATGAATGTTATTGAGGTTAATAATAGTGTAGGAGTGAAAAAAAAACCGAAATATGGATTTTAGCACTTTTTATGCATTTTAAAAAAAAAATCAGAACCCAAAATCAGAACCAAAATCTTTTGTGGGGTGTTTTGGCAAAACAAATCAGAACCCAAAACCTCAAGCTAATCAGAACCCAAAACCCAAAACACCAAAAGTGTCCGGTGCACACCCTTAGTATATACACCCCTACACCCCTCTAGATGGACAAGTAAGGGATGTGAGACAAGGTCTCTTGGAACACTCTGTTGTTATGACCTTTTTGCACAATTAGCACAATCTTCTAAGTGTAAATCATAAAAAAAACTTTACTGGAATGTGCTGGTATAATCAAAAGCAAATTAAATAAGAAACATATCCTGTGTTCTGTTGCAATAGACATTTGTGTTTTTCTGACCATTTTATTCAAATTCATTCTTTTATCCTTCACACTCTCTCTCACTAAACAATTTTACTCCTAAAAATCTCTTAATTCTTACAATCCAATTCCAATCCTCCAACCCTTGTTACCTCTTTGTCACCTTCAACAACCTAATCTGCCCTCCCATTCTACAGTCATCATTCCCCTCTAGCCTACCAACCATGTGCCTCCCCATTTCTGGAGACAAGTTCCTCACTCTTTTTTTTTATCTTTTTCCCCTCTACCTGACCCTTTGACAATATCCCCTCTCACCTACTTCACTCTTCATCTTCCAAAGCCTACCTCCACCTTTCACACCTATTCAAATTGTCCCAATCCACTTTAAACATGCTCTTGTCTCACTCATCCTTAAATATCCCTCTCTTGACCCTATCCCTGGCTTTTTAACTACCCAATCTGTCTTCCTTTTCCTCCAAAATTCTTGATGCACTCCAGGTTGTTTTCTGTCCCCTCCACTCCACATAGGCTGGCCTTACTAAAGTCACCAATGATCTTATCTCTACTGTGCTGTGCTCCGCCCCTGAATGCTATAATAGTCAAAAATTGCTATCCTCTTATTCCAGAGTTGTTTAATTACATCCGTGGAGCTCAAATTTTTACCTACAACTTGTTACGCATTTATAGAGGTGATGAGTGGAAGACCGCCTTCAATACTCGTGACGAATACCTAGTAAAGCCCTTCGGGCTCTGCAACGCCCACACTGTCTTTCAAGAATTTGTCAACAAGATCTTCAGAGACCTTCTATATCAACTAGTAATTGTTTATTTCAACTACATTCTCTTTTCTTCTCCGGACCTGCTCTCTCATTGCAGACATGTTAAAGTGGTTCTCTCCCGTCTCCGGGCTTATTCCCTGTATTGCAAGCTCGACAAATGTCTTTTTGATCGTCCTCAAGTCCCCTTTCTTGGCTACCTCGTCTCGGGGCCAGTCTCCAAATGGACCCTATGAAGGTGGAATCCATTTTCAACTGGCCACAACCCTGTGTTCTTAAAGCCACCCAGCGGTTCATCGGAATTGCAAACTACTACCGCCAATTCATCAGAGGGTTTTCTTCCATCATTGCTCCCATCACGGCCTTGACTCGTAAAAGATCTTTTTGTAAGTCCTAGCCTCCTGACGCAGTCTCTGCCTTCAAATCCCTTAAGGAAGCCTTAATTTCTGTTCCATTACTCAAACAACCTGACCAAGATAGACCCTTTTTTCCTGGAGGTAGACGCATGTTGGGATAGGGGCTGTCTTATCTCAAAAACCCTCTTCTGGATCCATTAAACTTTGTGGGTTCCTTTGTAAAAAAAATTCTACTTGTGAGAATTATGGTATAGGCGATAAAGAACTCCTTGCTATGAGGATCGCTCTGGTAGAATGGCGTTACCTCTTGGTGGGGGCCCAACATCCTGTGATGGTGATGACTGACCACAACAACCTAACTTACCTGCAAGATGCACAATGCCTCAAACCCCGCCAGGCCCACTGGTCTCTTGTTTTCCCTGTTTTCAGTTAATACTTACCTACCGCCCTGGCTCCAAAAATCTCAGAGCTGATGCATTGTCTAGATCCTTTGAAAGTTCTGACTCCCTGGTTTTTCCAGTTTGTAAGCCCATTCTCATTCCCATCCAAGTAGTGGCTCTAACAAATTCCACTGTAAAATCTCCTCCTCCCGGACACTCTTTCGTTCCAAACTCTTAAAATGGGCTCACGATTACAAATTTGCGGGGCACACACACTATAAGAAGACTTTTGCTTTTCTCTCCAGATACTATTGGTGGCATTCTCTTGTCTTTGATGTCCGCAAATATGTACAAGCCTGCAGCACATCTGCTGACACAAGGTCCCCAGGCAATCTCCCCCTGGTCTTCCTCTCCCGATTCCAGATTCCCCCTGGACCAGCGTCACTAAGGACTATATTACTGAGTTACCCTGAAGTCATGACTACAATGCTATCTGGGTTGTTGTAGATAGAATCTCTAAAATGGCTAATTTTACTCCTTGTAAAGGGCTGCCCTTGGCCTCAGAACTTACACAGCTATTTTTGAAGAACATCTTCCATCTCCACGGCTGTCCACACAAAATAATCTCTGATCGTGGAGTTCAATTTGTTGCAAAGTTTTGGAGGGCCTTCTGTGAAAACCTTGGAGTCAACCTCAAATTCTCCTAATGGGCAGACCAAACATGTTAATCAGGACATGGACTTTTCTCAAATCTGGACTCAGACTCAAGCAAGACTTTCAGGAGCCTCCCTGCGTTATAAGGGCACTGCTGACCGCCATCGAAGGGACTTCCCTGTACTGAAAGTTGGTGATCGTGTATGGCTATCTACTTGCAACCTCAGACTCCGTATTCCCTCAATGAAGTTAGCTTTACTCTTTATTGGCCCCTTTTCCATATCCCAAGTCATTAATGGCGTTTCTTACAAGCTTTCTTTACCCCTTTTCCCTCAAGATGCATAACTCCTTCCATATCTCATTGCTAAAACCCCTGGTCATCAACAAATTCTTCAAAGAACCTGCCTTTCCTCCTCCTATCAAGACCTCTCTTGGTGACAAATATGAAGTCGTAGAGAATTTTGAAGGTTTGTTCTTTTCGAAGCAAAACTCAGTTCCTTGTGCATTGGAAGGGCTATAGCCCCGAGGAGAGATCCTGGGTAGATAAAGATGACCTCCATGCCCCTCGTCTCCTTGCTGAATTTCTCAGTGGTTCCAAACATTCTCTGAGGGAGAGATGAGAGGGGTTACTGTCAGGTGCGGTCCCTGTTTTTCTCCCGCGGAGCGGGGACTGTTGCCCGGAAGTTCCAGCCGGGGGCTTCCTGTTTCTAGGCAATGGGTGCGCAGAGCTCCTAGCCTTACTCGCGCCATCGTAAATACCATGGTGGTTTTCAGTACATCTTGAGTCAACAGTGCCTTCTGAGTCTCACAAGATAATTGCTTTCTGAGTAAGAGTGAGATTTGCTCGACAGTGCAAGAGCAATTTTGCAGTTAATAAGTCTGTTTGGTATGTCACAAAGGAGGTTTAGTTAAGAATGATGAACATAGAACAAAGTGTATAACTATTTTGAAAAGAACAAAACAAAAAACCATACTTTTTTTTAACGTTTGTATAACTGGTTTGTGCTGATTCATCTCTCCTATTGATAGCACTAGCAGATACAGTACAAGCAGGATCTAATAGTAGAGAACATATGAGATGGTATTAGATTCAAGGCCTGATAGTGTTAAAATGTAGTGATAAACAGGAACTGGCACTTATTGAATATAAATGTTATGTACAGGTACAATAACCTGACTAAAAATAAAAAAGCAAAATGGTTATTTGTACGCCGAACATAGAGGATGCATCTTCAGGAGGCTCCTAAGAGTATCATATATAATCTCGCCACTTTGGAGCCCAAACCACCCATAATCATTACATTTTGGCAGCATTCCAACATACATTGTGTCCAGAACATCCTAGGCACAAAATTGTTGGGACAAAATGCTCTCTTTCCCACTTTTGGGGCCAGAGGCGTACCCACGTCTTGACTGCCATGCTGATCAGTAGCAAAGCAGCCTCTTTGTAAACAGAAATCTGGCAATCACTAAAGCTCTCAGTGCTGCAACGCGAGTAACCTGTCTGCATGCTGCAGTGTGTTACTGTCTTGTCCCTCTCTTGTACACTGTTAACTCAGACTCTTAAGTATGAAATGCACTGGACATTGCTAAACAAACATACTTTCAATCTCTCATCTGTGCTCAGGCTTCTAACCCCAAATGCCTTTTAAACACATTAAAATCTTTTCTAAACCCTCCCACCCCAAACCCCCCGACTACCATCAATGTTCAGTAACTTGCCTCCTATTTGAAGGACCAGATTGATAAGATCTGACTTGAAATGGCATCATCTCCCTCAACAAGCAATCAGCTCAATTCCTTCACAGCATCCTCTAGCCCCATCTCTTTATTTGATCCCACAAATGAAGATAAGCTTCTATTCTTTTCTCATCTTCCTACTCAACCTCCTGTCCTCTCGATCTTATACCCTCACAAATTTTAGGTCCATAACTCCTGTGCTCATTCCACCTCTAACTAAAATCTGTAATCTCTCTCTCTCTCTACTGGTATCTTTCCTTCACTATTCAAGCACGCAGTGGTTAAGTCTTTTCTGAAAAAAACTCTCTCTCACAATTACCGCCCCATCTCTCAGCTCCCATGCCCCTCTAAACTTCTCGAGAGAATTTCCTACACTCACTCATCTCTTGGATTCTCTTCAGTCAGGCTTTTGCCCTCAACACTCCACAGAAACTGCGCAGACCAAGGTTGTCAAATATGTGATCACAGCTAAAACTGAAGGCCATTACTTTCTTCTAATTCTCCTGGATCTCTCTGCTACATTTGAATCTGTTGACCACTCTCTCCTCATATAAATGCTACAATCCCTAGGTCTTCAAGACACTGCCATATCCTGTTTCTCATCCTACCTATTTAATCACTCTTTCAGTGTTAATTTCTCTGGAACAACCTACATAGATGATACACACATTTATCTAACCTCTCCTGATCTCTCACCATCTGTCTTGTCTCGCGTTACTGACTGTCTTTCTGCCATTTCACCTTGGATGTTCATGTGGAAGCCAACCTGATTGACACAATATTGACTCTATGGTTAATATTGTATCAATTAAGCAATACAATATTCTTATGTTTTATGTGTCCAATTCTGTTCTTTTCAGAATTCAGCTGGAAGTGGTCAAAGTTTGACATGGTTTGAGCAGATGTATTCTTAGTGCAAAATGACTTATTTACCTTTAAGTTTAAAGAACAATGAGAAAGGACAAGCTAAATAAAGTGAAGTGAGATTTGCAATCTCAACAATTATAACAATGTTGGTTTATGTGGTTTCTTTATCTGAAGGTAGACAATGTAGACAATAGAAACTTCTTTAACATATTAGCAAACTGTAAATAACAGTAAAGATCTTCACATTGTCTAACAGATGCTGTTAAAACGTATAGAAGCTTGTACTTGTCTGCACAATGACACACTTCTCTCTGCTTGAGAGGTGTCCACATCTGATGTGAAAGGAATAAAGACTTCATACTTACTTCAGAAGACTTTGAAAATACTTTTTGCTTTATCAATGTCCTCTCGCCAACTCAAACTCAATCTATCAAATATGGAATAAATAATATTCCCACCCACCAACAAAAGCTTCCTACCTGACATTCCTATTTCTGTTGACAACATGACCATATATCACACCCCGCAAGCTTGCTGCCTAGGTGTAATCCTTGACTCAGAACTATCCTTTGACCCCACATCAACTCTATATTTACATCTGTCACGGCCCACTCCCACTGAACTCCAGCAGCCCCCCTGCCACAGTCTTCTCTTTAGCGACATCTTGCCGCATCTGCGCATACGCAGACCCCGCATTAGTCAGTATTTTTAATTCATTCAGTTGCTTCCTTTGCACCAATCAGTTCCTTTTACTGACTATTTAAAGCCCCTCCTATACTCCTAAGGTGCCAGATCTTCAAGTCTTGTTCCCTGATCAGACCTGCACCCGCTGGTTCCTGTTTGTATACCTGCAGTTTATTTGCAGTTCTCACCGCTGGATACACACCTGTTTGTATACCTGCAGTTCATCATTGTTCTCACTGATGTTGCAGAGCATCTCCCTCTGCTGAATCCACAGCCTCCTGTACACACACCTGTTTGCATACCTGCAGTTCATCGCTGTTCTCACCGCTGTTCCAAAGCATCTCTATCTGCTAAATTCACAGCCTCTGGGATGCACGCCAGTTCTTTCAGCTGCTCCTGTTTCTTGTTACTTGGTTCATATCTTGGGCTCGCTCATTACCTTCCGTGAGGGCCGCGACCTTGCGGGGGCCTCTGGCGAATACGTCACTTTCTATTAACTCTGCGCCTCTAGGTAGGTGGTGTTAACACGGGCAGTCCATACAAGTACTCTTCTCACCCTGCATAGTGACAACATTATGCTGTTTACGTCTAAAAAACATTTCCAGAAAATATACATATCTCACACAAACAATGCAAAAACTTTAATTAATGCACTCATCATCTCCTGCATCAACTATTGCAATTGCCTCATTACTGGTCTTTCCAAAAACAGACTCTTACCCATAAAATCTATTTTGCATGTATAGGACCTTCAACTGTTCTCTCTAAGAAACAAAAAAGGGCAAATTTCAAAATGAAGGCTCCAACAATTTTTTTGCACTCCTTTGGGACGTACGGCATCATATTTGCCACAGCCTCTATTATATGTGCATCCTCCTGGGGCCCATATTGTCTTAGCTCTTCCTTGAAACACATCTTCACATGCCGGCGCTCCAGTGGCAGAAAGGGGATGAAGAAATCAACTATGTTCTGGTCAATTAGGCTGCTGTGAAAGAATGCACCTTTTTTGTTGTAAAGTGCTAGAGAGATTTCAGGCTCCAGATCCTGTAACTTCATCTCCTCCCTGTCTTTCCCCATTTTCAAGTTCTCCGGCACCTAGGTGTTTATCAGGTTGCCATAATCATTGCTGCTGAAAAATGAAGATCGCTTTAAGGTAAGACACTCCGTTAAAAAAAAAAAATAGAGAGAGATTTTTTCAGCCTTTTCCTTCCCCCGCAGTGGAACGCATGTGCGTTCCACCAACAGGAAGTTCGGCATTTGGAACGCAAGTTTGCGTTCCAAATGCCGAACTTCCTGTCAGGAAGTGTCTTACCTTAAAGCGGAACTTAACAACTGAGGGACCGGACACCAGGTAAGTTCACCCGTGTATAAGCCGAGGGGGCTTTTTTCAGCATACAAAAATGTGCTGAAAAACTCGGCTTATACACGGGTATATACGGTACTTAAAAGATAAAATGAAGGACTTCGAAAATTGTGGATGTTGAAAAAAAATCAGTGACTACAAAATGTGCCAGAGTCTTTGGAGTCTGGAAACTTGGAACCATTTCTAATCAGAGTTTTTTTTCCTCTCTAGTACCACATATATCTGCTCAAACTATGTACATTGAAATAGCACGCAGAAGACTTAATTCTCGATCCAAGAACTCAGAGCTCCCTAGAAATGTGATCCTAAAACTGCTTTAATTTAAAACAGAAGAAGAGGTGATTGCTGCCACAAGAAATGCTCCTCACATGCTTTTTAAAGGGACTAGGATTCAGATCTTTAAATTACTTGCTATATGGTAGCTAAGGTGTGTATGTAAAAAGAGTCCCATTTATTATGAGAAAATGGTTACAAATATATATAGGGATTTCCCTTCCATCTTATTGTCAATGTTGAGGGCAGACAACTTTGCTTGCGTAACGCGAATGAAGGGAAACATTTACTTGATCTAATTTGCAAGCTGAATCTTCAGCAACACCCTCAGGATAATCCTCTGAATCCCTTGTACAATTGACTACAAGCAGGTATTATACACACTCAATCCTCCACCCTGAGTTTACAAGGGCCCAACTGTACATTTATTTATCTGTCTTTTATTCGGGCCCGACCTGTTTAAACCCATTGCTTATTGTCAATATTTACTCTTAAATCATGTTATAGAATAATTTTTCATGTTCTACTCTACTCTTGTTTATTATGTTTAGAATATATTTGCTGGATGGGTATGCATATTGCAATCTAGCTCTGTGCCCACACATTTGGGGATTTATGAGAATGGGATCTCTTACTGGATTCACTTAAATTCACCCCAGTTATTTTCAGTTGTCAATTGTATTCAAACCCAGCACTCTGGTTGAGCTAATTACATCTTACTGTAATACTATTATTGTTATATTGGTATAATTGTTATTGCCTTGCATTTAATTTTATTTATTTTAAGTTTATTTTAACTTTTAATTTGATTTTTTCACTTTATCTTGTCTTATTGTTACTATTTTACTCTGTCTTTATTTAGTCATAAATCTGGTCTGTTTCACTACGGTCTGCCTTTTGCTGCTTCCCGCCTCTGTCTTACTCTCTGACCCCCTCCTCCTGTTTCTTCTGCCCCTCTTATTTCTCTCCTCCCCTCATCTCCCTGTCTCTCACCATGCCGCCTTGCCCCTGTCCTATACCCATCCTCTCCACTAGCCCTCTTACCTGTCCCCATCCCAAATATAACCCTCACCCGCACTCTAGCAACCCTGCCAATCTCATCCACATCTGCCCACTTGCCTCCCTCCCCTTCTCCTGTGCCCTTTGGAACTCCAGGTCCATCCGTAACAATCTGTCCTCTATCCATGACCTCTTCAACTCCAACTCTCTTAATCTTCTTGCTATCACTGAAACCTGCCTCACTTCTACTGATGCTGCTTCTTCCGCCGCTCTCATTTCCCCACTTCACCAGACTAAATGTGCCTCCTCCTATCCCCTAACTGCACATTTCGGGTTATTCTCACAGTACCTTCCCTCTCTTTTTCCTCCTTTGAAGTTCACTCTATTTGTCTTTTCTCCCCCTTCCACCTCCATGCCTCTGTCATTTACTGCCCCCTCGCCCCACTTCCCTTTTCCTTCACAACTTTGCGGCCTGACTTCCCCACTACCTATCTTCTGACCTACCTTCCATCATATTTGTTGATTTTAACATCCCTATTGACAACCCCTCTGACTCTGCCTCCATCAAACTTCTCATCCTCACCACTTACCTTGGCCTCATCCAATAGACCTCATCCCCCACCCACTGTCTTGGTCACTCCATTGACCTTGTCTTCTCTCATATCCATGACTTCTCTAACTCTCCCTTCCTACTTTCTGACCACCATCTCCTCTCCTTTACTCTGTCCCCTTCCCTTGCTCCCCCTGCCTAAAAGTACCCTCATTAGGTGCAATCTTGATGCTATTAACCCCTATTCTTTCTCCTTCTCTGTCGAAAGTCTTGTATTCCCTCTTCCCACCCTGGTCTGCCCTGACCAGTCTTTCTTTATCTATAACCACTCTCTCACTACTGCGCTGGATGCTGTCGCCCCTGCATCTTTTGTCCACAGGTCAATTTCCCAACCCTGACACTCCAAATTTCGCTGCTGAATGCCTCAGGAGGAATTTTCACTCCCTGGCTGACTTCCTTTACTTTAAATTTATCCTCTCTTCATTCTGCTCTGCCTCCTAGTCCTCTAATTCCTCCTGTCCCACGCTCCCTCTCTGCTACAGACTTCGCCAGCAACCAACTCTAGTGCTCTTTTCCCCCTACTTCAGGTGAAAAAGTTATTTTCTAACCTTTCACTCTCTTCCGGCGTTATCCCCTATACATTTAAACATGCCCTTATCTTTCTCATCCTCAAAGAATGCAATCTCGATCCCACTTACTTGATAACTATCGCCCCATTTCTATTTTCCCCTAAGCCTCTAAATTACTTGAGCGTATTTTCTGCAACCGCCTTACCAGACACCTCTCGGACAATTCCTTCCTGAACCCTCTCCAATCCGGTTTCTACCCCTTCCACTCCACTGAAACTGCCCTGGCCAAAGTTACGAATGATCTTCAATCTGCTAAATCCATGGATCATTTCTCCTTACTCATCTTCTTGGACTTCTCCGCAGCCTTTGACACTGTGGACCACCCCCTCCTGTTGCAAACTCTTCTCTCTCTCTCTCATCCTTTCTGGCTCTGTCTTTGCCTGGTTCACCTCCTACCTCACTAACCGTACCTTCTCTGTGTCCACTTCTGGTTCTTCATCCATCCCCTCTCCCCTCCCTTTAGGAGTCCCTCAGGGTTCTGTTCTTGGCCCTCTACTCTTTTCGCTCATACTACCTCCCTTGGTGCTCTCATATCTTCCTTTGGTCTTCAGTATCATCTTTATGCTGATGACATTCAACACTACATATCTTCTCTTGATATTTCCTCCAATCACCTCTCTCTTGTATCTGACTGCCTCTCTGCCATCTCCTCCTGGATGTCCTCATACTTTCTGAAAATTAACATATCTAAAACTGATTTTGTCTTGCCTCCTTCTAGATTCTCCTCCCACCTTGACCTCTTTATCACTGTCCAACTCCACTGTCTGGGCATCGTCCTCTCTTTCTTTTGCCCCCCACATTCATTCCCTTGTCCAAGCCTGTTACTTCAAACTTTGAAACATTGCCCTCATCCGGCCTTTTCTCACCAGGATATTAATGCAACATTTCCTAATTGGCCTCTCCCACTCCCCACCTTCATTATATACTCAATGCGGCTGAAAGACTTATCTTCCTTTCACGCCACTCCTCTTCTGCCTCCCCTCTCTGCCTTGCCTTACACTGGTTCCACTTTCCCTACAGAATCCTCTTCAAACTCCTCACCATCACCTACAAGGCTTTCTCCCACTCTACTGTCCCCTATATCTATAACCTCCTCCCCATTCACGCTCCTGCCTGCTCCCTGCCCTCGGCCAATGACCTTTGCCTCTCCTCCACTCTGATCACCTCATTCCTCTACAGAATCCAAGATTTCTCCCGTGCTGCCCCCTCCCCCCTCACTGGAACGACCAACCTTGCTCCGTCCATCTGTCCCCTAACCTGTGCTCCTTAAAACAGGCACTAAAATCTCACCTGTTCCTTGAAACCTACCAGCCATCCACCTAACCCTCTTATCTCCTTTGCTCGTTTTTATCACCTCTCTCCTCCCGGCCCTTGTCTTCACTCAACCCAAGCTATATCCCCTTAAATGACTCCCTTCTGTGCCTGATGTCTGTTTACCCTCCTTTAGGATGTAAGCTCTTTTGAGCAGGGCCCTCTTCTCTACTGTCTCTATACCTATTATTCTGCTCCAGCTTCACTGCAATAGCCCTGCCTGTAGTTTCCAAAGTCTTGGTATTATTTATTTATGGTTCTGTACTGTTTCACCCTGTCTAGTCTACTGTTTGTATTGTGTACGGCACTGCAGAAATCTTGTGGATGCCTAATAAGAAAAGGATAATAATAATAATAATAATAATAATAATAATCAAATTTAACAAATTATTGAGTCCCAAACTAGTAGGCAATCCCCCCTGTTTTTGAGACTTCTGTCCACGTAACCCCTCCACATCCCTTCTTATCTTCCCATAACCTGTCTACATCACACCTATTCTTGCTATGCAAACTCTTCATTCTAAGGAGATAAAGGAATATCTTCCAATACATTTCAAAAGGATATTGATACCTCTACTCATTACAATGTATACATTTCTCTCTCTAAATGTCAATGGGCTGAATACTCCTTAGAAACAATCTATGTTGTTTAAAACTATTCATAAACTTATATTTTTACAGGGGTGCAAAGGATTTCATTGGTCTTCTATCTAACACACAAAAAAGAGTGATATAGCTATTATAATATGCAACACTGTTGATTTTGTGTTCACAGACTCTAAAGTTCATTCACAAGGTTGATCTTGTATTCTCAGTGATAAAATCAGACATCTAGATATTAACCTTGCCAACATTTAGGCACCTAATTAGGTGTCAGAATTCTTCAAAAAAAAAAATGACATCCCTATACAACATGCGGATAGGTTTACTCATGGTTGGAGGAGAATTCAATGCCATTCTTTCCCCTACTTTAAACAAACCAGCCACTAGGGCTCCCCAGCTGCTTACATTGAATACAAAACCTTAGCATAAACACTTGACTGAGTTTGGTCTATTTGATAGCTGGAGACTGCTAAACCCAATATCTCGAGATTACATATTTTGGGTGTGATTCCATAAGGAGCATAACTGGTGATTTTTTGCACATAATGCACATAATTACTCTGCATAAGCCAAGAACTAGACCATACACCACACAAAGCAACAACTTCCGATACATCTTTGAGCGCAAAGAATACTTACAACAGCCTACAATTTCAGGGAAGGAAATAGGTGAGGAAAGGGTGTATGCCTGTAGTCAATGTACAGTAAGGGCGTGCCAAGCTCATGCACATGCAGCAGCATTCGATTCAAGTTCTGGGCATCTCGAAGGTACTTTTTTTCAGCCATATGTCTTGCTCCAACTACATGTCAAGTCTAAGTGCCGATTAATAGTGATGACGGCTGAGTATGCTGAGAATAGAGACTGACAGTCAAAAAGCCCTGGACAGACCATTCAATAAAGCATCATTTGATTTTCTAAAGAATTCTCGAGGCTGCCCTCTGTGGTGGCTCAATGAGGCACTACTTAAAATCACACGTTTAAAAACAAAACAAACATTTTAACTTTACTAGAACAGAAGTACAATTTTCCACAATTTGGTAAGCACGTAAAGCTGTTATAAGGGATACAATAGTTATATATGCCTCACAGTGGAAAGAACATGGAACTCACACTTTGAAAATGCTCACCTCCCAAATACACAACTTGGAATTACTTCACAAGCGATCACACTCACCCAGACTGTTTAAACAAATTACAAAATTGAGAGGGAGAATACAAACAACACTAGTGGAAAACAGCAATAGAAGTCTAAGATGGTTAACGGGAACATTTTATGAGAAAGTCAATAAAGCTGCCTCTGTACTGGCAAATATAGTAAAACCCAAAAAGCCACTGCAAGCTATAATGACCAAGGAAGGAACACTTATTTAGGACCCAAGGCTAATTAATGAGACATTTTGGAGTTATTACGCCTCGCTATATAACATTTGCTGCACAGGTTCCCCACAATGTGCATTAACTAAATTAAAATTCTCACACAAACTGTCTCTCAATCAGAACATAACAGAGGTAGAAGTAACCCTTGCTCTCAAATCTCAAAAACCTTCCAAAGCACCAGGTCCAGATGGCTTTGTAGTGTTTTAAGGTATTTGTGAAAGAGCTGATCCCACAATGCTATTCTTCTAGGGTCAAATTTCATGAAGACTCTAAATGTACCAATATAATTGTTAACCCCAAACCTAATAAAGACCCAATCAGATGTACTAATTATATACCTATATTGCTTTTAAACTTTTTTTTTCAAGCTCTATTCAAAATTGCTAGCCAACTGCCTCATTAACTGTTTGACCTGCTTGATAGACCCGGATCAAGTGGGTTTTATCCTTAATAGGCAATGGTGAGATAATACTAGCAGAACGATTAATGTCATTACACACATAAGCAAATGTACATTTCCATCAGTAATTTTTGGCCCTTGACAGGCTTTCTTGGACTTTTATGTTTCAAACATTCAAACATTTTGGCTTTAATAGCATTTATTTATGGGCTATTCAAGCACTCGACCATAAACCATAGTCAGCAGTTTTGACTAATGGACTTACTTCAGCAGTGTTTACATTCAACCATGGCACCAGGCAGGGATTGCGCTTCATCTATTACTATAGCACTATGATTTAAACCCCTTGCTGCTGCAATCAGACTGAACCAAGATGTGAAGAGGATAAAAGTTGGACCTACTAATATAAATTATCATTGTTTGTTGTCCTCTAATTGGGAGGATTGGAAATACCTTTATGTATTGCACTGACAGTGGTAAAGTACACAATATATCCAATCGTTATGAGGAAGGATATCAGCGTGCTCCCGTGGATTGTAGTGCATTTGAGACTTCCTCGACTGGTATAGTATTTTCTATTGTTTCAACTGTTCATTGACACTACCTCCCAACATGGGTATCCCAAACGTTTATGTGAAATTGGCACCAAAAATCATTGTGCTATATTTAGCTATTTAAGTGCCGTGATGTGGATGTTTCTCTCTATGTTTTTCAATAGACGTTTCTCATGGATGTTGTTTCTTTCTGTTTTAGTCTGCTTTACTTTCAAACAAACTATCTGGCATTGTTAATGTGAATTGCATGTTCATCAGTGCATTTTTCCCCTTTGCACAGAGATCAAAAGTGCTATTGACTGGCTCAATACCATTATATACATTTGCACATGCAGGTATGTTGTTATTATTACTTGCATTATGGAGTGAATAATTTTTGGTTAAATTACAGCAATCATTGTTGTTACTGCAGTGCTGTGTGGGAGACTCCTCTCTCTGCCTCTTGTCCAGAGCATGCATATGACAGCGCCTGTCATGTGGTGCACATCCTATGTGACCTCTGACTGTACAGGGACAAGAGGAAGCCACACTAGGGGGAGGAGGGAGGGATGGATCAATAGATCCTCAGCCACATTAAGGAAGGTGGCTGGTCCCAGAGAAGGAATCAGCCACCAAGAACTATACTGACCCACCGCTGGCACCCTCTTAGAGCTCCTGGTTCGGGGGGCTCCCTGACAGAGGGGGTCTCGGGGCACGTGCCCCCAGTGATCCCCCTTAATCTGGCTTTGAATGTACCTTGACATCAGTGCCTTGATGACTGCAAACCATAGGTTGTGCTCAGAATGCGTGCCTTGATAAATTAAGCCCAATGTGTTTGGCAAATGTGTAGGTCTGTTATTATTTACAGATGTCTTGAAATATATAACATTTATTTAAATAAAATGGCACAATGCACATCAAAATTTCTTACATTTAAAAATTGTTTCAGTTGCTGTGTTATTTACGGAATTCCTGCAATATGTGATATGCAATGGCACATCCATATATAGTGCTCAAAGTCTTTGGATGAAAAGAGTATTTGATGTTTCTATATACAGTATTTATAGTGCACAGTGTAATATTTTGAGCAAATTAAAAGCCTACAAAGCTCATAAGTTTGTTTGCATTTTCTGAGCTATTTGCATTTTCGAATCTTTGTGATCGCAACATGAAAACTACACGTGCTATAGGGTTAGAAATGCAAAGTCTGAAGGGTAAATTCACATCAAATGTCCCGTCTAAAGAATGGTCTTCTATCAGCCTTTTTTATGTCTTTTAATTTATAACAACAGGGAATAAAGCATACAAACAATGTAGACATAGTTAAAAATCACATTTCTAAGAATATAAAACTCCTCATAAGTAACTTATAGCCATATGAATTTCACACCAATGAATCTACGTATCAAAATAGGTAACCATTACGGAGAAAGAACAAAAAAAGTAACAGGTCCTAAAGTTGCCTGGTGTTGGGAATTTTTTAATTTTGAGTAGGATAGAAGAAGAGGATAGAGAAAGAAGAGGAAGGATGGGAGGGGGGTATTGTAAATCTCTGAGTGGCCTGAGACAAGGGATTCCTCTCAACACACACAATTAGAAAATAGGAGAAGAAGTTTGGGACCCTGGAATATGAGAGTTGTGGAAAGAATACCAAGGTTCCCATATTTTTTTTTTATTTATTAATATGGTCGTGGAGTAACCTTGTGATGTACTTCATGGAGATGATGTACCAGATACGTGAAGCAACTGCTGCAATACATGGCGAGTTTGGGTTTTTCCAGTCTTTAGTTATCTGGAAATGAAAGAAAAAATATGCACTGGTAGTCAAATAACTACAAGGGAACTGTGAACTGCAGATATAGTAAACAATTTATTATATTTAAAATATATAAAAAACATCACATATATACGGTAAATATATAAAATTACATATAGATTGTAGTTTTCAGAATAAAACATACGTATATGTCACATGAGAGAAAAGCCACTTTGTATAAAAATATAAACGTTGAGTTGTATGCAACATACATCAAATAGAGGATGTGAAAATAAAAATAATTCTCTCCCTTCTTAATTGGAATATTTGTAGACTCTGGGTATCTTTATGAGTTGGTGGCCGTGATAGAGCAGATATAATAAAGCAGATAGAATAGATAGTCCACTGGATATATGGAAAAATCACACGATATGGAATATAGGAGCGGTAATTGGCTAGACAAGCAATGCCTGGCTTAGGTGATATTGAAGTCTCCATGTCCTGAATAGCACCCAGCTGCGTGGAAAAAAGAATGACCGTCTTACCGGACCACTAGAAGACCGCACCTGAAATCAATCTCAACATGCTGTATTGCTGAGTTGGCTTGCTCCGTGGAGCCTGTAGCGGCCGATGGTGCAGCAAGATAGGTGCTCGCTTGAAGCTCAGTATCAGTGTGGAAAAGTTCCTGTGGTAAAACAATCTGCTTCCGTAATGACAGCATTACTGTGTGCACACAATGGCTCAAAAATAGATCAGGAGATGAAAACAACAGGTGTTCTTGTACAGAGCGGTAAGTAGTCTCAAACAGAAAAATTTCAAAGAACCTGCCGCATCTCATTGCCACGGGGCAATTTCCTCAGAGACATGTATTTACTTCTGCAACCTTCCTTAAGTATATTTGCTGGCAATCAACTGAAAAAAGAAAAAACATCTGTTAAATCTTAACCCTTGTGAAACCGTAGTACACAGTTCAAATACCCATTATATCAAAATAAGTGTCAGTTTATCAGTTTATGAGCTCATCAGCTGGAGAGAAATAAATACACTGCATGGTTTGCGTGTACAATTACCTCTGCTTTATTAGTTACGAGTCCATATCTATATAGCACAAAATCACGTACTACAGAAAACTATGCCCAAAAGGTTTTAACCACTCATGCTTCCTTTAAACAGAGTTTGCTAAATTCTCACATATTCACACAGGAATACTCCCAAGGGGGGAGTTGTTTTATATCCTTCTGCTATTTCCAAGGTCATGGGCATAGTATCTTGCAAACAATGAATTACTATTACAAGCTAGCTGTATCTAATCTGTCTTTAAGCTATAAGAGAACAAAATGGTTATAAGGCAACAAGATGGCGTCAGCTTAGCAAAATCACATTTCTCACACCAATAGAGTAACATTAAGGATATAAAAGAGACCTGTTGTATGTTGTATCAATTAACTTTTTATCATTGTGAAATGACAATTTAAAAACAATAAGATAAAAAGTAATAAATAGTAAAACAAAAAGACTAGAAGCTTGTGCAAACACAGGGGGATAGAACAACGCCTTATGTTATCTTTTGGTGTTAACAACTTCAATTCGTTATTAATATACCACAGCAACATAATCAATATTGCATACACTCAGATCTCCCATATAATTGATCATACAAAGGAGTGTAGCTAAAGAGGTATCACTCTACTAGCAAGCACTACTAACAATGAAGTATATATATATATATATATATATATATATGTAATAAATAAAAAATATATAAAAAAACGATAAAATAAAGTGGATTATTGAAGGATAATAAAATATATGTAAAAATAAAGCGTATACCCTATGTTGGTAAATCAAATGCTAAAAAAAATGAATAATTAAATAATACATAATATATAAATTATCCTATTTGGGTAGAGGAAATAGGTATATATATATATATATATATATATATATATATATATATATATATATAAATATATATGCGCCTGTGGACTGCTGGTGAGCTTTTACATGTGAACCCAGCTAAAAAATACGCTCTGATTTATTCTCTGCATTATATCATAAAACAGAGCATATAATTGAACTGGGAGAACCTGATTCTGCATTATGAGACCTTCTCTCTGGAATGCAGGGTTGGTCACACAACACACTGGAAGGGAAAGGAAGGAGTCCAGTGTATTTTGCACCCACGTGGTTTCTCTCCTTCCTCTCTGAACTAAACGAGAGTAATTTTTAGGCTGTAATTGGGTTATTAGATTAGCCAGTGGGGTGGCATATGGGGAGGTCTAAGTGGTAACTGTGGGGCTGGTTTTCATGCTCAGCCCCCCAATGATGCAAAAGCCCACATGCTGTCAATAAGGAAGCGACCAGTGAATGAAGCGGATGTGACCTGTGGTCAAAGGGTGTGTCTTGAGATATAGAAGCACTAGACCTCTATCCCATCATCTACCCCTCCAAACTTCCTAGACTTTGTATTAAACAGGTGGGGGAAAATTACTGACTTACATTTATACATCCTCTCCCTCGCACCGAACAAAAATATATTATAAATAAAAAGTGAAAACGATAAAGCAATACCAAAGAGTGCCATGTCTATCCATCCTGTACAAAGTTATAAGCAAACACCAATAAATTTCAAATTTAAGAAATAAAAGCCATACATTAATTAAAATGTCAAATGCCACTGCAAGCCAAAAATCATTGATTTGTAAAAAATTGTCAGTGACATGGATATGTGTAATGGTCAAGTGAGCATTATATACAAAAAGGGTAAGTTGAAGTCACCATGCTCGGGGCATCAACCTTTATTCAACATATGGAAAGAGATCATAGTATCCTTTGGGAGAAATATGTAAGAAGTTATAAACAAGAAGGCAGCTCCAATAATAAAAATTTACATGTTAATTGTACATCTAGGGCTAGATTTACTAAGCTGCAGGTTTGAAAAAGTGGATGTTGCCTATAGCAACCAATCAGGTTCTAGCTGTCATTTTATAGAAGGTACTAAATAAATGAAAGCTAGAATCTGATTGGTTGCTATAGGCAACATCCACACTTTTTCAAACCCGCAGCTTAGTAAATCTAGCCCTTAGTGTTGTTGTCCTTGCTGATCCTTTTGAGGGTTAATTAATGTTTGGAATAGATCCACTGCACATTTCTTAACCAGTCACAGCTATCACTGTCAACAATCACTGCTGGAAGTTTTTACCAGATGGAAAAGTACAGCAGGTCACATCATAGAGCACTCTCCTTAAATGTACATTTAACAAAAATGATAGTTTTGGAATCTATGCCTTTCAAGATTGTTGATCTGCATAATTTCAGGAACTTATAGCTGTGCAGAACTGAGATGGAAAGTTACTTGTCCCCATCCTTATTTTAAATATATGTCTAACTACTTTAAATGTTGACACAAAATAACCCCATATTGCACTGCAATGGGACAAATTTAAAATCTTCGGACAGTACTAGTTCAACTATAAATTGCAGTGTTAAATGTATCAGGCCAATTGTTGTGCTGCCTGTTACCCCAACATATAAGGTAGATGTCTGATAGGAAGTAGGCAGGCCAAATAAAAAGTTTAAATCTTGCAAATTGAAGTGAATCATGATTTGCAAGCAAAATTTTAAATGCTATGAATCATGGCAATCAGAATTTCTGGAAATTCATGCAACCCTAGCTAATGCATTTTATTGATACTTCGAGTTCATTGCCGAGTCATAAGACAAAGCTTAATGCAATTTTAGACTTTAAGATTCACATACTCTCAAAAAACGTAAAGAGCGCCACTTTGTGTGGTAAAGGGTTAGGTAGATATATATGTAAATGTAACTGAAAATAGCCCATTAAAAAACTGCTGAGCTTACCATAAATGTTAAAAGTGAGTACTGTAAATGCATAATTTAGTTCTAAAGTCGTATAGTATATCAAACTTAACTCTTTATAATAATGATTGATTCCTGCTTTGTAAAAGACAACTTGAAAAACAAACACCACATGTGCTTAAGGCTTTGTAGTTTCAATAAAGAGTAGTCATCCTCAGGTAATTCTTGAACAAATATATTTCTCAGCAGCAAGAATTTGTAGCCATGCTCTCTCTGCTCATATACACCCAAGGTGACAAAGTGATGCATCCATTTTCCATCTGAGAGCTTCTTTGACAAATAGAATTGTGGCAAAAATGATGAATGTATCTCTACATTTCAATGTTATATTAGATATAAACAGAGAAAAAGAGTATCTTTTTATTCCTGTCACTGGTGAGTGCTCTTTACATCAAGGCGATTTAACCCAGTAGGAAAATACAGCCATAAATTAATCTTGAACGAAAACTTTTTTACATGGTTACATTTGAAAGTTGAGTTTAAGGTTAGGCAGACTTGGTTCATTTTACAAAAGGAAGTGTGGAGTATGAATATTTTAATTGTTAATTAAAACGTATATACCCTTTTTGTTGCCAGGCACCTATGCCAAGATTACAGATTGCTGTCAAGCAGTTTAGTAAAAAAAAGGGACAATGTTTCTTTCCTGCTCTTGAAGATCCCACTCCAGTCAAGGTTTGTTTCCTGTGCATCTGTTTTGATGTATTATTATGTGGATTAAATCCATGCTTGCTGTTTTTAAAGGAAGGATACTTCGCATGAAGTTTTTATGATCACTGGGTGTAGATTTGGATCAAGTAAAGATTATGTCCCCCTAACTGAACAATTGAAGATTATCAAATTATTAAGTAGGATTATGTCACTCTGCTTCCTCAGGAATATTGGAGGAGAGATGTCAAGCTTTACTTTGTTGCCCATAGCAACAAATTAGAGCTCAGAGATTATCCTTAATCCAAACCCTAATAACCCTAACCCTAATAACCCTAACCCTAATAACCCTAACTTTTACCCTAACCCTAATAACCCTAACCCTAACAAGATTTGTGTCAAGTGAAGATTATGTCCTATGAGAAGTCAGTAGAGAAATTTGAAATTACATCTATCTTTTGGTAAGATTTGGTAGAAATTGGGATACTTTCTTTTAGATATTAGATTATATATGTGACATTAATTTCAAATGTGGGATTATGGTTATCCATCCAAGTCGAAAATGTTATATGATATCCATAGAATTATAGAACATCAGCCATTATTCGCGAAGTGGTAGAATGAGTGATATCTTGAAACCATTTATTTTTGTGTGCTTTATATACATATACTTTCTACGCATTTTGAAACAGGGCTTGACACTCAGTGAGTTTGTTTTTGTACTAATTAGAAAATTAAATTTTTGTAATTGGAAAACAAAAACCCCAACTACTAAAGCCAATTTTGTTAATGAACAACAACATTTTAACAGCATTAAAATTAAATTTTATAAGAATCACTACTTGGAAATGTTAAATTACCACAGACTGGTTTAGTGCATTCAAATTAAGAAACAATTTCACTCACCTTAATGATACGACTTCTCTACTACATATGGCATGCTCCAATAGCACATAACTAAAAAAAAAAGTCTGTATTGATCCAGAACTGCAAAAGCAATTTTAATTATATACACCACTGCTCAGTGTTTGCCACCTTTAGTTCACGCTTATCTAGATCATGTGTCCTAAAAATGCGTGATTAAAACATGTCATCCTCCTTGCTCAGTACTAATAGACATGGGAAATTTCAGCTTGCTACTTATATGTCCAAAATAAACATATCCCTTGTAGAAAAGGAAACAAGAGAGAACATTTAAATTTGAATCCACAGAGCAAGCTCAAAGAGAATAATGATCTCAGTACTGAGGAATGGCTATATATATATATATATATATATATATATATATATATATATATATATATATATATATATATATATATATATATATTAAAACTATACCTGATAACAATCTAACTCAATATACTAAGACAACCACCACAGTCAAGAAATAAACTATTTAATAAAAAATAAACAAAATTCATGCACCAAAGATAAGAACACAAAACTGTGTGCACGGTGACGCAAAGAGACTACTAAATTCGGCAGCAGAGTTGAACACAGAATCATGGAGATTGTAAATGTTTTCAATATATTTTTTATCTCAAGTCTGAAAGGTTGTTCTCCAGAATTGTCTCTTTTTATATGGATTAATAATTGTAACTGGAACTGCGTCTAAATGGACACATATGTCTTATCTATACTGACTTTGCTGATTTCCCCAATAGGAACTGAGTAAGTTTCCATTTTAAATCTATATTGTTGGCAATAAATATCTCCTAAAGAAGAACTTTTGAAAATCCAGGAAATTTTGTCAATCAATACATGATCTAATCGGTCACCACATTTCCCTACTCTAATATATGGGATGGATAGTCTTTATATTTTCAGGTGTATATTTCAGGTTTAGATAATTAGTGACAGGACATTGAGGGGTATATTCAATTGTGAGCGGAGTGCCTCTGGAACAGGGGCAAAGGCACTCCGTGCTACCTTAACATTGCTGATTTCCCCTCACCCCCTCATAGGGTTGCGAAGGCAAATCTGCAATGTTGCGGTAAAACATTACCATAAAAAATGCAGCTAATTGAATATGCCCTTGTGTGTCTAATCCTTTTTCTGTGCAATATTATAAATATTTCCAGGATTTTTACTGTCATATATTGATGAAATTGGTCCATTTGTAGTTTTTAGAATGCTAAAGTTGTGTTTTTGTAATTGGAGCATGAATTTTGCTTTTTTTCATGAAATCATTTATTTCTTGACTGTATAAGTTCTCTGGTTATGCTGAGTTGTATTATTATTAGGAATAGGTTTTTTTATATCGATTTATTTAATTGATTAATAATTTTTTAGTTCTTCCCTGCGTTATTTTTTTTATTTGTCATTTGTTTTCTTTTTGGAGATTGGCACTTCTTAGGAATAGCTGCGGTTAGAGATATAGTATATTTATGAATTAGATATATTCTTCTAGCGCCTGGTATATCATTTTTATTTTTTTAACTCCATGTTATAACAGGATATAGATTAATGTCCTTCTACACCAAATAAAGCCAGGAAATGTCCACAGGTCAGGTGACATGATACTGATAAGGGACTAAAACAAAAAAAGAAGATACTACTTGTGAGAGGCACACTTATTTCATGTATAATGTGAAGTCACATTATGTTGAGTTCAACAAGTTCTATGTTTAGAGGTGTTCTTCAAACAATCATGTGGAGACAGATTTATCCCTATAATATACTACACACTATGTTGTGGTACCACATGTAATAATTCACAGCTTAGGATGCTTATTAGATTTCAAATCTGATATATGATTTATTACACTGACTTATAAATGTATTAGAGATCGACGGTGTTAAATATGATTTTTTGTTAAGGCCTCATAAGGCCTTTGTTCAGCCATTTTATTGTAACTTGTATAGAAATATTATTTGCTAGAAGAGATTATTCATTTTTCTGTTAACTTGCAGTTTTGCAATATGTGAGCCTATGGCCTTGAAGTTGAACTAATAGAGAACACCTGAAGAATGTAACCAGTTATGAAAACAATAATGAGCTTCGTATCCAGCTGGTAGTATGGGAGCTGTATCCATGGTGTTACACATAGCATATCTCCAACTCCCCTTGAGATAAGAAATAATAGGCTCATCTGTCCTTAGAAGGGGGAGAAAAGTAAACACCTCAAGAATACGTGAGAAAGTTAATCAGTAGCGCTTCTCATAAACTAGTGGTATAAACTATTGTATGCATATGACGTAGGATTCATTTATTCAGTAGCCTATAAAAACCTGTATCTTTGTATCAATAAACTAGAGAATATTCCTTGCATACAGAACTTGGTCTGTGTCAATTCTCTCCAGCTGATTGAAGCGCTTCCAGATATACTTGACACCACAGGCTGACTTGGGTCAGAATTTTAGATTTCACAACTTGGAGGTCCCACCGAGATTCGCTGTCCAGCAGGCTACAAGACAGACAACGGAGGTTTCCCAGCACATTGAACCCCAACATCCGCGGTCAGTAGATTTCTACTCGTTGGTCTTCCTAGTCTGGGTCACCTCATGTCTGTCTGAGGCACCTGACACGCGAATTTGTGAGTCTCAAGTATCATCTGATTAATATAATACAGTATTAACCCAATTTGTTTACTGTAATTGTATTGTTGATTAGATTTTTGAAAGATGATTGAATTTTGAGTGCATGTGTTTGTACCTATGTATGATGTATAAAGCATAAAAGTCACATAAGACATTGATCAAAGAAGCATGTAATGGAATAGAGGGATTTAGAGAGTTATTGTTTTGAACATTGAGTGAACATTTTAGACACCATCCCCAGAGGTATATCAAAGAAGGGAGATTCTGTAATCTGCCCAAATTGTGTAAGATTGATTTCCAAAAGACCTTCGTCCCAGATACTGTCAAAGAAGCTATTTAGCACGGACATCCAGTACAAGGAGTCCACAGAACGGGACGTCCAGTGCAAGGACAACCCACAGAAACTAGATAAGAGTCCCGATTTGGACTCAACAGAATACTGTCAATACGAGTAATATAGATAGTAAACAAATGACAGCAGCTCCCTCATAGATATGATGCACAAAGACTAAAGGAAATGGGGGAGTAGAAGGTCTGCAGGGAATTTTTCAAGAAAGCGGGGATAGCCAAAGATATGTGTGGATGGAGAAACAAAGGTGTTGCAAGTGGTAATGTGACAAGAACAAAGGGGTATTGAGATCAAACCCCAAGAGATTGTTTGAGGTGGCACAGGAAAGTTAAGAGATCTGAAAAGTCGAAATATATGTGGATATGCTAAATGCATCGGAAGCTGAATAATGAATCAAGTAGGTTGTATATTATAAATGTATGTTTGATCCTGTGCAGCTGAATAAGTGAAATGTGCCCCTCCTTTATTCTGTGTAAATGATTTCAGTGTGTTGAGATAAGAAGCACACTGTTTTTTGTTTTTTGACAATGTATGTAAAATTAAAAAAATGTGTCCGGAGTGCTGATTGATGATAACATGTTGAAGCTAACTTGTATTTAGTGTAATGCTGGGACTTGTAGTTCCACAGCAGTAGGCTGGAAGATGTCAGTTAAGTTTTCTTTCTCTGTATGTGAGTTTTGTCTCCGTCTTACTGCGTGTGAGAGAGATCCGTGATAATTCACATTGTTTGTTCTCTGTCTTAGTGCTCTATAAGGGAGATGTTTGATTTACTTTAAATCACAATGTTTGTCTGTCTTGTCCGTTTTTTACAAGAGACATGTTTCAAGGTTGAAAAAGTTGTACATTCATTGCTTAATGATAAGCTTTTAAAAAGATACAAAAGAAGTTTTAAAATGTTTGGTCCGATTGCACGGACAAGATTGTAAATAATGTACATTATCACTATAAGTACTAGTGTCAGAACAAAGCTGGCTGGGATCCAACAAGCCGTTTCTGTATTTGAACAAAATAATTTTGTTTCTGAAGTTCAGAAATATAGCTTTCTCTTTAATGAAGTTGAGAATTGTGGGAGTGAGCTTACATGCTGTTTTTATTTGTGTTAAAATGGCGCTGATGAATGTTCTCAGAAATCAGGAGGGTTTGTTATGCCTTTAAAGAAATGTTACGAGATAAAATGTCGTCTGTGAGCGAGACTTAAGTGAATATATTTTTACTTTGAACACGAAAATCACAGAATCTAGAAATATGTGTGAATATTTGGTCACGGGAGAGAGATTTTGTTGAGAAAATGTTGAATGATTTACAGACACAATGTATTGTGTCTAACGAGAGTACTCTGATTTATGAGACAGTGCTGCTTTTAAAATGGTTGAATACTTGGAACCAAGATTCCAGATTGAATGTTTCTAAACCCGGAAATTTAATTAGTGTCATTTAAAAGGGCTGTACTAAGAGATGATAAGAAAGGAGTGGCTTTGAACACTCGCCCAGGTCTCGTCACTTTGACATTCTCTATTTGTGAAATTAGGGACTGCCCCTTTGAGGAAATCAAGGCATGGAACGCATAGCGTCACAGTTAAGCTTTTAGCAGCTGTTCACTGGTTACCTGATAACAGTATACACGCATGTTACAGTTACAGTAATTCCTAGTAAATAAATGTTAATCTCTATGCAAAAGTTTTTTTATTCACAGGTCTCCAGCTGCAAAGACCCATTAGGCAATCCAGATTGCATTGATTTAACTTCCAATGCACCATCTTTGCACCACAACAAACATAAGTATAAACTAATGAAGGATTTAAATAACGTAAACTCTTCTGAGTAATGATTACCTTGTTTTGGAAGAGATATTAGAGTTTATGTGCTATTCGCATAGCAAATGCATGAACTAGGTGGTTTTTCTGTATGTGCAGAAAGCAAAAGGTTTTTATTTGTATCCTCATTACAGTTTTGAGTAAATCAGTGTTTGTAAAGACATTTACTGCCCTTATTTACTGTGCTATAATTGTCATATACTGTAAATAATTCTCTTTATTGTGGGTATGGTAATGCATTGATGGGAATTCTATATTTTTACAGAAATGAAAAAGATTTAAGACTTTAAGAGCAATTGTATGTGCTCCTGCATTAGCACTTCTGGATCATAGCAAGCCATTTATACTCTCCTCTGAGCAGAACCAAATGTTTAACCAATTTTAAGCTGAAATAACTTCAGCGCCAGTACTGGCTTTGCCAGATTATGACAAGCCTTTCACATTATTTTGTTATGAAGTCAGTGCACATGTACAAGGAGTACTGACACAAATACATGGTCGCAAGCTAAGGTCACTTGCATACTACTCTGCTTTAGTGCTTGAAAAGAGTATAGATATTGTGCTAGGACACCCAGTTACCTTAACGGTATCGTACGTTGTGACAGAAACCAAGCACAAGCAAAACATTTGTTACCGGCCAGATTTACTAAGTATGAAGATATACAGCACAAAGGACATTCCCTCCTATTGTGAAATGAGTGACATATAACACTTGCCGAGCGCACTGTGTATTTTCTTCCTCCCTTTCCTTTTTTATTAGAAGAAAAAAAAAAAAAAAGGAAGCACAAGAGGCCCCAGAGCCTCTCATGTTCACAGATATATGTTAAGACCTTCAGACAAGGGGAATCTGAGTAAACTGTATTTTAAGTTTTTTAAAGGTCCAAGGGAGACCAGAGAGGGGAGTTCATTGATATTAGCAGGAGGAATATAGATTGCACGTTATTTTCCTTTGCTGTGCGCTGTAGATGTGTACTAGACTAGAAAGGAAAGCCAAGTTTGGAAGAACCAGACTCAGGCCCATAGTAATGTATAGATCATTATACATAATTAGAAAATTCTAATATGAAAGTTTAACCCAACCAAATAAAGAAAAGAGCAACCCATGACTACAGGGGTTTACACCCAATGCAGGAATGTGTTTGTGAGTATTGTGGCCCAACACATTATTATATACACTAATAGAACTGATGATGTGGCTTATTAACAGGTTATTTAAGCTAAGTGTTTCTCTTCCAGAAGAATTAAAGTTACCACATCTGTCTTAACCGTTGTACTGTACACTCCATCTAATGAGTGTAAACTTTGTGGAACTCAGAAACCAAGAACCTTGTCCTTGGATTCCACATGCTCCTTACTGAAGCCTATCCTAATGAAGTAGCACTGCTTACTCCCAGTAACGTTACACTTAAGCAGTGCACAATGTTGAATCCTGCTGCCTTATTGCAGCAAGTTTCAAAAGATGGGAGAAGTACCTGTATATATTGGGGTTACCCTAGGGATTTGGGGGAATTCCATTCCAGCTTGAACAGAAAGAAAGGAAAAAAAAAAAATGCAAACAAAATTTTTCTGAACATGATTGCATAGAACTAATGAAACAAGAATCTCTGGTTTTATCTCACATTAAAGATAAACCATTACCAGATGCAGACATCACTCTTTTTGTAGATGGTTCACACTATCACATAGATCCTGTCCCGTATACAGGGTGTGCTGTAACCACACACACAGAAATAGTGATTCAACAGACTCTACCGAGTCACATGTCAGCACAAGAAGCTGAACTAAAGGCCCTGACACTTGCATGCATATATGCAAAAGGACAAAGAGTAAATATTTACACTGATTCAAGTTATGCATTTGTAATTGCGCATGATTATGGCCCTGTATGGAAAAGTAGGGACCTTATGGGTTCAGCAAGCAAACCAGTCAATATGATGAACATACCAGGGCATTGTTCACTGCATTCCAGCTGTCCTCCAAACAGTGATGAAGATGAAGACACACACAGAGATACTACCCCCGAAGCTAAGTGAAATAGACCAGGCCGCACGAGAAGCCGCCATAGCCCCAGTACCCCAAGGGGAGTCTATTTACATGGTGACCCCCTGACCCCTGTTTGACCAGAGCACACTCCAACTTATGGAAAGACAAGCAACAGAAAATAAGAAAAAGACTTGGGCAATACATGGAGCACTAGAAGTGCAAGGAGTGGTGTAAAGGTCAGCGTTTGTGTCTGCCAAAAGTAGTTTATCCCATTATGGCCAATATAGCACACGAGAAAGTGCATCTGGGAAAAGATGCTATGGTTGTACTCACTAGCAGCTTATGGATAGTACCAGGGTTCGCCCAAGCAGCACAGTCGGTAGTGGCAGAATGCCTAGTCTGTGCACAAAGTAACCCGAGTAAGTCTGTCCTATGGAAAAGCACACCCCAGACATAATATCCCTATAAGAGGATACAGATAGACTTTATAACTTCCCAAATGCTCGGGCTTTGAGAATGTGCTTGTCTGTGTCAACTTCTTTAGTCACTGGCTGGAGACATGGCTGTATAGAAAAGCAAATGCTAAAGCATTAGCCAAGAAAATTGCGAATGAGGTAATCTGATGATATGGTGTACCAGAGGTCATTGTAAGTGACAGAGGGATACACTTTACGGGGCAAGGATTCCAGAAACTATCACACCCCCTACAGATCCCAAAGTTCAGGATGTATGGAGCGCCTTAATGGTACACTGAAATTGAAAATGCAGAAAATAATGGCTGAAACAGGTCTGCCATGGATCTCATGTTTACCTGCACTCAGTAAAAAATACTGCTAGGAAAGACACAGGTTTAACACCATATGAGATATTGTTTGGCACAGCAAACAGAACAGGCTGTTATTTTCCATAGCAACTACACCATGTATATAGTGATTTGTTGAATTATGTTGCCTTATTATAGAAACAACTAACTGAAATACATGGTCAAATATTCTCCTCCATTGCAAACCCTAATTTTGATACAGGTACCCATAAACTGCACCCTGGGGGGCTGGGTGGTCGTGAGAAAGCACATCAGGAGAAGTCTTGAACCCAGATACAAGGGTCCTTATCAAGTCCTGTTGACGACTCCCATGGCAGTGAAAGTACAGGAAAGAGACACCTGGATTCACGCATAACACTGCAAAGTCTTCAAATCAGGGGAGTCTTGTTCTGATAAATAGAAATGACTGTCTCATTGTATTGATATGTCTTGCCAGAATAATTGTGACTGAAGTAGGGATTAAGGCCTCCCTAACCCAGTATGAAACAGACAGTTAAGTGACATATTGCCTATGCCACTGTGAGAAACATATGGGAAGGAGTGCTCAACAATTTGCACTCATAGTAGAGTAAACTCTGAAAATGTCTTTGTGCAGATGCATAACCTCATTGGTAAAGTTGTCAGTAATGATTCATGTTGGATATTGGAAATATTGGCATTAGTAGCAAATGGTTTAGCAATCCTGTTGATCGTATAGGTGATAATGAAACTAAATATATGGCTGATTAAGAAGTTACTGACACTTGATTGTTGTCTCTCCAAAAAGGGAACCACTGAAAATCCCGAACCTCTGATGATCACAGAAATTACTTCTGAAACCTGACCAGACTATGAGTGTCATGAATTATTTGGACTAGCAAAGCCAAAGAACTGCAGAGTTTGCAACAAGAAACTACTAAAGATTGAACAAAGGACATGCAAGGCCTGCAGAACTACTATAGACTCATTAACTATCTTTTAAGAAACCATCTTTTAAGAAACCATCTTCTAAGAAACCATCTTTTCTAGACATGGACATTTGCCAAAATGCATCTCCTCATAAATCAAGTTAGGACAGGGAGGATCACAGGCTTATTAGTGGGGGATGAGTTGACAGATTCCTAAGGGGACCAACTCTATGCATGTGGCCTCCTACATGTGTATAAGTACCTGCTTATTAAGAATGTGGTTCTATAGATAGGATTAGGTAGGTAGGAGGAGAAAGGGTCGAAAATTGAATAAAAGATGGGAAATGTTAAATATGATTTTTTGTTAAGGCCTCATAAGGCCTTTGTTCAGCCATTTTATTGTAACTTGTATAGAAATATTATTTGCTAGAAGAGATTATTCATTTTTCTGTTAACTTGCAGTTTTGCAATATGTGAGCCTATGGCCTTGAAGTTGAACTAATAGAGAACACCTGAAGAATGTAACCAGTTATGAAAACAATAATGAGCTTCGTATCCAGCTGGTAGTATGGGAGCTGTATCCATGGTGTTACACATAGCATATCTCCAACTCCCCTTGAGATAAGAAATAATAGGCTCATCTGTCCTTAGAAGGGGGAGAAAAGTAAACACCTCAAGAATACGTGAGAAAGTTAATCAGTAGCGCTTCTCATAAACTAGTGGTATAAACTATTGTATGCATATGACGTAGGATTCATTTATTCAGTAGCCTATAAAAACCTGTATCTTTGTATCAATAAACTAGAGAATATTCCTTGCATACAGAACTTGGTCTGTGTCAATTCTCTCCAGCTGATTGAAGCGCTTCCAGATATACTTGACACCACAGGCTGACTTGGGTCAGAATTTTAGATTTCACAACGGTAATCGTAAAAACAATTTTTTTGACTACCACAACCCCGAGAATGACAATACCTACAAAGAAACACCAATTAGAAAAAAAAACTACATCAATATACACAGACTTACCTACTTACCCATCGTTGTTGGGGTTGTGGTACCCTAAGAGATTACATGTGTTAACTTAGGAGATCCAACAATACTGCTTCCCCTATTAATGTCACTTATTTTAATTACATTTTGTTTTTACTTTTTTAATGATATTTGATAAAAGTTTCTTTTTTATAAGTGACTTAGTGTGTTTTTTTATGATTCACTACCTGAGTTTCTAGTGATAATCACCTTTTCTTCCCTCCTCTAGAGATAAAACTTGTTGAACTCAACATAATGTGACATCCCATTATACATGAAATAGGTGTGCCTCTCACAATTAGTGTCTTCTTTCTTTATTTTAGTCATTTGTACAATGTATACACTACAGAGAGAGCTACCAAAATAAATCTAAATTAAAAAAAAAAACAATTCTAGATGAGGATATAAAGTGTATTATAAAATTGCACCGACATACATCTCCTCACTTTTCTCAAAATATCTTCCAACTCGACACCTCCGTTCTGCACAAGATCTGTGTCTCTCTTCCACTCTCATCACTTCCTCCCATTCTCGGTTACAGGACATTTTTTGGGCTGCACCCACTTTATGGAATTCACTCCCTCACACCACAAGACTTTCCTCTAGTCTTAAAACCTTCAAGCGTTCTCTGAAAACCCACCTCTTCAGACAATCTTATAATTTTCCTCTACCACCCTTCACCTTTATCTACCTAAGTTACCCTATTACCACCCTCTACACAGCGAACACAAGACAACAACCCTCTGACCAACGTAGTTGTGTGATAGAGCATAGAGTCCACTAAATATTTTGTAACCTTTGCATTCTAGCTAGACAAATATTCAATATGATGTAGCACTTATCCTTTTGTATCAAACCATTGTCCCATAGATTGTAAGCTTGCTAGAAGGGCCTTCTTACCTCTCTGTATGTGTGTATTACCAAGTATTGTTTTACTACTGTTTGTTTCCAATTTTAAAGCGCTACGGAATCTGCTGTAGCTGTATAATTAAATATTGATGATAATGATGATGATATTATAACTCTTTGGTGTGGACGGTTTTGTACTTCAAGGACATGATACTGATAATTAGGACAGAAGAAAGAAAAAAACTACTAATTAATGAGGCACTTCTTCAGTGCTAATATAAGTGGGTTAGTAAGGATCTGTTTAGTGAATCAAAAGGGACCTGACCAAAGTAAAAGTGATTATAAAATAAAATGTAATAAATTTATTATATCTAGGTGATGCTAAGGTAAAATAAAACTCTTATTATCTGTGCATGAAATGTTTCGCTTTGAAATCAACATATTAAAATAAACTGAGCAGATGGGGGTGATCAATATTGTAACAGACAATATATATGCTGTATCTTAGAATGGGGGTAAATTGTATCTGGCTTGTGAGTCTGAATAATTCTTCCATCCTTTGTAGATTATAGTGGTATTGAAATCCTTAGAAACTGGTAGGTGCTATGTGGCCTAAAAACTAGTACATATAATATCAATACTTGACACATATAATTTTAATAGCTCACATGAGCCTGTCATTAGTTGAGGAAGTTTCCACATGGCTGATACCATATAGACGATGAGCAAATAGAGAATATTTATCGTTTCTCTTTGAATTTCATAGCACTCTCACACTATGGCGTTCTTGGCAGTGCCCCAAAAGTGCTTTCACAAAAACAGCCTTTAGTTTGTTTTCCCCATACTAGCTTCCAGCATCTGTTACGGATTCTGTCAGCAACAGATAAAACACAATGGGAAAATATATGCCTAAATTATGGCAGACAGAAGGTTCAAATATCGTGTAGTGCTTTGAAAAAAAATCTGACCTTGCTTTTATCTAGCTTGACCTGTGTTTTGCTGTAGCCTTATGCAGTAGGAATGGAGGTAAAAAATTATCTTGCTCTAACAGTCTACGTAAATTCATAATGAACACCCTGTTTTTTCTAATGTAAAGCAATGGACAAATTGTAGTTAGGCACAATATTAACAAAAGTAAATACAAAACATAAAAAGCATAAACAAATAAACAAATGTGTAACAATGCAGAATTCAAAATCATCTGATGTCACACATACTGCAGTGGAGATAATGTACCTTCATTTTTCTGGTTCTGTCCAGCTTCACAAGCTGCTTTAGACATGCTTAACCACTTCACACCTGCTATCTGTGCAAACAGGCTCACATAATTTGAAATGGAAGCTGGTAATTGTGCACTATAAAGGGTCATTAATGAAAGTGCAAAAAATCTTTTCTTTCTGATTTAGGTGGGGCTTTTCTGATTTTAGGTAACTTTCCTCACTGCCTCATAGTCAAAACATGTGTCCCAACTGCAGAGACTGTTGGGAAATATGTACTGTTAATTTGGAGTGCAACAGTGCTGTGGTTGAGTGTCAATCGCACATTACACTGGTGCTCAAGTCTATTACAGACTCTTTTTAGGGAGCTGTAGGGGGTGTAGGGGTGGCCTAGAGTTTAAAACTGCTAGACACACTCCAACATTGATGTGGCCTGCATCCATTCCTTTTACAGGAGTGTGCACTGACTCTGAAGAGCAACTAAATAAAAGATTTGATTATGTAGATACTCAAATCTGGGGCAGGGTACTGGATCATTGCAAAAACACTAAAAATATTTTCATTTGATTTTTAGAGATATTTGGTATTGGTTTTATTACTGTATTCATTAAACTTTACTGCAATTATTGTTTCTAAAAATCACGTGCTCTACCTTCACCCGGTGAAGTCATTTTGGAGAAGGATTCTTGTGCCTCAAGGTAGTTACCAACCCTATCTAAGTTCAATCATATGTGAATCAGATATGGATAAGTTACAAAATAACTTATTCCTCCAAAAAGTATTATAGTATTTTCTTATTGTCTTGACCCACAATACTAAAAGCAAAAAAGTGATAAAACCCTCCACCCCACCAGTGCGCAAACTTAAAAGATTGTCAAAGGAGAGTGGTTGGCATGTTCCACCACTGAGATAAAAGCAAATATTCACAACCATAGTCAATTTGTCTGAAAATGTCTACAAAGGTTCAATGTTAAATATTTAAAAGCAATATCCCAATGAGAGGGGAAGGGCTTTATTTAATTGGCAGTATAGAAGAATAAGAAAAGAAGACTTCACTGGCGGCACTTTTTTTTGTTATTGCTTTTTATTTAAAAAGTGCAAAATAACAACATAACCAGCACATACATATAAAACTGTATACTGAAACACATAAACTGATCATTTTCAAGCCAATCGTGTGGTTCTAGATGTTCTACTTAAACTTTCAGTTTTTATTTTAAAAAGGATGGTGGAAGAAGGGGATCAAATAGTAAAAGGGGGTGACTTAGGTTGGGAAGGGAGTGCTATACCTTTCCAAAGAGATCATTTATCCAGCAATTACAATTTATGGGACAACTTTAGAAACATTTATGCGTTTCTAACACTTCCAGAGTTATATGTAAACCAGGGATCCCAGATTTGGTCATATTTATCACTTTGCCTTGAATATAGTGAGTGACTTTTTCAATGTATGCAATAAATGTGATCCTATTTCTAATTGAATTTAATGGAGGTGAAGAATGTTATTTCCAAAATTCTTCCATTCCAAATTCCAAAATTCCAACCATAATTTAAGCTGACTAAAGTATATGGAATGCTAGTTTATTAGAAGTTTTACTAAGACCAATGAAAGCAAATGCCAGGAGAACTGTCTTAAGGTTCAATGGGACAAGTACATTTTTAATGAATTGCTGAATAACTGAAAAGGAGAGATCCTAGGGTCATGTGTGATAAAAGTCTTCTCTTTGGTTACAACCTCACCAACATAAAGGAGAGGTTATTTGAAATATCTTATTTAGTTTAATTGGGGCAAAGCTCCAACTTGTGTTACTCTTATAGGTATTATCTTATATTAATTTAGAAATTGAAGAGTTTACTATTCTTTGTCGTATTTTTGAACAATTATCCTCCCTGGAGGAGGTCCTACATAATTTTTCCATTCAAATTTGTGTTTCATTAGTGGTTCCAATTTATAAGATCATAGTAGAATAATTGAGTTTAATAGAAAATTTCTTCAAAGTTGATTGGGTTCTAAGCAGTTTGACTCTCTGGATGGTTTGTAATAAAGAGAGCACTTAAAAATATTGAAAGAACTTTAGTTGGGAGATGTACCTTTCAGACAAAGAGTCTAAAGAACACCATAAAACACCATGCACAAAGTCATCTGTCAACCTGGATGAATGTCCTTCTGAAGTACCAAGTGGGATATCTAGATTGTCCCATATCGGGGTCAAATATGATAGATATGAGGTGAGTTCAAATTGTTTAATATACATTGTCGTGATAGTGATGTGTGAGTGAGAAAATGTAGCAACTGAGTTTTTAAGAGCATTTTTTTGTCTACTTGGTGGCAGGAGGGCTAATTTTGACATTAAGGATGATACTTTGGCTTCATTTGTTTCAGTCTGTACCCATGAACGAATACCTGTGGAAGGAGGGGGGGGCGACCAAGTTAAAATTTGACTTAGATAGGCACAAAATATTTCTTTAAGTTAGTCCGAAAGGAGGACTACGGGGTGAGTGCCTTACCTACCATCTGTGACATCCACGCGTTTGGCTTCCTTTTGTGTGCCCCTGTGTCTTCCGTGGATCGGGTGGTGTTGGCAGTGCCTGACTGGAAGTCCCCAGACACCATTGTTTCCTTCTCTTCCGGTGAGCCGGTCTCTGTGGTGCCTGCTGGGAGTCACTTTGAGACGCTGAGGAGGGCGGAGCTGCATTGCGCTAGTAAGAGGGGATCTGCCTCCATACATACTTGCCCAGTCCCAAGGATTCATCCTCATACTCTCTTTTCTGCGCGGCCACAATCTTCAGTGGTCAGCACCCAGCATGACTTGCCAATCTGCTCCTGGCTTCTGAGTTGTGACAGTGGGGCTCTACTGTAATCTAGGGTTTAACCCACTGCACCGTTTCTACTAGACCTGCCAACAGCTGCCTGTTTGAGTGTTCAGCCTACACTTTACATTATCTGTGTCAGTGGTAACTTGCATTAAAGAGCACCACCTCTATGTGTACTACCCATTAAGGCTGTGGTGACCATACTAGCTTTTGACACCCTGAATACAGTATCTTCGCCCCTAAGAGGAGTGGCCAGTCGCAGGCCTATTTCTGGCTTGGAGAGGGCCGATTCCCATCCAAGCGAAGAGTATAAAAGTGGCAAATTTGTTTCGACCGCTGAAGTTCATTGCTAATGAAGATCTGAGCATATCTGTGGCACGTCATGCAATAGGATGCGTCCTGTTTGACTGTGCAATGGGAGAACTACCCTGATTTCAATAATCTCAATATTACCTGTATTGTTTTTTCAATGAACCTATCTGGTTAGTCTCTTACTACATTGAACGCCAGAGATCCCAGAACTTTTTTCTAATTCATTCAAACTATCTGGTCTCATTTACACGCTACATGTCGGGATCACGCTATAGCTCCTAAAAGACACAATACCACTAATGCGCCTTCTGCAGTTTAGTTCTTCAAGCCTCAGTCTTCTCCTTCTGCGGGGCTGGTCCCCAAACATAAAGGACCAAACGACTCTGAAGACAGAACCACTTCGCGGGCTATGTTCCAATCCCCATCTTCCTCAGCTCTGTCACAAATGGACCCTGATGCCCCCACTAGCATCAAATCCATGCAATTAATGTTCGACTTGTTTAAGGCCGAGGTATTCTCTGAAATATGTTCCTTGATACGAGAAGTCAAAGCGCAAGCGGCGGAGGTAGATGGGAGGACCTCTCACATTGAAGACAAGATGAAAGAGCTGGTGGCATTTCATAATGAGCTCATTATTACCTCACATGAGAAATTAGAAACTTATGTATTTAATACGTCTGATAAGCTGGCGGATGTGGAAGATCGCTCCCGAAGAAACAGTCTTAAACTGAGGGGCATTCCTGAGTCCATTTCCATTTCGAAGCTTCCGGATTTTGTCAAAGATTTGTTTAAAAAATGACTCCCTGATGCTTCTGATCATGATCTATTGCTGAATTGCATCCACAGACTCCCAAGACCAAGATCGGGTTACACTCATGCAGGTCCACTTTTATCATATTAAAAAAAAGATTCTACGAGTGGCTAGAACACCGGCAGATGAAGAGATTCTACAAAATCTCCAACTATTTCCAGATTTCTCTCTGGCCACTGTGGCTAAACGACGCTCATTTCAACCTGTCACCAAAGCACTTTGAGATCATCAAATTCTGTACCGCTGGGGCTTCCTGGTTAAGCTTATCATTTAATGTAATAATTCTACTCATATAATTGCTTCAGTAAAAGAGGGTATTCTACTAGTATATTCCTGGGATATTCAAGCTTCAACTGCCACTTCAGCCCATTTGTCTCAACCACAGAAGGACTGGTCACGTGTGGATGGTGACCACTTGAAACTCTCACTTATTGCCTCCACATCAAAGCCAACCTTACTCCAGCTCTACTTTATGCCTCTTAAGCTGGGTGGGGCCACTACCATCAGGGGCTTCTGTTATTGTTTTGTACAGAGACTTTAAATTGAGCCTCCTGCTAAATTGTAGAGCACGGATCTCCGGTTGGTGAGCAGATCAAGAACTGATCAGAACTTTATTTTATCTATAAAGATTTTTTTTGTTGTCACTCTGTGTACACTATGTTATATTTTGTGATGAGTGTCTAGTTGCTGTCAATAACGATTGTCCACTTCCAATGATGTGGGTCCAAAGCCCAATTCGATTTATTAGCAAAGAGTAGCAGAGTAACAAGTGAGAATAAAATAAGTACAGCCGTTACTTATCGCAGGCACTCTGGATCCAGTGTACAGTCATTCAGGTCTGAAGACTGTGGTCAAGTAGACAGGCTACTGGGTCCAGAGCTCCTGCTTATATACAGTCAGTGAATACAGTAAAACAATACAGATGATGTGGCTTGCTTCCATAGGTTCAGGCTTCAGGAGGGTCCAGTGTAATGCAGGTCATTGGCCAGTTCAAATGAAAATATCCAAGGGTGGGGGTCAGCTCTCCAGGAGATGCATTCCAACTTTCCCGCCAAGAATCCAGTTTAACTAGTCTATTTACATTACACAGACAATATCATTCCAACCATTTATTACCTATCATCAATAACTAGACACAATGTGTGATCGCTTCGATGAATGAACCGGACAACTGCGGATAAATAGGGGATTAGAATGATACTAAACATGACATGTTTCCTGTAGCCTGAACCTTCGATTTCACTAACATGTATATAACTTATAATATTAACCATAAACATTGCTACATTTCGACATAAATAACTATGTGTTGCAACTACTATTAATGTGTACTAATTACAAATGTGCATGTTCATGTGTATGTGTGTAAATATAAAACCAAAAGTGTTTGCCACGTGTTGTGGCTGAATACCCTCCTCCACACTGTAGCATGCTATATGCACAATTTCGGACAAAGACAATCAAGTTGCTAGATATTAATTGAAATGACTATATCCAATTATCTGACTTTGACAGCTCCACCCTTTGATAGTACAAGAAACTATCACCTAATCATGTTCTCGATGTCAGGATTATAATGTATTTCTTCACAGACCAATATTTCTGTATCCCTCTCCACCATTACAGTCTCATTTTCAGTGTTTACCTCAGTAGACTGTTTCCCACACTTCCACACAGTAGACAAATAAAAAAAATCTCTAAGATGACACCAAGTATAAGAAGAAGAAGCTTACATATACTAGCAGCCATTCCTGTACCCACTCTCCTAGACCTGAGAACCATTTTACAGGATTTGACCATGAGAACCATCCTGCCACCTTTTATCCAACCTCCAATAACTAGGAATCAGGGTTCCTTCGAAATACCCATTTCAGTTGCAGAATTTCATCCATCTTCGGGTCTATAACTTTCTTAGGGTCATCAGTATTATTGGTGATGTACGTGCAACATTTGACACCAAACTGGGTGGCCAATGTCACACAATATCCACCCGTAATAGATGTTAGATAATTCAACACCAGTCTATGTTGCACCAACTCCTTTTTATAAGCCTGTAGCTCTCTACCAGTATACATAAAAGTGTCATCATACATCTCGCTGATATTATCTATCAATTTAGCTAGGTCCAGAATATACTTGAAATTTAAAGTTCCCCGAGCGATCCTGGTAGGATCTAATGCAACCATAACCTGGAAACCAGTCATTTCACAAATCAATTTTGTAGTTATGGGTTCTTCAACAGGAATCATGTTTCGTTTGCCACAATGGTCATACTGTGTGTGTATGTATGATGGTGAGGTAGTCCTATGGATACCAACCATTTCCTCATGCGTAATAGTCATGACCTCAGGAACCAGTTTACCTAAGAAACACAAACCCTTGGAACTCTGAGTTAACCAGGAATAAGCCTTTCTCCCACAAACATAGTACACATCATCTGGGAGGACATAAGGTACAGTACGATCATTGATGATATCACACAAAGTTTTCATAAAACTACGCATGCCTAGTGTCTCCATTTGTTCAAGACACGTTTCAACATGGATAACATTTTTACAATAACCTATAGGGACTTTCCCAATAGCTACTTTCTTATGTCTGTTGACACGTCCTATTTTATAATGCCCATCAACATTCCGGCCTATTGGTGACCTTGAGAGTCTCCCTTCAATACTAGTGTGGCGAGCCATTGTCTGATCAGGTAGGTCAGCTTCCCAATTCTCCAGTCTTTTTACCTGTGAGATATCCAGACACAGTAAAGACCGATCTAATGAGTATTGGCAAAGCTTCACACTAGGGGACATACTGATATTGTATCTCCTGTCCATGTACCTCCCTCCCTGTAATTCGTGGACCTCAGAGATATTTAGTGGGAACAGCACTAGTCCTATGTTATGCTGTCCTTGAGGTACGTGAGAGCACACCCAGCACTCGGTTTGGTTTAAGACCTTACCCACCAAGGAGTGATAATCCTCCAGAGGATGCCCGCCTATGTCCAGATTACTGTTGGACTGGCATTGCTGGATGCACCTCTCTTCAACTAGGGAGTCACAGTACTTACAAATGCAATATTCATCAGACAATAGCCCCTCACATTGCCTCATAGTTGCAGAGGTTGCAGACCTTTTCATAACCCCTGGACCAAGCTTGATAATGGGCTGCACTGTTGGTTCTACCAACCTTTCCTCCAACTCCGTCTCATCAGTATCACTTCCAGATCCCGTCTCTGTCACCAATTCTCCTTCACAAAAAATAGGGTGTCCTACAAAAAGCAAAAACAAGAAAAATCCTGGAACAAAAGAAAAACAAAAATCGACACTCACTGGGATGATAGTCTAGGCAACGTCTTTGGCTAATGTGTCTTAACTGCAGGCTTTTAGGTCTCCCGGAACAGGTTTACGAGTGACAGATCAGTGTCGTCGGTCTCAGCTTTGTCTCGTACTTTCTCCGGGCTACTGACTTTCCTGCAGTGAGTGGAATGGACCCAAGTGTCACTTTCTGCAACCATCAGAGATGTGGCACTGGTCAACAACACTTTGTACGGGCCTTCCCAACAGTCTGTTAAACAAGCTGAACGTAAGAAATTGCAGATCATAACATAATCCCCAGGTTCAACATCATGACAGTTTGTTTCTGGCATACCAGGTGACAGCATTTTCAGTTCTGTTATTGTTGTTTTAGCTGTCTGCTCATTTTTATGAGATATTGCACAGTCACTTAATTATTGCACTTCAAATCGTCCTGTGGACCTATGATCAAATAAGGTTGTCTGCCAAAAAGTATCTCAAAGGGGGACAGATTAAGGGGGGTCTGGGAATGCTTCTGATGCTATGGATGACTAGTGGCAAAGCTTCTGGCCATGCCAATCCAGTTTCAGTTATTATCTTACTCAGTTTGTTCTTAATGGTACCATTTACCTTTTCCACCTTACCACTGGCTTGTGGTCGGTACGGAGTGTGAAATCTGCTATTGATTCCCATAAGTTTACTGTCACGGCTCTCAACAGTTTTAGTGGATCCCTTGCCTCTACTATAGATAGTATTATTACAGGATGGTGGAAATAGAACACGATGATATGCAGAGTGATGGTATACACAGGTTTAAAAGTTCACACTTCAAGTTATCTTGTGGACTTACGAACAAATGATGTTGATGGCCAAAAAGCATCTCAAAGGGGGACAGATTAAGAGGAGGTCTGGTAGTGGTTTGGATGCTATGGAGGACTAGTGGCAAAGCTTCTGGTCACGCCAACCCAGTTTCAGCCATTATCTTACTCAGCTTGTTCTTAATGGTACCGTTTGCTCTTTTTACCTTACCACTGGCTTTTGGTCGGTAAGGGGTGTGAAATATGCTTCAGATTCCCATAAGCTTACACATGTTCTGGAAGATGCAACGTGGGTACCCCTATATCTTTCTATGTTTCTAGGGATACCGTACCTACACACAAACTCCTGAAGAATTTTCTTTGCAGAGAAGACAGCAGTATTAGTGGCTGCTGGATATGCTTCTACCCAAACTGGAAAACACATCAGTACACACTAACACATTTTTGAAATTCCTGCATGGTAGTAATTGGATATAGTTAATTTTTATTACCTGAAAAGGTCTGTCTGTAGGAGGGATATGGGATGGCTCAGTTGTTATAGTTTTCCTGACATTTTTCCACAAACAAGTAAGAGAGGACATTGCCTTTTTTTCGGCCTGAGAGAAAAAGCCAGGTGCACACCAGTATGCTCTCACTAGTTTGCACATAATTTCTTTACCCAGATGAGTCAGACCATGTGCTGCCTCAGACAGGCCTAGGTAATATGTTCTTGGAGCCACAGGCCTACCTTGTCCATCTCTCCAGAGTCCCGAGGACTCTTGACCACATCCCTTCGTCTTCCAGACCACCTTTTCCTGTGAGAAACACAAATCTTGCATTTCAATCAACTTCTGTGTGTCTAATGTCTGAAAAACCATTATTGTCTCTGTCGATACAGTTGCAGGTTGCCCTGCTGCTCATTTAGCAGCTTCGTCCGCCCTGTTATTGCCCAATGACACCGGGTCTTCTTCAGATGTGTGAGCTTTGCACTTTTGTGACGGCAACTGTCTTGGGTAACTGTATCGCTGTCAAAAGTCCTTTTATGCGTCGTGAGTGTGCTACTGGTGTGGCTGCTGTCGTAAAGTTTCTAAGAAGCCAAAGGGCCCCGAAATCATGCACTACTCCGAAGGCATACCTAGAGTCAGTATATATTTTAGCTGACTAACACTATGCCAACTCACACGCTCTCCTTATTGCTACTAGTTTGGCCACTTGGGCTGAGTGAGGTGGGTCTAGGCATTCAGATTCTACAACATCCTGATTGTCTACAACAGCAAAACCAGTGCATAGTTCTCCCATCTCTGTCTGTCTATGACTACTACCATCTGTATAAAATGTAAAATCCACATTTTCTAAGGGGGTGTGATGTATGTCAGGCCTTGCAGTAAAGGTCTAAATCAGATATTTCATACAATCATGCGTATCAGTATCCCTGTAAAACTTATCCCCAACTAGGGTCTCTTCATCTCCCACCCTTTGTGCATCTCGAGGCACATATGGAAGGTATGTAGCTGGATTTAAAGTATTACATCATTTGATGGTGATGTTTGCAGGTGCCAACAGAGCTAGTTCCCACTTTGTGAACCTAGCAGAAGAGAAATGTCTGGTTTGAGCTAAATTCAACAGAGCAGATAGCGCATGAGGTGTATAGACAGTTGACTAATGTCCTAAAACTACGTCCTCGCTCTTACTTACCAGAAGAGTAGTTGCTGCTACACTTCTTAGACATGTTGGGAGTAATCTTGCGACAGTGTCCATTGTGCACTGTAGTATGCTACCGGTCTGTTAGCATTGCCATGTTTATGAGTGAGGACACCTGCTGCACAACCATCAGCTTCCGTACAGTATAACTCAAAGGGCTTTTCATAATCCGGTATTCCCAATGCAGGTGCTCTAGCCAGACTATCTTTAAGATTAAAGAATGCTTGCTCTGGCTCCTCTGTGTGTATGACACACTCAGATTTTTAGGAAGAGACTAACTCCTGCAATGGTAACGCCAGAATAGAAAAACCTGGGATCCAGGATCTAGAGTATCCACACATCCACAGGAAGGTACGGATTTACTTTTGGTTCTACGAAAGAGACATGTGTCATACTGCCTTGATTCTGTCATTTGTCAAATGTCTTAGTTCCTGGGTGAGACAATGTCCCAAGTATTTAACCTTAGTCTGACATGGCTGTAACTTGTCCTTTGAAACCTTGTGCCCTGTTTGTGTGAGATGAAGTAACAACAATTTAGTATCATGTAAACATGACATAAATAAATCAGAGCACAACAACAAATTGTTCACATACTGAATCAGAACAGACCCATTTCTTGGTTGGAAGGATTGTAAACAGTCATGTAAGGCTTGGGAGAAAATATTGCGGCTGTCGATGAACCCCTGGGGCAGTCTGGCCAATGTATATTGCACCCCTCTATAAGAGAAAGCAAAAAGGTATTGACAGTCAGAGTGAAGATGGACTGAGAAGAAGGTAGAACAGAGGTCTATGACAGTAAAGTGACTAGCAGACGGTGGAATCTGCATGAGGATGACAGCTGGATTGGGCACTACAGGGAATTGGCTCTCAACAACTTTATTAATTCCCCTTAAATTCTGGACTAATCTATAGCCACCCGCCCCCCACTCTTCTTCACAGGGACTATTGGCTGTGCTGGATGTACGAATTAAAATCCCTTTGTTGCAACAGCCTCTCAATAAATGGATACACCCTTAATTCCACCTCCGGTTTCAATGGATACTGTGGGATTTTTGGAGCTATCCTACCACTTTTTAGATTTACCATCACGGGAGCTACATTTGCCATCAATCCAGTGTCCTGTCCATCTTTGGTCCATAGGGAACCCGGTATTTCCAGCAAAATCCCCTTTACTTGAGATGGACTTTGTTCTATAATGGTAGAGTGTAACATTAACCCTTGTGGGGTGTCCAACATATCCTGTACCTCCTGCGCGACCTTCTCTGGTATATCTAGGAATGCACCATCAGGGGTACAGTATATGACACATCCCATTTTGCACAACAAATCCCTGCCCAGTAAGTTAGTAGGAGCCGCTGCAGCCAAGAGAAATGGTATGCAGAGGCCCAATAGTAACCTCTGTGGGTTTAGTCAAAGGGTAATGTAACACTCTCCCTGTTACCCCCATAGCTGCAACAGTTTTGATAGTTACCTGTAGATTAAAAGGAGATGTTATCACTGATCTGGCCGCCCCTCTATCTACAAGAAAAGTTTGTTTCCTACCAGCTATGTCAACTATCATGGTAGGTTCTTCCCTCAGACTCTCAGTTAATCTAACTGACTGTAGAATACAGGTATGACCTGACCCCTAGCGCTATCACTTTCCCGCGCAGCATTTGCTGCTATAATATGCACGGGTAGCTGTGAGTCTTCTAACCTATGTGTGTTTCTCCTTTGTGGGTATCTATGTGATCCCCCTCTAGGTGTCCTGTCTCTTTCTTTTCTGCAATATTTCATGATATGTCCTTCATTGCAGTTGTAACACTTCACTACCATATGTCTCCTTTTATGTGAGTTGTAAGCTTGTGGTCGTGTGTGCAGTCCCTCTAAAGCTTGTATACTTACCGTCATCAACCTATCACTCTTTGTTCTTTCTTTCTAAAAATATTTTTGTCATGCTCCACAGCAGACTCTCAAAGAGATTATACTGTGATGCCTCTCCAATTAGATAATGAGGTTTGTACTCTTGTCTTTAAATTTTCTTTGAGACCATCCATTAATACCTTTAAAGCCACCTCCCTGTGATGTGGATCCTCTCTTATGTCAGATATCCCAGTCAACTGTGTCATTGCTGACAGAGCTCTAGCAAAATAATCAGTTGCCGGGTTCATTATGCTTTTGTTTGATAGTGAAAATTTTGCTCCAATTCACTACTACAGGAAAATAGTTGTCCAACTGTGAGATAATTCTAGTAATATTCTCTTGGTTATTCTCGTCTGTTAAGGTTTTGTCCTCATCCACCATACAGTCCTTAATGAACTTTTGTATGTCTGTTTTGGGAGGAAGGCAGGCCCTTAACACCAATCTTTATTAGTTGGCTCGTGCGCATTTTATAAGTCTTTAATGAATTTCTGACATTTGGCCAACTCTTTTCTAGGATCTGGAAAATCAGTCATAATTGAATGTAGTTCTGATTTAGTCCAAGGACAATGCATGGCTACATTTCTTATAGGAACTACACCATCCTTATCCGCTTACCCATTAGGAACTGCTATTGTGAGGAAAGGATAAGCACCAACTGGTTCACTACATTCAGGATTAATCACAGAAATTGCTGTTACAGTACCTTGGATTTTCTCTCTCCTAGTGTTTACCCCACTACTCTCAGCTATCTCAGCCGCTGCCCCTGCTGGTGGGACCGCTCCCTTTCCACATTTGTGTTGTACTTCTAGCAGCATGGGTAATGGCTAAAATTATAGTGGGTTCATCGTCTTCCTCAGAAACATTTTTAAGTTGACTTAGAACAGGATATAATTTGCTCATTTCATTTTTATCATTTTTGGTAATGGCTGTACTTATAACCCCAACCGCATATGGCGGCGGGGGCTTTTTAAAGCCGACTTCCGCTGTGCAAACACTGCTTTGCCATGTGTACCCTTCCAGTTGCCACAATTTTAAACAGTCATCATGTTCAATTCTCACTTTTGTTGATTTAATCGATCGTACCTTATCTCTAACATTATTCAGTACCTCTGAATCACAGCTACTGATCTTTGGAAAAGGCCTAACACAATCCTTGGTCATCTTGACCCATTTGTCGCAATACGCCATTGCGTATGCAACATATTTCTTAAACATAAGAAATCTTGCCAAACCAATCGGCTCTTCTTTAAGCAGAACATCGACCATCTCTAGTATATGCTTAGCACCCATGTTGAACAATATCAATATCTATGCGGACCACAGGTATATCAGCTACTCGATACCCTATCTCTCCAGCAAATATTTTCAACACTCTGCAACATGCAACTACCAATAGAGACATATTGGCAGTAGACGAATTGCTCAAGCTGCGTCCACTCACTTCTTCTTGTACTAAATGAGGACCCCTTACATAGAAAAATCAAAGTGAACCACAGGGATATCTGCTCCTCGATACCCTGTCTCTCCAATAAATCTGTTGAGTATATTATAACTGGTAGCACTAGTTAAATCAATCAACTAACCTTGCCAATATAATTCCTCCAGCTGCTCTCCCAAGTCACAATCACAGCCTTACCGTGCGGTCAGATCGCATTGCGTAAAGATACTAATTATCAGTAAACGCTGCGATTACTATTGGGCACGCTTGCGAAAACTTCCCTTGTTTTTGCCACCAGTATACCTGCCTTGTATTCCGATCACCAATTGTGCAACCTGCCTCGTCAGACAGCAACCGATACTCTCTGTCTGTATACAACAATAAATCAACCCTTTGTGTGTCCAAATCACAAAATCACACAATATACACCTTTGTTTTCTGCACAGAAAACCAATTTCCCAAACAATAGTAATAACGTTTCAGAGGCTTTAACAAGTGATTATACTATGTATATAAAACAGACTATGAACTCGACTGTTTAAACACGTGGCAACAAAATCGGAAGTACACATACGAAATGCAGGAAATACATATACGCTATGCAATGCAATACATTTAAAACGCAAAACGACAATAAAAAGAAACAATTTTCTTTCTTGTCCCTAAATTCAAGTTAGCGCTCCTTAGATTATGCAAAATCGGACATTCGGTTTCACAACACAGAATAAACAACAGGTTTTGAACACATTGCGTTCTTACCCATATATGACGCGTCTCTCCACCCTTTGTTGAGGAACTGAATCCATATTGGTTTTTTTAGCGTAACCTCTGCCGCAAGCCCCCAAATTGGTATGAGCGTCTAGTTGCTGTCCAATAACGATGGTCCACTTCCAGTGATGTGGGTCCAAAGCACAATTTGATTTATTAGCAAAGAGTAGCAAAGTAACAAGTTAGAATAAAATAAGTACAGCCGTTACATATCGCAGGTGCTCTGGATCCAGTGTACAGTCATTCAATACTTAAGGCTGTGGTGAAGTAGACTGGCTACTGGATCCAGAGCTCCTGCTTATATACGTATATAACTTATAATATTAACCATAAACATCGCTACACTTTGACATAAATAACTATGTGTTGCAACTACTATTAATGTGTACTAATTACAAATGTGCATGTTCGTGTGTATATGTGTAAATGTAAAACCAATAGTGTTTGCCACATGTTGTGGCTGAATACCCTCATCCACGCCGTGGCATGCTATATGCACAATTTCGGACAAAGACAATCAAGTTGTTAGATATTAGTTGAAATGACTATATCCAATTATCTGACTTTGACAATTTTTCCAGTTACCGCAGGATTTTCTGTGTCTCTAGAAACGTTAATTTTACAGATGATTTGCTGTTTGTTTTTTTTGTTTGTCTGTTTTCTCACTCAATTGTTGCAGTTTGTTAGTGGGTACTCCCATTCTAGGGTCTTGTCCCACAGTTACTGATTTTGCCAGATGCTTTCCCCCTCTGGCAACTACTTTAACCTGTCTTTCCTTCCTCCCTCATACCTTTCCCTTTCCCTCTTTGATCCCCCCTAGGCAACTACATCTATCTTTTTTGTTATTGTTCTCATGAGGTTATCCAGGTCCCCTACTCAGTTAAAATGGTTAAGTTCTTATCATTAAATGTAAGGGGGCTAAATGATGTTTAGCACTATCATTTCATTTTTTCACAAACAAAAAGCTGATGTTATTGCAGTTCATGAAACACTTTTTTTAACTAAATCACCCCCCATTTTTAAAGACCATAGATTCCGCTATGTTTCACCGCTAATGCCCCTTTTAAACGTAATGGAGTGGCCCTTTTGTTTAGTTCCAAATCCAACTCTATCCTCCAATCAAGCATTGAAGACAAAATTTGTAGATATCTTATTGTAGTGGGTTCATTTGATGGTAAATTAGTTATGATTGTCTCAATTTATGCTCCCAATTCGAGAGAAGTTCCTTTGCTTAGATCCACGTTACGGGATATAAATCAACATAAACAGGACACTCTCATTCTAATGGGAGATTTCAATATTGTAGTTGACCCCAAATTAGACAGATCTTCACAGGCCTCTGCTCGTCCAATAGATAATAATGTGGGTCCCTCAGCTGCATTTGCTAGGCTGTTGGCAGAGTTCGGGCTTTATGATGTTTGGAAGATTCATGCCCCGTTGGAACGTGACTATATATACTTTTCCTTGGTGCATAACTCTTATTCTCGAATTGACTTGATTCTGTCAGATAAATGGTCTTTGCAGAATATTAAGTCAGTTAAGATCCTCCCGATATCGTGGTCCGATCATGCACCAGTCGTCTGGACTTGGAGATTCGCCGAACAAGTGATCCCTTCGGGTGCATGGCGATTGTCCCCTTATCTTTTGACGCTGCTAGAAGTGAAGCTTGCACTTAAGGAGTCGCTTGAGATGTATACTGCTCCCAACTCTCCGGGGACACCTCTGTATTTATCTTCTGGTGCACGATTAAAGCTTAAATGCGTGGCTCAGTCATCCGGACTGGAGCTAGACTCAAGCGTGAGTCTTTTAGTCACCAGGTGAAGCTGGAGGCAGAATTGACCTCTCTTGAATCCCTAAAAAAGAACCACCCCTCATGTGATCTTTTAACCCAAATTAGAAATCAATTACAAAAGCTATTGTCTTGTACTCAACAAGCTTTAAGTAGACTTTGTCAGAAATACTATGTCTCAGTAAATAGAGCGGGGAGATTGTTTGCTAGGAAATTACCAGGTCAGGGGGCCCAAAATCGTATTAATTGTTTGGTGGACAAGTCAGGAGTCAGAAGGTCCAACCCACGAGACATAGCTAATTAATTTGCAACCTATTATTCCAAATTGCATAACCTTCATGAGTGCGATTCCACCCCTCAACTGACCCCTGCCCTGATTGAGTGTTTTTTGAACAAGCTAAAACTACAGTCTCTAGACACTGACTCAAAAGTCTCTTTGAATGCTCCGTGGACATAGTCTGAGATCATGCACGTTATTAAATCTTTACCTAAAGACAAGGCCCCTAGCCTCATGGGTTTAATAATAACTTCTATTCCATGTTTAAGACTGAGCTCACTCCACTCCTAGAACAGTTATCAAGGGAATTTTCCTTCTGAAATGTGAGAATCACTTCTTGTTACGATGCCTAAGCTGGGGAAGGACCCGACCCGCTGCCAGAATTATAGATCAATTGCCCTCCTTAATTCAGACTTTAAAATTTATGCTAAATTGACCGCTAACAGACTTAACCCCATTATTCCGTCCTTGATCCACCCAGATCAGGTAGGCTTTGCTCTTGGGACACAAGCGACCGATAAAACATGTCAATATTATCGCACAAGCTAATAAGTCCCATCACAAATTGTTAATCATGTCATGGCGAAGCTACATGAGTGAGGTCCTTGCCGGTTTGGTTTCAGTGGTGAGATACTCAAATCCATATTAGCTCTGTATAGGGACCCCTTAGCATCGGTTTACAGCAACAGCTTCACTTCAGATAAATTTACACTGTCAAATGGTGCTCAACAAGGATGCCCCCTTTCACCCCTCATTTTTCTTTTAGCTATTGAGCCTTTGGCCGAGAGAATTAGACAACATCCTCAACTTCCGGATATCAACTTAGCAGCAACCACTCACAAATTATGTCTTTTTGCTGATGACATCTGGTTATATGTGACTAGCCTGGAGACCTCGCTGCCAGTCTTACACGATTTGCTACAGAAATTTGGAGAGGCTTCCTATTACAAATTAAACACATCTAAAACGGATGCTACGTTTGAAGGCGGCCTTTTCATATTTGTGGAAAACCTTATCTATGCCTTATTTGGGGATCTTGATTACTTCACATTTAGACTCCTTGCTTGAGGTTAACTATACTCCTTTATTGATACAATTGAATGCTCTGGCAAAGTCGTGGCATTGTCACGAGGTCTCCTGGCTAGGTAGAATTGCGGTGTTTAAAATGTCTCTCTTACCCAAAATTGTAGTTATTTTGGACACTTCCTTTTGCTCTGCCCAAGATCTATATAGATAGGCTATGTTATATACTTACCTCTTATGTTTGGAAGGGCAAAACACCTAAACTTGCTCACTCAACTATGTCCCGCTCAAAACAGACAGGAGGTCTAGCCTTACCAGATCTAGCCAATTATCAGGAAGCGGCCATTTTAGCGCAGCTACGAGACTTGTCTCTTCCGAGTTCCCATAAACCTTGGGTTGACCTAGAGACCCCCTCAGGCTGCCCTACCCCGCCTCACAAGAGATGCTCTTGTAACTTGAGGCAAGTTTTTAAAGACATCTAACGTGATTACTCTCCCCACCTCCAACCTATCCCTCCCTGCTTTAGCTAAACTTAAATTCGAACATGTCGTTGTGGTATTCCAGAGGTATTACCAATATTAAAATGCTCCATTCTAATTTGTCCCTTTTTGCCCTTCTTACATTTGATAGAGCAATTTCATATCCCTAACCAAGATTTCTACAAATATCGCCAAATATGACATTGGTTATCCTCCCTTAGTAAGTGTCACCTCTCTCTCTACAACACCCTCCTGCCCTTTTCTTCTCCAGATTGACTTCTGGAGTTAACAAAGCAGCCATTTCCTTCTGGTATAGTTACCTTAATGCGAGAAGTCACCCGTGAAGGCCTCCTCCCAATTACTTTGGGAGAGAGATCTTGGCCGAGTATTTGACCCAACTCAATGGGACACTATCTACTACAATGCCCGCAAGATGTTGAAATGTTTGAATGTTTGAATCACACAGACATGTTATGCAAATTACTCCATAGACTCTATATGTCTCCAGACAGACTTCATAAGATCTGGCCATCCCAGTACAGGGCCTGTTGGCATGAATGTGGAGAGATAAGAGACATTTTCCATATCTTTTGGAGCTATGCGGTTGTCCGTACCCTATGGGCAGAGATTTTCAACTTAATATCAAAACTTACCCAAACCCCAGTCCCTAACACTCTGGAAGTGGCGTTCTTTCATTCTTTTCCCCCTCAAACGCTACTAGGTGAATTTTATGTTATAGGCCACATTTTTATAGCTACCCATGCAGTGATAGCCCAAGAGTGGAAATCTCCCACGCTTCCATCGATAGCCAAGGTAATCTCCAAGGTCCAGTTAAGCTGTGATATGGAAGCTATGGGAGTACCAACATCTGCCTCCTCTCCACACATTAAGTGGTTTTCAAAAACCAAGCCTTGCCTGTCTCATTGAGCTCCCCTCTTTCTCTGTCCCCGTAGCAGAAATTCCTAGAAGGTGTTGTCCTCTCTGTAACTCAAATGACTATAAACATGTTAAGGAGATGAATTTTGTATTTGCATTTTTCTTGATCATATTGTTATGTACTGCCCCCATTTTCCTCCCTATCCCTCTTCCCTCTCCCTCCCCCCATATTCTGATACTTTATTGGTTTTGTTTTTGTGTGTGTACCCTGTAAACTATAAAACTCTAATAAAAATTATTTTTGAAAAAAAAAAAAGTTAAAGGATTCCAGTTGAGAGGGAACCCTGAAGGAAAGTACAGAAGAAGGATGAGTAGTAATAATAATAATAATAATAATAATAATAATAATAATAATACTTATATTTATATAGCTCTTTTCTCCAAATTATCACACAGAGTGCTTTACACTTGGCTTATAAAGAATACAAAATCTAGTAACTAGAGATGAGTGGTTCGGATTCAGAGAAATCCAACAGATCCGAGATTTGGGGTTCCAAATGAAACAGAAGCATGATACGATTTCGGTTCTCAAAACGAGTCAAGATGTAATTTCCGGGAAAATATCAATCCAAGATTCACAAGAGTTTTGGATTCATATCTTTAAAATATAGCCCTCCCTCATTTACTAATGTGCCATTTTAGAACAGACAGCGTGTTTAGAGGATGTCAACTACAGTGCTCTGCTCTGATAATTGTGTTTAAACTACAAACTACAGTATTAGACAGGATGCAAGGGACAGAGAGGAAAAAAAGAAAAGCTGTGATTGATTATAATTTATTTCAATGCCGTTTAGTTCTCCAGAGTTCAGTGAGGTACAATATTTTGCAGATCAATGTTTCCATATATAGTACTATCTAAGTTGCACATCATTCTGAACTAACTAGTATGTAGTGAAGAAAAACCAGTGTGCTTTTGCTGTATGACTATTAGCAGCAGAACACAAAAATGCAATTAGATTTATTTATTTTAAAATGTTAAGTTTTTCTAGTAAAAGTAATCTAGTTTGGGGCAGTGATATCTGTATTAAGTGGGAAAAAACTGTGTGTTTGTATGGAAGGGCTAGCAGCAGAATCTTTCCAAAGAACTACTCTATTCTAAACTTTTTTGTATTTTTCAATACTTGTGAATTTGTTAATGGGTTTTCAGTAGAGATGGGCAGGCTCGGTTCCCCGAGAACCGGACCCACCCGAACTTTGCCTATCCGAGTACCGAGCCGAGCAGGCTCGGTACTCTCCCGCCCGCTCGGATTCCAAATCGAGGCCGAACGTCATTGTGACGTCGTCGGATCTCGGGGCTCGGTTCTCACGATACTTGAAAATTATAAATACCTGGCTCCACAGCAATCCATCGCCATTTGACAGAGGGAGAGAGCAGAGTGTAGTCACAGGCTGATTAGAGCAGGGACAGAGAAAACAATTCTGATTACAATTCTGATTACAATTCTGGGGCCCGATTCATCAAAGTTCGCAAACGCATACGCTAAATGGCTCTGCGCATGTGCGAAACGACGCTTAAGCAGCGCAAAACACTACATACGCTACTCAAGCACGGCAGATACAGCTCTCAAAAGGCGACTCAATCTCAAACTGCAACGCAAATAGATTTGAGATGACTGCTGACCACTTGAGAACATATGGGTGGGAATGGGCGGAGAGTAGGCGCGGACTGGGTGGAGATGAGATAGTACTTGAGTAAAGTAGGCGTTATGCTTTTTCACTTGAGAATAGTAGGCGTTCCCTCTGCCCAGATGAGTGAAACTGACGTCACTCCTGTCTCAAATCTTTCACAAAAGTTAAGGAAGGCCAGGGTCATGTTTAACTCCAATACAGCTAGCTAAAACCACTATTAAACGCCTTTAGGAGCATCTTTTGCGTTTAAAATGCAAAACGAAATATGCACAACATACATACATATCAATACAGACTGCCTGTGGCATTTTTTTTTTTTTTTTTAATTTTTTTATTGAGCTTTTAGATATCTTACAAATGTTCCATTAGTATGTTTGTGTAAATTAAGCTTTTTTTGCTTTACATACCCCTTTCTAATCAATGCAATTCGCAAGTGCAACATGTTTGATGTTATTTTGGCCCTTTGGCCTCAATCCGGAACTGCCGGAATGCCGGAATTAGTTAGCTGGAAATAGCGCCCTCTGCTGCTTACTGCCTCTTCAGTAAAGAGGACTGGCTTTTATAGGCCTGTACACTGCTAGCCACATATCTTCTCAGCATTATGGGGAGAATCCAGGTCACAGTGCATTCCGGCTGCCGGAATGGTTGCCTCAGTGCATTCCACATTCATTCCGGCTGCCGGAATGGTTGCCTCAGTGCATTTCACATTCATTCCGGCTGCCGGAATGGTTGCATCAGTGCATTCCACATTCATTCCACTGCCGGAATGGTTGCCTCAGTGCATTTCACATTCATTCCGGCTGCCGGAATGGTTGCCTCAGTGCATTTCACATTCATTCCGGCTGCCGGAATGGTTGCCTCAGTGCATTCCACATTCATTCCACTGCCTGAATGGTTGCCTCAGTGCATTTCACATTCATTCCGGCTGCCGGAATGGTTGCCTCAGTGCATTTCACATTCATTCCACTGCCGGAATGGTTGCCTCAGTGCATTTCACATTCATTCCACTGCCAGAATGGTTGCCTCAGTGCATTCCACATTCATTCCACTGCCAGGATGGTTGCCTCAGTGCATTCCACATTCATTCCACTGCCGGAATGGTTGCATCAGTGCATTTCACATTCATTCCGGCTGCCGGAATGGTTGCCTCAGTGCATTTCACATTCATTCCACTGCCGGAATGGTTGCCTCAGTGCATTTCACATTCATTCCACTGCCAGAATGGTTGCCTCAGTGTATTCCACATTCATTCCACTGCCAGAATGGTTGCCTCAGTGCATTCCACATTCATTCCACTGCCGGAATGGTTGCCTCAGTGCATTCCACATTCATTCCACTGCCGGAATGGTTGCCTCAGTGCATTCCACATTCAATCCACTGCCGGAATTGTTGTGCACACTGCATGGGTAATTATTTCATTTTATGTAAAATGTCTCCCAAACAATAGACTTTGTCATAAATATTTATGATAAATCTCCAACCATTCTGAACAATTACCAATATCATTAGTCTCAATATGTTACATGCCTGATTTGACAGTTGGTGATGGTGCGTTTGCAATAACAAATAATATTAATAGACATATAATAACTCAAAACTATATTTTAGGGCTTTACACACATGATTTATGCAAATTTAAAACAAGTGTACTATTACCACAGGGACACTTTTAACAGCAACACAAATAGTGTAAGGATATTAATGATCCCTAAGAGCCGAGGGCTGGTGAGGACTCGAACCCACATAGCAAGCTGGCAAGGTGGATTGCCTAACTGCTACACCACTGTACAAGTGGTGATGTCAAGGGAATAGAATACAAATTAAAGATGACCAGCAACTTCTAGCATAAGTTGTTTCCCTTAAAACATGGGGAAAAATGCCAATACTTGGAAATATTATACCCAGAAAGATTTGGTGCATGCAGAGTCACAATGTATGCATATCGAAATATATCCATGTTGATAAATACAAATCAAAAATAGAACATTTATTGCTCCCATTTCTACAATTTGATTTGGTGGAGCACTTAGCTTTTTCCACTGTTGCCAGTACAGAATTCCTATGTCTTTGAAATCCAAAGTCTTTGCCAACAACTGCTTTGCTGTGTTGTAGCTGATAACACTGTTGAACATTACATATAGCCACCTTACACACCAAAACATATACTAAGTCACAGAGTGGAATAAATACCCTCAAACTTGTAAATATACCAAGGTTAGCCACATACACGCATCATTCAGGGTTCAAACTCATTACCTTGTTGTTGTAAGCTCATTTCCTTATTCACTAAGGTATACTTCACATTGAAACACCAACACCAAACTGCACATTAACTAGTTAGCACAGCTGAATGACTGTCTTAGACCTGATAAATTGGCCATGTTGCAATTAATATGAACAGCATGATGGATAACGTGGTATTAAAATATTAACCCTAGATAAACACACACATGAATAAAAACACTGTTTTACTAAAGCAGCAGGAGCTGCAAAAATGTCACCAAACAAATGCGAATTAAGCGCGTTTGCGAATCTTACGCTAAATACAAGCAGTTCCATATAGTTTTTTACTTTTAGGAGTATGCTTAATAATGTGTTTTATTAACTCACTTGGTGCTTAGGGTTGACCTGGGGCCTTGAACTTCTGCACTTAGTATTGGGGGGTGAAATACATAACCACTACACTATTGTGGCACATCTAAATGTAGCACATGCAAATGAATCATACGTCATATAATTGTACTTAAAACTATTTTACCCATACTATTGCCACAACACTAACAGCTTAGCTCATTAATGACATCTGTAATAATCGTTATAATCTCTACTTACCTACAGAAAATAAACGTTGCTCACATGTCAGGTCACTTTTACACAAAACCACACTTGGCTAATTAGAACGCACCTGCGTGCTCCTAATGACGTGTCCGGCATAATCTCCGGCCTACTCACCTACATTTAATTCACTAATTACAGTGCTACTTAAAAAGACCTTGCTTGGCCTTCTGTGTTGTTGGGAGATTCACAGTTCTGGGTAAGTAGCCCTTAATGGTGAAATGTTTCATAATCTCTGCAGTTTATTGCTGTACCTTGCTCAACACTCATGTTTATTTGTAGGAAAAGATATTGGTGAGATACAGATAGAAAATTATGCTGAAAGGTCCTAATGGTTAAGAATTTTATGTTGAAGGTTAGTGGAAAAGTCTTTAATTAGCTGCAGAGTTTGAATATTGAGGCAACTGTGTAGACTTGGGATGTGTCTCTGCATAGATACCTCTCGACTGTAGTGACACACATAAAGATTATCCATCTATATTGATTTATTTTGTACCTGTTTACCCTCCCCTCCACAGATCTTGGTCCTGGATTGTGTTTTTTGGGTGTCTAGTGATTGCTTATTGACATTCCACATTTGTCTGTGTGTGTGGTAAGTAGAAACCAGATATTGTTTTATTACATACCCCTTGTTAAAACACTTTGCATTAAGAATGTCCATACTGTTTTTTGTTTTTTTTCTCTAATACCTTTTATTTGAAGTGGTTTTTCAGACCCTACCTTAAAGACACATTAACACTCTGTGCTTGAGTCATTAAGGAGAGCAAAGGATAAAAAATAAGTAAATGTTCTAGTGGACAAAGCATGTTACAATGTAATGGGTCAATGTATTTTTTGGTTATTTTTGGAACAAAACATAAATATCTTCACATTTAAAAGATCAGTGGTCAAATCATGTGCAAGCTTAGTCAAGGGTTGATTATGTAAGGTATGGTAATTCAAAATGGGAATATGAATAGACATGGTCTGGTGTGTTACTGAAATGGTTTATATGTGTAATAATAGGGGAAAAACCATGGCTACCTGTATTTTACCTTTACAATGTCTGTAGAAAGTATAGCTTCATGCCTCTAAGTTTAGCCTTAATGTCTTTAGCTAAATGCACGTTAATGGGGTAGTTTAAATCTACAGCCTAATGTGGCAACATAATTGATGTTTGGTTTTTCTACAGTTTATTGATCAGCACATATAGTGTTGAGAAGTGCACATTATTGACACTTTATTTGTTTTTCTTATATCTACAGCCTTTAGATTACACTTGGCCTGCAGTGCTGGCTTTTCTGCCATTGCACTTCCTTTTGGAGTTGGTGGATGTTGCCATGGTGAAGGGTGTTCTCAAATGTAAGTAGTATAGTGCTATCTGCACTAAAATGTGATTGGCCAGTGAGTGTGCTCCATACAATGTCGTCGTTACTAAGCCTGCAATGTGTGGTTGCACAAACAAAACATATGGGCAGGTGCTAGCTATGTAACATATGGGTTTGGTGTTTCAAATTAAGTCAAACAGTGCATTCAGAATCCTAGGTATAGTCCAAACACACAAGCCATTATTATACACTATAATACTGGCTTTTTTACACATGCCAATACATTGCTCAATCTCTTGATATCAAAATGCAAGTTGTCTGAGCTAATATTGCCATATTAATTTGTTGCCTTTCGTTCAACAGGGTGTGTTGGCGTGGATTTTGGATTTGTGCAATTCGTGTCTCACTACATGTTGTTGAATTTCTCCAGAGCTCCAAGCCTGCTTATGTCTCTTCAGTCTGGCCAGATTGTCATCTCTTAATCCAAGGAACTTTTACACACACAGACCATTACCTTGTTTGCTTTGTTTTTGTCAGCACGTTTGAATTTATATATGTAATAAATCTAGCCTATGCTGCAAATGTGTCAGCAATCAGTTGTCATGCCATTTTGTACCATTACTACAGTGCACTGATTAATATTTTAATGCCCATAAATCCATGTGTAGTGCTTTCAAAACTATTGTGGAACAGGTTTTATTTTAAATGAATATATGAAATCTAGGTGTGGTATTTTTCTCCTTTGCCACAGATACACCATAGCCTACAAACACGCTCAATGGGGTAAATGTATAGTTTTAGAAAATGTCTCTAGTGTGGAGGTTTGTATGTGTGTTTGGTGCTTAGTAGTAAATTGTTTGGACACTTTCAGCTTTTAGAGCGAACATGTGATGTGCGTAGGAATATAGGCATCACATTACAGGTAAATGTATATAAAGAAAGCAAAAATGTTAGTGTCAGGTCACACACTACCAACTTTTGGCCCTTGGCCAAATGGGATAACAATATTTATCGCTTGTGCTAGTGGCACTTTGTTTCTAAGTGGTCCAACACCCACATGCCAGACACAAACCCCACACTAACAATTATGGGGAATGCATTAGGGCACTAAGCTAGTGGAGTCTTGCTACAAGGCCATAATACAATCACCTAGGGCCTGATTCATTAGTAATCTTCTTATCTTGTGCAAAAGGTAAGATGCTTATTGTTACGAAGAAACAGGGAGATAAAAGTGAAGCAAAGATGGATCTTCAGCCTAACGTAAAATTCTTTACTTATGCAGTGGATTTTGCTTCTTATCTCCCTTTTTCTGAGCATGAACAGAGTGGATTAGCTTAAGATAAGCAAAAAAGGACAGATAAGAGCCTTAATGAATCAGGCCCCTAGTTTGCTAATTGGTCAAGGCAGCTATATGTAAACTTACAGCCAACATAGATACTCCACATGAGAACTAGTTACGTTAGTCTGATTACACACATTGTTAGGCAGCAGTCACTTGACATGTTTGCTGAACCTGATAATGTAGGTCTCCAATGTTATTGTGGTGTAGAAATGTGAAATTTATTCTCAAAACCATTTTCATGTAGCTTGCCCTCTGAAAGTGGAAAGTAGTGACAAATTCACATTCCACCTTTGTTTCTCTTCAAAGTGTGTGTCGTAATACCACCTATGTCTGTTTAAACATGCTAGTCAATGTTAACAATAATTTGCAGCATTTGTCCATGCCTTGGGCAAGGGAAGTACAAAGCCTTAATGTACAGATATCCTCCCTTTAGCATTATGGCTCCATGTTCAAATTCCTTTACCACCATCTAATCCAGGGGTGGGCAAACCTGTCCTCAAAGCCCATATCCAGTTCATGTTTTTAGGATTTCTTTAATCATGTACAGCTGAGTTAATCTATTTGGCTGGGTCAGTAATTATCCCACCTGTTTCTACAGACAGAAATCCTCAAAACATGAACTGGATATGGCCCTTGAGGACAGGTTTGCCCACCCCTGATCTAATGCAAGAGTGTTGGGCTGAGCACACAGTAATTTGAGGGATTAATGTCTGGTAGATATTGTTGATGTTTACATTGTTAGGTGAGGCATCCAGTTTTTTTGGCTTATAGAGGGTGAACGTGTGCAATGGGTACCTGTGTCTGTATTGGCAAGAAATCACAACATACCAAGCTTCAAATGATATGTTGCCCGTTATATAAAATAGCTTGGCCTTGCATAAATGTTTTCCAAAACTGGAAGGGAGCCAAATCCAAGGGACGTGCCCACTTTAACAATGAATGTATCAGTGTACATTACGTAAGAAACTCTAGGGTCTGTTTGTTATAATAATGTATTCAAGGTTCCAGATTGGTTTAAACTATCATGGATTGGGGGGATCAGATCATAGAGTTTGGAAAAGTCTTTCACTACATACACCCTTATTGTGTATCAAACTGTCACGTTAGTCTGTATTTCTTGATCCGAATCAGGGACCCTTGGGATTACCTGCAGCAGGTCTGAATCTGAACAGAGCAGCCTGGATGATCTTCCTGCTCATGTTCTTGCTGATTGTCCAATCTAGCAGGGGAATGAGCAGTCTGAGAATGTGGACACAAACACTGATTTTGTAATGCAGCCAGAAACACTGGGGCCAATAACTATCCACTGGAGAGAAGTGTGTTGTTCAGGCAATGAACAGATCACAGCAGCAGCTTTAAATAGTTTGTCCCAAGCAACTATTGGCTGAGCACTTAATGGGATCACAGGTGCTGAATCTGGTTGATCTGGAATGATCACCTGACTGCATCCAAGATGCCTGTGCACATGCAGCAGAACAAACAGTGTGTGTTTGATTACAAACGGAGCTGTGGAGGACGGGAATGTTGCTGACGACCAGAAGGCACCCAGGTAGCCGTGATATGACAGCGGCTGATGGGGTAAGTGCACCTAAGATCCAAATGTGAGACCCAAGCTATATGTGCTTAGTGCAATAAGGTCATGAGGTTACATGTAAACAACTGTTATGCTAAATGACGTCCAGTGTACCACACACTGTGCATTAGCACTATTCTTAAATACAAATCCCTTATTAGATTTTTAGAATTAGCACAGATTATTACCTGTACAAAATAGTAGTTAATATTTGTCCTGTGCCATCATGGGAAAAAAATAATTAAATTTATTTTGGTTACCTTAACACCTGTCTTTTGTGGCTCCTTTGTGTCAGGTTACAGTTTGCAAATGCAATACTTTCTTGACAGAATGATTTGCCCTACCTCTAAAGGGGCACTGTAGTTGCACGTTGTGTTTGCAATTATTTAGTCAGGCAAATAAAGAAACACTGTGGCAAAAGCATTAAGAAGCTTACCTTGATACACTTCTTGTTTAAGTCTTCTTCAGCAAACCATGGGCCAGAATCATTCTGAAAAGGTAAGGCAAAGTAACTAAGCAAGGGCAAAGCATGTGAGTTTGGAGGGGGATGTAAACCAAAAATGTCATTGGAGATGTAATTTTGGGGTAGGAGAGGTCCTACCTGACATGAAAATTTCAGTGTACAAATAAGCTATCAAGTATTTGTGCGGTACATTAGGATACAGACATTTATTTTTTTTCGTGCTCTAAACCTATTGCTAATTTGCACCACTTGCATTTTAAAAGGCTTTTGAGCAGCATTCAGAAATATGTATCCTTGACATCTAGGTTCATTACTCAATCAGGGCCATGGCATGGTTTTGGTCAGCACACTGATATTAGATACATATTTGTTTGAATACGTTAATGAATCAGCCAGTTTGTTTGGAGATTATACTTTGGTTAGACTTGATAACAAGTATTGTTATTAAAAAAAACATTATGGAATCTGCTGTACAAAATAAATACACATATCAGTAGTAGGAATTTTTTTATTACAAAAAAAAAAATATATACATATTTTCGTCATATATTAAACTATATTTATTAGGTTAAAACAATACAAATTATTTTTTCCGTGTCTTTTTAAAGGGGGTTGGAAGGGAGGCTCCCCTACTCCGACTTCTTGTCACCCGTGATGTAGAGGAGTCAGAGGAACCAGGCAATGGGGCAAGGCAAGCAGGTTGTGTCCGACGAGGTGAAGGTGCAGGGGATGGGGATGGGGCCACGACAGGCGAGGGGGAAGTGGGCACAACAGGGGATTGGCCATAGCCACGAGCAAAGGCTAAACACATCAAACGACATAGGTCGGGGTCAGGGAGGGCGGAGGCGACAGACACATCAGGGAGAGCGGACGCGACAGACACATCAGGGAGGGCGGAGGCGACAGACACATCAGGGAGGGAGGAGGCGACAGACAACTGGGTATGGGGGCTGCCGAACAAATAATCTGAGCTGGGTGAAGGGATTGTGCCGGAGGTGCGTTGGGAGTGGGCATGCAAGATATCACCCAGGAGTGTTGCAATATTTGTCACTGAAGTATTTAAATTATCCATTTTGGTGGCGAGTGTCGTCAGTAAAGAGGTGTGTGTGCTCATGAAATCGGAGAGTGTGTTAGTGAGACTGGTGATTTGCTGATCCGTGTGTTGGACAGTGCTTGATATTTTTGACAGGTGAACATTCTGTGCAAGAGTGACGTCTTTAAGATTTTGGGCTGCGTGTGCGAGTGTCCGCTGCCTTACATATTCAGCTGGAGGCAGCTGAGGCTCCTCCACATCACGGGCAACTTCATCATCCACTGGTGAAGCAGGCGCCTGCTGCTCACATGCTGTAGAGAGATAATAAGTAAAATAAAGTAATTAGAATCAATGAGTAAGGTGCGATATTATATTGGCAAAAACATCTTACAACGCGTGATGTAGCATTGGTAAAGTGTCAGGTTCCCTTGAATGTGCTAGCAGCCCTTTCCGCTCCCCAAATACAAACATTGCCACTTATGGTCTGACATTTTAGGATGAGCCCTACATATTGAGACCATTTGGCTTCAGTGTGTAAATTTAATTTCCTACTATGTGATAGGCAAACACATTGTGCAATTGAAGTTTACCTTCACACACACACATCCTGACAGTTGACACTTTTACTCAGACAGATACAAAGCTTTACAGACATTAAGTAAGCAAACTCATCATGTACCTAGTGGAGCGGCCTCTCCTGTTCGGGATGGGCTAGAGCCAGTGTCTATGTCGCCCACCCCAACTATCTCCACCAGGGCTATTGCAGCCCTCGCCCGCTCCTCGAGGGGTGTTAAAATAGTACGTAGTCGAGGCCCCCCACCAGTGCCTTGAGCATGCCTGTGAATCTCAACAAGCTTCGCTTTCAGGCGTCCTTTATAGTCTGCCCATCTGTGGAATAGACAAACATTATTGCCTCACATAGTACCTTCAACTCAAAATGACTCATTTTTCAATAAAATACATTGCACGTTTGCTAATCACACCAATTTATCCTTCACATACAGTAATACAGATTTTGCACTTTTGGAGCGCGTATAATGTGGTAAACATATTATGTCAATGTGACCAAGGGCCATGGTGTTAGTTTCTGAAAACAAAGGGCCTGATCAACAAATGCATTGGAGTCACAAGGTGGTTTCACCTCACAGGTGACTAATGCTACTATGTCACAATATCCATATTTATCTCTAGCGATATCTATATATATTATTTGACAAATATACACAGTCAGTAAAGTTAAATAGGGCTATTATTTTTCAATATAATTCGTACCTTTTCTGTACTTCAACCTTTGTACGCTCATACGGAGATATTTCATTTATGAGCCTTGTGATTTCCTGCCAATGCGTTTGGCGCTCGCGTCCAGTTATTTGCCGGTTCCCACTGTGGAACCTCGCCAGAACCCCTTCTACCAGCACCTCCAGCTCCTCCTCTATGATTTTACGCCTAGTTGGCAGCCCTGGTGCCTCCACATTACTTGGGCCAGCATCAGACATATTCCTATTTCAAAGATAAATTGTGTCTTTATAGGCAATGCACACAGTCAGGTGGTGATACAGAATCTAAGCACATTCCCCCCCTACATAAGGTACAATTTCACAAACTTCTAACTAGGTCTAAAACACATGGCCCTTATTATAATAAACATTGTGGTTTGTCTATTTAACGGCTATTTAGTTTGACCACTGCATTTTGACTGACATATTAGTCAAATACTATAGCAACATTCTCCTACTACTACTACTACTACTACTCTTCACTTTTCAAACCATAACATTGGTTTACAGGTTAGCAACACACCAAAATGAAGGATATCACTCAGTTGCAAACCCTATATTGTGTAATTATTATTAATATTTGGTTACAAATCAGCCAGCAACACACTTAAGTGTGTACTCCAAATGCAATTGTGGAGGTATGTGGGCAAAATAAGTGTATACATTTGGACCCATGTGTCCATCAATGCAATGAGCTAGTTATTATGCCGTTGAACAAGGATAAGTTTCAAAAGAACTTCGCATACTGTAGGCTACTATTGAAAACTTTACATGTTAAATGTGAGGCCAGGGGCCCTTTGCTTACCAGTTTTTTTTACATTCCGGCCACACATATTGCAGAGCAAACAGTTTACTACATTAGCAGAACACAAAAAATACTAAAATCTTACAATCTCTGATTTAGTTTGGTACTTACTGTTTGTTGTTGGCTTCTTAGACCAATCATCCAAATGTAATGAAATCTTGATTGTGCTCTATCCAGGCTAAAAAGCGAATGAACAGGCACTAGACCAAAGCACAGGTGGGTTTAAATGGAGTGTTGAATTAATAAACCAGGTGTACACTCTTCTTCCTAATTGCGGAGCACACTGTACTCGTCTCAGTGCAGGCGCCCGCCATGTTCTTGGTGGGAGAGACAATCAGAGTCACAACACAGGTGTGTGAAAGCTCTGCGTGTGACGTGAGCACGCCCATACGTGCTCAGCGAACCAATCGGAACGCAGAGGCCCCCATTTTGTGTTATAGACATTATACCAAAATGAGGACTGCAATTTTCAGCAGGCGTGAGCTGAGAGTCCTTGCAGAGGGTATGGACAATGTACCCTCTGGAAGGTATGTGTCCAACGAGGTGAAGGTGCGGGCCTATCAAAGGGTCCGCAGACGCCTCCGCCTCCGATACAACAATCGGCGGAGCACCGTTCAGCTCCAACGGCGGTGGAGCGATCTCCGGCGCCGCCAGCCCCAGCTTCTGGAGGAGCTCCGTAGGGAGATCAGAATAAGTGAGTTCTCTACTAATCGCAAAAAAAAAAGTCAACATATATATATATTTGCTCTATGGCCCTGATTCATGAAGGATCCTTAACTTGAGAAACTTCTTATTTCAGTCTCCTGGACAAAACCATGTTACAGTGCAAGGGGTGCAAATTAGTGTTCTGTTTTGCACATAAGTTAAATACTGACTGTTTTTTCATTTAGCACACAGATACTTGATAGATTATTTGTACACGGAAGTTTAAAGTTGCTATTTGTGTGCTACATGAAAAAACAGTCAGTATTTAATTTATGCTCAAAACAGATTACTAATTTGCACCCCTTGCATTGTAACATGGTTTTGTCCAGGAGACTTAAATAAGAAGTTTCTCAAGTTAAGGATCCTTCATGAATCAGGCCCTATATGTTTGTAAATATGTTGACCCTAAACACCTGACATGGCCTACATAACAATGTGCAAGCACACTATAAAGGTCATGCCCCTTCCAGTACACCCAATAAGCTTTGGCTCCTGTGTCCTAAATTTGTGTGCTATCCATTTACTGCCCTAAATGTTTTTGTGTGACAATTTTTACCAATAAGTGTGGTTTAGGAAATCAGCCATTCTAAGTCTTGACCCGAGTGCTGTAACTTGCTAGTCTAACCTTAAAAACATTTTGGAGTGGAAGATGTGTTGTCATTATTGGGTCAAGATTTAAAAGGCACGTTTCAAAGACAAAACACCTTAGTGTTTAGACTGATTTTTGCAAGCTCCCATAAGATGCAAACAGATTAGATAGTGTGCTAGATATAGCTAATCAATCATTACTTAACTGCCTATTTAGACTCTTTTAGACTGTAAGGTACTCCCAACAAAGGGTGATTTCCAAAGTATACTCAACATTCAAAGATTTTTGACCTCCATCCACTATATCGGTGGTCCTGTAAAGAGAGAACTAATTGACCAGGGTAAAGGGAGTTTGATGACTTAAAAGCACCTACATGAAAAAAACATACTACGGGCAAATGTGAACAAAACCTAATTAGGCGGCCAGTAGTATGTTTGGGGAGTGTGGTAGACAACACATGCAAATATGGAGCAAGCCTCCAAACTCCACACATATGAAACTATCATCAGGGAGTTGAACTCCTGACCCCAGTGCTGTGAGGCAGATGTGCTAACCACTAGACCACTGTGCTGGGCCGACAAGTCATGTGAAATGCTTTGTGTTCATCATGTTTACCTCCTTGCATTGTTAGTAGCAAATATTTATGCCTGCTGACAATGTAAAGTTGATTAAATATGTATGATCACCTGATTGTCAAAATACAATAATTTTTTTCAAATGGTGATTGTGTTAACATGTCCTTTTGTTTATATTTCTTTTTTTCAAACAGACCGGGCATGCTGGGAACGCCGCCAACGCCGCCGGGCATTCGTCGAGGCGCAGGCAGCTGAGGAGGAGGAGGAGGAGCAGCAGCCAGTGGCGGTGGCAGTGCCACTGTCATCGGAGGAAGAGGAGGATGCGGTGCCAGTGGCAGTGTCGCAGGAGGAGGAGGAGGCGGTGGCAGTGGCAGTGGCAGTGGCAGTGTCGGAGGAGGAGGTGGTGCCAGTGGCAGTGGCAGTGTCGGAGGGGGAGGAGGAGGCGGTGCCAGTGGCAATGGCAGTGGAGGAGCAGGAGGAGGAGGAGGCGGTGGCAGTGCCGGTGCCAGTGGCAGCAGCGGTGGAGGAGGACGAGGAGCAGGCTGACCGGGAGCCCCAGGATTTTGTGGACTCCACATCGGACAGCCAAGAGGCAGTGGAGTTGGAAGATTGTAAGTATTTGCGATAAGTGATGGACATAGTTATATAAGATTGACATGTGCATTATACTTGCACATAATCCCTGCTGTGACATATGTTGATTAAATGGTGCCTTAAATGCCACAGGTTTTACACTTATAATATCTGCCTATACATTTTAGGCGCATTAAACACTCAAACCACAGCCATAGCCATCTTAACACATGGGCACGCAGGGCATTGGGCAAAAAAATGTGGCCGCTAGCCTGGTCAACTCGTCAGTATATTAATGACTTGTTTATAAAATCTAATATACACCAAAATCGTTGGAATTCCTGTGAGTGATTGTATAGGTAGTGGCCCATGTAGTGCATAGACCTGGGGCCAATAATGCTGGATAAGACAACCCTGTACATGGCCCTCTCCCCGTGGCTCACCAGAATTTAGTACATTGATTCGAATGCCTTCTCAATGTCTAATGTGCGTGCAAATGGTTTTGTGGCCAGAGGCCTAAGTTTTGAAAGTAATGTAACAGTAAACATCTCTAGTAAATCCTGTCTGTTTGATGAAATATGTATCCATGTATGTAATGTTTAATTTCTGATTTCTTTCAGCACCCACTGAGGAAGCTGGCAATTGGCCTCCACCACCACCCACCGCAGCAGAACTGATGGCCCACATGGGTCAAATTGTGGAGGACCTGGAAGGCCTCCACCTACATATTGGAAATATTGTAGGCAACCTTCGTTTTAAATTGGCCTACTGGGCCTCATTTCAATGACAATTTATTTATTTTTTCTCTGCTGTATATGTAAATAGTTTGAAAACATTGTTGCATTTTAAAAATATATAACTTTATAAAAAAACAAACCTTGGTGTGTGTGTCTTTATTCATCTCATTACACAACATGTGGGTATATATAATAGTCCGAAAAGAGTAATGAAGAAAGATGTTTTGCTTATAACATCATTTGTATAACACAAAAGGATTTCTTTAGCTGTTTGCATGTAATCCAAAAGTAACATGTGCCCTCCACGAACAAGCCACCCCTATAAGAGGTATTGCATCTGTAGGCCCTGTGTGCAAGATAAAATCCAAAAATGTCAAACGCTCTAGCTAGTTACCAATTCCCCCAAATACATATGTCATTGTAGTGATAGTCCAAGGTTACATTCAAGTAACAGAGCAAAGCCAGTGACACATTGAAGAGAGCCTCGAAAGTGTACCCAGAAGTGGCGTCAGTGGTGTAAGGCAGAAGTGCAAGCGAGGCAAAGGACCATGGTACTGGAGTGTGGAGAGCGGCCTGTTTGGATACAGCTGAGTACATGACATAACGTGTACGCCATGGATCCAGATGAAAGTCTATTTGCTGACAATGTTGCATTTACCTCCAAGGAAGCTGTCACCTACAACACCCCCCCCCCTCTTAGTCCATTTAGAATACTCAATGTCAGCATGCACCTAATACTGTGCATGTGAAGTATAGGCCGTGAGGCTTCTTGGATTTTCCCTCCAAATAAATATTTACTTTCAATACAGTATAAATCAGAGGGCATATTTTACAATATGGTTGAGCGTGTATAACAAATGCAAAATAAAAAAAGAAAGCATTGTGTCCCATATCTTGTTAGGATAATGATTCCAGTCCACACATTAGTTATGGGTATGCTCAGTATTTGAACTCATGTCTGCTGTGTTGTGAGTCCAAAGTGCTAACCAGTGAGCTACCTGTGAGATTGGTATTTTGTAAGTAATTTGTGTGAATAATGTAGAGTATATTAAGTGTGAGGTGTCTGTGTAGCACGCATGCTGTATTGTTGGTGTTGTCTGTGTATTTTCATGTCTCAGGTTGGGGTAGCGGGTAGCTGTTTCCATTTGCATACAGTCATTCCTGAGTTGTAATCCAGACAGAAACCCTTCCTCTGTGTGGAGGTTGTATACACTCTTGTGTGTATCCTTTATGGAAGAGTATGCTATGCATTCATTTTGCTGAAAAGGCAAAGATGTATTCACACCACATACATTTTAATACATTCGTTATTCATGTGTTTTTAATGTAGCCATGTGCATGCATTTTGCATACTATACGGCGACTTGAAATCGAAGAAATCCTAAACACAGATCGTGAGCAATGTGTTTTTTACAAGTGTGTATTAGGTTAATTAGTAGCAAAGGAAAAACAACCGTCCAGAGTGTTGCACATCATTGTTATTTGTCAGTGATTAATAAGTAGAGAGCTATGTCGTAAAAATAAGCCCCAGGCATTTATGTTGTGTTGTGTGTAAACAAACTGTTGTTCCCTCCCACAGTGGGCGTGAGGTTTGCATTGCTTGGCTTGTCGTCAATCAGTTGAGAGCTGTCGCTTATGCGTGTAGCATGTTTAAAGATCCGCAGGTGGGTGTGTTTTCTAACGTTTGCGCTGCTTATTTCCGTCACTTAGACCACATGGGGGTGTGTTTTTGCTGTTTGAGGTGCTTATTTCGGTTTGCGTCACTCAAAGTATGCAAGGCAGATGCGTATGCGTTTGCGAACTTTGATGAATCGGGCCCCTGATTACAATTCTGACAACCATTGATAGAGAAGAGAGGAGTATAGAGGAGTCTTTTTTTTCAATATTTGGCACTAGAAGTGCTTTGGGGTGTCCCCCATTCTTTTTATTTAATATTTCTGGCTGTCAAAAGTCCTGTTTGTCAGCAATCTGAAAAATAATTTTTAGCACTCTCAAGTGCTTTTGGGGTGTCCCCCATTCTTTTGCATTAATTTTTGTGGCTGTCAAAAGTCTTATTTGTCAGCAGTATCTAAAACAATTTGTAGCACTCCAAGTGCCTTTGGCTAATAATGGATTCAAAGCAGTCCACATATGAGCAGAATCAGCAACCAGGTTCTGTCACCAGTCCTGATGGCAGTGTTCCCAGTACGTTTTCTGGGAGAGGCGATGTCAAACTACACAGTCTTTTGAAATCAGTCAAAAAAAACACCCTAAAATTTTTTTACTGTGTTGAAGCGCAAAAGAAGTGTAACTGAGGAAAAGTTAATTGCCGATAAAAAAAAAATTGCCAACATGCCATTCTACACCCGCAGTGGCAAAGAAAGAATCAGGCCTTCGCCTTTCTCTATGTCACTCACCAGACTGTGAGTGCTTCTTCCCGTGTATTTAGGAACCGTGGCCGTCCACCATCCTGAGGGTCTGCGCATGTGCAGCCCTTTCAAACCTTCAGTTCATGTTCCTTTAACTTAATTGGCTGATCAGGCAACACTCCCTATTTAAAGCACCTGTGTTCAATACCACGTTGCCTGATCTTGGAGTCTCATTCCCATGAGCCTCTGAAGGTGTTCCTGTGTTTCCTCGTGTATTCAGCTCTGCTGATTCCTGTGGTTTCCAGACCACTTCAACTCTCCTGTGTTTCATCGTGACTGTATTAGCTGATTCCTATCCGCTGCCTCTGTGCACTACAGTTATCAACTCACTTCAACTCTCCTGTGTTTCATCGTGACTGTATTAGCTGATTCCTATCCGCTGCCTCTGTGCTCTACAGTTATCAACTCACTTCAACTCTCCTGTGTTTCATCGTGACTGTATTAGCTGATTCCTATCCGCTGCCTCCGTGCACTACAGTTATCAACTCACTTCAACTCTCCTGTGTTTCATCGTGACTGTATTAGCTGATTCCTATCCGCTGCCTCCGTGCACTACAGCTATCAGCTCACTTCAACTCTCCTGTGTTTCATCGAGACTGCACCAGCTGATTCCTATCCGCTGTCTCCGTGCTCAACAGTTCCAGCTCATCTCAACTCTCCCGTGTTTCATCAAGACTGCACCTGCTGACTCCTATCCGCTGCCTCCGTGTATCTGCAGTGTCCTGCTTGCCGCTACCCTTCAGTTCTATTCGTGTCTGCAGCCAGATGATCTGCTCTCCGTGCTTCTACAGTGTTCCTGCCTGTGTCAACTCGCCTGTCTGCATCGGATCAACGCCTCGCTGCTTTCATCTCGTCTAGACCATCTCTACACGTCAGTGTTCTCCAGGTGTCCAGTCCTATATACTACTGCTTCCCGAGTATTTGTTCCCATCTACGCTGGTCTACCTACCTGTGCGCTGCACCTACTTGATTACCGCTTCTGCCCTCCTGGGACTTCGCATCCTGCCAGCCTCCAGCCGTTCAGGTATCTCTGCACTCCTGTCTGACAGCCTGCTCCTGAACCACGGTATGCATACTTCTCATTGACTGTGCTGGTGTATTGCATATCTGGCTGGACTGAGTTGTTCTCCCCTGGAGTTTACTATCCGCTGAGACTATTGCCATCATTTGACTGTGTTACCTGTTGCCCGGATAGTTCCTGTGACTTTGTATTATTGTGCAGTGCTGTTCAGTCATTACTATATTGTGCATATCATCGTGTGATCAAGTTCAGTGTGCCCGTGTAGACTCTGTATTGCATTTCTCTCCCCGTGCTCCTCCTCACTTATATATTCAGTGGTACAACTTGCTAGAGGCAGACCACTGATCCCTGTTTCCCGAGTCACCTGTTTCTAGTATCCTTTCACATAGCAGTGGTACAACTTGCTTACGCAGACCACTAACTTCCCGGATACCTCCACCTGGATTCCATTCCTTCACATAGACAGCGCTACAACTTGCTAAATGCAGACCGCTGACTCTCATCACCTCCTCGTTGCTGCTGGACATTCCTCCTCACTATAGCAGTGGTACAACTTGCTACCGCAGACCACTGACTACCCTCACGTTTCCTTTGTCCATTCAGTTCCTCGTGTACTACAACCTGTATATTACCAGTGCTGCTAGTCATAGACTTTCATCGAGCATTCTCTACCATCTGCTGTCTCCTGTTCCGTGATCACCCCGCTACCAGAGTATCATATTACCATCTATACTACTCTGGTAAGTCTATCACCTGGTGATCCCTGGGTAAAGACTCCTAGTGCCCGTGACAGTAAGATCAGGCCATGACAGACCCAGATTCGGAACCTACAGCTAAAGAGATGCTGCAGCATCTGGTTACCCGTGTGGAGCAACAGGATGCTCGCCAACAGCTGTTACTACAATGTTACCAGGCGTTAGCCTCCCAAGGAACATCTGGACTGAACGTTACAGCTAATGTTGAAGCTCCTGTGCTTACCTCCGTTTCCCCAGTGCCATCCCAGGTGTCTATGGCTTCCACGCTTCACCTGCCTACTCCGTCAAAATATGATGGAGACCCCAAAACTTGTAGGGGTTTTCTCAACCAATGCTCAGTTCATTTTGAGCTCCAACCTCAAAATTTTTCTACCCATCGTTCCAGAGTGGCCTATCTTATCTCTTTGTTTTCTGGACAAGCCCTGGCTTGGGCTTCCCCTCTGTGGGAGAGGAACGATCCAGTATTACAAGATAGTGCCAAATTTATTTCTATGTTCCGAAGTGTGTTCGATGAACCAGGTCGTGTGACCTCCGCTGCTTCCAGCATTCTCCGTTTACGTCAGGGTTCTCGTACAGTAGGCCAGTACGTCATTCAATTTAGGATATTAGCCTCTGAACTTCAGTGAACACTGAAGCATTAATTGCCGCCTTCTGGCAGGGGCTCTCCGATAAAATTAAAGATGCACTGACTACCCAAGAGCTACCTACGTCATTAGAAGATTTGATTTCCCTCTGCCATCGTGTAGACATGAGGTTTCGTGAAAGGGAGTCTGAAAAAACAACTTCAGTTAAAGCACCTCTTCGCTCAACCCCTCAATTTCGTCCAGCTTCATCTCCTGTGATCCCCATGGAGATAGGACGTTCCAAATTAACTTCTGAGGAGAGGAACCGAAGAGTAAAGAATAGACTCTGTATCTATTGTGCTGATTCCACACATATGCTCATTTCTTGCCCCAAGAAATCGGGAAATGCCAGGCCCTAACTAGTTCTGGAGAGGTGAAGTTAGGGTCCCTGGAGTCCTCTCCATGTTCTACGAAACTAAAAGTCTGCGCTTTTGATGTTACGATTTCCTTTGCTACCAAATCCTTTGAGTCCCAAGCACTGATTGATTCTGGAGCAGCAGGAAATTTCATTTCTAAATCCCTAGTGAATCAATGGTCCCTACCAGTGATTACTTTGAAAACACCGATTACTGTGACTGCTATAGATGGATCACGTCTCATCAATGGTCTCATCACCCAGAGTACGTCTCCAGTAACGCTTCAGATTGGTGTGCTACACCATGAAGAGATTTCGTTTTTAATTCTTCCTGTTACTACAAGTCCGATTGTTTTAGGCCTTCCATGGCTTCAATGTCATTCTCCCCAGATTCACTGGCGCACTCCTCAAGTTACGTCTTGGGGAGCTGAATGTCATCATCGTTGTCTTTCCCAAGTCATTCCTCTTAAAATACAGCAATCTTCCATCTCATCTTCCTCACCGGGACTCCCTCCGCAGTATGCTTCATTTGCCGATGTGTTTGATAAAGCTCAGTCTGAACGTCTTCCTCCTCATCGTTCATGGGATTGTCCGATCGATCTTCTACCTGGCAAGACTCCTCCTAGGAGTCGGGTGTATCCACTTTCGTTACCTGAAACTCAAGCTACATCTGAATACATCCAAGAGAATCTCCAGCGAGGTTTTATTCGACCTTCCACCTCTCCCGCTGGAGCCGGGTTCTTCTTCGTAAAAAAGAAGGATGGATCACTACGCCCCTGCATAGATTTTCGTGGACTTAACGCCATTACTATTAAAAATCGGTATCCCATTGCTCTGATTACTGAGTTATTTGATCGCATTAAGGGAGCTCGGATCTTTACCAAGTTGGATCTTCGTGGTGCCTATAATTTAATTAGAATCCGGTCCGGTGACGAATGGAAGACAGCTTTCAACACCAGAGATGGGCATTATGAATATTTAGTAATGCCTTTCGGGTTATGTAATGCCCCCGCTGTCTTCCAGGGCTTCATTAATGAGATCTTTCGGGACTTGTTATATGTATGTGTCGTTGTCTACCTGGACGACATATTGATCTTTTCACAGGACCTGCCTTCTCATCACCAACATGTGGCAGAGGTCCTTTCCAGACTCTGGAAAAATTCATTATTCTGCAAACTAGAAAAATGTTCATTCGAGTTGCCCCAGATTCCATTTTTGGGTTATATTGTCTCCGGAGTTGGTCTACAAATGGATCCAGAAAAGGTGAATGCTGTGTTACATTGGCCTCAGCCAACTACTCTTCGTGCCATTCAGCGTTTTTTAGGTTTTGCCAATTACTATAGACGCTTCATTCAAGACTTCTCGTCCATTGCTTCTCCTATTGTGGCCCTGACTCGTAAAGGGGCCAATACTAAGCAATGGTCATCTGAGGCTCTCCAAGCCTTTCAATTTCTTAAAGAGTCCTTCTCCTCTGCTCCCATTCTTCGACAGCCTGATGTGACACTTCCCTTCTTCCTAGAAGTAGATGCCTCTAATGTTGGCTTAGGAGCCATTCTCTCCCAACGATCGGAGCAACAAAAATTCCATCCTTGTGCCTTTTACTCTCCGGGTCTCCTGCCTGCGGAGAGGAATTGCACTATCGGGGACAAGGAGTTGCTGGCTATCAAAGTAGCATTAGAGGAGTGGAGATACTAGTTGGAGGGAGCTCGTCACCCTGTGACGATTTTCACGGATCATAAGAACTTGTCATATCTACAGTCTGCTCAATGCTTGAATCCTCGTCAAGCAAGATGGTCTCTTTTCTTTTCTCGTTTCGAATTAATCATAACCTTCAAACCGGCTGTCAAGAACAAAAAAGCTGATGCTCTATCCCGAGCTTTTGTGACGTCCTCTGACGTTGAAGAGGTTTCCAACCACTCTATACTAGACCCCAAATGTATTTCGCTGGCTGCTTCTTCTACTAAAGTGCTACCATTTGGGAAGACCCTCGTGCCTCCTACTCTTAGGAGGAAAATCCTTTCGTGGTTACACTCTTCTCGTTTTTCTGGACATGCTGGTGAACGCAAGACCTTTGAGATTCTCTCTCGAAGTTACTGGTGGCCCTCGATGAGGAGAGACGTCAAAGAGTTTGTAGCTGCTTGTGAATTGTGTTCCCAGTTTAAGACCTCCCGCAGAACCCCAGCGGGTTTGCTTCAACCACTACCCATTCCATCCAAGCCTTGGACCCATATTAGTATGGACTTTGTTACTGATCTTCCGCCTAGTAAAAATTGTAATACTATTTGGGTAGTGGTAGACAGATTTTCGAAGATGGCTCATTTTGTCCCTTTGTCTGGTTTGCCTTCCTCTTCTACTCTGGCTGAGCATTTCGTCAAGGAAATCTTTCGTATTCATGGATGTCCATCTGAGGTTGTGTCAGATAGAGAAGTACAATTTGTTTCCAGATTCTGGCGGGCCCTTTGTAAGACCTTGGGCATACGATTAGCACTCTCATCTTCCTACCATCCTCAATCAAACGGACAAACTGAAAGGGTCAATCAAGATCTCGAGACCTTTATAAGGATGTTCTCATCAGCCAATCAAGACAACTGGGTAGAATTGCTTCCTTGGGCTGAATTCGCTCATAACAACATGTACCATGAGTCATCTTCCAAAACTCCATTCTTCGTGGTTTACGGTCACCATCCGTCTTTTCCGGAATTTCCTGCCCTCCCTCCCACCCATGTTCCTGCTGTAGAGGCTGTTTGTCAGACCTTCAAAAATATTTGGTCTCAGGTCAAAACCTGTTTAAAGAAGACATCTGCCAAATATAAGTCTTTTGCAGATAAGAAGAGGCGGGCTATTCCACCACTGAAAATTGGAGACCGTGTCTGGTTATCTACCAAAAATATCCGTTTGAAGATCCTATCTATGAAATTCGCTCCCCGTTTTATTGGTCCATATAGGATCATTCAAGTGATAAATCCAGTTTGTTTCAAACTTCTACTTCCTAAGAATCTTCACATTTCCAACGCCTTCCATGTGTCCTTCCTCAAACCTCTCATCATCAACCGTTTCTCGGTCCCTCCTTCTGCACCTCAGCCAGTGCAAGTTCATCAGGAGGAAGATTTCGAGATTACTCATATATTGGACGCAAAAATTTTGCGAGGAGTTCTTTGTTTCCTCGTTCATTGGAAGGGCTTTGGTCCTGAGGAGCGTTCATGTTCCTTTAACTTAATTGGCTGATCAGGCAACACTCCCTATATGTATGGAAATGTGTGCAGTTTCCCGGTACATACTTGCTGTGTTCGTGCAGTAGCGAACAGTAAATACATTTACCAAAAACTACGTAGCTTTTGCTGTCGCAAAAAGAATATCTCTAGTGTTCAGTAAAAATTACTTCTTACTTCTTACCTGTGTTCAATACCACGTTGCCTGATCTTGGAGTCTCATTCCCATGAGCCTCTGAAGGTGTTCCTGTGTTTCCTCGTGTATTCAGCTCTGCTGATTTCTGTGGTTTCCAGACCACTTCAACTCTCCTGTGTTTCATCGTGACTGTATTAGCTGATTCCTATCCGCTGCCTCCGTGCACTACAGTTATCAGCTCACTTCAACTCTCCTGTGTTTCATCGAGACTGCACCAGCTGATTCCTATCCGCTGCCTCCGTGCACTACAGTTATCAACTCACTTCAACTCTCCTGTGTTTCATCGTGACTGTATTAGCTGATTCCTATCCGCTGCCTCCGTGCACTACAGCTATCAGCTCACTTCAACTCTCCTGTGTTTCATCGAGACTGCACCTGCTGACTCCTATCCGCTACCTCCGTGTACCTGCAGTGTCCTGCTTGCCGCTACCCTTCAGTTCTATTCGTGTCTGCAGCCAGCTGATCCGCTCTCCGTGCTTCTACAGTGTTCCTGCCTGTGTCAACTCGCCTGTCTGCATCGGATCAACGCCTCGCTGCTTTCATCTCGTCTAGACCATCTCTACACGTCAGTGTTCTCCAGGTGTCCAGTCTTATATACTACTGCTAAGTATTTGTTCCCATCTACGCTGGTCTACCTACCTGTGCGCTGCACCTACTTGATTACCGCTTCTGCCCTCCTGGGACTTCGCATCCTGCCGGCCTCCAGCCGTTCAGGTATCTCTGCACTCCTGTCTGACAGCCTGCTCCTGAACCACGGTATGCATACTTCTCATTGACTGTGCTGGTGTATTGCATATCTGGCTGGACTGAGTTGTTCTCCCCTGGAGTTTACTATCCGCTGAGACTATTGCCATCATTTGACTGTGTTACCTGTTGCCCGGATAGTTCCTGTGACTTTGTATTATTGTGCAGTGCTGTTCAGTCATTACTATATTGTGCATATCATCGTGGGATCAGTTCAGTGTGCCCATGTAGACTCTGTATTGCATTTCTCTCCCCGTGCTCCTCCTCACTTATATATTCAGTGGTACAACTTGCTAGAGGCAGACCACTGATCCCTGTTTCCCGAGTCACCTGTTTCTAGTATCCTTTCACATAGCAGTGGTACAACTTGCTAACGCAGACCACTGACTTCCCGGATACCTCCACCTGGATTCCATTCCTTCACATAGACAGCGGTACAACTTGCTAAATGCAGACCGCTGACTCTCATCACCTCCTCGTTGCTGCTGGACATTCCTCCTCACTATAGCAGTGGTACAACTTGCTACCGCAGACCACTGACTACCCTCACGTTTCCTTTGTCCATTCAGTTCCTCGTGTACTACAACCTGTATATTACCAGTGCTGCTAGTCATAGACTTTCCTCGAGCATTCTCTACCATCTGCTGTCTCCTGTTCTGTGATCACCCCGCTACCAGAGTACCATATTACCATCTATACTACTCTGGTAAGTCTATCACCTGGTGATCCCTGGGTAAAGACTCCTAGTGCCCGTGACACTCTATTAGTGGCAGATCAAAAAATGTTACTGAGCCTTTTTCTTGTACGGACACTTGTGACAAAGCAAAACCAAGTAATTTGGAGTCTAAAAGTGGTGCACAAGTACTGTTACGCGTGAAAGCCAAGCTGCAAGAAAACAGTAAGGCATTAGAGGATAATGTATGCTGTGAATCAGAAATGACACCAATCCCTGGGGAGAGTCCATCCACCAGTGGTATGTCTAATCATGAGCATTCTGTTAGTGACAGTGTACCCATAAAGAAGGTTCAGGTTATACCGAATAAAATGCCATTATGTATTTCATTTGTTTACTTTTATATTATTTGAGACAATTTCAATGCAATTGGTAAACTCTGCCTGACATATTTTTTTTGGCATTTTTATGTTTTTCAGTGGGGTAACAATTATCAAGAAAATTAAAGCCAATCTAGCAACACGATCTAGGAAAAAACAATGTCATATTCGGAATCAGCACTATAATGTTAGCCCAAAATCACTCTATTATTATTGGTAATATATATATTCAGATAGGCCAATAGTTGGCTTTCCCACACAAGTAAGTGTGAACTGATATTGATGCAAATTTTGTTGCTAAAAACATCTGTCTTGACAAGACAATGCAATTGAAAATCCACATTCTGAAATTAAGAGGACAGAATTTGGCACTGGCAAAAGATACATGTAAAGATGGAGATATAGACTGGTTAATAATTTAATTGAATTGAATGAAATGCAATTATAGCTAAAAAGTTAAAATAGTTCAAAAATCCTTCATTAAGATGAAAGTGGACACAAGACCTCAATTACAGACAGAGGCATTAGTAGACATTTAAAAGGTGATAAGAGGGCACAATGTTAAAATGTACAAGTCAAGATGGCATTGTCCTTGGGATATGTTAAAAAGGACATGTACATGGTTTAACAAACCAAGCATTTCAGCAACAGGGACTGCCACTTTTGTAGCTTAAGTGTTTGGTTTATTTGGACCCACACAAATGCCAGCATGTTGGTAGTTGAACTGGCGAATAGATAGGGATGTTAACAAATGAATCATGGGCATTTGACTAACTGTGGTCACTGGTCATCATCCTCATCAATGATGTCTACAACAATTACATTTTCATTTAAAAAAAATAAGATACACCAACTAGGTAACTTTTTACACTTTTGAGAGTGTTAGCAGCATTTGGTGGAAATTTGGACAGCTGTGAAAAGATCATTAGAAATAGACTGTAAATGACGTTAATGCTATAAATAGCTTCAAATCACACCTATTTCTCACATTTTTTAATTAAATACAGATCCAAAACCAAAACCTTTCATGATCTTGGTGGAAAACCTGTAACAAAACCAAAACACAGACATTTTAGAACCAAAGCCACATCCAAAATCAAATCACGGGGGTCAGGGCACATCTCTACTTGTAACATAGAAAGAACAATTAGGTACTGACCAAGCATAGGGGAGGCAGCCATAGACCTTAGAAGGCTGAAGGTCCTACAAGGGATATGTTTCATTAACCATATACCTAGAAGGCAAACAGCTCCCTGTGTGTATAAAGTATGTGGGTGTGGCTACCACCCGCCATAGATGTTCCTACCAGGGCCAGTGCTAGTGTTCTCTGCGCCCCAGGCAAAATGTCAAAATACCGCCCCCCGATCTCATTGCCCCCCCTCAGCACACTGCCCCCCCGGGTCTCAATGCCCTCCTCCCTGGATCTCAATGCCCCCCCTGTAGCATAACAATGCTCCCCTTTGTATCTACCAGTGTCCCCCTCCCCTCTCTTTCCTTACCTTAAACTTGACTCCATAAAGATGCACCTCTCTGCCGGGTCCCGTCCCTCACTAACACTGTCGGGCCGTGATGATGATATCACGCCCGACAGTCAGTGAGGGGAGTGGAGTGGAGGAGATGGTGCGCCCCATCGGCTGTTGGAGGGGAGGGCGGTGGTGGTTATCCATAGCCCCTCCCCCCTTCCTGTGGATCTATCTGAAGTTGTGCGGTGGCCGTGGAAGGTATGTTCAGCGGTCACCGCACAGTATTAAAGTACAATACTAACTGCATTTTACTTCTATGGCACCTACCAGAGCCTGGCGCCCTAGGCAACTGCCTAACGTTGCCTAATGGGAGCGCCAGGCCTGGCTGCTACTTAAAAAGTGTAAAACCCTACCCATAGTGTGCACTGATGGCAATTAGAGCCTGAATAGATAAATATGGTTAACAATGAGTAACTCTGCTGTGCACTAATATATAGTAAGCACTTGTCTTTTCAGTAGGTTGGCCTCAAAATTTTTTGTCCAGATGAGTGTTCAGTTTGAGTATTCCCCTGGAAAAGCCTGCATCCAACACTAGACTATGAGTCACTGGGCTGGTCACACCAAGAAACACAACAGAACGTGGGCCTTCTGTCTTAATTGGATACAGCCCCACCCCATTCTGCATGGGCATGAATTAGAGTGTGGGCCCGTTAAAAAAGATATACTTCTCCTTAGGAAAAAACAGCTACATGCTGAAAGCATTAGAGCTACCTCCCAACACCCATGAATAGTGGGTGTTGGGGTAATAAAGATATTGTGTAAAAAGTATTTTTATATGTGTCAGTACTGGTTCCAGCAAAGTCTGGCTGCCATAAATTGCTTGGGAGTGCTGGTGCTTGTGAAAATAGAAGTGCCAGCATACTTATGATTTCCAGATCAAACTGGTGCTTGTAGAACTGCAAACACCAGCATGTTTCTAGCATCCAAGCCTTGCTCGGATCTGTAGAGTCACATCAAAAAATACTGTAAAAAAGAAAACACATGTACAAAAAATCCTTTATTTAAAATAAGACACCCGTAATCCCTTATTGACCACTTTATTATTTGCCTCTTCTTTCTTCATGTTCTTCAGGTAAAGCCATAGGAATGAAAAAGATAACATAGCTGAACTGCTCCTTGTGGAACCCCATTGTCAATGACAGAATACTAGGTCTGTCTGCAACTAATCTATCCAGAGTGGCTTCACGCTGATAAGTCACAATGTGAGAAAGTTGCTTTGAATGATAAGTTATTGCTAGAGCCCACATGGGGACTCAATAGACTTCATTATATCAATGCCTAGAATACACATAAATTAGGAGGCCCTCCAGAATATATTAGTGTAGCTGCTTACTGTTTCATTATCGTATGACAAAAGGAAAACTCCCACAGGTAGGCAATGCTGTGGCCTTTTAGAATGCTAAGAAAAGGTTGTAGAGGTTTACATTGTTGTAGTGTGGTCCAGGACAGTACTTGGAATATTTAGATCTCGACTATGTCAAAACAAACTTCCTTCATATTGCTTGCTTTTCAGCTGGACTCATCATTTGGTGAATAGTAAAGCACACAGCTAACAACATAATGGGCTTGGGGAGCTAGCCTTAAAGATTTATGAGCCTAATCCATTTCAATATGCTGAAAAGGCAGACAGAATGATACTAATGATTGTCTGCCTGGTGATACAATCAATTTTAACTCTATTAACCTCAACTGTGTGGACTTATTTCCATGTCTCATGGAGCAGTTTTTATTAAACTCACTTTAATGGGCAGGGCTTTAATAGATGTACACTATAGGATTTCATCCATTTCTGAGTGAGTGTCATGATCAAAGCTTCATGGTGTGTGTGACAAAGGGTTAATGAAAAACAATTATCTGGTCTGTCATCAGAGAGTTATCATAAACCAAGTTTTCATTTTGTTTATGTAGCATTTCTAATACCAAGCTTATTTGGGTACATCAACTTATTAGAACAGAGAAATAAACTTATTAATTGATGTTTAATAGGTAGAAGAAATCCACAATGTTTAAGATACAAAAACATTTAATAATGGCATGCAAAGATATTACGCAATAGTTTATTATAAAATACAAATAATTACAGAAAATGGTGCTCACATATGATCATACTGTGTCTGCAGGGAGAGTGTGAATTTTAAAACACTTCTGAATATGAAAAAAAATATTTCGGTCTTACATGACTCTTTTACACATTCTTCATACCCAACCCCCTGACCCCTGTTCACTGTGATGTCAGCAGCAGGCCTGTGTGAATGCAAATGAGTATTTAAGACTATTATTTCAAATCAACTTTCTAGTTAGGACTTCTTCATAATGGCTTCTCTTAGTTATCACACAAACCCTAGAAATGTTCTGGGTCTTTTATGGTATTCTTATGGATATTGATATAAATTGTGGAGGATTCACAAATAATGTTTTAGCAAGATAGACTGATCATAAATCGCTAATCCCCCTCACAGTGATTAATTTATCTCTAAACACATAATTCATCTGGACAACAGTTATAACTGTAAATTTGACTCTTATTTAGCTTATACTCCCAACACTGAGGATGAGTGAAAGATATCCTTAGGAGGTTATAGGCCGCTTACTATCCTGGAAGCACATCAGGCTATAGCTGGAGAGGTGACATCTGGTGACGAGAAATCCTGCTTCAAGTCCACTCAATCTAAGCAGGGATATTTTCATCTGGTGGGACTTAAACTACTAATTCCCTACCTGGTTTCCCCCTGATAACTGCGGTTGGTGCTGTGAGAGCAGGTCAGCAAGGCTACGATTTAAGTGGATGTTCTTTATATATCAAGTGTGGTGCAGTCACATTCTAGTAGTAATAAATGCAGCATTTGCTCACTTTCATAGGGTATGCACAGAACTCCAATATAAGTGTCTACTGTGGTTAAGACATCACTAGATTTTGCTCTTTAAGAAAACTATCCATATCCCCAAATCCAAACCACCCTACACAATTTGCTTTTATAGTTTCTATTCTTTATCCTTTTCATTTTGGCTTTTCCAGGGCTAATGAATTAATAGCTGATGATTTCCCACTCAAGAACACATAAACAACAACAGTTGTAACTGTGGATGAAAAAAGTTTTTGGCTGTGAATTTTAAAACTTTATCTGTAGTATCAAAGTTTTTCATCTCTTCATAGAAAACTGTTAATATTTTCAAATCACAAGGATTATGTTTTTTTGGAAGTACCTCTAGAGGTACATTTTAACTGAAAAGCATAAAATTGATTTTGTACTACTGAGACATTCAGGAACACATCTGGATTGACAACTATAACAGTAAAATTTCTCCTACCAGAGAGGACATCAATTGCATTTTTAGCAAAAAAAATCCTAAAAGGGGAAACATGATTTTATAGCTCCAGTAGTTGCGTTTGCCTTATGGAAAATTTATTAACAGTTGGCAGCGGGAAAGCAAAATATAAAGTGAATGGAGGGCTCACATACAGTATAAATTCTCACATGATAGAATCGTGTTATTAATCAAAATTTAAGATTCAAAACTTTTTCACTAGTCACTTTTACAAGACCCATAATGGTAAAATCCCTAAGCTAATATGAAATAAAATCAGTTTATAGTAATCTAGGGGGCTCCGGTAATAGAATGAACTTTTATTGCAAGAATATTAGTTTTGCTTACTTAAATAATACTAAACAATACTACTTTTCTGTCTTTATTATTTTTGACAGCCACTTTCTGAATTATTTTCTATCAATAAAAACATGAAACAATATAATATTTATGTCAGGTGTAAGCATAGATTGTTTAATTGGATTGATTTATAAATAGATAAGTAATAGTGTATATGCAAATTGTTTATAGCTTTTATTTTTTTAGCAGTATTTTAAAATAGTAAGGTTAAAATAAAACATAAGTCTATTAAGTTCAACCATTTTTAAATTGTAACTTTCAAAACAATTGTAAATTTTTAATGTTTGCATTGTCCCCCCAAAATTTTAATCTACAGAAAATCAATGGCTTCTTCATCAAATTATTGTGCTTGAAATTCTCAGATTTTCCGTTATATACATTAAAATTAAGAAAATTGACGCATAAAAAAACTAAATAAACTAATATTTTTTTCTTAACTGCTATTGTGTGTGATGGTCAATATATTTTAGTACTTATGTGTCTTAGCAAGGCCATAAGAGTACCATATAACATCTTGAAATAAGCCTTACGATGCAACCAAATGGTATGTAAATACGTAATATATAAATATATTATCCTATGGTTCTAAATAAGTGACTAATTAAAGAGTCATTTTAAAGGGAACAAAATGACATTAAACGCCTTGTGGCTGGATCCTCTTTCTCCGGCACACAAATGGGAAGAAATAACTTATTGTTTAAATATAATTCTATTATTCACTTGTAAGAAGAATAAAGGCCTTCCATAGACTATGCCCCTGAGTGTGCAGACACCAATGACATCATACTTTAATACCACTGCCTTCACCAATGCAATACTTAGGAGATTTTGTCCTTTGTCAGTCGACCCACATTTGGACATTTCTGCAGTTTCTGTTTCCACAAAAGGGTTCACATAAACTCCTGTGGTGATGTCAAATTGACAGGTACTTCTGGTCATTCAATCTACTACCTCCTCTGTATCTTACTAGTGTAAGACATAGCTGCTCTGGACTCATTGGCACTGCTTCTGATCAGGGCCGGATTAACCTGAGGTCTAACTGGTCTACAGCACAGGGGCCTCGGGCATCCAGGGGGGCCTTGAAAGTGCTCAGCAGCATTATTGATCGGTGCTGAGCCTGTCACTTTAGTCCTTCCCCGGCGCTCAGTAATCTCCTTACTGAGAAGATCTTGTGAAAGTGAGACTATGAGTCTCACTCTCATGAGATCTCTTCAGTAAGGAGCTTACAGCACGCCGCGAAAGGACTACAGTGACAGGAGAAGGAGGTAAGTGCTTTTTGGGGGGGGTGTTAGGCGGCTAACAGGGGGGACCTCACGGGGATGGGAGGCTCACAGGGGGGCCTCATGAGGGAATGGAGGCCCCCTTAGCCCAGGGGCCTCCATTCCCTTAATCCGGCCCTGCTTCTGATTCACCATCCCATAAAATATCTGTATAATGTAGTAATAAAGGGTTACTTACCTGTCCTAACAGTAGGTGTTAGATAAAAACACCTATACTAACCATGGACTTGGACTCTATTTCTAATGATTCTGACAAGTATATTTACCAGCCAATGTGGATTATCTGTGAATTTGTCATTCAGTGTGTACTTTATTCTTGTGTTCTGGATGGAGAATTACAGTACATGTTTTCTTGACAGGGATTATAAGCAGATCAGGACTCTTGGGAATCATATTGTTGTGATGTTCAGGTGTCCACACAGTTTTGGCTGTAATGTGTATTTGTGTGCTAGCATGCTTCTGCAGTCTGTTATCTGCACAACTTGATTACCATACTTGACAGTATACCCTGCTACTCCTCCACCAGTATATATATGATTCAACAGTACAATTTCTGTGTCTTCAGTCCTGCTTTCTGTTAAGTCTGATTACTCATTTATTGCATTGTTACCTTGACTAGCCCAGCTTCCAGACACTGAGGTCCATCCTTTGAACTCATTTAGCATTACTATTGTACCTGGGAATGTTTCAATTGCACACCTGTTTAAATTATATATCCTGCAATATAGAGTTCTGATGTTATACCAGTTTATGCCTTCTACTCTACAGTGTGCCTGAATGTGTGCCCTGTGGAAACTGCCCCAATGGTAAACTTTTTGGAGTCACAAATTACTGTATATTGAGTTTAAATCCAAATTTTACATTTTATCCATTGTCCTTTGTGTGTCTAGAGCTATTGCCTGGAGTTAAACATTAAAATGTGACATCCCTGTGTTGGATGCTCTCCTAGATGCTCTACTTCTTGCAAACCTATGGAAACATGTACTGCACTTCAACATAATGTCCCAGTCATTGACTCATTCAAATTTTGCCTGGATTTGTTGATTCAATGCAGTCTACCCCCTTTCCCAGATAGGGGGCCCTGCTCAAACATCCACAATCCAAATATATGGCAGAGGTGGACACTGGTTTTGATTCCATTGTGTATATTCTTGTATTTCAAATGGGTATATCATCATTACATATAGTGATGTATAACAATTCAGGTCAATATACGAAAAATTAACACTATTTTTCCTACAAGATCCAGCACAGCACCTATAATCTGTTGATTTTTGTCACCTACACATACGAGTTAATCCACTAATCTGTTCCATGGGTGTTCTGTATTGAATCCAGTGCCCTGAGTCAATAATCTGCCTGGTACCCTGCATTCCTCATTCTAATTAAGCAGCCAGGATTAAACAGCCATAGTCACCAGTAAAGAGGCAGAACAGCAGTAGTACCATACAACCAGAAGAAAGTGGTTCCATATGCTGGTAAAGGAGCCTGGTGGTTGGCAGTGACAACTTTCTCACAACATAAGCCACCTTGGTGGTAACAGTAGTTTCTGACAGTAAAGACAATTCTTTAAAACCATTGGGTAAGCAAGAAAAGCTCATCCTGTCACAGGACTCGTTTAGTAAGGATTGAAACATTAATATAAGTTCATAAGGTATACTGTCCTTTTAAACAAAAGCACATTGACTGAATGTGATATTTTAGAAATATATTTTAAAAATGCTGCCGTGGGGGGATGGGGTCATGATCATAGGTATTGCATCACCTGAGGGGAGGTCCACAAAGTAGGCAGGTATGCTATGTGAATGTATACACTTTCAGTCCAAACCCCTCCCATAGCATCTGCAATGTGATCCTTGATCTTGCCTTTGCATTGAAAAGGCAAGGTCAGAGATATTCCTACCTAAAATGCAGTACAATACTCTGACTATTAACAGTCTGCATTAAAATGACAAATGATGCAGAAAGAAGGAGAAGTCAAAGTATATCTGCAATTAATTTTTTTCTTACTATTTAAAATTCTGCATTATGATTAGTTGCTTTATCAAATTACACTTATTCAGAAAAAAATCTGATGATTCAAAGTTGGTGTAAAAGGACCTGTGGTTGCCCATACATGCGCACGCTATCCTCTTATTCTGTCCTCAGATACACTCGTTATAAAACTCACACTTTTATGCACTTTTCCTTAAACAATGTTGCCTTATCAGTTTTTTGACCACACTAAATAACACTTAAGCTTTGCAGAATTATTTATCCAATAACCACTGTATCTCAGCAGTACTTCACAATATATATTTGTTATAAATAACCAATACTCATAACATACTCATAACATATGTATGTATTTAAATCAAAGTATTTTACTGTTAACACAGGAAAGCTTGCATTCACAGTTCACACATATATCATATCGTTGTTCAACATCACCTAGTATATCAATATAAAATTCACTAGGTTCATCACCTTTATTCCTTACACTATCCTTAATAAGAATTAGTATTTATAATATTGATTTAATTATGACAGATATCAGACAATAGCTACACAGTTATATGTATATACATAGTTAAATCCACATTACAAACACATATAGCTTTTTATATATATATGTATATATATATATATATATATATATATATATATATATAATGATACTTATCAAATCCTTGTATCCTAGATCCAATTCCTTATCTGCAGTGTAGGGAACGTACCTGTAGTATAGAATCCTTTCCTGTATCTTAGTGTAGGTTTTCTGTAGTATAGTGTATTTTCTGTATTGCAGTATATCCCTTTATAATATATATATTTTCTTTAGTGTAGTGTAGTATAATATATATTTTCTGTAGTGTAGTGTGTCTGTAGTGTAGTGTGTCCCTAGTGTAGTGTAGGACAGTGCTCATTGTCCAGGGGCAGGTTAGAGAGAGGGCGAGGGGGAGTCTCAGATCTGGCTTTTATAGTCAAGACCCGGAAACTCCCAGCAACATGTGTGTGGTGATTCACCACACACACGTGGATGCTGTGTGTATTCAGGGGTAATAATGTCATCACCCCTGGCGGTGGGGTGGGGTTCTGCTATGTAACAGTTGCAGTGTGGCCATTGCGTGCACCATAGGTACTGCGCATGTACGAGTCGCTCATGCGTAGCCGTACTATGTACGTATGCGCGCACGCTCGTCACAGGCGCACACACCGCGGCTCCCTGCCTTTACATTTGACATAGTTTGTAGGTTTGCTCCTTTTTATTGGCTACAGTATTTGCTTTAGTTCCTTGTCTGTACAAGGAAAGTAAGGCAAAAAAGGAGTAAGTTTTCTCCCGGACAAATCATAATACAAAGGGGTCCAAATTATTTTATTATTTTGGACATAAGGACATAAGGAAAATACTGGCTGTTTTTTCATGTAACACTCAAATACCTGATAGCTTTATTTTTACACTGAAATTTAAAGTTGAGCTAAGACATGCCGTATCCCAACTATAAATCTGCCATCACATTTTAAATTTACCTCTCCCTCCAATGCAACAAGGATTGCCCAAGGTGCAAATGTACCCCTTTTATTTGCTTTCCTTTTCTTAATAAATCAGGCCACTATTGTGCACATTGTTATGTATTTGCAACAGTACCTTAACTTTGTTATAAAATCTCATGGTTTAGTAAAATTTCAAAGTTGAAATTTTAGGTATATTACTAGATGATCTGACTATTAAACATGTATACATTGGTCTCTGGATATTACTGTTTATTCCATAATACTAGTTTGTTCTATGTTGATTTTGTGCCAGTGTGGACAGACTTCTGGGAAGATAAGATTAGAGGCTTGGATATGTGTTTCATACAGATTTGGTTATGAGACAGAGTATAATATCCTCTGTCTGGCAAGGATAAAATCATTGGATTGGGATTTTCTTCTGTTTTAGATGTAAGAACATTAGAAAGGAATATCCCCTGTAGGGAAAGATAGCCTTGCAAACACGTTCAGAATAAAAACTAATGTTTGAAAGTACTACGGAGGCCAAGATATTTTCAGTACAGGCAAACCTGTTGGAATAAATTAGTAATGATCCTCATAAAAAAAGACAACATAAATAAATACATGTGTTGCTAAATAGTGAAAGAAAACCAAAACAGCTGCTGGTTGTTAATGTACATCTGCCAAATCTCAAGTACACAAATGAATTTGCTTTCTCTTGTTATTAGCAGGCATAATGTATACCTTAGTGTAAATTATTAAGGATGTTGACAATCTCCAAGGAGTTGCAGAAAAGTCTCATTTAGAGATGAACTTACTCCAATTTTAGTTGCATAGCAGTAAGGTTTGCAAAAGATGTAATATACCGGTATGTTCGTAGTTAGTTTTTTGCATTTCTTAGACTTGCGTCCTCTTACATCTGGAAATACGGACAAGTGTAACCTGAGAAAAGTAGGGTGTGTGTTCATGCTATTGCAACAAAATTGACCCTCTGAATCTTTATTTGTGGCCTTCGTTACTGAGATTTAGGGCTTTGTGAGTCCCTCTTGAACAATAGAGGGTCACCCATGTGGCCCCTGAAGGTTGCCTATCACTGACTTAAATTATTAGGGTTGCGACTATATTATAATAATTGTGGCTTCCTATTGACATGACCTACTTAACATTTCCATTTGGACTACTGCAGGTAAGAAAATTCCCATTTTTAAAGGAGTAACTAATGGGCGTGGAAGTGTTTACATCTAGTAACATTTGGTTTTAAAAATACAACTCACATTTATTAATCACTGTCAAGATACTATTTTCCTACATGTATGACACTTAATTACATAATTATATTGTGTGCAATAGCATTTAATACATTAACATTTAAGATTTTCAAGCCACATCTGTATGCGACTATTATTTGTAAGTGTACAAACTGGCACGCCTGACGTATGCCTGGTGTAAATACTATTGATTTGGAGCTGGACACATCTCGATTTATGTCCGAGTAAACATGTATGTGTAAGTATGCCTTTTTTGCATATGATGCAAATATACACCTTTAAATGAGCCCCAATTTTGATGGTAAAGTCTAACTGTATGGATCAAAAGTGGGGGTATGCTCACACTGCAGCAATGAATAATAATGAAAGAAAGAGACCCCAATGTTGGACCAATGTGAGAATTGAGGTGCATTTTTAGTATACTGTGTCCATATAGGATGTGATAGTAAGAATGAAAGCATCTTTAATGGATAAATGGTAGACAAAGGTAGTGCATTGTTAAGGTAATTGATTTTATGCTTGTATTTTCATTGGGGTTTGTTGACTTAATTGAGAAACCATGAGCTGGGTTATGTAGTGTGCATTAACTTATGTCAATATTTTTGATTGGAAAATTGGGACAAGGTAGGATACACCGTTTATCCACCCAAAACACACCCAAAACTGCCAATCCTATTTTATCTCAAGTCTCCACCCTATTTCCAGTAGGGCCATCTCTTTTTGGTTTCTGAAAAGTGGGCTACACATGAATTTTGATTATCTATCTCAATCTTTTAGCAAGAAAATTTGATTATAAGTTGATTTGTTTACAAATGGTCATGTGAGACATATTGTCAAATGATAAAATCTTTAATGTTTTTTCTACCACGTTATATATTGTTTGCTTTAGTGCGTCAGACAACATTTTCTTTTGTTATCACATACACAGTGGTCTTAATTGTGCTGGCTGCACTCTTCAAATGATTTTATTCACTTGCACACAAATTTAATAATTTAAAGAAGTGCACCTTTTTATTTTTTACTAATTGCTCATTTGTTTTTTGTGAGTTGACCACTCCCTCCAGGTGCTGCATGCTTTAGAAAATGGAGGTTCATGGAAGGTTTCAAATGACCCTGAATATATATTTGTTTCTCATGCTAGATACTCACCTATAGCAGATGCCTTGATGTTGGCAGGTGAGCTTAGTTCTCTGTATGAATGGGTAGTGTTGTTGAGGGCTTTGTTTGGAATTGTGAATGTTTTGAATTGGATTCTGGAGGACATAGGAGGCCAGTATAGGGATTTGTAAAGTGGTGCAGCAGATGTGGAATGGAAAGAGGAAGATCAGTCTGCTGCATTTTAGATAGACTGAAGGTGAATAGATGAGTGAGGGGAATTCTAAATACCAGGAGGCTGCAGTAGCCAAGGCAAGAGATGATTAGAGAGTGGACAATCAATTTTGAAGCGTCTTGGGCATATTCCGCAATATTTCTGAGTTTGAGATGACAAGACTGAATTTGAAGAATAAAGCAGTGGGTGAAGTCAAGTGTGACTCCAAGGCAACAAGCTTGAGAGACTGAGGAAATTGTGGTGCGATCACTGGTGAGGAAGATTTGAGGATAGGTAGTGACCCTAGGAGAAATTAAAATTATAAGCTCTGTTTTGGACTTGTTGAGCCTTAGGTAGTATTGAAATATCCATGTGGAGATTGCAGAGAGACAGTTGATTACATGACACAATACAAAAGGCGAGAGGTAAAGGAAAGGTAGATTTGGGTTTTGTCAATCTAGAGGTGGTACCTGAGGCTAAATGAGCGAATTGGCTCCCTAAGAGAAGTGTATAGTAAGAAAAGCAGAGGGCCAATAACAAAGCCTGGTGGGACCCCAACAGATAGCGGGAGTGAAGGGGAGGATGTGCTAGAAGTAGAGACACTACAGGAGCGGTTCAAAAGGTAGACACTGAACCAAGAACGAACTGTGTCATGAAGGGGAATGGAGTGAAGAGTGTGCCAATGAAGAGAGTGTTTAATGTTTTCAAAAGCAGCAGAGGGGTCCAGGAGGATTAGTGTGGAGAAAAGCATTCACCAGGACTGAAGTGAATGTTTTGTTGTTTAAAGAGGCAGTCTGATTAGGAATGGACAGGGTAGTCATAGGAGATAGTATTTGTTTTAGTAAAAATAAGAAATGTATCATGTCAAGAGAATTTAGTTGTTGCAGTGTGTGTGTTGATTTGAGTGCATGTAAAGAGCATAAGGTAAGGTGAGGCTGAAGGAAAGGAGGTTGTGGTCAGACAGTGGGAAGGCCAAATTGGAGACACTAGAGATGGAGCAGGACCAGGAGAAGAGAAAGGTCAATGGAATGAAGTCCACTTGGAGAGACCAAAGGAAGAATATGTGAAAGCGATTTCATGACAACAGTGACATTGGGGTTGTCAGTGGAAATGTTTAAATCAAATTGTATAAGCGTAGGTAGGTCTAAGAATACGGAATAAGTTAGTCAGGCAGCAAATCTTTTAAGGAATTTGGAAACTGGATATGGGAAGCAATTAATGACAGCAATACAAAGAGGATAGGGGAAAATATAATTCAAAGGATGAGAAAGAGTGGGAGGGTTCTGGGGGTATAACTTGGAAGGAACACTGTCTGTTTTTGGGACTGATATTTTGTCTGAGGGAGAATCCCCCACAAGAGAGAGCTGCATGCATGTAGTATCAGAGGAGATAAGCCAGGTTTCTGTAATGGTGAGGGACAGCGCTAAGGAAGGCTATGGGACAACACTAAGGGAGGTTATGGGTCACTAAGGATATGAGACTATGGAGAATATGGGACTATCGAATAATGGGACAGTGATGTTGTTAGTCAGCGAAGAAGTGATGTTTTTACACTGGAAAGCAGAGATATTGTGATACTGGGTGCAGGATGGTGCTTATTGGGAGCAAGTCAATATATGTTGTGGTAAGTTCGATTATAATAGATTAATATAATGTGCTACCCTATTGATATATTGTTGTGCTTTATTGTGTTATTAGGATATTGCTGTGCTATATTGGAATGCTGAGTTAATGCTGCTAACATAGGAATTATATTGGAATATGGAATACATATACACACACACATACACTATACATTATAGTACTAATTATATATATACATATATATATATACAAGTTAACCCGTGTATGATACTCATGCATTCTAGTCAAATAAAGCTACTTAAGGTGTTAAAAAGGTTCTTGTCATGCATTTGTGGCTAGGCCAGTCCTCCTCAGGGGAAGAGCCTTACTTCCCGACAGAAGCGCCTTTTTTAACGTGGTTTTGTCCACATGTCACCACCTCATCATTTTTCTCCATCACCTCATCCTTCATCTTTATCGCCACATCTATCCAGATGTCTATCCAGACACAGGGATCTCTCTAAGCGGTCCTGAGTATCACACTCCTCTCGCTCTGTCACCCCCAGCAACCACCAACCACTCCCCACTGTCACCCCCGGCAACCACCAACCACTCCCAACTGTCACTTCTCCTTCAAGAAATATATATATATTTTTTTAAAATCTTTATAAACAGTTTTAACAATTAACAAATTAAATTAACAAATTAAAAACATCTTAGTATACCAAATTTCAGCCCTTTCTGAGTTTTTTTCCCCACACACACTAAGAATTTAGTAGGTCAGTGTATAACTCCGCCCAGCAGGTGGCACTGCAGCAAATTTCAGCCCTTTCTGAGGTTTTTTTTCCACACACACTAAGAATTTAGTAGGTCAGTGTATAACTTCGCCCAGCAGGTGGCGCTGCAGTTTTTTGTTTTTTTTTTCACACACAGACACACGCCACTAGTCTTTTATATAGTAGATATATACAGAAGTATGTTATGTGAGGAGATATATATGTACTAATTACATGATCTCAAAGTTATCTTATTGAGTTTCATGACAACTGAGAGGAAGGATGATTGAATAGTTTTGTCTGCACTTATAATACATTGTGATTAAGTTGAGGATGGATTTGTGTTTTCATAGCGATTGTTGCACTATTATTTGATGTGGTTTTGCTTAATTCAAAAATGACTTTTTGCTTGGAAGCATTAGTGTAACAGCGGAGGCTCACTGTCTATGGTTGTCAAGATACAAGACACATTTTACAAGATTGTAAAGAAAGATGCCTCTTAAAAACATCTATAATGTGCAATGGGTGCTGTATTTATCAACTTGACAGAAAATAGTGGAAAAATATGCAACTAGTATACCAAAAAATTAAACTGTGTTTCCATTACTTTGTCTGGAATGGTACAGAACTAAAGTGGATTCAGCCAAGGCATTTCCTTTGAAGACATGTGTATTTTGAGGTGAGCACTATATTTAATAATAGCTCTAGCTGACGGTAATAGAATGAAACATGTTTTATTTGTGCCACATCTGTAGTGGAGAGGCTGGATATTTTCTGATGTGTTCTTAAGGGTCAAAGTCTGAAAGGGTTTTACAATAGAAAATAATCCATTTGAGGCAACAGCTAGCAATACCCAAATATCTTTTTAAAATCAGAAACAGTAGTTGTCTTTAAAAACATTAGAATTCCCATATAGATATAGTGTACATTAGGCAAAGAGACTTGACATGTATACATTTAGGCCCTACTGAGCAATACAGTAAATGAGATTGCTAATAATTAGTCTAACTACAGCTCATCTACATACTGGACAAGGATTGTGGAACAGCAATGTCATCTTGGTCTTTCTTTACGCTTTCTGAGAAGAGGGAGGGGCTTTTAGTGTAGACTTTTAGTCAGAATTGCACGTGTATTTTGGTTCCCTTGATAAGTGAATGCAAAGAGGAATTGGCCTTCATGGCAAACTGGTATATAAAGGTGGAGAACAGATCAACCTCCATGACATAAGAATAATTAAATTGTATACAGAATCTAATAGTTGGATGGAATAGTTGCTGGATTTGGAACAAGAAAAACTGGTAACAATGCTTTGTCAACAGCTCTAAGGTCTTAGAAACCATTAAGTTTTCCTGGCTAGTTCTTTACAGAAAGTATAGAGATATTACAGAACTATTTGGATAAATTATACCTTTTCTCATAAGGTTTTGTATTGCAGGTTTTCTACTTTCCTCTGCCTGTGGAGTCCAAGAACGGTGGGTGGTCATGATTTAACCGAAGTTTAACAGATTGTGCATTGAGAGGTTGGCCTACTTCATTTGTGTGCTTAAAAACAATATACTACAGCTGTAAAAACTTTATTTCATATGACTGGTATACAGCATAAACAGGTGAGTATAATAAATGTCCAATTTTGTTAAACTGGACAAGGTTAATAATTTCCACCCATGGAAACATAATCCTACAACCCAGTCTACAGGGTATGGGACTCATTCAGAGTTAAACATACATTTTTTTTGTGTGCGAAATACATATTTTCAGTGTGCATGAATGGCAAAAATGTTTCCGACATGTTTGTATATATTTTTTGTGTTTCTTTATATCTGGAGATGGAGAACAAACATAGGCTCTGTACAATAAGGACATATTCACACAATTTAGATGTAGATACATACTCAGATATTACTGTCAAGATGTGTATCTTTTGCAGGTCCTAATGGACAAGTGCAAATATGGCATAACAATGATGATGATAACTATTAGCAGCACTATCTAACCACTTCTAATTGGTTAATTGCTGATTGACGCCTCCAGTTGATAGTATTTAATTCATTACCATTTAAGCTGTAGTATATGTAGTTTCAGCTGTATATTTGCATTAGTTAATTGAGCTTTTTAATAGGTCTACTGTAAAAAAAGAAGTTGACATTGGATTGTTAAAGGGTAAAAAGCATAATGTTTTTATTTGATATTACCTTAATTTAATTTATTTTCATTTAGTTTAATTTTACTTGTGTTTGTGTATATATTTTTATTTGAAAATAAAATGTTTATTAATAACTCGGGACACCTCTCTCTCTTGCTCTCTTGTGTACAAATAGGGTAAAGTGACTTCTGCATTTACTGCCAACACTGTTAAGTCACATCTCTATGCTATCTCTCAACTGTCCTTACACCATATGGTGTATATAAGTATACACACTTGGTATACTGGATATACGATACTGGTTTTGAACTGGATGCATCTCAAACTGACTGAACATATGCATGGAAAAACATTTTTTATGTGCAGATTTTTCTACATATGTTAAAAATTCTAATTTGACTAACTCTAAATGAGCCCCTAAATCTTTTCCTAGGTTGTTAACAGGAGAAATAATATTTTTTAAGAAGGCATGATATTCTGAGATAAGTCCTATAGTCACAGAGATAAGTTAAAAAACAGGATGGACGAATGTGGTACAAAAGATATTTTAGAATATATAATTACAGAATTTAACAGCTCATCTGTCTGTCAAACATTCTACCTCTTTCCCTAGTAAATAAGATAAGGACCCAATTTGTTTAAGGTGAGCAAAGGTGGGGTAGTTGATCAACTGAACCCAGAGCATTGAGGTTTAAATTATTGGGTACAGGGAAAGTTTGTTTAGTTGTTTCATTTATTTGGACATTGTACTTTACAATTCGAAGGAGTTTGTAATTGTAAAGCCATTTATTTGGATTCTAAACCTGAATTTTCTGCAAGTTATTTTTTCTGCCATCCAATTGCATTCATGTGTAGTTGTTTTCAGAAGTTAGGTAGTATCATCATCATAATCATTTTTTGTATAGCGCCACTAATTCTGCAGCGCTGTACAGAGAACTCATTCACATCAGTCCCTGGAGCTTACAGTCAAAATTGCCTAATATAGACACACACTCACACACAGACAGGGAGACAGACAGACAGGGAGGGAGAGAGTAGGGTCAATTTAGATAGCAGCCAATTAACCTACCAGTATGTTTTTGGAGTGATGGAGGAAACTGGAGCACCCGGAGGAAACCCATGCAAACACAAGGAGAACATACAAACTCCACACAGATAAGGCCAAGGTTGGGAATCAAACTCATGACCCCAGTGCTGTGAGGCAGAAGTGCTAACCACTAGGCCACTGTGCTGCCCTAGTAGTCCCTGTATAAAATTATTAGCCACTGCTTCTGTAGCAACTTCCTGAGAATTCTAGAAACTTGTTATATATCTGTTTTAATCTATCTAAAAAATGTGTAGGTAGTTTCCCTTTGTTTTGCTTACAATAATGGATATTAAAACAATCCATTTGCCTAGGCTATCTATGGTTGCATAACCAATATTGATGGGGCATGAGGCTTCCCTTTCCCCTTGTCATACAAACTTGTTCTAACTTCTCTAGCTAATGTTGCCCTAGGAACTGAAAAATGAAAGTCTATTTTGGATTATAACTGGTGATGAGGGTCTTCATAAATGCATAGGGGTCATATCTAATGTTGTGGAGATCCTTGACCAGATTCCTTTGATTGGTAGGGGTCCACGGATTCATGCACAGTTAGTGGACCCCCCTGCTCTCTTGGAAACTGTCTAAGTAGGACATTAAGTTGTCTAAAGGCTCTCTTTGGACATTAATTTGTAATTAGCTAAAATAATTGTCATTCACTGAATAATACTGAATAGGACTTTTAGTTATTGTAGATACAATTTTATATAAGCACTACTGGTCTAAAATCTAAAATGCAAACACATTTGTCACTGAGTCACAAAGTTCTTCTACATTTCCTCAGTTTAAGCACCATACCTGGTTATTTAGAACATTCATTTCACTGTCGACTTTCAATGCCTTTCACACAACCATTCATTTGTCACTACTTCTCCAATTTCTCTATAGTAGCATGCTGCCTTGTATAACAGTGTTTAAAAAGACTAATTCAATAACACAATAACAATAATTTATACCAGAAATTCAGCTTAAAGCAAGATTAAATATTTGACTCTATAAATTCCTACTTCAACCTGACTCTGGACAGTCTAGGACAAACAAAGGTCAGAAGAAGAAGCTAGCTCTAGTTGTAAGATAGAACTGCCGGTTCTATCTGTGAAATTAACAAAATATGTCACCGAAGCTTTTAAGCATGTAATTGCTAATGCAATGCCCCATAATAAAAAACAAATGGAAACTGAACTAGTGTTTGGAAAATGTGTCAATATTAGTTCTCAGCTTGCATTTATCGCTGTGTTTACATGGTTCAGAGATTGCCCAACACTCTTAAAAGCCTTGCTCATATGGTTTGAACCTAATTAGTGGCACCTTTAAATATAATAAACCTTGTACATGTTAATTAACGTAATGTCAAATTGAAATTTGGATGAATACATGATGTAAGCGTTGTCAAGCAATGCAGTAATAACACTGTATATTTTGTGCAGTAAACATGCATACATGCTATAGCATGTTTTCCTTTTTTTATTAAATGCTTGCACATTAGTATGTTCTTTATCCTCAAATGAGTTGTTATTTTTATGCTTGCTGACCTCCTCCCTATTTGAGGAAATTTGCTTATAGTTCAAACAACACACGGTGTGAGATGTTTAGGAATCAGTGCACAGGCTTAGAGCAGCTAATAGCTTCCCTTGATATTCAGTGGCTCAACTGAGGCAGCCAATTAGGCATATCATGAAATTAAGATCAATATTCTCTGTTTTTAGATTAATCCTAAGGGATGGATTACATATTCTCTTCATATAACTAACTAAAGCTACTGTTACAGACTATTGGTGCAACACAATGAAACAAACCTTCATGACTTTAAGTCGAAGTTCATAAGCAACCATAGACATCCTAAGGGTATGCTTACTAAACTGCAGATTTGAAAAAGTGGAGATGTTGCCTATGGCAAGCAATCAAATTCTAGCTGTCATTTTGTAGAATGCACTAAATAAATGATAATTAGAATCAGATTGGTTGCTATAGGCAACATCTCCACTTTTTCAAACCAGCAGCTTGATACATTTACCCCTAGCTGTCATTTTATATAATGTACTAAATAAATGATAGCTAGAATCTGATTGGTTGCTATAGGCAGCATCTCCACTTTTTCAAACCAGCAGTTTAGTAAATATATCCCTTAGACTAAATTTTAGATATTATTTTATGTAAGGTGGTTTTTCCAATTTTGGACTATGGCCACTCTGGTTTCTATGAGGATGTTGTCCAACATGTGTTTAGTATGCTTGGGGATTTACTCAGAGTAGAAGTGCTACCTCTGTTGAGGACTCCATGTAATTTTAAGAACATTGTTTATCAGGGTGAAATCAACCTGTAACAAGGAGCAAATCACTGGACATTTCCAGAAAATGTGTGGTATAGTTCCTATCTCATTACACTGACACCAAAACAGTTTCAATTGAGCAGGCCACATCTTGTGTAGTGTGTCAAGGGTAAGGTAAAGTCTATTTAAAAATTTGACCTGCATCTTTTGGAGAAGCTATAGGAGGTATTAGAAATATGTTTGCATTGATGGGTCATGAACATAATATTCAAATCTTCCTATCGCAGTTGGGGAGGAGATTTATGGTGTGTTTGAGAGTAAACTAGCTTTCTATACTAAAATGACAATTTCCTTCTTTCCTCATGCCTTTAGTAAGTCTATTGAATATAAGGTCTGGTGGTAAGGTGAGAGATCTTTGAGCTTTAATTTTTCCCATTATTCAATGTTGGATTTGGAGATAATTGTAAAAATCATTAACGGGTATATTGAATTGCTCTTGTATTTTAGCAAATGGTAGGAGGGAGTCTGTGGAGAATAAGTTGGTTAATGAAATAACAGCTTTCCTATATTCATGCTGTATTTCAAGTAGTAGTATTTCACCCAGCAGATTTGCAGAATTTATATTGTTATCAGTGCCTACTGTCACATTTATGTCTTTCTATCAAATTGCAACTCCGTTTGCAACAATCATTTGTACTTGATGTTTTAAGTTTGATACATGTCTTTTGCATTACTATCCTGATACATTTATATTAAGTGTGGCAAGAATAAACCTTGGAAACCAGCCATTCTGTACTACACCAGTTACCATCTCATTACATGCATTTACACTAGCACCTGGGAATTAATTTTCTTCAAATAAAGAACAACATATTGAGGTTAGAATATTGTGACAGACAGGTCTGAGATACTTAGGGATCTGTCTAAGATCTGCTAAGGGGAATTCAGGGCATAGGGCTTCTCTATGTTCACCTATGCTTTATCAAGACTTTAGTATAACTAATGTCTTATCTGGGTAATCATTCATGCTTCCTAGTATTTAATAAGTTTGGGGATGCGCACTCTTCCTTGTTTTTATGAAGGATCATCTGCTGATATACAATTCTTGTGCTTTATTTTTCCAAATATATGTGTTCATTTTGGAGGAAAATTTGCTGAAGTATTTCTTAGGTAGTAAATATAGAATAGTGCAGATTAAGTTAATCAGGTTTGGAAACGGCATCATTTTAAATGCTGCTAATCGCTCCAACCAGGAGAACTGATAGTTTTAACAGGCCTTTGCTAAATTGGACAAATGTGCCAATGCAGGGGAGTAGGATAGGGTCATATATATCCTCCAAGTCAGCCAGGATCTGAAATCCAGAGTATGTTAGGGAGTCTCTCTTCCATGTATATTTAAAAGTAACTTGTGTTTTGGTTAGAGTACCATTGTGAATGTTAATTCGGAGAGTTTCAATTTTAGTGGCATTGAGTTTGTTCAGGGAGTCCTCACTTTAGTAATCTATAGTATAATGCATAGCCACAAACAGGGTCTCCGGGCTGGTTGCAAACAAAAGGACATCATTGGTGAATAAGCAGAGCTGATGTGACATGTTTTTTCAAGTAACACCTGAAAAGTGTGAGGAGGAACGCATTTTCTTGGCATGGGATACTATACCGAGTACAAAAATTAAAGGGCACCCTTTCCAAGTACTATTTGTGATTTAAAAGGAATCAGACAAGAAGCCATTACTAGACACTGTCACTGTAGGGTCCAAATAGAGCAAAAATAGAATTCAATATATAATTTTTAAAGCAAAATCTGGAGCACACCTCTTTTATATAAAGCCAGTGAAATAACTTTTCCGAGTCTAATGAAACAAGATATTCTCTTGGCTCCTAGTTAGCATCTCTGATAGATTGACGACCTTGAGAGTTTTATCAGATGCCTGCCTCAGGGCCCTCTTAAGAACATCTTGGGCCCCCGGGCACAGCAGTGCACCGGGGCCCCTATATATACAAAAAAAAATAATGATTATATATATGGGCCCTGCAGCCCAGGGGGGCCCGTCGGAGGCAGCAAAAAAAAACAAACCTGAAAAAATACTTACCTTGCGGTCAGCTGGCAATCTGGCTCCCTCCCTGGTCTCCTGCTCTGCAATGGATGTCGGGCGGGCGTGATGGAGGAGGAGACCATGGAGGGAGCCGATTCGCCAGCTGACCGCAAGGTAAGTATTTTCTTCTTTTTTTACAGGTTTCTTTTTTTTTGCTGCCTCCGATGGGCCCCCCTTGGCTGCAGGGCCCCCGGCACCTGCCCATTGTGCCCAATGGGAAAGACGGCCCTGGCCTGCCTGTCTGTCTGTCACAAAGCCTACCTGGTCCTATAAGTTAGGTACGATGGGGGCTGATATGATTGGCTATCAAACTAGCATATATTTTGATATCCATGTTCAATAATGCAGCAAATCTATAATTTTTTTATTCTATTGTGTTCCCAGATTCCGGGACCATAAATAGTTAGGCTTCCAAAATTTCTGACGGAAAGGAAGCAGTTTTCATAATTACATTAAAAACGTGATAATTGGGGCAATTTCTTCTGGGAAGAATATATAGAAATTATTAACAAACCCATCCTGATCATGGGCTTTGTCTTTTATAATTAGTCTATTTCTTGTTGAATCTATGGACGATTGATTGCATTAATGTCAGTTTTTGCAAGTTTAAGAAGTTTAAGACACATAAATAGTTTGAATAGAGGTTGGGGAGGGTTGAGTAGTATTAAAATCATCTTTTAAATTGTATAATTGTGCATAATATTTGGGAAACATTTTAGCTATATTTGCAGTTTTGTAGTTTTAGTGCCTTTAGTTGATATGACTGTTTAAACATATTCCTAGTTTAGCATGCCCTTAGTTTTTATGCTAAGAGTCTACCTGCTCTATTGACAGCAATGTAAATATTTTGACGTAGTCTAGTGTCAATGCTGTCTGAGTGTGTGACATAGAAAGTTTTGTAGTTAGCTTCTGATTGAGTTTCATTGTTTTTTAATGTTTTTCAAGAAGGATTACTTATTCTGTTCCTCTAGACTAGTGAATTGAGCTTCAAGATCAAGTTGTGTTTAAGTTTATTATTTTTTTAAACTATATTCCATTTAAATGACTGCATCTCTCATAGCTGTCTTAAGAGCACACCAATAGATGGAAATGACTGTATCAAAGCAATGATTCTTATAGAGACATTTTGGCTTTTGGTGAACTCAGCAAATAGGCGGGTAGTCTCCAAGTCCTTGGAGGTATGAAGAATTGATTATAACAATACTAAGTTACAGCTCCCAATGATACTTTGATAATTGTTTAAACCAGGACGAGAGACAGAGAACATAGTGTAGCTAATGTTTTGTCTTAGTTTGAAGTGAAAGCAAGGACTTAAAACAGTATAAACCATCTCCTTCTGCTACCAAAGCAGACATTCACTATGTAACACAAAACAAGATAATAATTATGTAAGTAAACATTTTAGCAATTACACAACAGGAACCCACAGTGAGTAATGCAACATTTGTTACTACAGGCTGAGTCAATCCCAAGCAAAGATAAAACGAAAGACATGCTGGCACTAGATATAACTCAGAAAATTACTTTTATCTATGGTTTATAAGTGTTCTCTACATTTGGATGGCAGGATTCTGCAAAGCGAAAGGTGGATTAATCTGTCAGCTTTCAACAGGTAGAGAGTAAAGGTTTATAAACAAATTTAAATGTAAATAAACAAACTGTCTCTGGTCTGATTCATTTAAACTTTAACAAATTTTATTGCACAGGATATCTGAGTTTAGAGGAAGGAAGATTGACCATGTCAGGCGCTGTCTTCGCTTGCTTACCTCCCAGTGAAAATGGACGCCTTCCTCTGCCCTGCATTATTGCTAGAGATGCTCACTGACCCCCGTGAAGTGGTTTTGGTTTTGGTTTTGCATCTGGATTAGCTTCGTGTTTTGGTTTTGTATCTTGTTAGAAAAATTGCTAAAATATGCTAAAATCACATAATTTTGCTCTTTTTTGATCCTACATTATTATTAACATCAAAAACACTAATTTCAAGTCATTTGCAGTCAATTTTGACCACCTCACAGGTCACATTATTATTTTCACACACTTTCGGACAATTATTGCAGCGACCTGGCTGCATGCTAAGCGACAGAGCAATGACTCAAACCATACGGCAGTTCGTACCACATCTAAGACACATTGGCACACAGCAGTGGCGGAAAAGAAAAGTCAGAAGAAAAGCCTGCAAGGCCTAGTATTTGTATTTCAGTAATGACAATTAGCAATGGAGCAATGGAGCTCTTCTTTCTGGGTGTATATAACACCATACACTTTTTTGTGCAAATTTAGAAGAAAAGCCTGCAAGGACTAGTAGTTGTATTTCTGCAATGAGAATTACCAATAGAGCTCTCTTTTCTGTGTGTTACCTATATAACACTGTAGAATTGGACTGCAGAATTAAATCAACCCTGTAAGCACTATTATTTATATTTTTCTGCAATGAGATTTAACACTGGAGCTATGGAGCTCACTCAAATGGCACTAGATTGCCATGGAGGGCAGTTTTTATAGATTCCAAAACTCCCGAGATGCGACGACGTCACAATAACATTTTGCCTCGTTTTCGAATCCGAAAAAGTGAGAAAGATCAGGGTCAAAATCGCAGCTCGATACATTTCAGGTTTCTTTTTACTAAAATCGCGGGTTATCACCCACGATTTGCCGCGATTTAAACACGCTGTCAAAATCGGACCTTGATACATTTACCCCCAGGAGTGTGTTAGACTACGCGCCTTCTAGCTCAGTAACACCAACTGATGGTAGGTGCCGTCCATCTCATCCCAATGATACGTGACACTATAATCTGGCCATGTTGAATACAGATGGTACCGGTGAACCCTCATCTAGAGAACTTTTTCAACATTTGGCTCGCCGTGTCGATCAGCAAGAGGCTAATCAAGTGCAACTCTTACAGTGTTTACAAGAGTTGGCGACTGGTATGGATACCCTACAAAGCCCTCCTTCCGCTCCAAGCTCCTCCTCTTCTCCTGCAACCTTTTCTTACACGTCCTACTCGAGTGGTCTGCGATTTCTTCCTCACGACAAATATGTTGGAGACCTGAAGAAGTGCAGGGGATTTCTTAATCAGTGTGCTATGCAGTTTGAATTATCTTCCAGAAATTTATCTTCCGAACAAGCTAAGGTAGCCTATGTGATATCCCTGCTCACAGGACAAGCTTTGGCTTGGGCCTCCCCACTTTGGGAGTGCAGTGATCTGTTGCTACAGGATTCTTCTTCCTTCATTGAGGCATTTAGGAAAGTTTTCGATGAACCAGGGCAATTTTCTTCTGCTGCTTCCAGCATCTTGAAGCTACATCAAGGTTCCGTAATGGTGGGACAGTAAGTGGATCAATTCAGAACTCTTGCCTCAGAGTTGAAATTAAATAATTAAGCTTTGGCGGCGACCTTTTGAAAGAATTGGAGGATCGTATTAAAGATGATTTAGCCTCCCGGGATGTGCCCGCTAATCTTGTTGATCTCATTTCCTTGTGTGTCAAGGTCGACATCCTCTTTCGGTAACAGGCACAGGAGAAGGATCATTCTCATCGTCCCACACCTCATCTGACAACCACTTTCCAGAACCCCACCGTGTCTCCGGAAGAACCCATGCAGATCGGACGTTCATGTTTAACATTAGAGGAGCGAGAGAGAAGATTTAAGAATCACCTGTGTCTTTACTGCACTGATCCAGGTAACATACTCACTAATTGTCCCAAAAGGCCGGCAAACGCCAGATCCTAGCTGGTTCCATGAAGGCCGGTCTAGGGGCTCAACGTTGTTCTCCCTGTTCATGTGAGAATTCTGATTTCCTTATGCCTATCTCCCTCCAAGCATTTGTTGATGCCAGGTCAGCAAGGAATTGCATCTTGGCTTCCCTGGCTTCTGAGATCAGTCTACTTCTGGAACATCTTTGTCAGTCTCTTTCACTGACAGCTGTGGACGGCAGCCGAGTGGCCAGCGGTTTCATCACTCTGTCTACTTGTCCTATCCAATTACAAGTTAGCTTAATCCACTTCGAGTGGATAATCTTTTTAGTGCTTCCACAGGCTATCAATCCCATCATCCTGGGAATTCCCTGGTTGACTGCTCACCCAAACTCAACTGGCATTGCACCCTGGTCACTTCCTGGGGGCCACACTGCACCGGGCATGTTTACGATCTATTGCTATATCCACCAGATGTCACACCTTGAAATCTACGTCTACCTTATCTCCTGAATATGAATCTTTTCGTGATGTCTTTAATAAAGCAGAAGCTGTGACACTTTCTCCACACTGTCCCAGGGCCTGCCCAACTGAACTCATGCCAGGAAAGAGAATTCCCAGAGGGAGAACTTATGCTCTTTCTCTCCCTGAAACTCGGGCCATGACTGAATATATTTCAGAGTACCTCAAATGTGGCTTCAACCGCAAGTCCTCCTCCCCTGCCGGAGCAGGGTTTTTCTTTGTCAAAAACATGGATGGAGCCTTAAGACCCTGTATTGACTACCGGCAGCTCAATGCTATCACCATCAAAAACCATTATCCCCTGCCGCTCATTTCAGAACTCTTCGATCGCATTTGTGGGGCTCGAATATTTTCTAAATTAGACCTTTGAGGGACTTAAAACTTAATAAGAATCCAGCAGGGGGACAAATGGAAAACAGCTTTCAATACAAGAGACGGTTACTATGAATACCTGGTAATTCCTTTTGGTCTCTCTAATGCCCCTGCGATGTTTCAGGAATTTGTGAATGAAATTTTTAGGGACATATTGTATCTCTCTGTAGTGATCTACTTAGACAATATATTGATTCTCTCCAAGGATCTGGAAACTCACCGGTCTCAAGTCAAGGAGGTCCTTTCTCCTCTCCGAGCTAATCGTTTATATTGCAAATTGGAGAAATGTGTTTTCGGAATTCCTAAGGTCCCTTTCTTAGGGAACATTGTCTCTGGTTCAGGGCTCACCCTGGATCCTGAAAAAGTCTCAGCCATCCTCAGGTGGGCTCAGACCCTTGGCCTAAAAGCAATCCAACAATTCATTGGGTTCGCTATCAATTATCGACACTTGATTAAAAATGTCTCCACTCTTATTTCTCATATTACCTCCATCACCAGTAAGCGGGTCGATCTTAAACTATGGTCCGCTGAAGCTCTTAATATGTTCCAAACCCTGAAGGAAGCCTTCTCCTCAGCTGCGGTGTTACGACAACCAGATTTAACTCAACCATATTATGTAGAGGTCGATGCCTCTTCTATTGGAATTGGAGCTTTCCTCTCTCAAAAGGATTTTTCTGGGAGATTTCATCCTTGTGTTTTTGTTTCAAGAGATTTTCTTCCAATGAAATCAATTACGGTGTTGAAGACAAGGAATTGTTTGCCATTAAGACCGCATTGGAAGAATGGAGACATCTTCTGGAGGGAGTGGAGCATGCGGTAATGGTTTTTACTGACCATAAGAATCTTACTTATCTGCAGTCCGCCAATGCTGCAACCCCTCATCATTCTCACCTTCCGTCCGGGCACACAAAACACCAGAGGCTTGTTCATTTGACAACACCAATTTCCAATCTCCTCCTCTGCCATTTTGAACCCACCAGCATTACGGCTCCCACAATAACTACATCAGAAAAACTCCCCGCTGGGTGCACATTTCTGGCTCCAAAATTCCATCTTACAGCTCTCAGGTGAGCTCATGACTCTAAATTTGCGCACAATGCAGGTATAAAGAAGACTTATTCCCATACCTCCAGATATCATTGGTGGCCATTCATCCGTACTGATGTGCAATAATATGTTTCAACCTGTGAGACCTGCACCCATCACAAGGTTCCCAGACAACTGCCTCAGTTCCTGAGAGACCATGGACTAGTATCTCCATGGATTGTATTTCTGACTTACCTTCCAGTCATGCATTTAACACCATTTGGGTAGTGGTGGACAGGTTCTCCAGTCTGGCACACTTTATTATTCTCAACGGTCTGCAACTTGCTCCTGTTTATCAAATAAATATTTTGCCTCCATGGCTTTCCGCGTGAAATTATTTCGGACCGCTGAGTTCAATTTATTTCTAAATTCTGGAGATCCTTATGTAAGGAGTTGGGTATTTCTTTCAAATTTTTTTGGGGTTACCACCCTCAGACCAACAGGCAGACTAAGAGAATCAATCAGGACCTGGAACGTTTCCTTAGAAGTTACTCCTCTGACAACCAAACCGAATGGAGTCATCTCCTTTTTTGGGCAGAATTCACTCACAATAATCCTACCCATGAAACCACAAATTCATCTCCATTTTTTATTTCCTATTAGTTTCACCCTACACCACCTGAAATTTCTCATCCCAGCTCCTGTCTTCTTGTTGTTCAAACATTTGTTCAGAACTTTCCACAAGTATGGTCTGTCAAAGATGTTTTATTTTGGATGAAAACAATTTATTAATATGAAAATATTTACATTGTTTTATCTTATTTCAATATATCATTTATATTTGATGTGGTTTTATTATGTCATATGTTACATTATATAAGCCTTTCGTGTGAGCTGATGAAAAAGGATATGAACAGGAATGAAGGAGTTATTCAAAGAACATATGTTTCCAATCAAGAGATTTTTGAACAAAGACTTAAACAGAATAGTTTCCATTGCATCTAGGGAAGCCGGGGGGATCAGCCAATTGTAATATGATATTTGTAAATTGTAGTACAGCCTGCTTTTATTTGAACAAAAACTATGTGTCTGGTCTGATGAAGACCAGAGTTTTCAGAGACTGAAAATGAGAGTGATAACGTTATCACAGCGCTAGCTTTTTCGTTTGTAAATAAACAATGATATCATTTTATTCTTAAAGTCACTTTTGCTGAAGGGATTATTTTATTACTTTATTAGGTCTCAAGCCAGAACCAAAATGACTGATTTGTCTCAATGTTGCAAAAGAGATGCAGATCGCCACCACAAACTTGTTCCCCTTCTACAAGTTGGCGACAGATTATGGCTTTTGAATCTGAATTTAAGGCTTCGGATCCCGACAATGAAATTGGCTCCCTACTTCAAAGGGCTTTTTTCCATCCCTCAAAAAATAAACCCAGTTACCTTTAGGCTACGTCTTCCTCCATCTCTCAAAGTACATAAAGTATTTCATGTTTATTCAGTAAAATCCCCAGTCCTGAACAAGTTTTTTAGGGTGCCAACCAAACCAGCACCAATTAAAACCGACAGGGGAGAGTAATATGAGGTCAAATGAATTGTGGACTTTCGGATCCTCAAGGGCCATCATCAATACCTCATTGATTGTAAAGGCTACAGTCCCGAAGAGAGGTTTTGGGTCAACTCTCAAGAAATTCATGCGCCCAACCTTATGGCAAAGTTTAAAAAAGAGGGAGGACTTACCTCACAAACCCTGACTAAGGGGAAAGGAGTGAGTACTGTCAGGTGCCGTCTTCCCTTGCTTATCTCCCAGTGGGGACGGACACCTTCCTCCTGATCACCGGGGACGGACACATTCCCATGATCGCTTCTCATTGCCAGGCAGCGAGACGCTATTGTCAGGCTTCCCTTCTGCCGGCCCAGGTGGCTCCTCTGCGCATGCGTGCCCATCGCTAGGCGACAGGACACGCTTCTGCCAAGCATTTCGGCAGGCAGTGGTGTTACTGACCGCCCCTTTTGGCCTCTATTTAAGGTTCATTCAGTATATTAGGTCATTACCTGTTCCAGCACCTTTTACTTACCTGTCATCTAGTTCCAGACTCCTGCTTGGCTTGACAATTCTTTGGTCCCTGTGTTCATTACTGACCCGGCTTGTTCACTATCTTTTGCCTGCTGATTTGGATCCTGATTCATACTGCTACTGACCCGGCTTGTTCACTATCCGTGCCTTTTTACTTGGATCTGGCTTGATACCTGTTACCAACCCGACTTGTTCATTTCTCTCTGTACTGCCCTCCTCACCAGCAACTGACTTGGAGGACCGCAACCTGCACGATCCTTGCAGCTGAGCCCATACTCCCTTTTGGGAGTCCCTGGAGAAAACAAGGGGGTAAATGTATCAAGGTCCGATTTTGCAAATCCAGCGATTTTCTCGGGAGAGTTGAAACTCACAGATGTATGAAGTTGAGATTTCATGCAATATCGCCAAAGTTGTGCTTCTGTCAAAATCGCTTTTTACAAAATCGCTAGAGATCAAACTCCTGATTGTTTGCCACTGCAGCTATACAAGTCTCAAATGTATGAAGCTGCGATTAAGCAAACTCATGAGAGTTTGCTTTCAAACATACCAGATACAACACGCTGCTTGCTAGCAGCGTGTTGTAAAAACACATCACTGTTACACTGCCAGTGTTTCGGCAGCTGTAAAAACTGTAAAGAATAGATAAAAGTATAAAAAAAAAAAGTGTGGGGTCCCCCCTCTATTCATGCTTAACCCTAGTGCTGCCTGACTACTGCTGGTTTCGTGAAAATTGGGGAAAATATTTTGCATGGGGTCCCCCTGATTTTCATGGAACCAGCACTACGCAAACCAGCTGGGGTCAGGGGCACTATAGCAGGGGGGACACATGGCAGGGGTCCCCCTGCCATAATGACTAACCAACCCCAGGCTGTTCAGCGCTGGGCTGGATTCCCTAGGGAATGGGGTCCGCCAAAAAAAATGAGTGCCCCCCCTAGGGACACCCAGCCCAGTGCTGATAGCACTAGGGCTCTTCCTACACCCCTGGGCGGTGGGTGTAGGGCAATAACGGCGCATGAATGGTAAAAAAAAAAAACAGACGCAATTTTGTTTTGTGGAACTACAAGTCCCAGCCAGCCAGGTTGGCAAAAATATTGTGGGCATGCTGCTACTTGTATAACTACAAGCACCAGCATACCCACGGCAGCCAGGGCATGTTGGCACTTGGAGAACCACAAGTGACACCCAGGGCTGGCTGGGATCTGTAGTTCCACAAAATAAAATGTTTACAAAATCACCACACCCTCATTAAAACCAGTAGGATTTATTAAAAATAATAAACCCACAATAAACACAAAAAACACCCTCATTTACACCATATTTTTTAATTAAAAATAATAAATTCCCTGATACTCACCAATGAAGTTTTCTCCTTTTGTCAGCAGCTTTCAATCCAAAAATGGCTGTAAACCAAGTCCAAAATAAATTTGTATCCAAAGTCCGGCTTGCCCCTGTCCCAAAGTAATTTGTACTTCCAACCGTCCATGCTTGACAAAGTCCAAAATAAATTTGTAATTCCAAAAGTTCGGCTTGCCCCTGTCCCAAAGTAATTTGTACTTTCAAAACTCCATGCTTGTAATTGTCCAAAATAAATTTGTATTTCCAAATGTCCTTGCTTGTAATCTGTTCACTTCTTCGCCCAGGGGTAGCCCATTGTTGATTGAAGTCTTCAGTTCTTCACCCAGGATGGGCCCATATTTGTAATTCCCACGAATCTTCTGTCTTGATTGCAGAAAAATAACAAATGGGAGGAGCCGCCGCAAACAGCTCCTAGCTAGCTAGGAACACCGCTACACAATGAGCTTAGCTCATTGCGCTATGTCTATTTAAAGTATTAGGTTATTTTCCCACGCTAGTGGGAATAATACTATAATACTAATAAATAGAACTATAATACTATAAATAGAACAACTGCTAAGCTAATTTCATTGCGCATCGGAGCTCCTAGCTTGTAGGAACTCCGCTAAGCAATGAACTTAGTTCATTGCATTAGGTTTATTTATGGTATTAGGGGATTTTCCCACTAGCCTGTGCTCTTTAATTAGAAGGATCTTATACAGACCCTGATCCCCACTGAGGGGGTCAAGTTGGGCTTTGAATGGAGCAATATCGTGGCAGCAGTGCCTGTTAGATAAAGGCTGCAGACTGTCAGAGCTCCATGGTGTTGAAGGCCCCAGTTATGGCAGTCAAAGTCCAGGGGTAGGTGAATCCAAAAAGTAGGAATAGGAATAAGGCACTTTGGGGTGCAAAGAACCCCAATGTGGCTGGATTTTGGAGGAGTTTAATGGGATCTCACACTCCGTGCATCTGTCCCTGATGGAAGCCGAGCCACACCCCATATCTTGACATTTTTTAATCAAAAACACGTAATTTGATATGCAGTGGATCTAGCACTGCTGTGTCTTCTGAGAGGATTTTGTTACAGGTTGCTGCATGGGGTCGAGTACAGGCCTGTTTCTGTATGTCTTGTGAGTAGAGATGGGAAATCTAGTTCATTTTGAAGATTAGTTCATTCTGATCTAGTTCACACAAAAGATTAGTTCAAAAGATTAGTTCATTTGGCTCATTTGACTCAGTAGTTTATTTCACTGATTTGACTCAGTAGTTCATTTCACTCATTTGACTCAGTAGTTCATTTCACTCATTTGACTCAGTAGTTCATTTCACTCATTTGACTCAGTAGTTCATTTAGTTGATTTAGCTCAGTTAGTTAAGTTAGATCACTAGCTCTGGAACACTACTGAGAGAAGTGATTGGAGACATAGATCTAGTCTATTACACATACTGTAGGCATATCTACTACTACCTCATTAGATGAGTTATAGTCCTGTTAAAATGATCAGAAAATGTTAATTATTTTTAATATTTTAATAAGGGCAATCACTTATACAAAAACTAGTAGTGACATGTTGAGCTCTGCAAAGTTAATTACATTTTAATTTTTATTTATTGCTTCCATAATATGCAAATGAAAAAGACCCAAAACAGGCATCATGTCACTGCGGGTGGAACAAAATGGTGCAGTTCATAAAGCCCCGCCCACTACGCCCATACCCCGTTTCAGGAACTCCCAGACGTAACCAACATAATGTTGGCAATTATGAATAATCAGCTTCTCTCATTTATCTAGCAGAGTCTATAAAATGGCAGAAAATGATTAGTTGGTATGGGCAATGTTTCCACTTTATCTCTCTTGAAGGTTTAATACATCTCCCCTGTATATATGGTAAAGTAAACAGAACTACAGTATATAGCATGCAGCACTCAGCAGTGCAGTGTGTCTTGAGTGGACAGGGAAGGGAATGTTTCCTGTGACTCATGAGCTAAATGATCTAAATGATTTAAAAGATTCAGAGAGTGAAAAGATTCAGATGAGTGAAAAAGATTCAGAGAGTGAAATGATTCAGAGACTCATATGAGTCAGAGAGTCAAATGAACTATATGAACTATTGAACTCCTGAGCCAGGAGAATGACTCATGACTCATAGTCAGTGATCAGCTCCAGAGTCTCACACAATGTCTGAGCAAAGCAGTGCCACCTTTGGTAGTTTAGAGGCACTGACTCATGAGTATTAAATGAGAGAGCTGAATAGAAATAAAAGAGCCAGTGTGAATGAGACAGTGAGCTGCTCGGCTATATCTCTAACTCCTCCCACTTGTTTTAGTTCCTGGTGAACTAATCTTTGCCAGAGCTGTGAAGTAAATGAATTATTAATCATTCGTGAACTACCCATCACTACTTGTGAACAGTGTAATATCTGTCTGACGATTTGATTTTTTGAAAGAGAAGAATGAAGCAGAGAAGCTGCAGATATTGCTTTAACGATATTATCCTATTGTCAATTTCTGGAATAAAAGCGGTATGTCCTATAACTGCATGCCATAGTATAAGTTATTGATGATAACTAATGATGTTAGAGAGTAAGAAAGATATGGTTATATTTTACAACTGTTTATACAAGTAATCACTTCATCCATGTATTATAGTCTACATATAGCATCCTAAGCATGGAATCACCCTGTAAAAGAATATAAGAATCTACCTATGACCAATAGAAATGTAAAATAGTGTAGCGTACCATTTTATTAGTCACTATTTAGTAGAAAGCAGGGCCTGCAGTTGGCTAAATTTCTAATGTCAACACAGGGCATTTTGGGCAACCTTTGGTGAGATTGGAGGGTTTATAAAACACTTTGATCCTGCTTCCTTCTAGCCATCCATGGCCCCAGCTGAGCCAGATTATGGGTGGTGGAAAGTGACTGCATGGGTTGGTCTGCATGGTCACACCCCTCCTAACCTGCCTACCAATCATCAGCTTTTGCTAAAGCTGCACCACACCCTCGGACGTGTCTATGAAGACACATCTCCCTAACTGCGTACAGCTTGGGGTGAGGCAAGAAGCAGCAGTTTTGGGCTGGAAATTTCTCGAGGGAGCCTAGATTTACGTAATGGAAAGCCTCACTGTCAAAGGGTTAGTGTGGTACAAGATGTGATCCATTTTATTAGTATGTACTCTAAAATTACCAATACATGGGTAGTATGGGCAAATTGAAAGTGACCAAAGTCAAAAGACTGAGCACTCTAGTGCATGCAGGGATCTGCTGGACAATGGCCACATGTGCCAGAGTAGGTCATTTTCTGACCTTCCTTCTGGCCTCCCAGAGCAACATTTGAAAAATTCCTTATCAGATACTAGCAGGCACTTATATCTAAAATAGCAGAAATGGCCAACAGAAATTTAAAATAGTTCTGTGCATGAATAACTTGAGAAATCAGATAAGGATCACCAGTATGCTATCTCTATCCTAAGATTATTATTAGCTGAGTGGTATAAAAAATGGTTAATCTATACTTAAGGCTTGAAATAAATGAAGTTCTAATGAAGTTTCACCTAAATCAACCTTACGATGAAACAGGATGTTTTACAGAAGTGCAATGTTCTGTGGATTCAATCTTTGAGTTTCCCTTTTGCTTTGCACTTCCACAGATTGCCAACTATTTGTGCATCTGCATTATGCTAAATTTATAGTTTTGCATGTCTATATTTTTATAAACCTGGGATGACGATGATCAATTCAATTTGCTCTGTGGTGTTGGAGTAATACTGGAGAAGAGAGTAGTGAATAGAGCACCTGAAATTTATTCAAGTGAGTTTATCGTAATTTGGTGTATCAAAGGTAATATTACTGGTTACTTATTTTTGGGCATTTTGCCACTGGCACTGTGTTAGTATTGATTTGACCTGTTGCATTTAGTAGTTCTCTTCTATAAATGCAATTATAAAGGTGTGTTCTCTGGTCTGGTACACTTACAAGTTTTACAAGTTGCTGGTCAGTTATACATATCTGTCAAAAATGAAATCATCACAGTTTCAAACTGCATGTTCACAGCATCCTGAAATTTTATTCTGCCAGCTCAGGGCACCCTACGTTTAGCTGCCTCCCAGCTGTATAAATGCTTAACAGTTGAAAGTCATAAATGTTTATTTTGATTTTACACAATTAAGCTTATATCACTATTGTACAGCTATTTATCTCTTGGCAAACTGACCAGTAGTTGATAATATAACTATTGATCAATGTGTGAAAATTTCTCTGTCCAGTTGCATTTAAAGACTCTCTTTTACAAACTTAAGAGGTGTCTGTGGGCTGGTCATCATCACTCCTTCTGGGCCTTATTAATGTATAGATGCATGTCCAATTGATTAATGTATCTTGCGTGAAATAGCTGTGCGCATGCACATAAACGGATTAGATGCCAATGAACATAATTGCATGCAATTCATGTCGGAATGCAAATTAAATTTACGACAGCATATAACTTGTGAAGGGGAACATGGGAGGGAAGGGAGGGACTAATGTAGGCAACGTACAGTAAGGGTGTGCCGTGGGTGTTCCAATGCAAAGGCAGTCGATTCAAGTCCTGGGTTTCTTGTAAGTATGCTTGGTTTCAGTCCTATCATTTGCATCAAAACTACATATATGAATGCCACTAGCCACTAGCTAGCACAGGACATGTTTATGTAACTAAGATAGACTATAAAAACACATTGTAGGCCTGACTCATTAAGGCAAGCAAATCTAATATAGATTGCTTTTTTTAATTTGGAAATACGTATTCAACTAGAAGCAGATCTGAAGAAATGACTCTTGTTGAATACAGTTCTAGGTACACTCTGCTCTGACAGACACAATACACTGCAGGATGAATCCAAAACAAAAGTGTTCACTTATTATCACCTGTTAATAATATTACAATTAATGAAAAATCATTGTTTTTAAAAATATTTTACCCCTCCACAAAATACATTTATTATGATGTAATTAATGTCTACTGTACATAAAACACATTTTTATAGTTGCTCCTGATTGCAATCACATGTTATAGCGTGCATACACATCTGTCATCACTATCAGTTGCCACTTACACCTGACATGTAGTTGGTGCAAGTGATACAACAGAAAAATACGTGCAATAGAGATGTCCAAAGCTTGAATCAGATGCATGCACTCGAGCTTAGCACCTTCTTACAGTACATTGCATACATGCATACACCCATTCCTCTCCCCATTCTGCCCATGAAATTGTAGGCTGCTATAAGTGTTCTTTGCGCTCTAAGATGAATTGGATGTTCTTGCTTTCACGTGCATATAGTCTGCTTCTAGACATGCACAGAGCCATTTTATGCAAAATATGACACATATCAGTATTTATGTTCCTTAATGAATCAGGCACTGTATATAAAATATGCATAGAAAACATCTTAATTTATATATTGAATGTAAAATAGAAAAAAAAATCTTTGAAAATTCTTATTTATATTAGTGACTTTACTGTTAATTAGAGATGAGCGGTTAGGATTTGAAAAAATCTGACAGATCTGAGATTTGGGGTTCTGAGTGACACTAAGTCATGACTTGGCTTTCCACACCAATTTCGGATCTCAAAATGAGGCAAAACCTCACCTCCAGGCAAATATTGTTGCAAAACTCACAATACCTCCCTTGTTTTCTCATATGTCATTTTGAAACATGCAGCATGTAAGGAGGATGTTAGTTGCAGTGCTCTGCTCTGAAAATAGCATTCTGGGTTAAAGAGGGACATAGAAAACAATAGTTGTGATTATTGTAAAGCAGTTCTATAGGTATAAGTCAGCTAGAATAGTTTGCTGATCAATTGGTTTAGTGGCTTAGTGGGAGTAGTGGCTTTTTTTGTTAGATAAAAGGTGCCGGAACTTGCCTCTTTCTGCCCCCTCATTTTTGTGTATCCCTCTCTTTCTGCCCCTCTTGTTTTTCTGTAGCCCTCTCTTTCTGCCCCTCATTTTTCTGTAGCCCACTCTTTCGGCCCCCTCATTTTTCTGTAACCCACTCTTTCTGCCCCCTCATTTTTCTGTAGCCCTCTCTTTCTGCGCCCTCTACCCTGCTTTCTGTAGTCTGTACTTACCTTCTATGCTTCTTTTCTCATTTCTCTGCTTGATCGCGGCTCCTCTCACTGGCAGCTCCGTGACATCACAACGCTGCCGGAGCCGGAAGCAGGACACACACTAAGGTGCGGTGCTGCACTGTAGCAGCACCACAGAGAAAAAAAAATGTTAAAAAGTTAATTAAAATTGAAATTTGAAAATCCATGGAAAAAAAGGTTCCGGAACGCCGTTCTGAGCCTTCTATGACAAAAAAAAAACACTGTATGTAGTACTAGTATATAGACTGAGTTAGATATCTTTCTGAACTAACTAGTTTATTTAGTGGAGAAAAAACAGTGTGCTTGTGCTGCATGCTAATAGTAGCAGTAGAACCCAAAATACTATTAGATTTGATTTTTATATTTAAAAATGTTGAGTTTTTCTATTGAAAGTAATCTTGTATGGGGCAGTGACATCTGTATTAAGTGGAAAAAAAGGGTGTTTGCATGTGAGAGTTTTTTCTGGGCATTTTCGACTGCATGTAGAACATTGCAGTGCCTGCAAAAAAAGTCATCTGACATGCCACCAACTGAAGCAAGCCCATTCGTGAAGCTTTCAAATACCTTTTTTTACTTAGGTGGTTGTATATGCTATGATTACGGTAGATGTGGGCCATAATGCTCCCCTTGTGAATCAAACAATGGGACTTGTAAGGTGGGGTGCATGTATGTAAGGATAAAAGATTTACTTAATTAGCTAAAATAATCAGCAAAAAAATGTAGAGTATGGAGTGTAAGGTAAAAGAGATAAAAATGTTGAAAAGCAGCGCACACACTAAATTTGGGACGTTAGACAGCATGCAGCACGGAGAGTGAAGAGGTAGTAACAATCAAATGTCATTAGATGGACAGAGGCAACAATAGATATTGAGACAAGTAAATAACCAATTGTAAAATGCTACGTAATTTTCTGTCACTATATAAATAAATGATGACGATAGACAAAGGTGGCCTGCACTCAAGCTATCTTCAAAGACTAGTACTATGCTCTTCTCGATGGGTAGAGCATTCAACAGTTGCCAAGAGCCGAACTACCTAATACCTTGTTTTGTATAAGTGGTTGTTTATGCTATGATTACGATAGATGTGGGTCGTAACTCTGCCCTTGTGAATCAAACATGTCTATCTCAATTTATCCTTTTGGGTAAGCTCAAGTGTAGTATCTGACCTAGCATGATTGCTTTGTGATGCCCTGAATGGGCAGATCTTCTTGGTCTGATGCCGACAGGCCGGTGGTGTTTGGAGCCTGAGGTGCCTGTGCCTCTGGGGGACAGTGACCTTAGGTGACCTGAAAATGCAGTGGTGGCGAGAGTGGAACCCTCACCTTGCATGCCGTTGGGTAAAGGGGACAGCCTGAGACTTGCTGGAGTGGCGGTCCCTAAGACCCATGTATAGTATATAAATATGGAAATTATAAATAACACAACCCAACAAAAAAAAGTTTACTAGCTAAGGATATTTGAACAAATTTAGGGTATTTTTATGGTTGCTGAATTAAAAAATGAATGCCATTTTTTCAAATTGGCTCTAGTTATTGAGAAAATGAATACCATCAATTATTAGGAAACTTAGCTATAATACGTGCATATGGGAATCTACCAGAACATTTTAGAAGGTGAGACATGCATATTATAGTTGTTTTCTCCACAATCATTCTAGAATATTCCCCTACATATATAAATGATCGGCCATCCAACCAATAGTTAGTTGCCAGTTGAGTGGTTCACATTTTTGATTCTCGCCAATGTAATATTTGTATACATATAATTAGTGTAAATAAGTAAAGTTGTATATGGAGTAATTGCTGTGACAATTTGTATATATAGAGTATTTCAAGTAAAAATAAAGTCAATTGTTTGACAGAGAAACAAATCATTCTCCCAACATTCCATATGAAGCTCCATATGAAGCTAAGACTAATTAAACAATTTGTTAATGGCTTACACATTTATGGCGATTGCTTCACATACATTTGTAGATTGTTCCCTGGACTAAGTATGGAAAAACTAAAAGCTGGAATCTTTGCTGGAACTCAAATTCATAAACTTATGAACGATTCAAATTTCACAACATTTTTGAATGGTGCTAAAGCCTGGTGCCTTAGAACTTCTTGGGTAACCACAAAGCAGACAATTATGAAGAACTGGTGCAAAACATGCTCACAAATTTTAATAATTTGGGTACTAAAATGAGCATAAAAGTACACTTTCTCCATAGCCACTTTACACAGATTTCCAGAAAATCTTGGTGATTTTAATGAGGAACAAGGGGAGAGGTTGCATCAAGATATAAAGATGGTGGAGGAAAGGTATCAAGGCACATGGGACAGACACCTGATGGCAGACTTTTGCTGGAGCCTCCAACGTGACTATCCTTATAACCCACCAAAAAGAAAATAGTGCAAACGGTATTTTACTATGCATTAATTGTAATCAGCTTGCTATGTTTATCTGTTATTAGACCGAATAAAATGTCATTATGTATTTTACATGTTTACTTTTGTATGATTTGAGACAATTTCAATGTGATTTATAAGTAGACTGCCTGACATAACATTTTTGCCATTTTACATTTTAAATGGGGTACAATTATCTCAAAAATTAGAGCCAATCTAGCAAATTCAATGACATAATCTGAATCAGCACCAAAAAGTTAGCCCAAAATCACTCTACTATGATTGGCAATAAAATGAGTGTTGACCAGTGTAACATATATATGTTCAGATAGGCCAATAGTTGGCCTTCCCACACAAATAAGTGTAAATAACTGACATTGATGCAGATTTGGTTGCCAAAACATCTGTCTTAACAAGACAATGCAAATGAAAGTCGACATTCTGAGAAATTAAGTGGACAGCATTTGGCAAAAAATACATGCACAGATGGAGATATGATGACTGTTGATTTACATTATGTGATGGAGTTAGAGAACTATATTGAATCAGAAAAAGCAAATGTAATGATGTCAGATTTACAAAATCTTTCATTAAGACGAGAGTGGACACAAGACAAGACAACTATGCACAATGGCATTAGTAGACAATTAAAAGATGATGAGAGGGCATAGTGTTACATGTTGCAAGTCAAGATGACATTGTCCTTGGGTACAACCAGCCACCCATATGCAAGGGAGGGCTGGCAGACTTTGGCCCAGGGGGCAAGCACACCGCACTGGCCCATAAGTAGCGGCCCATCCTTAAAGGGTAGTTTTTGGTACAATATATATTTATCTATATAAAAAGAGGCTATTTTAGTGTTGCTCAATCCATATATATGTTTTTATGCCCATGCCCAGAGCTGGATTAAGCCTCTGGGGGGCCTGGGCACTTTAGACACGCCCTATGATGTAACATGGTTATCATTTTAGACAAATACACAGGCAATACTGTGCTACTGTTAGGTGTACACAGTTCTGCCTTCACAAGCAGTACACAGTGAAGCGGGACATACCTCCCAACTGTCCTAAGCGAAACAGTCACCCAAATTCAGGACTGCCCCACTAGATTCAGGACAGCTGGCAGACTGTTTTGCTCTCTCCTACCTGTTGATAAACACTGCAGCGCTCAGCCAACCTCCAACACCTCCCAAAATAAGTAAACTCACTTATGCTTGTAAAATGATTCATATACACAGACAGTGTCCACATATAGAATAGTCCTCAAATGTGTTCTGCTCTACTCCGTATCGACTTTTGTAGCCTGTCATGTATTCACACCTCTCCGATAACACTCCCTTTCCATATAAATCAAAGAAACAACTGTGAGTCTTCAAGCCAAGTAAACCAAAAACTCTAACATCCGTTACTCACATATATGGTTATGAAGGTCCAATTCCGTCCGGTACCAAAACCCTGTCACTGTAAGGTCCCAGTCTCCGCAGGGTATTGTATGCAGTGCCCACAATCCCTTAGGCGATAACGTCCAGTGTTCTAAACGATGTGAGTCTGCAGAGTTCTGATGATCTCCTTGTAATTACCCCTCGTTCTATTCGACGGAGTAAGGAGGCGGGATTCAAACTCAAAATAACTTTATTCCATTCTGTTATAATGACAGCTACACGCTGCAATAGTACAGTGTCCAGTTCAAAAAACACTGACAGTCTTCAATATACACCTCTACGCGTTTCGTTCTGTTAAAGAACTTTTTCAAGAGTAATATTAAACGTGAGGGAAGATATGTTATATACTTTCTACTTAAGTGGTAAACTCTCTTGATAGGTTGTTTACAATGGTATCCATCTGGACACCCATAATGATGTTATTAACCCTTCCTTTCCATTTTAGTATATATATAAAAAGCATTCTTAAAAGAAATCTATAATATAAATGTCTAGTGGCGTGTGTTAGTCTATCTGTGTGTGTGTGGAAAAAATAAAACCAAGCTGCAGCGCCACCTGCTGGGCGGAATTATACACTGACCTACTAAATTCTTAGTGCGTGTAAAAAAAAAATTCAGAAAGGGCTGAAATTTGGTATACTAAGATGTTTTTAATTTGTTAATTTAATTTGTTAATTGTTAAAAGTGTTTATATAGATTTAAAAAATATATATATATATTTCTTGAAGGAGAAGTAACAGTTGGGAGTGGTTGGTGGTTGCCAGGGGTGACAGTGGGGAGTGGTTGGTGGTTGAGGCCTGGGCTATGGCCTAAATGCATGACAAGAACCTTTTTAACACCTTATGTAGCTTGATTTGACTAGAATGCATGAGTATCATGCACGGGTTAACTTGTTATATATAAACCCACAAATTAAAATAATGAACATTCACAATATTAAAATCTACAATAAAATTAAACAATGTTAAAATTATAACATCAAATAGTTGTCCTATTTTACCTAAAATGTGTATATAGTTGTAATAATAATCACATTTATACATCAACTAAAATCTCTTTCCACTATAAAAATCTTTACTCTAATGCGTGGTCACAATGGGACCTATATATGTATATACAAGTTAACCCGTGCATGATCCTCATGCATTCTAGTCAAATCAAGCTACTTAAGGTGTTTAAAAGGTTCTTGTCATGCATTTGGGCCTAGCCCAGGCCTCCTCAGGGGAAGAGCGTTACTTCCCGACGTAAGGGCCCTTTTTTAACGTGGTTTTGTCCACATGTAACCACCTCATCATTTTTCTCCATCACCTCATCCTTCATCTTCATCGCCACATCCTTCATCAAGCTACTTAAGGTGTTAAAGACTCCCCATTATCACCCCCGGCAACCACCAACAACTCCCAACTATCACTTCTCCTTCAAGAAATATATAGGTCAGTGTATAACTCTGCCCAGCAGGTGGCGCTGCAGCTTGTTTTTTTTTTCCCACACACGCCACTAGGCATTTATATAGTAGATTATTTTTAGATTAAATGTATCCAAAAACACAAACTTACATTACCTTAACCTTCTTAAATATTCCGTAACTCAATTAGCTTTCTAAAAATTACCACTACACTCTAAAACTTCCGCTTCGAATTTAGCTTAATTAGACTTCAGACTGTCCAAAAGGACATACACACATCCCATAAGTAAGAATAGAATATCGAATAACACCCTAATCAGTTAATATATTTAATAGATGTTAATTATTATAATGTTGACTTTAGTTCTAGATCAATATTTAAACCAGTTGGCGCTAAAGTATGAAGTTCATACATCCACCTGACTTCTTTTTTGTTAATCACGTTCAAAAAGTTACCCCCTTTGTTTTACAGAAGTAATAGCCATAAATTGGAGGCCTGTGGGATCACAGTTGTGATGTTCGCAGAAGTGCTTGGAGACACTATGTAGTGGGAAGCCATCTAATATATAAAAGAGAAAATTTGTCCTTCTGTCCTTCTGTCTGTCTTTCTATACAAATCCACATTTTCAAGCGAAGATCATGAAATTTTGCATACGAGTGTATTAAAACATGACGGAGGCAACTAAAAAAATGTAAAATTGAAATTCATTACGGGGTTGGGGTGGCGAGGGGGGTAACACCTAAAAATCATCGAAAACGACCATAACTCTGGAATGTCTGGAACAATTTACACCAAACCTGGTACACATATGACTTACAGTCTGACAACAAATATTGTGGGGGCAAGACACCCCTAGCACTCCTAAGGGTGGGGGTGGCGAGGGGTGTAACACCTAAAAATCATCGAAAACGACCATAACTCTGGAATGTCTGGAACAATGTCTTGGAATAAGTTCCAAAAAAAGGGGAAATATATTTTTTCTGGATGCACCCGGAGGAACAGGTAAGACGTTTCTCATCAAGTTGTTACCTGCTAAAATTCGAGTACATTCCAAGATAGCTATTGCTGTGCCCTCTTCTGGAATTGCTGCAACTTTGCTCCCTGGTGGAAGAACAGCACATTCAGCTTTCAAGTTACCGCTTAATCTGGCCCAAAGTGAAAACTCCCGTCTGCAATATCACTAAACGAACAGAAAAAGCTCAGATTCTGCAGGAATGTCAGGTCATTGTATGGGATGAATGCACCATGTCACACAAAAATGCTTTACAGGTCCTCAATCAAACACTTCAATTTTTAAGAGGCAATGATTTACCAATGGGTGGAGTCACTGTTGTATTGGCTGGAGATTTTCGACAAACATTGCCGGTCATTCCAAAAGGAACAATGGCGGATGAAATTAATGCATGCCTTAAATCATCACATCTTTGGAGGCATGTTCGCACTTTGCGACTAACCACAAATATTGAGAGTTTCTCTGCATGGCAACACAATGGACGGTCAGTTTGCTGATCATTTGTTAAATATTGGGAATGGCTTCATCCAGTAACTGGTCTCTTCAAACTCAGAGAAACACTTTGTAACACAGTTGTGTCTGTTGAAGAACTCAAGGCAAAAGTATTTCCAAATATTCAACAACATTTTACAGAGCATAAGTGGCTTTGCGAACGTGCGATTCTTGCACCAAAAAATAATTGTGTAAACAACATCAACTTAAAGATTCAAGAAGAGTTGCCTGGAGAAGCCATATTATACAAATCAATAGATACCATTGTTGAAGAAAATTAGGCTGTGCACTATCCTACTGAATTTTTAAACTCTTTAGAACCTCCCGGAATGCCACCGCATAACCTGGTACTGAAGATTGAATCACCCATTATGCTTCTCAGAAATTTAAATCCTCCAAGACTTTGTAACGGTACAAGATTAGTAGTCCAAAAGCTCCATTCTCATGTCATTGAAGCAACTATTTTGATAGGCTGTGCAAAAGGTGACAATGCTTTCATTCCACGCATACCTCTCATTCCATCTGATATGCCATTTCAATTTAAGCGTCTACAATTTCCAGTTCGTTTAGCTTTTGCCATGTCTATCAATAAGGCCCAAAGACAATCTTTACATGTACCTGGAGTCAACTTGAAATAACCTTGCTTTTCTCATGGACAGTTTTACGTTGTGTGCTCAAGAGTTGGATCACCAAGAAATTTGTATGTATTTGCCCCAAATGAAGAAACGAGAAATATAGTTTATCAAGCTGTTTTGAAGTAATTGTTTATCGGTTCGTTCCATCATATACAGTTCAAATACAGTTTGACATTTTCACTTTTCCCCTTCTACTGCTCCAATTTTAACATGATATTTACATGTATGTTTAAAATTTAGATTGATTTTTGTAAATAAACATTCTTTAAATCCCGGGCAACGCTGGGTATTCTGCTAGTTCTTAATATTTCTAATGTGCTCACTTATTCTCACTTTCAATTTTTGCACTGTTCGTCCCACATATTGAATCTTACACGGGCATTCTAATATATATTTGACATTCTTTGAATCGCATGTCAATCTTAAAGAAACAACCCACGATAGGCAAGACTAGAAACAGTTTTGCAAAAAAGTGGCAACAGACATTAAATACATGCTCAATCACATTAATGAATATTCTGGTTGATGAACAAGAAATAGCGTTAGAACTAATCATGAAGGAAATTGTAGAGGTAGATACTCAATTATAGAAATACCATTTGAATGAGGAATTCATTATACTTATGGAGAAAAAAGATTGGCTATATAGAACAGCAAAAAATTATACTTAAAAAACAGAATAAGGTATATAGAGACTGTAAAAGCGGATCTAAGGTGGGTGATAAATGTAGTAAAGTGAATAAGAGTGGGAACAAACATCTAATAAAGCGGAAGAATAACTGTGTTACTGATAAAAATAACAAAAGGTTATCAAGTACAATACTGGTTAAAGATAGAATACAAACTAAGGCCCCCAAAAAAGACTATTTCTATCAGAAATTAGGCTACACATATCAGGAATACATGAGTCTGTTGTACTCTAATATTGATCTTTTAAAGAAATCAAGGAAAGAAGGAAGTTGTAAATATAAAGAAACATCTAAATCTAATAGAAAAGAAATGTGTATATATAATGAAACATCAGTGGAAGAAATGGACTCTTATTCTTTCTCAGTGTACAATAGTACGGGGACGGATGAAGATTACCAAAATTTAGCATTACATTCGTTAGAATTAGGGTGGTTACAAGGTAACTCACAAAATATAATCAATACTACAAAAATAAATGAACTAAATTTAGACACTGTGGACTCTGAGGAGTCGGTACAGGGCCTGAGGGACAATCAAATTGGAGGTAATGACATACTAGAGACTGATGGTAATTTAGAAGATATTGAGACAGATATGGTTACTGTGATACAGTTGTTTCTTTGATTTATATGGAACGGGAGTGTTATAGGAGAGGTGTGAATACATGCCAGGCTACAAAAGTCGATACGGAGTAGAGCAGAACATATTTGAGGACTATTCTACATGTGGACACTGTCTATGTATATGAATCATTTTACAAGCATAAGTGAGTTTACTTATTTTGGGAGGTGTTGGAGATTGGCTGAGTGCTACAGTGTTTATCAATTTGTATGTATTTAGGAGGGTGGGATCTCCTATGCAGCTGCATGTCAATTCTTCTATAAGTAGATAGAGTTAGTGCGCAGAGGTCACATTTGTTATTTGCTCTCTCCTACCTGTTCTTGTCACTGTCACCACTTCTGGCTGCAATTTTCTTTAGCTCATTTGCTGCTTGTCTGGATCCTGGAATATTGGAGGCCCTATTTGGAGAAAAAAATGGGTACATGAAATTTAGAAAACTCCAACCAATAATAGTATCTACATTTGATAAATAGACCTATTTCCCTCCAACTAACCCTGACATTAAATTTAACAGTATTCCCATTTAATAAATAAACCTATTTCCCTCCCACCAAACAGCCCCAGGAATAAATTAAATAGCATTTATGTTTAATAAATATAACCATTTCCCACAACCATACCAGGCATTAAATAATTCATAACCACTTTAAATAAATAGACCTCATTTTCCCCATACATTCAATTAATAGATCACCAACCACATCAGCAATAAATTAAAGGTCCAATCACACCATCTTAACTTCATAGGCCCCACTATTAAATTAAATTGCCCCACCATCAACACAAATAAAATAGCAATACACACACACACACACACAATACACTGGCCCCTTACACACACACAGACAGTATATATGCCCCTCACACACACACGCACACACACACACACACACACACAGACAGTATATATGTCCCTCACACACACAGACAGTATATATGCTCCTCAAACATACACACACACACACACACACACACACACACACACACACACACACACACTATATATGCTCCTCACACACACACACACAGTATATATGCTCCTCTCACACACACACAGTATATATGCTCCTCACACACACAGACAGTATATATATATATGCCACACACACACAGACAGTATATATGCTCCTTACACACACACACACACACACACACACACACACACACACACACACACAGTATATATGCTCCTCACACACACACAGACAGTATATATGTCACACACACAGACAGTATATATGTCACACACACAGACAGTATATATGCTCCTCACACACACACACACACAGACAGTATATATGCTCCTCCCACACAGACAGTATATATGCTCCTTCCACACACACAGACAGTATATATGCTCCTCCCACACACACAGACAGTATATATGCTCCTCCCACACACACAGACAGTATATATGCTCCTCACACACACACACACACACACACACAGACAGTATATATGCTCCTCACACACAAAGACAGTATATATGCTCCTCACACACACAGACAGTATATATGCCCCTCCCACACAGACAGTATATATGCTCCTCACACGCACAAACAGTATATATGCCCCTCACACACACAGACAGTATATATGCTCCTCACATACACAGACAGTATATATGCTCCTCACACACACAGAAAGTATATATGTCACACACACACACACACTATTAATATAACCCCCCACCGCACTTACCTTTCTCCATCCGCTCCGCGCGCTCCGCACTTCTCATTCTTCCGACAGGGGACAGCACCAATCATATGGTGCGCATCCCATGTGACAGAAGAATTCTCAGTGATAGGCAGAATGCTTGACCTATCACTGAGCTGGAGGGGGGCAGGCCCGAAACACACTTTTTCTGACTGGCCCAGGGGACACATGCCCCCATGCCCCCCGGACCAGCCCGCCCCTACCCCTATGTTGCAAAGGACATGCACATAATTTAACAACACAAACACTTCAGTGACAGGGACTGCCAGTTTTGTGGCTGAAGTGATTATTTTGTTTAAACCCACACAAAAGTCAACATATTGGTTGCTGAACTGGAGAATAGGGATGTTAACAAATTAATCATGGGCATTTTGGATAACAGTGGTCACTGGTCACCCTCCTCAATGGTGACAAATGACAATGTTATCCTCACCCTCATCAGAGATCAATTACTATTTCATTAAAAAAAAGAAGATACATCAAGTTGGTAACTGTTAGAGAGCATGTGTGACACATTGTAAAGGCTCAACAGCAATATATTGGAGAAGGTCAGCAGCAATACTTTGGCCAAAATTGGAGAAAATTTAGTTAGTTGTGAAGAGATCATTAGAAAATAAACTGTAAATGTTGTTAATGCTATAAATAGTAATATAGGAACAAAAACAGCTCCAAATCACAAAATTTTACCTAATTTACACAATTTTTAATTAAATCCAGTTCCAAAACCAAAGATTTTTAAATCCAGATCCAAAACCAAAACCTTTCATGATTTTTGGACAAAACCTGAAACAAATCCAAAAATCAAAGTGCCTGATTCATTAAGGAGAGCAAAGCCTAAAAAAGGAGTAACTTTGCACCTGGGCAAAACCATTTTGCATTGGAGAGGGATGTACATTTAAAATTTGGGGACAGATTTATAGTTTGGGTAGGGCATGTCCTAGATCACCTTTAAATTTCAGTGTAAATTTGCACCCATTGCATTGTAACATGGTTTGTCCTGGTTGAACATTTACTCATTATTTTTTGGCTTACTCTCCTTACTTGACTTAGGCCCAACGACGTTTTAGAACCAAAACCACATCAAAAAGCAAAATATGGAGGCCTGCAGACGTCTCTGTTAATAGTTGTTCATTTAGTTTATACTCCAGGATCTGCCTCCGGGATGCTGCTGTTACGGTTCTCAAGAGTTTTCTATCAGTCAGTATTAGTGCTGGCTTTCTTAAGGCGCGGAGTCTAACAAACCCCCCGGTTTTCACCAAGAACCGCCGCAAGGTGGCATGGACTTTGCTGCCAGGTGTCCGCAGGTCACGTTCCCTAGGTTAGCCCACTGATGTGATAGGAGACAGATTGTTGGTAAGAGGTCCGGCAGAAAAGGGGAATAGACTCTGTAGAGGTAGTGTAGCAATGCACAGAGGAGCAGGATCTGTAGCTGAAGAAACACAGCACATGCAGAAGAACCCTAGCCGTATGCAGTGGAACTCCGGTTCAGATACACAGGAGAGCAGGCAGAAGCGTAGTCGAAAAGGATAGCCGGGTCAGATACACAGGTTCACAGGCAGCAGAGTAGTCAAAGGAGAGCCGGGTCGGATACACAGGAAAACACCAGAATGCAGCACAGGATACACAAGGAGAGCCAGATGCTAAGTGGTAGCTTGTTGCTCTGAAAAAGCTGTAGTGTTCAGGTGAGCTTAATATAGTCTGTAGATTGTAAAAGCCACCTCCCAGCCACAATCATGTGACCACCCAAACCAGGAAGTGCTGCTGCACACAGAGGCAGGAAAATCAGCAGCTCGAAAGCAAGTAAGTTTGTGTCAGCTGCCTTGTCTCCTGCAGTTCTTGTATGTTTGGACTCATTATTTGTATTAGGTCTGCAGTACCTATGGCATACCAGAGGTGCTGCTGTCTTATTATTGAACTTTCCACCTTTCCGGAAGGAGTTAACCTCCTTCCCTAATTAGCACCCACACCAGTTCCACTGCCTTTATAAGAATGCCTCTTTCAGTAATTTGTGTTGTCTTTGCCTGTTTCTGCTGGTTCTTCAGTGTAATCCTGTATCCTGTTCCTGTTTGGTTTGGTTACCTATATTGACCCCTACTTGTTCCTTGATTTGCTGCTTATCTTCTGACACAGACCCCGGCTTCATTTTTGACTATGCTCATTCTCTGGTACCTTTGGGCTCTCATGGCTTTTATGTCCTTGGCTTGATTGACCGTCCTCTATTCTGACACCCATGGATTGATCCAGTGCCTCATGCCTCCTGGCAAAATCTCAGGTCCTGACTACCTTGGTTCATACAGTGCCTCATGCCTCCTATGTGAACCAGTTTTCCGGCCATAAATGGTTCTTCCAGTGCCTTGTGCCTCCTGAGTAAACCAGGTATCCTGCATCTGTGGTTCATCCAGTGCAACGTGCCTCTTGAGTAAACCAAGACACCTGCTATGCCTGGTTCATCCAGTGGCTCATGCCTCCTGAGTAAGCCAGGGGTATCCTGCCATTTTCTGCTTCTGAAGCCTCTGTGCTAACTCTGGCAATCTGGCTACTCTGTACTGTATCTAGGAACTGTGTTACCATTTGTGACTTCCAGAGTTATTCAAGCTATAATTGCCAGTCCTGCTGTTTGTATCTGCTGCCTTGAACTGAGTTGCTATTTATCAATACCGCACCATAATTTTCTGTGCATTTATGCCTTATTTAAACCTCTTTGCTCATTCTACAATTCTCTCCGTGGTATTATCACTAGGAATCCGGACACAATATTTTTTTGTATGTGTTCTGATGTGATCTTATATAGAACATATGCTTGCACATATACTGCAGTCTATTATGTCTGTCTATGTAAGGCAAGTACCATTTAGGATGAGCCTACTTACACCCAAATTCAAATTGAAACACATCTTGACAACAACTTCAATCTGAAAACTGTTGGAGCTATGCTCGAGTTCTGTGCTCTATGCAATTTAGTAGTACAGTCAATTATTACATATAACAGCTGAAATTCATACAATGCTTTATGATTTCGATTTTGCCTCAAAGAGGAATTACAGTATTGGTTATTCATTTTTGGCTAGTGGCTAAAACCTGTCGATCACTGAGTATTGTTCTATCCTTGTTTTGTGAAATTCATAATTATCTATATTTTTAATTATTATTTAATTAATAATGGATACTGGACAGTAGTTGTTTCAGCACCATCTTTCAAAAAAATGTTTTTCTTTGCTATATTAATTAATAAAATAAATATAATATGGTAAAACTCAGACCATAATATGGGTGTTAAGAAAAATCATCGACTAAAGTTTAAGCAATCACTCTCAAAGCTGGGATGCAGTTGCTGTACTGCTATCTGTACTGCTATCTTGGGCACTTGTAGCAGAAATCCAACTAATTTAGGTGAAATTAATTATGAGGGAAATAGTCATGCTGAAATGAACTACACACATTGCATAAAACAAGCAACTGAACATATTGCTCTAACAGAGTGTCGCTGTTGTGGTTTTGGTTTTGCAAAACCGCCATTGCGTGTTTTGGTTTTGGTTTTGTTTGGTTGTGTTTTGCTATTTTGTTGGAAAATCAATGTTTTTGGGCATAAAATAACCAAATTTAGTGCTCCACCTGTTTCATGTGTAAGTAATGTAATTATAAAGCTAATAAATTAGCAAAAAAACAGTTTAATTCCTGGTAGGTTGGCCTTCATTAATTCTACACACAAACCAGATTGTCTTCCTCTCCATCTATGTATATTGGCAATGCAGCCATCGTCTTTAGGTGTATATTACACCCTACACTTATAGTTAAATATGTAAAGAAATTGACAAAGGCAGTTTGGTTTCTGTCTCTATAGGCCCCCCTCCACTTGTAGAAAATACAAAAAAAAAGTCAGTCGTTATAGACTGTACAATATTATCTGAAATGGACAAAGGCAGTTTGGGGTCAGTCTGTGTATGACACCCTACCCATAATGAGAAATTGCCAAAACAGCAACCTTTCAAGACGGTACGTGATATGGAAATGGCCCAAGTCCCTTTCCTCTTTGGGGGTAGATTGCTCCCTAAACTAAAATAGAAAGTTTTAAAAAGATGTTATCGTCATCATCTGGAGCTTCATCCTCACCCTTATCAGTGTGTACGTCATCATCACAGACTATCAATTCATCGCCGCTTGAATCCGCCATTAGAGAACAGTCAGCGCTTGGATGTCATTGATGGTGAAGGCCTTCCTCGTGGAAGATGTAGTTCATTTTTATAAACATCATTTTCTCCACATTTTTGGGAAGTAACATTCTACGGCGATCACTGACTTAGTTCCCGGCTGTGCTGAACACTCGTTCAGAGTACACACTGAAGGGTGGGCAGCACCTCACGGTTATTTCGTAGGAAGCTCTGCACCACCAAGTTGATGGTGTGAGCAAAACAGGGAATGTGCTGGAAATCACCCAGCTCTAATGCTCGCACTATATTGTTGGCGTTATCAGAAATGACATATCCTGGGAAGAGTCCAAGTGGTATAAGCCATGTATTAATCACATCTCTTAGTTTGCGTAACAAATTGTCAGCTCAATGCCTGTTAGTGAAGCTGGTGATACAAAGAGTGGCCTGCCTGTGTCAAATGTTACGTAGTGGTGTACATGCTGCTGCTGTTCCTGCTGGTGAAGGTGAATGACCAACCCAGTGGGCTGTCACAGTCATATAGTCTTTAGTTTGACCACTTCCACATGTCCACATATCTGTGGTTAAGTGGACAGTGGGCAGAATGGCATTTTTCAGTGCAATCTCTACATTTTTATACACTTTTTGGTATATTTGTGGAATAGCTTTATGGGAAAAATGGTGTCGCGATGGAATTCAGTAATGCGGACACAAAGCCTCAATTAACTGTGAAAAACCAGCTGCATTTATTGTGGAGATTGGACGCAGATCTAACACTAACATGGCAGCCATGGCGTTTGTGATTCGCTTGGCAACTGGGTGACTGCTGTCATATTTGCTTCCCCTAGCAAATGATTGTTTCACAGTTAATTGCTGAAATGTAGAACTGCTCATTTTCTTGACCTGCCTCTGGGCTGACGATTCACCCCCAGCAGCAGCAACAGCAGCAGCAGTGGGACTAAAGTTTTCTTCAGAGGAATCAATTATAGTGCAGGAGTCATCCTGCCTTAATAAGTGGGATGCAGGGCTAACTCCGAGCGCTACTAAGGATATTGATGAGGATGGTGTGGTGGGTGTATTTTGTAGCCGTCGGGATGTCGGTGACCGGAGGGTCCTAGCTGATGATGGAGTGCTCACAGGTGTGAGCTTATATAAATATGAGTATTTATTGATGTGATTGTATATGGGATATACTTATATAATAAAATGCTCCTTACAGTCAAATAATCATCAGAGGTCTGAGTCAACATATAAGCTCATTACCTTATAAATTGTGTCAATTATAATCATATGACCATTGGTTCCAATCAAGATAACTATAGTACACACAGCATACATTTTCAGTTGCAATGGTATCTTAGGTAGTCAAATATAATTAGAATAGGAGTGACTATTATATACTGATTATCTTTATATATATTGATAATAAGTAGCAGGGCATAGCAATTCAATTTGCTATTTTAATTCACTTTAGTCACTTAAATATTTTGCTATTCAATTAGGAGGTATATTTTAAGTATATTAATAAAGTAAAAGTTTTTTTATTTTTAACAAGAAGATCGCTGAGTGCCTTCCAATACACAATTCTTCCTATCCTCTTCATGCTTCAATAATAGCTATCTGTGTAATAGTGCACCACCCAGTAAATTATTCCAACATTTATAATTATATTTTGATACTGGAATAGCGATACCTAGTGCAGTGGTACCCTCCTTTTCAGGAATCATGTTTGTATTAGCATAAATATGCACGGCATACAATAGCATAAGTTGAACAAAGGCACAAGACCAATAGATGCAAATAAACTGTGAGAGGTTGAAAGTTCATAATATTAAATCACTGTAGATTCAATTTATTTAATAAATCCTATTGCAAAAAAAATTGTGAAACAGGGAAGGGAGGAGAAGAAGAAAAAAAATAAATCCAAGAATATACAATATAGAACAGAGTCTGAGAGTACAGACAAGTTTATCCTTAGCTGCGTTCTTAGTTGCACACTTTCTCTCCCCTAATTCCCTAGAATTTTTTTTTGTTGTTGTTTTATTTTTATTTTATATTTTGGTTAAGATATAGGAGGGGGAGAGAGGAGGAGAAAGAGAGAGAGAAGGAATGAAGAAGAGGAGGGAGAGAGAAGAGAAAGAAGAAAGGTTCAATGTAATCCCCAAGGAGGGGGCGACCCGTGCAACCCACCTTCAGGGGGCAGCGTGTCTCAGAAGAGATGCTAATGGATAGGATGAGGAAAGAGTTGGTGTCCACCTTCATGGTGAACTGGGGATAAATTAGTAACAGAGAAAGACCAAATCTAGAGGGGGCGATGATACAGGGGGTTAAAAGAACGAAATGAGGAGGAGAAACAAGTTACTGAATGGCAGGCATAGGGGACTGGTGAAAGGAGTACCATGGATCCAAGTTTTGTGAAAATTGTTGACTTTATCATGTAGAAGGCTTGTAATGTATTCCATTGAAGTTATGTACCATACTTGGGAGGTTATGCTATGCAGGTTCGGAAGGCAGGATGACTTCCAGTTCTTAGCTATTTGGAGGCGTGTTGCGGCACATATACTTTGTGCCAGCTTGTTGCTGAACTTATTAAGTGATTTGTCTCGAGAGCATAGTAGCATAACCAATGGGTCCGGGGAAACCCCGACCTTCAGAATTTTAGAGATAAAGTCGGAAACCTGCGCCCATAGATTGGATATAAAAGGGCAAGTCCACCAAATGTGATAAAAAGATCCCACCCCGCCACATGATGTCCAGCATAAGTCTGACGTACCTGGGTAAATCTGGTGAAGTCTCGTGGGTACCAGGTACCATCTTGTGTAGACCTTAAATGTGTTTTCTTTGATCGACGTGATAATGGATACCTTGGAGATCCTGGTTCTGAGCCTGGACCATCCCTCCTGATCCAGAGTTTTGCCAATGTCTCGTTCCCAAGCGGTCTCGAACAATTCGATGGGACTGCTTTCTGGTTTAAGATATACATGATATATCAGGGAAATCTGTCCCTGAGCTCCAACTCGGTTGGTACAGCATCTCTCAAAGGGCGTGGGGCTACGTAGTTTGGAAGATCTGCAGTTTGACTGTATAAAGCTTCTTATTTGAATGTAAGCAAAAAACAAGGATGACGGGAGTTTAGACTTTTCTCTCAGATCCGAGAAGGATTGGGGGGCATATGTCACTAAAATATGGGTGAATTGAGTAATCCCCGCTTTTTGCCAGGGTGCAGCATAGGATTTGGTGTTCCCGGGGGGGAAATCTGGGTTGTTCCAGAGTGGCGGGAGAGGGGAGAGAAATGAGGTGAGTTTCCATCTCCTGTGTAGTTTATCCCATAGATCAAGTGTAAACTGTAAGGTGAGGTGAGAATAAACCGAGGCCGGTCTCTGACTGCGGGGAAGCCAGGGGAGGAAGCTGAGAGTGTGTTCTGATGTGAGTGCATTTTCGAGGTCGACCCATCTCTTGAGCCCCAGGGGCGTCTGCCAAGAGACTATATGGCTTAGGTTGACCACGTGGTAATATTGATCAAACAGCGGTAGTCCACATCCTCCCGAATGTGAGTGTTTGGCTAGACAGGATCTTTTGAGTCTCGATTTTTTCCCCTGCCAAATAAATCTACTACACAATAGCTGGAGATTCGCTAAATATGCCCCTGGGACTGGTATAGGTAATGTCTGGAACAGACACAGAATTCGGGGTAAGACGTTCATTTTTATTACATTTATTCTGCCAAACCAGGAGATGAACAGCGGGTCCCATCTTGTGAGGTCGCCTTTAATGGAGTTTAGAAGGGGGGTATAGTTAGCGTTAAACAGTTGACTGTATTCTTTGGTTATCTGGACCCCGAGATAGCGAACCGCTTTAGGACGCCATTGGAAGTTAAATGACGACTCTAGGATACGTTTTACCGTGTCAGACGTTGCGAGCGAAAGAGCCTCAGATTTGGAATTGTTTATTTTATAATCTGACAGGGAACCGTATATCTTTAGTTCCTCGAGTAAATTTGGGAGCGAAATTAGGGGGTTAGAAAGTGTCAGAAGGACAACGTCAGCAAATAGTGAGATTTTGAAGTGTCAGGGGCCGATTTGAATCCCAGAGATGTCTGGGTTTCGTCTTATGGCAGCAGCTAAGGGTTCGATACATAGTGCGTACAGTAGGGGTGACAAAGGGCATCCTTGTCTTGTGACATTACCTAGGTAGAAGGTGGGGGAGAGTAATCCATTCGTCAAGACTGACGAGGACGGACGGTGGTATAGCGCTTGAATGGCCGACATGAATTCCCCCCTAAGACCAAATTGTTTAAGGGTGTTGTACATGAAGGGCCAGGAAAGCCTGTCAAATGCCTTTTCGGCATCAAGGGCTGGGACCACTGTGGGAATTTTGTGCTGATTGACATAGGTCATAATATCTATGGTGTGCCTAGTGTTGTCTAGGGCTTGTCTAGGGCGGATGAAAGCTACTTGGTCCGGGAATACCAGGGTCGACATGTAGTTGTTTAATCTGTTTGCCAAAACTTTAGCGAATAGTTTTACATCTGCGTTAATTAATGAGATGGGGCGATAATTAGAGCAACAGGAAATGTCTTTGTTTGGTTTGGGGATGACCACTATGGTAGAGCGGGTGGACTCTTCGTGGAATTTACCGCCATGTAGTATGTTGTTAAATAACTGGGTCAGTTGGGGGACAAGTTCTTTAGAAAATGTTTTATAATGGAACATCATGAAGCCGTCGGGGGCGGGGGCTTTGGAATTTTTTTGTGATTTCAGGGCCAAGGTAACTTCCTCACCAGTAATTTCCTGGTTCAAAGATGTGATCTGATGAGGGGACAGGGTGGGCAGTGACCATTTGTCTAGGTATGATTTGATGGCCTGGGGAGGGGCTTCTGTGGTGTGTTGGACTTTGTGCAGGTTATAGAGGTTTTCATAGTATTCATGGAAGGTGCCATTAATGACCCTGGGGTCATAAGATATATTTCCTTTCTTGTTTCTAATGGAAGTGATTGTTTGGGATGCCCTTTTAGCTCTAATTCTGTTGGCCAAAAGTGTGTCGGCCTTATCTCCCTTCTCATAGAAGGATTGGTTGAGCCAACGGAGTTGACGCTCAGTCTTCTCCGCCAATATGGCCTGAATTTCCCCTCTAATTTTTTGAATCTGCTGCCCAAGAGATCGGGAGTTAGATTATTTGTGTTGTAATTCTAAGATTTTAAGCTGGGAGGATAGCTTGTTGTATGTCTTGTTGCGTTCTTTCTTCCTACGGGAAGCGAACTGTATAATGTTTCCTCGGATTACTGCTTTATGAGCTTCCCAAATTGTAGGGATCGGAACTTCTAGGTTATTGTTGATGTCGAAATAACCTGTTAATGCTTCTGCTATTTGCTCTTTAAAGTGCGGTAGCTTAAGTAAAGTCTCATTTAGTCTCCATGAAGTTCTGCCCCGGGGGTTCTGAAAAAGGTCGACCGAGAGGGAGAGTATTCAGTGGTCAGACCAGGTGTTAGGGATTATGTCGGCTTTCTTTATGTGTTGGAAAAGGTTAGTGCAACTCATGAACATATCTATTCTGGAATAGGATTGATGGGGGAATGAATAGAATGTGTAGTCCCTGGAGGAGGGATAAAGTGCACGCCAGATGTCAAAAAGGCCGGCCTCGGTTGTTTGCTTGAGCAAGTTTTTGGTGTGTGAAGCTAGGGAAGAGGGGCACCTAGGATTTGATCTGTCCATTGAGGGGGACATAACTGTGTTAAAGTCCCCCCCCAGGAGGACCAAACCCTTGCGTGAGCGATGTAGTTCTGTGAAGAAGTGTGTAAAAAAAGCCGCCTGACCTGTGTTAGGAGCGTAGATATTAGCAAGGGTGATGTCTAAATGCCTAATCCTTCCCGTTAAGATCAGAAATCGTCCCTCAGGGTCGTCCTTGATCTCTGACTTAACGAAGGGAACAGAATTGCGGAGTAAGATGGCCACTCCGTTTTTCTTTGTAGTATGAGATGAGTAGTAAGCCACGGAGTGTCTTCTGGAGGACAAGGAGGGATGGCCGCCGGCCCTGAAGTGGGTCTCCTGTAGAAAAATAATATCACCTTTTAGTTTATGTATAGTGTGGTGCAACATAGAACGTTTTTGCGGGGTGTTCAGCCCTTTTACATTGAGAGAGAGTGTAGTGAAAGACATGGCTGTTTTGTAGGGGGCTAGGTTGTTTTGGGGGCAATATGCTCAGCAATTGGGGGGGAAGGTGGGACACCAAGGATAAGAGAGGGCAGAGTATGTGCCAGGAAAGAAAGGCGCAGAAAGAAAGGAACAGTAGATAGAAAAGGTGAAGAAGTTTTAGGGTGGGAGAAGGTAAGGGGGGTGGACTCAGGCCTCAAAGGCAGAGGAGGAATCCACAGGTGAAGTGCCTGAATACCAAAATAAACTAAAGATAGGTAGAGTGAACCTATAAAACGTTACAAATTAGGGCACTAGGTGCGGGAGTGCAATAAGGTTTCGTATATCCAAATGTAAGTTTAGAACTATAAATGTGTAATTCCCAATATGTGTGGGTGCATGGCCAGGGGAGTAAAAGGTGTGTCCCCCGTCTGTCTTGCAGATTATCTAAGCACAATAGATTATTGGCGAGACGGCCAATCAGAAGTGATTAATACTGCAGTACAGCAAAAGTTATCTTAAGAAGAACAAACCTGAGTGAACGAATGCAGACAATGCAAAAAAAAAGAAAAAACAAAGTGTGCAAGACAATGCAGAACATAACGTTATATGAATTTAGAGATACGATTAGGTATTAACATCCTCTCTAGTGAGGAAGTCAGAGAGTTAAATCAGGGAGGTTGTTGGCTAGATGAAGTTTGCAGGTCCTCTCCAGAGGATCTGTCAGAGCGTGAAAGATTAAGTTTGTGAATCAAGTCTTTCCCTTCGTTGGGTGTGCGGATCGTTTCTTGATGACCTTCCACTTCAACTATCAGACGGAAAGGGAATCCCCAACGATACTTATAGCCGTTCTCCCTGAGGGTACGTGTCACATCCCTAAGGTCACGACGTTTAGCAATAGTTGATGGGGCGAGATCTTGAAACACCTGAATGCGGTTACCATCAAAGAGTATGTAGGGAGAGTTCCTGACTGCCTTGGAAATAATGTCCTTAGTCTTGAAGGAGAGGAGGCATAGGATCACGTCACGGGGGGGTCAGAGTCCTTTGGACGTGGTCTTAGAGCTCTGTGGACCCGTTCTATCTGTATTGGTTGATTGGAAAGCATGGGGTCTAAAGTGGAAAATAACTTGCATACGAAATCTTCAAGGTCCTTGGGTTCGATTTTTTTCAGGGATGTTGCGCAGTCGTAGGTTGTTGCGACAATCCCTGTTTTCCATATCTTCCAGTTTGACTCTGAAGAAATCGTTTTCTTTCAGTAGGAAGTCCAAGTCCTGTGAAGCGTCATTCTGGAATTTGAGTGAGGACTCCATCTTGTTTTCTAGCGCTGAAGTTCTTTAAGCAATTATGACCATTTCCGTTTTGAGGTCCCCTATTGCTTTTTGCAAATCTACCGAAAAGGCGTTGGTACGATCAACAATTAAGTTTCTCAGTTCAGCAAAGTCGGCCTTAGTGGATGGATTTGACGTGCCTGATGACTCTCCAACATTGTGGGGTTCTTGAGGGGAAGAGGGAGAAGAAGAGGATGAGCCCGGTTTGTCTTGACGAGAAAAAATGCTGCGTAATTTCGCCGGCCGTGCCCCAGTGACCTCTACCTGCAGATCTGTTCATGTTGGAGATTTTAACTCTGGTAGACCGTTCGTCTCAATAATAAGAGTATTACAGACAGGTGGAGGACAAGTCCAATTGGGTTAGGTGGACATTAGCTGCTTAAAGCTGTTAGAATGATAGGAAAGAGAGGTCCACCTCAGGATGTCCTCCGGGAACTGTCCTTACAATAGGTGGGATACGGTATATTTGTAATTAGTGCGAGACCGTATTGCTGACCTCTGCTATTTTGGGGGGGAATCTTCTCTCTAGTGGTGCGCAGCTTTAAGTGAGACCAAGGTGAAATTACTACAACTTATGGAGTTGCTGTAGGAGATTACAACAGTGGGTTCCCCTCAGCTTGCACAAGGAGCCTCTGTTTCTTCAGTTCTGAAGAATCTAACTGTGTCAGAGGGGCCCCAACCAGACCTGCGCTGTCCACCCAAATCCAGTGATGGAGAGAAGGAATGTCTCATTGTGGCAAACTTGAATCTTACTTGGTGTGGGCTGCGAGTTCAGTATGCGTCAGACGGATCACGGTGTGTAGGGGCAAGTGTACAGCCACTCCGCGTCTGAGGTGTGGGGAGTGCAGAGGGTAACGTCCCCCTGTGTGCCCGGAGATTACCTTGCCACTGGAGAGACTGTGGCTTCCGGGACCTCCAGCCTTCCCAGCGGGCACTGCGAGTGGTAACATGGCGGAAGAGAAGGGGATGATGGCGGCTGCCACTTCCGGTACGGGGGTCGATATTTTTCCCCCATCGAGGTCGGCTCAGCGGGGGGGTCTCCAGTCGGACCGGACGCTCCCCGACCCGCTCGGGTAAAAGGTGAGAGGGGTGATAGTGTGGCGAACAGGAGGGCGCTCGGTCCGGATTTCAGTATCGGCTGCCGGGCAGAGGGGTTCGTGTCCGTTTCCCTTAGGACCACTGATAGTTCCGAGACCTGGTCTCCATAGATCCACAGAGATGCTGGACGGGTTCTGTGGGGCTATCTCTGGGAAAGGGGTGGGATAAAGGACGCTTTTCCAGCGATTTTTGAGGAGCTCAGGAACTATGCGACTTCTCCTGATGGCTGCCAGGCCACGCCCCTAAATAAATCCTTTTTTTAACATATTAGTATCAACATAGGTGTGAACTCCTGACAGTTAATAAATTACAACAGTATTGGGGTGGGAAAGGACGGAAATTAAGAATTAAATTGGAGGCAAATTTTACTGTCGTCCAAGGTGAATCTCAATTGGATGATGGCTCCTGAGATTCTGGAACACTACATTGGAGCAGTGTGGCCCACAAGCAAATGCTGACACATGACTGCTTATAACAATGTTTTTCCACAGATATGACACGTGTGTATGCTCTGGCATTAACAAGTTATAACTCCTTCCTATAGTCACTTCCTATTTCTCTCTGGCAGTCTGTTCTCTGTGCTGGTGTTGATAGTCAATGAGGGGAAGGAAAACTGGTGTTTCTAGATGAAGTATCAGGTTCACCATATGGGCGAGTAAGTAGCTCATTCATTTCCAAAGTGCAGCAGAAGTGGTGATGACTCTGATTCTCTGACCCGGAGCATTTTTGACAAACTAAAGATGTCCAGTCCGGGTACCTCTGTTGTGACTCAATAGCACATCAGGATGCATCTAATGCAAATGGTCCATGTTTCACTGAGCATTGCAGATGAGGTAATAGAGAATTTTATGAGTCATGCCCTATCCTTCCATATGTTAGCCCAAAAATTCACTGGCAGTGCCATGTCGTAATCCAATGTGTAGAGACAGGATTAGCAAGGCCAGCTTCAGATCTACATGTACCCATCCATGCTAAGGATTAGCAACATGGAAAAATGGTGCATAAATTACCTCTGCAATACTAGGGAAAGTTCTAGGGTCAATGGGAACAGAGTAAGCATATCATGCTTATGCTTTCTTTACCACCAGCCACAGAAACAACAGTGTTTGCAACTACCTCATGCTTAGGAGACAAATGCTTACAGTCTAAAGAGGCTTCCTTTCTCATTCTCACAACACCATTGCTTCATGAAGTCACTATTATTTTTGTTGTGTGTTGGTGCTTTTGTGATTCTAAGACCTCTGGAGATGATCATTTCTCCAAGTAGCTTCTCTAGTCTGAGGAATGTGTCACAGAAAATAGTTAATTAAATCTACCAATGGCAATTAATACATTTGATTCCAAGTTATCTGGTTTCAAGTGTATTAAATTGTGCTAGATAAAGTAGAGTGCATATACTTTACGTTGTATTATAAAAAGTGAGTATGTGGATGTCCATTAGTTGTTGTTTTGCTAACCAGTGGGTTTGACCAGCTACCGCATCTCACCTGTTAACGCTGCTCTATTCCGTCTATAGCAGATGTTGTTTTCTAAACAACTGACAGCCCTGAAGAAAGAGACAAAGAAGAGTGATGAACAGCAAGTGATCAATGTCATTGGGTGGAAGTGGTGGTGGTCTGAAGGGATAAGGCATATAAGGTATATGTGTGGAGCTCTGAATGACATGTGTGGAGGTCTCAGTTTATTGTGGGCAAGTCTGATGGGCATATGATGGGCATGTGGGAAGGTCTGATGACATATGTAGAGGTCTGACGGGCATGTAAAGGGCATGTGGAAGCTCTGAGGGGCACCTGGGTAAATCTGATAGGCACTTAAAGGGCATGTGTGGAAGCCTGAGGGACAGGTATTTATGTGGGGAGGTCTGATGGGCATGTTAAGTGTATGTGGGGATATCATATGGCATGGGGGTCGTCTGATGGACCTATAAAGTGCATGTGAGAGATATGGGGGTGTGCTGTGGAGTCTGAGGGGCATGTGGGAGTTTCTGGGGCATGTCGGGGCCTGTGGGGAGTACTAAGTGGTATGTGGGGAATTTTTGGAATACATGAGGAATCTGATAGTTTGTGGGGGCTTCTGGAGGCTGATTGCATGTGGGTGCATTTGTGGCAAGTGGGTTCTGAGTGCATGTGGGGCTATCTTGGACCATGTGGGAGGTCTGAGTGCCATGTGGTGGAATTTTAGAGTAAGAGAGGGGTATGTGCTGCATGTTTGAAAGAGTTATGTGCTTGTGCTGAGCTCATTTTTGGGATGTGTTTTTATTCTCTGCCTTTTTGAAGGTTGGTTGTATGTGTTATGTATTGTGTTCACTTACTGATCAACTTTTTGTATATCATATTACTATACATTTTTTAAACAGGTCCCAACATTCCAGGATCCAAACAAGAAATCAGCAAGTTGTGAATTCTGCAATAACAGATAAGAGAGAACAACAAAGTCCATCAACAGGAGAGGCGCTCAGCATTCACTTGCTCCATGCACCATGGCCCCACCTCTGTGTCCACCGGGCCACGAAGATAGGAGTCAAGTATGGGGTCAGAGGCTGCCTGTTTCACTTGCACTGATCCCCACATTTTCTGAAGGCAGCCCTTTAAGTAAAAACAAGTTGGCTGTATGAATTTGGTTTCAAATAGAGGACATATTACAATTAATTAATATCAAAGAAAGAGGCAATTCTTTGTAGAATTCAATTAAATGAATGGAGTCCTGCTCAGCACATGATATTCCATGCTAGTATATGAAAAACATCTGCTGAACAGATCTATTGTTACTTTAAAAAGGGGTAACAACCATTATCAATACTCACTGCTCAATGCTGTAGTAGTATACTAAACAATGGTATACAACCATTCAGTAGTGATCTGCATCAAGCTAAATTCTGGTGATATTCAAAAGTTGCTAAATATACAACCCTGTGTTGTCCCTCCTAATTAACTAATAAACTGTCATATATGCAGTATGACATAGTAACAATGCATTTAAAAGTGCTGGTGCTGGTTCAACAGGACCAGTGCTTTAAAAAAAAAAAAAACATTAATATAGAAAAACATGCAGCACCCTCCAAATTCAATAAGCAGCCAGCTTTAATTTATTATAATTATAATAGACAAACCAGACCAGGTATGGGTCCCAAATACAGTGATAATCAACTGCCAGATTGTTCAGAACTAGAGATGTTCACTGATCCCCGTGTTCTGGTTTTGGTTTTGATTTTAGATCTGGATTAACTTTGTGTTTTGGTTTTAGTTTTGACAAAACCGCCCTTGCGTGTTTTGGTTTTGGATCCGGATTTTTTTTTGCCAAAATCACGTAATTATTTTTTTTTCACCCTACATTATTATTAACCTTAATAACACTAATTTCAAGTCATTTGCAGTCAATTTTGTCCATCTCACAGGTCACAATATTATTTTCCTACACTTTCAAACAAAGACTATAACGACCTGGCAGGATGCTAAGCGACAGAGCAATGACTCAAACCCACGGCAGTTCATAGCACATCTAGGAAACATTGCCACACAGCAGTGGCAGAAATGAAAAGTGGTGCAAGATGAAATTGTCCTTGGATCATGAAATCAGTTATGGTTCATTTGATCGCTCTGCCCGTTCCTTGGATAACTGTTGTAATTCTACAGCTAATACATGGCAACTAGCGTTCACCCCCCCCCCCCCCCCTATTCCCTGGGATGTGTGCTTTTATCAGACCCAGACCAGTCCTGGTTGCCAGACAATGTACTAAAAAGAGCCATCCATTGTAATTCACAGCAAAAAGCAAGTTCATCACTGAGCTTCGAATCAGCCCCAATTCCCAAAAAATTATAATATAGTTAGGTACCTTTGACGTAAAGTGCAGATTACAAACATTTTGTGCAATACTGATGAAACAGCAGCAAAGTGGAAGGTAATACATATACATGTCTATTTAGAAATCCATGCTTACATTACTGTGGCTTTACAAACACTACAAATGGCTAGACAACTGTTGTCAGGATTTGGGTAAAAATAATTCCACACATAAGAGGTGGAATTTTTGATCTTATGCCCAGGCCTTTTTCTTATCACGTGCAAGTACTGCTTTCACTGGGGCAGGACCTACACAAACAATATCATCCTCATCAACATCCTCATTAGCGTCCTCGTCAGCTACACAAATATCACCCTCATCCTGTTGCAATTCCAAAGTGGGATCCTCAATTTGTGCATCACCGGCTACACTTGGACTGTTCATGCACACATCTGCAGAAATGCTGAAAGGAGCCTTCTTTATGGGTACACTATCAGACAGGTCAGGATTACACATAGCACTCGTGGATAGACTCTACTCAGGGATTTGCGTCATTTCTGAATCTGAACATACATTTTCCCCTAATGCCTTGTGTCTTTTTTTGTTTACCAAGGTAAAAGGTGTTTGCTTTACATTTTTGTTTCCCTGACTTAAAACACTATGCACTTTAACATAGAGGGATTACTATCATCATGACTGGTGCCAGCGGCTGATTGGTGCTCCTGGTCTTCTGTGTACTGCTGTGAATCCATTTTAGTAACACAGTACAATGTAACTGCAGATTAAAAACAACACTGTCAGCCCTATTATTTGTATTTCAGCAATGACAACTAGCAATGGAGCAATGGAGCTCTCCTCTTTGTATGTTACCTATATAACACAGTACAATGTGACTGCAGATTTAGAACCAATCTAGACCAAGCCTGCCAGACGTATTATTTGTATTTCAGCATTGACAATTAGCAATGGAGCTCGTCTGAATGTCACACTAACACATTAACACTAATCGGTTTTATATATATATATTTATTGCACGTTTTGATATTAATTTAAAAGATATATTTTATTCACTAATTTGGATAAGAAAATATATAATAGAAGTGTACTGTACAGTATACTTCTATTATATATTTTTTGGATGAATGTCATTTAAACATTCCTCTATGTTCCCAGTTCAGGGTACTCTTTCATATTTACACACTAACACATAAACACTAATCGGTTTTATATATATATTAATTGCACGTATTGATATTAATTTAAAAGATATATTTTATTCACTAATTTGGATAGTAGATATATAAACTTTTATGCACTTTTATTAATAATCATAAAATACATGATCTAAACCACGGAGACCATATTAATATGCAAGATTATTCATCACTTACTCCTTATAAATATCCATCAGAAATTACCACGTTCATCTTTAATACTCTGCATTTTTCTAATGTTGCACATGGACTAGTAGATAAAGGTTCGATATTAAGAACTTGAGATATTATATTGAACCAATCGCAGATATGAGAAAACGGGATTATTAAAACATACTTTCACATTGGATGAAGACCCTATCAATCAAAATGATATCAGTCCTGATGTGATTGGTCAACATCATTGTGAGGAAACGGGGTGCTACTGGACTGAGAACTATGTAATCATCACCCGTTTCTCACGGTTTATTGTACTTTTTAATCCTTGGCCCAGTCTAAGTATATACACCAGAGCATTGGTGTATTATGTGTATTAGTATTTCATGTTATTAGATACATTTTGCCCATACTATTACCTGTGATATTGTATGTAGTATAAATATAAACAATATTGCCATACTGTGTGAAAATATCAGAACAACAGCAGTCATTTTGCTTGTGCTAGCTAATGTAATTACCATTTGTCTCAAATGTCTATTGTATGGGGTGCAGCTGAGATGAGGTTTGTTATCAGAACAATGTCTGAGTTAACTAGCTGGCAGCCCATGTTAATTAGCTAGGTCAACAGATAACCTGAGAGGTAATGAGGTTAGAACTTCTACTCATATGCAATGTGCCTCCACAGTAATATATTGGTTGAAATAGCATGGGGAAATGTATCAATATGTATCAATATAAATGTAATTGTATCAAAAGGTATCAGAGACTTATATTGTGTAACCCTGCTGATATAATGTGTCAAAAGTCTTATTGTTCCATGTAAGCGTGCAGTGTCATTCCTTGATGTACTATTGTAACCCCATGTGTAGTGTATCCAGCCAAAACAGCTAATTGAGTCAAGCCATTCTATTGTCTAATCAAGGTAACAGGGACAGTATGTCTAGCAGCTAAATTGTTGACTGGGAGGCCCCTTCTGTAAAGGGGAGGTTTGAGACATTTGACCCTACTTCCTGGGTACAGAGAAAATAATATAGGGCGAGGAGAATGCCAGGAGAGGTATGCTAGTTTGGAGGATCCTGGTGTAGAAGACATCAGTGAAAAGGACTCTGGGCCAGGCACTGTGGTGCCACAGGAGGGAACCCTACCAGAACAGGGTTGGTGTGAGCTAGTAACCCAGGCTAGGAGACACCATAACTGTTTTGCTAAACGGTAGTGGTAATATTGCGAGAGGGTAAGACCCTGAAAGGGACAGAGATTATGACTTTGGAGTGCTGACTGCAGGAGGCTGCTGGAGGATACGTGCCACCATTTACCCTGTAACTTGTGAACGTCGTGTGGTGTTGTGCTGTCGAAATAAAGTCTTATTTTGGATATATCCTGGTCTACCCGAGTGAGTTAAATCCCACAGAGGGTAACTTCCATCCCAGCTAAGGGAGGTATCCTCACAGTCATCGTCATATGACGAGAGGCGCGGCACCAATTACAGACACAAGAAGGTGGGACTATTAAAATACCTTTTTACATTGGATAAAAACTTTGTCAATCAGAACGATATAGCCTGAATATGATTGGATAACGCCATTGTCACATGATGAGGGGTGCGGCATCTAGACTATAAAAGAAATGTCAAATCAAACCTTCGGCTTGCCACTGATTAAGCAGACCTAGCGAAACGCGCGTCGGCGTCTTCGCTGTCTGCACCTACTCCCATAGCCGGATTAAGGGGGGGCACAGGGGGCACGTGTCCTCTCCAAGGGCCCCCCCGCTGCCGCATGAACTTTCCTGCTGTCAGTTTTTAACTGACAGCAACCGCTCCGGGCCCCCCTCTCTCCGCCGCTTCCCCCCGTCGCCCGTATGACCTAACCTGCCCCTGCTGTCAGTTGCTGTCTGACAGCTCTGCCCATGATTTTTTAATTTTTTTTGCGGCGGCGCGGGGGGGTCGGGGGGTTTGCGGGCAGGTTCTGGGCTGCTCCTCCTCGTTGGTGGGGGGAGCAGGGTAGCAAAAAAAAAAAAAGAGATTTACTCACCTGAACGCGGCCGCGCCGGCGTCCCTCCTTCCTCTCTGGTCTGTTAATGCTGAATGACAGGCTTGACGTCATCAAGTCACACCTGTCATTCAGTGAGGAGCAGCGCGGAGAGGAAGCAGGAAGAGAGAAGACAGAAGAGAGGAGAAGAAAAGAAAAGCTAATAGAAAGGTAAGTGAAGAAAGGGAATTAAGCAGAAAGGCAAACTATGAGGAAAAAGGAGATGAGGGAGGCACAGTAAGGAATAAGGGGAGAGAGGCACAGTAAGGAATAAGGGGAGAGAGGCACAGTAAGGAATAAGGGGAGAGAGGCACAGTAAGGAAAAAGGGGAGAGAGGCACAGTAAGGAAAAGAGGAGAGAGGCACATTAAGGAAAAGGGGGAGAGAGGCACAGTAAGGAAAAAGGGGAGAGAGGCACAGTAAGGAAAAGGGGGGAGAGGCACATTAAGGAAAAGGGGGAGAGAGGCATAGTAAGGAAAAAAGGGGGGGCACAGCATGAGAAAAAAGGGGGGAGAGGCACAGATTGAGGAAAAATGGGGAAACAGGTACAGTATGAGGAAAAAGTGTGGGAGAGAGGCACAGTATATAGAAAAAGGGGGGGGAGAGAGTCACAATAGTGGGGATTATTAATTTAAGATGGGGTAGTTTGGGGGTGAGTTTGGGGAGAATGAGGTCTCTATTAAATGTGCCTATGAATTATTTAATGGCAGTGACAGGTTCGGGAAATAGGTATATTTTTGAAATACAAGTACTATTAATTTATTGCTGGAGCTGTTTGTAGGGAGGGAAATAGGTTTATTTATTAAATATGAATACTATTATTTTAATGTTGGGGCTGGAGGAAGGCTTAATTATTAATCATGGGTGGTATTGATTTAACGCCGGGGCTGGCTGTAATTTTCTAAATGTCCCCATTTTTTTTCCAAATAGGTCCTCCAACATTCCAGGATCCAGACAAGCTGCAACTAAGGAAACCTGCAGCACAGCGGGTGAAAGTGAGAAGAACAGGTAGGAGAGAGCAGCAGAGTCTGTGAAACGTTGTTATTCTAGTGGGACAATCCTAATTTTTGGTGACCGTTCAATGGTGTACACAACAATGCAGGTCTTTTTGTCTGTAGGAGGGTGCATCAACACACCCATTAGCAATTTTGAATAAATATTGAATAAAATTGTAGTACATTTTATATATATATATATATATATATATATATATATATATATATATATATATATATATATATATATATTAGTCAAAATTGGCGTTATGTTATCAATGTTTATTTTTTATGTTCGTTTTAATGTGCGGTATCATTGCTAGTTTTAATGTGCATTATCAATGGAATTTTTAATATGCGGTATCATTGCTAGTTTTAATGTGTGGTGTCAATACCAATTTTAATGTGGTGTTTTGATGATTGTTTTAATGTACAGTATTTTAGTTTGTGGAAACAATGATTTTTCTTATGCAGACAACCTAGGAGAGCTGTAAGTGTCATACTGTGGGCTGTAGGTGATGTAATGCAGGATGTGTCACTATGCCCTTAATTTTAGATCTTAGGGGCGAGTGAAAGTACCGAGCCGGCTCGGCTCGATACTCGGATCTGCTAAGTTCGGGTGTGTTCGGTTCTTGGGGAACCGAGCCTGAACATCTCTAGTCAGCACAGGGCTGGATGCCTTTGTTTGTAAGTGGTAATGAGATATTAGGACACCAGGGGGTAAATGTATCATAGTGCGTGTTGTACAAGTCGCCGGAAATTGGCGAGATGACAGCTTAAATTTAAAGCGGCGCTGCCTTGTAAAAGGGAAGTTTCCCTTTACAAGGCAGCGCCGTTTTAAATTTAAGCAGTCATCTCGTCGATTTCTGGTGACTTGTACAACCCTCACTATGATACATTTACCCCCAGGTCCATTAATCCCTATCCCAAAAAATAATAAATCACACAGTTTTAGCAAATTATATGTAATAAATGATGCATAATAAAGATAGTGGAGTATGTGTGAACTTTGTTAAAAAGTTGAAACATTTGTGTTTCTCTTTAAGCATGCTTTACTGCCTCTAAAGATAGGGAAAGGTGTTTATTTTCTTTTTTGTGTGTATTTTTTTTATGAAGAAAGCAAGATGGATAACTGAAAAAGAGAAGACAAGGGGAATGACGACTCTTTTATTTCTCTTTTATTGTATTTAGAATACACAGAATTGCAAGTGAGCACTGGGATACTGTCACGAATCCCAATATGAAGACCACGAAGAGTAATGTTTTATTTTAAACACAGGTCACACAGTTGAAAATGAGATGCAGTATATGGTAAGACAGCTAACACAAGTCCATAGAAACATTTGAAACAGGAACCCAGGATTACCACAGCTGAGGAACAGGAGTATTGGATACCTGGAACACCAGGTTAACTGCAGATACAGGTTTGTCAGAATAAGCAAGTTTAGCTGAAGCACTGAAAGCCAGGCATAACAGGATGACTGCAGGTACAGATTGTCAGGAAAGCCAGGCTTAACTGGGAAACTGGAGACCAGACAGGATGACTACCGATAGAGGTTGTTTAGGACCAGAGTCTGTGCTAGAGTACAGAACTTGATTCTGCCGAAGAAACGCTATGGAATTGTTCATGGGAACTCTACCCCAGCACTTGTAACCAGGCACACAGAACTGGAACCCACTATCAGAATGTGTAACACACAAAATCTCAGAACAGAATGAACTGGAACTGGATATAGGAACTCAGAACTTAGAACCGTGACTAGGAATGGAGAACTCAGGAGTGTGAGAGAGCCACAGATCTGGAACTCACACACAGATACCCAGAATTAGGAAGGAGTCCTAGTGGCTCAAAACCAGCCCCAGCTACAGAACTGGTGAAACCAGCAAAATGCCAGCACTGCAGAATAAGCACTAGATGATGCAAAGTTCGGGGACTGGGTCAGAAAAGGTGGTGCAAAATGTAGGAACTAGCAGGAGTCAAATACCAGGAAGCAAGTAACAATTGATGAACTGGCTCAGATTTCTGGGAAAGGCAGTCTCTTAAAGGCCAGCCACAGGTGATTAGGATCAAGGAGTAATGATGAAAGTTTATTCCCTTGCAGGCAGGATCAGACAAGGGCAGTGCAGTATCTAGAGAGGAGACACTGAACTGAACCCTGAAGCAGATAATGACAGATATCTGCTGACTAATCCTATTACTCCTATAGTAAATATTTACATTCAGTGATATTAAACTTCACTGTCATCAATTTCAGACTCTCACCAACCTTCGCAGCGTGAGGGGGGGTGGGTGAATGGTGGTGACAATGTTTATGGTACTGATATTTTAATTAACTGCTATTAAAAACACCATGATGATATGCTGTTGAGAGGCCAATCATCATCGTCATAATCATGATTTTGATGGCAATGAGAATTAAAAACTAACCTGAGTTGGTAGTAGAGATGCTCACTGGCCCCCGTGTTTTGGTTTTGGTTCTGGATCTGAATTACCATCGTGTTTTGATTTTGGTTTTGGTTTTGCAAAACCGCCATTGCGTGTTTTGGTTTTGGTTTTGTTTGGTTGTGTTTTGCTATTTTGTTTAAAAATCAATGTTTTTGTGCATAAAATAACCAAATTTAGGGCACCACCTGTTTCTTGGATAAGTAATGTAATTGTAAAGCTAATAAATTAGCAAAAAAACAGTTTAATTCCTGGTAGGTAGGCCTTCATTAATTCTACACACAAACCAGATTGTCTTCCTCTCCATCTATGCATATTGGCAATGCAGCCATTGTCTTTGGGTTCATATTACACCCTACACTTATAGTTAAATATGTAAAGAAATGGACTAAGGCAGTTTGATTTTTGTCTCTCTAGGCCCCCCTCCACTTGTAGAAAATACAAAAAAATTCAGCCGTTATAGACTGTACAACATTAATTGAAATGGACAAAGGTAGTTTGGGGTCAGTCTGTGTATGACACCCTACCCATAATGAGAAATTGCCAAAACAGCAGCCTTTCAAGACGGTACGTGATATGGAAATGCCCCAAGTCCCTTTCCTCTTTGGGAGTAGATTGCACCCTACACTTAAATAGAAAGTTTTAAAAAGATGTTATCGTCATCATCTGGAGCTTCATCCTCACCCTCATCAGTGTGTACATCATAATCACAGACTATCAATTCATCGCCGCTTGAATCCGCCATTAGAGAACAGTCAGTGCTTGGATGTCTTTGATGATGAAGGCCTTCCTCGTGGAAGATGTAGTTCATTTTTATAAACATCAGTTTCTCCACATTTTTGGGAAGTAACCTTCTACGGCGATCACTGACTAAGTTCCCGGCTGTGCTGAACACTTGTTCAGAGTACACACTGGAGGGTGGGCAGCTTAGGTATTGCAAAGCAAGTTTGTATATGGGTTTCCAAGTGGCCTGCTTTTCCTCCTAGTAAGGAAAGGGTCTGTCTGACATTTCCATATCAATTACCTCTTGAATATAATCCTCCACCATCCTTTGCATGTTTATACTCGTATTGGATGGAGTTATGGACAAGGTGACACTTTTTTTGTAAAATCCTTCAAACCAGCCCAGATGTTAAATTGTTCTGTTCTGCCCCCTGCATCTTCCCTGCTTCTTTTTGGGAAATTTAATTTTTTACGAGCAGCAGCAGCTACAGAAAGTGAAGGAGGACATGTCGCCAAGCCGAGGCCCAGTTCAGCGGTCAACTTGCTGAGCAATAGCTCCTTGCAAAAGTTCACATCTTGTTCATTTTGAAGCAAAGACTCAATGTAGATCTTGCTTGATTTCATCCCCTCCTTCAGTTTCTCAAGCTGCTTTTCCAATAGTCTAATTAAAGGAATGACTTGGCTCAAACTAGCAGAATCTGCACTCACTTCACACGTCACAACTTCAAATGGTTTCAGCACCTTGCACAGGACTGAAAGGATTCCCCACTGTGCAAGAGTGAAATACATGACCCCTCCTTTTCCAATGTCATGGCTTGTGCAATACGCTTGGATGGCTTTGCGCTGTTCCTCCATCCTCTGCAGCATGTACAAGGTAGAATTCCACCTAGTTACCACCTCCTGCTTAAGGTGGTGGCAGGGCAAGTTAAACTGCTCTTGGAGCTGCTGCAATCTCCTACATGCTGTGACCGAATGCCTGAAATGGCCTGAAATCTTACGGGCCACCGAAAGCATCTCCTGCACCTTACAGTTACTTCGCAGGAAGCTCTGCACCATCATGTTAATGGTGTGAGCAAAACAGGGAATGTGCTGGAAATCACCCAACTGTAATGCTCGCACTATATTGTTGGTGTTATCAGAAATGACATATCCTGGGCAGAGTTCAAGTGGTATAAGCCATGTATCAATCACATCTCTTAGTTTGCATAACAAATTGTCAGCTGTATGCCTGTTAGTGAAGCCGGTGATGCTAAGAGTGGCCTGCCTGTGACAAATGTTACATAGTGGTGTACATGCTGCTGCTGTTCCTGCTGGTGAAGGTAAATGAGCAACCCAGTAGGCTGTCACAGTCATACTGTCTTTGGTTTGCCCACTTCCACTTGTCCACATATCTGTGGTTAAGTGGACAGTGGGCAGAATGGCATTTTTCAGCGCAATCTCTACATTTGTAAACACTTTTCGGTATAGTTGTGGAATAGCTTTACGGGAAAAATGGTGTTGCAATGGAATTCTGTAACACGGACACAAAACCTCAATTAACTGTGAAAAACCAGCTGCGTTTATTGTGGATATTGGACGCAGATCTAACACTAACATGGCAGCCATGGCGTCTGTGATTCGCTTGACAACTGGGTGACTGCTGTCATATTTGCTTCCCCTAGCAAATGATTGTATCACAGTTAATTGTTGAAATGTAGGACTGCTCTTTTTCTGGGCCTTCCTCTGGGCTGACGAATCACGCCCAGCAGCAGCAACAGCAGCGGCAGTGGGACTAACGCTTTCTTCAGAGGAATCAATAACAGTGCAGGAGTCATCCAGCCTTAATAAGTGGGACGCAGGGCTAACTCTGAGCGCTACTGAAGATATTGATGAGGATGGTGTGGTGGGTGTATTTTGTAGCCGTCGGGATGTCAGTGACCGGAGGTTCCTAGCTGATGATGGTGTGCTTGTAATTTTTTTGGAAGAACTTTCAGCTTTTCCCAACACTTTGCCATGAACGCTCGTCAAATGGCGTAACTTAGACGAGGTTCCAAGATGGTTAAGGTCCCTTCATCGACTGACTATGGCTTGACATACACTACAAATGGCTATACAGTTGTTGTCTGGATTCGGGTAGATATAATTCCACACATAAGAAGTGGATTTTTTAGTTTTATGGCCTGGTATGACAATGACCTTTTTCTTTTCACGTGCCAGAACTGCTGCCACTGGTGCAGGACTTACACAAACAACCTCATCCTCATCAACATCCTCATTAGCGCCCTCGTCGCCTACACAAATCTCCCCCTCATCCTCTTCTATTTCCATAGTGGCATTCTCAATTTGTGTATCACCGGCTCCACTCGGGCTGTTCAAGCACACATCAGCAGAACTGCTGAAAGGGTCACTCTTTATGAGTACACTAAAAGAATGCTCACAATTAGACATCCCACTGTTGGATGGACTCTCCACAGGGATTTGTGTCATTTGTGATTCAGAGCAAACATTATCCTCTAATGCCTTACTGTTATCTTGCAGCTCGGCTTTGATGTGTAACAGTAGTTGTGCACCACTTGTAGGCTCTGTAACATTTTTTGATCTGCCACTAATAGAGAAAGGTGAAGGCCTCATTCTCTCTTTGCCACTGCATGTGTAGAATGGCATGTTGGCAATTTTTTTTTCAGCACATAACTTTTCCTCAGTTACACTTCTTTTTCGCTTTAACACAGTACATTTTTTTGGGGGTGTGTTTTTTTGACTGATTTCAAAACACTGTGTAGTTTGACATCGCCTTGCCCAGATGACGTACTACTGGGAACACTACCATCAGGACTGGTGACAGAACCTGGTTGCTCATTCTGCTTATATGTGGACTGCTTTGAATCCATTCTGAGCCCAAAGCACTTGTAGTGCTACAAATTGTTTTAGATACTGCTGACAAATATGACTTTTGACAGCCAGAAATATTAATGCAAAAGAATGGGGGACGATTGGAACACCCCAAAAGCACTTGGATTGCTAAATATTATTTTTTTAGTCTGCTGAAAAATAGTACTGTTGACAGCCAGAAATATTAATGCAAAAGAAGGGGGGACACCCCAAAAGCACTTGAAAGTGCTAAAAAATATTTTTCAGATTGCTGACAAACAGGACTTTTGACAGCCAGAAATATTAATGCAAAAGAATGGAGGACACGCCAAAAGCACTTGGAGTGCTAAATATTATATTTTTAGTCTGCTGACAAATAGGACTTTTGACAGCCAGAAATATTAATGCAAAAGAATTGGGGACACCCCAAAAGCACTTGGGAGTGCTAAAAATTATTTTTCAGATTGCTGAAAAATAGTACTTTTGACAGCCAGAAATATTAATGCAAAAGAATGGGGGACACTCCAAAAGCACTTGGAGTGCTAAATATTATATTTTTAGTCTGCTGACAAATAGGACTTTTGACAGCCAGAAATATCAATGCAAAAGAATGGGAGACACCCCAAAAGCACTTGGAGTGCTAAATATTATATTTTTAGTCTGCTGAAAAATAGTACTTTTGATAGCCAGAAATATTAATGCAAAAGAATGGGGGACCCCCAAAGCACTTGTAGTGCCAAATATTGAAAAAAAAAAGACTCCTCTATCCTCCTCTCTTCTCTTAAATTGTTTTCAGAATTGTAATCTGAATTGTAATCAGAATTGTAATCAGATTTGTTTTCAGAATTGTATTCTCTTTCCCTGGTCTAATTAGCCTGTGACTACACCCTGCTCTCTGCCTCTGTCAAATGGCTATAGATTGCTGTGGAGGCAGGTATTTATAATTTTCAAATATCGCGAGAACCTAGCCCCGAGATCCGACGACGTCACAATGACGTTTGGCCTCGATTTGAAATCCGAGCGGGCGGGAGAGTACCAAGCCTGCTCGGCTCGGTACTCGGATAGGCAAAGTTCGGGTGGGTTCGTTTCTCAGGGAACCGAGCCCGCCCATCTCTAGTTGGTAGTGACAAATTTCTTGGTTACACCTTTGGATATTATTAAAGTTATCAACAGTGTTAGGTGGACAGTGGCGCACGCAGGGGGGGTTTCTGAGTCTCTAGAAACCCCCCCCCCCCTGCGCTAACTAAGTGGCCACTGTCCTATACAGCAGCAGCGGCGCTGTCAAAGAAGCATGCGCAGCAGCTCTCTCTCGTGTTTTTTTTTTTTCGGTCGGCGGGGAGAAACCCTCCCCCCCCCCGACAATCCTCCATGTGCCCCTGGTGGATGTTAAGCCACAAAGGCTTTTAAACTTAAACAGGTTGCTGTTTATTAAAATCCGTAACAACAGAGTTGATGCAAGTACTCTACTCACTGTTGGTAATCACTTATAGTACAGCAGCAGTTTCACACACATACATATATATGCAGGCTTATGCAGGTTTCAATATGCAATAGATATACAGATGCACTTGGATGCTTGTATACACTTATATATAAACAGCATCCTTCTATATGCAGATGCAGGCAGGTCTCTTAAGACACTGCACGTCCATGCAGGTTATTTTGGCAGGCAGACTTCTCCCTTATCTGTGGGTACACTTTATGGAAGCTTTTGAGGGACTTCTATAATACCACGGTGGCTCAGTGGTTAGCACTTCTGCCTCACAGCACTGGGGTCATGAGATCAATTCCCAATCATGACCTTATCTGTTTGGAGTCTGTATGTACTCCCCCTGTTTGCGTGGGTGTCCTCCGGGTGCTCCAGTTTCCTCCCAAACTCCAAAAACATACTGGCAGGATAATTGGCTGTTAACAAATTGACCTTAGTGTGTGTGTGTGTGTGTGTGTTTTAGGGAATTTAGACTTTAAGCTCCAATGGGGCAGGGACAAATGTGAGTGAGTTCTCTGTACAGCGCTGCGGAATTAGTGGCGCTATATAAATAAATGGTGATAATGATGATACCAAGGACAAGAAGAGAAAAAAGTATATATCGGGGCACTCCGGGATGTTGATCACATTTAAAAAAAACATTGATTTTATTGGCATGCATTAAAAAATGTTTATACTGGTTTCATAAAGGGTCGCAAAATATAAAAACATAAAAACATAGCGTGATGCATTGTGATAGTGAATTAGTGAGGAGTGATTAAAATGCAGAATCAACTGCAATTGCTTTGTTATCTCATATATTTTTTAATAAATAAAACACTTTTTTTGTGTCACTTTTTGTTCTGCTTGTATTATATCTTATTTAGTATTCTTTATTAACCCTTATATTATGGTTTATGCATTGTGGCAAGAGATGATCCTATAACAATATTGTTTGCAGCTTGGTCGTATGTTTTCCTTGAGAAGACCAGATAACCTCCCCCTTGTGAAATAGGAATAATTATCCTTCATTAGCCATTCATTTTATAGTTTTAAATGGATCACCTATTTGTGATGTACAATATGTATGGCCAGATCAGTGTCAAGCCAAATAGAGGTATTTTTCAAAATTTTCTATGCAGATTACCTTTTAAATTTCATCCTTAAAGATAATGAAATTATCTCAATAAAAGGGATTTTATTAAACTAGTAGATAGCTGTTATCCTAGGGTGCAGTGTTTTGTATATATCACTGCTGCCCTATCCTTTTCATAAAGTTGTTAGCTGCCCACATCTTAGTACAGTTGCTTCTTATAGTTAAAGTTGCATAAAAACACAAAAAACTGTTTTATTTATTAAAGAATATATAAGATAACAAAGCAATTGCAGTTCATTCTGCATTTTAATCACTGCTCACTAATTCACTATCACATTGTATAATGCTATGTTTATATATTTTGCAATCCTTTAAGAAGACAGTACAAACAGTTTTAATGCATACCAATAAAATTGATGGTTTTTTTTTAAATGCAATCAACATCTCATAGTGCTCCGATATATACTTCTTTCTCTTCTTGTCATTGGTACTTATATTTAAAGTATTTGAGTGTACCCTTCATTTATTTTTATGGTAAAATCCTGAACAAACATGTATATTGATAATTAGGTCATGTTTTTTATACATTCAAATTAATTAATCAACCTGATTTGGTTTTTTTATCTTTCTTCTCCACTACTTTAATGGTGCCATGCAGTTACTAATGCTGCGACTGTCCCCATTTGTATCTGGCTGGAAGCACATCGTGAAAAGCAAAACTTCCGGTTTTGGCAATCTGCGCATGCGCTGTATTGGATTTACGACAGTGGAGTCCTGCCCCACTTCCTATTGACACTAGACTACCAGGGAACAGGCACACAGCGCTCCTATATACTATCAAAATTCAGGGGACAAACAGTGTAAGGTCCCCCTGAAAAGCTGCTACCAGCTCTAGGCAATGACTGGCTGAGCTGGTGACAATATAAAAGGGAGACCTAAAGCATGGGATCTCCCTGTCATAATAAAACTTAGCACCACCATGCTTAGTATGGATTTAAATTCCCTAAGGAATAGGGCCTGCAGAAACCCACCTCACACAAAAGTTAAAATAAACAGCTCCATGCTAGAAGCACAAAGGCTCCTCCCATTCCACTGTACAGTGGGTGTTGGGGTAATAAATTAGTAAACATTAGCATTTATTTGCTAGTGCACTACAGTTTCTAGCAAGCCTTGGAGCGCTACACTATTTAAAATTACATATACAGGGCGCTCTGGACTTGTATTGCAAAAAAGTGTTGCATTTAGACAAAAACTAAGTTAAAATCATGTGTGTGAGTGATCAGGGTACTCACCAGTCAATGAAGCTTTCAAGAAATAGAAGCCAATAGGAGCTGGAGGAAGATCTTAAGCATCTTTATATAATACAGCTCAGGTAGTACTTGTCTGTTCCTGCTTCTGGATATCAGCGACAGTTAGGCATAGACATTCCTTGGTCATTTTCGGTTCTTCTCTTTCTGCTTTCTTCTATTTATTGGTTTTCTCTCTTTACTTATTTCTGTTGTGTGTTTTCTCCTTTCTTTTGTCGCTTGCTTTCTGTCTCCCTTTCTCTCTCCCATTTCCCTCATATCTCCGTTTCCGTTCTCGGGTGCTTCCGCCCCTCTCATCTTGCATCGCCCCCCCCCCCCTTTTTCCCTGTGTATCGCCATTGTCCCCCTCCTTTTCCTATCCGACCACTAGGGTCTTCTGCAGCTGCTCCCCTACCGTCCATTCAGCTCCCTTGCGGAAAGTGGCACGGGGGCATAGGTCACATGGGCGTATCAGCAGCGCTGCAACAAATAAAATGTGTTTTCCTCCCGTGGCGCCTACTAGGTCCGCAGCTATGGCCATCTCATATTCTGCGGTTGGTATTGGCCAGCAGCCGGGGGTGGTTAGCCAGGGTGCCCTCCCTCCCTCCCTCCTGTCCTCCTCCTCCTCCTCCCCCTCCTCCCCCTCGGCCATCAGACAGCTTACAGTTATTTAGGAGTTGGGAGAGCACTCCAACCTCCTCCATTGCTGTTCCTCCTGCATCCTTATCGGGTCGCAGCTCAGTTTCTACATACAGGGGCCTCGGGCCTGTCATATGGGACCATCCTTTCCTTACAGTTAGGCGAAGTGTCATTCAACCCCCTCCCGGCAATAGCGTTATGCTAGAGGGCCTGGGCCCTGTGAGTTCACAGTTCGGGCGCTATCTTCCTCCCCGTCCCCCTCCCATCATCGGAGGTACGTAGGATAGGCCTGTCTACGGCAGCAGGGGTTTCAGCGCAGCCTCTCCCTTCCACCAGGTCCCACTGGGCTCGACAATTCCCTCCCGATTTATATGTATCCACTGCTATTCTCACAAGATGCGAATACACAGGTTCATCCTTTTCCCATGAGGCCCTCGGTGGGTATTGGGCTGGCAGTCATCCTCAGTCCCTGTGGAACGTGCTACTGATCTCGACAGGTTTCATACCGGTCCTACCTTACCAGACCATATGGTTCCATGGAACCTTCCCTATCCTTCTCCTGACCACAGACTGATATCTGAGGCTGGTCCATCGGTGGCCCTCCTTACCCAACCTCTGCTAGACATTATACTCATTCCTACCCGGTTCCAGATACCTTAATATCTCAGTCCAGGAGGTAGGGGCACGCTTCCACTGGTCCTGCAGAAGATTTAGACATCTATGGGCAGACCGCCTCCCCAAGGGTTTTTAGCCGTATGGCAGGGACATGATGAAGGTCACACATTTAGCTCAGGGTTGCCAGCCTTGGCCGTGGTGAGACAACAGCGTGCTGCAGATGTTAATGTGTCTCTATTTTCAGCAATACAGGTGTCCATGGAAGGGTCTACTGCTCAGCCGCTTCCATTGAGTGAGACCTGCAGACAGGTGTTGCAGATGGTGGAGGGACCAACAGCGTACTCCGCAGGTCAAGGGTTACCCACGGCTCCTTCACTAGCAGTAAAAGTGCTGGGACAGTGACAGTTTGCAGGCATCCTGACAGCTTCCAATGCGGAACAGTCAACATCAAACTAGGTGGCCTCAGGATGGCAGACAGCAGCAGCAATAGTCTGTGAGTCTGGTGATGTTGTTGTTGCACACAAACGCACATCTAGTTCCCGGTTTCCACCACCAGTGAGGATTCTTCCTCCTATTTTGCAGATAAGTTAAATACTGGCTGTTTTTACATCTAACAGACAAATGCTTACTATCTTTATTTTTACACTGAAATTTAAAGTTGATCGAGGACATGCCCTACCTCAACTATAAATCTGTCCCCGCATTTTAAATTTACCTCCCCCTCCAATGCACAGTGCAACATGGTCTTGCCCAAAGTTACTCCTTTGCTATGCTTTGCTCTCCTTACGCAAAAGGGGGCATGGGGGAGAAAGCCTATAAAACGTTCCGCAATTGGATAGTGGGATATTGTGTCTTCACAGCTTGTTATATAGAAACTAGGCCGGAAGCAGATGTGGATGTGTAGAAATATTTGCACCTCATAAACGAGTTGTACGTGTGCGACTGCCCGACACTTGGCATAAATATGATGAGCAGTGAGTGGCCAAGTAGAAATTCCCTTAGGTTTAAGAGACATGGAGATATGGATGAAGCTCAATCGGGCTAGCCTCGCTTTGGACAAAATTGTATAGAACCACATAAAGCGCTAGATATACAGTGGCAGCAGATATACAATCCCAAAACAACTGCACATAAGTTGAAGAGATATTCGACAATAATATAAAATATGGGGTGTTTTTCAGCGCTACTGGAATCCAAAGATAAACAAAGCAATTACTGACTTTGTTGTATTGTAGAAAATACAAAGCTGTTGTTAGGAACTCCCAAGTCAGTACAGTGAAACTCGGGAACTACTCTGAAGGCCAGGTGTTCGCTGGAGCCCCTAGTGGTGGGGACAGACTGGGCTGCGGGCCGACCGAGGGTCGAGTAACGTATACTGACTTAAAGGAGTTCCCAGAAGTGGAGTGATTGGTGGACTGTAGTATAAGAAGAATCTTAGGTCAAAAGGTCACAGGCACAGATGCAATATCCAAGGGCAAGCGAAGGGTCAAACTCACAGGCAGAGAAGCAAAATCCGAATTCCAGGCAAAAGGTCAAGGTCAGAAGAGAAGGGTCACAGGTCCAATAACAAGCAGGGGTCAAAACACGGGTAGTCAAATTCAAGGTAGCAGGAACCAAAATGGATAGCACAAGCAGGCAGCAGAACTGAGGACAGAACGCTATAACCGGCAATGAGGCAGCAGACCTCATTGCCTTAAATACCAATACAGACCAATCAGTAGTTGGATACACTGCTGCAGGCTAATTACTCATACAGAGCAGGGCCAATCAGGGCTTGTCCCTGAAATCCACAGATGCAGGCTAATGCCTGTAATATCAGCCCACTAGTTAAATCAGCCCACAGCCTGCCTGTCATGCGCATGCACCCGCCTACCGCCGGGACGCAGCGCTATTGTAGAGGCGTCCGGCCGTTGCCTTGGTGACGGCCGGGCAGGAAGAGGAAATGACGTCACGGTCATCATGGTGACGGCCGGGATGCCAGGGCGCACGGGAAGCAAGCCGCGGCGGCTGTGAGTACCGCCGCGGCTCGTGACAGCTGTTACAGATTATCAGACACGTTCTATTGAAAACCAACTTACAATAGCGATGCTATTGATGTTCCCGTAACAGGTACTTGTAACGGAGACCGTCTTCTGGTATAAAGATGTCAGGTGTGCAATATAGGTATGGATAGTGTAAGAAGTCTGTCTACACCTTTTAATAGGAATATCATCCATGTTCCCGTAGTAAGTACTTGTACCAAAGATCGTCTCCAGATATCAGAAAACTGTCTAATGTGTATGAATAGTGCAGAGGATCCGTCTATACCTCCCCTCTCGGTCAGTGAATAAACATGAATGGGGAGAGAAATAGAACAAATTCTGGTATTTTCTACAATACAACAAAGTCAGTAATTGCTTTGTTTATCTTGGGATTCCAGTAGCGCTGAAAAACACCCCATATTATATATTATAGCCTCGCTTTGGGCCAAGGGGGCATAAGACATCGGTTTCAACAAGCAGGGAGACGAAGTGTTCCCAATTTCAGAAAAATAGTTGTTTCGCATACAATAATGCGTTGTGTGGGAGAGGTGAATCCTGTCGGTATAGGTACATATGCTCCAATTTCCGCGGACCGCATTCGGCCAAAGAGTGTCCGAGCAGTGCCCCCGGTCTCGGAAGAGGCCGCGGAAACGACGGCAGTAATGCTTAAAGCTCATTCGCCCATAGGCATCGAGGTGGTTGAAAGATGGCTCAACCTCTATCCGCATGCGGATCAGGCCTCCTTTCTCCGTGAAGGTTTTCGTCATGGTTTCCGGCTTCCCATTAGCTCCGCGGTAACCGCCAGAGCCTCTAAGAACCTTAACTCAGCTTATGTTTTTTCCGTAAGTGTTGGATAAAAAAAATTGCGGGGAGATCAGCCTGGGTCGTATGGTTGGCCCTTTTCATTCCCCACGCATTTCATATCTTACCAGTAGGCTTAGTTCTGAAGAAAGTTCCGGGTAAATTCCCTTTAATTCAGCACTTGTCTCACCAATTAGGGAATTCAGTCAACAACGCCATAGATCAGGATGTAAGGTCGGTAGTGTATCAATCATTTGAAGAGGCCCTGACACTTATTAGGCCCTTTGGCCAAATTGGATATTGAGTCAGCATTCCGGTTACTCCCCCTTCACCCTGACTCATTTAGGTTCATGGGCTTTAAGATTAAGGGCAAATATTACATGGATCAATGCCTTCCCATGAGGTGTTCTCTTTCTTGTGCCTTTTTTGAGTCTTTCAGCTCTTTTCTACATTGGGCTATTCAGGTGGGGACAAGTCATAAGGGAATAGCGCACTACTTCGACGATTTTATATTTGTGGGTCCTGCCAATCCACATTATGCTTGGATATGCTGTACTCAGCGCAAGCACTCTTCTCTGTTATGGGGGTACATATAGCTAAGAACAAGACGGAGAGCCCTTCAATGTGCTTATCCTTTCCAGGGATAGAAATATATACAGTAGCAGGCTGTTTTCGATTGCCAGCGGATAAGATTTCGAAATTGGAGTGTCTGATATCCAGTACCCTGGCCTCTCCTTCTCACACACTAGCGTTATTAGCATTGTTTCATTTTGCGCGAAGGGTAATTCCCATGGGCAGAATATTTTGTAGAAAGCTTCAGTTAGCAATGGCAGGTAGGAATAGACCTTAATCCATAATTACATTAAATGACGAGATCAAAGCGGACTTGAGCATGTGGGCCACTTTCTAAGGAACTTTAATGGTTCCAGAATATGGCCATCCCCATCTATTTCCACCAGGGCGCTAGATTTATATACATACGCTGCAGGGTATAGAGGATTCGGAGCTTACTTTCAGGGCGAGTGGTACGCATCCCCTTGACCGAAAGATTTGATTGATATTGGCCTGCTAAACAATTTATTGGTGTTAGAGTTATTTCCCATCATTATGTCCTTGGAGTTATGAGCACCTCAGCTTAGCGGGCACAATGTTTCCTTTTGGTGCGACAATTTGGGAGCGGTTCAGGCAATCAATCGTCAGAGTGCATCTTCTAGGCCAGCGGTTAATCTGTTATGCTTGCTGGTGCTTTGTTGCCTGGATTTCAACATAAATGTTTGCGCCAAACATGTCCCTGGTACAGAAAATTGTATAGCAGACTCCCTGTCCCATTTCGATTGGTTGTGTTTTAGAGCGTTAGCTCCACATGCCAGCCCCATCGGTATATTTTGTCCATCTTATGTTTGGCAGATGGTCGAGCCAGCATAAGATTCCTGGCTGAAGCTTCTCTAGCTCAATCCACTTGGAAGTCCTATCGGTTGGTTTGGAAGCGGTGGGAAAATTTTCTGTTCTCCTGTAACAACCATCCCCCGAGAACTCTTCACGGTATTGCTGATGTCATGTGGGGGTGCTACCAGGAAGGTCTTAGTAAAACAGCTATGGCATGGACCTTGGCTGGTATGTCCTTTATGGCAAAAATGCAAGGGCTGCCAGATCCCACAAAATCGTTCAGTATCAGTAAAGCTTTAAAGGGTCGGGCCAGACTTCACCCTATTCCCCGGGATAATAGGAGCCCAATAGATCCAACATTGCTATCTCGTATCATTTCAGCCTTTACCCACGTTTCTGCAGATTCCTACGAATTTACCCTTTTTAGCACAGCTTTCTTGATGAACTTCCATGGTGCCCTTAGAGTTAGCGAGTTGGTGGCGCAATCAAAAAATAGTTTAGGGGCAGCCATGTTGTCAAAATTTTTTATTTTAAATGCTAAGAGTGTCCAATGTAAAATAATTTGTTCCAACACAGGTCAGGCAGGGATAGGTCATTATTTTTCTCTGCTCAGTCAACAAGATCAGATAATCTGCCCGGTTCGTCTATATCATCAGCTACCACGGTTATGTCCCCATAAGGGTGATGTTTAGCTTGTGCACAGAGATGGATATCCTATTACTAAATTTCAGTTTCGCTCTTTACTGAAGCGTGCACTAGTTTCTTTAGGCTTACTCCCCTCGGATTTCAGGACTCATTCTTTCCATGTTGGGGCGGCTATGGCTGCAGCATCAGGAGGGGCATCCATGGCATCCATTCAGGCTTTAGGCAGGTGGAAGTCCAACAGTTATAAAAGTTAAATCATACCCGATGTTTAACCGTTTTTATTTTGATCCTTTACCACAGGTCTGCTCTACCTCTTTTTCTCTTCTTAGTAGTGGACCCAGGGCTATGCTGCTTGCCGCTTTTAGTGGGGGCGTGAAGGGATTTTTCCTATTCTTCCTATGATTGGCCTGATTGGCTTAGAGCCTTCAAGGGTTTTATAGGTTATTACCTTCACTTGGGTTGCTGCTTTTTCCTTTCCGTTAATATAAGGTGTGTTATTGTAATTGGTGTAACCCCCCCCCAACCTTCTTTTTCAGGAGGAGATTGGTTTTCCTTGCGCACGGTTATGTTAGTTGTTTTTTTTTAACTCTTTATTTGAAGAGGAAACAACTGGAGAAATACAAACATATTGAACTCAAGAATATGAATATACAAGGTGTCTCCACCATGTTTAATTACATTGTATCAATGGGTTAGGGGGGGAAAGGGAGGGAGGTAGAAAGGCACAGATTCTATTGACAATATTGCTAATAAGTATACATGGAACATGACTAGGAGGAACTAAACCAAACAATTAAATAGGCAATTAAATAGCAGACAGGTATTATTCACCAACAGCGCGCCGTGCCCAGCCCGGAGGATCCATAAGCGGCCCAAGAACAATATTCCAACTACAGGAGGGGGAGCCATACTGGATAGGCAACTACAGCTTTCTAGCAAATACCATGGGGCCCACACCCTGTCGAAATTGTGTGATTTATCGTGCAGATAGTACATTATACTCTCCATGCTTGCGACATGCCAAATGTAAGACCGTAGTTCCTGCATGGATGGTGCATTGGGGTCTTTCCAATGCTTTGCTATTAGGGATTTAGCAGCTGTCAGTATATGGGAGATAAGCTTGTTAGAAGGCACGCTCTCATCAGGTATAGGGCGGGGTAGAAGGAATGACCAGGGGTCCTTATTTATCTGTTGTTCTGACTCTGTTAAAAGTATGTTCTATAAGCCAATTATAGATCTCAGAGATCATCCCTTTGGTGAGTCGTGAGTGTAGACACATATGCTCAAAAGAGGTAAGGGTCCGGAGAGCATCAGGGGAGGGCAAAGACATGACAAAATGTCGAACCTGGAAGTATTCAAAGAACAGCAGGCGGAAAGGTTCAAACCTATGGTAAAGCTCTGACATAAAGGCCCAAGTTCGATCAACCGCCAGGTCTGAGACCACCCGTATCCCCGCACTTATCCAGCGTTTAAATTGCTTTGTCGACTTACCAGGAGGAAAGTGAGGAGTGCCCCAGAGAGGAGTCAGAAGTGAAATGATGGATGACAATTTATATTTGGCCCGGCATGAGTCCCATAGGGACATACAAAATTTGAGAGATTGAAGAGAGGAGGCTGCTGGTGGTCTGTCTATATTAGAAAGGCCCGAAAGGGATGCCATAGAAGGAACCCCAACGAAGTGGGTCTCCAAGTCCACCCATGCTATGGACTGGAAGGGGACATAGGTAACCGCTACCTGAGTTAAATGGGATGCCAAATAATACAATTTAATGTCTGGAAAGCCTCTACCTCCCCGGGCCCTGGGCTTCTTGAGCACTGCTACAGAAACTCTAGGAGGCTTGGCACGCCATACAAACTTAAGGAAGGAAAAATGCAAATTCCGAAACACAGAGTCATGTACCTTCACTGGAAGAGTCTGAAAAAGATAAAAAAAGTTTGGGGATCAAATTAATCTTAATAGCAATGATCCTCCCCAGCCACGATATGATGTAGCTCTTCCATGTCTCTAGGTCTTGTTTGATTTTAGTCAGGAGGGGAGGAAAATTTTCCCGGTATAACCATAGGTTGAAGTCTTATAGACTCCAAAATACTTTATCTTATTCGCCTGCCAGTGTAGAGCAAAATTGGCCTCTAAACTAGTCCTAAGGGAAGGGGAGGCATGGCCTCTGATTTAGTAAAATTAATTTTATAACCTGAGAGGAGGCCATATTCATCCATAAGTTTGTATAAGAATTAGGAACCCCTCCAGCCGGCACAATACAACCCGGAGCCTACTCTACCAGTGAGGTGTTCACTAGAGCCCCTGATGGTGGGGACAGGCTTGGCTGCAGACTGACATAGGGTCGTGAAGTGTGTACCGGCTGGGGAGAACCCAGGCAAGCGGAGCGGAGTCCAAGCAGAGGTCAAGGGCCGGCAGCAGATAGCAGTACCAATAAACAAGCTGAGGTCAGGGGTCACGAGCAGACAGGGAGGTCGGTATTCAAGCCAGAGGTCAGGGTCACAAGATACACAAGCAAAATCCAATTCCAGGCAAAGGGTCATACACGGGTAATCAGCAGAAAGTCCAGCAGGCAGGAACAAGGCACAGAGCAGGTCAGCAGACTGGATACAGAAGCTATAACCGGCAATGAGGCAGCAGACCTCATTGCCTTAAATACACAGATGGCCCAATCAGAACTTGCATGCACCCATGCAGACTAATCAGCAATATAGAACCAGACCAATCAGGGCTGGTCCCTGACAGACGCACACAGATGCAGGCTAATGCCTGTAACTTCAACCACCTGCATTAATTAGCCCATAGGCTGTGCCCGTTTTCGCGCATGCGCCCGGCTTGCCTTGGCTACGGCCGGGCAGGAAGGGGAAATGACGTCCTGGGCGTCAAGGTGACGGCTGGGATGCCAGAGGGAGCCAGACGCGAGCCGCGGCAGCTGTGAGTACCGCCGCGGCTCATGACAATAAGGCGGGTAGAGATACCTGGGTGTTAGTCAGGGAGAGGAGTATGTCGTCAGCAAAGAGGGAGACCTTAAATTCCCGTGGTCCCACCGTCACACCTGAGATCAATGCCGTCTGTCTGATCATTGCCAAAGAGGGTTCTATGACTAACGCAAAAATTAAGGGTGATAAGGGGCAACCCTGTCGCGTCCCATAGGAAAGGGAGAGAGGGTCAGATAAAGAGCCATTAACCAATACCCTTGCAGTGGGAGAGTTGTAGAGGGCAGACACTCCGATCAGTAATTTAGCCGAGAAGCCGTACGCCTTCAGGGCATGGATCATAAAGTCCCTTGAAATTCGGTCGAACGCCTTCTCAGCATCCAAGGAGAGCAACATGGCCGGGAGGCGTCTCTGGTTAATGATTTGAACTAGGTTTATAGCACGACGAGTGTTATCCCTAGCCTGGCGAACCGGGATGAACCCCACCTGATCACAGTGGATCAGATCCGGAAGGACTCTATTCAGACAGGTGGCCAGGATCTTTGCGTATATCTTAATGTCGACATTAAGAAGGGAGATGGGGCGGTAGCTTGCGCAATCGCTGGGGTCCTTCCCCTCCTTATGAATGACTATGATACGTGCTTCCAACATCGATTTAGGGAAGGGGTCTCCATGTAAGACAGTATTGAACAGGGTGCGCAGGTGGGGAACCAAGTTCTGGGAAAATCTTTTATAATAAGCCGTGGTGAAGCCATCTGGGCCCGGGGCCTTGGAGGTCTTTTGTGCCTTTATAACTGACAATATTTCCTCCGATGTAATCTCCTCATTTAGTTGTTGAGCTAGACTACAGGAGAGGATGGGGAGATTCACTTGTCTCAGAAAGGCTGCTATAGTGTTAGGAACTCCCAAGCCAGTACAGTGAAACTCTGGGACTGCTCTGAAGGCCCGGTGTTCGCTGGAGCCCCTAGTGGTGGGGACAGACTGGGCTGCGGGCCGACCGAGGGTCGAGTAACGTATACTGGCTTAAAGGAGTACCCAGGAGGCGAGTGATAGGTGGGCTGAGGTAAGCAGAATCCTAGGTCAAAGGGTCACAGGCACAGATGCAAAATCCAGAGACAAGCAAAGGGTCAGACACACAGGCAGAGAAGCAAAATCCGAAATCCAGGCAAAAGGTCGAGGTCAGAAGAGAAGGGTCACAGGTCCAGAAACAAGCAGGGGTCAAAACACGGGTAGTCAAATCCAAGATAGCAAGAACCAAACGGATAGCACAAGCAGGCAGCAGGACTGAGGACAGAACGCTATAACCGGCAGTGAGGCTGCAGACCTCACTGCCTTAAATACCAGTAGTGGCCAATCAGAGCCTAGCTCTGAAATCACATGGGCAGGCTCAACCCTGCCACATTAATCAGCCCACAGGCTTGTGAGCGCTTCTGCGCATGCACCAGGCTGTTCCCAGCTGTCGGGACGCAGTGCCCCTGTAGTTAGTGTCCGACCGTTGCCCTGGCAACGGTCGGGTAAAGGCAGGAAGTGACATCCCGGTTGCCATAGCGACGACCGGGACGCCTACAGGAACCAGGAGAGAGTCGCGGCGGTGCCCGCGGCCGCCGCGACTGCTAACATATAGTATCCGCAGGGGGAGCACTCCCAGGGTTTAGAGCCTCTAAATTATACAATGTAGAGTAAAATTTCTGAAGCTCGCGGCCTATCTGTTCAGGCCTGTAGATGGGCGAGCCAGAGGGAGACTTTAGGGCCATAACGTTGTTTTGAGATCTCTGAGCCCTCAGACGGGCGGCCAAGATTCTGTCTGCTTTATCTCCCTTCTCATAGAACTTTTGCCTCAGCCGCTTCAAAGCAGTGGCAGTGGATTCAGAGAGAAGGAGGTTCAAATCAGATCTCACTTTTAAAAGTTTGGTCAGGGTGTCTTCATCTGGGGAAAGTTTGTGTTGTCTCTCCAGGGCCTGGAGTTGGATAGACAATGACCTACGTTTAGAGATGGCCAACTTCTTACAGCGTGAGGCCATGTTATTAAGATGACCCCGTACTACCGCCTTATGGGCTTCCCAGAGGGTCATTGGGGATATATCGGGGAGGTCATTAAAGAGAAAATAATCTTCTAGAAGGGTCCTGAGCTCTAGTGTGAGTGACTGATCATGGAGAATGGAGTCATTAATGCGCCACGTAGCGGGGCGAGGGCGGGAGACTATGTCTGAGAGGTCGGCAGATATGGGAGAATGGTCAGACCAAACCATCGGATGTATGTGGGCTGCCCTGAGCTTCAATGACAGATCGTGGCTGAGGAAGACCATGTCTATTCGTGAATAGGTACAATGAACTGGAGAGTAAAATGTATAATCTCGGGATGAGGGTTCCATAAGCCTCCAAGAGTCAAAGAGAAGATGGTGAGAAAGGAGGGATGCCAATGCCTTGGATTTACGGGACTCCGAACCGCTGGCGGGGGGAGGCAGAGTGGACGACCTATCTATAATGTTATCTACTACAACATTAAAGTCCCCTGCCATAATCACCTCTCCCTGGTGCACCTGAGAGAGCAAGGAATCTAGGGCAGCGAAAAATGGATGCTGATTTTGATTTGGGCCATACACGTTGACTAAAGTACATAGGGTATTATTAAGTTTTCCCACTAAAATGAGAAAACGACTGTCGGGGTCAGAATGGGATGTCAAAAGCTCGAATGTCACATGAGATGCAAATAGTGTAGCAACCCCCCGTTTTTTCTGTCTAGGGTATGGAAAGCAGAAGGGTACCGTTTAGACTTCAGTTCTGGATGTGACCGACGAGTGAAGTGTGTTTCCTGGAGAAAAACTATATCTGTCCTATGTTGTTTAAGTGTAAGATAAAGTGTTGTACGCTTTTGTGGGCTGTTCAAACCTTTGACGTTTAGCGAGAAGATCCTAAGAGCCATCGGGAGGTGAAGACAGGGCCGCCTCAGGTCCCCCAGCGAGGGCCAGCCTCGCTGCTAAAAAAGAATAGAACAATACAATGTCAATACTGTTGTAATGAAGACAAAGGATATGAAGAAGTGCCTGAGGTATGGAAAGATAGAAAGGAGAGGAGAAGAAAAAAAGTGGAGCAGGGGTGTGGACAGGACCAGTGTGCAAGGGCACATCTGGCCCGTAATGCCGGCCAGGAAAGGTAGGGGACAGTGCAAGTGGCAGGGAAAGGCCGGGCAAGGGCAATATACCCATTATGGGGACGTGGCCAGAGATACTGACAGAAAAAAGGTCTGGGAGTACCAGCCGTAGAACATGGGCACCCACATTACCTCCCGGCCAGGGTCAAAGAAACTGTAGAGGAAGCCAGATGGAAGAGGAATGTCGTGAGGGATGGGGATCAACTACTACCCGGAACCAGAGAAACCGGTCAAACAGAGAAAAAGAGAAATGGGGGCAGTAGGTGAGTAGTATTCTGAGACAGTAAGAAAGCAATGGAATGTAAACACAGAGAGTTAACAAGAAACAAATTAACCTAACAACTTGTGCATATGGCACCAGATTCCTCCCAAACTACATGAGAAGGACCAAAAGCCAGCGGTCAATCGTGTAGAGAGGAGGTACATGAAGCGGGGTGGCTTCTGAGAAAAAGAGACACAATAAGCATATATCAAGGCGGTGGAACAATAACAAATGGCTTAGCGGGTCTTGTCATGGTCGTCCACTCAGTAGTTGGGAGCTTCTGGGAGGCGGAGGTGGGTCTCAGGGAGCCGGATCCCAATCCCGCTGCCATGGGGTGGGCGAGGGAGGTCGGGACCGGGATGCCCAGAGTCTCAAAGAGTTGGACTGCTTCCACCATTGATTGAGCAGAATGAAGCTTGTTATGATGCCAGACCAGAAGACGGAACGGAAAGCCCCATCGATAACGAATACTGTTGTCCCTCAGGATAGATGTCACCGGTTTCAATTCACGTCTTTTGAGGAGAGTAAGCGGAGCAATGTCCTGGAAAACTTGCAAAGAGGCATCCTCAAACGAAATTGAGTCAGGCTTGCGAGATTCCCACAGGATCGCTTCCTTGGTGGTATAATAGTGACAGTAAAGGATGACATCCCGAGGTTGGGAGGATTCTTGAGGGCGAGGGCGAAGCTTGTGGGCTCTGTCTAAAAGAAGCTGATCCTCTGGAGTAGCAGGAGCTAGGTGGGCAAAAAGTCTTTTCAGGTATTGATCTAGAAGGGATTGATCCACCTCCTTGGGGATACCTCTGATGTGCAAGTTATTATGTTGGGCCCTGTTCTCTTGGTCTTCTTGTTGCCCCTGCATAAGGAGCATATGTTGTTGTAATCGTTGGATATCAGCCACTGTGTCCCGGTGAGAGAAGACAGCTTCGTCCATTTTAGTTTCAAGATGACCCGTTCTATTCCCGAGATCTTGCAGTTCAGCCCTGAGTGATCCAATTGCTTTTTGCACTTCTGTTTGAACCGCCTGCACCGATTTCCTTGTCTCTTTGACCTCCCGGAATAGGGATTGTAGATCTTGTAGATCTTTGCAAGTCAATGGCGAGGAGTCCGAATCATCAGAGTCAGAATGAGCTTTGCAGTGCGAAGAGGAGGTGCTTGGAGTCTAAATGCTAATTTCTTAAGGCTCTGAGGAAGATCTGATCCACCCACCTTCCTGCCTCCTGTAGGCATGGTAAACTCCAGTAAGAGGCCACAAATAGATCAAGCAGGATGTGCTGTTGTGAAGGTTTCTGTGTTTAGGTTATAAAAGAAGACAGCTTCATGACATTCCAAGAGAGAACCCTGGCCCAAGAGCCATGCGGGGCATCGTAGGTTAGTCCATATTGCGGCTTATATTAGAGCAGAACAATGCTCAGCCAGGTAGAAAACCAGGCCTCTCCGTCTGAGAGTATGAGGAAAGGGGCCCGGGGAATGCTGTGCCTTGGGTGCTAGAATGAAATAAATACCCATAGACTGGAGAAGAGCACCGTCCTGGAAATAAACACCCTTCTGTTGCGATGATAGATAGGCGGTGCAATAAGTCCAAATTCAGCAGAATACTTGGACCCTCTGAGTTTTCTAGGCTGTATATGGCGAACAGCAACTATGTACTACTCAGTAATGATATAAAGAAGTAGTAAATCCACCTTTTTGTAGATGTTCTCCGAGGAGCATGTAGGAGAATAGGGAGGCGCTGGTTTTATGGCTCCTATTAACCCCGCAAGCTCAGGGCCCCTGTGTGTAGATAGATGTCTGTAACTTTGATAATGAAGGCTGCAGTACCAATTTTCGGCCACCGGAGGGCAGCAGAGATTTTTTTGAACGCAGCCTGTGAACGATAGAATTGCACAGAGATTGTGAAGCAGGTGCAGTACACAGGGGGGCAATCAGAGAAGCACGCTACAGTGAGGATCCGAAGACTCAGCTGCTGATCAAAGGGAGAAGTCTGCAGGAGGATGCCGCTGATCGATGGAGCTTCTGCCAGGTAGGTCAGGCGCCTCCAGTCTGCTCCCCGCCCGCAGGAAGTGTTCAAGAGGCAGTGCCCGGAAGCCTGTGGGCCAGTGTCAGGGAAGATGTGAGGCACAGTAAATGGCAGGGGAAGCAATCCACGCCACAGCACAGGTCTATTCTTGGGGACTCCTCTCACTATGCACCGGCAGTATTAACCTCTGTGGGCACGCTCAGGAGTCAGACAGCAGACACAGCTCCGGGTCCCTTCCCGCAGAGTCAGATAGGCCGCAGGGCTCTGGAGTGATATTTCACAGCACTGGTGGCCTCACCGGGGACCTCTGATGCTACCAATCCTGAGGATAAGTCTGAGGGCTTTGTTAGAGGGGAGAGTCCCGAATATTTTAACACAATAACTCCTAGACTCACGGAGCTACACAGGGACACGTCTACCCAGCATGACTACCAGGCCACGCCCACCACGGTTATGTTAGTTTTGAAGACGTATTAGTTTTGTTATGCAGTAGTTTCTGGTAGTCCTCTGGTTAGGGAATTTTATCTGTTCTAGCTTAAACCTTTGTTTATTTGTTTTTTTGAGCATTCTTATGTTTACTGGGCGAGTAAGCACGTTATGGCTCAGAACTGCCCTTGGTTACCTGCCCACGCCAAAGTCAGATGATAGGAAAGAGGGGCATGAAGTGGGCTGAATTTATTCCACTCCTTTCCAGTGAAATTAACAAACATGGTATTCCTGAAATTCTGGTCATACATTTAGGGGGTAACGATGTGGGCCAGCTTAAATTGTTGGATTTCATTATTAGTATGCGTGAGGACATGTCAGCTGTTGCCCATAGATGGCCTAACATTAGATTGTGCTGGTCATACATAATTCAACGTCGGCAATGGAGATTGATTATTCCCACTGTCACTATAGCATCAGTTATTAGGAAGGTAAATCAGTCAGCCAGTAAATTTGTCTGGGCGTTTGGGGTTTCGGCTATACCTCATCTATTGTTGAAAGTGGAATATGCCTATTTGTTTAGACCAGATGGGGTGCATTTGTCTGATGAAGGGATACAGTACTTTATAGATCAGTTGTGTTGGAAGTTGAGGGCTGTGATTAGGCCTGGTGTTGGCGGGACTCATATTGATATATAGATTGCGGCGTGGGTAGGAGAGCATTGTAGTCAGTAGGTGTACATATGGTGCTGAGTTCATCTTGTCATAGGTCACTACCCCCCCTTTTTGTTGGTCCACCTGTGAGGAGGACCCTTGGCCGGTATCTACAGGTTAATATGGGCAGTTAGTAAGGGGGTTTAGTTTTTCCGTTGGACAGAATTTAGCACCGGCCAACAGATAAGGTATTATTCTGGGTTGGTGGTACCTTGTTCTGACCTTTCCACCGTTAATGGTTTTGCTTTTGCTGACTGCCCTGCTCTCGTCCGCCATACAGTCCTCATTAGCTTATAAGGTTATAAGTTAATTTTAATAAATCATATTATTCATTACAAACTGTAATTTGGTGTCCGTGTCGTTATTTGGTTAAATGAGATGTTTAGTTAAATGATAATGGGTGAGATGATGGTAACTTCTACGGTATGCATTTTATAAACACACAGACATTGTGAAAAAAATACTTAATTTAAAAAGAAAAAAGAAAACTCGCCAACACTCCCACATTTAGCACTTTATTGCTCACTTTAATCCCTGGAAACATCTCTTTTTCTTCTCACAGATTGAAATCCATGTGGAGAAAAAATAAAAGAACCTTATGAATGACATTCTGCATGCTCCATGCAGAGCTGCAATGCTTCCCACAGCCCGGGTGGCCCGCCAGCCTCCAACCAATAGAGTGGCTTTGCTTGGAAAAGTCACTTTAACTTTTTTTAAAAATCATTGCTATATTTAATTTAAACATGCTGGTTTGTGTTTTGGGTCATAGCCAAGTCTAAAGGAGTTTACTAGAGCTTCAAAGTGTACTTTTGGTGGGAAAAAAAAGCAATGATGGTCAAGATTTTCAAAAGTGTTCCAAACAAAACTCACCTCCTGCTGTATTTTGATGATTCGCTAGCAATCACTGTAAAGGACTAAAGTGTTCCCAGTTTTACCTCAACCACACCAAGCATTAGAATAAATTGGCTGTGATTGTTCGTACACTATAAATTCTGTAAAATGCGAATGTGTAAGTGTATAGAATAACATTTCTAGGAATGATGGGACAAAAGCAAAACTTGAAGATTACATTAACCTGAACTACGCAGCTCTGCAAAACGGCCTCATCCACATTAAAAATCATTTTGTGCAATGTTCCACAGCAATTTCGCTAATCTCTAGAAAAAAACATCGTGGGGTAAATGTAGCTGAGAGTTTTCCTGCGGGTTTGAAAAGTGGAGATGTTGTCTATAGCAACCAATCAGATTCTAGCTATCATTTTTTAGAATGTTCTAAATAAATGATAGCTAGAATCTGACTGGTTTTTCAAACCCGTCGGAAAATTCTCAGCTTGATACATTTACCCCAGATGGTAATGTAAAAAAAACAAAAGCACTATCATGTACAAGGGCACAACAAGTTTTCTTAAAAGTGTTTCTTAATTAGGTAGTGGTATATTGTGTCATAATAACAACCAGGCTTTATTGATACAACAGATCTTGGTTACATGTATTTACCACCCTTCTCAACCAAATTGGAGTATACACAAGATGTTAAAAAATGCTATAATTTCACATCATTACATTGAGACGGTTAATGCCAAGTCATGAATAAAAAGAATGTTGTAAAAAATTTAAATTCGCAGCTGGAAAAATATAATAGCACCTTGGATGTTTTCCAAAATGGAGTGTATCAGAAAAAGGCATGTGAAACTCAATTTATCTTTTCTTTCAAGCTCTGCTTTCTGCATCTGACAGCTTCAGATGAACATGAAATATATTCCATAAACACTTTAATCAGTGTGTGACCATTTGCACATAACAAAGGCCGTGGATTTTTCAAAGTGCTTCTAATAGACATTGAAATAATTCTGGAGAGATTGGTTATGCACAAGTGAAGCTTATATTGATCTTCAAACATTATAAGGATATGGACAATATTTCAAAATTATACTCAAATACATATAGACTGTTTAACTAAAGGCAAACCTTAAATCCATTTTTCTGATTTTACTAAATAAATAAAGGAGCCAAGCTACTCTTTACATAATGCCCTTGACAAGTGTACCCTTAACTAAGAAATATAGGCATGGGATGCTTGCTTGGCAGAGAAAGTTTACAAATTGAAGTAAAGCAATTTAACTGATTGCAAAGAATAAATCATGGCCAATCAGCTACCAGCCATTCCTCATACAAACATTATGGCAACCAAATGCCCCCTGATGCTTCTAGGCTGCAAAGCCCCACTGTCCCTCAGTTGATTGAGTAGCTGGGACCCGCCTACACAGACAGGGCATAATAACACCAGAGGGGAAGTATTACTAACAATGAGCCTCTCTTTTGATAGAGAGACCGCCACACAAATGCATCGGCTGCTGATTGACATACTTTTCCACCTTAGCAAGGTTCCCAACTCAAGAACTGCATGACCCCTTACAACTAAACAAGTCTCCTAAACAGGGCAGCACAGTGGCCTAGTGGTTAGCACGTCTGCCTCACAGCACTGGGGTCATGAGTTCGATTCCCGACCATGGCCTTATCTGTGTGGAGTTTGTATGTTCTCCCTGTGTTTGCGTGGGTTTCCTCCGGGTGCTCCGGTTTCCTCCCACACTCCAAAAACATACTGGTAGGTTAATTGGCTGCAATCAAAAAAAAAAAAAAAAAAAAGTGACCCTAGTCTCTGTCTGTCTCCCTCTCTGTCTGTCTTTGTGTGAGTGTGTGTATATATTAGGGAATTTAGACTGTAAGCTCCAATGGGGCAGGGACTGATGTGAATGAGTTCTCTGTACAGCGCTGTGGAATTAGTGGCGCTATATAAATAAATGATGATGATGATGATGATGATCTATAAAAGCACTACCGTGAAGTGCACTCCAGCCAGCCTGTACAAATGATTGAATCCAAATTGAATCCTGTGGGGAACCACCACCACTCTTCCTATTTCCAATAAGAATAAGAGTTTACCTTAGAATAGGTCTTATTAATACTAGATCTGCTATTGGTGCCTCTCCAAACCTTCCTGAGAATGATGTCACAACATATTACACAAGTATCAGGCCTTCAAGACTTTATTGTGTTTAAATCAGCTTTAACTTTTACAATAAGCTCCATGCCCTTCAACTTTCCCAAGTCCATTGCCACCTAGATGTATAGTAATTATATCTGGAATCCCAAATTTGGCTTCAGCAATGAGCAAGGTTTAAAGTAGGGAAGTGCATTGGATGTATCTTGGCATCCCGGTGACCACCTGTAACATGGAGGTATAACATATTGACATAAACAGTCTTCATTAAAAGGCAAAAAACCTCAAAAACATATGTCAGAAACTCCAGTAAACACAGGAGACCTAGCGGGGGAAATTTTGAGGAAAAAATAGTCAAATCCCTCCATGACCCCACAAAAAGTCGCAAGCAAAGTACGTCATGGGTCAGCCCAGCAAAAGGAAAGTAAAAGTATCACTGTTATTTTATAACAACTGGACATCCATCTGCCCAGTTCCATAATCATTTTTTTTATTTTTTTTAAATCAGGTAAAATTTTATTGCATTTTGCTTTTCTTTAACAACAAAAAAAAGCCCATAACATTGGGCTTAATCCCCAACTATAACCCACACAGTGTTACAGATATTGTAAAGTATTCATACACAATAGGATCACAAAAGAAAAAAACATTGACATTCAGACATTCAAGCCAAGGTAAGCACATCTTCCACAATTTCATGATGCAATGAAATAATAGTACAGTTTTTATAATACCGAATATAATCGTTGACCTCAAAAACTCAGTAATAGGCGGCTGGATGTCTGCCCCGAGCATTACATCAGGAGAACTCCACCTCCCTCAACCCCTCCGTGACATATGGGGATATTCTCCATCTGTACCATACTCATTCATACTTATCCACTAGGTTCCTACTGGTGTACATGAACCTTTCATGGCCGACTGTATCGTTAACAAGGTCAATCCAGCTACTCAAAGTCGGACCTTCAGGTGCCATCCATTTCCTAGCTATCACCACCTTTGCCAACATAAGTAACGTGTTGATAAGCAGTCTAATAAGTCTACGGGTTTTTTTTCTCAAGCCTAAACCAAACATACAGAGTTTTGGAGTCAAGGCCACCACTCCCACCTCCAATTTTTTAATACAATCCTCCACCTCTCCCCAGAAGGATGAAACCAATGGACATTCCCAGAGCATATGCCAAAAGTCTCCTTTCTCACTCCTACACTTGGGACATAACACCTTCTGACCACCACTGAACCTAGAAAGCCGAAGAGGGGTGAGATATGCTCTGTGTAACAGAAAAAACTGAACCTGGCGAAATCTAACTGATGCAATGACCTCCTTTGGGCTACATATCACTATATCCCATGCCTTATCACTAAGACACCCCAGATCCCCCTCCCACCTGCATTGCAGCTCCGGCAAGCCCCCTTAGCCAGATCCTTCCACCAATATTGAATACAAAAATGAAATTTGTCGCCTTTGGTACAACCTTGACAGTTGCACCCTTAAGGAATCTGCACTAAAGCCCGGGGTAGTGCTCCCCGAAACTGCGAGGCCAAAGCATGTCTTAACTGCAAATATCTATAAAAGTATTCCCTAGGTAGTTCATGTAATCTCTGAAGTTGTCCAAATGAATATAATATACCATTTTCATACAGTTGTCCAAAATGTGTTATATTGTAGTTTCGCCAAGCTCCAGCTCCCTCCATCTTAATCAGTTCTCCAAAATCCAAATTATCCCATAGTGGAGTGCACGGATCCAGATCCAATTCACCTCCAATCTGGGATGACAATCTCCAAATCTTCATGGCCTGTATTAATAAAGGGGGGTCCCTCCCAACTTTTCTTCCAGCTAGAAGAAACTGCACACGTGTATGACTAGATCCTGTCTCAGAGACCAAAAAATCATGCAAGTCTAGACCCAGCCTCGTCCTAAACCATACCTCAATATGTGTTTACTGGGAGGCAAAATAGTAAAGCCGTAAATTCAGCAAAGCCAAGCCACCTGACCCTTGAGAACTATATAAAGTAGTAAGCTTAACTTTTGCTCTCTTGCCTGCCCACACCAAAGAAGCCATGAGACGTTCAATGTAACGGAATGTACTATGGGGGATATAGACCGGCGACTGCTGCAAAACATACAAAAACCTTGGTTGAATTATCATTTTGACCAGATTAATTCTACCTGTGACCGATAATGGCAACTGCTTCCACACCCCAATCCGGCTCCTAAGATAATCAATCTGAGGCTGGACATTAGGCTGAATATATTGACCCATATCACTAGAAATCCAGATACCAAGATATTTAAATACTGGGGTCCACTTAAGAGGAGTCTGCAAAACTTGACCCGTAGGGCAAGCACCCTTAATCGGAGTTGCACTGGATTTATCCCAATTAATCAAAAGTCCCGAGTACCTACCAAACAGCGAGACCACACAGAGTAAGATTGGCAACGATTTATCAGGATATGACAAAAAAAGCAGCATATCATCTGCATAAAGGGCAATCTTGTCTGTCCTGCAGCCCATCCTCAATCCAGTAATATCTGACTGCATTCTAACCATACATGCCAACGGCTCTATGACCAGGGCAAACAGAGTGGGGGACAAAGGGCACCCCTGTCTGGTACCTCTGCCCATAACAAACTGACGGGACACAAAGCCATTAACACAGACTCTAGCTGTAGGGCAGGAGTACAGCAGTCGAACCCATTAAATAAAAAACGGTCCAAACCCGAATTTCAACAGCACCACCCACAGGTACCTCCACTCCACAGAGTCAAATGCCCTAGCAGCATCTAACGACACCACCACCGCCTCCTCCTCCGCTGGGTGGGGCAACTGCAGATGGTAATAAAGCCTACGCAGATTTATAGCCGTAGATTTTCCCGGCATAAAACCAGTTTGATCAGGATGCACAATCTCACTAATCACCCTGTTCAAACGTGTCGCCAAAATTTTTGCCAAAATCTTAATATCCGTTGTCAATAACGATATAGGCCTGTATGATTCTGGAAACAAGGGATCCTTTCCCGATTTAGGGAAAAGAACTATAAGGGCTTCAGACATAGACGGAGCTACACACCCCTGCTATCTAAAGCTTGTAAACATGTCTTTCAAGCAAGGTACAAAGAACCCCAGATGCTTCTTATACAACTCTATGGGTATCCCATCTATGCCCGGAGCCCTGCCATTTGGAAACGAGGATATCGCAGCTACAATCTCCTCATCAGTGATCGACAGGTCCAAACTTTCTCTGCTGTCTGCGCTTAATTCGGGCAAGGAAACAGCCGCCAGATACGTGTCTAAATCAAAGTCTGAGTACTCAGCTCTTGACGCATAAGCATCTTTAAAATATACATAGAAAATATCACTGATCTCTTCGGTCAAGGTATGCACAACACCCAAAGTATCTGTAATTCCCGCCACTACAGCCGCCGCTCTTTCTGACCTCGCTAGATACGCTAGAAACCTACCACATTTATCCGCTTCAAAGTATTGAGTATGTTTAGCAAATAACAGCTTACGCCTTGATTTATCTAACAAATAATCCGAACATTCTCTCTGTACCGCTAGCCAAGCCATGCTATCAGAAGCCACACGAGAAGAGAGATACACCTCCTCTAACTGCACAACCTCTTTTTCCAATTTATCACCTCTCAACCTAGACTCTCTTTTGAAACAATTAATACTTCTAATTAAGGAGCCTCTTAAAAAAGCCTTGAATGAATCCCAGACAAGAGGTGGGGCTGCTGTGTCCACATTGGTAGCAAAATACTCTTCCCATTGGGATTCTGAGGTATTTCCATCCTGCAATAATGTCAACCAAAAGGGGTTAAGCCTCCAAAATGCTTGACCTCTAGAAACATTAAGTTTAACTGTTAATACCAACGGAGAATGATCTGAAATCCCCCTTGGTAAATATGCAGCATCCGAGACAGCCGGCAATAAATCCTTTGATACAAGTCCTAAATCAATTCAAGAGAAAGCATTATATGAAGTGGAATAGCAGGAGAAACAGACCTCCCCCAGATGTCTCAGACGCCACACATCCTCCAAGCCCATCTCTTCCAACAGATCAGCGAATTTCGATTTTTTAGCATGTAGTATCCCCCACCTCCCTCCACCTATCAACATTAGAATCCAACACATTATTGAAATCCCCACAGCAAATAACAGGAGTATCCGGGGAGAGAGAGATAAAATCACTACACTTTTTTAAAACCTCATCACTATATGGGGGGGGAACATAAACTGACAGTAAGTTTATACGCTTGGAGTCAAAAATGCCCCTTACAAAAACATACCTACCCAATGGGTCCGACTCCACCATTTCCAAAATAAAGTTTACTTTTTTACGTACAAGGAGAGATACCCCTCTAGAATGACCTGTATGAGTAGCATGGTATGCCCATCCAACCCACAGTTTTTTAAGGGCCAACACTTTACCTCCCACTAAATGTGTTTCAGTTAGACATATAACATCCGCCTCATACTTTTTTAATTGGGATATGACCAAAGACTGTTTAATTTTATCATTAAGACCACGAACATTCCAAGTCAGGATTTTAATAGACCCCCTATTCATCTTCCCAGTCGCCATAACACAAGGGAATACACATGAGACATTTCCACATAGAAATCAGTCCCCTCCAGCCCAGGCAGACACCCAGCCACCAGTCAACCGCATTAGCATATACCAGAATAATCAATCTCACCATCTGAAAGTATTTGCATAGAGAATAAATATCACACTTGACACTGCATTGAACTCTAACAAACCTACCCCTCCCTACCCTATCCAAACAACCCCCCTCCCCGTACATCCACCCCTAACTTAGACATACTTGGATCCCATTACCCCTAACCCGCATCTCCTCAAACAATGCACACAGCTATCCCCACGTATTTATGGAAACACCAGTATACACTGTAAAAAGGAGAGGGAGATTGCAACCCTTTAAGCAAGGGAAGCCCCCCAGCCTATAGCTTTACCCTACTACTCCTCCAGTACCCCACATCCACCCAATCCACTAGCATCAAATATAAGATCCAAAAAATGTTTCCCAGAAATATCACCTTATAATTGACATCTTCGTAAACATTCAGTAACTTCTATATTAATCAAAGCATTTCAATATGTATAAACATAAATCAAAGTGATATACATCCACTGAGCTTATTTCTCAAACATTAAAGCTATCAAGGCATATAATTTTTAATAGCATCATTTCAGTCCAAGAGGTCGATACGTCACCAGAAGCATCTTTAATCCGGACGAAGACCTCCAGGAGCTCTCCTATCCAGCCAGTGAGTCGCCTCTGACGGCGATCCAAAGAAAAGGGTAGTTCCATCTGCAACCACACGCAGTCTAGCCGGGAAAAGCATAGCATACCGCAATTGCATCTCACGAAGGCGACGCTTCACCTGTATAAACTGAGCTCTGTCCTTTTGTACATCCACCGAGAAGTCAGGAAATACAGCCACTCTTTGGTTTTGATACATTAAGGGGCCCTTGGTCCGAGCCAGACGCAGAATAGTATCCCGGTCCTTATAGTGTAGCAGTTTGGCAATAAATGTGCGCGGCTGCGCACCTGGAGGCGGCCTCTGAGTCGGAATCCGAAGCGCCCTCTCCACCGCAAACTGGGCCATGAACTCCCCTCTGCCGAATATCTGGATCATCCAATTCTCCAAAAATGTCTCCGCAGCATCACCCTCTGCCTTTTTAGGGAGACCCACCAGCCTAACATTGCTGCGCCTGAGGCGGCCCTTCATGTCTGACATTTTCTGCTTAACCGAAGCCATCTGAACCTCCAGACCGGCAACTTGCTGCAGCAAGGGAATTGTAGTATCCACTAGTATGGAGATGTAAGCCTCTGTTTCTGACACACGCTCCCGAATCTTCTGAAAATCCTGCCGCATCAATGACAAATCAACCTGCACCTCTCCAATTTTATCCATTACCTTCTTTTCAGAGGCAGCGATAGCTTTCAGGACCTCTTGAAGAGTAGAATCAGCAGGCAAATCTGTATCTTTGGAAGACTGAGATACCTGCGGCTCAGGTACAGGAGTTCCTCCTGATGCTGCGGAGGAATTGGAACGTGCATACTTCTCCAGCTTACTACCAGCAGTAACATTTGTAGAGTGTTTTCCCATAGTAACTCCTTTTATATAGCCAAAAGCAGATGTAATATAAGGTTGTATATAGGACGCTCTCACTGCAGGTGTTCAAAAACAGATCATTCAGGCCTCAGCTGAATCCAGCAATTTCAAAGAGGAATGTGGCCACTACAGTACTGCATAGGATGAGCTATATATAAATCAAACAGTACCTTCACAGCAATGGCTCAGATATGAAGACCCTCAGGCAATTCTAATGATCCCTGTGTTGTCTGCAGACAGGTGATCTCAATCGTTTTTCTCAAAAAGCCCCAGCACAACAGCTTCCAAAGATCAGCACCTCCAGCACCAATCACATATATGCAGACCTGCCCTCCTTCCACTTTCCTCTCAAGATGGCACCGCGGCCCGTGCTATGGCGGGAAGATCCACTCCAGCTATTCTGCGCGCCACCAACAACCATAGGGCTGCCTTCCCCACTTCCAGCGATCCCTGCAGGTGACAGGTAGGTGGGAACCCCCCGACGTTGGCAGGCTTCAAATCGCCACTTTCCACCTGCTTAACCGCTGCCAGGCTCTACATACAGCTCTCCGCTGTCAGACTCTGCACACAGCTCTCCGCGACAGCCGCCCTGACCCGCTGCCACACACCGCCTCACACTATTTTTGTATCGGAGGGAGCAGGGGGACCTACACTGCCGAATGAGACAGTTTCAGCGCTGAGGGAGTAGTCCAGGATAGTGTTATCGGATATTTTGACCGGAGAGCTTCAATGTATGCTACCTACGCCATGCTCCTCCAGGCCACGCCCCTCCATAATCATTTTTACTAAACAACCCTCCTCAGTGGCTGCCGTAGCAGGGCCTATTTCAAAGGAATGAGTTCCTTAAACCTCCTAATTAAGACACAATATTTCTGCTCCTGTGTCTTACCTCAGTGGCAACTTGCAATACTGAAAACCTCCCATAATCTCCAGACTTTCATATACCTCTTCAACGTGGTAGGTGCCAAGGCCTTCCTAGCCAGGTCTTCTATGCTGGTTTGTTAATCTGCGAAACATAAGAAGGGCATGACAAACTCGCTCCTTTTGCCGCTAACGCGACTTCCCTTAATCTAACCCAATTAAAGGTATATTGTCATCCATGATGGCTACTACAAATGGTAGTAACTCCAGCAAAAGAAAGTTGTTTGTGAGCCCATCCTCAAGGCCTGTGTTGCAAACAAAACCTCACCTCAAATGTCTGAAGCAGTTTACCCTACCAACAAGAAATCATGGTGCCCTGTATGTACCACGATGCACTAGTGAAGAAAAGAGCTAAAATGTTCAAAGTATGCACAACCCATGAGCAAGCATTTATAAATATTAGAACCCATTCTTAAGTTTAAAACCTTTAAATATAAATGAATCCGGATGCAATTGAAGTAGAAGTAGGACTGATTCCACATCTATCTTAACTATCAAACCTCCATCCTTATTGCTTTCTCCTAGGCATCCTCAACTGATTGATAAACTACTTGACATTCATGTGTGTTAATCAAATCATTTACTGACCTCCCTGCTCGGTTGTACATGCAGTGCATCAAGCAAAACTAATTTTTGGCACTACCACCACTGGGGACAATATCAAACCTGGGAAAGTGGGTTACTGAAATGGACCACACATACGCCCCAACTAAATTTCTCACAAGACTTTGTCCTTTACATCAGGTCTCACCCAAGGGGACTTCAAATTACATGGAGATTCAGCCCAAATGTCTCCAAGTAATGTCTGAATTAACAGTTTCAAATCTTCCAAGAAGCACAAATATTAAAATTGTGCTACTTCTGTTAGGGATCAGATTTCATTAATCCTTAGCTACTGTGCAGGTGTGTTTTCCTCTGAAGAACTGTTTTCTGCATCCTTGCATTCAATCAGTCTGGAGCTGCACTGCAGATGTGACATACTCTTAATACTTGAATGCTAAGCTGCACTATTTAAGACTGTTCCTGCCTAATACATTTGCCCTCTGTTCTATTTCATCTTGACCTTGCACATGTTGTTCTACGTTCATTTGCCTCCTGATACCTGGATTGCATCACACTGGCTCCTGGTTCAGCTTATATTTGTCTCCTGGCTCCTATTTTCTGGTCTGCATCTACTTGCAGTCATACACAGCCCATCTCAGAATCCCAAGGCACAGTCTGCGGTAACTATATATTGGTCTCTTGTGGGACACTGCAGTGATTATCGGACTCTGTATACCTGCAACAGCATGGCTTCAGGTGCATTGTTTATTATCTTGTATTGGTTCAGATTGTGTAAACTTGCACAATTATTCCTTCAGAAACATTGTTCATTTCTTGCATTGCCACAGACTGTATAACGTGCACCGGTATTACTAAAGAGATATTGTTTATATCAGTGTACAACAAAATACTGTTATACCATTGCATGATTCCTGTATTTCATTGTCGCAATTACTCATCCCTACATTACCTTAAAGCTTGTGCTTTTGCTGTCAGCTCTTTATTCTTCAATAAACTCCATTTTACATAAGCTCTTTATTCCTGTTATACCTTAAAACTTCTCTATTGGGGTACCACCTCAACAACTAATCTCTCTAATCACAACAGGTAAATTGGCTTTACCAAGGGGAGCCACCAGACACTGTGTGCTCAGCTGCAGCCTGCCCTGTCTGTCTATTTCAGTCCTTCCTAAGGTTTCCCGTCCAAATCCAGCACAAGCATGTCTGAATTTGCAGGCCACACCTTTATCTCTATGTCTGCTGTTAAATGCAAAACATTTTCCCCTGGATGTATAGGGCATGCTGGGCCTCTCCTGCCCTGCTCCTCAATAACTAAACGTCTGATAAAACAGACTTAAGCTGTATAATCTCCAGTCAAAGTTCCACGTCCTTGCACCTAAAAGCAATGACATTCATTCCATCTAGTTTTTAATGGAAAGACTTGTCATACCTACTCCATATAGTCCCCTTGGACTGTATTTTATAATATTCATATACTCATTGGGCCTGGTCTCCAAATAACAGGTCGAAAACAACAACATATGTCCAACCAATTAATGTAACTTCTATAGGCCTCCTCTTCCTTTTGCCTCTAACAGGACATCTTTTGCTTTACCAGCAATGGTAAATATATCGAGAAACCCTTATGGATACTGTCTTTAACTCCTTTTCCAATATCCCTGACTACCTCTGAGGTGGCAAAGCACACAGCATTCTCATCAGCAAACACCTCTTGTTTAGTTCCTTACCCTTTTGTCAGTATGGTGACTATCAAGCTTAAGAAGCAGAATTAGCTTTTCACTCTCACCCTTAGTTCCCATAAAATCCTTGTTATCCAAGGAGGTACAGCTCTACTGCCTGAAAATGTTAGATCACTCTATACCGAGTGCTCACTGGTACATGAGCTACCTCCAAGTCCAGTTGGTCCACACCATGAACCAAGCATGATGAAGTTGCGAAGTCACGCTCTCGACTCATCTGACCTGATGCCTGGGGAACTACCTGTCCCTTCAAACCTGCAATAGTGGAACCAAAAAAATCATGCTCCACACACTGGGTACCTCCCTCCATATTACCAAAGGAGTTTGAGACATTACAGAAACCGCATCTTGAATATCCTAGCCAGGGTGGGGGACAGAGACATGTAGACCAATTTGGGGCAGGTCAAGCACATGGGCAGAGACAGGCCAGGGCAAACCAGGGAAGACCTGATACAGAGGGTGTGTGGAATGCTGCAAGGAGGAAGGAGTGTCTCTGGAGAATGGGTGCACCAAGGCATTGATGTGAGGGGGAGCCTGCAAACAGCATGGGGAAACAGCAGATGCCTTGCTGAAGCAATGAAGGGAGGTCTACTGTGCTTTTATTGCAGCATGATGCTGAACAAGAGGGATGGAAAAAAAGAACGGGGGAATTGAGAAGAAAAGAAGAAAGTAAGGAGGAAAAACATCAGATGGTAGAAAAATAGAAACAAAATGAGGGATGTAGAGAAAGAAAAATCTGAAAAAAGAATGAGTAATATGGGACAGGAAGTAGCACAAATAAATAAAATCAACAATGAATGAATAAAATAAAATAAAAAACAAAACATTTTTTTCACCACAGGTTTCTCCTAAAACAGGTTATCACAGATAAATTTCCAGTGACAAGGGGAAGAACATCTCCTATGCTTAAGCTTATAAAACTCCCCCTGACCCAAGCCATCCCCCTGAACCCATTTTGATTGGCCATCAATTACTTTATATACACAGGCTAATAAATTAACTCTTGACTAAACTGATACATTGAAAACTGGATTTTGGCAATGCAGTTGATTTGATATATTTGGATTTTTAAAGGGTTGCTATAAATAGAACATACTCAGTTTGAGCTAAAGTCATTAGTTGTGTGCCTCAGGGATCAGAACTGGACCCTGCACTCTGCATTGTTCTTAGCAATGATCTTGTAGAGGCCTAGGAAATCATATTTGCAGATAACAATAAGCTTTACAAGGTTATTAACATAGAGTAGGACATTAAGGACTTGATTCATTAAGGCACACAAAACGAACATAATGTGCGTTTCTAAAAAAAAACCACATAATTCGGGCATATGCCCAACTACAAGCAGATCTGAAGAAATGTCTCCTTTTGAATATGGATTACACTCTGCTCTGACAAATAAAATACACTGCAGGATACATATGTGAAATATAAAGTCAAAGCAGAACGCACACCAAAAAATATTCAATTACTGTCACGTTTGCCAAATGAAATACATTTATCATGATGTTATTAATGTGTACAGTACACAAAATGCATTTTTGCAGTTGTTCTTGATTGCAATACTCGAGCATCATCACTGTCACTCACTTACACCTGACCTGCAGCTGGTGCAAGCGTTATGACTGAAAATCACGTACCTTAAAAATGCCCAAAGCTTGCATTTAAAGCATGGTAATAATTGTGCTAACTATACATTATATGGGATACAGTTGGAGTGATATAAGACAAAAAAATAATTATTAAGATTATTAAGACAATTAGACAATAAGTCGAGTAGCAGTAGAGAGTTCAGGAAGCTTGTAGAAGAACTAATAACATGCCAAAGATAGGACATATATACAATAGTGTATTACCATTTTGTATATAAAGGACCTTGCACCATGCACCCAATGATTCGTCACCACAGACACCCAATAATAGTGCTTAGGCATACCAAATATAAAATATATTGAGATTATCTATCTTGTTTTTTTGGTGGCAAGAAGCCTATTAGTGTTCCTTAGTACCAGGACAAAGTCATCTTTCTGATAGTGCTGGAAATACTGGTCTTAGCGGAAAGCTTGGGCTGTTATTCTACCATTCATGGACCATTTCATCAGCAGATCCTAGGTGTCTCTGTTCTCCAGGAAGCTGACTGATCGGGCAGGCAGTGGTATAAATGTGAATTTATTGGCTCCAGGAAAACAGAAATGAGTTTCCTGGAGCCGCTAAATTCATGTTTATCCCTCTGCCTGCATGATCATTCAGCGTCCTGGACAACAGACACTCCACAGTCAACTGTAAGTTATATTATTAGAGATTGCAAGCATTTAGGAACAACAGCAACTCAGTGTCATGGGCACTAGGAGTCTTTACCCAGGGATCACCAGGTGATGGACTTACCAGAGTAGTATAGATGGTAATATGGTACTCTGGTAGCGGGGTGATCACGGAACAGGAGACAGCAGATGGTAGAGAATGCTCGTGGAAAGTCTATGACTAGCAGCACTGGTAATATACAGGTAGTAGTACACGAGGAACTGAATGGACAAAGGAAACGTGAGGGTAGTCAGTGGTCTGCGGTAGCAAGTTGAACCACTGCTATGTGAAAGGATACAGAAACAGGTGACTCGGGAAACAGGGATCAGTGGTCTGCCTCTAGCAAGTTGTACCACTGAATATATAAGTGAGGAGGAGCACGGGGAGAGAAATGCAATACAGAGTCTACACGGGCACACTGAACTTGATCCCACGATGATATGCACAATATAGTAATGACTGAACAGCACTGCACAATAATACAAAGTCACAGGAACTATCCGGGCAACAGGTAACACAGTCAAATGATGGCCATAGTCTCAGCGGATAGTAAACTCCAGGGGAGAACAACTCAGTCCAGCAAGATATGCAATACACCAGCACAGTCAATGAGAAGTATGCATACCGTGGTTCAGGAGCAGGCTGTCAGACAGGAGTGCAGAGATACCTGAACTGCTGGAGGCCGGCAGGATGCGAAGTCCCAGGAAAGTAGAAGCGGTAATCAAGTAGGTGCAGCGCACAGGTAGGTAGACCAGCGGAGATGGGAACAAATACTCAGGAAGCAGTAGTATATAGGACTGGACACCTGGAGAACACTGACGTGTAGAGATGGTCTAGACGAGATGAAAGCAGCGAGGCGTTGATCCGATGCAGACAGGCGAGTTGACACAGGCAGGAACACTGTAGAAGCACGGAGAGAGGATCAGCTGGCTGCAGACACGAATAGAACTGAAGGGTAGCGGCAAGCAGGACACTGCAGGTACACGGAGGCAGCGGATAGGAATCAGCAGGTGCAGTCTCGATGAAACACGGGAGAGTTGAGATGAGCTGGAACTGTTGAGCATGGAGACAGCGGATAGGAATCAGCTGGTGCAGTCTCGATGAAACACAGGAGAGTTGAAGTGAGTTGATAACTGTAGTGCACGGAGGCAGCGGATAGGAATCAGCTAACACAGTCACGATGAAACACAGGAGAGTTGAAGTGAGTTGATAACTGTAGTGCACGGAGGCAGCGGATAGGAATCAGCTAATACAGTCACGATGAAACACAGGAGAGTTGAAGTGAGTTGATAACTGTAGTGCACGGAGGCTGCGGATAGGAATCAGCTAATACAGTCACGATGAAACACAGGAGAGTTGAAGTGAGTTGATAACTGTAGTGCACGGAGGCAGCGGATAGGAATCAGCTAATACAGTCACGATGAAACACAGGAGAGTTGAAGTGGTCTGGAAACCACAGGAATCAGCAGAGCTGAATACACGAGGAAACACAGGAACACCTTCAGAGGCTCATGGGAATGAGACTCCAAGATCAGGCAACGAGGTATTAAACACAGGTGCTTTAAATAGGGAGTGTTGCCTGATCAGCCAATTAACTAAAAGGAACATGAACTGAAGGTTTGAAAGGGCTGCACATGCGCAGACCCTCAGGATGGTGGACGACCACGGTTCCTAAATACACGGGAAGAAGCACTCACAGTCTGGTGAGTGACACTCAGTCACGAAGAGCTAGACCACCTAAAATCACAGAGCGGGGTCAACGACTTCTAATGCGCATGGTGTGTAAAAGTCGCCAACGCACTGCTCATTCCATAGCTGAAGAGTTCCAAACTTCCAATGTCATTAATGTAAGCACAAAAACTGTGTAAGGCATGAGCTTAATGGAATGGGTTTCCATGGCCAAACAGTTTCATGCAAGCCTTGCCTACCCATGACCAATGCCAAGCATCAAATTGAGTGGTGTAAAGCACACAAACACTGGACTGTGGAGCAGTAGAAACGTGTTCTGCAGAGTTACGAATCACGCTTCTCTATTTGGCAGTCAGATGGGCGAGTCTGGGTTTGGTGGATGCCGGGAGAAATGTTGCCAGACTGACTGCATTATGCCAACTGTGAAGTTTGGTAAAGGAGGGATAATGATATGGGGCTGTTTTTCTGGATTTGGCATAGGTCCCTTATCTCCAGTGAAGGGCAATCTTAATGTTTCTATTCCAGCAAGACAGTGCCCCAGTGCACAAAGCAAGGTCTACAAATACATGGTTTGATGAGTTTGGTGTGGAAGAACTTGACTGGCCTACACAGAGCCTTGACCTCAACCCCACTGAACACCTATGGGATGAACTGGAACGGAGATTGTGAGCCAGGCCCTACTGTTCAACATCAGTACCTGCCCTCATAAATGCTCTACACAGAATGAATGGGCACAAACTTCCACAGAAACACTCCAACATCTTGTGGAAAATCTTCTAATAAGAGTGGAAGCTGTTATCACTGCAAAAAGGGACCAACTCCATATTAAACTCAAATATACCCTGTTGGGCCTGTTGTCACATATGCCCTATTTTTACATATCCCCTGTTGTCACAGATCCCCTGATGACACATATGCCCTGTTGGGGCCATTTGTTACATATCCCCTGTTGTCACATACACCCTCTTTAAAATAATTTGTTCCTATCTGTTGTTATGAGCTTCAATGATCTCACTCTAGGACCGGGTGGAATTTTGTACAGTGTCTCCAGGCGCAGCCCCCATCCCACTCAGTCTTGTGATTGCCTGCCTGTTGCTTTCCAGCGACGGGACCGCCCACTGGCAACCAGGGAAGCCGCCAGCGGACTGTCCACATAACCACCCCAAACTGCTCATTGCCCCAACCCCCCCCCCCATGGCAGATTCCTTCACAAAAAAACAGCAACATTTTTTTAGGCCCTAGCTGGCCTTGGCCTATTTCTGTGGAGAGGCCTGGAGTTGCAGCCCCATCAGGCCCATTGCTAATCTGGCCCTGCTGTACAGGCTGGACTTTTCAGAGGTTCATAGATGTCCGTGGAAACCCAAATTACAAGCCCCCCCGTCTTAAAAATAAAAATAGACATTAAATATGAATTTAAAATGTATTTATGTAAATTATAATGTAAATGTTAATGCTTAATTTTATTATATTGCATAAATAAAAAACTTGGAGTTTTCAAATTAGAGGTACTTTTCTAGCTTTTTTATCTGCAATGCAACAAACAATTTTGAAAAATTCAACTTTCGTGCCACATTACAGTTAATATTGACCATTTCCAGTCTATTCGCTCTTTCCCCATAGTTGAGAGATGATAGTTCTTTACATTCTTCAGCACACTGAAATTTGTTCACCAAAAGCAACGGATGCTGGCAAAATGAGAAAAATGCAAAAAAGTGATATTTTAAAATGAATTAATAAAAACAAATCCTGTTGAATCTATACTAAAAAAATATGATTTTATCTTACCTAACACTCCAATTCTGCAATTTATCGAGTAAACGTTGAACATTGAACATCAAACAGTTCAGTCCATTGTTTCCTAATTACAAAAGGTCTATTCCCTTGCAGAGTTGTGAGTCCCTTACCCCAGCAAATCTCAAAGACAAGTTACGTTCTTATATGTCTGTGTGGACTGGTGCATCATTCACAGAGAGAGCAAGAAGCATATACACACCTGCAGGTTATGCCAATTTATCTAATTGGACATGATTCATTAAGGAAAGTAAGGCAAAATATTTAGTAAGTTTTCTCCTAGACAAAACCATGCTACAATGCAAGGGGTGCAAATTAGGTTATTATTTTGCACATAAGTTAAATACTGGCTTTTTTTCATGTAGTTCACAAATACATGATAGTTTTATTTGTACAGTGAAATTCAAAGTTGATCTAGAACATGCCCTATCCAACTATAAATCTGACCCATATTTTAAATTTACCTTCCCCTCCAATGCACCATGGTTTTGCTAAGGTGAAAAGCTACTTTTTTTGTTTGCTTTTCCTGTCCTGGAGAACATTTACTCTTTTTTTGCATTACTTTCCTTAACGACTCAGGCCCTAAGTCTGAAAGTGTTAAGGACCCCTGCCAGTTGGGGGCCTGGCAAAATTTCCCCTCTAGCCCCCCCCCCTTCTGGTAGGGAGGGGGGGGCTAGCCTATTTGAACTGTGTGTTTGCCTTCACAGTCTTTGACTCAGTTGTTTTACCTAGTTTATTAGCGCTATGTGGGCTGTAGCTATGAACACCTGGGATTTGTCCATTGCAGGTATGTTAGATTGTCAGCGCCATTCACTAGTTGTCTGTAATAGTAATAGCTATCCTAGGTATTTGTGCACTGTCACATTATTATTATCAGATTGTTACCATCTATATTGTGCCCATATTAACTTCAGTTTGTCACCATTTATCCTTGTATGCTGATCTCCCAGACCTTGGGCCCGATTCATCAAAGTTCGCAAACGCATACGCATCTGCCTTGCATACTTTGAGTGACGTAAACCGAAATAAGCACCTCAAACAGCAAAAACACACCCCCATGTGGTCTAAGTGACGGAAATAAGCACTGCAAACGTTAGAAAACACACCCACCTGCGGATCTTTAAACATGCTACACGCTTAAGCGACGGCTCTCAACTGATTGACGGCAAGCCAAGCAATGCAAACCTCACGCCTACTGTGGGAGGGACCAACAGTTTGTTTACACACAACACAACACAAATGCCTGGGGCTTATTTTTGCGAGATAGCTCTTACTCATTAATCACTGACAAATAACAATGATTTGCAACACTCTGGACGGTTGTTTTTCCTTTGCTACTAATTAGCCTAATACACACTTGTAACAAACACATTGCTCACGATCTTTCTGTGTTTAGGATTTCGATTTCAAGTCGCCGTATAGTATGCAAAATGCATGCACATGGCTACATTAAAAACACATGAATAACAAATGTATTAAAATGTATGTGGTGTGAATACATCTTTGCCTTTTCAGCAAAATGAATGGAATGCATAGCATTCTCTTCCATAAAGGATACACACAAGAGTGTATACAACTTCCACACAGAGGAAGGGTTTCTGTTTCTGTCTGGATTAGAACTCATGAGTGACTGTATGGAAAGTGGGACAGCTACGCACTAGGCCAATCTGATATTTTAAAAAACCCAGACAACACCAACCATACAGCATGTGTGCTACACAGGAAACTGAGACTTAATACTACTCTTCATTATTCACACAAATTATTCACAAAAATATCCATCTCACAGGTAGCTCGCTGGTTAGCACTTTGGACTCACAACTCAGCAGACATGAGTTCAAATACAAAGCTTACCCACAACTATTGTGTGGACTGGAAACATGATGCTAACAAGAAACGCAATGGTTTTATTTTGTAGATTTGATTTGTACTACATTGTTAGAAATGCCCTCCTAATTATCCTGTATTGTAATAAAATGTATTTTTGGTGGGAATTTTCAACAATGGCTCAGGGCCCACAGTTCACAGGCACATTATTATGTGCATGCTGACATTTATTACTACAAATGGACTAAGAGGGGGGGGGGGGATTTGTAGGGGACAGCCTTCTTTGAGTTCAATGCTACATTGGCTGCCATCCGACTTGCGACTTTCATCTGGATCCACGCCGTACACGTTATGTCATGTACTCAGCTGTTTCAAAACACAACAGACCGCTTGCCACACTCCAGTACCATGAAGATTAGCTTTGCTTGCACTTCTGCCTTACACCACTTACGCCACTTCTGGATACAGTTTCCAAATGTTCTCTTCAATGTGTGACTGGCTTTGCTCTGACACTTGAACGTAACTTTGGACTATCACTACAATGACACATGATTTGGGGAAATTGTAAACTAGCTAGGGCATTTGACCTTTGGGAATTTATCTTGCACACAGGGCCTACAGATGCCATACCTCTTAGAGTGGTGGCTTGTTGGTGGAGGGCACATATTCCTTTTGGATGAAATGCATACAGAAAATCAACATCTTTTCTGCTAGAGAAATTATTTTAGCCAAAAACCAGCTTGCTGAAATGTTACTCTTTTCGGCTTATTAGATATATTCTATTTTATCCTTACAACCACATGTAGGATAAATAGATGAATAAACACACACACACACACACCAAGGTTTTTTTACTTAAACTTATATATTTTTAACATATTTACAAACAGAAAAATCTTTGTACATTTATTATTTTAAACTATTTACATAAAAAATTTAAATAAAAAATAAAACAAAAACTATTGATACAAAGCACAACAATAGGCCAGTTTGGCCTCAATGTCCTGCATGTGTTGCTCCTGCTCTTTTTGGAGCTCCTTAATTTTTTGCCACGAGGCCAAAATGTCCGCCCTCAACTCTGACAAGGTTGGTGGGGGGGAGGCCAATTGTAAGCTTCCTCCATGTGTGCTGAAACAAATCAGAAAAAAAAACATTACATACATGTATACCTATTTTGACAAACAGACAGTATTTACTAGAGATTACTGTTACATTACTTTCAAATGTTAGGGCTCTAGGTACAAATGCATTTTGCCGCACAATAGACGTTGAGAAGGCTTTGGTGTTGCATTTGGATAGATGTTCTACATTCTGGTGTGGCCCGGGGAGAGGCCTGTGGACAGGTTGGTCTTAACAGCATTATATGCTCCAAGGCAAAGCACTACAGTGGCCCATTATCTACACAACCACTCACAGGAAGTTACAGTAATTTGGTTTACATTTGAAGTGAAAAAAAAAAACATTCATATACTGACACATTCACAAGGCTATCGGGCACATTTGTGTTGGCCTGCCCTGCGTGGCCATGTGTTATGATATCTCTGTCTGTGGTTTGAGTGGTTAAAGACATTTACATGTGTAGGCCCATTTAAACCGATGACATTTAGGTTACCATTAAATCCACATGTGTGAAAGCAGGTTTTTTTTGGAAGGATAATGGACATCTCAATCTTATCCAATTACGTCCAGCACTTATATCAAATACTTACTATCTCCAAAGGCCTCTGGCTCTTGCCTTGCCGATGCTGCCTCCTGCCCACTCTCCTCCTCCAGCACCCCCACCGGCAGATGCAGCTGGTCGTCCTCCTGCTCCTCTGCCTCCACTACCTCCTCCTGCTCCTCCGCCTCCACCACCTCCTCATGCTCCTCTGCCTCCTCCTGCTCCTCTGCCTCCACCACCTCCTCTGCCTCCGACTCCACCACCTCCTCTGCCTCCGACTCCACCACCTCCTCTGCCTCCGACTCAGACTCCACCACCACCGCCGGCAATGCCTCCTTCTCCTCCTCCTCTGGCTCCTCCGCTGTACTGCGCCTCCATCACTGCCCGGCGCCGTTGGCGGCGTTCCCAGCGTGCCCGGTCTGTTTGAAAAAAGGAAATATAAACAAAAGGACATGTTAACACAATCACCATTTGAAAAAACTTATAGTATTTTGACAATCAGGTGATCATACATATTTAATCAACTTTACATTGTCAGCAGGCATAAATATTTGCTAATAACAATGCAAGGAGGTAAACATCATGAACACAAAGCATTTCACATGACTTGTCAGCCCAGCACAGTGGTCTAGTGGTTAGCATGTCTGCCTCACAGCACTGGGGTCAGGAGTTCAACTCCCTGATGATAGTTTCATATGTGTGGAGTTTGGAGGCTTGCTCCATATTTGCATGTGTTGTCTACCACACTCCCCAAACATACTACTGGCCGCCTAATTAGGTTTTGTTCACATTTGCCCGTAGTATGTTTTTTTCATGTAGGTGCTTTTAAGTCATCAAACTCCCTTGGCCCTGGTCAATTAGTTCTCTCTTTACAGGACCACCGAATTAGTGGATGGAGGGCAAAATCTTTGAATGTTGAGTATACTTTGGAAATCACCCTTTGTTGGGAGTACCTTACAGTCTAAAAGAGTCTAAATAGGCAGTTAAGTAATGATTGATTAGCTATATCTAGCACACTATCTAATCTGTTTGCATCTTATGGGAGCTTGCGAAAATCAGTCTAAACACTAAGGTGTTTTGTCTTTGAAACGTGCCTTTTAAATCTTGACCCAATAATGACCACACATCTTCCACTCCAAAATGTTTTTAAGGTTAGACTAGCAAGTTACAGCACTCGGGTCAAGACTTAGAATGGCTGATTTCCTAAACCACACTTATTGGTAAAAATTGTCACACAAAAACATTTAGGGCAGTAAATGGATAGCACACAAATTTAGGACACAGGAGCCAAAGCTTAATGGGTGCACTGGAAGGGGCATGACCTTTATAGTGTGCTTGCACATTGTTATGTAGGCCATGTCAGGTGTTTAGGGTGAACATATTTACAAACATAGGGCCTGATTCATGAAGGATCCTTAACTTGAGAAACTTCTTATTTCAGTCTCCTGGACAAAACCATGTTACAATGCAAGGGGTGCAAATTAGTAATCTGTTTTGAGCATAAATTAAATACTGACTGTTTTTTCATGTAGCACACAAATATCAACTTTAAACTTCCGTGTACAAATAATCTATCAAGTATCTGTGTGCTAAATGAAAAAACAGTCAGTATTTAACTAATTGTGCAAAACAGAACACTAATTTGCACCCCTTGCATTGTAACATGGTTTTGTCCAGGAGACTGAAATAAGAAGTTTCTCAAGTTAAGGATCCTTCATGAATCAGGGCCATAGAGCAAATATATATATATGTAGACATGTTTTTTGCGATTAGTAGAGAACTCACTTATTCTGATCTCCCTACGGAGCTCCTCCAGAAGCTGGGGCTGGCGGCGCCGGAGATCGCTCCACCGCCGTTGTAGCTGAACGGTGCTCCGCCGAATATTATATCAGAGGCGGAGGTGACTGCGGACCCTTTGATAGGCCCGCACCTTCACCTCGTTGGACACATACCTTCCAGAGGGTACATTGTCCATACCCTCTGCAAGAACTCTCAACTCACGCCTGGTGAAAATTGCAGCCCTCATTTTGGTATAATGTCTATAACACAAAATAGGGGCCTCTGCGTTCCGATTGGTTCGCTGAGCACGTATGGGCGTGCTCACGTCACACGCGGAGCTTTCACACACCTGTGTTGTGACTCTGATTGTCTCTCCCACCAAGAACATGGCGGGCGACTGCACTCAGACGAGTACAGTGTGCTCCGCAATTAGGAAGAAGAGTGTACACCTGGTTTATTAATTCAACACTCCATTTAAACCCACCTGTGCTTTGGTCTAGTGCCTGTTCATTCGCTTTTTAGCCTGGATAGAGCACAATCAAGATTTCATTACATTTGGATGATTGGTCTAAGAAGCCAACAACAAACAGTAAGTACAAAACTAAATCAGAGATTGTAAGATTTTAGTATTTTTTGTGTTCTCCTAATGTAGCAAACTGTTTGCTCTGCAATAAAGTTTTCAACCTACAGTATGCTAAGTTCTTTTGAACCTTATCCATAATCAGATTAGGAGGTTAGTTTGGTTTACCACATTACCTTTCCTTGCTTATAAAAATTAATTTGATTTTTTTATTACAGGCCATACCACGCATTACCCAGTTGACTATCAAAATATTTTTTGTCTTTTGTGCCAAACTTTAGAGACAAGTAAGTATAATAATTTATCTGAAATTTCTGGATAGTGCAAAAATATTTTTATCTTCTAATGTAGCAAACTGTTTGCTCTGCAATATGTGTGGCCGGAATGTAAAAAAAACTGGTAAGCAAAGGGCCCCTGCCCTCACATTTAACATGTAAAGTTTTCAATAGTAGCCTACAGTATGCGAAGTTCTTTTGAAACTTATCCATGTTCAACGGCATAATAACTAGCTCATTGCATTGATGGACACATGGGTCCAAATGTATACACTTATTTTGCCCACATACCTCCACAATTGCATTTGGAGTACACACTTAAGTGTGTTGCTGGCTGATTTGTAACCAAATATTAATAATAATTACACAATTATAGGGTTTGCAACTGAGTGATATCCTTAATTTTGGTGTGTTGCTTACCTGTAAACCAATTTTATGGTTTGAAAATTGAAGAGTAGTAGTAGTAGTAGGAGAATGTTGCTATAGTATTTGACTAATATGTCAGTCAAAATGCAGTGCTCAAACTAAATGGCCGATAAATAGACAAACCACAATGTTTATTATAATAAGGGGCATGTGTTTTAGACCTAGTTAGAAGTTTGTGAAACTGTACCTTATGTAGGGGGGGAATGTGCTTAGATTCTGTATCACCACCTGACTGTGTGCATTGCCTATAAAGACACAACTTATCTTTGAAATAGGAATATGTCTGATGCTGGCCCAAGTAATGTGGAGGCACCAGGGCTGCCAACTAGGCGTAAAAACAATTTCATAGAGGAGGAGCTGGAGGTGCTGGTAGAAGAGGTTCTGGCGAGGTTCCACAGTGGTAACCGGCAAATAACCGGACGCGAGCGCCAAACGCATTGGCAGGAAATCACAAGGCTCATAAATGAAATATCTCCGTATGAGCGTACAAAGGTTGAAGTACAGAAAAGGTACGAATTAAATTTAAAAATAATAGCCCTATTTAACTTTACTGACTGTGTCTATTTGTCAAATAATATATATAGATATCGATAGAGATAAATATGGATATTGTGACATAGTAGCATTAGTCACCTGTGAGGTGAAACCACCTTGTGACTCCAATGCATTTGTTGATCAGGCCCTTTGTTTTCAGAAACTAACACCATGGCCCTTGGTCACATTGACATAATATGTTTACCACATTATACGCGCTTCAAAAGAGCAAAATCTGTATTACTGTATGTGAAGGTTACATTGGTGTGATTAGCAAACGTGCAATGTATTTTACTGAAAAATGTGTCATTTTGAGTTGAAGGTACTACGTGAGGCAATAATGTTTGTCTATTCCACAGATGGGCAGACTATAAAGGACGCCTGAAAGCGAAGCTTGTTGAGATTCACAGGCATGCTCAAGGCACTGGTGGGGGGCCTCGACTACGTACTATTTTAACACCCCTCGAGGAGCGGACGAGGGCTGCAATAGCCCTGGTGGAGATAGTTGGGGTGGGCGACATAGACACTGGCTCTAGCCCATCCCGAACAGGAGAGGCCGCTCCACTAGGTACATGATGAGTTTGCTTACTTAATGTCTGTAAAGCTTTGTATCTGTCTGAGTAAAAGTGTCAACTCTCAGGATGTGTGTGTGTGAAGGTAAACTTCAATTGCACAATGTGTTTGCCTATCACATAGTAGGAAATTAAATTTACACACTGAAGCCAAATGGTCTCAATATGTAGGGCTCATCCTAAAATGTCAGACCATAAGTGGCAATGTTTGTATTTGGGGAGCGGAAAGGGCTGCTAGCACATTCAAGGGAAGCTGACACTTTACCAATGCTACATCACGCGTTGTAAGATGTTTTTGCCAATATAATATCGCACCTTACTCATTGATTCTAATTACTTTATTTTACTTATTATCTCTCTACAGCATGTGAGCAGCAGGCGCCTGCTTCACCAGTGGATGATGAAGTTGCCCGTGATGTGGAGGAGCCTCAGCTGCCTCCAGCTGAATATGTAAGGCAGCGGACACTCGCACACGCAGCCCAAAATCTTAAAGACGTCACTCTTGCACAGAATGTTCACCTGTCACAAATATCAAGCACTGTCCAACACACGGATCAGCAAATCACCAGTCTCACTAACACACTCTCCGATTTCATGAGCACACACACCTCTTTACTGACGACACTCGCCACCAAAATGGATAATTTAAATACTTCAGTGACAAATATTGCAACACTCCTGGGTGATATCTTGCATGCCCACACCCAATGCACCTCCGGCACAATCCCTTCACCCAGCTCAGATTATTTGTTCGGCAGCCCCCATACCCAGTTGTCTGTCGCCTCCGCCCTCCCTGATGTGTCTGTCGCCTCCGCCCTCCCTGATGTGTCTGTCGCCTCCGCCCTCCCTGACCCCGACCTATGTCGTTTGATGTGTTTAGCCTTTGCTCGTGGCTATGGCCAATCCCCTGTTGTGCCCACTTCCCCCTCGCCTGTCGTGGCCCCATCCCCATCCCCTGCACCTTCACCTCGTCGGACACAACCTGCTTGCCTTGCCCCATTGCCTGGTTCCTCTGACTCCTCTACATCACGGGTGACAAGAAGTCGGAGTAGGGGAGCCTCCCTTCCAACCCCCTTTAAAAAGACACGGAAAAAATAATTTGTATTGTTTTAACCTAATAAATATAGTTTAATATATGACGAAAATATGTATATATTTTTTTTTTTGTAATAAAAAAATTCCTACTACTGATATGTGTATTTATTTTGTACAGCAGATTCCATAATGTTTTTTTTAATAACAATACTTGTTATCAAGTCTAACCAAAGTATAATCTCCAAACAAACTGGCTGATTCATTAACGTATTCAAACAAATATGTATCTAATATCAGTGTGCTGACCAAAACCATGCCATGGCCCTGATTGAGTAATGAACCTAGATGTCAAGGATACATATTTCTGAATGCTGCTCAAAAGCCTTTTAAAATGCAAGTGGTGCAAATTAGCAATAGGTTTAGAGCACGAAAAAAAATAAATGTCTGTATCCTAATGTACCGCACAAATACTTGATAGCTTATTTGTACACTGAAATTTTCATGTCAGGTAGGACCTCTCCTACCCCAAAATTACATCTCCAATGACATTTTTGGTTTACATCCCCCTCCAAACTCACATGCTTTGCCCTTGCTTAGTTACTTTGCCTTACCTTTTCAGAATGATTCTGGCCCATGGTTTGCTGAAGAAGACTTAAACAAGAAGTGTATCAAGGTAAGCTTCTTAATGCTTTTGCCACAGTGTTTCTTTATTTGCCTGACTAAATAATTGCAAACACAACGTGCAACTACAGTGCCCCTTTAGAGGTAGGGCAAATCATTCTGTCAAGAAAGTATTGCATTTGCAAACTGTAACCTGACACAAAGGAGCCACAAAAGACAGGTGTTAAGGTAACCAAAATAAATTTAATTATTTTTTTCCCATGATGGCACAGGACAAATATTGTTAACTACTATTTTGTACAGGTAATAATCTGTGCTAATTCTAAAAATCTAATAAGGGATTTGTATTTAAGAATAGTGCTAATGCACAGTGTGTGGTACACTGGACGTCATTTAGCATAACAGTTGTTTACATGTAACCTCATGACCTTATTGCACTAAGCACATATAGGTTGGGTCTCACATTTGGATCTTAGGTGCACTTACCCCATCAGCCGCTGTCATATCACGGCTACCTGGGTGCCTTCTGGTCGTCAGCAACATTCCCGTCCTCCACAGCTCCGTTTGTAATCAAACACACACTGTTTGTTCTGTTGCATGTGCACAGGCATCTTGGATGCAGTCAGGTGATCATTCCAGATCAACCAGATTCAGCACCTGTGATCCCATTAAGTGCTCAGCCAATAGTTGCTTGGGACAAACTATTTAAAGCTGCTGCTGTGATCTGTTCATTGCCTGAACAACACACTTCTCTCCAGTGGATAGTTATTGGCCCCAGTGTTTCTGGCTGCATTACAAAATCAGTGTTTGTGTCCACATTCTCAGACTGCTCATTCCCCTGCTAGATTGGACAATCAGCAAGAACATGAGCAGGAAGATCATCCAGGCTGCTCTGTTCAGATTCAGACCTGCTGCAGGTAATCCCAAGGGTCCCTGATTCGGATCAAGAAATACAGACTAACGTGACAGTTTGACACACTATAAGGGTGTATGTAGTGCTGTGTGTCTGACTAATCATGTAAAACGCAAATGAAAAAGCTTGGAGTATAGATATGGTTTGGTCAGGCAAAGAAGCACACTCTGTAATACAAGTAAGTAGACTCCAAGAGGTAGTTTGTCCACCAAACTCCTCTATCCTGTAAAGACTTTTCCAAACTCTATGATCTGATCCCCCCAATCCATGATAGTTTAAACCAATCTGGAACCTTGAATACATTATTATAACAAACAGACCCTAGAGTTTCTTACGTAATGTACACTGATACAGTCATTGTTAGAGTGGGCACGTCACTTGGATTTGGCTCCCTTCCAGTTTTGGAAAACATTTATGCAAGGCCAAGCTATTTTATATAACGGGCAACATATCATTTGAAGCTTGGTATGTTGTGATTTCTTGCCAATACAGACACAGGTACCCATTGCACACGTTCACCCTCTATAGGCCAAAAAAACTGGATGCCTCACCTAACAATGTAAACATCAACAATATCTACCAGACATTAATCCCTCAAATTACTGTGTGCTCGGCCCAACACTCTTGGATTAGATCAGGGGTGGGTAAACCTGTCCTCAAGGGCCATATCCAGTTCATGTTTTGAGGATTTCTGTCTGTAGATACAGGTGGGATAATTATTGACCCAGCCAAATAGATTAACTCAGCTGTACATGATTAAAGAAATCCTAAAAACATGAACTGGATATGGCCCTTGAGGACAGGTTTGCCCACCCCTGGATTAGATGGTGGTAAAGGAATTTGAACATGGAGCCATAATCCTAAAAACGGAGGATATCTGTACATTAAGGCTTTGTACTTCCCTTGCCCAAGGCATGGACAAATGCTGCAAATTATTGTTAACATTGACTAGCATGTTTAAACAGACATAGGTGGTATTACGACACACACTTTGAAGAGAAACAAAGGTGGAATGTGAATTTGTCACTACTTTCCACTTTCAGAGGGCAATCTACATGAAAATGGTATTGAGAATAAATTTCACATTTCTACACCACAATAACATTGGAGACCTACATTATCAGGTTCAGCAAACATATCAAGTGACTGCTGCCTAACAATGTGTAATCAGACTAATGTAACTAGTTCTCATGTGGAGTATCTATGTTGGCTGCAAGTTTACATATAGCTGCCTTGACCAATTAGCAAACTAGGGGCCTGATTCATTAAGGATCTTACCTGTCATTTTTTGCTTATCTTAAGCTAATCCACTCTGTTCATGCTCAGAAAAGGGAGATAAGAAGCAAAATCCACTGCATAAGTAAAGAATTTCTTACGTTAGGATCAAAAAAATCCATCTTTGCTTCCCTCTTATCTCCCTGTTTCTTCGTAACAATAAGCATCTTACCTTTTGCACAAGATAAGAAGATCACTAATGAATCAGGCCCTAGGTGATGGTATTATGGCCTTGTAGCAAGACTCCACTAGCTTAGTGCCCTAATGCATTCCCCATAATTGTTAGTGTGGGGTTTGTGTCTGGCATGTGGGTGTTGGACCACTTAGAAACAAAGTGCCACTAGCACAAGCGATAAATATTGTTATCCCATTTGGCCAAGGGCCAAAAGTTGGTAGTGTGTGACCTGACACTAACATTTTTGCTTTCTTTATATACATTTACCTGTAATGTGATGCCTATATTCCTACGCACATCACATGTTCGCTCTAAAAGCTGAAAGTGTCCAAACAATTTACTACTAAGCACCAAACACACATACAAACCTCCACACTAGAGACATTTTCTAAAACTATACATTTACCCCATTGAGCATGTTTGTAGGCTATGGTGTATCTGTGGCAAAGGAGAAAATAACCACACCTAGATTTCATATATTCATTTAAAATACCTGTTCCACAATAGTTTTGAAAGCACTACACATGGATTTATGGGCATTAAAATATTAATCAGTGCACTGTAGTAATGGTACAAAATGGCATGACAACTGATTGCTGACACATTTGCAGCATAGGCTAGATTTATTACATATATTAATTCAAACGTGCTGACAAAAACAAAGCAAACAAGGTAATGGTCTGTGTGTGTAAAAGTTCCTTGGATTAAGAGAGGACAATCTGGCCAGACTGAAGAGAGACATAAGCAGGCTTGGAGCTCTGGAGAAATTCAACATGTAGTGAGACACGAATTGCACAAATCCAAAATCCACGCCAACACACCCTGTTGAACGAAAGGCAACAAATTAATATGGCAATATTAGCTCAGACAACTTGCATTTTGATATCAAGAGATTGAGCAATGTATTGGCATGTGTAAAAAAGCCGGTAATATTATAGTGTATAATAATGGCTTGTGTGTTTGGACTATACCTAGGATTCTGAATGCACTGTTTGACTTAATTTGAAACACCAAACCCATATGTTACATAGCTAGCATCTGCCCATATGTTTTGTTTGTGCAACCACACATTGCAGGCTTAGTAACGACGAAATTATTGTATGGAGCACACTCACTGGCCAATCACATTTTAGTGCAGATAGCACTATACTACTTACATTTGACAACACCCTTCACCATGGCAACATCCACCAACTCCAAAAGGAAGTGCAATGACAGAAAAGCCAGCACTGCAGGCCAAGTGTAATCTAAAGGCTGTAGATAAGAAAAACAAATAAAGTGTTAATAATGTGCACTCCTCAACACTATATGCGCTGATCAATAAACTGTAGAAAAACCAAACAATTATGTTGCCACATTAGGCTGTAGATTTAAACTACCCCATTAACGCACATTTAGCTAAAGACATTAAGGCTAAACTTAGAGGCATGAAGCTATACTTTCTACACACATTGTAAAGGTAAAATACAGGTAACCATGGTTTTTCCACTATTATTACACATATAAACCATTTCACTAACACACCAGACCATGTCTATTCATATTCCCATTTTGAATTACCATACCTTAGATAATCAACCCTTGACTAAGCTTGCACATGATTTGACCACTGATCTTTTAAATGTGAAGATATTTATGTTTTGTTCCAAAAATAACCAAAAAATACATTGACCCATTACATTGTAACATGCTTTGTCCACTAGAACATTTACTTATTTTTTATTCTTTGCTCTCCTTAATGACTCAAGCACAGAGTGTTAATGTGTCTTTAAGGTAGGGTCTGAAAAACCACACTTCAAATAAAGGTATTGGAAAAAGAAAAAAAAAAAAAAAAAAAAAATGTATAACAGCATGGACATTCTTAATGCAAAGTGTTTTAACAAGGGGTATGTAATAAAGCAATATCTGGTTTCTACTTACCACACACACAGACAAATGTGGAATGTCAATAAGCAAGCACTAGACACCCAAAAAACACAATCCAGGACCAAGATCTGTGGGGGGAGGGTAAACAGGTACAAAATAAATCAATATAGATGGATAATCTTTAGGTGTGTCACAACAGTCGAGAGGTATCTATGCAGAGACACATCCCAGGTCTACACAGTTGCCTCAATATTCAAACTCTGCAGCTAATTAAAGACTTTTCCACTAACCTTCAACATAAAATTCTTTACCATTAGGACCTTTCAGCATAATTTTCTCTCTGTATCTCACCAATATCTTTTCAAAAAAATAAACATGAGTGTTGAGCAATGTACAGCAATAAACTGCAGAGATTATGAAACATTTCACCATTAAGGGCTACTTACCCAGAACTGTGACTCTCCCAACAACACAGAAGGCCAAGCAAGGCATTTTTAAGTAGCACTGTAATTAGTGAATTAAATGCAGGTGAGTAGGCCGGAGAGTATGCCGGACACGTCATTAGGAGCACGCAGGTGCGTTGTAATTAGCCAAGTGTGGTTTTGTGTAAAAGTGACCTGACATGTGAGCAACGTTTATTTTCTGTAGGGTAAGTACAGATTATAACGATTATTACAGATGTCATTAATGAGCTAAGCTGTTAGTGTTGTGGCAATAGTATGGGTAAAATAGTTTTAAGTACAATTATATGACGTATGGTTCATTTGCATGTGCTACATTTAGATGTGCCACGATAGTGTAGTTGTTATGTATTTCACCCACCAATACTAAGTGCAGAAGTTTGAGGCCCCAGGTCAACTCTAAGCACCAAGTGAGTTAATAAAACACATTATTAAGCATACTCCTAAAATTAAAAAAAAAATATGCAACTGCTTGTATTTAGCGTAGGATTCACAAACGCGCTTAATTTGCGTTTGTTTGGTGACGTTTTTGCAGCTCCTGCTGCTTTAGTAAAACAGTGTTTTTATTCATGTGTGTGTTTATCTAGGGTTAATATTTTAATACCACGTTATCCATCATGCTGTTCATATTAATTGCAACATGGCCAATTTATCAGGTCTAAGACAGTCATTCAGCTGTGCTAACTAGTTAATGTGCAGTTTGGTGTTGGTGTTTCAATGTGAAGTATACCTTAGTGAATAAAGAAATGAGCTTACAACAACAAGGTAATGAGTTTTAACCCTGAATGATGCGTGTATGTGGCTAACCTTGGTATATTTACAAGTTTGAGGGTATTTATTCCACTCTGTGACTTAGTATATGTTTTGGTGTGTAAGGTGGCTATATGTAATGTTCAACAGTGTTATCAGCTACAACACAGCAAAGCAAATGTTGGCAAAGACTTTGGATTTCAAAGACATAGGAATTCTGTACTGGCAACAGTGGAAAAAGCTAAGTGCTCCACCAAATCAAATAGTAGAAATGGGAGCAATAAATGTTCTATTTTTGATTTGTATTTATCAACATGGATATATTTCGATATGCATACATTGTGACTCTGCATACACCAAATCTTTCTGGGTATAATATTTCCAAGTATGCCATCTTTCCCCATGTTTTAAGGGAAACAACTTATGCTAGAAGTTGCTGGTCATCTTTAATTTGTATTCTATTCCCTTGACATCACCACTTGTACAGTGGTGTAGCAGTTAGGCAATCCACCTTGCAAGCTTGCTACGTGGGTTCGAGTCCTCACCAATTCTCTCGGCTCTTAGGGATCATTAATATCCTTACACTATTTGTGTTGCTGTTAAAAGTGTGCCTGTGGTAATAGTACACTTGTTTTAAATTTGCATAAATCATGTGTGTAAAACCCTAAAATATAGTTTCGAGTTATTATATGTCTATTAATATTATTTGTTATTGCAAACGCACCATCACCAACTGTCAAATCAGGCATGTAACATATTGAGACTAATGATATTGGTAATTGTTCAGAATGGTTGGAGATTTATCATAAATATTTATGACAAAGTCTATTGTTTGGGAGACATTTTACATAAAATGAAATAATTACCCATGCAGTGTGCACAACAATTTCGGCAGTGGAATGAATGTGGAATGCACTGAGGCAACCATTCCGGCAGTGGAATGAATGTGGAATGCACTGAGGCAACCATTCCGGCAGTGGAATGAATGTGGAATGCACTGAGGCAACCATTCCGGCAGTGGAATGAATGTGGAATGCACTGAGGCAACCATTCCGGCAGTGGAATGAATGTGGAATGCACTGAGGCAACCATTCCGGCAGCCGGAATGAATGTGGAATGCACTGAGGCAACCATTCCGGCAGTGGAATGAATGTGGAATGCACTGAGGCAACCATTCCGGCAGTGGAATGAATGTGGAATGCACTGAGGCAACCATTCCGGCAGTTGAATGAATGTGGAATGCACTGAGGCAACCATTCCGGCAGCCGGAATGAATGTGGAATGCACTGAGGCAACCATTCCGGCAGCCGGAATGCACTGTGACCTGGATTCTCCCCATATTGCTGAGAAGATATGTGGCTAGCAGTGTACAGGCCTATAAAAGGCAGTCCTCTTTACTGAAGAGGCAGTAAGCAGCAGAGGGCGCTATTTCCAGCTAACTAATTCCGGCATTCCGGCAGTTTCGGATTGAGGCCAAAGGGCTAAAATAACATCAAACATGTTGCACTTGCAAATTGCATTGATTAGAAAGGGGTATGTAAAGCAAAAAAAGCTTAATTTACACAAACATACTAACCTTCTCTGCACCACTTTGAAAATCCCTACATTTACTCGCCATTTTCTACAGAATTCAATATGCACTTCTTACCCTTTCTTCAAAGCCCTCAAAGACTCATGTAGTTAATACATCTCTGATCAAGAGAGTCTGCCTCTGACATATACTTCTCTTTCTCTCTGGTAACCTATCATTGCTGCCTCTACAACATCTCCCATACTGCTCCCCACTTATGTAGCTACCTTCTCTCCCTCACCAGATTCTCTCCCAACCTTCAATCTTTCAAGAGTCACCATAATCTGTTCTATCCCACCTGATACTACTCCTTCTGCATATCTAGCTTTTATTGTCTCAGCATTGCCCTCTTTCTATAGCCTGGAATCACTCACAAGCAAGGCTTTTCCACAATTTGTCTTGCATCTACACCTACTTCATCAACATAGTCTGTACTATATTTTTATGTATGATTGTGTTTTGTATGATTTATAGCTCTGATTGTACAGTGCTGCAGAGTTTTGTGGCACCTTACAAATAAACAATGATGATGACGAGACCTCAACATTGTAGGTGTATTTTTGTTGGTCAGGGCACAGTCCCTCCGGGGAGTTATTTTCCCATAAACCAACCCCTATCATATTAAAGGTACAGCATAAATTGCCTGACTAGGAATTGCTTGGAGTCCTTTCTCATGAGCTTTGAATAGAAAAACTGCCTTGACAGTGGGCAAGGTAACTGTGCTGCAGTGAAAGCACATCTCCCAAATTAGAGGTTTTGGTAATGGTGGTATTCTGTGATCCTGAACTGGAAAGAGAGAGTTCTGAAATTTGAATTGGGTTTCTCCAACCTACAGTAAACTGAATTAAAGTATTTGAAACTTCTAAAAGAGTTGACATCCATTTATTTTGCTGCACACTCTTTACAGCAAGATCATTATGATGACTCTCTGAGATTGCAAGCTGACAAGAGTAATTCCTTCTGGTAATCCTGTCACCCTAAGGACCCTGCTGTGTTAGATGTGCTTTATGAGCTATATGTTGCAATAGAACATTTTTAAATCAAGTTTATACTTTAGATCAGTGTTTCTCAAATCCAGTTCTCAGGACTCCTAACAGTGCATGTTTCCAGATAACAAGGGAAATAATTATACCAGTTGAGGATCTGTTACAATGTGTCAGTAAGTAATGAATACACCCTGTGCTAAAGCAAGGAGATGTTGAAAACATGCACTGTTAGGGGTCCTGAGGACCAGGTTTAAGAAACACTGCTTTATATCATGTTAGACTTTCATTCCAAAATGGTTACTTTTTTATTACTTGTTTACGTTTTTAATAGATCTGACCATAATCCTCTCCTGATGACCCAGGGTCCTAAAGTTGCTTGAATGGTAATTCAATTAATTAATTATTTATTTATTTAATGAATGAATGATATTTCAAGAGTTGCCTTGTACACATACATTTTGTTGTTAACCTTTGTGTTGTGAATGTTTTAGGGCAATGAATGCCTACAGCTCAGCCCAAGATAAACCACTTCAAAAATGCATATGCACAATTGCTACTGGAAAAAGCAAATGTAATAGAATATATCACCCCATCAAAACACCCATAAAAATGTCTACTGGCATAGAAGATTAAAGACGAGGAATGGAAGTCTTCTTAAAACTGTCTTCCTGAGTTTAGTACAGTCATCTGGATAAATGAATACTTATTTTTATTGTATAACAGATACACAATACTAGAACAACTAGGAATTTATATACTGATTTGTTATTTTGTCACCTTTTGATGTCCTAGCCGCTATAATCTACAATTTCACTAACTTCTCCACAGCTATATAAAGGAATCTCTTATATAGTAAAGAATCAAAGTAAATAAATACATAAATAAATAAATAAAAAACATACATATAACTGCTTCAAACTTCCAGGGGGTTTATATTTTTCTTAAAATAGACCTCTAATCATTCCATTAACTCAGTTTGTTTCTAGTTTATCTCACTGTTGATGCTTGAAGTGCACAAAGCAGAAAAGTACATCTCTAAGTACCCCCTCAAGGGCTGTGTGCAATATTAAAGTTACTAGAGTATTAAATTGAATAAACCTGACAGTATGGAGAGTGGGGAATATTGTTTCACTTTTCACAAGTGTCCCTTTAGAATATGATAATGATATTGCTCTCTTTTTCTTTTCTCATGCTTGAAATGATGATCTGATATTTGTTTGGATTTTAATCTAAATTAAATATACTGAATTAAGGAAACTGAAATTTATTGAATGTTGCTGTTTATTATATTGATGAGTAGAATGTATTGTTATTCAGTAATATGGGGAAGCAACACAGGCACTACAGTTGTTGCTAAACTTTAAGTCACAACATTATCTGCAGGCACATTTGATTACTATGGAGAATTGCACCACACAAAATATGTATAATGAACATGATGGCCAATGTACAGAATAAAATATTGTGCACTGTATCCATCTATACTCCATCACCTGAAGTAAAATGGAGCCATTGTCCAAAGAGATCACTCAATTTCCTTTCCACCTCCATTTGTGCTGTGCTTAACACAGGCTGGATGCAGTGGAACTCAGGTGACCATAAAACACCTGTGTGTATAATTCTTAGTCTACAATAATTCCGTAATAATATTTGTATTCATGAGCTTGGTAGCCAAGTTAATAAGGTTACATAAGGGACATTCTGCAATAAATAAAAAAAAATATCACTGGATGTTGCTGTCACGGTAAAGAACAGTAAATTTAGATAAACCTCTATGACACCCGCGTTATGGTTGGAAACTAAAGCATGTCATCCTTGCTAGTGCTATACACCGTAAACAATATAAATGAATAAAAGAGGAAAATCAACCATGAACAGCTTCAATACGTTATTTAAATCACAAGAATATTAATCGCAAATAGATTCATAAGGTCAATCTGATAAGTAGTAATTAACTTTATTAATATGATATACAATACCCTTTGACCCAGGACGAGTTGCAAAATTAGCCTACTAGTGTTGTCAATCAATCTCACAATTTCATAAATAACTTCCACTAGATGTAAACAAAGAATACTGCCCCTATGGCTACTAAAAGTACCCAAAACAGAATACAGCAGTTGACATTGTACATTAGCAACAAATATGAGTAACATTGTGTTCAAGCAGAATTCTGTACAATGTAACCAAACAAAATAACAATCAATGTAAAACTTTGCAAATAAGTATGAAACCCCTACCAAAAAGAGAGACTTAATGGACAGGAAACAGGAAGAATCTAGAAGTGTGAGGTAAGGGTAAAGGGGTGAGCAGGAGATGGTCATTACGTTTATAGTGGAGTATAAAGTTTAGTGGAGGAGATGCAGTCCACCTGAAAATAGCCTCGTAGTGAGAGCAGAGAAGTCTGCTATTGGCACAAAAGTGCAGTCACCAGTGAGAAGATCAACTGTCCCTGAGGAAATGTATTTCTTATTGTAAGTGAGGGAATTTTAGCTGAGAGACTGTGAACAGAAACTTTTTGACAGTAACTCTAGAAAAAAAAGGTTATTTGAGAGGCATCAGCACAGTGATAAATAACTAAATCAGCTATGGGAGAGAGACAACTGCTTAGTGAATGTCATCTGCTTGTATTGAAAGAGTAACAACGCCTTAGATGCTGTTGAACAGTCTACATCTACCCCTACCTTGTGTGTTCATCTAAAAGTAGATGCAGTTTCTATGTGACACCCTCAGAAAAGAGATCATGAATTTCACAGTTGCATAGCAGTAGAATGTAACCTCCTTCACTACCTTGAAAATATTACGTATCAAAGATTACAGCTGCCATATTCCCCACTGAGAGATAACATATGTGATACTCGAAAAGATGGTGATCATAGATAAGACTATATAGAGAGAGTGACAAACCAAAGAGGGTATTCTTTTTCATTTAACTGCATTAGTATCATTAACAGTCAAATCCATTGAGTCAGGCTAACTGCATTGATTTAACCCACCAGGGATAGTGCATCAATAGAGGGACAACTCTTAATCTGATTACTGCACTGCAGCAACTCAGTGGGCTTAGTCACCAACCTCTTCAAGTTCACCAACAATACCATGGTCATCAAACCTACTGCTAACTTTTGTCAGCACATATATCAGTAAACAGTGACTGTTAGTTACTAAAAAAAATGATCAGCGCACGGAGAACTGAAGCATACAATATGGCACTAAATAAATGAATGCACGTGAAGATGTTTATAGCCCTTTTCTGACAATATGGCAAAAATAGAGAGTCAGTAGTTTTCAATTTGGTCTTACCCTGCTCTTTCCCTGTATACACTTGAAGTATCCTCTCCACGGTGGCAGCGGAGTGCTGGTTTCCCAATCTGAGGCACGATGTGAAGAGAAGAATACAAGTTGTTCCAGATGGTGTTCGGCTGTAAGTACAGCTCGTGCCGTCTGCAGTGGAACGCAGGTGAACCGCACAGTTCCTTCTGTCACTTCCTGTATGGACGGATGCCCGGATAGTGCAAACAAGGATGCAAAAGCTGCAATAGTGCAGAGTGGTGAAAAAATGTAAGTTATCCGACGCGTTTCGTCCCTAGGGACTTTCTCAAGGATAATCCTGGTTGTAGCAGATTGCTTTTTATAGTCGAAATTTCGACCAACTTTATTGATAAAATAGTGTTTTGACACACAGTATAAAATACATTGATACGCTGCAGTATCAGTAAAATATGTACAGATAAACTCTGCATATAATAAAATTGTATCTTGTATCTTGTATTTTTTTAGTATTGTATGTATATATTTTTTCAGCAGCAGGAGTTCTTGCATTAGGAGAAGCACCGATAATTCCACTTTGCTTTTAGTGACTGTTAGTTAACTAGTGATAGGAAAGTTATATTTCTGCATGTATTTATTCATAAGTTATTAACTTTTCTATGTATTTATTCATGAACTCTTATCCTTTGCATGTATTTATACATATGTTATTATCCTCTGCATGTATTTGTTTATACTTGATTCTCTTTGCATTGGAAAAGTGTGCGTTGGTATAGGGAAATAAGTTAAAAGTTGAGATGTTTATTTAACCAGTTCTCAGTAGATACCCTTTTCACGATGTCCCAAACTTCAAGCAAGACTTGGGTAAAGCATTTTAAGTTTACATCTTCATTTATACCATTTGATTGGACAATATTCAATTTTCTACTCCAAACAATCCCCTTCTAAATTAACACTTTGAGGTGGCAAACACTTAGCCTCTCTATCTCCACCCTCTTAACTTTACCTTAAATAGATGATGATGATGATGATGGTTTAATGCTCTCAATGCACATTGCCATATACAGTCTGGTGCTGCTAGGCATGTTCAGCCAAGCTACTGGATGTTCTCCAGGACAGAAGAAAGGACTAGGGGGAAAGAAGGGACTATTTCAATTTTTAGAACAGAAGTGTTCCTGCTGTACCTTATGCACCTAAAATATGATATTTGTAATATTCTATTAAAAAATACAGAAATAACAACAAGCTATATCAAATGTAGCACAATGCAGTTCATTAAGTACCATAAACTATCAAAGGTATAATTTTATATTTTCTAATAAATTCCTTTATATGCAAGCAAATTATTCTAAGAAAGAAATACATATAAATGTAAAATACTATTGAAGAAACTCCAAAAACATTATTTCAAAACCAAGTTTTACATACTTGTTCAAATGTTATAATTTCATCATTGAGATAGCTAGTAATTTTGCCATTCAGAAATAATACCAGATTTTATTCCCATTAAAATGCTTATTATGTAGCACTTGAGAAGTTTTCACATGATACTGTATGTGTTATTAAGCTGTCGATATGGATCTTTTAAAGGTTATTATTAAAAAAATATATATTTTCAAGTAGTTATCTTGACACTTGAGAGAGTGCATGCAGACACTAGAGCTGGGTGTATATGCAGTTGCTATTATGAGCTAAATGCTACCAAAGGGTACATTAATAGGTGCAACACAGAGACAGGGCTGATTGTCAAAGAAACTAATGTGGTTCAAGCTCCATAATCCTCTAACAACATAAGCTAATAAGAACCTGTGTACACATACAAAATGCTGTTTTTTGACTTGGGAGTGGCAAAATATCAGTTACCCAAAATAAGCTATATAGTAAATAAGCTGTAGCACTGCAGAGTAGCAGGTAAGAAAGCTGTTACATACATTGCTTTAAATAGGCCTTTTTAGTTAAATGCACCCTAAGTATGTGTGTGCATTATATTTAGATCATACTTGCCAACTCTCCCGGATTGTCCGGGAGACTCCCGCATTTTGCAAGAGTCTCCCGGACGAGTGTGGCAATCTCCCTGATAGGAAGGGGGAAAAATTTAGTTTAAACGCCGCGATTCACCCGGAATCGCGGCGTTTAGCCCCGCCCCCACTGTAAAATGACGCGATTTGCGTCATTCCGTCACGGGGGCGGGGCCAAAATGTCGCGATTTCGCAGCCCCGCCCCCTGCACGCCCACGTCCCAGCCGGCATCTCCCGGAAAAGGAAAAAAAAATGTTGGCAAGTATGATTTAGATATATATATACACAAACACACTCAGTTGCCACTTTGTAAGGTATACCTGCTTGTTAACAGAAGATTAGAAAAAATAGTATTGCGCAGATGATGCCCAAATATATATTTATTATACTCAAGGTATATATATATATATATATATATAACATTGATATCAACAGGAAAAAATGATTGTCGGTGCCAGACAAAGTGGTTTGAGTATCTCAGAAACTGTTGATTTCCTGGGATTTTCATGCACAAGAGTCTCTAGAGATTACAGAAGAAGGTGCTCAAAACAGAATGTATTTAGTGAGCAAAAGTTCTGTGGGTGAAAATGCCTTGTTAATCAGAGAGGTCAGAGGAAATTGTCTAGACTGGTTTAAGCTGACAGACAGGAAGGTGACAAGCTTTACAACAGGGGCATGTAAAGAGGAATCAGTAAATGTACAGCACATTGAACTGAAATGTACTGTCCCCTGTGTCCCACACCACTCCTGTATTTCTCCACCTCACCCTTATGTCTTCCTTGTGACCCTTCAACCTTCTATTATCTATTATCTGTCCACTCTGCCCAGAGTTGAATTAAGGCTCCGCGGGGCCCCTACAATGTATTATGGTTATCATTTTAGATATATTTTAGACAAATAAACAGGCAATACTGTGTGAACTTCTGTTGGGTACACGCAGCTCTGCCTTCACGAGCAGTAAAGTATGAAGCCTTCCAACTATCCTTGCAGTCAGAATAAATCCTGACTAAGCAAGACAGTCACCCAAATTCGGGACTGCCCCACCAGATTCAGGACAGTTAGTAGACTGTCCTGCTCTCTCCTACCTATTCTTCTAAAAATCACTACCTGTGTTTTTAGCTTGGCTGCTGCTTGTATAGATCCTGGAATTTTAGGGGCCCTATTTGGAAAAAAATGGGTACATGAAATTTAGAAAACTCCAACCAATAAATCAACATTTAATAAATAGGCTTCCTTGCAGCCCCTACATTAAAATAATAGTATTCACATTTGATAAATACATTATATTAAGATGCACCACTCCCTTCCCTCATAAATAATATTAAGACTTTCCGTCCCTTCCCTCACACATTAAATTAAGACCCACTACCTCCCTTAGACCACAAATTAGATTAAGACCCCACACTCTTCACTCACACAATATATTAAGACCCCCCTTCCTGCCCTCACACTTTATATTAAGACCCACTTCTCCCTTCCCTCACACACTATATTAAGACCCCCTCCCTTCCATCACACTTGCCTTATTCCATCTGCACTGTGCTAGAGTGGCTGCACACATGAGTCTGTGTCTGTCATGTGGTGGACATCCCATGTGACATCTGTCTCTTACAGGGATAGGAGGAGCACACACCTAAGGGAAGGGAGGGAGGAACGGATCTTAAGATCTGCTGTTAAATGAAAGAAGAAAGATTTTGCCCTATTTGGAAAAAATGCAGGCACATGAAATACAGAAAGCCCCAGCAAGCAAGCAACTCCCACATTTCATAATTATTCCTCCCTCCTTGCAACCAGACCTGACTATTAAATTAAATAAAACTAATAGTGTTCACACTTAATTAACAGATCTATTTCCCTCCAACCAGCTCATCCGAAGTAATCCGGAAGTGAGCAGTACTAACTGGACAAGACATTATACAGATACCTGAAATATATTTATATTTCTGGTACGCATATTTTAAGGTGATTGGGTTTATGTGGAACTCACTATTGGTCTGAAAATATTACACTGTATACTTATGTCTTAAGGGAACTAACCCAAAACTCTTGCATTGATGAGCACTTGAGATCTACACATCTGGTATGCATACTACTTATACCTAATTGTTTTTTGGATTACAATCCTTAAAATATTACACTATTAGGCGCCCCCCTGTACTTCTCTCCCTTTTATTCCTAGATGTTTGCGTATCGGCTTTACCACCAAAAGCTGTGAAGAAAGGCTGCCTCCTTATATGGAGAAAGTGTTTTAATGTGAATGAACTATTATTCATCTTTGTATACAACACCGGATTTAGTGCCATTGTTTATTGTACTAGTTGCCAACACATCTATATATATATATATATATATATATATATATATATATATATATATATATATATATATATATATATATATATATATATATATATATATATATATATATATATATATAGAGAGAGAGAGAGAGGTATAAAGATGTATGTCCCAGGCTTTCTCTGTTGCATGCTCTAAATCCTCAGGGAAATTGTTTTGTATGGGAAAGAGCTTCCCAAAGAATGTATTCAGCTAGAGAATTGTTTGCTTTCCACTTTTGGCAACAGTTTAGGGAGTGGATTTTCTGCTAGAGCATGACATTCTCCTGTTTAGCGTGAAAAAATATGACTAGTCTGCATAGATCTCTGATCTCAACCCTGTCAAACTTCCTTGGGATGAATTGTAACACCGGCTGGGAAGTAGACCTTATCACCCCAAATAACAATGTCTGACCTAGCTAATTCTGTTGTGGCTATATGGATGCAAAGCTCCAAAGCCATGTTCTAAAATCTTCTTGTAAGTCTTCCTAGAAAAGTGGAGGTTGCTAATACAGCAAAGGGGTTGAAATAACCCCTTTGCTTAGTTAGAGATGGACATGCCGGGATATATGTTGTTGTTTTTTGTTTGTTAATTTGATGCGTAATAAAACTAGTTGTCAGCCAGTTTCACCAGTCTGCTGGACTTTGCATCTGTTACTAAGTGGCACCATCTACCTGAGGAGATGAAATCTGCTATCCATTCCTGTCACACTGTCTAGTATGCAGTTCATTGTAGTTTGACCCACTTACTGGTTAATATGCTTGGAAAAAGTTCCATTAAACAACTCCAATGCTCTCCTTTGCATTTAAATTTACAGTTTATGTATCCTAACTAACTGAGCAAAGATGTGATGAAATGTCACACAAAGCAAATTATGTGGTTAAACAGGTCTAAATTTTGATCATACTGTCTTTGATTTTTGCTTTTTCTATGTCATTTTGCAAAAACATTAATTTGCACTTTACTCCTAAATTAACATTTTGAAGAACTTCTAGTCTTTGAATAGATTTTGGGCTGAATGGGGTATAAATGGGAAGTCTGGGTAGAATAATAAATATAATGGGAATTTTTTGCGGATCCCTCAAAGTCAAATTCAACTGCAAAAATGTGCAAAATACTACAACCATCTTCCATCACTAGGTCATTTTAAAGATGGATTCCACTTTTGGATATCTTTAATTTATTCGCTTGGACATTATTTCCTAAAACTTTTATTAAAGATATTGCTTTATCTTTCTATTTTTCTTTGGTATATTTCAACCTTGTATTTTAATAATCAGGCACAGCTGGTTAGTTTTTGTTACCCTTTGATATGACAGCTCTGCTGTGCTCTTTGCATTTTATACCACTGCATCTAGTGACACGCTATGTCAAATCACAGAGCAACATAACTAAAAAAAACTGTCTGATCATGGCTAAATGTACATTAACTTACTGATTAGTTATTCTTTTATTGCTTCTCGACCTTTTGGCTAAGATCAGGTGCAGATGCCCATGTACGCAGTGGGGCTTAAAGGTGCCCCCTGTAGGCGATGGGCTATCACCTGGTCCTCTGGCCAAGAAACCGGCTGCCTGGAGCCCAATATTCAACATGCCCCCGCTGGATTCTGGGCTGCGAGTGCCCGAAAATGCATGGTGGAGAGAAAGGCACCTGTGCACAGAGTAAGGTCATTTGCACTATGCACCTTTAATTTTAGGCAGCACCATTTTTCCTTTGCCCTATCCTTTTGGCTGGGTGCAAGTATAATTTTTATATTTCCAGCCGAATGTCTGGGGCCTTATGGCACTTATTTATTTTTAAACACAAAGCACTTATCACCTAATACTTTGTCCCATTTTTATTTTTATTGTGTGTCTGTGTTTTTGTCATGTTTGTACGGGTTTGTGTTTAAACCTTTATGGGTGACCCTCTCTTCCCAAGTTATCTGTGCTTCCCTCCTTCTGAGGAGAGCTGAAGATCCAATCCTCCAAGGCAACCTTCAGCCAAACTCAGGGTAAAGAGGATCACCTGAGCGTTGCGGAGAAGGTGGTACTAAGAATTCTCGCCTCCTAAGAGGCATTTTGGCTCCAGAGGTCGAGTATGTAAAGGGGCCCCCATAGCTTCGGCAATGGGGGCCTCTTTTTTTCCCTCTCTGGGACCTTCGTGCTCCCAGGGGATGGAGAGGCACAGGGCCCTTTCCCTTTTGGGTAGGGTCCAAAGACCTAAGCCCCCAGCTAAGTATTGCACTGCACTGGGTGATTTGGAGTCATGCACCTGGAGCTCAATTAAAAAAATAAATAGATAGGTATTCTGCTATTGATTTTTTTAAAATGAGTAAAGTCATGTAAGTAAAATGGAACTGCTTATTGATGAGCAGACAGATAAATGAAATAGTCAATGATACATTATCTAGAGATCCTATAGTGTAATGGGATTTAATAGATTCACAGAACAGAAAAGAGCCTGATTTTCTGTGCTAACATTCTTAGCAACCTGATGAATAGCTTTGACATATCTTATCAAAACTAAATTAAATACTTGAAAGCCTTTCAGTAACACTTGGTGCAGGCATCTGGCAGGAGGAAATCCCTGTTCTCTTTGGTCTACATCAGTCTTTTCCTTGATTCTATATTTGGTCAGAGAAAGTGGACTCTATAACACAACGTCAAAGGTTTTATGTGTCTTGCCAAATGAAGTCCCTTGATTCATTATATAAACTACGCTGAAACTTTTTGTCTTTGAAGGAATGTATACAATTTTAAATAATTACTACTCATGGGGAAAATCATTTGTTTATATGGACTTCAGTGGAACTGATAAGTAATTTCAGCTTTTTAACAGATAACTAATGTTTTTTTCGGAACAGCAGGAGTCTGCAAAAAAGAAATGAGCAACAAATGCATGTTTTAAACACCCAATACAATACAGTAATCAGGCTGCATATTAGTTTACTAGACTGCATAACAAGGTTGTGGTACACTTAAATGAGCAAATGAATGCATCTTAGTTCTTAAGCCCTATAGTTGTCAATCCTTGTATAAAGTGCATATATTTGGCATCACTATCATTGAAATAACAAATTAGTTTATGGAATTGTCATAATTATGTGAAATTAAATTGGAAATATTCTGGAAAAGTGTATTTTCCTTTTATTGCTAAGCTTTCTCTGTTATGCCCATAAAGTAAAAAATATTTATTTTAATGTGTAAAATAAAGCATTACCTGCGATGTAAAAAACCCATAACAATCTAAAAAACATTTGTGTTTACTTAGATATAAAAAGTTATGCCCATTTAAATTCACATATTGTAAATTGTAAAGTTTGGTTTGATCATGAATAGGGGAAATCCTGCTGTCTTGAAATAGTTAAAAATCCACCTTCAGCAGAGCATACAATGTTGTAAATAAATTTAAAACATAGTTCTTCTGTTATTGTGTGCCTCTGTTATCTACTACCTACTATTTTCTTGATTGAAAGTTGTAACAGATAAGTATTTTTTCGTGTTCGTTTCCACTATAGTAATTCACCCTCATTCTGAAAATGTCATTACAATTCAACTCACAATCACATATCCAGAGGAGATGGGTATGAAAGGAGGTGCATTATGGGAACAAAGTATGTACAGAGATGAGTGATATGAGCTCCGTAAAGCTGGGACAGGCAGCATAGGTTCACAAATAAGTACTTTAAATATGTACAGACCAAGGGATCAAGACAGACAGCTGAGGTTCATGATCCATACAGAAAATTAATTGCCAAGAAGATTGGAATCATTGAAGGTATACTAGGATCAGCAGCAAACAGGAATACTCAGGAATGTACATAAGATACATAAGATAATTCTGCAATGAGTGGTTTAGATGCAACTGTATACCGTATTTCCCCATGTATATGACGTTCCACTGTATAAGACGCACCTGTATAAATCATGTGAAAAATTGAGGATAATGTTTTTATAGTCTTTTGCAGAGTAATTGGTGACTGCAAAAACATTATCCTCAATTTTTTCACAGAGTAATTGTACAGCGGGTACAGAGAGGAGAGACAGAGTTCTAACCCTATTGCTAATTATGCCTTACCCTGTCAGATGCTTACTCTGTCTGGTAAAGTCTTCTTTCTTCTGTCCATTCTGATCCTGATGCTGGAAAGTCGCTTACTGTCCTTTTCGCAATGACCGGATGTCCAATCAGGACTTTAACAAAGTCCTGATTGGACAAAACACCAAATGCAGAAACCGGAAGTGTGCGTTCCAACTGAGGTTCACGCACCACATCCGGTCATCGTGAAGAGGATGGTAAGCGACTTTCCAGCATCAGGATCAGAATGGACAGAAGAAAGAAGACTTTACCGGACAGAGGATGTATCTGACAGGGTAAGCGCTACTACCACTGTATAAGACGCACCCAGTTTTTAGACCCAAAATTTTGGGGAAAAAGGTGCGTCTTATACATGGGGAAATATGGTACATTATTTTTTAGTGTACATTTAGGGTAATACAATCAGATACACAACAGAGAATAATGCAAAGGTAGCCCAACTCAGTCCTCAAGAGCTATCAACATTTAATGTTTTAAGGATTTCATTAATCGTGCACAGGTGAGTTAATCTATTTGGCTGGGTCAGTAATAATCCCATCTGTTTCTACATACAAAAAACCTGAAAACATGATGTGTCGGTAGTTTTTGATGACTGAGTTTGAGCACCTCTAGAATAATGTGTTATTAATACATACAAAAAAATTAAGTATAACACCTCCACATCCATTGTTTAAACTTTAAAAATTGAATGGTAATCGTAGGAGTGGTGCAGGAAAAGACTTTTTAAGATTTTTAAATATACTTTAGTATAATTTAAGGCTTTCAATACTGAAAATATGCTGTGCTTCAAATCTTAAAATCATGGATGTGTTTGTTCTGTTTAACTTATATTCAGGATAAAGTAAAATAAAAAAAATGAAAATGCAAAAGAAAGTTAGCATGAGCTTTGTGTTTTTGGGATTTTAAAATTTCTACTGTGTCCAGGCCTTATATTTAATAAGAAAACCAACAGTACCAGTCTTTTTATGAAATCCATGTATTGCTTTTCCCTGGTCATCTGGAAAATCTGTTATTGGAATAGTGACATAAAAAAGATAACCTACCCCTGTGCTTATTCCAGTCCACACTGTAATCCAGACAAGAGATTGTGATACACCTGTTAACGTACTTCAGAATAGGCCCGGTTTTGTTCAATATCTCAAGGTGCGAGATTGTATTTGAATTATAGTCTCTGGAAAGACAGCTCTGTCATAAAATGTTTAATACCTGCCAGGATGAACCCTGACCTGTGCTAGGTTATTATCTGAAGAAAATCCTTGCTGTAAAAAGCCAGAGTTATTTATTGCCAAATGCTTCGGTTGAGAGGTTCTAAGGTGTACATGTTGAAAGGTCTGAGGATGCTGGTTTCTCACCATGCAAGAAAGGCGATTTTATTGAAAATTGACAAATATTTACTTTTAGAATAGTTCCTAAGTGTGTCAAGAATTCAATAAATTTACCCTGTCTACCTTACAACAACACATGTATGAAATCATTTAAGGGCCAGAATATATTATTATTATTATTATTATTATTATTAATTTTTTTTATAGGGCGCCACTAGGTGTCCGTAGCGCCTTACAGGGACAAACAAAATTACAATACGAGGTAAAACAGCACAGAACAGTAAACAGTAATCACAGTAACTCAGTGAGCTCAGGGCACAGCTAGAGAGGTGGGGGAGGGGAGAGGGGTAGGTCCGCCAACAGCGGCATCTAGGAAGGAGGGCACAGAAAAGAGGGAGACCCCCAGGGGGAAGAGGAGGGAGCAAGAGGGGATGGGGGAAGGGGGTCATCGAGGAGGAAGGCTAGGTAGCTGGTGAGCAGAGTTAAAAGTGGTGGAGACAGGAGGAGAGAAGACCCTGCTCAAAGGAGCGTACAATCTAAGGAGTAGGGTAGACTGACAGAGAGACACGGGGGAGAGAAGGAGGAACGGAGGATAAGGATAAGGGAAGGGGAATGAAGTGGAAGAGTCGGAAGAAAAGGTATGAAGTTAAGTGGGAGACTGGAAAGCTTTAAGAAAAAGGTGGGTTTTTAAAGCCCGTTTGAAACTGGACAGATTAGGGGAAGTTCTGATGGAGGGAGGGAGCTTGTTCCAGTGGAGGGGGGCAGCGCGGGCTATACACACACACATATTGTCTTAGCTTTTATATTTTTATATATTTTAATTTTTTCTACTTTTTCAATTTGCATTATAGAACTGTATCTGCAAATTTTCTGTTGATTATCTTTCTCATTAAATTTTTGTATATGAAAAAGAGCAAAAATATATTCACACTTTTTAGGTTAATGCATGATGTAGATGTTTTCAGTGCTTCAGTGCTGTTTTTAACATTTTCCTCTCAAACTTGTAATTTTGTATTCACTCAAAAGGAAAATAAAATGAACTACTAAGGCTATCAGTGTGGCTTTCTTTCTGAGGTCTATGTTCGCTCTATGAATTGCATCTAAGACAACAGAGCTCAAACCCAATCATCAAGAGTTACTAACAGGTCATGTTTTCAGGATTTCTATCTGAAGAAACAGGTGAGATAGTTACTGAGCCAGAAAAATAGGTTAACTCTTCTGTGCATGATTAAAGAAATCCTGAAAACATGAACTGTTGGTAGCTCTTGAAGACTGAGTTTAAGCACCTCTGGAATAGGCTTTTTTGCCAGAAGATTCTTGAGCTTAAGTTCCTTCAATTTGTTTGGTCATCTTGTCCTGTCTATGTAGGCTACTTCAGGAGACTGATGAGAAACAAATATATGTTGTTCTGTGGTGACTGCTTGATATCTAATGAAATCTTAATAAGTTATGTGCATCATTACTATGGGCAGTAGCTGGATATTTATCTAGTATATCTAACTCTTATGTGACTATGAGCAATCATATATATTTTTACATGAATGAATGGAAATAGGTGTTGATACTTGCGAGGATACAGGGGTAATATATTTTTGCTCTCTTTTTATCTTTCCTTTCTGTTTGTTATTTCTATTTTCCCTCCCAATTTCACATGGCTAGAAAGAGTATAAAATGCCCTCTGAAAGCTAGTTACTATTTCAACATTATGCTTTGTTATTTAATGTTTACTATCCCATTTGGCTTCCCTGTGAAGGGGACTATTACAAGGTTGAATGAGTACATTTTAATATACTGTACACACTGCATAGCAACAATTTTGAACATGCAGCACATATCTCAAATAATTATTTTAAAAACATGAAATGGTACCCCTATGATGAGAAAATTGAGGCTGCTAAGAAGGTTTTAAGGTGCATCATATATAGAATATACTGTAGCAAGTAAGAAATTTTGCTGGAAAATAATAAATTAGTGGTCTCTATCTCATTGGTATCTCTGATAATGATATACTTGAAATATTTACCTTTTATTGTATATACTACTCATAAATAATACTAATTTGTTAAGGCATAGTATGGGGACAATTTCACTTTCTCCCTCCATCCCATGTAGATATGACTTATATTTAATGCATGTGTTCAGTGTCGGACTGGGACATAAAGGGCCCACCGGGGGAAGGCCGTGGTAGGGGCCCACTACAATAAGGTGTGGCCAACTGCAAGAGGGGGTGTGGTCAATCATTAAAGGGGATCTTGTCATCCCATGTACGACAACATATAGCATCATAGTGTGGTCTATATAGAAAAAGCGGACCTTGCAAACAGGGCTGCCATCAGAAAATGCATTGCCCAGTAGACAGAAACAGCAGGATTAGGATTAAGATTACTTTATTATTTATTATACACTATAAAACGCCAAATAAGACAAGACATTAAATAAAAACAGACAACAGTGCGTATATATGGAAACCCTGTTTTCTATTACATTGTAGTAATGTGATACATGAACACATACATATAAATATATATTAATATGTATGGCTATACACAAAAAATCAGCTACCTTGCTTAGCAGGGTATGAAACTCTTAATATAAAACAGAACCAATCTCTTTAAAATAAATGCTAATATAATAACAGTTTTCAACTTAGAGCTCTTTGTTTGTTGTAATTTAACCTATGGGCTCACAGTTATTTCAATAAGGAACACCCAATGATTGACCATGTGCACATTAAAATTATATTATTTCTAGAAATTATATAATTCTAGTAACAAGAATGGGTGTACTGGTAAATGGGAGCTTAAGATGAAAGTGAAAGTATTGCATGTGTTTATAAAGGACCACAAACTACATAGGCATTATGACAACCAGGCTGTGGTAGTCCAATGATCACAGATTTTTCAGTGAGAAAGATAATACTGTGTTCTATGTATAAATATCAGACTCTTCTGTGGTTAATGTCAAGAAGCCTCCGTTCGATGGTAAATGAGGTTATCAGTGTAGGATGTGCCTCATAAATGTCTCACTCCTCACTCAACATGTGGGATTTTTTGTGTGAACTTCCCCGCACAGCTCATGTAGCAAATAGATATGTTGTTCTTAGTGTTCGTAACAGCACTTCACAGGACTGGGGATTCTGCAGCTGTAACATTTCAGAACAGACTGCCGACAGTACTCACCTGACAACCTGGCAAACTCGCTGAGATTGATGCTGTAATGCAAATGGCACAGAAATATCCGATGTATGTTTAGTGGCTGCAGCCGACAAAATACTCAGCCGGATAACTCCGCCCCACCAATGAAGAGGGCGGGGCTATCAGGCACAGGGCCCCCCGGTGAATAGTCCGGTCCCCCGGCAGGCCAGTCCGACACTGCATGTGTTCATATTTAAGTGACTGACCTGGCAAGCATACAATAACTAAAAGCAATGTCCATACAATTGCAATAACATATAATTAATAACTAATGGACATATTTTATTGCATAAAACTATATTCGTACTCAATTATTAATTCTGGAAAAAAAATATTGTTAAACCAAAATGTGGTAATTGAGGGGGGATAGTCTGACACAAAGTTTTTAATTTTAAACTATAGTGTCTTATTGTAAACCATATTTGCAACTTCCCTCTGGGGTCTGTATAATCAAGCTACTAAGTAAAAAAACACATGAGTTTGACAGCTTCATGCTACATATGTGCACAAATCCTATCATTCATATTAAGAGCATTGAATAGAGAAAGCTAAATGCACTTAGTGAGAAAAAAGATGACAAACCAGTAGTTCACACTTTTAGGAACATAGCTGTCCCAGTCTGTGTGTAGATTTGCCACAGAAGATTTTATCAGCTCACCAGTCCAGTGGGGATATAGCCCTCATTAGTCTTATTCACATCTCTTTGTACCTCACTTCATACTGATGTCTAGGCACCTTTCTAATATATTGATCTTGTGTTGATGTCCCAATTTGAAGACGCTATTCTCAGCGATGTTTACATTTTCTAACACAATATCTGTTTTGTAAATTGGAATCTAATAGCTAGCTAGGAGTTAGACCTCACGCACACAGTTGCCAATAAGGTGGCTCAAGTGAGTTGTACTAAGGATCCTGTTAATGCACTGTGAATGCCGGGAAAATTATGGTTCAATTAAACCTTTGACAAGCGCTTACTAGGCATGGAGAGTCCCTACAGACGTGAGCCAAGGCTACAAGCGGCACCATATTATGTAATCTTTGCATTTTATATTTCAACTGCTTTTGCTGACATAACCGTAACGTTGTCACAATCATTTTTTAGGTATTTCTTTCTTAAATATAATTTCCTGTGACTTTTTATTCTCCCGAGTTAATTTATTTACATGTTCACATAAATACAAACGTTATTACTGTTTACTGTCCGTATATTAGGATGGTTATTCTGACACAGGGATGTTATGCAAATATCTGAATTTATGAGAAGCTTCCTATAGCAGCAGGTGTGTACTAATCAGGCACTCATTCTCTCAAATACAATTATGGCTCTACAGCAAAATTTGGAAAAGGCAATCTACCTCTAGTGACAAGTAATTATGTCACCTTGTATAACTAAACTAAAATTGAGAACTTTTTTTTCCCGTTTGTAGACAATGAAATGCGCAAGGATGTGCCTGTACCACTAAAACACCATATGAGACAGGCACATGTAAATTTAACTTGTCATTTTCTAACATACCACTATACTTAAAATAGAAATAGACTTTATAAAACATGGTATTATTCACTACCTTTTTATGTATATGTTTGTCAAGCTTAATAGAAATAAATATATGTGAGGCTAAGCTGTCTGTGGGTTTTTGCTTAAGCGCAATAACCTGCTTTGTCTAACACAATTGATAACACCATACCATTCACTCTTGTTTTTGCTGCAGCATGCATGGGTTTTTCATGTTTAAATGCTTGGTGCATGAATATGCCAAGTTTTGCACCTACCACAAAAAAGTTTTTTTTTGTTTTGCAGAATAAGAACAGAGGGCTGTATATAAGCTCGAGGGATAATAAAAGCTAAGGCTGTATTGAGCTGTATTGGTACTCTGGGGGTTAACTGGATTGGTCTGTTCATGACGTCAGGTTGAGTCATGGGGAGGAGCTACGGAAGATATATCTGAAAGGGGCGGAGAAGAATCATTCTCTTGGATCCTGGACGTTGAAGCTGCTGGACGTGGGATAAGTATAGCTCTATGCCCAATTTTCTGTCCCTATTGCATAATCTTGTGCTTTCTTCTTTCTAGCATCCTCTGTCTGCAGGTCTTTGTTTCTTCCCCCTCCTTTTGCATTTATTGCTTGGTATTGTTAGTTATTTAATTTCGCCAGCTGTTTTCTCCCTTCTTGCCTCCCCCCCCTTTCCATCGCCTACCAACCTTCTTCCCCTTATTGCCCATTCTTTTTTTTTTCCATCACCTTCCCCAGGCTATCTCTCTCCCTCCCTCCCCACATCCACTCCGTCATGGACTCCCGTTCCCCGCCCCTCCCCGGGACCTCTCTCCCCTCCGGTTCCTTACCTGGGCTGGGTCATGTCCCCCGCTCTCATGTGAGAGCTAGTAGGCGGCGTTCTTTCCCTCCGTCGCGAGCCGCGGCGGAGGGGTACTCCCCAGTCCTCCATGGCCGCCGCGCGGCCGGAAGTGACGGCCGTCACTTCCGGTCCCGGGTTCGTCGCCATGGCAACTCCCCGAGCGGCGGATCTGCTCGGGGAGATCAATCCAGCAGGGGTAGGTCTGGTGGACAGCTTTCAGCGGCGGAGGGGGCTGGTCGCTCCCCCGCTGGTAGTGGGCACGCTAGGTCCAGCAGGCAGCATGGTGGGAGATCTCTCCAGGGGTCGGTATGGGGGGGGGTTGTTTCCCCACCCCCTTCTCAGGTGGGTAGGTCCAGCAGTTTCAGGGTTAATCCGGGGGGTATGCCCGGGCCCGCTAGAGCCAGCCAGCCCCAGGCTTTGCTCAGTCCCTCCAGGGCTCATAGTAATAGGCCAGGCAGCGGGAGGTCCCTCCCAGGGAATAGGGCGAGCCAGGGCCCTCAAGGGGCCAGGGAGGGGGTAGCAGTTAGGGGGCAGTCACGTTTGGGCTCTTCCCGGGGTAGATGTCAGGTGGAGGGGCAAGTACGGGATCTTACACGTGGGCAGAGTCCAGGCAGGGGTAGGAAGGTAGTCCCCCTTAGCAGTCAGCGGTCCGATCAGGCAGCTGGGGGTAGTGGACAGGTTTTTTCCGAGTCCCACAGGTGGCGGTCAAGGAGTAGATCAGGCCACAGGAGTGTTGGCACGGATGGGCAGGGGGAGCGGGCTAACAGGGTAGAACAAGTTGAACGCTGGTCTGCTAGTCACGGGAGGCGCTCTTTGTCAATCGGTGCTGTGTCTCAGAGGTCTGGTAGTAACGTGTCTCTCCCAGCAGATGGTGGCGCTTTCAGTGATGGTCGTAGAGATAGGTCCGGAACTCGGGAGCGGCAGGCCTCGGCCGAGGCGGAGTTGGAAGGTCAGTGGACGGGAATGGAAGGCGAGTCCGCTGAGCAAGGTGAGATGAGTGCTATGGATATGTATGATGAGCAATCTGTGTGGTCTGATAGCTATAGCTGTAGCTCTAGTAGATCGTCTTCAGATTCCCAGGGTAGTCCGCAGCGGCTAGTGAAGCGCCTGCGTAAGCATTTTGTTCCTCGACACTCGGAGCAGGCAACGGACAGAGATAGCTATTTCAGGGGCTCCAGGCTCACGGGCGATGAGACAATGCGCTGCGCGAGCACGGGTATATTTCAAGGGGTGAGGAAGACAATACGGAGTAGAATCTACAGGGGATGTTTCGTAGACATGTTTGAGGTTTCTAAGCAAGGCAAAAAGTTGGTGGCAGCGGCCATGGCCCGGGGAGGGGGCGGGGAAGCCAGTTACAAGACCTATAAAAAACTGGCTCTCGGGCGCTTACCTTTTTGCGGCCTGTTATTTGGAATCTCGCCCTAGCGAATGGATGGATATGCTGAAATATCTGCATATGGTGCACGAGATGTACGTGTCCTCTCGCCCTGGGGTTTGGCTAGCGTACGACGAGGTTTTCAGAGAGAAATACAATGGCCATGCCAGCCTGATGTTAGGGTACAAAGATGTTGAGACTTGGTTGAAGGTGTCCCAGGAGGGGTGGGTGTCTGGGTCCGGGAGTGCCACAGGGCGGAGGCAGTCAGGGAGGATGAGGAGTAACGCGCCCTTTCTCAGCAAGGGCCGCTGTTTCCTGTTCAACCGATCAAGCTGCCCTCATGGTCAGGGATGCAGATTCGCTCATACTTGCATTAAGTGTGGGGGAGGTCACCCGGCAAAGACATGCGACAGGCAGGATAGAAGGGGTGGCACAAGCGGCCAGCCCAACACTGGCGTTGGTGAAGGCAGGATCGCCGATTAATTTGGCGAGCCTGGGTCGCTGGCTTAGCCGCTACCCGCACAGAATGGAGGCAGAGTTTTTGAGGGAAGGTTTTAGTGAGGGGTTTAGAGTCCCTATCGAGGGTCAAGTTCAATCAGGGGAAGGGCGTAATTTGAAATCGGCTAGTCTGTTCCCAGGGGTCTTATTGGAGAAAGTCCAGAAGGAAGTGATGCTGGGGCGCATGAGTGGGCCTTTTCGGGACCCGCCCTATCGGGACTTGGTGGTATCCCCGGTAGGGGTGGTTCCTAAGAAGGCGGCAGGGAAATTTCGACTCATTCAGCATCTCTCATTTCCACACGGGGCATCGGTGAACGATGCGATCCCCGACAGGTACTGTAGGGTCACGTACCAGTCCTTTGAATCGGCCCTGGACATGGTGCGAGAATTTGGGGAAGGGGCATTGATGGGGAAGGTTGACGTTGAGTCAGCTTTTCGTCTGTTGCCACTTCACCCGGATTCCTTCCCATTTATGGGCTTTAAGGTAGAGGAGGGCTTCTATGTGGACAGATGTCTCCCCATGGGGTGCGCAGTGTCTTGCGCATTCTTCGAATGTTTCAGTTCGTTTTTACACTGGTGTATCTGTGCGGGCACAGGCCACCACGGAGTCGCCCACTACTTGGACGACTTCTTGGTGGTAGGGCCCGGGGGGGATGAGACTTGCAGAGACATGCTGTTTTCGGTGAAGGCTCTTTTCCATTCCCTGGGGGTACCGGTGGCTGGGGAGAAGACCGAGGGCCCCACTACTCAGTTATCGTACCTGGGGATTGAGATTGACACTGTACAAGGTCTCTGCCGCTTGCCAATGGATAAAGTGATCAAGCTGAAGGGAGCGATAGGTGAGGTTTTAGGTCAGGACGGACTGACGTTGCGACAGGCGCAGGCGTTATTAGGACGTTTCAATTTTGTTTGCCGAGTAATACCCATGGGGCGGGTTTTTTGTAGGAAGCTAGAGAGGGCAACAGCGGGGAACAGGCGTCCGCACGGTCGAATCATGCTCTCGGAAGAAATCCGGGTTGATTTAGCGGTGTGGGACCTGTTCTTACAGGATTTCAATGGGGTACGGGTTTGGCCCGGCCCTCCGATGTCCAGTCCTGAGCTGGAGCTCTTTACAGACGCTTCTGGGTCAGTAGGGTTTGGGGCATACTTTGCTGGCGAATGGTGCGCTGCCCCATGGCCCAACGAGTGGGTGGTGTCCGGATGGACAGCCAACCTGACGCTTCTTGAAATTTTCCCCGTGATCGTGGCACTGGAGCTGTGGTCAGGCAGGTTAGCCGGGAAACAGGTAGTTTTTTGGTGTGACAACCTGGGTGTCGTGCAGGCGATAAACGGGCAAAGGTCCAAGTCCCCCCCTGTAATTACGCTCCTGCGCAGGTTAGTTTGGCGCTGTCTGGTCTGCGATATATCCTTTCAAGCTCGGCATGTGCCTGGAGTAGAGAACGAGTTGGCGGATGCTTTGTCTAGGGGTCAGATGGAGAGATTTAGGATCTTGGCTCCTGGGGCATCCCTAACGGGTGTGCCCTGTCCCTCTTACGTATGGCAGATTGTCAAGCCAGCATAGAAGGGCTAGCCGAAGCCTCCCTGGCTCCCTCGACAAGGAGAAAATACCGGGCTGCTTGGATGGAATGGCGCTCTTTCCGAAGCCAAGGCCTTGGCGGTAAGGAAGATGGGGATAAGTGCATGCTGGCGTTTGTCTGGGCTGGGTATCAGGCAGGCAAATCTAAGGCTTCCATGGTTGCCTCGATGGCTGGGATTTCATTTTTTGCTAAGATGAAGGGTGAGAGAGATGTTACAAAAAATTTTCTGATTTCCAAAGCCCTGAGGGGTTGGGCTAGAGAAAGACCGGTTGCTGCGGACCAGAGAAGGCCCATAAGTGACTCGCTCCTAAGTAATATGGTAGCCGCAGTGTCGGATATTGCTAGGGACAGCTATGAGGTGGCTTTGTTTCGCGCTGCTTTTGTGATGTTGCACTTTGGCGCGTTGCGGGTGAGCGAGCTAGTGGCTTCCTCTCGTACTTCCCCCTTGTCAGGCATGCTAGGCCAGCACGTGATAATATCTAGCAGTCCGGTGTGTTGTAAGGTGAGGAAGTCTAAATCTGACCAGTTAGGGAGGGGGCGCTGGGTTACGTTGGTCCCAAGGGTTGGTTGCTCTGTATGCCCTATTGTGTTAATCAGACGATTTGCCTCCCTTAGACCGAGTGGTGCATTACCTTGGTTAGTGCATGGTGATGGTTCCCCGCTCACTAGGTACCAATTTTCAGTGGTTTTCAAACGCACATTAACGGCTGTTGGTGTTGATTGTACGCAGTTTGGCACCTATTCGTTTTGTATTGGTGCTGCTACATCTGCTGCGGTTGCAGGGGCATCAGAGCCTGCCTTAAAGGAGCTAGGCAGGTGGAAAAGTAATGTATACAAACGCTATGTGAGACCTTCTCTCCTTTCCTGAATTTCTCCTTTCCTGATCTGAAGCTGCGGGCGGATTCACAGGGCTTCGGCTGCTCATGCTTTTGGAAGCAGGGTGCGAGGGGTTTTGTCCGTTTTTTCCCTCTAAAGTGGGGCCATGATTGGCTTGTTGGCTCCATGAGGTTTAATGGTTTTACCCTCGCTTGTGTTTCAGCCCCCCTCTTTGTTTTCCGTCTTCTTCTGGTGTGAATGAGTTTCTCTGGGATGGTGATCTGCTGATTTGCCTTGTTATGGATCTGCAGGATAGACTCTGGGCCATGCTGGTCTTTGCTTTTTCTTCTTCTTATCTTCTATTTTACAGCTGCTGTAAAGTGCTGGTTTTTGTCCCTAACACGGTGCTTGTTTTACTGCCTTTTTTTTTACAGAACACAGGACCCCGCGGTTGATCTGGGTTTTGGGACATTCGTATGTGCATTGGGCTGCTTTGCATAGGGCTGTAGGTGATACTTCAGCTATTCCGGGGTCTGTTGTAGTTCGGTGGATTGGGCAGAGAGGTTTGAGATGGCCGGGTTTTCGTAGGTTATTTTTGAACGAGATGGATAAGGGTAGTGTGCCTCATGTGTTAGTTATTCATCTGGGTGGAAATGACTTGGGTATAGGAAGGACAGTGGATTTGGAGTTCGTAATTCAGTCAGAGTTATCCTGGGTCCGTGCCTCCTGGCCTGACCTTTTAATATGCTGGTCGGACATAGTGCCTAGGTTGTCTTGGAGAAATTTTGCGGTAGGCAAAGTGGCTGACGAGGTGCGGAAGAAGGTGAACTCGGTGACGGCTCGTTTCATTTGTTCTATTGGTGGAGTGCGTATACAACATCCTCTGATAAGTTTTCAGAATCCGGGTCTTTATCGTGGTGATGGTGTTCATTTGAATGAGGAAGGCATGTGGTTGTTTGTTGAGGATATTTACAAGGGCTTAGCGGGAGTTCTTTAGGTGTGGTGGCGGGCCGCGGCTCTGGAGGATCCGGGCGTGGCTGGAAATCGCAGTACAGTCGACGGCCAGTGGTAAGGGCACATGACGGTATCGGGCACGCTTAACCCACCTGTTTTCAAATGGAATAGGCTATTAGTCTCGGTCCAAGTACTTCCCGACCGGGTTGACTTGTGGTTGCTTCCGTTAGCCTAGAAAAGGGGAGGGTTCTGTAGTGCCCGGGGCGGTAGCCCCGTTTAGGTAGATATGTGCACCTTGGGGTGTGTGGTTGTCCCCCGTTTGCGGATGCCCCCTGGAAGGCTGGGGGCATTCTGGTTGCCTGGCGGATGTCGACTCGGACTGCTCTTTTCTCCACCACCATACCTGGCAATAAATCCCTTTATTCTTACCCCACAATTAAGTTGTCGCGTCTTTATTTTTATGGTAACACAATAAGAGTATAATGTAAGGAAAGGTTATCAGCCGTTAAGCATTTTATGACATAATTTAAATTACATTGAAGAAGTGGGTAGGGAGCATTTAAGGGCATACTTTCTCTTTTGAGAATGTTGCAAAATATTTTGCTCCCAAGAAGACTTTATTTTTCCAAGTCTTTGGAGATGTTGGAAAACAGGCATTGGTCTATACTTTCAATGTGATGACTTTTGCTCCTTCCAGTTGCGTTTTATATGGTGCACTTTAAACATATTTTTACCAATGTAATAAAAACATTCACACATAATTGGTACATGTAGTAAACACAGTGCTGGATCTCCCTCCCACTCTTGATGTATTTAAGACATACCGTATTTTCCCATGTATAAGTGTATAAGATGCACCTTTTCCCCAAAAATGTTGGGTCTAAAACCTGGGTGCATCTTATACAGGGATAGCGGGGATGCAGGGGGGGGCAGCGTTACAGGGGCAGCGGGGGGGGGGGATCAAGGGGGAGCAGGGCAGCGTTACAGTGGCAGCTCGGGGGAATCCAGGAGGAGGGGGACAGGCAGAGACTATCAGCGGGGATGCAGCAGACGGGGACAGGCAGAGAGTGTCAGCGGGGATGCAGCAGACGGGGACAGGCAGAGAGTGTCAGCGGGGATGCAGCAGACGGGGACAGGCAGAGAGTGTCAGCGGGGATGCAGCAGATGGGGACAGGCAGAGAGTGTCAGCGGGGATGCAGCAGACGGGGACAGGCAGAGAGTGTCAGCGGGGATGCAGCAGACGGGGACAGGCAGAGAGTGTCAGCGGGGATGCAGCAGACGGGGACAGGCAGAGAGTGTCAGCGGGGATCCAGCAGGCGGGGACAGGCAGAGAGTCAGCGGGGATCCAGCAAGCGTAGACAGGCAGAGAGTGTCATCGGGGATCCAGGAGGAGGGGGACAGAGGCACAGTGACAGTGATTGCAGGGAGAGTGTGCTGACAGGCTGCTCTGATCACAATCAGATCAGCCGGCCATTACACTCTCCCTGCCTTTTTTGACAGCAACCATAATATTTTTTTTTCAAAATTTCGGGGCCAAAAGTAAGGTGCGTCTTATACATGGGAGCGCCTTATACATGGGGAAATACGGTATATGAGACTTGACCATGTGTTGCTTTATTTTAATAAAATTAATTAAGTGATTGGTCCTAAAGTGGTAGAAGTATAGACTACGTTACGCTTTTGAAAAGAGAGACCCTAAAGCCCAATGGACTTAAACATTATATGTTTGTGCTTGTTTACTGTACGTGGCACTTACCTTTTAAGGGTAAAAGTTTTTAGCAAGCACCTTTGCATCAACCAATAGAATTCATAAGGGAGGTCCTTGGATTTCCTATAAAGTTTCCCTTTTGTGGCTCCTCTGCCTCTTTTGCTGCACAAAATCCTCAGGACTTACAGTATCAAGACTCAATATCTATCAATGCAGTTTTATTTCTTAGCTGTTTAATTGGTCTTACATCTCATCTTTCTCTTTCCTTTTCTGTTCCTTTCATCTTCAACCTTCTCTTGTTCTTGCCCCCTCTCTTCTTATACTTTTTTCCCATCTGCCCATATAATTTTCTCCCCCGTTTTTCATATGTGGTGTCCCCTCCACTCCAATAGCCCCACTGCTTCCATACTATTGTTCCTCTAGACTCGGGCTTACTTCCCGCCATTCTCCTGGCTGCATGCAGTGCGCTGCCTCATTTCTCGTGCCCTGGAGTGAACAGTTATAATACTCAACTCTCGAGCAAATTTGGACAGTGTTTCCACTGGGTGCGAGAGGAGGAGGGGTGACCCTCTATCTCTGTGCGTGTTGACTTCCCAATAGTGACAGCCCCCGCTCCCTGTGCTACATGGCTACATTCAGTTTATGTGCAACACAGGCAGAGGCCAGCTCACTCTCCTCTGCCTATGCCTCACAGTACCTCATGTTATTAAGCAGTGCAGTACCACACATACCCTGCTGCACACAGGCACTCAGGCGGTAACCCAGATCACCATCCTGCCTATGGCACACAGAACCATTCAGTTTATAAGCCCTGTCTAAGCTCTCAGGCAGGGGGGAATCTACCCTGTCCTGCCTTCCCCTCACAGGACCCTTCATTAAAAGTGAGACAGCCCCACAAAGTTCTTATTAAAAAAATTCTGAATGTCACTGTTTAGCTGCTCCCATGGGGGTATTACCACTCCCCAGTCTTCCCTATGCATCTCCACTTTTAGCTACACTTTTAGGAGTGTGGTCCCACTCCCCATGTCCCCATTTATTCTCGCATGTACTCTGGTACGCACCCATGTACTCTAGTACGCACACATTGCATTTTCTCTACACAACACATGACAGGTCAAGATAGTATAGTGCCAACTCTTCACGTGCTGACCAGGGCCCGCAAAATCTGATGAGCCTATTGCATGCTCACCTATTTTGGCTGGATGACAGCAAACCTAACTAAGCACACACAGCTGCACAGTTTGGATATGTAGGATATTACATCTGCGCAATGGTTATTCGGATAGTGAGTTATAAGTCCTGCCACAATTTGCTAGCAGCCCCTTTATATTTTGCAGCAGCCTACATAGAAACCAGACCCACGGCAGGCTAGATCATGCTTCGTTTTCTCCATATGAGTAGCGACATTTTTATCTATTATGAGGAATTAGCAAGGCATCTATATGGCAACCGCTTTAGATTTAAGTTCAGCTGGATTTTACGGTTGAAGGAATTTGGTTGGCGTTGATGAGACTGAGCTGAGTCTCATTGCTTACTAGCATTGGAACAGTGTTTCACACCCTAGAGGCTTGGCGCACCTCTCCACCAAAATGTGTGTTTCACCTTTAATGCATCTAGTTAAAACTATGTACCTCCATGCAATCAACACTAAAAGAGTTGAATGGTAATTGAATATCTCATGTGCGGACATTTGTGTTTTCATTATTTAATCTCTTGATGATTAATATGTAATTTCCTTTATACATATTTTATTGATAACACCTACCTAATATAGTTACATCCAGGCAAGATTTGTACATACCTTTTTAACAGCATATTCTTAAAGGAATGGAAGCTATAGGAAATAGTTGATACTGGAAGCAGGAACACCCATAGCCTGCACCTAATGATTGGTTAATACCTAATGATTGGTTGATACATGTTTATATGTCCTGCTACGTCTGCATTCATCTTGCCTGCACATAGTATTTAGCAACAAAACACGATTTAGCACGTATGCTGGGATCTCATGTCCTCAATTTATTTGTCCACAGAAATACAACACAGATTTATGTGTTGCAACGGACTAGATTTATATATTAATAGTGTAGGTTTGCAATGCAGCTTCAGTCCACAAAGAATAGTGAGGATCTACTCTTGCATCACTGGGGATCTAATCCCTGTGTCAGACAGCTCATTTATTGTCCCTTCGGTTTATCTGTCTTTTTTTATCACTGTGGATGCCTGCACAAAATTACAGAGCTTTTATATGGTATTGGTCTGTGCACAGTTGCAAGGAATGTCTAGTTTCTCATGGTTACCCACTACGCAGTGAATCGCTAATTATGGGCAATGACTAGTCTATGACTCATAGACTATTCTGTGTTTTATTATTGGCAGGCGCTGAATTATCATTTAAACTATAAGCAAATGGGCATAATCTATATTTCCCTTATTGGTGCTATACAATTCAGGATACTGATGTGATATTAATTGTCCATTATTAAACTTGTATCAACAAATATAGTAACTCACAACTATTCAACGATTTTGTGAGTGCAGAGTTGAAACAGATCTTTAATCAGTGACTGCGAAGGTGCCTATCTCAGTTAAGTAACCTACACTGATTTCGAATTTGGTTCAGGGCATGCATATCTCAGTTATACTTATCCTACACTGATTTCTATTTTGAGGATATATTATAGCATACATTTTAGACAAATATTAGAACAATAAGATGGTTCCAAGGTCCGATTGTTAACCTACTACACTTCACACATTTTAATAACTTCGCTGGAACACTATGTTCATTGAGATAATATAGGTTCATGTTTTATTAGGGAGGAATACCTTGGGTTATCTTATTGTAAATTTACATGACAGCTTTAGTATTTGTGCACCACACTGTAACACTGCTCTTCTGCTTTTGTGAATCTATTTATGTTAAAATAAACTAAAAGGATACTACTAATACTATATAAATTTAAAATCTGTGAGTCGACTAAAACTATTTGATTCATAGATACTGTGATAGGATGCCACCTTTGCAGTAAGACAAGTCGTGAAATTTCATCCCTGCTGGATATTCCACAGTCAACTGTAAGTGATGTTATTAGAAAGTGTAAGCCTTTAGGAACAACTGCAACTCAGCTATGAAGCAGAAGATCACGAAAAATCACAGAGCGGGGTCAATGACTGCTAAGGCACAGGGTGCATAAAAGTCACCAATGTTCAACTGATTTCATAGCTGAAGAGTTCTGAACCTCCACTGGCATTAATGTAAGCACAAAAACTGTGCAGCGGGAGCTTAATGGAATGGGTTTCCATGGCCGAACAGCTGCATGCAAGCTTCATATCACCAAGACCAATGCCAAGCATCGGATGGAGTGGTGTAAAGCACATAGACACTGGACTGTGCAGCAGTGGAAACATGTTCTGTGGAGTGACCAATCACGCTTCTCTGTTTGGCAGTCAGATGGGCAAGTCTGGGTTTAGCGGATGCCGGGAGAATGCTACCAGCCTGACTTCATTATGCTAATTGTGAAGTTTGGTGGAGGAGGGATAATGGTATGGGGCTGTTTTTCAGGGTTTGGGCTAGGCCCCTTATCTTCGGTAAAGGGCGACCTTAATGCTTCAGCATACCAAGTCATTTTGGACAATTGTTTGCATTCAACCTTATGGTAACAGTTTGGGGAAGGTCCTTTTCTATTGCAACAAAGACATGTTTTGATGAGTTTGGCATGGAAGAACTTGACTGGCCCACACAGAGCCCTGACCTCAACCCCATCGAACACCTTTGGGAGGAATTGTAACGGAGATTGCAAGCCAGATCTTCTCATCCAACATCAGTGCTTGCCCTCATAAATGCTCTACAGAATGAGTGGGCACAAATTCCCACAGAAATACTCCAACATCTAGTGGAAAGCCTCCCAAGAAGAGTGGAAGCTGTTATCACTTCAAAAGAGGAACCAACGCCATATTAAAGTATATGTATTTGAATACAATGTCACTACAGTCCCTGTTGGTGTATCGGACAAGAGTCCAAATACTTTTGTCCATATAGTGTATGTCTGGTCGCCTTAGTTAAGAAGTATGTAGCTTTAACTCGGGGAGATTTCATTTTGCATAAAATTGTAAGCGGACAATTGAGTTTATCGGTATAGACCTATGACATCTGTTTTATTGGGTTTGTGGCAGCTATCACTGCCGCTTTAGATGGGTCTTCCATTAAAGTGATAAAGCATTTAGCCAGATGGAAGTCTGATAGCTACAAGAACTCATGTCACAGTTGTTTAGACTGAGGTCCAGGTTGTTCATTAAACAATTTTAATCGGGGGCACACCTATTATTACAAATTGACAGGTCCAAAACCGACTGATCTGGGTAACCAACGTTGGTTCACCAGCCCTCCAAAGGCTGATCCAACCATATGTCCTGCTGCTTTATGTGCTGCACATAGTTGGCAGACCACAGAGGGAAGCCATTGATACACAGGGATGCTTTACACCAACTAAATTGCAACTTGGTCCAATTTTAGGTGGTCCATGGAATTTATCGGCTTGGTTCCGAATCAAAATGGTGGCCAGTCACTTAGAATTAGGGCAGCTACTGCTGTGGCTTTAGACATTTCAGTTCTTAAGGTGATGAAATTCTGAAACCTACCAGACATCTATCAGACCTACTAGAAGGTAGTATGTCTGACCATTGCCCTCGGAAACCCAAGGCTTTGCTACATGTCACATTTAGTGAAGGGATGAGGGAATTGTTCTTTGTTTTTTCCTTGGACAAAGGCCTGATTAATTACGTGCCTATGAGGTTTTTTACTATTTTTTTAACCTTCATATGGGTTACTTTCCCCCTCTACTCAGTGATTCTTTGCTGGTGTCTTTTATTTATTTGTCTCTCAGTACACCATTTCACATAAATGTGTTTTCATTTACAGGAGTCCACATGTTGACGACATGTATATGAGTGGTTGGCCATTGGTGTTCTGGGCGTCCAGGCACTTCATGGCCCTATGAATGTTCATCCTTTCCCCACCTTGTTGAGATTCATTGGTGTGGATTTGTGCTGGCTGGATCTTATGGCCATGTTGGTCTCAGAGGTTGAGACTTGACTACAGCATGGAAAGAAATGTATTGCGGTGAGCGGCTAATACATACTGCGCTTCCGCTGATTGTCCACAGGTCACTGCCCCTTCTAAGTAAAGGTGGCTTTTGGTCCTTATGTGTGGGGAACACCTTGACCTGTCTTGTGTGGGCATGTCATTGGGATTCTAGATGGGGTGTAGTCACTCTAACTCCAGATTATGAGCTGGCCTTACGGTAAAGGATAAAATCCTGGGTTTAGTGGTTGACCTGCCACTAATTTGATTATAGTATTAGTTCGTTAAGCTTAACTCACAATTTGCTATCTCTGCCACCATTTTGTTCTAATTAAACTGTGATCCTATTTTCCAATTTTAGTTTTGTGTCCATGTCTTATTTATTGTGTATAGTAATAAGTTTTAACATGTGTAAAGAGGTTTATTGTGCAGTGGAAAGAAGCATCAGCATTATGCAGTTTTTTGCGTTTTCCAACATTCATTTTCTCCAGCCAGACCTGCAAACTTGCAGAAAGTTGTGTTGTTAAGAGTGAAGTTCTAAATATTGCAATGTAGAAACAATGTTGTGCTATTTGTTATGCAGAAGGAGGGTAAGTTAAATTTACACACCTTGAAATATATTGTGCACACACACCCTCATATAGCATGATTCGTCAATGACTTTATGTGTCAAGCATCTCTGGTTCGAGTTATGGCAACTTTTATGGCAATCAATTTGTCACTGTGTAAAATATGACTTTTCTTATTGTATCAATCAGCTTGTTTTTCATGTTTACTGGTCCTTACATTTTAATAGTCTTCAAACACAGATGTAATAGAGTAAATCAAAAGCCTTAAGTTTTTAATAATGTTTAATACCCTCTGTCTGATAATACCGATATCTGAAAGGAATCCGTGGCAGATGAATGGAACAATCCTAACCATAGACTCTATTAAATGATCTATTATATGATTGGATAGTAGCTTGTAAAGCTTAGCTTCAAATTTCCATCAGTAACAGTATTTAATGAAATATGAAACCAACCAGAGCAACAATGCCAGAGTATTGTTACTCCGTCTGAGAGATAAAAGGTTAAGCCTAAACATTTGCGCCAGACCCCAGACCTAGTATTGGTATTAAAAACATTCTAGGGGTAGGCAAGGGTTTTTGTTTTGGTCTTTAATTTTCAACAAAATATAGATTTTTCCTTCAGACTACATGACAGCCATAACTCTGGTTAGAAAGAGAAAAGTAACAAAACACACACCCTGGATAATAGCTGGATTAAGGCTTTGGGGGGCCCGGGGCACTTAAGACAGGGGGGCCCCTAAGATCTAAAATTAAGGGCATAGTGACACATCCTGCATTACATCACCTACAGGCCACAGTATGACACTTACAGCTCTCCCAGAGGGGTTGTCTGCATAAGAAAAATTATTGTTTCCAAAAACTAAAATACTGTACATTAAAACAATCATCAAAACACCACATTAAAATTGGTATTGACACCATATATTAAAACTAGCAATGATACCGCATATTAAAAATACCATTGATAATGCACATTAAAACTAGCAATGATATCGCACATTAAAACTAACATAAAAAATAAACATTGATAACATAACGCCAATTTTGACTATATATGTGTGTATATATATATATATATATATATATATATATGTGTGTGTGTATATATATATATATATATATATATATACAATCACTACAATTTTATTCAATATTTATTCAAATTGCTAATTGCTAATGGGTGTGTTGATGCACCCTCCTACAGACAACAAAACCTGCATTGTTGTGTACACCATTGAACGGTCACCAAAAATTAGGATTGTCCCACTAGAATCACAACATTTCACAGACTCTGCTGCTCTCTCCTACCTGTTCTTCTCATTTTCACCACCTGTGAAGGTTTCTTTAGTTGCGGCTTGTCTGGATCCTGGAATGTTGGAGGACCTATTTGGAAAAAAAATGGGTACATTTAGAAAATTACAGCCAGCCCCGGCGTTAAATCAATACCACCCACGATTAATAATTAGGCCTTCCATAAGCCCCAACATTAAAATAATAGTATTCATATTTAATAAATAAACCTATTTCACTCCCTACAAACAGCCCCAGCAATAAATTAATAGTATTTACATTTCAGAAATATACCTACTTCCCGAACCTGTCACTGCCATTAAATAATTCATAGGCACATTTAATAGAGACCTCATTCTCCCCAAACTCACCCCCAAACCGCCCCATCTTAAATTAATAGTCCCCACTATTGTGACTCTCTCCCCTCCTTTTTCCTTATACTGTGCCTCTCTCCGGCACTTTTTCCTCATACTGTGCCTGTCTCCCCATTTTTCCTCAATCTGTGCCACTCCCCCCCCTTATTCCTTACCGTGCCTCTCTCCCCTTATTCCTTACCGCGCCTCTCTCCCCTTATTCCTTACCGTGCCTCTCTCCCCTTATTCCTTACTGTGCCTCTCTCCCCTTATTCCTTACTGTGCCTCTCTCCTCTTATTCCTTACTGTGCCTCTCTCCCCTTATTCCTTACTGTGCCTCTCTCCCCTTATTCCTTACTGTTCCTCTCTCCTTTTATTCCTTACTGTGCCTCTCTCCCCTTATTCCTTACTGTGCCTCTCTCCTCTTATTCCTTACTGTGCCTCTCTCCCCTTATTCCTTACTGTTCCTCTCTCCTTTTATTCCTTACTGTGCCTCTCTCCCCTTATTCCTTACTGTGCCTCTGTCCTCTTTCCCCATAGTGTGCCTTTCTGCTTAATTCCCTTTTTTCACTTACTTTTCTATTAGCTTTTCTTTTCTTCTCCTCTCTTCTGTCTTCTGTCTTCTTGCTTCCTCTCCGCGCTGTTCTTCACTGAATGACAGGCGTGACTTGATGACATCACGCCTTTAATTCAGTATTAACAGAGCAGAGAGGAAGGAGGGACGCCGGCGCCGCAATCAGGTGAGTAAATCTATTTTTATTTTTTTTGCTCCACCAACGAAAAGGAGCAGCCCAGCTATTGGCTGCATATCTGCTGGTAGAGCATTGAGATTATGCAGAAAGTCATAGAAAACTTGTCTGAAGCATCTTTACAAACTGTTGCATTTTTAACAAGGACAATGGACTGAACACCATTGGCAAGGATGTCTTTCTTCCTGTTCTCTTGGACAGTAGATGCTTTATAAAAAAAAAACCCTGACCAATGTTCATTTGCAGGATCCAGGTGCGGATTGGGAACTTAAAGTAGTCCTGTAAAAAATTATTGAAGTGGCCTCATGTAGGTGGGACAAATCAACTGTAGGTGGGGCCAATACAAATGTAGATGGGATTTAGAACTACTGGAATTTGGTTGTAGCAACATTTAGGGAAATCTAGATGTACTGATTTAATATACACTGGGTCATTTCTAAAGTAATGCAGGGGAAAAAGCTGCCATTCCTGTGCTATAAAAATGCATGAATCCGTTTGCATAATCTGTGATTGGTTTATGCCTCTGAGCTCAATTTTTAATTGCCAACTAATACATCCTTCCAATATTCCCTTCTTAGAAACATATCTGACTTTAATAAGTTTAACTATTATGAAACCGAGCAGCATATGAGAACTTCACCATACTGTTGCATCTTCTCCTGACGTCATGAGATGCAAACCACCAGCCCAATCTCTTTAATATATACAAATGTATACTGTGTGTTTCAAATATTGCATTAAAAATAATCCCTATAATAAATGGCTATCCAGTAAAAGGTGAAATGCTTCAAGCATCTGCAAGAAAACACTTCTTTTGTAACAATTGTGTATGAGCCCTAAATGTGCCCTGTGATTGGTGGTGGTTTGAATTATTAACAGTACAGGCAGGGTTGGCAGACAATGGCATAATTGAAGGGAAGAACTATTCCAAGGGTTTGCTGGTGATATAGTAAGTGCAAAGGAGGCAGGATTAATGATAGTGCCAGTGAAATGGGAGCAGGCCATATGTTCAACAAAGTGATCTGAGAATGGGACAAGTGCATGGTAGAAGGCAGGCAATGGAATCATGGCAAGAAACATAAAGTAACACCAGAGCTGGAAAAGGCTCTGGGGGACCCCAGGGCACATGGGTATCAATTTAAATATATTTTAGACAAATACACAGTCACTGTGTGCACTACTGTTAGTTGCACGCAGCTCTGCCTTCACAAGCAGTACAGTTTGAAGCGGAACATACCTTCCAAATGTCCTTGGAATTGGACCACATCCTGACTAAGAGACACAGTCCCCCAAATTCAGGACTGTGCAACCAGATTCAGGACAGTTGGCAGACTGTCCTGCTCTCTCCTACCTGTTCTTGTCACTTTCACTACCTGTGGCTGCTGGTATCTTTATATTAGTTGCTGCTTGTCTGGATACTAGAATGTTGGAGGCCCTATTTGATAAAAAAAATGGGCACATGAAATGCACATGAAATGTAGAAAACTCCAACCAGCCCGAGCATTAAATCAATAGCACTTGCATTTAATAATTAGGCCTTCCCCAAAATTAAAATAATAGTGCTCACATTTTTTAAATAGATGTATTTCCCTCTAACCAGCCCTGACATTAAATTAATAGTATTCCCATTTAAAAAATAAACCTATTTCACTCCCTCCAAACAGACTAGAAATAAATTAATAGCATTTACGTTTAATATAATTATATCCCACAACCATCCCCGGCATTAATTAATCATTATTCATATTTAATAAATAGTCCTCATCCCGAAACAGCCACACATTCAATTAATAGCCCCAAACCAGCCCAGTATTAAATTAAAGGTCCCGTTACCTCATCTTAATTTAATAGAGCCCAGTATTACATTAAATTGCCCCACCAATAAATACAATTTGCTCCACCATCACCCCACAAATAAAATAGCAACCATTAAATAATAAGCCCCCACCTAAATTCCACTATTAAATTAATAGATTACCTCCCTCCCATGTACTATTAAGACAGTCCCCTCCCTTCCTTCATATTACACAATATATTAAGAACCCCGCATTCCCTCACACATTATAGCAGCCCAAACCCCTGCCCTCCTCTATGCAGTATAGCAGGCAGCCCCCCTCCCTCCTTTACACAGTATAGCAGTCAGCCCTCCCTCCCTCCTTTACACAGTATAGCAGTCAGCCCTCCCTCCCTCCTTTACACAGTATAGAAGGTAGTCCCCTCTGCACTCCTTTTACACAGTATAGTAGTGAGATTCCCCCTCTTTTACACAGTATAGCAGCCAGCCCCCCTCCTTTACACAGCATAGCAGCCAGACCTCTCCCTCTCTCGTTTACACAGTATAGCAGACAGCACCCCCTCCCTTATACAGTATAACAGCCAGCTCTCACTCTTTTACACGGTAAAACAGCCAGCCCTCCTTCCTCCTTCACACTTACCAGCTGCTGTGGAGACTCCTCTCTGTTCACATGGGATGGCACCTTTCACATGGTGCACATCCCATGTGACCTCTGACTCACTGGCTGGATGGAGACTGCAGGAGGCCACACTAGGGGGAGTAGGGAGGGACAGATCAATATATCCGCGGCCACACTCCCACACCGTACCCCCCCCCAGCTGGCACCTGGCCCCAGGGGAAAGGGCATTCATCTTAATTAATAAAACTACTAGTGCTAATACCACTACACATATTTTTTATATATTTTTTTTTTCAGTTTAAAACCCTTAAAAAAATACATTGGGCGGACTCCTAAGGCCACCGGTCTACTGGGAAAAGTCAGATAGGTTTTATGGCCAATCCGCCTCTGGCATGATCCCTGCTTTTTGAGGGCAAATTGGACAATGTTTACAGAAATTCTCTATGGCTAGGTCTAAACACTTCCCCGCCACTTCAGTGAAATAAAAAAAGCTATAAGCCAGGGAGATAATATTGCATATAGAATATGCCTACCACTATTGAAAAAAGGGAGGTCAAATCAGGAAATCTCCACGATAACTATTACAGGATGTCTCCCCTGACACCAGTAGAGGGCAGGATCGCAGTTTATGTAGACTTATGGGCCCACTCAAGCACAGATCAGTGGGTAATGAACATTGTAAGAAATGGGCATAATATATATTTTCATCAGTATACCAAATGGGGTCTCTTTGTTAAATCCTGTCAAGCAGGACAGAATTGGTACCCTTACACTACAGTCTACAAACTTCAATATGGATTTGTGCAATTTCTTTTGTTCCTGTAAGACAAGAAGTCACAGGCTTTTATCCCAGGATCTTCCTTGTCAGGAAGTCATCATGGATTTCTAGCACAATTCTGGATTTGAAGAGGCTCAACAAGTTTGTCCATACCAGACATTTTCAGCCAGAGAGGACTTTCTTAACTTCATAGATCTTCTATTTTCATATTCCTGTGGTGGTTCATCACAGGAAGTTTCTCAGATTCTGTGTCCTGTTCTAACACTTTCAGTGTACATGTCTTTCCTTTTGACCTTGCAACATCTCCACGGACATTTACTAAGGTGGTAGTCAGACTTATGACAGAACTGAAGAAACAAGGAATTAAGATACATGCCTATCTAGACAACATTATTTTGGTGAGGAATTCAGAATACTGTGCCAATTGCAACACTGCTCATGTGGTACAGTTTCCAGATCAATATGACTAATTTGTTAACAAGAAAAAAAGTAATTTCTTCCCATCAGGGGCAGAACTAGTGAGCTCTGGGCCCCGGTGCATTAAGACGGGGAGGAGGGAACAGGCCCCCCGATCCTCTGCATATGCCATGCAGTGGGCCCCATTTATCTCTATGGGCCCCGATGCATGGCACCTGCCGCACCTATAATTGTTCTGCCACTGCCTCCCATCACAACAGATTCAGTTTCTGGGGGTTCAGATAGACACAATATAGAGCAAAGTATCGTTGTCACAGGAAAGGTGTCAAGATCCAGTCCCTAGCAGTTTAACTTCAGACTCAGCTGCAGGTGTCAATAAGGAAGGGGCATCAGTTATTGGATATTTCCAACTGCCATATGAGTCATCCCGTAGACAAGATGGAACCAGAAAGATCTCCATTTGGAACTTATAAGAAGAGGTAATCACAGTAAGATTTCTCTCAATCATGTCTTCACCCTGTCAAAGAGCACCAGACAGTCTCTCAGGTGGACAGCAATAATCATGTGGACAGTGCTATATTTCTTATCAACAATATATACGTTCTATTATGTTTAAATCTAATTATTATTTATAGCTAGGTCACATTGAACTTAAGTATAGACCCTCTATATTAAATCTGTTTTTTATGTTGTTATGCATTTATTAAATCTCTTCACAGTGTGCATGATCAGGTTCAAATATAAGAAGTCCAAAAGTGCTTCTGGTCATGTTATATTCAGGAAAGTCTCACACATAGAGATATGTGAATTAAATGGACTATAAATAATAGGAAGCCATCCCCACCCACCACTGCATTGAGAAAGAAAACTAGTCAGTTGAAACCAAGGGTCACAGTATATGATCTTTTGCCCACCAGAGGATTTGAAAAGTTTCCAAGCTAACTACCCAGGTTCAAAGACTCTGCTTTCATTTGTGACATCATATATACTCTAGTAGGCAAGCTGACTTTACCCCAGATGGGGATTGTTTATCACTGCTTGTTTTTTTTTATTACTGTTGGTTTTAAAACACTTTTTAGCAATAAAGAAGGTAATATCCTACATACCCATTTTTTCCCAATCATTTTTTGTGCCTGCTTAAAAAATCTTTGACAACTGTTGAGGGAAAAGGAAGGAAAGGCATATTAATTGAAGAACATGATATAATTCCATGCATGTTAAAGATTTCAGTAAAGTAAGCAGACACACAAATGGGAGTATTTCCAGAGAAGTGATATTGCACTTGTGCTTTGATCATACCTAAATATTTGGTATAAGGTGCTTCTTAACCATTCTTTGAAGAAAGCACATTAACATAGGAACATTTCTTCTTGTGCAGGTAGAGGAAGTCAATTCTTCAAATACCTTATCACAAATTACCATTTTACTTAATGAATTGACATAATTCTGATATAGTACCTACTACATTATATTATAATTCTTTCTTTTTTAAACAAGCATCTCGGATTAACCCCAGAGGAAACAATGCAGCTTTCTATATGAATATCAAAACAACACCAAGATACATCTGAACTTTTATTCCAGACATTATTAATGTGTTGACGAATATTATTTATGAACATTTTTGATATTTTTATATCCAGGTGCTCAAAAGTTTCATAAGCGAACTCCGATAAACGCATGACATATATTGATTGCTATATTTTGTTTGAGTTTGGTGAAGCTTTCAGTTTGCATTTTAGACAGTTGCAAGTAGGCGCACTCCTGATTGTATAATAGTGTTTTAAAAGTCTCTCGGGTTGTGGCTAAACCAAGTTGTCACTTTTGGAGCCAGAGTGGATAATCTTCTGAAGAGATGCCAGTACCTCAGACTTCGGAGCTCGCCTTCAGAGATAAAAAGTACAAATGATCATGAAACAAGAGAAGTTTTCACGTAACTGTTTTGTAAATAAGAGCAGTGCGAAAAGCAAATTTACTTTTATCTTCATCTAAGAGGGAAAATTCTATTTTAGAATATTGTCAAAAGGATGACAGTGGTAGCCTTCATAAATCGGCAAAGAGGTTGCAGGAGCCAGACTTAATGGTGGAAGTAGCAAAGATCATGTCCTGGGAGAAGAGAACTGTAAAGTCACTCTCTGCATTACATATATTAGGAAAACAGAATGTGTTAGTAGCGCACCTCAGCCCAAAACAGATTTAACCAGGCGAGTGATTCCTTTGTCTGTAAGTGTTCCAGCTATTAATGGGAATGTACGACCTTCAACAAATGGATGTTATGGCGACAAGAAGAAATGCAAAGATTTCCAGTTTTTTCCCTTGCTACAGGGATCCAGAATCAGAGGGAACACATGCTTTTAAGGTTACATGGACATTCCATATGGGGTATATCTTCCCTCCGTTTCTTCTCATCAGTCGCATGCTAAGAAAGATCCAGAAAATAAGGGCAGAAGTAGCAGGAGTAATTCCATCCTGTCCTCTCCATCTGTGGTTTCAAGTATGAAAAAGAATAAAATGAGAGTAGGGGATGCAGGATTTTACACACTATGGGACTGATTGGCAATTCTTGTGTAAACAATTACTCTGCACATGCCCAGTGATCTGGATGATCTTTCCTTCATCCTCCTGTGGAATTGATGGATTACAAGACAAATAGCTTCCAGATATTGGAAAATATTTGGTTAGTTTTGTCTATCTGGCTTTGCCATTGATAGACCATATTATTTTGAGAATCTTATTACACTGCTTTGTGGAGTTTTCCTATGCTGGTTTTCCGTTTATTCTCCTATATATATTGTATGTATCTGTCGTAGGTAACCTGCAATGGGCACAGACTGAAAGGCCTGAATACATTATGTCGTTGTACAGTGCTGGGGAACATGTTCCGTACTACATCATCAGAAACTACATAAAAATTCCAGTCACCAATGGCTGCTTTAATATAATTGGCTGATAATAATTTTGCCTTATCCTATCTACACACCCTTCCTGAACCAGATGCTACAATTGCTGCATAATATATTAGTGCTTCAAAATAAAGTGTAATACAGTTTAACACTACACAAAGTATACTAAGTAGGGTTATTGCTTTTTATATTTTTAATTTATTTTTGACCATCTATAGAACTGCAATGAACTATAGAGTGGTCTAAGAATGCATATACTGTACAACAACAAACCACACTATAAGCATTATAGTCCTATTTTTGCGAAATTATTTAAACTGCCGATTGTTGATGCTTCCTTTCCACTGCACAATAAACCTTTTCTAACATGTCAAAGCTTAATACTTTAAATTGCAAATAAAGACTCAGACACAGTTGTAAATTTGGCAAAATTAGATCACAGTTTAAGTATAAGAAATTGATGGTAGAGAAAGCAAAAAGCAAGACAGCTAAAACAACTGAATACTGAACCAAACAAATGGATGGTCAAATGTTCCTGAATCCTCTAAACATATGAGCACCTCCCTTACTGAATAGCCAGCACTAAATCTGGTGCCAGAGTCTCCACCTCCCCCCCCCGCTCTAGACTGATAATGATGTGCCCACACAAAGCAGGTCAAGTGTCTCCACACAAAAGGATCAAGAGCCACCTTAAGGGATTTGCCTCAGGTCACTGCCCCCTGAGGTCAATCAGCGATAGCATGGTATGTATCAGTCGCTGGCTGATCCCAGTGCTCTCCTGCCAACTGTGCCTACTCTGTATGAGGGAGAGATAAAGGTTAGTAACATGAACAACAAAAAGCAATCAATCTACAATGCATGATCAAAAGGTTTGGGAGGGAAGGAATTTGTGCAGACAAATGAAGCAGAACAGCAGGCAGAGAGGGTTTAAATATAAAAAACAGAACACTCCACATTGGCTAAAATAGACCTTACAGAAAAACTTGTCTCTTGATAGGTAAGTGTTTGTGTATGTGAGCAAACACTTCAGGCTTTAGGGCCTGTTGTCATTTGTCAGGTTTGAATATGAGATTCAAATTAGAAACTGCACATATTTTATATATTTAATGTTTTATGAGATGTATGTGCATAACTGGAAGCATTCCAGTGCACACTGAACACATTTTTCCTATGTTTGGAAAAAGAGAAGCTGCTTCATAGACCAGTACTTTTAAAGTAGCATTTAAATGCTCTTATACTGGCACATGATAATGAATGGAATTTCAGAACCATTGATCAAATATTGTACAAATGCTGCATGGATTTTGTCAGGTATATAAATGCTAGTCCTGAGACAACATTCATTAATATGTGGTGGAGCGATTTTAAAGTGGTATGTAAAGCAGACCTGACACCTATACACACTGAAGAGATCCATTTTGTGGGTTGAACAAGTATGCACCTTGTTAACATGCTAGAAACCAGTGACAAGCATGCTTGTAAGTGAACAGATTTTCGTTAAAATATGGATAATTGAATTGCCAGTCTGGACAGAGTGAGTGTTCCTGACTCCTGCTGTGTGGTTTTGTAGAGGGGAGTCATTCATTTTACTCAGTCACTCGGCTTGCAAAATCCCACCCACCCCATTTTTTTTTTTATTAAGTTTTGGTTTTAGGGTCTTTCTATAAACTGGTATCTAGGAATAATTAGTGGGGGAGGAAGGCACTGCGATCAGCGGCTGATATATACGGCTCTATCGTGATTGGTCGCAGGTATCTGTCCCCTTACAAGGCAATCGGTAACTCTTGTCCCTTCCGTGGGGAGGGCCCTCGTCCGGCTCAGTGAGGGAGGGGGAGTGAGTAGTAAGGTGAGTGCAGTTTACTCTTCGCCAGGTTAGGGCCGGCCAAGCAGTGGGTTATGAGAAAAGTGGGTGGACTTAAGGCTATATTGCCATGTCCACGCTTGGTTAGGTATCGCTGGAGCTGATTCTTAGTGCCCTTTACTCAAGGTTACAGTTAGGGCATAATAAAATAATTTTTAGTGCCACTTTGCTCAAGTCTCCGTGTCGTTATTTTATATAAGTTTGATTGTGTTTACGTAAGGTAGGGTGTTTGAACGGAGGGCATACACAGTGAACTATTTAAGACCATTATGGTCAAGGGCAAATTTAATAATAAGCTTTAGGTACAATAGAGACCTCTGGCCGGAGGTGAAAAGTTCTTCCTTACAGCCTGTTTAAAGTAGATATTTTCGACTTTCTGGTTCAGATTCCTAGTGTGTACATATGTCATATCGTTTATTGTGCTGATGCTTCTGTGGTGACATAAAGGGTCAAATAAAGGGAATAAACCAAGCAGCCCTGACCTGGTGTAGCATATTGTAAGGCATAGACCAATTACATCATTAAGCCCCACTGAACAGTGACGGCAGGCAAGATCACCGGGGGAGGAATGTTTAGTTTAATGAGGCTAGTGCCTCACCTAACATGGCGCCACAGTGGGTGGAGCTTAGCCACGCAACAGCACTGGCTAAGTGAACCTTACATGGCTTTCCCCGCAAATTGAAGGGGAGCAAATATTGCCACTGGGAGTGAGGAGGAGGTCCTGGGTCCCCGGTGAGGGACAAGAGGTTGCGTGACACCCGCAGAAGAGAGATGCATGGCAAATTCTTTGAGACATCATTTAGGGAGAGCCCCATTATGTATGGGAAGTAACATGTGGTGCAGAAACAACAGGGGGATCATCACCCTAAAACCAGGCCCACCAAAACTATGTGGAGAAAAAAGTGTTTCCAATAGTTTGGGGGTGACCCAACATGTAAAACTTGCAGTAATAAGAGCCAAGGTAAATGGACACAGCACGATACTAGCAGGGGGATTCCCACCTTCAGTGTTACCCCAGAAGTAACTTCACCACAGCAGACACAGGTTTGCACTACAGGAAGAAAGAGGGAAAGAGAGCGTAAGAGTGTCTTCCACCTGGTAACTCATAGAGGTACCCACTTGAAAAGACTCCTATAATGTGTGTGTGGGTCACTGCATGTTGCAGCGTGGCTAATTGGGAAGTGTGACTGGTATGGAGGTTGGAGATAGCATGAAGAAGGAATTCCTGGAGAGTGGGATGGAGGTCCTGAGGATCTGTAATTGCCTGTCTGTATGCCTGCGACTGGGTGAGATGAAATCTCTTGAAAAGCCTGTGTGATGTACCTGTGGTCTGAGACTGTGTAACTACTGCTTCCAACAGCAGTGGCTGGTATGTAATGTGATGTAAGTTTGTAGGTTTGTAAGTTCTCTGCATTAGTGTTATGTAATAAGGAGATGTCAACAACATCTGCTGAAGAAAATGTGCAGGAGGAGAAAGCGTTTAAATCTATACTATTTGCAACTGTTATGCTTTTATGTGCTGGAGAAAGAGTAGTTAAAGAAAGATTATGTTCCTATTTTGAACCCAATATTAATGTTATTGCACCACGTACACACTAGTGTCCACACATCATGACTGTGCTAAACACCCCTGTATTTGGGAGGAGGGGGTCTTCTGGTATTGGATGCGGTACCCACCAGCTAGCTGGGGCATTAAGAACCTCCTGTAGCAAAGGCCACCAGGGATTCCATTCACAATATTGTGGTCACCAAGGGGCCACAGAGCAGGGCCCCATTGCAGTTGCTGCTACAGCCTTTGCATTTGATCTTCAGCTCTAGGATGACTGGTATGACCCACTTTATTTCAACTGTGCGTGTACAATCATCTTAACCAGCTAGCACTGCTTAACTATCAGAACAATGGTTCCTTCTTCCAAATTGTATTACAGCATTACTGTAGATTTGAGTGACTGTGGGAGTCTAAATAGCTGTATATATTTAGTTGTCTGTTTACAGAATTTAACACCTGCTATCAATTAGTTTTTCAGATTTTCATGTTTCAGTGGGCTGATTACATATAAAAAGGCATTAAAAAACTTAGTTTTTGCTATGTGGAATGTTTCTCTTATTATGATAAATTATGGCCCTTTTTGAATTAAAATGAAATGTACAGTTGCCTGTGTGTAGATGATTGCTGATGGGGTTTTTTTTTGCACAAATTTCAGCAAAATTTGACAATCCACATTACATTTTAATTGTATGATCTGTAATTTGTTATAATTGCTTGCATTATTAATGAGAGATCAAAGCTATTTAGCAAAATGTGCACGTCACAAACAAAATCAGCTATGAAAAATAATTAAGTGATTTGGGGATCCATTATCAGTTCTTACCCAAATGGATATGGAAAGGATTCTAGCACTGCAATATTAATTAAAAACCACAGCTGCTTTACAGAACCGCTAGTGCAGATACTGTTATGAATTATGGTCTACTAGAGCTGTTCATCATCCATAGCTGCAAGATTTAACTCATTGATGCTTGAAATTTTATGTAAAGTTTAGTCTCCCTCTGCCTTGTAATTTTCATTATGAAAACTACTTTAATAGAAATTTATTTGTAATAATGTTACTTAGGCAACATAAATCTTCATAGAAAATGTTATTGAAAATATGTATATTCTGAACTTTCCATTAAATTAGAGAATGCAAAAAATATTATTAGGATTATTTAAGAGTGGGAAATTAATGATTGCAGCTTACTATTAACTTCACCACAGTATGGTAATTGAAGGAAAGAAAACCCCATGGTTAATATTTAGTACTGAATCCAGAGCAGCCAGCTGACACCCTGTTAGTAATAAGTAGCAGTAACAAAGAAAGGGAATCTCTGAAATAATCTTGTCCGTTAGCCTTGTATAATATGTTGAATACTTGGGACTTCATTTATTATATGCTGTTCATACGCTGACAAGGAGAACCTTCAATACAAATACAGAACTAAATTGACAAAGAACAGCCTGACTTCAGTTTGCTAACTCCACTGACTGTGTTGACCATTGTTTTGTATAATGGCATGTATGCTGCATGTTATAGCCTGAGATGGGGTATGGGGAGGTGGGGTGTTGAGCATTTTCAAGCATCACCTGTGTAGCCATTGTGTCTTGAAAGTGTCCCCTGAATCTATTTGCAGAACTTATAGTTGTTCATTATTTCACCCTCCTTATAAAAGGTTTGATTGTTTTTTGCTGGGAAGCAGCTTCCTTTAAATTTTAGAGATGCTCTTGCTGCACCAAAATCGAGGGTTTTTGCCGGGGCGAGCTCAAACGACCCGGGTCTTGGTGCATAATGAATGGTACAAGTCAAAAATCCTGGGTCTAAAAAACCCGGGTCTTCAACCCGGGATTTATCGAGGGGTAATTCCCGGGTCGGACCAGGGTTGCTTGCACTATGAATGGTGCAACCCGGGTTTTTCAACCCGGGTTGCACAGAAAACAAGCTGATTGGCTGTCTGCCTGTCTCTGGAGGATGATGTCATCGGTGGGAGCCCGTGGAAGATTCGAGAAGGAGTTTAGGAGAAATGGTGGATGGTGGAGTGCAGATCAAGCTGAAGCAGAATCGGAGTTTGTTGGAGAAAATTGCTTTTATTTCACTGAAAAAGTGTGTATTAACAGCAATTATGACACACTGGATGGAGGAAGAGGTGCGTGAGCTGCTGAATGTCAGAGGGGAGGAAGAAATTCGAAGGCAAGTGACTGGGACTGTGAAGGATGTCACAGTGTACTACAACATCGCCAAAATACAATGACATCACCATTTTTCAGCCAATGAAAACTGCTCTGGTGATGACTCCCACAAATTGCCAGGGCACAGACTTGTGCAGTATGAATGGGGTCAACCCGGGAAATTCCCGGGTCCGAGGTGCAGAATGAATGGTGTTTCTGAGCTGGGACGCTCCGAGCCCCGGCAAAAACCCGGTTTGAAAAACCCGGGATATTGCCGGGGCGGCAGTATGAAAGCGGTATTAGTGTTAGAGATCGCGGCGGCCGCGGGCACCGCCGCGACTCTCCTGGATCCTCCAATGATGTCCCGGACGTTGCTACGGTGACCGGGACGTCACTTCCGGTTTCCACGTCCCGGTTGCCTGGGCAACAACCGGGACGCTACAGATTCCCTGTCACCGCGCCCGGCCAGCTGGTTAATAGGCGGGCGTGCGCACAGGGCTAGTTAGGTGAGAGCCAATCATGGCTGTCCAGGTGCCTAGGAGGCAGCTTGTAGAGGAGTCAGTTATTAGTATGCAGCTTGGCACTGCATTACAATTGGCCACCAGCACTTCTATCTATTAGGCTTCTCCTGTGTGGGCTCCTCTCGGATTGGCTGCTTGAACTATTTAAGGCAATGAGGACTAAGCCTCATTGCCGGTTATAGCGTTCTGCCCTCAGTTCTGCTGCCTGCTTGTTCTCTCTGTTGGCTATTGCTACTTTGGATTGACTACCCGTGTTTTGACCTCTGCTTTTTCCTGGACCTGTGAACCTTCTCTTCTGACCTTGACTTTTTTGCCTGGATTCCGGATTTTGCTTCTTTGCCTGTGTGTCTGACCTTTCGCTTGTCCCTGGATTTTGTATCTGTGCTAGTGACCTTTGACCTCTGATTCCCTCTTCACTACAGCTCGCCAATCACTCCACTACTGGGTGCTCCTTTAAGTCAGTATACGTTACTCGACCCTCGGTCGGCCCGCAGCCAAGTCTGTCCCCACCACTAGGGGTTCCAGCAAACACCGGGCCTTCAGAGTAGTCCCCGAGTTTCACTGTACTGGCTTGGGAGTTCCTAACAATTAGTTGACATTTTTGTAAATTAATAAGTTATCAAGACATACATGGAAACAGAGGACATATGAGGTTGACAGAGAAGGTGTAGATATGGACGAAAGGTAGAGATGGCCTTGCTCATGAAAACATAAATCTAGAGAGATATGGTAATACTGAGACATAGGATAGAAGGATGGTGGCTGATAGGGCTGATAGCTAGTAGTATCTGGTAGGGTGAGTTTTTTTGAGAGAGCCTTTGAAAAATTGAATGTTTGAGGAGCGTCTGGTTAAATGGGGTAGGGAGTTCCATAAGCAAGATTCAGCATGGGAGAAGTCTTAGAAATGGTAGTGAGATGTGGTAATCTGAGAGAAGGTGGGGTGCAGGTCAGAGGCAAAACTAAGAGGATGTAAGTGAGAGTTTCTCATGGCAAAGTCATAGATATATAAGAGAGGTACTGGTGAGGGCTTTTAGAACAAGTAGCCTGAACTAGATTCTGGAGGTTATGGGGAATCAATTGTTAATCATAATATACCAATCTGGTTGATATTGATTATTCAGCAATATTTTAAGGCAATACAATAAAGTCATAAAAATTGGTATATGAATAAATATTACAAATCTTTATTTAAATGCATATGATAATTAAGGGTAAATGGCATTTGGATAGAAACCGCACCATAGCAGAAAAACTATTTGTGTTAAAACATGTGCTACGTGATGTTGCCTGACATCAGCAACACAATTTGATATTTATCCACCAAGCATTATATTGTGAGAAATACTGATGATGAAAACAAGATTTGAACACGGTTATGAAGTTATTCACTGTAGAAAGTGCCTCTCTTCCATAAAGAGGCAACTCAAAGAAAAACTGTCTGAGGAGAGGAGGGCAGCAAAAGCCACAGGGGGTGAACCACCACTTTGTGTTAAATTCACCACGTATGAGACGGAGCTGTGGCAAATATTACCCCCTGAAATTGTTGAAGGAGTAAATTCTTGTAAATGATTGACACATTGGGTTGGGTAACATAAATTGTATAAAAAGCTGTTAATGCTGTCTGTTATTACGCATTACCTTTCTGACTTGTCTATGTAAACCAAATCTTTGCTGCATCACTGACAGGACTGTTCTGATCTGCTGTAATACTTTACCAATTTGCAAGTAAATTAATTATCTTGAAATAATCAATATCTGCCTGGACTTTGCGTTATTATCCATAATACAGTATAGGGTAATAGTGGCGCACTGGATGTGGAATAGTGACAGAGGAAGATTAGTTTCGCTATGGCATTTAGGGCATATTAAAGCAGGTATAGACAAATGAGGGAAAATCGAGACAGCTTGTGGATACAGTAGTCAAGGCAGAAAATAACAAAAGAATGAATAAGCGTATTGGTAACATCCTGAGCAAGAGAAGGGCATAGTCTGGTAATGTTTCACAGTGAAAGAGACTGGGGCCTAGATTTACAAACAATTGTGTTTGGCGGCGGTTAGAACCGCCATGCATTGCCGCGATTTTCCAACGGTTTTGGTGGCCAAACAGCCACATTTACTATTGGACGGTTTCAAGGTTCAATGTGAAACTGTCGTCGATGTATGGTGGTATGTAAGCCTCCAACCCGCTGGAGGTTTTGATAAAAACATGGCGGTTTTGCTTTAAAACCAGGCGGTTTTGTTTACTGGTGGAAATTTTAAATAGCCACATTTTTCCTGGTATTTTACTATTGGCTACTTTCTCTGTCAGGAAATTTGACATCGCATGCACTATATAAATCAGTGCTTCCTCTTTCACTTTGATAGGGTTTGAGAAGCAAAGAGAGAGGAGATAGGAGTTTGGCGTTTAGTGAGGTATTTTGGTGTCTTTTTATTGAGATTCATCTGCTTTCAGTGTGAGTAGGCCTATGTTTTTTATTCTGTGCTGTTGGTTTATTTTCTGTGTTCATTTCTGTCTTGTGTTTTTGGTAATTGTCTAGTCCTTTGTCTGTATGTCTTGTGTGTGAGTGTGGTATGAGTGGCTGAACAGTTAGTATAGTTAGTCATTTGTATTTTTCTGTACTTTAGTGTTCATTGTTTCCTGTTTAGTGTTTGGGGCTATGGAGAAAGCTAGGAGGCAGAGGCTGAGGAGAGGGAGATGGAGCTGGAGTGGGTAGAGAAGGCTCAGGAAGGCTTAGGTATATCCATTTTTCACATGATGAAAATTGTGTGTTAGTTCATAATATTGCGCCCTGCTATGAAGTTATTTTAGGCAACCTTGCCGTCCATACTCCGCTAAGGCGGCATGGCCAATTATGGGGCCAAATATGTCAGGCAGTGAATGCCGTGGGTCCTTTAAATAGGGCAGTGCATCACTGTAGAAAGTGCTTCTCTGACATTAAGAGGCATCTCAAAGAAAAACTGTGTTGATATCACCACGTATGAGATGGAGCTGTGGCAAATATTACCCCCAGAAATTGTTGAAGGAGTAAATGTACAGGACACTGATACCCCTACTTTCCAACACACATTTGGTGAGTTTTTTGATAGTATTTGTATAAGTGTTTAACAATGAAACAGACCAGTACCATTTTGTATTAGGTTTATTTTACTCTAACATTTGCAAAGTAGACTATATACATGAATCAAGTATTGTCACTGCTAACACAGTTTTTCACATTTTTTACACATTCAGTATCGGCTGTAAGAGAGTCCACACAAAGCACAACTCCTACTCCTCCACCTTTAATCAGAGATGTCGCCTCTGAAGAACAAACTGGTGCGTGTCACCTGTTGTGAGAAAATAGTTTTGTTGTTTTTTTTTAAAATGCTGTTGCAAATATGAGAAAGGTATGATTACATTTCTTTGTGGATTATAGCTGGATATCCTACACAAAGGCTCACCTAAAGGTGTAATAGTTAACACCACTCCACTCTCGTACAACAATTTTCTGCAAGCACCAGAATACATTTTGCATTTGTAAAATAAAGTTTTAGAAAACCAACCCAAAAATAGGGTAAATATAGAGGATAACTGTGGATTGCTTAGAACGATACATCACTAACATTCACAAGCCAGTCCTATATGTGTACTAGTCATAGATAATAGACAATGTTAAATGATCTGTAGGTGAGTAAAAAAAATAGTTTTTTTAACCTGTGTAAAAAATAAAAAATTACATGCAACTTTAAATATTCTTACCATTTTAATTTCTCTACAGGAACATCCTCATATCAAGCAGGCCTTCTGGATCAATCACAGATGTCATCTCCTGCAGATCCAACGGAAGACTCATTAGTCACATTAGAAGTAGTTGATGCATGTCTAGCTACTATGAACACCACACTGCCACTGTGGAAGAGTCACAGCAGCAGCCAACTCCACCTCCTCAACTTGATACAGGTCGAGAAATGGCCCAATCTAATGCCAATTTCCAGGTCCAACAATCACATTTTATGGAGACCCAAACGAGACACATGTCTCATATTGTAAGTCATTTGAGGCGTGGCTACCGCACTAATAAAGAAAATAACATATCTTTAAATAGAATTGCAGCTGCTATAGAGCTGTCAAATTTAAGCCTGATTCAAATGACAGCACATATTCACCATGAAACCACATCAAGTTTACCTGTGCCAATTTCATCAGGAGAAACAAGTCTGGCTAGTACACCTGGTCCGTCCATAGAAAGTTCTCCCCCAAGACGAGGTCTCACCAGGGGTGGCCGAGCAAAAGGAGAGAGTGCCTCCAGAAGAGCACTTGTACCTGCTAAAAGGCGAAAGTAACACAATATATGGTCCTACAATAAAATATACTATAAGTTATTGGTTTGCAATTCATGCAATGTACTTTGGGGGTCAGTCAGTTATATGGTTCAATATTTTCAGCCTCTTTTACTTATGTATGGTGAACCCTTCGTCATCCTTCACCAATATACTGTGCACATTGTTGTACTTGCTTATGCAATAATCAGTTTTACTTTATCTGACAATAAATTTATTTACTATTCAATTGAAAATTGTTTTTTTTCTGCCACTGAAACAATACTGGGTTTTAAAAACTTGTATAAATTGCTCTAAACACATTCACAGTTGTTGTTTACTTACCACCCAATATCAAAGGTTGCACATCAGGGGTACACACTAACATCTGGTTCAAAAGTACAAACTCTACTAAGTATAAATAAAAACAAAAAAACTAGTGCATTGCTCACACATCAAACAAATGTAGTAAAAATGTGTGCTTTTAATATGGAACATTGTGCATCAATAATATTTATACCCACCATTAACATTTCAAATAAAATTGAACATTTATTTTAATTATATATATTTTCAGAATTATCTTTACCATATGATTTAAAAAAATAATACAACATAATATAATGAACACTTAAAATGTACCCAAACATTTATTCAAACTTTATTTGGGCCTATTATTATATAAAAACATATTCCACCAATCATTTAACAATGCTGCTTTCTCTTATGTTCTGAATGTCAAAATAGCTGAAAAAGTATACTGTATGATCAATCCCGTCATTCACAACCATCTCTTTAAGTTTGACTATTTGGATGGCTGTTTTGCGGCGGTTTTGCAAACCCCAGCTTAGTATATCCGGCTGTTTGTATGATCATAATCAAAATCGGGATGGTGAGTTGTTAAGTGCTGGTTTTGAAAAATTACAATTCTGCCCTTTTTAACGGCGGTTTGGGCTTTAGTAAATCCGGCAGGTTCAAAAGCACCGGAAAAATTGCCAAAAAGCGGTGGTTTGACCAAACTGCCACTTAGTTAATATACCCCTGGATGTGTGCAACAAAGATGAGGGTGGAATAAAGAAATGCACCAAGGCAGTTCACATGGTAGACTAGGGAGAGCATGATTATGTATAAAATGAGGGAGACTAGAAGGTGGGGTAGTAACACTGGGAAAAGGGAAGATCATGGGAGGGGAAATAAATCATACATCCATGGCTGCAAGGGTACACATGCTCTGCAAGGTTAGAAGAGCATGTGTGCTGCTTAAACGAAGTACGGATAAGAAGTGCCGGGATGTCATAAAGTATAGCTTTGTGACAACCTATTTGGAGAAAATGTTTGTGTTTCTTCATATGTATAAATGGAAACAGCCTCATCCAGTTTTCCATAATCGGAAAAGAAGCTACCACAGTTTCCTCCAGAAATAATGAAAAATGTTCTTTATGTTTGATCTTTTCAAAGTGCACACATTTGAGAGGACAATAAAGGCTTTATGAATCATTTATTAAAAATGCTCTTGTCATTATTATAGCTACTCAGGAATTGGTAAATATATATTAATGTGGGATTTCCCCTTTCCTTAAGCTATCCTTGCCCTCTAATTTCAACACAGGTTATAGTCTAAGTCATTTCTACCCAATCTGTACAATTTCAAGATTATAAGCTAGAGAAAACCGTTTGAGTCATCCTGTGGCTGGGCCCAGTGCTCTGAAACCTATCCTGCTCTATAATATAAAACCAGTTGAGCACTATTTTGCCCATTGTTGCATGGTAGTGGAACAACCACTACGAACCGTTGGTGACTCTAGGACTCATAGACCTACCTGGAAATTTCTCTGGCCCTGGAGAAATTGTGGAGGAAATTCCACCCTCCGCCACCTTGTGTAGAGCAGGCCACACATTTAACAGCACCAATTTAGATCCCTTGGAGGCTACTCCTTGTCCATTCTGTCCATGACTCTATGTTTTGTGCAAGGACCCCATAGGAATCACTGGGAAGAAGAAAGATGTGCACTGCACTTGTCCGGGAACTGGAAACCCATTACTAGGGTCTTGCTCCATATAAAACCTATACATTTGAATGTAGTTTTTCATATTGTAACCCAATATTAGAGCACTAAATACAGTCTGGGCCTGATTAAACATGTTCTTTCCTATAACAGAAGTACTGGGCCACTTTTCATATTATGTACAGTCTAAGCTCTACTTAGAATGTTGCCCTATGGTGGCTGATTAAAGTCACTCTACCGATGACTGAGTGCTACCCTAACAATAATTATTATTTAACTAACATCTGATGGCCAGATCTTGCCAACTTTATATAACATGCAATAGCTCCGTGCAACAAATTTGTATGCAGTCAATATTAAAATCAATAGAAATTGATGGAACTGTTTCACTGTGATCCATACAATTCTTATTAATATCTTTAAAAATTTCATATATCCTCATGATTGAAAGCAACCTTAAAAAAATTAATGAGTGCGCAATTGGAGAACAGCACTGATCATATTGAGAACCAAAGACAGTGTGAGGATTTCCCAGGTATGACCACGGAGAGAGGGTAAGTGGTTAAAATGGCTTTATTAAGAAACACAGATAACAGTCCACCACGGATTGTGGCACAGATATACAGAGATGAAAAGTCAGAGCAACAGTTCAATGCGAACAACAATGTTGAAGACTTAACTGATCCATTAGATGGTATTCAGCGCAACAGGTGTAGAGAGAGCAACAATAGCAGATCTTGAAATAGCGGTGCACTGCAACCACAGGTAAGTCACACAAAGGGAGTCCAGTCCTGATGAGAGACCTGAACTCACAGCACTTGGTAATGCAGACAGGAGCTGAGCACTAGGTAATGCAGACAGGAGCTGAGCACTAGGTAATGCAGACAGGAGCTGAGCACTAGGTAATGCAGACAGGAGCTGAGCACTTGGTAATGCAGACATGAGCTGAGCACTTGATAATGCAGACAGGAGCTGAGCACTTGATAATGCAGACCGGAACTGAGCACTTGATAATGCAGACAGGAGCTGAGCACTTGATAGTGCAGACAGGAGCTGAGCACTTGATAGTGCAGACAGGAACTGAGCACTTGGAAATGCACACAGGAGTGACCTGATTACCTGGCCAAGACCATTTGAAGCAGGCGGGTTTGTATAGGCCACATGCAGGTGAAACAACTCCCAGTGATATTGAGTCAGGGAAAATGGTCCAAGTAGCACAGTGGCCCTTTTGGTGGGCAATGGTAATACAAGTAGTATATATATATATATATATATATATATATACACAACAAATCCAATAAAGTCCCTGCAGACGGTAGCTGCAGAACACAAGTCGTGACAGACAGTAACTAGTGACATCAAATGATGAATTAATCTCTGCTAACGAAGACCTTCAAATAGAAGTTGCCTCCATCAGAGAAAAAATGAGTGATCTGGAATATTGGTCACAACGCAATAGTATTAAAATGTGGTATTCTGGAAGCCATAAACCAACACAAATCTCAATAACTAAGTCACAAACTTGCTTAGCAACCTTCTACCATCAGCTAATATCCCCTAGATGGGGGTTCCTGACCAATCCTATTGTTTAAAGAAGGGTAACCCACACAATCATCATCATCATCATCATTTATTTATATAGCGCCAACATATTCCGCAGCGCTTTACAATTGGGGACAATCATAGTAAACTAATAAATAAACTAGGTAACACAGACAAAGAGGTGAGAAGGCCCTGCTCGCAAGCTTACAATCTATGGGACAATGGGAGTTTGACACATGAGGCTAAGGCTAAGTCTACATTTTGCATTTTGGCCCAGCCAGGATGCAAAGCTAAAAGTGACTCATAGGTTAAATGATCCTGTCACACAACAATATTGGTCAGGGGTAGTTGTCTTATGTGAAATTGTGTAACAGGTGGCAATAGGCTAAGGTAGTGAGTTTAAGAGGGTGGCAACCCCTAACTTTTTAAAATTAAAAGAGTTTTTAAATCCATGAAGGCATGAAACATTCAAGTAGAGTCCATGGGCCTGATTCATTACGGAAGTTAAGCAAGAAGTTGAGTAAGTTTTCAGGACAAAACCATGCTGCAATGCAAGTTGTGGAAATTAGTTATTTTTACTTTGTACATAAGTGAAATGCTGTTTTTTCATCATGTAGCACCATTATACTTGATAGCTTATTTGTACACTGAAATTTAAAGTTGATCTAGGGAAAAAAAGCCAGCATTTAACTTATGTGCAAAATAAAAAACTAATGTGCACCCCTTGCATTGTAACATGGTTTTCTCCAACAGAAAACTTAAGAAAGAAAAAATAACTACTTTCCTTATTGAATCGGGCCTCATATCTCCAAGATTCCTAGGGCCTAAGTCATTATGGAGATTAAAGCACAAAAAAGGAATAACTTTGCATCTGGGCAAAACCATGTTGCATTGGAGGAGGAGGTAAATTTAAAATGTGGGGACAGATTTATAGTTGGGATAGTGTATGTCCTAGATGAACTTTAAATTTCAGTGTAAAAATATAGTTATCATGTATTTGTGTGCTACATGAAAACACAGGCAGTATTTAACCTATCTGCAAAATAATAAACTAATTTGCACCCTTTGCATTGCAACATGGTTTGTCCAGGAGCAATTTCCCTAATTTTGCAATGAATGGTCCCCTGTTAAAATGTGTTTTATACTACAGCTAGGTGAAGTACCCGGCATTGCACGGGTTTAACTCTTCAAGTTATTAATTTATCAATGAGGTGGCTGTGACTGTTAATATTTTAAAAATAATTAGCAGCTCTTCCAACACACCCATGAGGTGGCTGCCTAGTGTCGTTTATTAAATGTTATCCAAATGCATCAAGTGGAAGCTCCAGAACAGCATATAGCGCACACCAACAGGAGGTTTGACCGGGACCCAAATCCTCCTAAAACTTGGCCAGGAACTGGACAACCTCGCATTGGTTTCATCCCAGTCGGTGCAAAGGTGTAGAAGATATTCACCAGCAAACAAAGAAACAAACTTCTTATTTTATATATATATATATATATATATATATATATATATATAGATGTTGTCCAAATCCATCCAGTGGAAGGCCCAGAACAAGGTCCCTGGGTCAAAGTTCTATCCAGCCTACACCAACGGGAGGTCCAATGGGATCTCAGATCTCAACCGCATAGTATGTCTTCTGGGATCAAATGTTAAAAGTCTGTGAAATTTTAGTCCAAATACATCCAGTGGAAGGCTCAGAACAGGCACCAAGAGTCACAGTTCTGCCCAGCATACACCAACGGGAGGTCCAACCAGCAAGTAATCAACTGAACATTTTATCGTGATGCCTCACAGGATACAGTGAATGACTGTTGTCTTATAGATCCTGTTCCTCTTTTCCTCAAGAGCCAAATATATCCCTAAGCATAGGAACCTGTTTGTATAAGTTTAATTTGCAGTTTAGTAAAGTTCTGTTTAGAATTCATGCACATAATATTTTTACATATAACCCATTTTTTATGTTTTAATACTCTTGTGGCCAGGCCAGGCCTAAGTCACTACCCTGTCACAAATGTATATTTAAGATTACATTTGATTACCTGTACTCTAGTAGTTAGACCCCAATGGTTGGATACAGATTAGAGACTGAACCATGAGAAACCAATAGATGATTGTTCCTTAACAGGCAGAACAGAATGTGTTATATTCACATTCAACTGCATAGAGTAGTAGACCATAATGATGAATACCCATGATTAGTATACAATTTTGAATCTATACATAGGCATGTAAACGGTTAAAAGGGCAAAATTCCAAAAAAATGTACTTGTGTGGTCTAGAAGTCAAGCCAGATCCATATATAAGTAAGCAGGGGAACAGGCAAAAGTTCCAAGGGTTAATTCAAAGAACATGGTCCAGAGGTCAAGTCAGGTCAGTACACAGGTGAACAGCAGAACAGGCAAAAGTTTTAAGGATTAATGCAAATAATTGGGACAAAAGTGGCACTGTAGGGGTTATAATGAGTATAAAGAAAATAAAGAAAGCTAAGGCCCCTGGACCTGATGGATTTGCCAATTTGCACATCTCCTTTCAGTTCAATTTAATACCAGTACTGTCTAACTATTCAACATAGGTCATGAAGGAAATAATTTTCCCAAATAAATGTTATAGGAGCAGATTATCACAAGTCCCAATTCCTGTAGAGATCTCACACTATGTCAAACCTACAGTCCAATCACATTGCTCAAATCAGATATCAACATATTTGCTGAACTAACCTCAGACAGATTAAATACAATTTACTTACTTTAGTAAATCACACCAGTTATGATTTGTGTTGTAAAGACAAGCCACAGATAAAACAAGAATCATTTTTAATTTTTAATATTTTAACTGCCCAGAAGGCAAAGTCCAAACCATTGTTGTTGCTTTCTCTGAATGCAGAGATATAATTTGACAGATTTAATTGGGTTACCTGGTGTAATGTCCAAACTGGCAATCATAACCTTATATAAAGGTCCCACAGTGTGCATATTTAGCAGTATTTTTTTGTCTGATAGCTTTGAATTAACATAGAGAAAAGCAAATCCATCTCGCTCTAAGGTTAGGACTTCCTCATCATTTGTATCTAAGAGTTATTTATATAATTCAAAATGAGGGGGTGCTTTCACAACCAGAGTTACTATCATGAGAAAAATGGTGAAAAGAATCACCTAAAGAGATTGTTAATTGAGGCACTCCAGTCCCTTGGAAAGTATTTAAAAACAAATTTTATTGAAAATTTATTAAAAATTGATATGTCAGATAACATCACAGTCGGCGAATATTAAAATAAATTAAAGAGGTGATGAAAAGTAAAGGTAAGTGATAGAAGTAATTAAAAATACCCTTCCGGGAAGCCGGTGGTCACAGAATTGTGACACTTATAATTTACTGGGAATAATGCCCATAATTATGGACATTGTATCAATGAGATTCAAAATAACACAATTTATTGGGATTCAATTATATTCCCTATATTCATCGATACATAGTATATCTCATATAACCAGCAAGTGTGTCCACTCTGAATTAAATAATTGTAGTGTAGGAATGCACTTGTAGGGTTTATAATTTATCGAAAACACTCAGGTATAGTAATCTGACATAGACATACAAAGGAACTTAAGTAAATGTATATATAGTTCCAAAAACTCAGGATTGGTACTCTAACCTAGTACCCTCTCATACAGTGTGTAGAGGAGAGGGATTAACTAGGACATGACCACAGAGGATTTCTTTCTAACACATATCTGCTACATAGAAAATTGAGTCAGTTCTGCCTATGATAATGTTGCTGGTAAAGATCTGACTAGCGATATGAAGGAACCTCAATCCTCCTCTTGTTGTCAGGCAAATTACCCTGGTGTTATAGCCCTAAACAAAGCGCACTACTAGATTCAAAATTGTAACATTAGAACATTAGATAGAGTGTGACACGATCGCGGCTAACTCAGCTGACCAGCTTCACACTTCCGGGTGTGTGACGTCACGCGTCACACGTGGCCCGACGTACGTTTCGCCGTAATCTGCTTAGTCATGGGAAATTACCCATCTGAGATATAGCTATTCCTTTATACTATAAGCGTCCAATGGTATTAGGTGATTGTTGATTGATGGCTTTTCAAGCCAATTGTGTGTTGGATCACAAGGATCCCATTATACTGGGGACATGTACATCTGTTTCTTCAAACAAAAATAGTAGCTGACTTAGGGATAAGGCGATTATTGATAGGATTATGTATAAATACATTATTGACTAATTATATGGATAAAAGGATTATGAGGTATGGATAAAGATAAGATGTGAGTGCCATGTGAAGGGAAATACAAAATTATACTGAGGTGAGATATAAATGATAAAGGGACTGGGATTATGGTGACAAGTAAAGTGCAAAATAAATATGAAAAACAAAACCCTAAGACTCTGAAAAGAGATAAATATGTGAAAAAATGAAACCCCAGAATATAAGGTAAGTAATTCAAATCAGTGATTAAATTGTAGTGTATTAATTCTCTATTTTGATATCCATTCTTCATTTATTATTTCTTGTTTATTCACTTCTCTTTAATACATTGACCATTTTATGACTTATAATTTAGTATTATCTTTTGATTAATTTTCATGTATATTGGTTGTTTATTACACGCTTTATTCTTCGAATTATTATTAATTATTTATTATTTATTGTTTATTATTTTTATGAATATTCTTTCATCATTATTTCATTTTTGCCTTCTTATTTATAGGTTATTTATTTTGTATTTAATTATATATCATTTTATTGTTTGTTATTCGCATTTTTTATTTTTGTTATTTTCAATTTTTATCTTATTTTGTTTTTTATTTTTATTATTTTTTATTTTTTATTTTTTATTTATTTTTTGTTCTTTATTGAATGTTTATTATTTATTTTTATTCTTATTTTTATATTATATTACTTGTGCATATATTTCTTATAATATTATGTGTATATTCTTATATATGTTACAAATTTTATTAAAGTGGAAATAAATTATAATACATGTGATATATGTTAGTGTATTAACTCTTTCAAAATAAATAAGCTAAATTATATTAAAAATTATAAAGTGAGTGCCTAATATTTTATTTGTTATTATTTATTTTATATTGTTCATTATTTTTTTATTATTTTTATAATTTTTTATAATTTTTATAATTTTTAATATAATTTTAATCTTTTATTTATTATGTAATTACTTATTGTGACTAAATAGTTATACATATGCACTCATTATTAAATAATACACCTAAGAACATGTTATAGAGTGAGCTAAATAAATCCAAACATGGACATGATTCTTATATGGGTATAGATGGAGTGAAATGATGAAAATAATAAAAATAAAAATAGATCCACAAATACGGTTAGGATAAAAAAGGATATACATAATCCTATTCGCCCATCCTTTCTAATGTATAGTGAAGAAAAATATCCCCAGTATATTGTGATCATGTAACAGTATAGCTACACGTATGTAACTCCCTATTGCACATCTATGGACTCATGTTTGTACAAAAATATAGAGAATAGTTCTCATTCCTTTAAAGGAAAAATGTTCTTTTCTCTTTGAGATCTCCAAAAGGTGTTTCTACAGAAAGCAAGAATAATTAATATTTTCATTGAGTCCATACGGCATAATGGAGTGAAGTAAAAATATCCACCTGCTTTCTCTTTGCAACAATTCCTTCATAATGTCTCTTCCTCTTATCCCTATTGATACTTTTTCTATGCCAAATGCACGTAGATGTTCAAATTTTCCTTTATGTACTTGTAAAAAATGGCGTGCTACCGTGGTAAGTGGTTTGAAGCGTTGTTGGTCCAAGTGAGCATGTCTGATATTCCCTACATGCTCTAAGATCCGTTTTTTTAGAGGTCGGCTGGTCATTCCTACATATACCATGTCACAGGAACATTTTAGTACATATATGACTTCTTTCGTGTTACAGTTAATAAAACTGTTGATATTATGTTGATGTCCATATCTGTCATATATTTGTGTGGTTTTGGCCATTATTGAGCATGCTTTACATGACCCACATTTGTATGCTCCGTTTATATTGGCTATTCTTTTTTTGGAAACAAAATGACTTTGTACAAGTTTATCTCTTAAGTTGGGTGCTCGCCTCCAACTAAAGTTGGCCTTCTCACCCAATGATTTGGCCAGCAGTTCATCCGACATCAAGATTGGCCAATGCCGTTGTATGATCATCTGAATTTGCTTCCACTGTTGGCAAAAGTCTCCAACAAAACAAATTTTATTGTCAGGCTTGATCTTATTCCTAGGATATATAAGATCCGTTCTGTCTATAGTTCTTACAGAAGAAATGGCCTTTTTAATGGATCTCCTACTGTACCCCCGTTGTAACAGTCTAACACTTAGTTCTTCTACACGTTTGTCATAATCCCCATGATTGGAGCAATTTCTTTTTTAACTAAGGAATTCTCCTTTAGGAATATTATTCACCATGGGTGGAAAATGTGAACTATCCCTATGTAATACACTATTGGTCGCTGTCTTCTTCCTATATAGGTCAGTTTCCATCTGGCCATTGGTTGTTTTTCTAATGGTGATATCCAGAAAATTAATTTGATTTTTATTCATTTCATATGTAAGTCTCAAATTATTATCATTGCTGTTAAGAATATTGATGAATTGACCAAATGATTCTTCATCTCCCTGCCATAGAATGAGTATATCATCTATATACCGCATCCATATTATGATGTTATTCGTGTATTGGGCTAGGTCCTCATTAAAGACTGTATCTCTCTCCCACAGCCCCAAATATAAATTAGCAAAAGTGGGGGCACAAGCTGCCCCCATCGCTGTGCCCCGTACCTGCAAATAGAAGCGGTTTTCAAAGACGAAAAAATTCTTCTTTAATATGAATTTCAGGAGGTTCACAATGAACATTCCAAATTTGGTATTATTATTTAATTGCAGGAAAAATTCTACTGCTTTAATACCAATTTCGTGTTTAATGCTAGTATATAACGATTCCACGTCGCACGTTATTAACCATGTGTTCTCCTCTAGAGTAATTCCATCTAGTAGTTTGAGTATATCGGTGGTATCCCTAACGTATGAAGGTAAAGATGTTACATGCTCTCTCAAATGAGTGTCCACAAATATGCTAGCTTGTTCTGTAAGTCCGCCTATCCCTGATAGTATCGGTCTACCTGGCGGAGTTCTAGCATTTTTGTGGATCTTTGGTAGTAAATAGATGGTGGGTGTTTTAGGATGGTCCACTTATAGGAAGATATATTCTGATCTAGTAATAATTCCTTCATTAAATGCCTTTTGAATTAACTTATCATATGAGGATTTAAATTCCTCCATCGGATTCTGAAATAGGGGTTTGTAGCAACTGGCATCCTTAAGTTGTTTGTACATTTCAATTTTGTACATTGATATGGGCCAGATTACTACATTACCTCCCTTATCTGAAGGTTAGATAATCACTTCTTCCCATGTTTGTATATCCTTAAGGGCATCTCTCTCCTCTTTTGTTAAATTGTCAATTCTATTATGGCAGGGTTTGAGTTTCAATTGGTCCAGTTCCTTGGATACCATATTTTCGAAAACTTTAATCTGTGGACATGAGACATCTTTGGAAAAGAACACAGATTTCTTACGACAAATAGTCCTCCCATTGCTCTTCTCAGTATTGCTTGATCTCTGTTCTAATACAAGTTCTTCTAATATATTCAAAACTGGTACATCTGTTTCATCCAGTCTTATATCAGATACACTTTGACTATCTGCAATGGGAGTTCATATAAATTGAGTCAGTTCTGCCTATGATAATGTTGCTGGTAAAGATCTGACTAGCGATATGAAGGAACCTCAATCCTCCTCTTGTTGTCAGGCAAATTACCCTGGTGTTATAGCCCTAAACAAAGCGCACTACTAGATTCAAAATTGTAACATTAGAACATTAGATAGAGTGTGACACGATCGCGGCTAATTCAGCTGACCGGCTTCACACTTCCGGGTGTGTGACGTCAGAGCGAGATGGATTTGCTTTTCTCTATGACATATATATTCTGAGGACTATCTCAGACTCTTCATTCTCAGCTCAGGTAGAAGACTATATATATAACTATATGAAATATAGGAATATGTACCAGATTTCATCTCTATGAATCACTATTGCTAATACAAGCATTATATTTATCAAATAACTTTGGGATACAGTATTTTTTTGATAATAAAACCCATCTTTTTGGATAGGGCTTATTATTTATTTTTTCTCCACTTATTGGTCTTCCCCTCTTAGTATACAAGATACACCTTATTATTTCTTTCATAATGGCTACCTTTAATTTACAAGCTGATCTCAACTCTAGATGTGAGAAATGGAAGGATAATCTACAATCTATCTTTCCAGAGGAGGGAGATTTTGATATGGCTGACACTAGCAATACATGGCTAGAAGATCTCAATAAATTAAAAACTCTTCTTCAAAAACAATCAAGAACTTGGTGGAACATGACCACCACACAAAATTATTTGAAACAGTCCATTACCCCTAGAGGTTTGAGACCGAAATTACACCCTACATATGACCTAGCGATATCAGAATTGCAACAAGAGTGGGAGAAAGTTCTTTTGAGATGTTCTATGGAACTCATGCAAATTACACTTAAACATGATTTGATTGTTCTTGATTCCTACTCTAAGGATATAGGGATTTTGAGTTTGAAACTTAAAGAATATGAAACCTCAGATTCCTTTTTGAAAATGTATGAGAAACATAAAAAAGATTTGGAAATCTTTGAAAAAAACATTATAGAGAGAAAAAAATCCAAATACTTACGTGATAGAAAAGACTATGCAACTGGTAATATTTTTAGATGGAAAAGGACCACATGCCAGAAGAACATACAAAATAGAACTAGAAGTTATAAATCTTCTGAAATGGAGTCCTCTGGGAATGAGAGTGATAGTAGATCTCATTATAGGGGAAAGGGTTTTTCTAAATCATATAAATCTACCCCATTTCCTCCTTTTTTAGGGGAAACCCCAAGACCCCAAGGGGAGGGAGGCACGAACACAAACGAGTCAGGAGAAGTAATAGGAGGCTTACGCGACAAACATCCAGGAACTTGGAAAGAGACACTTCCCATGCACAGGAGACAACGGAAGGGCAAATAGATGAGGATCATAATTTGCAGATTATTAATCTGTCTAATCGAATTCTAACTATGCCACATATGAAATTATTATGGAAAGGTCTTTCTTTCTCTCCTACTGTTGAATTTGATCGCTTCTCCTGGGAAAGGGATTTGAATCTTTTTACCAGAAAGTTGAAACTTACCAAGTTTTTTGAAACTAATACAATAACCTCCCCAACATCTGATATTACTATAGAAGGACAAAACCCATTGAGACCATGTGAAGGTGCCTCAATCCCCTCTTTTTTGACACAGGATACCAGTGCAGATAGTCAAAGTGTATCTGATATAAGACTGGATGAAACAGATGTACCAGTTTTGAATATATTAGAAGAACTTGTATTAGAACAGAGATCAAGCAATACTGAGAAGAGCAATGGGAGGACTATTTGTCGTAAGAAATCTGTGTTCTTTCCCAAAGATGTCTCATGTCCACAGATTAAAGTTTTCGAAAATATGGTATCCAAGGAACTGGACCAATTGAAACTCAAACCCTGCCATAATAGAATTGACAATTTAACAAAAGAGGAGAGAGATGCCCTTAAGGATATACAAACATGGGAAGAAGTGATTATCTAACCTTCAGATAAGGGAGGTAATGTAGTAATCTGGCCCATATCAATGTACAAAATTGAAATGTACAAACAACTTAAGGATGCCAGTTGCTACAAACCCCTATTTCAGAATCCGATGGAGGAATTTAAATCCTCATATGATAAGTTAATTCAAAAGGCATTTAATGAAGGAATTATTACTAGATCAGAATATATCTTCCTACAAGTGGACCATCCTAAAACACCCACCATCTATTTACTACCAAAGATCCACAAAAATGCTAGAACTCCGCCAGGTAGACCGATACTATCAGGGATAGGCGGACTTACAGAACAAGCTAGCATATTTGTGGACACTCATTTGAGAGAGCATGTAACATCTTTACCTTCATACGTTAGGGATACCACCGATATACTCAAACTACTAGATGGAATTACTCTAGAGGAGAACACATGGTTAATAACGTGCGACGTGGAATCGTTATATACTAGCATTAAACACGAAATTGGTATTAAAGCAGTAGAATTTTTCCTGCAATCAAATAATAATACCAAATTTGGAATGTTTATTGTGGACCTCCTGAAATTCATATTAAAGAAGAATTTTTTCGTCTTTGAAAACCGCTTCTATTTGCAGGTACGGGGCACAGCGATGGGGGCAGCTTGTGCCCCCACTTTTGCTAATTTATATTTGGGGCTATGGGAGAGAGATACAGTCTTTAATGAGGACCTAGCCCAATACACGAATAACATCATAATATGGATGCGGTATATAGATGATATACTCATTCTATGGCAGGGAGATGAAGAATCATTTGGTCAATTCATCAATATTCTTAACAGCAATGATTATAATTTGAGACTTACATATGAAATGAATAAAAATCAAATTAATTTTCTGGATATCACCATTAGAAAAACAACCAATGGCCAGATGGAAACTGACCTATATAGGAAGAAGACAGCGACCAATAGTGTATTACATAGGGATAGTTCACATTTTCCACCCGTGGTAAATAATATTCCTAAAGGAGAATTCCTTAGATTAAAAAGAAATTGCTCCAATCATGAGGATTATGACAAACGTGTAGAAGAACTAAGTGTTAGACTGTTACAACGGGGGTACAGTAGGAGATCCATTAAAAAGGCCATTTCTTCTGTAAGAACTATAGACAGAACGGATCTTATATATCCTAGGAATAAGATCAAGCCTGACAATAAAATTCGTTTTGTTGAAGACTTTTGCCAACAGTGGAAGCAAATTCAGATGATCATACAACGGCATTGGCCAATCTTGACGTCGGATGAACTGCTGGCCAAATCATTGGGTGAGAAGGCCAACTTTAGTTGGAGGCGAGCACCCAACTTAAGAGATAAACTTGTACAAAGTCATTTTGTTTCCAAAAAAAGAATAGCCAATATAAAAGGATCATACAAATGTGGGTCATGTAAAGCATGCTCAATAATGGCCAAAACCACACAAATATATGACAGATATGGACATCAACATAATATCAACAGTTTTATTAACTGTAACACGAAAGAAGTCATATATGTACTAAAATGTCCCTGTGACATGGTATATGTAGGAATGACCAGCCGACCTCTAAAACAACGGATCTTAGAGCATGTAGGGAATATCAGACATGCTCACTTGGACCAACAACGCTTCAAACCACTCACCACGGTAGCACGCCATTTTTTACAAGTACATGAAGGAAAATTTGAACATCTACGTGCATTTGGCATAGAAAAAGTATCAATAGGGATAAGAGGAGGAGACATTATGAAGGAATTGTTGCAAAGAGAAAGCAGGTGGATATTTTTACTTCACTCCATTATGCCGTATGGACTCAATGAAAATATTAATTATTCTTGCTTTCTGTAGAAACACCTTTTGGAGATCTCAAAGAGAAAAGAACATTTTTCCTTTAAAGGAATGAGAACTATTCTCTATATTTTTGTACAAACATGAGTCCATAGATGTGCAATAGGGAGTTACATACGTGTAGCTATACTGTTACATGATCACAATATACTGGGGATATTTTTCTTCACTATACATTAGAAAGGATGGGCGAATAGGATTATGTATATCCTTTTTTATCCTAACCGTATTTGTGGATCTATTTTTATTTTTATTATTTTCATCATTTCACTCCATCTATACCCATATAAGAATCATGTCCATGTTTGGATTTATTTAGCTCACTCTATAACATGTTCTTAGGTGTATTATTTAATAATGGGTGCATATGTATAACTATTTAGTCACAATAAGTAATTACATAATAAATAAAAGATTAAAATTATATTAAAAATTATAAAAATTATAAAAAATTATAAAAATAATAAAAAAATAATGAACAATATAAAAAAAATAATAACAAATAAAATATTAGACACTCACTTTATAATTTTTAATATAATTCAGCTTATTTATTTTGAAAGAGTTAATACACTAACATATATCACATGTATTATAATTTATATTCCACTTTAATAAAATTTGTAACATATATAAGAATATACACATAATATTATAAGAAATATATGCACAAGTAATATAATATAAAAATAAGAATAAAAATAAATAATAAACATTCAATAAAGAACAAAAAATAAATAAAAAATAAAAAATAAAAAATAATAAAAGTAAAAAACAAAATAAGATAAAAATTGAAAATAACAAAAAATTAAAAATGCGAATAACAAACAATAAAATGATATATAATTAAATACAAAATAAATAACCTATAAATAAGAAGGCTAAAATGAAATAATGATGAAAGAATATTCATAAAAATAATAAACAATAAATAATAAATAATTAATAATAATTCGAAGAATAAAACGTGTAATAAACAACCAATATACATGAAAATTAATCAAAAGATAATACTAAATTATAAGTCATAAAATGGTCAATGTATTAAAGAGAAGTGAATAAACAAGAAATAATAAATGAAGAATGGATATCAAAATAGAGAATTAATACACTACAATTTAATCACTGATTTGAATTACTTACCTTATATTCTGGGGTTTCATTTTTTCACATATTTATCTCTTTTCAGAGTCTTAGGGTTTTGTTTTTCATATTTATTTTGCACTTTACTTGTCACCATAATCCCAGTCCCTTTATTATTTATATCTCACCTCAGTATAATTTTGTATTTCCCTTCACATGGCACTCACATCTTATCTTTATCCATACCTCATAATCCTCTTATCCATATAATTAGTCAATAATGTATTTATACATAATCCTATCAATAATCGCCTTATCCCTAAGTCAGCTACTATTTTTCTTTGAAGAAACGGATGTACATGTCCCCAGTATAATGGGATCCTTGTGATCCAACACACAATTGGCTTGAAAAGCCATCAATCAACAATCACCTAATACCATTGGACGCCTATAGTATAAAGGAATAGCTCTATCTCAGATGGGTAATTTCCCATGACTAAGCCGATTACGGCGAAACGTACGTCGGGCCACGTGTGACGCATGACGTCACACACCCGGAAGTGTGAAGCCGGTCAGCTGAGTTAGCCGCGATCGTGTCACACTCTATCTAATGTTCTAATGTTCTAATGTTACAATTTTGAATCTAGTAGTGCGCTTTGTTTAGGGCTATAACACCAGGGTAATTTGCCTGACAACAAGAGGAGGATTGAGGTTCCTTCATATCGCTAGTCAGATCTTTACCAGCAACATTATCATAGGCAGAACTGACTCAATTTTCTATGTAGCAGATATGTGTTAGAAAGAAATCCTCTGTGGTCATGTCCTAGTTAATCCCTCTCCTCTACACACTGTATGAGAGGGTACTAGGTTAGAGTACCAATCCTGAGTTTTTGGAACTATATATACATTTACTTAAGTTCCTTTGTATGTCTATGTCAGATTACTATACCTGAGTGTTTTCGATAAATTATAAACCCTACAAGTGCATTCCTACACTACAATTATTTAATTCAGAGTGGACACACTTGCTGGTTATATGAGATATACTATGTATCGATGAATATAGGGAATATAATTGAATACCAATAAATTGTGTTATTTTGAATCTCATTGATACAATGTCCATAATTATGGGCATTATTCCCAGTAAATTATAAGTGTCACAGCTTTGAATTAACAAATGAAACTAGGCAGGGTTGACCCCTGTCACCGCTCATATTTGTTTTAGCTATAGAATCACTATAAGAAAAAAAGAAAAACTTCTGATATTATTTCAGGCACACATATTGGCAATACACACCACGAAGTATGGATATTTACAGACACTGTCTGTTTTATAACCGATCCTTAGATCTAATTATAAGCCTATATGAAGTTATTTAAAAATATGCCAACACATATTTTTATAAAATTAACACAACTAAAAGAGAAGCCCATGAATTATCTCAAGAATCACTTTACCCACTCAAGGACAAATTCAAATATCATTGGCAAGGAAAGACCCTAAATTATTTTGTAATTCAAATATCAGCTGATATAAATCACATTATTGTTAAGTAATTCAATGCTAGATAGAGGCAGAAAAGAATTTCACACAAGTGTGAGTTTATTTTATTATGTTAAAAACATATATGGCAACAGAGTAACCTTATGATCATATACAGAGAAAACACAGTTTGCTACTGATTATTATTCCCAGAGCAAAGTCTCTAATAATGCCAGTTTTTGACACCTGTAGTAAATTAAATATTTCCAGAAACACTGACAGTTTGCAGTAATTCACACAAAATAATTAAAGTTCCGACTTGTAGAAACAGACTTAGAATTATATGTAATTTATCTGTTCAAGCTGCTGAACTCACAGAGATTCACAGTAAGCTGGATGCCGGAATGCGGAGTTGGAGTAGTAATGCTGTTTGCCAGTGTGCTGACTCTGTAGAGCTGGAGTTGAAGCAGAAATCTGTAAACTGAAGGATCCCAGAGTAGAGACTATGCAGGAGTCCTGATTCTAGTGTAAACTCTATCAATGACAAAGAAGCATAGAACAGGAGGGGATTTTAAACTGCAAAGATCGAATCAGGTTATGAGAGGATTGCACCCTAATTTAATGAGACAGAGTGCAATAACTCATGCTCACCACAGCTAAAGATGTGCTGACCATAGTTAAAGGGGCAATCCCAATATCCTAATTGTACCACCCTACCCCAGCCACCCATAGCAAGGCTTTCCTGTCACTGTTTCCTGTCACAAATCATCCTACAAATTAAGTTTTCAGAACCTGTTGTTGATGAGAGCTTAAACTTCAGCAATCTCTTTTCCCATGGAACCAGATACGTTCGCAGGTACTCGGTTGTCCCCAGGAATTATCATTTAACTCAGGTAGGTAAGCATCACAAAGGACTTGACAGTGGGATGCTTAGGAGCGATCTCTATGGCAACAGGGATGCACCTGGACAGACCAGAATATATTGAGCAGCAATAGGATGGAGTACCAAGATCCACTAGTCTAACAGTTTGGCAGTGTAGAGTCGTAAACAGAGCTGGAGAGCAACACAGTGAAAGGGAAGATTGCGCTGTCAATCTGGATGGTGAAACACCGCTGACACAAATGTGTCTGATGGAGCAGATAGCAGACACCACAATCCAGCGGCTGGGTGGTGGACTCACAGACGAAAGACAAACTTAAACAACAGTCAAAGTGTCTGTCCATGCAGCGATATACATAGTCGGGGTCACAAGCTATCCAGGCATCGGGTAGTCAGGTCACAGGCAGAGGTCAAAACCGACTATCAGACAAGAGCAGAATATTCTCAGAAAGAGGAGCACAGAGAAGCAAGCATGTGAAAGCTATAACTGGCAAAGGCTCAGTGAAACTGACAATTATTTAAGGCCAGGTGTCAGATTGAGCTCCAGGTGAGTGGAGTTCATGTGATCACACCCAGACTGACAGCAACACTGCAGCACCCAAAATGAAAACAGCATTTACCTGCTGTTCATAACAATTCCATGATCTTGCCATGAACCCACAATCCTTCTTTGGGTCCATGTCCTCTCTGGTAAACTAGGTAGTGAAACAAACTTTGAATCTTTCTGGAATCCTGAAATTTTATCTACCGTAAATTCAGGAGTTTAATCCACCAAGACAGGAGGTAGAGACTTGAATTAAATATGTATTTTAAAGATCCTGAATCTATATACAGGTTTCAATAATGAGCAATGTAATGAGTTGAAAATTTTAAAGTCCCTAGGTAGAGCTAACTTGACTGTATTACAATTATTCTTCCCAATGTTCCTATAAGGGGCCAATAAATCTGACACTCAACTTAGAAAACTTTTTGCAGACATCCAGACATCATCTCCAACCCAAAATTTAAAATGGCTGTGACGTAAATTATTATTTATTTTAGCTTCAACTGATGCAGGAGTTAAATCCTTGCTAAGCTCTCTCCAAACCGTCCCAAATGTTGTGGCATATCAAAGACTTCTGAAGATTCAGGAGAACCCAAAAAATGAATGGACCTTGCGATAAAACTCATAGTTAGAGTAGAATGGTGAAACGTTTGTGGCAGAATGAGTAGAATTTTTGTAGTAAAACTCCCCCAACGGTAGATGTTCTGTTCAGTCATCCTGGAGTTGTGAAATATAAAATCTCAGAAATTGTTCTATGGTCTCATTCACCCTTTTGTCTGTCCATTAGTGTGTGGATGATATACAGAAGAGATTATTACTGATGAGACTGCAAAAGTTGAGCAGTAAATTGTACCCACCCCTCTGTTGGAAACAAAGTTCTCAAGACTTTTGTGTTGTTTTACAATGTCTTAAACAAACAGAGAGACAAACATATGTGCTGTAGGTAATTGGTTGAATAGTATAAAATGAGTCATCTTGCTGAACCTGTCTACCATGAGCCAGATGAAACTGAAGCCTTTGGAAGAAGGTAATTTCCCCACAAAACCCATGTATAAATATGTTCAAGGACGCTTGGGAATTGGTAGAGGATTCAACATGCCAAAATGTACTGTTCAGAGGACTTTATTGAGAAGACAGGGTTCACATGTGAGAACATAAACTCTAGTAACTTTTTCCCAAGTATGCCTCCAATTGTAGTTTAGGTTCCTCAGCAGTAAAAGAAAAAAGGCCCAATATTGAGGATGACCTTGAAGAAAGGGTGATATAGCTTGCAATTTTTCATAAAGTTGCTGAAGGTAATTTTGTCCCCAGAAAATCTGTCTGGTAAAATGTCACATCATGGGTTCAAGATTAACGATTCAAATAGATGACACAGTGTTAGTGTGCACTTCCTGGTTAGACTGGTGGTTTGCCAAAGTCCAGACTATATGCTGCAATTCCTGAATTTGTCCTGCTAATGCTTGGTCAATCCCAGGAGTAGTATTAGTGTTAATTTTGATACGTAATAATGTTAGGTAATTTAATGCTAGATAGAGGTAGGAATGAAGCTTAAACAAATGTGAGATGATTTGAATATGATAAAAACATATATGATCATCAGGGTAACCTGATTATATACAGAGAAACACAACATGTTTACCTCAGCTGAAGAGGTAGTGTCAACATACATAGTGAATGACTAATGCGCACCATAGTTAAAGAGGCAATCCCAATTCTAACAGTTATATAAAGTAATTAATCACTAACATTAAACCATTTCAATTAATTGACTAAATTGTGGGCCAATTATGAAATTTCGTGGTTGGGCTGGGTAGCAGCGATAAAAATTATGTTTCTACCAAAAATACAATGCCTATTTAGCTATATTCCATATACTTTCATACTCTTATTCTGGCACCCTACCGTTTTTTCCTAATAATGCATAATCTCTTCCAGAAAATTTGTGAAATGGAAAATATCTTGTCATCCACATACATATTTCTGTGGTTTGCAGTGGAATTCCACACTAAAAGAAGAAAAATTATCCCACACAGAAATCCTTAAATGGATCAGACAAAATTATTGCCCCCATTTTAGAAGTAGACAAAATTCTCCTACACTTTGTAATTGTACTTTGGGGGTGAATGACAGATGAATGTATAATAAATACTTGAATAGGGAAAAGGACTCTTGTTTCGTATCACTGTGTGTACTGCAAACAGCATCAATAAAGAAAAAAAGGCAAAATTGTCTGAAGAGGCCCAACAGAAGATTGTAGTCAATCATGGGAATTCCTACGGCTATTAACCAATCTCTAGGAACCTTTCTGTTCCCATTTCTAATGTACACAATGTTATTAGGAACTTTAGGGCTCATGACAATGTAAGTAACCTCCCTGGATATGGGCGCAAGAAAAAACTTGAAAGAAAATTGCAGCGCAGGATTGCTTAAAGATTGAGAAAGCACTTCAAACAACTTCCACACATTTTCAACCATTCATTACTAACTGGGTGTTACTGCTAAGAGAAACATAAGAAAGTCCAATTGGATTTTACCAAACTAAGTCAAGTTCTGGAAGCATGCCCTGTGGACAAATGAGACCACAATCAGAGGTTTTTGCTAATGCAAATTATCCCTATGTTTACAGAAAACAAATGAAGTTTTCAAAGTAAAGAATACCATCCCTAAAGTCAAACCTAGAGGAGGTTCAGTGAAGTTTTGCGGTTGCTGTGTTACATCTGGCACTGGATGCCTTGATCGTCTGCATGGTATTATGAAATTTGGAGATTAACAAGCATTTAGAAATAATTCAAGACAGGACACTCTACTGTTCTGAATCAATGATTCCAGGTCTTATTTACATAGAATGTATGTGGAGAGAACTGAAAACAGCAGTTGGGAGAAGGTTACTATCAAATCTGGAAGAACTAGAGCAGTTTGCACAAGAATAGTGGAACACTGGCAATAGAGTGGTGCAGGCAATAATCCATGACTATCGGAAGCAGTTGATTACAGTTATTTTTTAAAAGCCTGTGCTACCAAATATTAATTCTAGAGTGTCAATTTTGTAAATTGCATTCTTATATTTTCTGATTTATAAGGGTGTACAGTATTAAATTCAGATTCAAAAACAATTGTTCTGTAATAATAACAGGGAAAGAATTGTGAAGGACAAATACTATTCTTAATTTCAATCTCCATTTAGAGGACACTGTGAGCTATTTGAAAAAAGTGCAAGGGTGCAAAACATTTTTGGCCATGTCAAGCTTACCCTTGACATTTTTTAATAAATTCTATTCAAGAGCTTTAAGTTTTACCTGGAAGGACAGAAAAACTAGATTAACAAGAGACCATGGGCCTGATTTATTAAGGAAATGTTGATAAGTGCAGTATTTTTTGCAAAATCCACAGAAGCCCAGAACCAGTCTATGTGTCAGTGAACACAGTACATTCAATTGATCTTTGAGCGCAAAGAAACACTTACGTCAGCCTATGATATCATGGGTGGAAAAGGGAGGGGAATTGGCGTATGCATGTAGTCAATATTTTGTAAGGGCATGTCAAGCTAAAGCATACATAGTGATGGCTGATTCAAGCTTTGGTCATCTCTAAGACATATGCTTTTTCTGTTGTATCACTTGCACCAGCTACAGGGCAGGAGTAAATGCTGAGTGATAATGATGATGGATGTGTATGCCTGCTAAAACATGTGTTTGCAATCAGGAGCAACTGTAAAAATGTATTTTATGTACAGTAGACATTAATAACACGCTGATAAATGTACTTTATGGGGGGGAAAAATCTGAATTATTTTATATTTTTCTCTCAGTTGGCATCTGAAACTCTATATTCCACATATGTATTGAACATATCCTACAGTGTATTGTGTTTGTCAAAGCACAGGACACCTAAACCTATATTCAACAAGAGATGTTTCTTCTGATTTGAATGAAGTTGAATGAAGTTCTATGTATTTAAAAACACAACAACTCAATTTAAGTTCATTTTGTGTGTCATAATGAATAATTCCCCATATGTTTAGATCTAAGCTGTTGGGAGGTTTTGTGGCCCCTCAATTGGACAATTACTAACGAGCCTGCTTTCTCGATCATTTAAAAGACTGGATCACCTGAAAAATCACTTACCAAGTCATTTAATTTAGAAGATCTTATTTGGATACTTAATAAAGATTGATTGAATAAAGACATTACTTTAAAAAGCATAATAGATTCCCAAGTAGCCTGGTATAAAATGATTAGCCTAACTCAGGAAGTCAAGTCTCTCTTTGCCCATGCTTCAATTGTGCGTCTTGCCAAAATAATTTCTGATTTGAATCTTCCCAGCTGGCATACTAGTGGTATAGTCAAAACCCTAAATCTGTTGGAAAATAACACCTTCATGTCCAAGTTCCTCCAAATACGTTATGGCTGCAATTGCAAAACACTCTAACTCGATCATAAATCAACTCCCCCTTCATCTTGTCTAAACTTATGTTTCAAACTCATAAAGGGCCATAAACTTTCGGTGCAAAGTTCTGTTGCACCCATCAATGATCATAGATCAGCAATGCAAACTAAATGGGAAACAGTTTTACAGATAGCAATAACTGACTCTGAGTGGGAAACAATATTCTAGAATACTTATTAACTGACTGAATGTTATAACCACACAAATATGTTAATTAAAATGTTCTTTGAACCCCAGTGAAAGCCTCAAAATCCGACCCAACATTTCCAAATTCTGTCCAGCAGTCATAAAATTTTGAGTAGTAATTCTCAGTCTATTTCAATGTGTGACAGAAGTATCTCTACCACAGAGTACTCCTTCACCACAACCACAAACATTTTCTAGCTCACAGTAAAAATTTAACCAATCCATCAGGGTTCACATGCTGGCATGGACGGAATAACCAGGAACGCACTGGAATGGTTGGAGTAACCAGAAACACACTGCCATGGATGGAACAGGAGTGCACTAAAGTGGGTGAAAATAACAAGCAATGCAGTAGCATGGGTGGAAATAGCCAGGAGCACAATGGCGTGAATGGAATAAACAGGAACAAACTGGCATGAGTCAAAATAACCAGAATGTACTGGCATGGGTAAAAATAACCAGGGATTCACTGGAGTGGATGGAATAACCAGACCGCACTGGCATGGATGAAATAACCAAGAACAAACTGGCGTGGATGTGTCATGAAGTTCAGGGGTGATTTTGGGTTCCCCCGGATCTGCCCAGTATGGCACAGGTGGTCTTCGACAGGAACCCTCGCGAGGAGATATGGTCTTTGCAGCCCCTTTCCTGCAGGTTGCAGTACCTTGGGTGAGTACCACACAGACCTGCTTAGGAGAGTAGAGTAATAGAGAGATGGTAGCTAAAGGCAATGGGAACCTCAGAAGAGACTGGAAAGGCGTGAAATCAAATACAGAAAGTCTGTGAATAGGTAGCACTGAAGTGTAGGTTGTACACAAGAAGAAGACACAGAGTAGCGAGTAATAGTGACACTGGAACAGTTTGGAGTTCAATACAAATAGTCTATGGACAGGTAGCACTGAACTGTAGGCTGTACACGAGGAGGTGACACAGAGTAGCGGATAATGGAGTCACTGGAACAGCGTGGAGTCCAATAAAATAGTCTGTAATTTAAAGAGACGCTGCCTGTGCAAGGTGGTTTAATAAGCCTTGTATATTGTACAGGCGATGCTTCTTTAAATTACTAACTTAAGGGGTCAGATGAGAGTGTGTCCCTTCAATCTGACGCTGCCAGGATCTTCAGCTGCCACAATTTAAGTCTCTGTTTCAAGCCGTCAGTGTTTCCACTCAATTGGCGATGAGGTCTTCGCTGTAATCGTGTTGGGATAAGTAGAGTCGGGATTTCAACATTCCTTGTATAGTACCCAACCCAATCAGGGAGTAACTGACGAGTTTTTAGAGTCTATGGTCTTGAATTAAATCTTAGTTGTCACAGAACTGGTCATTAATTGTAAGTGAGAGATATAATTACGTGAGATTTTAAAAATTTTATACCGACCATGTGGTTTTGTTGGTGATTAACAGTTTCACACCACTACATCACACATTCTGAGGTAAGGCTTTCCATGACAGCACTTTGGTACAAAATGTTGCTGTTGTCTTACATTTACTAGACTGATGAAGGCTAATTGCTGGTTGGCTGCTGTGGTTAAGTGCAAAATTTGCTCTTAAATGCAATGTTAAGAAATAAATGCTAAAACCTTATAAATTTAAAATTAATAACCTTAATCTTTAACTATTTACCTTTATATGGATATCCATGGCTATTAGTAAGACCTCCTTTAGAACCTAATGCATTCATTTTTAATTTGTATCAGTCGATATTTTGTAGGGCTTAAATGGAAATTGATTAAATATTTTTCAGATGTTTCATTTATGTATGCTTTGTGTAACTGTTTGGTTTCCTAGCACTGCTACAATAGTATCTGCCATCATCCAATCAAATGCATTTTTCAGCATAAAAGGGATTTTCATTATGTAGAGTGAAGGCCAAGGGCAAATGGGTTTGAAATATGTGAAAACAGTTATGACTTGCTTGTTTGATAAATGCAATAGCTCACGACATGCTATCACATTTATTTGAATAGCTAGGTGTGATTCATACAGTTTTTCACTTTATATCTGTAGCATGAAACATTGAAGAATTTTATATCTATTATTAATACATAAATAATAATAGTAATAATAATAATAATAACCCTACGTAGACTGTACAAAATAAACAACTACATTTCTCTTTAGAGCACTGAAAAAAAGTTTTTCTTTCTCCCAAAGATTTAGATATACCACTTATTATTCTATAGGCATGATATTTAAAATCATTTGATTTGTTGTTGTACTCTGTTTTTTTTTTGCACTGCTTAATTTTCTTGTATGTTCATAGGGGAAAAATGGAAGTAGGGGATGCTGTTGTTTATAGAAAACAAGTACTTGTTTAGTTATTTATGGAATATGCCACAGTGATGCCTAGACCAGGGGGTAAAAGTATCAAGCTTTTTTCAGTGATTTAAATTCACCAAAAATCGTGAGAGATAACCGTCGATTTTAAATGCAAAATCACCATATATATTAGCCTGCGGTTTTGACTCTCCAAAATCCAATCTCTGGCGATTTGTGAAGATTTTAAACACTTATGTCTCCCATTTTATAGTCAAACTCTAAGTTTCAACAGAAACTAAAACTCGCCCGTTCGCTGTTTGAGCTATCTGGTCAATGTTAATGTAACAGGAGGCACAATGGAAGTTTAAAGAAAGCATGTTTTTGTTGTAGAGGGGCAAAATGATTATTAATTTTCTTACGTGGGCCAAAATTTGTTATGAATAATTTAGTAGGTCATATTTAATTAATGATTATATGTAAGGTTTTTATTTTATATTTATTATATTACAGTGGCTTAATATTTCATCACCAGTAGGACAATATTTATATTTTTATGACACTTAATATTTCCTTATGGGGACACCATTAAAAGTACATACTTGTGGCACTGCAAATGTCAGCATACACATGAGCACTTGTAGTGCAACAAGTATGTAGCTTAAATGGTGTCCCCATCAGGAAATTAATATCATGAGAAAAAAAAATATTGCCCTACTGGTAAATATAGAGCCAATATAGTAATATATATCATCTCAAGGGCTGTTTAATGTGCATCTAATGCCCCTTACTATACTATAATATACTTGCACCTGAATGCCCCTTATCTGCCTCTTGAAGTGGAAAAGGCTGCAGGTGTTAGATGCACACATCTCAAAATAATGGTACAACCTGGGCATATGGGTAGTGCAACACATTTTGCAAAAAGTACAAAATTACAACTTTCTGAAGCACTTACATCCAACTCTACATTAAATAAATGTAAATAGGTAGATGCATGCAGATGTTGCACAGAAATGCCAGCCACCAATGGCAGTTACAATAGTTATTCTGCTACCTTAAGTGTCAACTGTTCCACACACCTCTTTTTTATTGTAAAAATTTGGTCACACTCATCTTTACCTTTTCTTCCACTTCATTGTAATTAATTTATTAAATACATTTTTTGTGTCATGATCCCTTCAATGTACATTATTATGTAATATGTTGGTGCTTTATAACTAAAAGATAATAATAATAATAATAATAATAATAATAATAATAATCTAGTACATACTGTAAACTGATTAAAAAATATTATATAAATGTGCACACTTAATTTATTAGTAAAATAATTTGTTACCCGTAAGTTAATTTATAAACATTTTGCCCCTCTATAACATAAATCATACTTTATTGAAACTCCCTTTGTGCACCCTGTGATATTAACATTGCCCAGCAGTGTAACAGTGATGTGTTTGGCAATCTTGCCTAAAGAAACAGAGTATTGTTTCTGGTGATTTTGAATTCAAACTTGGGCGAGTTTGCAAAATCACAGCTTCATACATTTGGCTATTTGTATTGCTAGAGTGGCAAGATGTTGGGACTGTGATTTGTATCAATTTTGAGAATGGCGATTTTGAAAGAAACACTTCTCTGTCCTTTTTACATGAAATTGCTGTTTAATAAATCGGTGAGTTTAAACTTGCTCGAGAAAGACGCTGGAAATGCAAAATCGTAGCATGATACATTCACCTTCAGGTCTGGTACACCCTGGTTTGTTGACACAGGTCTCCTATCGGTAAACTTGTTTTACTCTAACTTCTGTTACTTACTGACATATTATGCATGAGCTCATTGTCTGACTTTGACTTCATTTCCTTCTCCAACTTTCACCCAAGCCTGAACTGGTCTGCTCTATCATCATGATTCCGTACTCTTTCTTCCTGATGACTGTTCTTTCTGTAGCTGAGTTTTAGGATATTTGGATTGTCTCTTTAACTCCGGTGACCATGAGTTACTGACTGTGTATGTTGACATAATCTCTTCAACTATGGTAAGCATGAGTCATTGCACACCTGTCTTATTAAATTTGGATGTTCTTCTCTCCTGACCTGATTGGATCTTTGGAGCTTAAACCCCCTCCTGTTCTATGCTTAAAACTCTGTACCTTTGCAAAACAAATACTACTCCAAGCAGGGCTGGACTGGGACTAAAAGTCAGCCCTGGCATTTCAAGCATACAGGCCCGTCTCTGTTGATGAGCAGGACAAAACTGTGTGCTGCTGCGCAGCAGCGGCGCCGCCAGGGGCGTGGCCACATTATGTTGGGGGCGTGGTCAACATGGGGCATTGATGCATACATTATAATAAAACATTACATTTATCAGGCCCTCCCTATCATGCAACACCCCCACCCCAGAAACACATTACAACATCCCCAGCCCACTGTACTTATCTATGCTGCTAATGCTGCTGACATTCATCAGAGTGGAAACTTCCTGTAGAGTTAGCAGGGAAGCTCTTAGTCTCACAAGATTAATAAATCTCATCAACTCATGAGACTTAGAGCTCCTCGGCTTGGTCTGCAGGCTGTGTCCTATCCAGGGACTGGGAGTAGCTATCCTGTCCCTCCTGCTAACCAGAGCTGGATTAGGGCTTGGGGGGCCCTAGGCAATTAAGACAGGGGGCTCCTATGATGTAATATGGTTATTAGACACATTTTTTAACAAATACATAGGTAATACTGTGAGCACTACTGTTAGGTGCACACAGTTCTGCCTTCACAAGCAGTACAATGTGAAGTAGAACATACCTCCCAACTGTCCTTGCAGTCAGAACAAATCTTGACTAAGCGGGACATTCACCCACCAAATTCAGGACAGTTGGCAGACTGTCCTGGTCTCTCTTACCTGTCTTGTCATTGTCACCACTTGTGGCTACTGGTGTCTTTAGATCAGTTGCTGCTTGTCTGGATCCTGGAATGTTGGGGGCCCTATTTGTAAAAAAACAACTGGGTACATGAAATGTAGAAATCTCCAACCAGCACCGGTGTTAAATCAATATAGCACCCACGTTTTAAAATTAGTCCTCACTCCAGCCCCAACATTAAAATAATAGTATTCACATTTAATTAATAAACCTATGTCCCTCCCTCCAAACAACCCCAGCAAGAAATTAAATAGCATTTATGTTTAATAAAAATAACCATTTCCCACAACCATCCCAGACATTAAATAAGTCATAATCACATTTAATAAATAGACCTAATTTTCCCCAAACAGCCCCACATTCACTTAGTAGAACACATTATAGTCATATACTGTCCCCCACACACATTGGCCATTTTTATTTCCCCCCTCCTACAGCCATAACCCCCTGCAGACATTTTCAATCACCTCCCCTTCCCCCCTGCAGACATTTTCACTCACCCCCCCTTCCCTCTGCAGACATTTTCACTCACCCACCCTTCCCCCTGCAGACATTTTCACTCACCCTCCTTCCCCCTGCAGACATTTTCACCCACCTTTCCCCCTGCAGACATTTTCACTCACCCCCCTTCCCCCTGTAGACATTTTCACTCACCCCTCCCCCCCGCATACATTTTCAATCACCCCCCCTTCCCCCTGCAGACATTTTTAATCACCCCCCCTTCCCCCTGCAGATATTTTCAATCACCCCCCTACCCCCTGCAGACATTTTCAATCACTTCTCCCGAGCAGTTATTTTTACTTATTCTCCTCCCTCCCCTGCAGTACTTGTCACTATCCCCCGGACGGAATACAAAGAAAAAGAGCACACCAACTCACCTCAACACTCTGCGCCCTCAACAGACCGAAGGCTTCTAGGCATCATGACGTCACAAGCTACGGAACTGGAAGCGCAGGGAACCGGACCAGCCCATACAGCCATTGGCCCTTCTGGCAAATGCCAGAAGTGCCAGATGGCCAGTCTGGCCCTGACTCCAAGTCTGCATTCTGATATCCTTTGAATTCTCTTTGCGAGTACCGCAGCTTAAACATAGAACTGCATATACTGTATATAACAATTGTCTGCTGGCTAGGAAGTATATTTTTCTATATTACTCTGCCTGCTGACAACACACTTAGGAACTCTGGTCTCATCTCCATTGTGCTTGGCATTCTTCAGGCTTCAGGTAAAGAGCAATATTGGATACTCTCCATTACCAAGGTTACATCGCGTGTGTACTGTGTCTGTTTCCACTATCTAAACTTTTATTTGTCAGATGCTGTCCCCGCAGTACTGCTGCTGCCAGGGTCGTACGCCCAACTCCTTCCAGCCGCAAGCATTCTGTTGTCTAGCATCAGAATGCAGTGCTCCCAGCCGTATGCATACATACACTAGGCGTCCCCATTGCCGAGCAGCGCAGATGCTTCCTGTCTGAATCGGCAAACTGTTCGATTTGCATCTGCCTATCCGGAGCAGGCTTTCTCACGTATCAACCAAGTACGCCCTACCTTTATTGAAACCTGTCTCTGACACCTCTAGGGTGCCAGAGTACTAGGCTCACACCTCGGGGTAAATGTATTAACCTCCGGTTTCTTCAACTCCCGCAAGTTCTGCGTCTTCGACGTTTAAATTTAAAGCGGCGCTGCCTTGTAAAGGGAAATTTCCCTTTACAAGGCAGCGCCGCTTTAAATTTAAGTACCGAAGACGCCGAACTCGCGGGAGTTGAAGAAACCGGAGGTTAATACATTTACCCCCTGATCTCCAGCATTGTTCCAGTCTTCTGTTCCTAGTATCCCGCCTACTCGGCTTGTTACTGACTTCTATCCTGATTTGGCATTGACTCAGCTCTCCTGGTACTACTCGGCTTCCCTAACTACTCTTTGGCTTCTGACTCTGTACTGCATCGTCTTCCTGGTTTTGACCTCAGCCTGTCTGACTATCTCGCTGGTGACTGTCTTGGAGAACCGCGACCTGCGCACCCTTTGCAGCCAAGTCCATACCTCCTTGCGAGGGTCCCTGATGAATTTCAAGGTTGCGTTAAACTTCCCCGCCTCCTTGCTCAATTGCGTCAACACCAGCAGATAGCCTCCATTACACATCCGTTTTGACATTATCATTCTGGGTATAGTACAACAGACTGCCAGTGCTTTTGAGATCTAATTCATTGCATCTGTCAATACTGCCATTACGTCAGCCTTTGTTCTGTGCTTATTTACCAGTTGCAAGCTGTGGTTTATGTTCTGATCATCTACTATTACAGGTGACATATCACAGGAGTATCATACGTTTCATATAGACTATGTTTGAAGGACCTACGTGAAAATGTATGGAGCATATCCTTGCTTGATATTTATCCCACAGTAATGGTTGAGGTACAGAATTCTAGTGCTAATCAAGATTGACGCTGGCAAGCCAAAGGTGCAGAGTCTAACGGCCTCTCCGGTGTTCACCAAGAACCGCTGCAAGGCAGGATGGTCTTTGCTGCAGAGAGCTCACAGGTCCTCTGGTCCTCTGGTCTGCCTCAAGATGTAGCTCTGCGGATAGAGATAGAGAATGATATGCAGGTAAGTAAAGAGTGTAGTCAGGCAGGCTGGATCCAGATGCACTAGCAGGCGGCAAGTACAGATTAGTAGGCGGAATCAGTGTCAGGTCGGGTTCACTTGCTGACAGCGAGATACAGAATCAGTCAGCGGAATCTGAGTCTGAACGAGCCAGGTCTGTACATGGAAAGGCAGATAAGCACAAACTCAGTGAGTAATCAGGCAAGCCAGCAATCATTACACAGGGACAGAAGAGCAGGGAAAAGCCAGGCAAGCATGATATGGTGCAAAAGATCAGGCAAGAATATAGGGAGGAACAAGGCACAGGACACAGGAGTCAGGATACAAGTTGTTTTGACACTAAACGAGTGTCAGAGTAGAAATAATATACTTGCAGATTCAAATCCCCTGCCCTGACATGCAGTCACGTAACCCGGAAGCACTATCTAGGAAACAGAGGGGGAAACATTGCTGAAGCGAGGAAAGAGGAAGGTAAGTTCTTAACACCCACCCATGTAACCTAGATCTAAGATTTCACTGAAGCTCTAAACATTGAGCATGTGAAAGGATAGGTCACTGGTATATAGGGACTGATAGAAGAGAAATGTAAAATTAACTTTTCACAAATTGAGGTGCTTAAACTGGAAAATAATAATATGGGGCCTGATTCATTAAGGATCTTAAATGGAGAGGATCCTTATTTCAGTTTCCTGGACAAAACCATGTTACATTGCAAGGGGTGCAAATGAGTGTTCTGTTTTGCACATAAGTTAAATACTGACTATTTTTTCATGTAACACACAAATACTTGATAGCTTATTTGTACACTGAAATTTAAAGTTGATATTTGTGTGCTACATGAAAAAACAGTCAGTATTTAAATTATGTGCAAAACAGAACACTCATTTGCACCCCTTGCAATGTAACATGGTTTTGTCCAAGAGACTGAAATAAGGATCCTCTTCATTTTAGATCCTTAATAAATCAGGCCCATAGTTCGGAACGTGGTTTGATTTTGAATTTATGCAAATTGCAAACACATTCTACATGGCCCACCCCTTATGCTTGCAGACAATTCTCTGTATGGCTCATCAGAACATTAATCTGCTCATGTAGCATAAAGCAGCATCTGAGTTGGAGATGTCGCTCACAGGATCATTTTTGCTGATATAAAGTATGAAAACTGTTTTGAATACAAAATAATTAATTTTTTAACATATTGCTATCTTTTGGAGAAAAAAAAACATCCTGTGCACCAAATGTATCTTGGTATTTGTGCATAGCATGTTATCATATCAAGAATTACATAAGTTTTCAGTCAGCAACATTGTTTACTAAGTATGTAATTTGATGTTATATATCATAAATATATCATGACATTTTAAACATGTTGAAGATAAGTGTATAGAACATTTTATAACTGCTCATTTTACCAAGTTTAGGATTGATCTTTCAAATCATAAACATTTAATTTAAAAATGTACTTGTATTTTTATAGCTTTTGAAAGGGCTATCATTTATCTGCAACAATATGTTCGATGCTGTAGATCTCCCTTTAATTGTAGGCATATATTGGAAGATGATGAAGCAAATGGAATTCTAAATGAATTTCGCCATTTAATATATCAATCAACTAAACTCTATGGGCCTGATTCATCAAAGCACATATCTGCTGATTTTGAGCGCATTGTATGCAAAATCACATTAAGGTAGGTTCACAGATCTGGGACCTATGGCTGTTAACGTAGCAACAACCGTTCCATTTTCAATCTGAAATGAAACCTACGACAGCCTACAATTTCAGGGAGGGAATGGGTGGGGAAAGGGCGGATGCATGTAAGCAATGTACAGAAAAGGTGTCTCCCTGCACATACATATGATTTCAGCTTTGACGCACGCAGGAATACACAGTTTTTTCAGACGGAAACATGCGCCTGCTAGTGGACTAGTCCAAGTCACTACTGACTACCATGATCAAACTCAGCTTCACACCCACATCAATAAATGCAAGTTTGAGCTATTCTCCTGAATACACTCATTTTATTATACACCACTAAATAATAGTTGTAGATTATTGAGATAACCTTAGCTTTCTTAGGATGTATTTTTTTTGCACTACATACTAATGCAGATGTCAATTGTTGTGAAATGTGTGTTCATTCATTTATACCATACTAATGTGTCACATTAGAAAAGCTTACCTGGTTTAAAAAGTCATGTGCCTGTATACAATGGTATTTTGTGTTTAGTTATTTTTGTGTAAGTTCTGTCAGTCTTGTCTATGTATTACTATATGTGTCTATGTAGTATCATACATTTTTTTTTTTTTGCATGATTGTCATAAAATTGCTTTTTTTTTATATATATTTTATGTATTCTTTTTCATTTTGATTTTTTGTCCTCTTCGTCTATCTTGCTCACATATAGCCAGTCATAGACATGGCGCAATTGCCTGAAGAGAAGGGCAACAGTACTCAAATCCTCCAAATCCAGCAACAGGTCCACCATCGACGGCCCAGGAAATGTGTCTTTAAGCCATGTGTCAGTCCCTTTGAGATTTCAGATGCTGAGGTCGTCCCTCAACCTGTGCAATCAAATAAGTTGTATTATATTTTACTCTATGTGAGTGTATTACCTTTTGTGTGTGAAATTAATCTTCTTTGTACTAAATACTGCACTATATGGACCTTTACAATTCTTTTTGTGAGGTACAAAATCAGTATGTGGATATAAGGAATGGTGGCTTGGAAACCCCTTTCTACAAATCCTGCGTTTGCCCCTGGGGGTGGCCTGTGACTTTCACCTTTGTCTCTTACTGTCATTTGATAAGGCATTGATGCAGATTCAGTAATGAATAGTTTTTATTCTAGTGGTTGATGGTGTGTTTTCATTGCTCCTTGCAGAGCATGTTCATCTAGTTAGTAGGAGATGTGAGGAAAGTTTACCGGAGAAGCTACCAGTTATTAAAAGCATGTGCAGGACACAAAATATATCATTGGCTGGATCATATGTACAGCTGTGATCATCCTGCATTTGGGATCAATGACTGATCTACCTAATTTGGATCTACTAAGTACAACTTCTCAGAATCAACCTTGTGGCTGCTACAACATAAACGGGAAATAGAGTCTAACTAAACTTTGAACTAGAGGTTAAAAGCTATTGTGTGGACTCAGAAAGCAGTGGACATTCTACAGACTACTGGATTATACACAGATAAGCTTTTACTTGTTTCACATCTGGTACACATTTACACACTGGAGTGGGAATGGTGTGCACCTTATACTTAAGAAGATAACACACTATCTCTGGCTTGCGTTCTGTTTTTTTGGTGTATATATCACAAAATCTACCTTTGATGATCCTGAATATTCGGGAATGAGGTTCTGATGTGCTTGAATAACCTGACAGCTTGGTACACATATATATTTCACGTAGGGATTTTGAAATATATTCCTAAACACTACACTATTGTGCGCCCTATCCCTCTGTTTGCATTTATATATATATATATATATATATATATATATATATATATATATATTGTAGTATAATCAGTAGAGATGGGCGGGCTCGCTTCCCCCGAGAACCGAACCCACCCGAACTTTGGCTATCCGTGTACCGCCCGCTCGGAATCCAAATCGAGGCCGAACGTCATTGTGACGTCGTCGGATCTCGGGGCTCGGATCTCGCGATACTTGAAGAATAAATACACGCCTCCACAGCAATCCATTGCCATTTGACAGAGGGAGAGAGCAGGGTGTAGTCACAGGCTGATTAGAGCAGGGACAGACAGTACAATATTCTGATACCAATTGTGCTAACAACAATCGATAGAGAAGAGAGGAGGATAGAAGGAGTCTTTTTTTCAATATTTGGCACTCAAAGTGCTTTTTGGGTGTCACCCCTTATTTTGCCTAAATATTTCTGGCTGTCAAAATTACAATCTGTCAGCAGATTTACCAAATAATTTTTAGCACTCCCCAGTGATTTTGGGGTGTCCCCCATAATTGTGCATAAATATTTCTGGCTGTCCAAAGTATTATCTATCAGCAAATTTACCAAATAATTTTTAGCACTTCCAAGTGCGTTTGGGGTGTCCCCCATAATTGTGCATAAATATTTCTGGCTGTCCAAAGTATTATCTGTCAGCAAATTTACCAAATAATTTTTAGCACTCCTAAGTGCTTTTGGGGTGTCCCCCATAATTGTGCATAAATAATTCTGGCTGTCAAAAGTCATATTTGTCAGCAGCATCTACCAAATAATTTTTAGCACTCCCAAGTGCTTTTGGGGTGTCCCCCATAATTGTGCATAAATATTTCTGGCTGTCCAAAGTATTATCTGTCAGCAAATTTACCAAATAATTTTTAGCACTCCCAAGTGCTTTTGGGGGGAAGGCCCATAAATGTGCATAAATATTTCTGGCTGTCAAAAGTCATATTTGTCAGCAGTATCTAAAACAATTTGTAGCACTACAAGTGCTTTGGGCTCAGAATAGATTCAAAGCGGTCCACATATGAGCAGAATGAGCAACCAGGTTCTGTCACCAGTGATGATGGTAGTGTTCCCAGTACGTCATCTGGGCAAGGCGATGTCAATCTACACAGTGTTTCGAAATCAGTCCAAAAAACACACACCAAAATTTACTGTGTTAAAGCGAAAAAGAAGTGTAACTGAGGAAAAGTTAAGTGCCGATAAAAAAAAAATTGCAAACATTCCATTCTACACACGCAGTGGCAAAGAGAGAATGAGGCCTTCACCTTTCTCTATTAGTGGCAGATCCAAAAAAGTTACCGAGCCTACAATTGGTACACAACTACTGTTACGCGTCAAAGCTGAGCTGCAAGATAACAGTAAGGCATTAGAGGATAATGTTTGCTCTGATTCACAAATGACACCAATCCCTGTGGAGACTCTATCCAACAGTGGGATGTCTAATCGTGAGCATTCTGTTAGTGTACCCATAAAGAAGGGCCCTTTCAGCAGTTCTGCTGATGTGTGCCTTAACAGCCCGAGTGTAGCCGGTGATACACAAATTGAGGATGCCACTTTGGAATTAGAAGAGGATAAGGGGGAGATTCGTGTAGGCGACGAGGGCACTAATGAGGATGTTGATGAGGATGAGGTTGTTTGTGTAAGTCCTGCACCAGTGGCAGCAGTTCTGGCACGTGACAAGAAAAAGGCCATTGTCATGCCTGGGCATAAAACAAAAAAATCCACTTCTTATGTGTGGAATTATTTCTACCCAAATCCAGACAACAATTGTATAGCCATTTGTAGTGTATCTCAAGCCACAGTCAGTCGAGGGAGGGACCTTAACCATCTTGGAACCTCGTCTATGTTACGCCATTTAACGAGAGTTCATGGCAAAGTGTTGGGAAAAGCTGAAAGTTCTTCCAAAAAAATTACAAGCACTCCATCATCAGCTAGGACCCTCCAGTCACCGACATCCCGACGGCTACAAAATACACCCACCACACCATCCTCATCAATATCCTTAGTAGCGCACGGAGTTAGCCCGGCATCACACTTATTAAGGCTGGATGACTCCTGCACTATTATTGATTCCTCTGAAGAAAGCGTTAGTCCCACTGCTGCTGCTGTTGCTGCTGCTGGGGGTGAATCGCCAGGCCAGAGGAAGGCCAAGAAAAAGAGCAGTCCTACATTTCAACAATTAACTGTGAAACAATCATTTGCTAGGTGAAGCAAATATGACAGCAGTCACCCAGTCTCCAAGCGAATCACAGATGCCATGGCTGCCATGTTAGTGTTAGATCTGCGTCCAATCTCCACAATAAATGCAGCTGGTTTTTCACAGTTAATTGAGGTTTTGTGTCCGCGTTACAGAATTCCATCGCGACACCATTTCTCCGGTAAAGCAATTCCACAGCTATACCAAAAAGTGTGTAAAAATCTAGAGATTGCGCTGAAAAATGCCTTTCTGCCCACTGTCTACCTAACCACAAATATGTGGACAAGTGGACGTGGCCAAACCAAAGACTATATGACTGTGACAGCCCACTGGGTTGGTCATTCACCTTCACCAGCAGGAACAGCAGCTGCATTTACACCACTACGTAACATTTGTCACAGGCAGGCCACTCTTTGTATCACCAGCTTCACTAACAGGCATACAGCTGACAATTTGTTACGCAAACTAAGAGTTGTTGATTGATACAAGGCTTATACCACTTGGACTCTCCCCAGGATATGTAATTTCTGATAACGCCAACAATATATTGCGAGCATTACAGCTGGGTGAATTTCATCACATTCCCTGTTTTGCTCACACCATCAACTTGGTGGTGCAGAGCTTCCTACGAAATAACCGTGAGGTGCAGGAGATGCTTTTGGTGGCCCGTAAAATTGCAGGCCATTTCAGGCATTCAGACACAGCATGTAGGAGATTACAGCAGCTCCAAGAGCAGTTTAACTTGCCCTGCCAGCAACTTAAGCAAGAGGTGGTAACTAGGTGGAATTCCACCCTGTACATGCTTCAGAGGATGGAGGAACAGCGCAAAGCCACCCAAGCATATTGCACAAGCCATGACATTGGGAAAGGAGGGGGGATGTATTTCACTCTTGCACAGTGGGGAATCCTTTCAGTTCTGTGCAAGGTGCTGAAACCATTTGAAGTTGTGACGTGTGAGGTGAGTGCAGACTCTGCTAGTTTGAACCAAGTCATTCCTTTAATTAGACTATTGGAAAAGCAGCTTGAGAAACTGAAGGAGGAGCTGAAAGTCGATCAAGTACTTCATTCGCTTCACAATGATCCTCGAGTTATTAAGATCTTGAACTCGGATCAGTACGTTTTGGCCACTGTGCTTGATCCAAGGTTTAAGATCTACATTGAGTCTTTACTTGTAAATGAGCGAGATGTGAACTTTTGCAAGGAGCTATTGCTCAGCAAGTTGGCCGCCAAACTGGGCCTTCAATTTCTGAAGCTGCTGCTGGTCGTAAAAAAATTTATTCCCCAAAAAGAAGCAGGGAAGACGCAGGGGGCAGACCAGAACAATTTAACATCTGGGCTGGTTTGAAAGATTTTTCAAAAAAATGTGTCAACTTGCCCATAACTCCATCCAATACGAGTATAAACATGCAAAGGATGGTGGAGGATTTATTTCAAGAGGTAATAGATATGGAAATGTCAGACAGTCCCTTTCCTTACTGGGAGGAAAAGCAGGTCATTTTGAAACCCATGTACAAACTTGCTTTGCAATACCTAAGCTGCCCACCCTCCAATGTGTACTCTGAACGGGTATTCAGCAGAGCTGGGAACCTAGTCAGTGATCTCCGCCGCAGGTTACTGTCAAAAAATGTGGAGAAAATGATGTTTATAAAAATAAACTACACCTTCACCATCAAAGACATCCAAGCACTGACTGTTCTCTAATGGCGGATTTAAGCGGCGATGAATTGATAGTCTGTGATGATGTACACACTGATGAGGGTGAGGATGCAGATGATGATGATGATAACATCTTTTTAAATCTTTCTATTTAAGTGTAGGGTGCAATCTACCCCCAAAGAGGAAAGGGACTTGGGGCATTTCCATATCACGTACCGTCTTGAAAGGCTGCTGTTTGGGCAATTTATCCTTAAGGTAGGGTGTCATACACACAGTGACCCCAAAATGGCTTTCTCCATTTCAATTAATATTGTACAGTCTATAACAGCTGAATTTTTTGGTATTTTCGACAAGTGGAGGGGGGCCTGTAGAGACAGAAACAAAACAGCCTTTGTCTATTTCTTTACATATTTAACTATAAGTGTAGGGTGTAATATACATCCAAAGACGATGGCTGCATTGCCAATATGCATAGATGGAGAGGAAGACAATCTGTTTTGTGTGTAGAATTAATGAAGGACTACCGACCAGGAATTAAACTGTTTTTTTGATAATTTATTAGCTTTACAATTACATTACTTATCCAAGAAACAGGTGGAGCACTAAATTTGGTTATTTTAGTCCCAAAAACATTGATTTTGCAACAAAATAGCAAAACAAAACCAAACAAAACCAAAACCAAAACCAAAACACGCAATGGCGGTTTTGCAAAACCAAAACCAAAACACGACGGTAATCCAGATCCAAAACCGAATACAAAACCAAAACACGGGGGCCAGTGACCATCTCTAATAATCAGGGGAACAGGTATCATCTCCTCGGTGAACAGCAGCAGTAAGACAGACGAGTCCAGAAGTTTCTGAATAACAGCCACAGCTGGTCAGCCAGTTTATTCACCAGCTTGAAAATAGGAACAAAACACAAATAAAATCCTAGCCGTCTGGCTTCTAGCTAATACATTTATGGAGGCCCTCTCTCATGTGTAGGACCTTATGTCCCACACATACACCAAACCACATGTAACTGTTGCTTCCTGCAGCAGAGTGTCTCAGGAGGCAGCTTACCTCTTCCAGGTCTGAGACACTGGCTGCATATCCCAGCTGCCTTATTACAAGCATCTCACAGGTGCATCCCTTGATCAGTCTGTTTAACCCACAAATGACAGGAACCTGGGACTTATGTACCTGCCATTTATCACTAGCCCAGAGTTTCTGTCACAATATATATATATATATATATATATATATATATATATATGAGATAAGAGATGAGCGGTTCGAATTCAGACACTTCTGATAGATAGATCGATAGATAGATAGATAGATAGATAGATAGATAGATAGATAGATAGATATTTTATTATTTTTATTATTAATTTTTATTTATAGGGCGCCACAAAGTATCCGTAATCGATGTGCTATGCAAGTGGCAATTGAGCATATCATTGCCTAAAGGAATCGTACTCTGTCAGAAGTAAAAATTGAAATATAACAAAATAGACATAAAAGCTCTTTCTACATGGAAAATTACATATTCTCTATGGGGTAATTTTATGCACACAACAGGCATGAGATACTTGCAAATCGATATCACTGTGTTTGAAATTTTTATACAGAATTCGTGGTAGGAGCATTGAGTATAAAACATATCTTCTAAGTGGTCATTGCATTATGAACTGCAAACATACTTACTATATTGCTTATCACACACTGTATTTCTATGCGATTTGCATTTGAACTCACATTAAATGTTTTGGATATTTTATATGCAGAAAATAGTTAATCAGATGCTGTTAATTACACTTTTAAGATGCAATCTGTTTTCTATGTACATAACATCTGCCACATTTAGGCAACAGGTTGACATTTCATCTTGAATGAGGTAACACAAAATACCACTAAGTGAGCATGTTAGCTTGCTATGGATTTTCATAACTTTGTATAACTAAGTTATGACAAAGAGGAAGGATCAAAAGCATAAATAAAGTATCCAGGCTAGACAATAAGCATGATACATTTTAATAGTGAAATATAACATGATTACAGAATTGTGTGCATAACATAATTGATAGATTTTATTTTTAGCTTCATAATTTTGGCTTCATGCCCTGAAGAGTCTAAGATGAATAAAACAGTGTTGAAAGTAAAATAAAAAATTAATATGGAAATGTATAGGTCACATAAATAAATTGCTTGTACATTGTTTCTGTAAAAGTTGTATGAAGGTTACACAACCCAATTGCAACAATTTCTATATATCATAAACCATTGCAATGGATCATTTTGTTATATAGTTTAATTATATCTAGTCACATGATTGAGCATGATTTTTTTTACAGTACATCTTGTGGAATGTATTAGATATGTAATATTTAAAATTATTATATATAATAAGTTATCAGCATGTTATATATAATTATGAGGCATCCTATAGGATCTCCATTTTCTAATCTGCTTTTTAATCATCAAATGTTACTGCAGTCTAAAAAAACAATTATATCTAGTTTATAGGTTTATAGCATCAAGCAAGCATCAGTTGGTAGTTAAATCAGAGGTTATCCATAATGTTTTATAGAGCATTTTCTCAGTACTGTGATCATTAACACTTTACCTTGCTACCTTGCTACTCGGTGTGATTGAATGTATTGCATAGGTTATATTTTGCATAGCACTGCATAAGAGAAAAAGTCAAACTTGATTTATGCTGTAGTGTCTCATGTGAGCATGTTAGCTGTACTGGTTAATAAATGGCAGTTAAAAACCTTAGTATGAGCTAAGGTTTTTTAATGTTTAAAATTTTTACATTTAGGGACTGATATAAAGTAAAACACACAGAAAAATAAAGTATTTTCTGTCTATGGTATATTTCTGTGCAGGGTGATACACATCTCAAAATGCCTCCAGCTCTGCATTGGCAGCATATATACATGGCTTATGTGGACATTTCTGCAGGTATGCATGAATTGCATTTGTGTGAATATGCTTTGACTGTAATCACACGCCCTTTCCCTCCCAGTTGTAAATTAGGCATAAGTGCCAGTTCCACACAAGTTTGAATTGGCGAAGTGCAAACTTATGCCACGCAAGGTGATGTAAGTTCTACTGCACATCAGGTGAACAGCAACCATCACTTTACTTATTTTTCTGGACACAGTAAGATTTAAATATTTAAGTTATGCCAGAAAAAAATAAAAATAAAAGTAATAAATGATTGCTATGTAATATTTTAAATTTCACTGAAATATAGTTGATAATCATTAGGGATGAGCGGGCTCGGATTCTCGCAATCCGAACACCCCCGAACAGTGCAAATCCGAGCCCGATCGCAAAACTGAAAACGAGGCTTAATGTCATAATCGCGAGATACGGATTCTTTATATTCCCCGCTTGCCGCCGCCATCTTCACTCGGGCATTGATCAGGGAAGATGGAGGGTGTGTTAGATGTCCTCTGTCCCGCTCTTTCTCGTGGTGCTGTCCTGTGCTGTGTCCTGCTCAGTCCAGTGGTGCTGTGTCCTGTGCTCTGTCCTGCTGAGTTCAGTGGTGCTGTGTCCTGTGCTCTGTCCTGCTAAGTCCAGTGGTACTGCAATATAACTACGTTCACTTTTCCTGCAGTATATAAGTCCATTGGTACTGCTGTATAACTCCAGTCCAGTGGTACTGTCCTGTGCCGCATATAATTTTTAAAGCCTTTGCCGGGTGTGTGTGGTTTAGGGGTGTGCTCTCTTGTGCTGCATATAATGGAGTACAAAAATTTGGAGGATAAAGTAGGGAAAGATTAAGAACCACTTCCTCCTAATGCTGAAGCTGCTGCCACTAGTCATGACATAGACGATGAAATGCCATCAACGTCGTCTGCCAAGGTCGATGCCCAATGTCATGTTAGAGGGCATGTAAAATCCAAAAAGCCAAAGTTCACTAAAATGATCAAAAATAAGAAATTAAAATCATCTGAGGAGAAACGTAAACTTGCCAATATGCCATTTACGACACAGAGTGGCAAGGAACGGCTTAGGCCCTGGCCCGTGTTCATGACTAGTGGTTTAGCTTCACACAGCGATCTAAGCCCTCCTCCTCCCCCCCCTCTAAAAAATTTAAGAGAGTCAAGCTGTCATCAACAACACAGCAAACAACTCTGCCTTCTAAAGAGTTGTCATCACAAATCCCCAAGGCGAGTCCAAGGGTGTTGGTGGTTGCGAAGCCTGACCTTCCCATCACTGTACGGAAAGAGGTGGCTCCTTCCACCATTTGCAGCACGCCCTCTGCATATGCTGGAAGGATCACCCACAGTGCAGTTACAGATTTGGATAATGAACGTGTCAATGTTGTACACTGGGAGGAGGATATTGATGTAGCTGGCGCTAAGGAGGAACTTGACGAGGAGGATGCTGATGTGGTTATCTTAAATGAGGCACCAGGGGGGGAAACAGTTGTTGTCCATGGGATGAAAAAGCCCATCGTCTTGCCTGGGCAGAAGACCAAAAAATCCACCTCTTTGGTCTGGAATTATTTCTATCCCAATCCGCACAACAATTGTGTTGTCATGTGTAGTTTATGTAAAGCTGCAATAAGCAGGGGTAGGGACATCCTCCCTTCTACGTCACCTGAAGACCCTTCATAATTCAGTGTTTAGTTCAGGAACTGTGGCTAGGACCGTCAGCAGTCCAGGGACACCTAAATCCCTTGGTCCTGTTGTATCCACACCAGCAACACCCTCCTCGTCAATTTCCTCCACGATCTCAATCAGAGATAGTCCTGGAGGCCATGTCACTGGCATGACTGAGTCCTCTTCAACCCGGGATTCTTCCGGAGGATCCTGCAGCGGTACGCCTACTACTACTGCCGCTGCTGCTGTTGCTGCTGGAAGTCGGTCATCTTCCCAGAGGGGAAGTCATAAGACCGCTACATCTTTCACTAAACAATTGACCGTACAACAGTCGTTTGCCATGAGCACGAAGTACGACAGCAGTCATCTTATAGCAAAGCGGATAACTGCATCCTTGACAGCTATGTTGGTGTTAGACGTGTGTCCGGTGTCCGCCATCAGTGGAGTGGGATTTAGACGGTTGATGGAGGTATTGTGTCCCCGGTACCAAATCCCGTCTAGATTCCACTTCACTAGGCAGGCGATACCCAGGATGTACAGAAAAGTACGAAAAAGTGTCCTCAGTGCTCTGAAAAATGCGGTAGTACCCACTGTCCACTTAACCACGAACATGTGGACAAGTAGTTCAGGGCAAACTAAGGACTATATGACTGTGACAGCCCACTGGGTAGATGCATTGAATTCCACAGCAACAGCAGCAGCTGCATCAGTAGCAGCATCTCCGAAATGCCTGCTCGTTCCAAGGCAGGCAACATTGTGTATCACCGGTTTCAGTAAGAGGCACAACGCTGACAACCTCTTAGAGAAACTGAGGGAAATAATTTTGCAGTGGCTTACCCCACTTACACTCTCCTGGGGATTTGTGGTGTCGGACAACGCCAGTAACATTGTGCGGGCATTAAATATGGGCAATTTCCAGCACGTGCCATGTTTTGCCCACACAATAAATTTGGTGGTGCAGCATTACCTGAAAAGTGACAGGGGTGTGCAGGATATGCTTGCGGTGGCCCGCAAAATTGCTGGCCACTTTCGGCATCCTGCCTCTGCCTACCGAAGACTCGAGCAACATCAGAAAAGCCTGAACCTGCCCTGCCATCACCTCAAACAAGAGGTTGTGATGCGCTGGAACTCCACCCTCTATATGCTGCAGAGGATGGAGGAGCAGCAAAAGGCCATTCAAGCCTACACAGCCACCTACAACATAGGCAAAGGAGTGGGGTTGCGCCTGAGTCAAGCGCAGTGGAGACTGATTTCCGTGTTGTGCAAGGTTCTCCAGCCGTTTGAACTTGCCACACGAGAAGTCAGTTCCGACACTGCCAGCTTGAGTCAGGTGATTCCCCTGATCAGGCTGTTGCAGAAAGAGAGGGAGGAGCTGGTAAACCATTGCGATTCCACAAAGCATGTAGCTCTTGTGGATTAAGCCCTTCGTACGCTTTGCCAGGATCCGAGGGTGGTCACTCTTTTAAAGTCAGAGGAATACATTCTGGCCACCATGCTCGATACTCGGTTTAAAGCGTATGTTGTGTCTCTGTATCCGGCGGACACAAGTCTACAGCGGTGCAAAGACCTGCTGGTCAGGAGACTGTCATCTGAAGAGGACCGTGACATGGCAACAGCTCCTCCTTCATTTTCTTCCACACCTGTGGTTGTGAGGAAACAGCTGAGATTTCATAAACGACCCGCTGGCGGGGATGCAGAGAACATCTGGTCAGGACTGAAGGACCTGCCAACCATTGCTGACATGTCTACTGTCGCTACATTGGATGCTGTCACCATTAAAAAAATGGTGGAGGATTACTTTGCTGACACCATCCAAGTGGACATGTCAGACAGTCCTTACTTTTACTGGCAGGAAAAAAAGGCAGTTTGGAAGCCCTTGTTCAAACTGGCTCTATTTTACCTGAGTTGTCCCCCCTCCAGTGTGTACTCCGAAAGAGTTTTTAGTGCAGTGGGGAACCTGGTCAGTTAGCGGCGAAGGAGGTTGCTTCCGCAAAATGTTGAGAAGATGATGTTCATAAAAATGAATTACCAATTCTTCAATCAAGACCAGCAATGGCCTCCAGAGACTACAGAGGGACCGGTGATTGTGGAGTCCAGCGGGGACAAATTGATAATGTGTGAGGATGAGGAAGTAAACACTGAAGGGGGCGAGGAATCAGAGGATAAGGATGAGGACGACATCTTGCCTCAGTAGAGCCAGTTTACATTGTGCAGGGAGAGATGAATAGCTTTTTTTGTGTGGGGGCCCAAACAAACCAATCATTTCAGCCACAGTAGTTTGGTAGGCCCTGTCGCTGAAATGATTGGTTTGTTAAAGTGTGCATGTCCTTTATCCGCAACATAAGGGTGGGTGGGAGGGCCCAAGGACAATTCCATCTTGCACCTCTTTTTTTTCTTTGCCAGCTCGTTTTGTGGGGGTCCAAACGAACCAATCATTTCAGCCACAGTTTTGTAGGCCCTGTCGCTGAAATGATTTGTTTGTTAAAGTGCTCATGTCCTATTTCACCAACTTTTTTTGGCATATTTCACCTCTTTTTTTGGCATTATGTGCACTTTGGGGCCTAGTTTTTCAAACTGCCATCCTGTCCGCCACTGCAGTGCCACTCCTAGATGGGCCATATGTTTGTGCCGCCCACTTGTGTCGCTTAGCTTAGTCATCTAGCTACCTCGGTGCAACCTTTTGGCCTAAAACAATATTGTGAGGTGTAAGGTGTTCAGAATAGACTGGAAATGAGTGAAAAAGAATGTTATTGAGGTTAATAATAGCGTAGGAGTGAAAACAAACAAAAAAACAGGATTTTAGTAGTTTTTATGCTTTTTAAAAAAAAAAATCAGAACCCAAACCCAAAACCTTGAGGGGGGTGTTTTGGCAAAACCCATTAGAACCCAAAACCTTAAGGTAATCAGAACCCAAAACCCAAAACCCCAAAAGTGGCCGGTGCACATCCCTATTAATCATAGCTAGAAAAGATTTCTCTAAGCATCCTCAAATTCATCAGGCAGTTTCGAATTGGTGTTGTGTTGCAGTATGGAAGAGTTGTGATTAGAGATGTGGCAGAACCCCATTGCCTGCTGACAATATCACACTATTTTAAATATCTTGGTTTCTTACATGTTCACATTGGATGTTTAAGCCAAATACAAAAGGAATTGGAGCATACACAAATATAAGTATATATGTATTCCCAGATGTGCACAGGGATTTGTGATTTTCTATGGGAGTTATCTGGAGAGCTTGAATCACTTCTATTCTGTTTGGCTAAAATCAGTGACAGAGCAGTGGCACATATACATGGCAGCTCATCATCATCAGCCACTATGAGTGCCACTAATTCCACACCGCTGTACAGAAAACACACTCATATCAGTCCCTGCAGCATTGGAGCTGAGGGTCTAACTTCCCTGACATACACAGACAATAAGAGAGAGAGACTGGGGTCAATTTGATAGCAGCCAATTAACCTACCAGTACGTTTTTGGAGTGTGGGAGTAAACCGGAGCACCTGGAGAAAACCCACACAAACACGGGGAGAACATACGAACTCTACACAGCTATGGTCATGGTCGGCAATCAAACTCATGACCTCAGAGGCAGAAGTGCTAACCCCTAAACCACCATACTACCCTTTTAGCTGTATATTTAATAAAATATACACTCCATAGTGGCACAACAGTGCCAACATTGACACTGGTATGTTTATTAGTGAAAGCAGTGATACAAACAGTAACTTGCCTGTGAATGACCTGGCATTGTGTGCGAGCACCACTATGCGGAAAGGATGAGGAGGAGGATGCTGAAACTGCACCTCATTTGAGGCACACATAAATGAGGCTCCGGAAGTGTAACAGACGGCTCTTTCATTTTCATTATGGGCTGCGGCCAGTACACTCCACAATTTATAGCAGCTATATCCCGTCCTACCTAGACAGAAGACTTTGTCAACCCCCCTGCCCAAGCACCCCCTCTACTGTTAAGGAACCCCTATTCCTTCAACAGGCATAAGGAAACCATTATCTTGGTGTAAGAAAACTTACCTTCTCCTTGCTCCTCTATTCCGTTCGGTTGGCCGTGCAGCACTTCCGGGTGCGCGGGGAGGCTCCAGTCACATGATGCACCGGCGGGGATTTTGAAATCCTTCCTACTACTGTATAAAAGGAATGCACTGACACTAACCTGTGTCAGAGTAGCAGGTTACTATATCACCTGACTCCTGTGTTGTCTGCTTATTTCTGTAGTACTTCTGCCTGCTGATTGCCTTCTGCGTAACCCTCTGTGTACCAGACCCGGCATCTTTCCAGATTCTTCCTCGGACCATCCCTGTGTAAATTCAGACATTTTAACTGTGTACCAGACCCGGCATGCCTTTTGACTATTCCCTTTGGATCATTCCTCTGCAAGACTGACATCTGAACTGTGTACCAGATCCACCTTGATTCTGACTATTCCCTTTGGATCATCTTGCTGCTAGATTGACTTATGAACTGTGTACCAGATCTACTCCATGATCTCCTTCAGGCACTGCCTTTTGCTATATAGTTCACCAATGCTGGTTCTCCTATCTGTCTCTCAAGTCTAGAGGCCGAACCAAGGGCCGCGACCTGCAGTCTCCCAGCAGTCTCCCAGCAGCTGAACCCATCCCGCCTTGAGGCGGTTCTTGGAGAAGACCAGGAGGCTGTTAGACTCTGCGCCTTGCTGGCCAGAGCCAATCTAGACTGAGGGAATACCTGTGAGCATAAAAGTTTGCTCTGAACCAACAAAAACATATGGACGAAGCTGGCAATCCTACGCCACCAGACTTCTTGGGGCAAATAGAGGAACAAGAGAAAAGCCAGGTACAAATTTTAATGCTCTTGAGGGAGCTTTTAACCTGCATGGATACCTTGCAGAATACTTTGGCTGCCCATGTCAATTCTCCAGCATCTGACCCTCCAGCACAAAGTGCTGCTTTTTCACTATCTACTTCTTCCCAGCTCCGAATTCCCAATCAGCTGAAGTTACACAGTGACCCCAAGTCTTGTCAGGACTTTTTAAATCAGTGTGCTATCCAGTTTGAACTGCAGCCAGGAAATTTTCCTGCTGAAAAAACAGAAGTGGTATTTATCATTTCCCTCTTGTCAGGTCAGGACTTGGCATGGTCTTCTCCGCTTCGGGAGCACAATGATCCCCTCCTACAAAACTATAGCATGTTCCTGGAGTCATTCAAGAAAGTATTTGATGAACCTGGAAGAGTCTCCAGTGCAGCTTCTCGTCTCCTTCGTTTACGCCAAGGGGCTCTTCACTTGGGTCAGTATGCCATCCGGTTCTGTACTTTAGCTTCTGAGCTGTGATGGAACAATGAGGCCCTCGTAGGCACTTTCTGGCAGGGGTTGTCCAGCCAAATAAAGGATGAACTTGCTGGTCGGTAGCTTCCTACCACCATTGATGCTCTAATCTCCCTCTGCAACCAGATGGACATTCGTTTCAGGGAGAGAAATCAGGAAAAGGAGTTCTCCCATCGCTCTACTCCTTGTCTGGCACCCAGGTTTCAGATTCCTGTGACCCCTGAAGAAGAACTAATGCAATTGGGACATTCACGCCTCACACTGGAAGAAAAACAGAGGCGTTTCAAAAATAATCTATATCTCTATTGTGCTGGACCTGGACATCTTCTGAGCAATTGTTCTACGCGCCCGGGAAATAGGAAGGCCTAACCAGCTCCGAAGAGGCTATGTTAGGTATAACAGAGGCTTCTCCGTGTGATTCTAATTTTTCAATTGAGGTTTCCCTTCGTTACTCTAATCATCAGCTCTCTCTGTTAGCACTCATTGATTCGGGAGCAGCAGGAAACTTTATTTCTGCTGATACAGCAGTCAAGTTATTCCTACCCAAGATTCTGCTTCCTCAACCTATCGCTATTACCGGTATTGACGGTAGCAGGATTTTCGGGGGCTCAGTTAAGTTTCATAAGGTGCCTGTGTCCCTTCAAATTGGTGTCTTGCACTTAGAGACCATATCCTTCTTGGATATCCCTAAAGCTATTAACCTACTGGTCTTGGGTCTACCCTGGCTCAAAATCCATTCTCCAGTTTTGGATTGGCAAAGGCCTTAGGTGCTATCTTGGGGTCCTTTTTGCCACACCCATTGTCTACAGAAGGTGACAATTCCTGTAAAAGATTCCATATTATCCGCTACTACTCTCTTGGATATTCCTTCTCCGTATGCCTCATTTTCAGACATTTTCTGTGATCAAGAGGCCTCCAAGCTACCACCTCATCAGCCTTGGCAATGTGCGATAGAATTACTTCCTTACAAGAATCCTTTACGTGAACGAGTGTATCCCTTCTTTTTACCCGAGTAACAGGCTATGTCTACTTATAATTGAGGGCAACCTAATAAGAGGGTTCATAAGGAAATCTACTTCTCCAGCTGGGTCAGCCTTCTTCTTTGTCAAGAAAAAAGATGGAGGTCTATGCCCTTGCATAGATTATAGGGGCCTTAATTCCATTACTATAAAAAATAGATAACTCTACCCGTATTTTCAGAACTCTCCAACATAGTAAAGGGAGCTTCCATTTTTAACAAATTAGACTTACGGGTGCATATAATTTAATTCGGATCAAAAGGGGAGATAAGTGAAAGACAGCCTTCAACACTCACAGCGGTCACTATGAATATATGGTAAAGCTCTTTGGGCTTTGTAACACCCCAACAGTTTTTCAACATTTTATGAATGAGATCTTTTAGGACATGTTTTATCGCTTAGTAGATATTTATCTGAATGACATCCTCATCTACTCTTTTGATTTAAATTCTCATCGGGAACATGTATTCACCGTTCTTCATCAAAGTCAATTATTTTGCAAACTTGAAAAATGTGTCTTTGTATGTGAACGTCTGCCTTTCCCGGGTTATATAATTTCAGGTTCAGGTCTGTAGATGGATCTAGAGAAACTCCTAGCTATTTTAGATTGGCCGCAGACTGTCAGTCTTAAGGCAACCCAGCGATTCTTAGGATTTTCCCACTTCCCTTGTCAAAGCTTACAGGCGAAACGTACGTCGGGAAGGTGACATCATCTCTGATGTCACACCCGGAAGTAACCACCACCACGGACATATAGTCCGTTTTGGGCTTCATAGCTTTCCCTGCTTCTGATATTACCTGATAGCAACGCTGTATCTATATCTCTAATACAGGTTTTAACTCATTCATGTAAAGTAATAACTAAGAGAGATCTCATGCATATGAATCCAGCGCATCTTACTAGCAGGGGGTATATTACAACCCACTGAGTGTGCGCTCTGAGATCAGATACACTTAAATAAGATTCTTATGCAGAGCACAATACTCCTGAAAGGCTGTTATATATGATTATTCTATAGTGTGTTACGCATAAATCCTGTATGAATCTATTTGCAGTAGCGCACAGACACCACATATTAGGTGAACTATCGAACTGCTACTGTTACTGCTTAGATCTCTATGACACAACATGAATATTAACCTGTTGAGACATTAGTCTATCGCCACATTGTATACTGTGCAGCAGAGCTCCATGCAGCTTTGATAAAGGATTGAGAGATTATCACATGTTTAAATCTCTTATTACTCTCCTTTCAGCTTGCGAATCTATACCAGACCATTATCAGGGACGCTAGGACAGGTGCTCATTATTAATCTGCACCGATTTAGAGCATCTCCATATGTATACCTAATTGGAGAATAATATATATATCTCACCTTATGATCATATAGCTTATTTATAATCTAGGCTACAGTTCATAAGCTCTATTTTTGCCCATTACCCACCACATCTTGATGTACTTCTAACCTATCCAGCGGTGGTTACTGAAGGGTTAACTTATTTTACATCTATTTTTCTATCCTTCTATGTGTTTTTATCTCTATATTTCGCCAAGTATTTACATGTGTTATAATAAAGGCATTTGCCCTGTTACATATGATATACTGACTATTTAAATTTTGGAAACCAGAGTGCCCTTGCTCTTTGAGCTACAACTTTCTCTGCTCCCCTTCCTTTTTTGGATTTTCCAACTTTTACTGACAGTTCTTTCGGGGTTTCCCTTCACTTGTGGCACCTATCACTACCTTCGCTAATTCTAAAGTCTGGCTGCCAGAAGCAGTTAAAGCATTCACACTACTTAAAAAGGCTTTTTCCTTCAGTCCTACAACAACCTGATACCTCTCATCCTTTTCTGCTAGAAGTTGATGCTTCTTCCATTGGAATCCAGGCTGCCTTGTCGCAAAGGTCCGGAGGTTGTCTCTTGCAGAGAAGAACTATGGCATCGAAGACCAAGAGTTACTTGCCATAAAACTAGCTTTGGAAGAGTGGAGACATCTGCTACAAGGAGTTTCTTTCCCAGTAACCATCTATACCGACCTTAAAAACTTGTTATACTTACAATCTCCCACCTGCTTCAACTCGCGACAAGCTAGATGGTCGTTATTCTTCTTACAATTTAATATTTGTTTAACCTTCAGACCACGATCAAAGAACAAGAAAGCCAATGCTCTTTCTCGTTCTTTCGATTCCTCCGATCTAGATGAGCAAGACAAGGTAAAACCTATTCTTCATCCCCAATGTATTGTGGCAACCACATCCACGGGCCAAGTGATCCCCAGAGGAAAAACATTCATACCTCCTCATGTCCGTGGCAAACTTCTAAAATGGGCCCATGCTTCCCATTTTTATGGTCATGCCAGGGTCAAGAAGACCAAGGAGCTAATTTCTCGTGGTTATTGGTGGCCATCTTTATCTTATGATAATTAACAGTATGTCTCTTCCTGCAATATCTGTGCTCAAAGTAAAATTCACAGACAGAACCCATATGGATTCTTCAAACTCTTCCTGTTCCAGAGTGTCCATGGCGTCTTCTATCAATGGATTTTATCACTGATCTCCCATTATCCAGGGCCGCCGAGAGGGGGGGGGAGCGGGTACATTTTACCCGGGCTTGCCAGGGGGCCCGGGCCGGGCCCTCGGTTCTAATTTTTAATTTTAATCTTTTTTTTTTTTTTCATCTTGCGTTTTTTTAATGTATTTTTTTTTTCTTCCGCGGCGGGGGGGGGGGGGGATTCGGTTCGTTGGTGGGGGGAGCTGGAACAAGAAAACAGAAAAAAAAAAGAAAAATACTCACGTGACCGCGGCGCCGCGTCCCTCCTCTCCTCTTCTCCATTCACACTGACTGTCGGGCGTGACATCATCAAGTCAAGCCCATCAGTCAGTGAGGGGCCCCGGACAAGACAAAGCTAGAAGAAAGAAGAGAAGGCAGAAGAGAAGAAGAGAAAAAGAAAGAAGCTGACAGGAGGTAAGTAAAGAAACAGAGAGGCAAGGGGAGGAAAGGGACAGTGCTATAAAGAAGGGGGAGTAAAACAACGGGGGAGAGAGGCTGAGAATAAATAAAAAAGGGGAGAGAAACATAGAATAAAAAAGGGGAGAGAAACAGTATAAATAAAAAAGGGGAGAGAAGCACAGAGTTAAAAAAAAAAGGGGAGAGGCACATTTAATAGTGGGGACTATTAATTTAAGATGGGGTGGTTTGGGGGCTATTGAATATGGGGGTGAGTTTAGGGAGAATGAGGTCTATTTATTAAATGTGACTATGAATTTATTAATGGCAGTGATGGTTGCGGGAAATAGGTATTGGTAGGCTGTTTGCAGGAAGGGAAATAGGTTTATTTATTAAATGTGAATACTATTATTTTAATGTTGGGGCTGGAGGAAGGCCTAATTATTAATCGTGGGTGCTATTGATTTAACACCGGGGCTGACTGTAATTTTTTAAATGTAGGCATTTTTTTTCCCAAATAGGTCCTCCAACATTTCAGGATCCAGACAAACCACAACTAAAGAAAGCAGCAGTCACAGGTGGAGAAAGTGAGAAGAACAGGTAGGAGAGAGCAGCACAGTGTGTGAAATGTTGTGATTCTAGTAGGGACAATGGGAATTTTTGGTGAGTTTTGTGCCCAATGTAAGGTGTAGGCCAAGATTGAACTCTTTGTGTACACACTGCATTCTTTCTATACTACACTGTGGTGCTAGATGTCTTAAAAATCAGGAGTGCTGGGACATATGTGATGCTCTGGTGAATTCAGGACCTAGTGATTTTGATGTGCTAGCCACGCCCCAACGGCGCATTGACACGCCCCAAATGTATGACCACACCCCCAAAAATGTTTACACCGGCGTTAGGCTAGCCACGCCCCAATGGCGCATTGCCACGCCCCTTAATGTATGACCATAGGCCCGAAATTTTTAGGGCTTACTCGACTATGAGGGGGGGCCCCATGAATTTGTTGTACCCGGGCCCTGAATTCCTCTTGGCAGCCCTGCTGTTATCCAAAGGTTACTCTGTGGTCTGGGTAGTTACTGATTGCTTCTTTTGAGCAGCCCACTTTGTACCCTTAAAAGGCTTGCCTTCCACCTCTTCCCTGGTTCAACTCTTCATAAAAAAGATCTTTCGTTTACATGGATGCCCGGATGAAATATTTCTGATCGTGGTACTCAATTTGCGGCTAAATTCTGAAGGGCCTTCTGTCATCTATGTGGAACCAGGTAAAGTTCTCCTCTGCCTATCAACCCCAGACCAACGGTCTCACAGAAAGGACCAATCATGAACTGGAAAAGTTTCTAAGATGTTAAATTTCACCATCTAATGATAATTGGGTCTACGTCTTACCCTGGGCAGAATTCACCCAAAATATTTTATCTCATGAGTCCACTTCTGTTTCACCTTTCTATGCACTCCTAGGGTTTCACTCAAAATTCCCTCCATTTGCAGACCTTCTCTCCTCTGGAGTTCTGGCAGTTGATTCCCTGTCTCAAAACTTCTCTTCCCGTTGGTCTCTCATTAAACAAAATTTAACTCAAGCCACTCTATCCAGTAAGAAGTTCTTCAAAAAAAGAAGACGACCTACACCCTTACTCTATTCTGGAGATAAAGTTTGGCTGTCTATGCAAAATCTCTGACTCCAAGTTCCTTCCAGGAAGTTATCACCCTGGTTTATTGGTCCATTCAGAATCTTTGAAATCATAAATCCTGTACCTATACATTGGAACTCCCTCCCACCTTGAAAATCCCTAATGTCTTCCATGTCTCTTTACTTCAACCTGTGGTTAAAAATAAGTTTTCTTCTTGTACCAAAGATCCTCCTGCCATTTCTGTGCAAAACCAGGAATTTGAAGTCAATAAGATTGTTAAACAACCTGTATTTACGCCATAATTGCGCACGCTATATTCTTCTATTTCTAGATACGCTCGTTATCTTACCATATGCATTTACGCTTTCCCACGTATGACACGCCTATTTCAGACCTTTAAACCTGATTTACTGTATCACACATCTTTATATATATATAATAACTCCTATATCAAGACATTATAAATTCATAACCACAACGCAGATATATATGTATGAAATAGAATCTTTACTTGTACAATAATGTAATAATATAATTTCGATAACATAATCTTACACAAGGTACATATAATAGATGGCATTCTGTGTAGGTACAATAACTTATTAATTTCTTGTTAATTTTGCATGTGTGTGTATGTGCATGTGACTGTGTGTATGTATCTCAGACCATAATGAAACTTCTTCTTACAATGTAGTCACCATCCAAAATGGCTGACTTGCCATGCTTTGTTACAAACACATGTTGGCTCACAAGGCCTCACTTACTAACAATGCAATGTCAGGACAGACCCATAACTCATTACAAGCAGTATTAGCCAGTCCACCACAAATAGCTCTCTATTCAGCGGTTAACACACAATGTCCACTAACATTTATTGTCTAACAGGGGGGAGGGAGATCTCTACAAACTTCCCAGCAACATCCAAACAAGTCTTTTCATCTTATCACACATCTGTTTAACTAGTAGCAATTACACACATAGGGGGGAGGGGATGAGAGCACAAACCAGCCAGACGACTTGCCAATTACAGTCAGTATTAAAATCAACAACCAGAACTTCAATATATATTTATACAGTATGAATCTTTATCTAGTAGATATTCACAGAGAAGCCACACTATTGCTACATCAAATACAATACTATTCAAGTATGAAGTCTATTGTATTGTTACAATCAAACTCCTAAGATATTATGAATTTCAAACCCTTAAACGGCATCACTTCTTAAGCAAACTAACATTTACTACAATAACAACCTCTAATTCTATGACTCTCCCGTGCAACTTCACTTTCTATGCTTACAGTATTACCCTAAACAAAACCGTTCTTAAAAGCTACACCACATGGTCTGTGACTTTATAACAAAGTTTACACTACAGTCTAGTGTAGCTCCTATAGTCTATAGATTAAAAATTTAAAGCACTAACAATACACAGAGTACATTTTATTCATATTTACAATGTCAGCAGAGCCCTATTAAAGGGCTCATATATACTTTACTCAAAGATCCTCAATTCTCGTATGCCCAGAGGAACCCATTAATTTTTAGTCAATTGGAAAGGATATGGTCCAGAGGAACGTTCCTGGGTTCTGGCACGAGATTTCATGCTAAAAATCTCACTAAAGTTATCCCCAAAAATTTCCTGACAAACCTTTTAGGGTGTCCAGGGTCCACACCTAAAGGGGAGTTACTGTAAGAAAACTTATCTTATCCTCGCTCCTTTCTCCTGTCCTGTCCTTCCTCTTTCTGTATAACAGGAACGCTCTGACGCTAACCTGTGTCAGAGCAACAGGTTACTATACCGCCTGACTCCTGTGCAGTCTGCTCGTCTCTGTAGTACTTCTGCCTGTTGATTGCCTTCTAATTAACCCTCTGTATAATAGACCCAGCTTGCCTTTTGACTATTCCCTTTGGATCATCCCTCTGCAAGACTGACATCTGAACTGTGTACCAGACCCTGCTTGCCTTCTAACTATCCCCTTGAATCATCCCTCTGCAAGGCTGACATATGAACTGTGTGCCAGACCTGGCTGTTTACTGACTATTCCCTTTGGAATATCTTGCTGCCAGATTGACTTCTGAACTGTGTACCAGATCTACTACATGATCTCTTTTTCTTATATTGTTCACCAGTGCCGCTTCTCCTATCTGTCTCTCACGTCTAGAGGCCAAACCAAGAGCTGCGACTTGCAGTCTCCCAGCAGCTTAACCCATCCCGCCTTGTGGTGGTTCTTGGAGAAGACCAGGAGGCTGTTAGACTCAGCACCTTGCTAGGCCAAAGCCAGTCTAGACTGAGGGAATACCTGTGAGTGTAACACTTGGCTTGGGCCAGTGGGTAGAAGGTTGTCCCCAAGCAGCCAGGTAGCCAATGAGTGAATGGAAAACAATGCTTTGGTAATCCTATCAAGATTTTATTTTTTAATTTGGCTAACCAGTTGACCCAGTTTCATTTGATCACAGAGGAAATGAAGACTTGACCACTCAGAGAAAACTTAAGTTGCTAAGTCTCACTGCTTCTTATATGAGACAAGAATGACAGAGGGAGACTGTTTTTTTAATTCATTGTGGGCTGCAGCCGTTCCTCTCCACACTTAAGGTACAGAAATACACAACTGATTTCCTTTACAGAAGGATTTTTTGGCCATTGTGGTTCCTCTGTGCAAGTTGTACTTGATTATGGTTGCATATTCATATCTGATGTAGTGCTCACATAGAGGGAGACTGTGTACACAAGTGGTCAGTCCACAAAGGATGATTGTAAGAGTTTCTTTATTCAAACCAAGGTGATAGACCATGGACATAATGTAAAAAATTGCAAGATGGATTTGTCCTTTGGCCCACCCAGCCACCCATTTAAAATTGACATGCATAATTTAACAAACCAAGCACCTCAGTTACAGGGACTGACACATTTTTGGCTGAAGTGCTTGATTTGTTTGGGCGCTCAAAAAAGAAAACATTTTGGATGTTGGTTGTAGAACTGGAGAAAAGATTGAGAAGTGATTTTAACAAGTTACTAATGGGCACTTGGTAACAGTGGTCATCTTCCTTAATGGTGCCAATGTTATCATCCTCATCATCATCATCCTTTTCATCACAGTTGATCAGTATCGCTTGTTCACATATCTGTGGTTAAGTGGATAGATGGTACAGTGGCATTTTCTAGGGACTGAATGACTTTTTGCTTACAAACTCCTGGTACAGCTATGGAATTGCTGGTCAGGAGAAATAGATTTGAGATGGAATTTGGTCCACACATGGCCTCAAGTAAGCAGTTAAAACCTGATGCATTGATTGCAGAATTTGGATGCACATCCAATGCTAACATACCTGTCATAGCTTTAGTGATCCGCAGTGCAAGAGGATGCTGGCTATCATACTTAGTTCCTCTTGCAATTGCTTGCTTCATAGATAATTGTATTACAAATCTATGCTTACTGTGACCAGATGGGCTTACTTTGACACCCTGTCTGTAGGGAGAAAGGAGGAACGGAGGGATGTTCTTCCGCACAATTTATCTTATTTTCCTTCTCAACAGCAGCATCCGACCGTTAATGACCACTCCTACTGTGTAACCTTGCCACCAGACACTCGCAAACTATGAATGTCAACTGCGCACTAGTTGTAGGAGAATTCACTGGACTCAGTTGCGGTGTCCAGAACCGCTTACTTCTGGGGTAGTTTGTGTTGCTGCTGTACTGTCCCTTTGCTGTGGGCTGGCTGGTTTCTCCTGACTGATTACAATGGATCAGGACTGCTGGGTAGCAAGCAGAGCATTGACACAGAGATGCTGGTTTCAACACAGGGCAGCCAGGGTTATGGAATAGAGTGTATTAAAGTAATTTTATCGTTTTCAAATAAGCATTGCCCAAGCGATTGTATTGTGTTTCTAACACACAAAGTGATTTATTTTAGCAGATGTAAATAGTCAACAATTCACTACATTATTAGATTATGATACAGTACAGTACAGCACAGCCAATACCAAAAGATACATACATACCGCGCTCTTATTGCAATCATTTGCTGCGCATCCACGGAACCCAATGGACAGTATATCTGCTTAGAATACTGTGTCAGAGTTGACTGAGGGCCGTGGGGGTGCAGCTATGATTATATACAGTACAGTGTTACACAGTGAACAATAGAGATGACGTAGCTTGCTTCTATAGGTCCAGACAAAGGGTGGCTCCAGGGTAAACAGGTCATAGGCTGATTCAATCTAAGGAATCCAAAGGTGGGGGTCGTCTCTTCAGGGGGTCTGCTCCTTTCATAGCCAGCATCATACAAAGGTTTATTCCCTAATATCAATAACTAAAGTATGCAATGTGCGATCTCTTCGCCGACTGCACTGGACAGCTGATGATGAATAGGGGATCAATATGATATCAGGCATGACACCTTTCCTATAACCTAAACCTTTAATAACACTAAAATGTACATATAATCATATTATATAAACTAATAATAAACCAAATACTGTCTGCTCATAAATTACAGTGTAACGGAACCAATATGAATATGAATTATATAGATAACTAAATGTTGTAATGCGAGTGTGTGCGTGCGTATTTTACCGTGCGATTGCACCATGCCACGTGTTAGGTGGCGTACGGATCTGTGTTACGTGGCGTACGAATCGCAATCGCACGGCAAAACAATATTAACCAATATACTTTCGTTCATCCAATTATACAACTTCGACAGTCCAGCCTTTGATAGTATAATAAACTATCACCTTAAAGATGTTATATGCAGAATCTCAGTACCACGTTTCATTGTTATATAATACAAGTCCCCCTTGGTGTATGACCACGCTGTTTGTAGCTCTAAACAAGTAATCATAATAGAGAGTCTTAATCCTCAAAAAATTTCTTCTTTTACCATAGACCGTATATTTCTGGAGCTTGGAGATAACAATTTGTATGCCCTTCAAGGGTGCAAGTTTCTATACGCATGAAAACAAAACCCCTGACTGTTTCTGTAACTCATGTCAATCTAGTGTGTGTATCTCTGAATTTGTGTTATGTAAAAAAATAAAAATATGTCTTAGGATGAGACTGTGTTTGATTTTATCTCTACCAGAGCAGAGAGAGAGAGAGAAAAAAAGAGAGAGAGAGAGAGAGAGAGAGAGAGAAAGATAGAGGGGTATTAGCATAGATGTAAAGAATGGGAAATAAGAAAGCAATGAATAATGGGAATACAAAGATTTGAATACAAACATACATGTATAAAGGGAGATTTTACAGCAAAAATGACAGTTGGATTGGACTCTATGGGGAAACGGCTGAATTCATTCCACTGCTCCCCTTAGCTATTTGCTAACTATGACCCCTCCCCATACTTGACTAGGGCATCTTAACCGTGCAATCCAGTGTCGTCCATCATTTGTTCATTAAGAACTCGGTATCACATTGACTACATACCTTTTTTAACGGACTTTCTAACTTATGGTAGAGAAATATAGAAGTTAACTCTTGATGACTCATCTGAGATACATAAAACGATATTTTTAAAGCAAAGTATGTACATACTTCATTTTTGGATAAGGATTCTCAGACAAACAAATTATCATGAGTCACTGCAGCCTGAAACAAAGAGTTTTCCAATGATCCATTGTTAATTAGTCTTTCAAGAGTAATCTTTCTATTTCTCTACCTCACTGCCTATAGCAACCAATCAGATTCTAGCTGTCATTTTGTAGAAGGTACTAAATAAATGAAAGCTAGAATCTGATTGGTTGCTATTGGCAACATCCCCACTTTTTCAAACCCGCAGCTTAGTAAATCTGGCCCTAAGTCTATATATCTTCTGTGTACCCTTTATCTGTAAGAGGAAAACAAGATAGTTATCTTAAAACAGCAAACAAAACACACATTTCCATTCTTTTACCATAGGCCAGCGATTTAGGAAAGCAAACATGTGACAACATAAAACAAACAAGCAACATCAACAAAGATTACCTTTTAAATCAGTTTTTTTTTCTAAACTTTGCACCTTAATACTTACCACCGAGTATTATTTGTGTTGCCTGGTCTTAATTTCCTAGTTTTGGCTCTAATATTTTCTTTACAATCTTTCCTCAAAAGTCCCTTCTTAAGACAGTTAAAACACTTTAAAGATTTCTGTTTCTTTCGTTCCTTATAGTGGTTTTTATAATTCTGAGGTTGTGAATGTAATTTTTCTAACGCCTGGATACCCAACATCATTAACCTATCACTCTGTGCTTTTTCCTTTTTACATCTATTTTTATCATGTTCTATGGCATGTTCTCTAATATCATTTACCGTGAGACCTCTCCAATTAGGAAAAGAGGTTTGTATCCAGGTCCTTAGATCCTCCCGGAGGCCGTCCATTAGTACTGCAACAGCTACCTCCCTGTAATGTGGATTTACCCTTATATCTGGTATTCCTGTGTAGTTAATCATGGCCGCTAGAGCCCTTGAAAAATAATCAGTTGTAATCTTATTACCTTTTTGTTTGATATTTTGCCCCATTCCATTGTCACTGGAAAATATATGGCCAACTCTGTGATTATACGTCCAATATTATCCTGATTGTCATCCTCAGTTAAAGGTTTATCCTTCTCCAACCTACAATCCTTAATGAACTTTTGTATATTAGTATAGAGAGGAAGACAAGCTTTAAACAACACTCGCCAATCTTTATTAGTAGGCTCATGTGCATTACCTAAATGTCTAATACATTTCTGACACTTGGCCAAATCTTTTCTAGGATCAGGGAAATCAGACATAATTGTAAATAGTTCCGTCTTAGTCCATGGAAAATACATTGCTACCTGTTTCATGGGAACTACACTATCTCTGTCCGCTTTCCCATTGGGAACTGCTGTTGTGCGGACAGGATATAAGCCTACCAAATCACTATGTTCTGAACTAGTTGCTGGAATCGCAGTTGCAGTACAATGAATGTCTCCCCCTTTGATAACCTTTACATTATTCTCACCAATTTCAGCCGCTGCCCCTGCTGGTGGAACCATTCCCTTTCCTTGTCCGTGTATGTTACTGGCATGGGCAATGGCTGAAATGACAGTGGGCACATCTTCTTCCTCTAAAACATTACTTAAGACATCATACAACTTACTCATTACATTTTTAACATTTTTGGTATTGGCTGTACCAATCACCTCAATCGCATTTGGCTGCGAGGGCACGCAGTTCTCCACGCTTTGCAACGCTCACTTCCGTTGTGCACGTGATTTGCGCCACGCCTACTTCCGCTGAGCACGCGCTCCCTTGCCACGTGTACCCTTCTTGTTGCCACAATTTTAAACAGTCATCATGTTCAATTCTTGTTTTTGTTGATTTAATCAACCGCACTTTATCTCTAACATTATTTAACACCTCTGAGTCAAGACTACCTATGTTTGGGAAAGGTTTCACACACTCCCGGGTCAACTTGACCCATTTGTAGCAGTATGCCGTTGCATACGCACCGTATTTATTATACATAACATACTTCGCCGAACCAACCGGCCATTCATTATGCAGCCCAACATGAACTATCTCTAGCGTTTGCTTCGTATCCATTGTAAAAACAACCTATTTCTCAACGCTACACAAAAAGACTTTTGCTTGTTCTCCTTTCAAACAGAACTTACTAGAGATTTTTATTCGTGGACGTTTTCAACAGGTACGTCCCCTTATCAATGCCTTTCCTAGTTTGAGTACTTTACCACTGTTAGCAACCGATATCAATCAAGAATATCAGTGGTTGCAGCGTATTTCCTCCCACATCTCCCAAGTCGCAATCACGGCTGCACTAAATCAACCATGCGGTCCGATCGCACCGCTTACGGATACTAACTATCAGTAAGCTTTGCGAATAATATTTGGGAATGCCGCGAAAACCTGTTATTTTCGGTTCGAGTATACCTGCCAAGTATACTCTGTGATGTCTCTTTATCACCTGCTCTTAATCAGAACAGAACACCACTTCACACGAAGGTCTCTTTATATCCTGCTCACCCGATGAACAGAACCTTTGTTGTCAGGTCCCCTTTTTTATCGTGCCCCGTCAGACACACCTGAACTAAAGAGCTATCAATTTTTAACAGTTCCACGCTTTTCCTCCCAATACTTAAACACGGCCTTACCATGCGGTCGAATAGCACTGCTCAAACTAGTTATCAGTAAACATCGTGATTAGTATTAGGCGCACGTGTAAAAACCTATAGTTGCCTATAGTTACCAGTATACTTCTGCCTTTATGTATAAATAACATTCACATACACACACATAACCTTTGTTTTCTGTAGAGAAAATAAATCTCCCAAACAATGGCACTATCCTTTCAGAGATTTTACCAAGTGATTACACTATGCATAGATAACAGACTATGATCATGACTGTTTACACATGTGGCAACAATACCGGAAGTACACATACTCAATGCAGGAAATACACATACTCTATGCAATGCTATACCCTTTAAAATGTAAAAACGACAATAAAAAGAAACATTTTTCTTTCTTGTCTCTAGATTCTAGTTAGCGTTCCTTCAGTTTACGTAACTGCGGACATTCGGCTTCTCAACACAAAATGGACAACAGGTTTTGAACACATTGCATTCTTTCCTGTATGAGACGCGTCCGTCAATATCCACCCTTTGTTGAGCAACCGAAATCCGCGAGCGTTGCGTACCTTCATATAACAAAACCTCCTAAACTCACGAGCCCCCAAATTATTAAAGTAATTTTATCGTTTTCAAATAAACACAAAGTGATTTATTTTAGCAGATGTAAATAGTCAACAATTCAATACATTATTAGATTATGATACAGTACAGTACAGCACAGCCAATACCAAAAGATACATACATACCGCGCTCTTATTGCATGCATTCGCTGCGCATCCACAGAACCAAATGGACAGTATATCTGCTTAGAATACTGTGTCAGAGTTGACTGAGGGCTGTGGGGGTGCAGCTATGATTATATGCAGTACAGTGTTACACAGTGAACAATAGAGATGACGTAGCTTGCTTCTATTGGTCCAGACAAAGGGTGGCTCCAGGGTAAATAGGTCATAGGCTGATTCAATCTAAGGAATCCAAAGGTGGGGGTCGTCTCTCCAGGGGGTCTGCTCCTTTTATAGCCAGCATCATACAAAGGTTTATTCCCTAATATCAATACCTAAAGTATGCAATGTGCGATCTCTTCGCCGACTGCACCGGACAGCTGCTGATGAATAGGGGATCAATATGATATCAGGCATGACACCTTTCCTATAACCTAAACCTTTAATAACACTAAAATGTAGATATAATCATATTATATAAACTAATAATAAACCAAATACTATCTGCTCATAAATTACAGTGTAACGAAACCAATATGAATATGAATTATATAGATAACTAAATGTTGTAATGCGAGTGTGTGTGTGCGTATTTTACCGTGCGATCACACCATGCCACGTGTTAGGTGGCGTACGGATCTGTGTTACTTGGCGTATGAATCGCAAGGCAAAACAATATTAACCAATATACTTTCGTTCATCCAATTATACAACTTCGACAGGTGCAAGCTCTTCTCTGTTGGTCACATGGTACAGCAGGTAATAGTCACAGGCAGACCCTTCATGCATTGATGGTTTATTGCTCAATAGTCCTGATAAGGACTTTTACACTGCAGTTTGTGGTAATGTTGGTCATCCATAAGTTCAGATGGAAAATGATGCATTACATGGTCAAACAGCTCTTTATATTCCCTGGCAGGAAGTAATCCAGCCTCCTACCCCTTTCACAATGCAACAATGAAGTGACTGTTCAATATCTAATAAAAATGAGTAAACAGTTGAGACAGCAACAAAGAAATTTCAAAATGCATTTGCCTGATATGCCAGATATTAATCGTCATGATGTCGAACCTTGGGAATATGTTATGATCTGCAATTTCTTATGCTCTGGTTCTTTAAGAGACAGGTGGGAAGACCAGTACCAAATGTTGACAACCAGCACCACATCTCTGAAAGTAGCAGATAGAGACACTTGGATCCATTCCACCCGCTGCAATGATCTGGAGAAGGCTCAAGACAAGGCCGATGTTGATGCTACAACCCAGACACTCGTAAATCTGTTCCGTTAGAATTAAAATCACAGTCAATAACATCTGAGCCAAGGATTCCGTAGGGTCTACTCCCCTCCTACTCCCACTTATCTACTCATGAAGTGATAGTTTTTCTGTTTTACCTTTTTTAGTGTTTTTTTCATCCTTATTTTTTCCAGGACAACCTATTTTTGCAATTGTAATCAGAGAATAGAGACTGGTACGGGTGATGATGCCGATGCTGTGGAGATGGAGGAGAAATTGTAAGCACAATCAGCTCAACCTGAATCTTTATTCAATTTGGGTGTAAAAAAAAGGTCTGGTTGGAGCTTGGAAGCAGTGTGAGGGGCTATTGTCTGTAGAATAATGTTTTTGCAAGTACTGTGACCTTCTAATTGAAAAGAAGTGCATCCAACAATGTCAGTCCAATAATAGTTTGAACCTTGGCAGACATCCATCAGATGATTATCATTCAACGGTGGATAAGGTTTTAAATAAACTGAATTCTGGCGGTGTGTTCTCACTTGCCTCATGGACAAAATAATGTAGTACTTGTACTCTTTCTACTAAATATCTCTGAGGTTCTTGAATACGGTGGTGGGGGTTGGAGACCAATAGAAGGGAGGTATAATATTACAAGATCCCCTACTTTACAGTTTCCCAATACTCAGTAGACAAGTGACTGTTGTGGTTGAATTTTAAGCATACAAATAAACTTTTATATTGGGAAGCAGAACAGAATAATCAGACAATAGCACACTCCACAAGTGTTGGTGAAAGACTCATTGATAATGGTGTAATACAGCAGCAGCTATTTATATAGCGTCACTAATTCTACAGTGCTGTACTAAGAACTCTCTCACATCAGTCCCTGTAGCATGGAGCTTACAGTATAAACTTTCTAACATACAGAGAGAGAGAGAGAAACTAGGGTCAATTTTGATAGTAGCCAATTAGCCTACTAGTATGTTTTGGGAGTGTGGGAGAAAACCGGAGCACCCTCATAACTCATGACCGCAGTGCTGCAAGGCAGAAGTGCTAACTACTAAGCCACTGTAAACACGTTACATGTAATCAAACAGGCAAAAGGGTATCTTAAATGAGGTATGTTAATAGATATACGAAAGTATTCTTTTGAAAAGTTCCTCTGGGTTACTGTTTAAGCATTATCCATGCGAAACGTGTTTTACCCAGATGGAAACTCTAGGCATGGTTAATTTTACCATGACTTTGTGTAACATAACAGACCATTTTGTAACATATATCCTTCCAGACGATGTATATTACATTTGTGGGCGAAAGACTTACGAATGGTTAATTCTGAGCTCCAAAGATATATGTTTTATACGACAGATAGATCCTGAAATAAGGACTATATCCCATGATAAAATGACTGACATTCACAAAACAATCTCACCTCCATATGTACACATACAGTATGAATACAGAATCAAAAGTAATAAGATTACAGAGGAAGAACCAGTGGCCACAAATTTAATTACATAATCCACAGGTTTTCAGATCATGGTTGCATTGGACCCCACCAAGATTAATTGGGAAACCCTAAATTATAAATACATGCATTATCTGGCTAAACTAATTGACAATATTACTGAGATATATGATGACAAATTCAGGTATATGGGTAAGGAGCCGCAGGCCTATAAGCACAAATTAGTAAGTCATAGATTGGTACTAAATTATCTCACTGCAATTACTGGTGGATATTAGCCACCCAGTTCAGTTTTAAATGTTGCACTTATATCACTAAAAATACAGTCCCTAAAGAAATAATTGACAGTAAAATGGATGAGATCCTACAACTAAAATGGGAAATTCGGAAGGCCCACAATTCCTCTTTATATGAAATAGGGGAAAAGGTAGTTAAATGGATCTCATGTTTAAATCATGTCAAACGTTTTTCAGGTTTAGAGGAATGGGCACAAGAACTGGTTGCTGTTATAGGCAAGCTCTTAATCTTTATAGTTGGTGTATTTAGAGTAATTGGCTTATTTATCAGATGTGTTCCTGCTGTGTTGAAGTGTGGTAAATCTTCGACTGAAAATGTTATGCTATAAAGAGGGACAGCTATCAAAGAAAATTAAAATTACAATCCTGCAACAGAATCTTGAAAGGGTGAAAGTGTTGAATATGCCCTCAAAGGGTGGACTGTTGAAGTTTAACAATTGGACGAAAGTGGTAATAAATAATTTCTGTACACTACAATCAGTTGCGATGTGATTAATATTCAACATAATTATTATCATTGCAAAATTTAAGTATGTATAATGTATTTTCTATCTTTTATAATAAAATATAAAGTTATACCAGACTGATACCAAATATAGTTTGGTATCAGTTTGTTCACAATTGCATGAGAACATTTCCGGTGTTGTTTATGCTACTTATAAATAATATCACTTTTCATACACCAAATAGGCAGTTCACAAGGGTCATAAAGGAACTAATTTGTACAGGTCTAGAGGTGGAAATCTGAAGAAGGACAGCTGGCCACTTTAAGTAACAATGACCAGAGGAATCAACCAATGGCATGTCGAGTTCCTGGGAGGTCAAAACCCATCAACCTATGAATGTGGACCTTAATACTGTAACTGTATATTTTTGTGATGTCACTGCTTTTTACAACTGTACTGTGTGTAAATTGTTCACATCTGTCTTTGGAAAGCAGAGTGTTTTGATAGAAGCTTGTGTTTGTGCCAACAGGCGCAAACATATGTATGCCAAACTCTGCCTTTTAATACTTTGCGAATAAAACCTATGTGCTTTGGAGCCACAATGATAGAATCTGAGAATCCTTGTTGCAATGATACATACAAACATATCAATATGCTGGGAGCACTAGACCTAGGAAAAAGTATGTGCATGGGTTGAGAACTGGTTGAAAGATAAAAGTCAAAGTTAGTTCTATAAATGATTAAAATTTGGAAAATGGTTTTGCAAAATTATCACTTCATCCTCCATTTCAGTGAAAAAAGTTATCATGTTTCATCACCGAAGATTGACCTTAAGTTTTCTGAGTGTTATCCAACCCACACCACACAGTAAACTGAGGTGACTATTACTGGCACACCACTACTTATGTACTAAGTAGTGCTGTTCTTGTATGATGACAGCAGCTTCTTTCACCGCTTCCCTGCTGCTGTCATTATACATTAAAAACATTAATGGATATAAAGCACAAGCACAAGCAATCAGTGCTCAAATTCTACTGATTTGTACAATTAAATGCATAAAAAGATCCCTTCAATAAGATAAAATAAGTGCCCTGTATATTTCCAATGACTCCATAATCCATGCACTTAGGGCTGCTCTTTTTAATTTTTTCCTGTTTGTTCACCCAGGAATGTAAAATCTATGAATCAAAGAAAGAAAAAGGTGCCTATTAGTGTAATTTCTAATCTTAATTGCCTTATTAAATTCTATATATTCTATATGCCTGTGTACCGTAAAATATATTAAATCATGCTCATCTGTATTATGATGATGGTCCACTGTTATTCATAGTTTTACTCCATAGGCCAGGCAAAAATCATATAGACCGGCATAGAAAAGAAGACAACAATAGTGCAATATTGCTTGTTTAGCAACACCCCGTTTTTTTTAAAACACATGCATAGAGTGAACTAATACCATCAATTCTTCTTTTGTACCATGTTTCCATAACTGATCATTTGTAGAAATTTTTTCACACCACTAGAAACTCATAATGTACCACACCTATATTCACCCGTGATGAATATATATAGAGGACCTATGTACCAGCTTTCTTAAAAAACTATTCATATCTCCTTTCAATAAGGATATATCTGCACTTCATTTCCCTCCCCCAATACATATAGTGTTGAATTCCAGTTAACGAAAAATACAAATACATAAAACAGCATTGTGTAGTACCCAAAAATATTTAATTTATTCCAAAATAATCTAAAAATATTGCATTTATATTAATAAACTTGAAAAGTACATTTATCTGTATCCAGATATTTAACAGGTGGAACTTTTGAACAGAATGAAGATTTTTAGCAGTTCTGAAATCTATAATAATCCACTAATAGAGGGATAGTTGTTACAAATTTGTTTCCAAAGTATTTTGTCATTTTAATTATTCAGGACTTCCACAGGTGGTCATAGAAAATGTCTCTCATTCAAGACTTCTATTTATAGTGTTCATAAAAACTGACAAATAATCCTAACTGCGCATACGCCTGCATCTTGTGTGGAACAGTACCCATGTGCAGAACCTCATTCTCATCCCGATAATGAGAAAGTGGAGTGAAGCCAATACTGGACTCATTCTTACTACTGCACATTCGCTTGCTTCTCAGTTAATGAAATGCGTGTAATACCGAAATTTTATCGGCAACAACAGACACTACAACTGCGCATATGTTCGACACTGGGCTTTACTAAAAGGTCTATATTACCTATCTAATCAACAGGATACAGCATCTATACTTTTACCCCTATAACCAATAGGGGCAGTACATCTTTATATATGGAAAATTATGGTGGTCATTCTTAAACTGGGCAGATCTACTAACCATAATAGCAGAATAGCCCTCACTATATATAAAATAGCAGACAATGTAAGCTTCTTCATGTTGTTTAACATTAAACCATAAAACTTAGTAGATAACAGACAATTACATGCAATCAATTAAAAACAACTACCTCTATCATAACATAGCCATACTAATAGTATAAATAATTTAAATGCATATATGTCAATAAATATTAAGTCATTTAACTATCCTTCCCATGTAAATAACTGGAAAAGAAGCAATCGCAAACTTTTTAGCAACTATAAACATTTACAAAACTATTTTATAAAAAAATGGCTATTTGATAGCTGTCATTTAGTTCATTTAATTGAAATTTCCAAAATATCTCCCTTTTGGAAAGTTTCTTCTGTAAATCTCCTCCCCTATCTCCTAGCCTTACATGTTCACTAGCCTTAAAGAAGAACTCAATTAAATCTGTTGTGTGTTCACCAACAAAATGTTTAGAAAGAGCATGACTTTATTTTTAATATTATGCAAATGTTCTCATATCTGCAATTTTAAAGTATGCTTCATTTTTACTACCTATTTTAAGCCATGTTTACACTCTAACAGGTAAATTACAGAATAAGTGGTGCCATTCATAAATTCTTCATTTCAAAACTTTTCGTATTAAAATAAAAAGTAAAAAATGTGGGGAATCCACTTACATATTTATAAATATTACAATGGCTGCATTTAAAAAAAGCATACACACTTATGTAATCCAATCCTATTTTGACTTTTTCATTGATAGAATTTACTTGGAGCTAATATATAATTTCAAGCTTTTTAAAAAATAATTTATGGTTTAATCTGAATAATTTTGTTCAAAATAGAGTAAATCTGTAAAATATTCCAATGCTTATTAAAAATCTTTTTTTTCTTTTACCTTCTGCTTTATTAAATTTAGTGATAAAAGGAATCATCTCTACTTTTTCACCTTTCTATTTATATTTTATTAATGCTTTCTTTTTTACTTCATTAGTTTTCAGTATAACATTATTAACCAGCTCATTAGGATTTTTAGGATATTCCCACTTTCCCATATGCAAATTTGTAAAGTTAGGTGCCAATATTATATTCATATATTCATAGTGGACCCATACAGTTAAATAAAAAGTCTATAGAGAGGTAAAATATTTATGAGTTCAAATAAAGTGTACGAGTTTACATATATAAACTTCATGTTCTTTCTGTTAATGGATATATATCTGATGTATAAAAAGTGTGAATAAATATTCATAAAACTATCTAGAATTTTAATATCTTTGTTCTTTTTTGTTTTGCTTCTTATTATGTTTATTTATGTGAAATGTTTTTCACTTCCATAAGAAATATAAATGAGCTCAATTAAGCTTATCTTAAGAGATACATCCTAAATCATTGGTATATTTTTCTATCCATTACCACCTAGATAGGATATGGATGACTTCACTCACCATAATTTGCAGTTTATCTCATTGCCCTCAAAGAGCTACCGTGAAGAAAACGTAATCATACCTGGAATGTTGTATTTTTTATTTTTAAAACTTTAAACTTTTAACTTAGAGAAGATTACCTTCAAGATTTTTTCTTAAATGTATTTCAATAGTAACCTCGGATTAACAAAACTGCACCCAGAATACTGTTCTTTTAATTGACTGTTATATAATATTAATAAAAGTTCCTATATCAATGTCCAGCTGATTAGGACAATGTGTTGATATTCTCTTTTGAGATGGGTGTGATAAAATTGACTCCTCTCTGGGATTTCAATTTTTTTTAAACTATTTGAATATAAGAGAGGTTGAATCAAATTTATAGGCTTTAGAGAAATGATCATAGGGCATATTCAATTGTTGGCGTTATAGCCAAAAATGTTGCAGCACGTGCACTATTACCGATATTAAGGTAATAGTGCGCGTAAATACCGTTATTACGCTAGTTTTCTCGCTGGATTTCAGCTCGCGGTTCAGGGAGCTGCGAGCTGAAATCCAGCGAGAAAACTACCGTAATAATGGTATTTATGTGCACAATTAACGTAATATCGGTAATAATTCTAAACATTTGAATATGCCCCTACGTGTCAACTTGTGTTTTAATATTGCTCAGGTATTCTGTAGGGATGTGCACTGGCCACTTTTCGTGTTTTGGGTTTTGGGTTTTGGGTTCTGATTACCTTCAGGTTTTGGGTTCTAATGGGTTTTGCCAAAACACCCCCCTCAAGGTTTTGGGTTTTGAGCTTTTGGTTCTGATTTTTTTTTTTTTTAAAAAAAGCATAAAAACTGCTAAAATCCAGATTTTTTTTTCTTGGTTTTTTTTTCACTCCTACGCTATTATTAACCTCAATAACATTCATTTCCACTCATTTCCAGTCTATTCTGAACACCTAACAATATTGTTTTTAGGCCAAAAGGTTGCACCGAGGTAGCTGGATGTCTAAGCTAAGCGACACAAGTGGGCGGCACAAACACGTGGCCCATCTAGGAGTGGCACTGCAGTGGCAGACAGGATGGCAGTTTGAAAAGCTAGGCCCCAAAGTGCACATAATGCCAAAAAAAGAGGTGCAAGATGGAATTGTGAGTGAGTTCTCTGTACAGCGCTGCGGAATTAGTGGCGCTATATAAATAAATGATGATGATAATGAAGATGGAATTGTCCTTGGGCCCTCCGACCCACCCTTATGTTGGTGATATAGGACATGCGCACTTTAACAAACCAATTATTTCAGCGACAGGGCCTACAAAACTGTGGCTGAAATGATTGGTTCGTTTGGACCCCCACAAAATGAGCTGGCAAAGAAATAAAAGAGGTGCAAGATGGAATTGTCCTTGGGACCTCCAACCCACCCTTATGTTGCGGAAAAAGGACATGCACACTTTAACAAACCAATCATTTCAGCAACAGAGCCTACCAAACTACTGTGGCTGAAATGATTGGTTTGTTTGGGCCCCCACACAAATAAAGCTATTCATCTCTCCTTGCACAAAGTAAACTGGCTCTACTGAGGCAAGATGTCGTCCTCATCCTCATCCTCTGATTCCTCACCCCCTTCAGTGTGTACTTCCTCATCCTCACACATTATCAATTCGTCCCCGCTGGACTCCACAATCACAGGTCTCTCTGTAGTCTCTGGAGGCCATTGCTGGTCTTCATTGAAGAATTGATAATTCATTTTGATGAACCTTATCTTCTCAACATTTTCCGGAAGCAACCTCCTTTGCCGCTCACTGACCAGGTTCCCCGCTGCACTAAAAACTCTTTCGGAGTACACACTGGAGGGGGGACAACTCAGGTAAAATAGAGCCAGTTTGTACAGGGGCTTCCAAACTGCCTTTTTTTCCCTGCCAGTACAAGTAAGGACTGTCTGACATGTCTACTTGGATGCTGTCAGCAAAGTAATCCTCCACCATTGAAGTGCTTGGTTTGTTGGGGCCCCCACAAAACAAGCTACCTTAAGCCCAACAGTGCTGTCAATGAACTCTACATTATTAAAACATGTCTGCTCGTGCTGCATCTTTAATCTCCTTCTCCTCTCTGGATATATCCCTTTCATTTCTGAAGAACTGCCAAACTTATGTAGACACAGGAATGGATATTACAACTGGAGTGGCATCAGTCTGCTTCAGACAGACTGTGACGCAGGACAGAGATTTAAACCAATATATAGATGCAGTTGAGGAGACCATATTTAAATTAAATGAGACCGGATAAGATCCCAGATTTAAGAGAGCTTGTACATGAGAGGTACACTGTGCTTCAGAAGAATAAAACAGAAGAGGCCCTGAGGCAGGATGATAAATATGTACCAGTTTAAACAACAACTAAGAGACCTGAGAAAACAAATGGGTGTGTCACCGACCCCTGCAGACAAAGATTTGGAAGATGAAGACGAGGAGATCGCCATAACCCAGAGCACTCCTATAACACAGTTGGAGATGGTGAACCCAGTGAAATACAAAGTATGTGGTCACATGTACAACAGAGAAGCAATTGAAAGGATGATTGAAAACAAACTTCAGCACTTATAGCACATGTAGGTAATATTGGCAAACGGCGTTAGCTGAAAGGAAAAGTGGTGCAAGATGGAATTGTCCTTGGGACCCTCCCACCCATCCTTATAATGGATCTTGAAAAGGACATGCACACTTTAACAAACAAAGAACTCTTAGCAACAAGGAATGCCTCTTTTGTGACTGAAGTGCTTGGTTTTTTGCCCCCCCCCCCCACAAAAAGCAAGCTAACAATGGGTTTAAGGCAGCTAAGGTAACAGCTGTCAATGAACTCTACAGTGGCAAGATGTTGTTGTTATCATCTTCAGTATCATCCTCACCCTCATCAGTGTGTACATCATCCTAACACAATATTAATTCATCCCCGCAGAAAACCACCATTACAGAAGTCTATGTAACATAAATGTCAAAAACAAAAATGTGAAAAAAAGCTTTTACCTTTTTAAAGAATAAAACACATCTTTAAAAAAGGTGAAACTTTACTGTAGAAAAACATAACATTGCCAACATGTCATTTTACCCAAATATTAATAAGCATTCCAGCATCAACTAGCTTCCTTCTCTCAGCTAGATTCCAGCACCTGCAATCTACACGGTTATCATCCTCACCGTCATCAGTGTGTACATCATTCTCACACAATACTAATGAAATCCACCATTATAGAAGTCTCTGCACTTTGATCAAAATGTGGACTTTGAAATTCTTTTTACGACAGAGCTGTCACGATTTTTGGGCATTTCTTTTAGTCCAGACCAAATGTCAAAATGTTCTGCTGAATCATCTGCATCATCCTTGGGTCTCTTAGAAAGGCTTAGTTTTTTCCTAGCAGCAGTAGCCTGAGAAACTGAAGAAGGGGACACCGTTGTGTCAGGTACCACTTCAGCTGTCTACTTGCTCACCAGGAGCTCATTGCATCTCTTGTGATCTGGGACAGTGGGAAATAAAGAGAAGACATAGCTCTTGAAACTAGGATCAAGCATAGTCGCCAAAATGTAGTGATACAATTTCCAGAAGTTGATAACTCTTCGATCCTGTCAAAGCGATTAAAGTACTTCATCTACAAGTACGACATACTTAGCGTAATTTCTTTGTTTCATCTCCTCCTCCTTCAATTTTTCAAGGTGCCTTTCCAAAAATCTAATTAAGGGAATAACTTTGCTCAAGCTAGCAGTGTCTGAACTAGGTTCACAGATGACTGCTTCAAATCTTTTCAGCACCTTGCACAGCATGGAAAGTAACCTTCACTGCGCTGGACTATAATACATTCCCCCACCCTTCCCAATGTCATGGCTTGTGGAGTACCGCTGGATGGCTTTTCGCAGTTCCTCCATCCTCACAAGCATATATAGTGTGGAATTCCACCTTGTTACGACCTCTTGCTTCAGTTGGTGGTGGGGCAAAATAAATTGTTCTGGCAGCTGCTGCAATTTCATGGTGCAGAATGTTGAAAATGTTCTGAAATTTTTCAGGACACAGACAGCATCTCCTTCACGTTACTGTCATTTTTCAAAAACCTCTGTACCACCAAGCAGATTGTTTGAACAAAACAGGGAATGTGCTGGATTTCACCCGGCTGTAATGCTCTCACAATATTAGTGGCATTATCATAAATGACATATCCTCAGGAAATTCCAAACGGGATAAGCCATCTTGCAATGACATTCCTTAGTATTTCAAACAGGTTGTCATCGGTATCCCTCTTAATGAAGCAGCTGATAGACAGAGTAATCTGGCGTTGTTGGGTACATGTTGCTGCTGTTCCTGCTGCTGAAGGCAATTCATCAACCCAGTGGGCTGTCACAGTCATATAATCTTTAGTGTGCCCAGTTTCGCTTGTCCACATATCTGTGGTTAAATGTACAGTGGGTAGAAAGGCATTTTGTAGCCCAATAATTAAATTTTAATGAACCTTCTCGTAGAGGTGAAGAATTGCTTTTCTGATAAAAATGGTTTTGTGATGGAATTTGGTAACGGGGACACAGGACCTCATTTACTTGTCTAAAACCAGCAACATTAATAGTGGATATTGGACGTTGATCTAATACTAGCATAGTCGCCGTGGTGTCTGTGATCCGCTCTGCAACTGGGTGACAGCTTTCATACTTGCTTCCTCTTGCGAAGGATTGTGTAACAGTCAATTATTGTAAACTACTAGTAGTCTTCTTCTTGGTCTACTTCTAGGTTGAAGATCCACTCCCAGCAGCAGCAGCAGCGGGACTAACGCTCAAGAATTCTTCAGAGTAATCCTGGATAGGGGAGAAGTCATCTAGCCTTAGCAACTTGGATGCAGGACTAACTCCGATAACTAGTGAGGATATTGATGAGGAAGGTGTTGTCGGTGTGGCTTTACAAACGCTAAAAATGGCTAGACAACTGTTGTCAGTATTGGATAAAAATAATTCCACAAATAATAGGTGGATTATTTGTCTCATACCCAGGCATGACAATGGTCTTCTCTTATCACTGGCAATAACTGCTTCTTTCCTTACTTTGCTGGTGCAGAACTTACACAAACAATATCATCATCATCATCATCCTCATCAACAGCCTCATTAGCCCCATCATCAGCTACACAAATATCCCCCTCATCCTGTTGCAAATACAATGTGGTATCCTACATTTGTGTATCACCGGCTACACTAAGAGGCATACCATTGACAACCTGTTTGAAGAACTAAGAGATGTCATTGCAACATGGCTTATCCCGCTTGGACTCTCCTGAGTATATGTCATTTGTGATAACGCCAACAATATTGTGCGAGCATTACAGCTGGGTGAATTCCATTGAGTAGGTTGTGTGTTGGAGAGCTCCTGCAGATGCAGAATAGTACTTCATTTGATCCAGGAAGGATGGAGGATCCTGGGGGAGGCGAGGAGGAAAGCCCCCAGGTTTCCAGGCCTACTCCACCTCCAGAAAGTGTGATCTCTGGGGTAAATTCTTCCCTTCTGCATCCTCAAAATGTCTTAGCCAGCATTGTTGATGACCCCTCTAGCATGGAAAGCCGCAGTCAAGCTTCCAGCATTATTGCTGAAGCCCCCTCCCTCAAGCAATATCACGGGGGAGATCTCTGGGCCTCTGGCTATGACCTTGGGTGAAGAATGCTCCCCCTGCATGGACTTGAATTCAGGGGAGGCTGTATCTGAGGACCCATCCCATGTACAGGCCCTAGTGAGGCAACTAGGTGCCGGCATTGAACTTCCACCTGTGAAATTAAACATGGTGAGGAAAGCGAATAAAGCAATGTGGTCCCAGTGACTATGCAACTGGGGACCGCGATAGATCCGTCTGTGCCGCTTAACATGTCGGACTCCTCTCCGAGTGGTACAAGTGAACAAGTCCCGGTGTCTACACAACCAAGGACCGTGGGAGGCCCGTCTGTGCCATTTAACATGTCGGACTCCTCTCCGAGTGGTGCAAGTAAGTAAGTCCCGGTGTCTACACAACCGAGGACCGTGGGAGACCCGTCTGTGCAGTCTAACAAGTCGGACTCCCCAGCATCCGTGGCACCGCCTGATGAGACCCGTGAAATTACAACTGGTGCGGGCGATCCGGAGTTATCTCAAGCAGAAATCCGGGACAGCCTGTCAGTGGATCACGCCGTGTCCCGAGGAGAGAAACCTCTTGTCGTTGATGTGGATCCTGGTAGTATTGACTTACCTGAATCGGAGGGGGAGGTCGAAGAGCCAATTACCAGGGAAAGTCATGAGGGGCTGATGGCTGATATAGCAAGGTTGAAAAGACAAATATCTGCACTGAAAAAAAGAGCAATCGGGCTTTTAGCAGGGAAAGAGTAGTTATGCGTTTGTAGATAGAGGAACTTTTGGCTAATTTGTTACTGAAAGAACAAAATCTGCAACGCCTGACTGAGCAACTACAACACATGGAGTCCTGTAATGTGGATGCCTCGGCCGGTGATCAATCATGTTTACCTGCTAACCCGGTGATGGATACTCCTGTTGATGCGGGGGTAGACTCCCTGTATGATAAAATCAGGAGGCAGGAGGGGGAGCCGCCCTTGAAGGAACCCGTGGGGGCTGTAGCTGATGCCAGGGTGGTTTTTGCATCGGCCGTAGTTACTGCGGCTGGTTCGGCGGTCTTGCCTCTGGCATCACTTCCGGTCACGGCTGGCAGTGCTGATCCGGGTATCCTGAGGCTGAGGGTAGATGCAGTAGCATCAGGCTCCTTTCTCCAGGAGGCAGGTATGAATGAGATGTGTAATGTAATGCCAGTGAGATCAGTTGTTGAAGGCGGGTTTTCTGATGCCATATCGGTTGTTGATATTGTCTCCACTAAGTTCAAAACAGGCACTGATATGTTGTTCCCTGCTACTACAGCATTAGGGGTTGGTGCAGGGATTAATAGCGGTGGATTATCTACTCCTGTCTTTGCTAGCAACAGCTCCCCTCTCCCAGATGCTGAGGTGCTCGCTGATGTGAGCAGCACGACTATGTATACAGCTAGGCCTCTTGAGTCCAGTAAGGTTTCTATATCTGCAGGCCGGATCGCCCCTATTAGCAACTGTATTGGAATAGCTTTGAGCCCGGCACAATCAAAAATTATTGATACTATATACAGGCTCCTGTCAGGACTGGCCCTGGGCCGGTCACCCCTGTTTGCCCCTTAATTAATCTGGTGCCCCCGAGGTATGGTCAGGGCCATTAGGTCCAGTTCTGGGGCCAATTTTCTTATGCCAGGGTGGTATCGGGTGCACAAAGACCTGTGGCGCCTCCATCCAGTGGCCCTCTTACTAGGGGTCCTCAGTCTGGGGGCCCGTTTCTCACAGGCCAACCCCCCAAGAGAAGGAATGTTGTACAGCTAAGGTACATGGGGAAAGAACCCCCAAATAAAGGTGATTTTCTGAAGGTTTTTTTTTTCCTCCTTTGGTTTCGTCCCAGTGGATCTTTTTGCCTGCATCCATCCCGTCGGGACCCCCGAGTATGATGTCAGCTTTATGACATATCAGGGGCTGCAGGCATTCTGGGGCCGATGGGGTGGATGTAGGGGACAGGATCCGTGGGCAAAATTTAAAGCTATTGCTGTCACCAGACAGGAAAGGGTCAAGATTACCATCCTGGTTAGAAACGAGTCTATCCCCGTAGCTGACTTAGCCTTTTGGGTGGGGCGGTATGCGTGCCTGGTGTCCCCACTTGTGAAGGTGCCTGATCCAAGCCATGGTGTCTGGGGTGGTGGGTGGTCCGCCATGGTAGACCTGCGGTGCACGGAGGCTGGCCTGGCCCATATCCCAAGTGCTGCCTTCCTCGGGAGGGACAGGATTCAGTGTTTTTATTTAGGTCAGCCAAGGATGTGCCACCGCTGTGGTGACTTCCGCCACCTCAAAGCCAATTGCCTGCATAAAAAGTGTGGGCACTGTGGGGATACCAGGCACGAAACCCGTTCCTGTAGCAGTATTAGATGTAACTTATGTGGGACAATTGGCCATCCCTCGAGTAGATGCCCCCATGCATTCCATAACACAGAAATAGCTGATGAGCTGTTGGTACAGGCCGTTGAAGGGATAGAAGAGGCGCAGAGGGGTGAGGGTGTGGCAAAACCTGTTGATCCAGTCTCCACTGAGCCGCTGAAGTCTATGCAAATCCCCCCCCCTCCTTTCCAACAGGGGCCGAGTGTTGAGCAGCCTGGTCCTAGTACCAAAATTTCATCCATAGGCAAGGAATGGGTGGAGCCAAAAAAGAGTATTAGGCAGAACAAATCAAGAAGGGAAAAAAAACCTGGTTTTGCCTAATAAGTTCCAGTTCTTGTCTAGTGAGGGGGAGGAATCAGAGGAGGGGGGAGTTTCTAAGAACAAACAAGGGGGATCTAGTTCTTAGACAAAGTACTAGCAGCAAGAGAAGGAAGCGCTCCGGCCTTGTCCTAGGTGATATAGCAGCCTATAAGAAGCCCAAAGATAAATCAAAGTCCCAGAGGGCCTTTCTTAAATCATTTTCCCCCAAGGGTCTTCCCTCTGTGGAAGAATTAGCCCCAGCTCCTATTCCCGACCTTGACCCTGATCCGGCCCCCCTTCCTGTTTCTCCTGCGTCTACGTCTTCTCTGATCCCTTCTGGGTCGGCTCGGGAGGTATCTCCCTTGATTGCCGGTTCAGGTTCCGTCCCTGCCTCTCCGTCTTGTTTGGTCTATTCCCATAGCCCGACTTCTATTCCTGTCCCTCATCTCCTTCCTCCTCCTCCCAACCCTGTTCATCCCGTCCCCCTCCTTGTAGCTCCTCTGAGTCAGGTGTCAGTGTTGTCGGGAGTCTTGCCCGCTAATATTCCCCCTAGTACCCCAACTTTGGTGGCTAAATTGTCAGTCGTGGTGGCCAGTGTTGGGTCTGGTGGGTCCCCCCCTTCTGGTGAAGAGGTTATTCTTCAGGAGGGGGAGGCCTTGCCAGCGGGCCTAAGTTGCAAGAGGTATGGGTCCTCGGATGAGGACTCTGCCAAACAGGTAAAAAAGAAGTGAGCTGATTCCTACTTTATAGCTCTCAAGGATGGCTTCCCAGCCCATTAGATTTGCCACCATTAATGTGGCATCTATACGTTCCGACCTAGCTCGTTATTTGGCCTTTGATTTTTTCAGCACGGTTGAGGCTGATTTTTTATTTTTGCAGGAGAGCAGATTGAGTCAGTTGGCTGACCTTCATAAAGCCAAAAGGGAGTGGAAGCGTGGGCCCTCCTATTGGTCTCTTGCGGCCAAGCTGTACGGTGAGGTGGCGGTGCTTTTTACCGGCATGATAACCATCCAGCGAGTTATAGAACTAGAGGTAGGTAGGTGCATGATCTTGGATGTCAATCTGAGAGGGCACGACCTGAGGTTGATTAATGTTTATGGTCCCCAATCCAGGTGGGAAAGGAAGTGCCTTTTCGGTGCGATAAAGCCGTACCTTTTTTCAGCCCAGCAGATAGTCTTTGGTGGTGACTTTAACACTGTCATTAGGACTAAAGACAGGGGAGGTTCAAGGACTTCTCTGGGCTATGAGTCCCATTTTTTAGCTAGCATAATTAGGCAGGCTGGTCTGGTGGATGTGCATATTCGCCATTTTCCGGACCACACGGGGTTCACCTACTTTAGAGGTAGCTGTAGGTCTAGGATAGATAGGTTTTTTGCTAAGGAGAGCTCGAAAACCTTGGCTTCTGAGCTGAGGCCACTAGAGTTCTCTGATCACGTTTACCTCTCTGCATCTTTGAATGCTTCGGAGACTCTTCGGAAGGGTAGGGGCCTCTGGCGCCTGAACTCTTAGCTCCTGGAGGAGGAGGTGATAAGACAGTCCTTTAGGGACTTCTTTGAATCCCAGGAAACGCTTTTGGAGGCGGGTTGGAGTAGGTCTGAATGGTGGGAGATGCTTAAAAAGAGGACCCAGGGTTTTTTCCGTGGACTGGTAGCCCGAAATAACTTGTTAAAAGAGAGTACCTACCTAGCACTGAGAAGGAAACTAGAATTCTTGATCTCTGGCCAGGGGGATGGTGAGGAAATCTCCCGAGTGAAGGCTCAGATGAGAGAGATACAATATGACCGGTACGCTTCCTTGCTTCTGGAGAGGGACTATGGGAAGTACCATTCGCCCGACCCCTTCCAGAGCTGTAGGAACTCGGTAGATGTTAAGGAGGTGAGGGGCTTGCACGATGCTGGGGGTGTGCTCAGGGAGGATAAGGAGGGCATCCTTGGTGTCGTGCGGTCCTTCTACTATGATCTCTTGTTGGAGAAGTCACTTGACAAAGAAAAGATGGACCAGTTCCTGAGGGAAACCCCTGGCCTTGGAGACATAAGCGGCTCGCTTGAGTCCGTGGGCAGTAAGTTAATGGTGGATGAGGTCAGGATGGCGATAGATGGTTTATCTATCAAGAAAGCCCCGGGCCCGGATGGTCTGACATCTGAGTTTTTAAAATATTTGGGGACATCCTGGCCCCGTGCCTTGAGGAGGTCTTTAATGAGAGCCTGGGTAGAGGTTTATTGCCTCCCTCCATGAGGGTTTACGCCCTTATTTTGTTGTCCAAGGGGAAGGATCAATCGTGTGTTGAGAACTGGCGCCCCATCGCTCTTCTCAATACCGATAGGAAGATTTTGGCAAAGGTACTTTTTAATAGACTGATGCAGGTTTCCAGCCAGTTGCTTTCTCCCTCTCAGCATTGCACTGTGAAGGGTCGAAGCACCTTTAGTGCTGTCCTGGGGGTGCGGGAGGCCATTGAGCGGTGTCATGCTGAGAAGTGGGGGAAGTACCTTTTAGCATTAGACCAGTCAAAGGTCTTTGACAGGGTAAACCATGAGTACCTTTGGGCTCTGCTTCTGTGGTATGGTCTTCCAATCCGGGTGGTGAATTGGCTTTGTTTTAATTACAAGCAGGCCGAGAGCTTCCCTCTTGTGAATGGTTGGGTGGGTCCGTCCTTTGGGGTCAGCTCTGGAGTGAGGCAGGGTTGCCCCCTTAGCCCCCTCCTGTATGTGTTTGCAATAGATCCCTTCGTTCGAAGGATTGAAAGCGGCTCGATAGGAGGGGTGCTGTTGGGCCCGGAGTGTCCTCTGAAGGTCGTGGCCTACGCCGATGATGTTACTGTTGTCTTTTCGAGTCCCGCGGAAGCAATAGAGGTTGCAACTCTGGTCTGCGGGTATTCCGAGGCCAGTGGCTCATTGGTAAACCAGGAAAAGAGTGAAGTTTTCTGGATGGGGGAGGAGGGTTGTGAATTCAGCCTTCCAGACAGTCTCCCCCGGGCTAGTAACAAAATCAAGATCTTAGGAATTCAATTCGGCCCTGTTATTATGCCAAGCAAAACTGAAAACTTAGGCTGGAGGAAGCTTCCCGGAAGGTAGAGAGCTGGAAAAACTCTCTCAGTTAAAGGGTGGACCTTGTCAAGACCTTTCTGATCCCAGTTTTCTTGTATATCAGCTATGTGTGCCTTTTGCCAGAGTCTTTATGGTCTAGGGTTTACGCAGTTTTCTTTCAGTTACTCTGGGGGAATAGGCTGAACCTGGTCAGGCGGGCTGTGACCTATCGTCCGAGGAGGGAGGGTGGCCTGGGCCTGATTAACCCAGTGCTTTTCTTCATCACAACCTTTTTAAAGTTGCACCTGAGCAGTCTCCTAGTTGAAACCCCTCCTCGGTGGGTGGATGGCTTCAGGGTTTGGGTGGATCCCTTCCTTAGTGCATGGTATGGGGGGGCATGGTGAAAAGCTTCCGGGTTCGGCATGAGTATCTCCCGGCCTATGTTTCCTACGGGATTTAAGGTGACAAGGCATTGGGGCCTGGGAGTAGGGGGAAGTCAGGAGCTCTTCTAGAAGGGAGCTGGAGAAGAGAGTCCTGCACTCCCATTTCTGGGTCCCGCTGTCACTGAGGGACTGCCCGGGTGATGTGAGTTTGGCAGGGCTTTCTCTGATCAATTCAGGGAGATTCCCGTTGAAGCTTTGGGATATTGCCTGGCTCTCCTTTCAAGGGAGACTCTACGTGAGAGAGAATCTCAAGTATAGAAATGCTGATTATCGTGGCTGCCCACGGGAGGAATGTCTAGGAGCGGAGGAGACTATGGACCATTTCTTGCTTCAGTGTCCGTTTAACGTAGAGGTTTATAAAAGAGTCTCCGGATCCTTGGGGATCCCCTGCCTTTCGGGGCTTAGTTACCCTGAATGGGTCTACGGGGCATTCAAGGCCAGGTGGAGGGCTTTTGATTTCTGTACCCTTTTTTTAGTTAGTTTAGTGGTTAGATATTTCACGTGGAATGCACAGTGTCAGGTGTCCATCAGACACAAAATCCTTCCCTGTGAAGTGGTGGTGGGTAACATTCTCCACAAGGTGTGGAAGTTGAAGGATATAGAGGGACGTCGGATGAACAATGCCAACTGGCTCAGACTCTGGCGGGGTCTGAGGCCTCCGTAGGGAGGTCAAAGTCCAGCGCTTTCTCCTTTCTAAATGGCTTTTCTTCCTATTCCTTCACCCCCTAGATTTTGGTGGTTAAATGTTTTTTCAAGTATGGCTTAGCATGCACCTACAGCTTGCTTCTTTTTGGTGTGTAGTGTGTTTGTGAAATTGTATTTGGATTTGTTATGGTTAAGTGGTGGCACCCCTTTTTTATTTTATGCGGGTTTTATTTTTTTTATATATATATATATATATATATATATATATATATACCGTATTTGCCGGCGTATAAGACGACTGGGCGTATAAGACGACCCCCAACATTTCCACTCAAAATATAGAGTTTGTTATATACTCGCCGTATAAGACTACCCCCTCTTCCGCACACCTTCCACACACCAAATAAAACTTAAAAGAACATCAGATTTGATTTCAACATGTTAATTTATATTCGAATGCCTATGACATGCAGGAAAACTGTCACAAGGCTGTATGTTATCAAACATGTACAGTAAACATAAAACAGTGCAAGTTTATTAAACGTAATTCACTAGTCAATGATAGAAGGAAGATAACAAATAGAGGGAGAGAGCAAGTGCACACTTACCCCTTGGCATAATCTTTAATGCTTTTTCATTTGATTTCCAGTCCCGAACCATCTTTTCTGTTACTCCATATTGTCTTGCAGCAGCACAACTATTATGTTCCATGGCAAAGTTTACAACCTTAAGTTTAAAACTTGCATCATATTTCTTTCTTTTTGCTGGTGCCATGATAGGGTTGATAGGGGTTTGACTGCTAGACATTTTCTATGCTGTATTGTGCTGTACAATGGTGCAGTAATGTGGTTGGCTGTTGGCTGTATACAAAGCCTGATTGGATTGGTCCTTGCTCCCTGTCTGCCCTCCCTGTCAGCAGAACGGGCCGGTCACGCCAAAAAGGCTGGCACCCCTGTATCGCTGCTGATGCTCGCGCAGCCACGCTGATGACCCGCTGTGGCCGCACTGGATACCGCGCGATACTGGACCCGGTGTATAAGACGACCCCCCCACTTGGAGGCATGTTTTTCAGGGCAAAAAAGTAGTCTTATACGCCAGCAAATAGGGTATATGTATTTATAGTCCTATTTATATTGCAGGACTCTTTCTGAGCTTGGATAACAGATTTCCAGTGCCTTACGTTGTGGTTTGTGATTTTATAAAAAAGTGGTGCCACCTATTCGTAATAATACTGCATGCTTATGTTGCAAGACTTAATAAAAATATCTCCATCACATTCCCTGTCTTGCTCACACAATCAACTTGGTGGTACAGTGCTTTTTAAAAAATGACATTTACTTGCAAGAGATGCTGTCTGTGTCCCAAAATAATTCGGGTTATTTTCGTCATTCTGCAACAGCATTTAGGAGATTGCAGCTGCTGCAAGAGGAATTGAATTTGAGGGGGAATGTACTTTAGTCCAGCGCAGTGGAGAATACTTTTCATGTTCTGCAAGGTGCTGAAACCACATGAAAAGTCACCTGTGAAGTGAGGTCAGATGCTGTTACCCCTTATTTTAAGAGCTATGTCTTCTTTTTCTTACCAACTGACCCGGATCTCAAGAGATGCAATGAGCAGTTTGACAGCTGAAGTGGTGCATGACACGATGACGCATCCTCCCTCAGTTTCTTTGGCAACTGTTCCTAGGAAAAAACTGAGCTTTCCCAAGACACTGGTGATGCATATGAGTCAGCAAAACATTTTGACATTTGGATGACTTACAGATTCAACGGGGAAGGCCATTACCAGCAATTACATCAAAGTACAAAGACTTCTGTAATAGTGGATTCCAGCAGGGATGAATTAGTATTGTGTGAGGATGATGTACACACTGATGAGGGTGGGGATTATGACAGTGTAAATTGCAGGTGCTGGGATCTAGCTGAGAGAAGGGAGCTAGCTGATGCTGGTATGCTTGTTAATATTTTGTGTAGAATAGCATATTGACAATTTTATGTTTTTATACAGTAAACTTAAATTTTTATTAGAGAGGTGCTTTTTATTTAAAAAGGTACAAGCTTTCTTTTTGTTTCCCTAACTTAAAACCACTATGAATATAGGCTTTAGCACATGATGTAGAGGGATTAGTATGATCATGACCGAGACTGGAGAATAACAAAAATAATGTGACTGCAGACTGAAGAGTGACAAGAACACTGCTACCTCTGCGTGACCAACGGCACTGAGACTGGAGAGTGACAAGGATAATGTTACTGAAGACTGGAGAGTGACAAAAACAATGTGACTGGAGAGTGACAAGGACACTGCCACCCCTCCTATTTCTGTATGACCTATGACACAGAAGAATGTCATTATAGACTTTTAACAACACTGACAGCCCTATTATTACTATTTCTGTTTCAGCACTGAACCCTGCCACCTCTCCTGTTTCTGGGTGAGTTATGGCACAGTAGAATGTCACTGCAGACTTTTAAAACATTGCCAGCCCTATTAGTGGAATTTCTGTTTCACCATTAAACATTGCCACCTCTCCTGTTTCTGGTTGAGATATGGCACAGTAGAATGTCACTGCAGACTTTTTAACAACTGCCAGACCTATTATTGAAATTTATGTTTCACCACTAAACACTGCCACCTCTCCTGTTTTTGGGTGAGCTATGTGTGTCCCTGCAGACTTAACAACACTGCCACCTCTTTTATTTCGCTTTCTGGGTGAGCTTTCGAACAGTAGAATGTCACTGGAACACTGCCAGCCCTATAATTTGTCTTTCAGCACTGAAAACTGCCTCCTTTCCTGTTCCTGTGTGAGCTATAACTCTGTAGAATGTCACTGGAGACTTTGAAGAACACTGCGACCCCTCCTCTTTCTGTTCTAGATATGATGTTGCCCAACTGCACTGGAGACTGTGTCTCTCTGTGAAATGACGCAGGATCTTCGTGGAGGGCGGCATTTTTAGAATCTAAAACTTACAAGATCCGACAACGTGACACTGACGTTTTGCCTCATTTCCAGTTCCGAGGAAGAGAAAGTATCCAGATGGATGAATCTGAAAAAAATTTCTAGGTAGTTGCAGATAAACTTCCTAGGAATAGAGTGTGCTGCTTTATCGGGCAACTATTTTTTTATTTCTGCTCTTTTGAATTATTTTGCTCGTGAATTGACCCCTAATCAGTAGATAATTGCAAAATTTTAAATTTAATAGAACTTGGGTTCAAATCTTTTTTGACTGATGTCTGAAGAATATACATGAAATACATGGAACAATTATGGCTGTAAAGGATCAAATTCTGATAGCTCTACAAAAAAGAATTTTCACATTCGAAGTTTGATGTTGCATTGGTAGAGATTTATCTGGCTTTTAGCAGAGTATGAATGTGTAAAAGCAATATTAAATACATATGAGAGTAGATATGGAGCTCAAATAACCTTCTGCAACAGATATCATTAAAAGTATCAACTTCAAACTGCTTGAATAGCCACTTTCAATAATATAAGAAAGGAGCGGCCCAAAATGATATTTACCTCTGACATATTCTGGAAATCTATGTCAGCTAACAGATTGGGAAGCAAATATGGGAGGCTCCACTAATATTTGTCACCATTTTATGCTGACTCTGTAGCTCCCAGTCACTATAGAAACTTGGGGTATAGTAAGTGGTTGAAGTGGAAATGTAGATGTGGCTGTATAGGAAATGTAAGTGAGTTGAATTTGAAAGTTTTACAATGAAGGCAGTAGGAGAAGTGACAGTGTGGCTTTCCACTGTATATCAGCCCACTTTGACCCCTGGGTATAGTTATATGTAACTAGCACCCCAGACTTCAAACTAGGAGAGACTGGACCTGGGCTGGTACGGCTGTACAAACATTGGAAGTTTAAGCCAAAAATAGAAGTTTACTGAAGAAGAAGGGATCATTAAAAAGATGTATGGGGGGTGGGGTGGGGGGGGGGTGTTCAGATCAGGGATGTGTGCTCTGTTTAAAGTAGATGTCCTACTGGGATTATGAGCAGAGCCTGACCCATGTGTATGCTGACATCAGAAAACTAGGAAAGTTAAAGTAGTAAACCTCTTGGTTTATTGCTCTTCTAGTGCAGCTGATAAAGTTAGAAGCAGCAACTCATTGCTGAAATATCTCTGCATTAAAAAGAAAATAGAATAAAACACTCGCCTACTATGAAGAGAGGGAATTACTAGTAAATAATTGTATTCCTGCTCTTTCTTCTTTATAAAATGCTTGAATATTTTTGCAGCTTTTTTGGGCAGTGTTAAAGAAAATGGACCAACAGCGATATGTTTTTTTTTTATTCAGTGCTATGGAGCTTCTTGCATCATGGATAACTTAAGGAAGAGAGGAAGAGGGAAGTACTCTTGATTTTTGACAAACCATTTTGATTTTTAACTGGGTAAAATACTCTTTTAAATAAACTGTGTATAGTCTTGTTTTTGAAGTGTTATGGAAACATCACTCCACATTTCAAGACTTATGTGTATTTAAAATTGGATGCATTTACACTAAATATACATATGTATACATGGGCAGCACGGTGACTTAGCGGTTAGCACTTCTGCATTACAGCACTGGAGTCATGAGTTCGATTCCCGACCATAGCCTTATCTGTGTGGAGTTTGTATGTTCTCCCCGTGTTTGCGTGGGTTTCCTCCGGGTGCTCCTGGTTTCCTTCCACATTCCAAAAACATACTAGTAGGTTAATTGGCTGCTATCAAAATTGACCCTAGTCTGTCTGTCTGTGTGTGTATGTTAGGAAATTTATACTGTAAGCTCCAATGGGGCAGGGACTGATGTGAGTTCTCTGTACAACGCTGTGGAATTAGTAGCACTATATAAATAGCTGATGATAATACATCCATATGTTGACTTTGGTGTGTCATTGACTTGTATCTCCTTGCGCTTAGAGTGGTGTACAACATACAGTAAGGTTTTATTCACATAATCTGTCTCTTATGCCTATTTTAGGGCTAGTGCAGTAGCACACAATGATGACAATGCTTCAAAGTGTTATGGCTCACGCACCAGGTATCAATTCCTAGAACCGCTTCAGAGGTTTTTGCCTATAGCAGCCGCCTTTGGTCCTCGCCTATAGCAGCCGCCTTTCCCGTAGAGCTGAAGTTGCTCACAGGTACTCGGATGCCCCCAGGTCTTGTCCTTTAGTAGTAGAAGCTGATAACCTGAGATCGTAGCACAGGTGATTACAAAGAGGAGGATCTTCTGGCGAAAGGTAATATACAGTCTCGCAGCAGTACAAGGCCCAGGCTTGATGGACTGAAAACACGGGAGATCTGTGTCTGAATCCAGAAAAGGAGCTGGGTAACTGATGAAATAGCAGTGTCAAGTATCCAGGCAAAGGTTTCAGGGTCACAGGCAATTCAGCGGTGTCAGAATTCAAGCGAGAGATCAGGGTCACAGGCACATCAGCAATGTCAAAATCCAGGCATGGGGTCAGCAACAGTGATACAGAAAACAGCAGGAATGCAACAGCAGGAGAAGTATGCTTGGGAGCAGGGACTATAACCGGCAGTGAGGCCCAGTCCTCACTGCCTTAAATACTTTGATGGACAAATCAGAAAGAAGGAGGACAGGGCTGACAATAAGCCTCAGGAGGCTGCTAATTAATTCCTAGCTTAGAACTAGCATAGGTTATATCACAAACCAGGAACATGTATGAAAATATAAATGACAGATTAGAAACATGCGAGAGCTCCCCCTGGAGTTGGAGGATGTTCCTACGACCTCCTACTCTATGCCACAAAGATAACAGTGCATTGTAACTAATGCACGTGCTTGGCTGCTACCTCACACCAGTATGCGGCGTACTGCCCCGGCTCGTTATAGTACCCCCGCCTTGAGGAGGGGTCAAGGAACCCCGACATCCAGGCTTTCCAGGAAATTTTTTAAAGAAATCAGCAAGTAATTTAACTGAATGTAAATTTCTTTGTGGCACCCAGGAACGTTCTTTGGGGCCATAACCCTTCCAATGGGCAAGGTAATGGACCTGACCCTGAACTTTCTTTGAGTCAAGGATCTTCTCGACCTCAAATTCTTAATGTCCATTAACTGAGATAGGCTAAGGTCTAGAAGATTGACGAGGTCCGAATTTTCTGGAAGACGGGGCAGGTTTCAACAAAGAGCAGTGGAATGTATTGGGAATTCTCAGTGATTCAGGAAGCTTCAGTCTGAAAGCTACTGGGTTGACTTGTTTTGAGATGGTAAAAGGTCCAATAAATTTAGGTCCCAACTTCTTGCAAGGTTGACGGATTCTTATATTCCGAGTAGAAAGCCAAACTGAATCTCCAACCTTGAAGGAGCAGGCATAACGATGTAAATCAGCAAAGACGTTGGACTTGAAAAAGGCTCGGAGTAATGACTGATGTACCGATCTCCAAATCCTCCTAAGCCGGGTGGCTGTAGCCCTGGTTTCAGATAGGCTATCGGTAGACAGAGAGGACAATGAATTGGCTCTGGGATGATACCCAAGGTTGCAGTAAAAGGGAGAGTACCGAGAAGAAATATGGCATGCATTGTTGTATGCAAATTCAGGCCCTTGGAAGAAGGTCAGCCCAGTTGTCGTGATTCTTGGAAATGTATAATCGTAAATATTGCTCCAGGGATTGGTTCACCCTTTCAGTCTGTCCGTTTGACTGCGGGTGGTAGGCAGATGATAGGCTGACACTGGTACCTAAGAGGGAGCAGAAGGTCTTCCAGAAAGCTGCTTTGAACTGTGAACCCCGGGCAGACACTATATCCTCCGGAAGACCATGAGACCGAAACACATGTTTAACAAACAACGAGTCCAGGGAGCGTGCTGAAGGTAACTTGGTCAAAGAAACAAAATGGACCATTTTGCTGAATCGATCCACGGTTACCCAGGTGGTATTGCACCCAGAAGATGGAGGTAAGTCGACAATGAAATCCATGGACAAGTGGGTCCAGGGTCTGACCGGGGCTGGTAACGGCAACAATAGGCCAGAGGAGGACTTCCGAGAAATCTTGTTCTTGGAACAAAGCTCACAGGACAATACGTATTCTCTGACATCTGCAGGTAAAGATGGCCACCAGACAACACAAGAGATGATTTCGATGGTCTTGACAATACCAGGATGGCCAGAAGTCTTGTTGTTATGACACTCTGAGAGAACAGACTTCCTTGACGGCCAACAACTCCCGATTGCCTACGTCATAATGTTCCTTAGTGAAAGAAAATCTTCGGAATAAGTAGGCATAGGGGTGAAGGCGACGGTCTTCCAAGTCTTTTTGGGATAGCACAGCTCCAGCACCTACATCCGAGGCATCAACTTCAATGATGAATGGAAGGTCTGGATTGGGATGTCTCAGAACCGGGGCGGATACAAAGGCACATTTCAAAGCTTCGAAGGCAGTAATAGCAACGGATGGGCAGATTTTCACGTAAGCTCCCTTGCGAGTCAGGGCCGTAATAGGAGCAACGAGAGTAGAAAAAAAACCGATAAATTTCCTGTAGTAGTTAGCGAAACCCCAGGAATCTTTGTATAGCTTTAAGATTCGAGGGTCGCACCCTGTCGAGAATGGCCTGTACCTTTTCAGGGTCCATAGCGAAACCTTCCGGGGAAATGACATACCGCAGAAATGTGACTTTAGAGACTTCAAACTCACATTTCTCCAACTTGGCATAGAGGTGGTGATAGTGGAGTTTCCAAAGGACTTGTCGTACATGCTCTTAATGTTGCTTTAATGAGTGGGAATAGATCAAGATGTCATCTAAGTAAACCACTACAAAGGAGCCCAGAAATTCATAAAGGACGTCGTTAATTAAGTCTTGAAAGATGGCTGGAGCGTTCCTGAGACCAAACGGCATGACAAGGTATTCGTAGTGACCAGTTTGGGTATTAAAAGCCGTTTTCCATTAGTCGCCTTTTCGGATATGAATCAAATTGTACGCTCCACGAAGATCAATCTTTGAGTAGATTTTAGCTCCTTTAAGCTGATCAAAGATGACCGAAATAAGTAGCAAGGGGTAGGTATACTTTATGGTTATTTTATTTAACCCCCTGTAATCAATACAAGGCCTCAGATTGCCATCTTTCTTGGCAACAAAGAAGAAGCCTGCCCCAGCAGGTGACTTGGAGGGTCTAATAAAGCCTTTCTGCAGATTCTCCTCTACATATGATTCCATGGCTTGAGTTTCCAGAATAGACAGAGCGTATAATCTTCCCTTGGGTAATCTGGAGCCTGGGATCAGATCAATAGCACAGTCGTACTCCCGATGAGGAGGGAGAATGTCTGCTTCCTTCTTGGAAAAAACGTCCTAGAATTCCCGGTAAGGAAAGGGTAGCTGCTCTGGGCAAGTATGGGTAACCCTGAGCGGCAAGGATAAACAAGAGGAAGAGCACAGAGAGCTCCACTGAGTTATCGCACCCTTAGTCCAGTTGATACGGGGATTATGGAGAGCAAGCCAAGGATAACGTAGGATCAGAGGTACCAAGGGGCAGTGAATTAAGTACAGAGAGATAGTCTCGGAGTGAAGGGCACCCGTTTTCAACTGCAAAGGAGGCGAGTGATGATGGATTTCACCCCTGTTCAGGCGATTCCCATCCAGCCCATACACAGCGATGACGGATTCAAGGGGAACAGCTGAGAAACCCAGGGACCAGGCAAGAGTCAAGTCTAAAAAGTTCCCAGCAGCTCCATTGTCCAGGAATGCAGGAACAGAAATATCTTGTCCACCATAAGTGAGCTGGGCAGGTATTAGTAGGGAATCTTTTGGAGAGATTACCTGTAGGCCCAAGTGTACTCTCTCCATGTTCACTTGGCCTGGTCTTTTCCCGACTTTACGGGACAGGTACGAAGCAGATGCCCCTTCTCTCCCCAGTATAAGCAGAGGCCCAGTGTACGTCTCCTGGTTCATTCTTCAGAGGGCAACCGGTAGGCTCCCAGTTGCATGGGTTCAACTTGATCGCCGGAAGAGAGTTGAGATGGAATAGAGAAATAGGGCGAAGAACTTTCCTTCTCTGCTTTCCTTTAATGGAACCTTCGGTCCATTCGAATAGCCAACTACATAAGCTCTTCGAGGGATCCCACTGTAGGATACTGGACAAGGGAATCCTCAATCTGTTCAGAAAAGCCCAAATGGAACTAACTGCGGAGAGCTGGGTCGTTCCATTCACTGTCCGAGGACCAATGTCTGAAGTCAAAGCAATATTCCTCCGCAGTACGTCGTCCTTGTTTTAAAGATCGAAGCTGCGCCTCTGCTGAAGCCACACGATCCGGGTCATCATAAAGTAGCCCCAGTGCTTTAAAGAATGCGTCCACAGACTGAAAATGAGGGTTGTTAGGATCTAAACTGAACGCCCAGGACTTGCAAAAGGGAAATAATTATTCTCACTCTTTGCGGTTGTGACCTCGAAGAGTGAGGCTTTAGTCTGAAATAAAGCTTGCAACTTTCTTGGAAGTTGCGGAAGAGTCTACGGTCTCCTGAGAAGCGATCTGGTAAGTTCATCATCGGCTCCAGTGCAGGAGATTGGATGGCCTGCGAAGTCCTTGAAGCCTTCTCTTGTGCAGATAGCCGCTGAGACAGCTCTTGGACCATTTGGGACAAGGTCTGGATTTGACCCGCCAATACTTGAGCTAGACATGGTTCCATGGCAAGCGGAATTCAGCATATTCACTCACTACTTTGTTTTTGGGCTGATTATAATGTTATGGTTCATGCCCCAGGTATCAACTCCTAGAACCGCTTCAGAGGTCTTCGCCTAAAGCAGCCGCCTTTCCCGTAGAGCTGAAGTTGCTCACAGGTACTCGGATGCCCCCAGGTCTTGTTCTCTAGTAGTAGAAGCTGGTAACCTGAGATCGTAGCGCAGGTGATTACAAAGAGGAGGATCCTCTGGCGAAAGGTAATATACAGTCTCGCAGCAGTACAAGGCCCAGGCTTGATGGACTGAAAACACAGGAGATCTGTGTCTGAATCCAGGCAAAGGAGCTGGGTAACTGATGAAATAACAGTGTCAAGTATCCAGGCAAAGGTTTCAGGGTCACAGGCAATTCTGCGGTGTCCGAATTCAAGTGAGACATCAGGGTCACAGGCACATCAGCAATGTCAAAATCCAGGCCAAAGATAACAGTGCATTGTAACTAATGCACGTGCTTGGCTGCTACCTCACGCCAGGATGCGGCGTACCGCCGTGGCTTGTGACAATAAGCAGAACTCTCTAGCCGTTTATGATTGTCTGATTGTCTGATTTTCTGACCTCTCCATCTGCTAGTACCTATTTTATTGTTTTCATGGCTATATTATATCAAGTCACAATAGTCGACTCTATTCACATAACTCAATTGACAGATCCATTGGGTTACTGCAGGAAAGAAGTTTCCGATTGTATTTTTAATGGAAATAACATTTGTTTGACTTTCACATTTATTAACAGTGTGAAGACATTCTCTTGTGTATATGACACTGCATTTTATTGTTTGCAAATAATGCAATGGGTCTTTAGAAGTTACTATTAACACTGCCAAGACATCTCTACACTATCTATTTACTATCGCTAAACTATCTTGGGGCATAAGTATTTACACTTGTTTCCTCTGATGCGTGCCATTGCTTTTTATAGGACACAGTTTGTGTCAAGCCAAGAGTGGGTTATGGGCCATATTTAGAGTTCGGAGCAAGCCCAAAAAAACACATTTGTTCCTGGACAAACTATGTTTCAATGTAAAGGGTGCAAATGCATTTTTTTTTTGCATTTGGGAAAACTACTGTCTGCTTTTGTATGTAGCGCACAATACTGGACAACTTTACTTACAGCTCCCCCTTAAGACCACCAGTAATAGTGTCGTCTTCACAAATACCGTCATTCTGTGTGCCGGACACTGAATGTGTAGAAATTGTTAGAAGACGGATGTGGATGCTCTCTATTGTCTCATATATATATATATATATATATATATATATATATATATATATATATATTTATTTATATATATAGATATATATATATATATATATATATATATATATATATATATATATATATATACATATATATATATATATAGTTAAAAAAGAGGTTCCCAGGCGCTTGTTGTGACAGAAAAGACGTGGGGTGGATATGAAAAGGCTGAAAGCCTATTGTTTACTTCGCAAAAACAATGAACAAAATCACTGTCAAAAACAAAAACAAAAACAAGAAAAAATGGTATGCCGGCACATATCCAAGTGATTACAATAGACACTGTGCCACAATGTCTATATATGCTGGAACAAATTAACCAAAATTGTACAGCTGTATAACAAATCAACAGGTGCAAGCATGGCTTGATGTCTGTAGTAACCAAGCATGTGACAGCAAGGAGTCCAATAAGTCCAATGCTGGAGTAATTTGAATGCAACAAATCGTTACTGTACACAATGGTAAGCCAGTCCTGGATTAACAATTAAAGGAAATGCACACTGCGTGTGATCAAAAAATTATTGAGTTCATACACATGGTGTGAAGTCAGCAAGAGCTGAGCAGGCACTAACCTATAGCTGGAAATGCTGCCCAGAACGGTCCTGGTCCAGTAAAATGATCTCCACGTGTAGCTGAACAAATATCCTGAGTCCTGTAGCAGAGCGATGAGGGAATCCCAGCCGGGCGTCCTTCCTCTCTTCTCAGCTGGTTGTTCACACTGCCCTAGGTTGTGCGCATGCGCAGAAGCGCGATAACGCTAGTATGTAAAAAAAGGAGTATGTGATTGCTCATGAGCTAAAAAATGTATAAAAAGATGTAGAGTATCGTTCCTACGCGTGTAACCCACGTGGGGCTTCGTCAGGGATAGTAGAAATGTATTAAACAACAGTCTTTAGTTTGCTCTATATAAGGGGAGGCGGCCATAGGGAGATGGCTTTCAATTGGCTCCTCCACTAGATTGACATCTATATGGGGCGGTATTTCAGACCCATAATCAGTGTAATAGTCGCAGATCTTGTTAGAGATAACATAATTAACCAGAAGAGCTCTGAACTGAAGTACTTAAATGAAAATAAAAAATAAAAAATAAAAAAGGGTTAAAGTAGGATGAAATCAATTAGCAGATAGCTCCTATGAAATGGAGTGCAACAGTGTATATGGATGAAGATTTATAAAAAGCTGTTAATATCAATATCAATGTTTAGACCATTAGGGGATAATGTTTTTAAATTATAGATCCATTTTGTCTCAATTTTTGAAATGTGCTTGATATAGTCTCCACCACGCCATAGTTTATTAACCTTGAAAATTCCCAAAATTTTAAGTAGTGAGGGATCATGCTGATGGTGTGTGGAAAAATGTTCGGAGACACTGTGAGTCAGAAGTTGGTTCCTGATATTTCTGATGTGTTCTCTTATTCTGATAGAAAGTTTTCTGATTGTCCTGCCGACGTACTGGTGGCCACAAGGACATTGGAGGAGATAAACAACTCCAATAGAGTCACAGGTAAGCTTGTCTTTGATACTGAAACTCTCGCCAGTAATTTTTGATTCAAAGGTGGTAACAGGTTTAGTACCTATAGTGTTTGTTGTCCTGCAGGCCTGGCAATGGTTACAGTGATAGAGCCCCGTTGCTCTCTCGTTAAGCCATGTAGAGTTGCTATTAGGATTCTCATTTCCTCTATTTGGTGGAATCGTGCTCTGTACCAAACTATTCTTTAGGTTTGCTGCCCGTTTATACACAAATTTAGGTTTTATGGGGAGGATCTTCATTAGATCTTTGTCTCCCATCAGAATGTGCCAGTGCCTGTTGATTATTTTTTCAAATTTCATGTGGTCTCTATTGTACTGGGTAACAAAGGAAAGTGCCGGTGCATCTTGGTCAGCCCTATTTTTACAGCATTCTTTTTGGGTAAGTAGGACTTCCCTATCTGTTCCGCGAAGTGCAGAGCAAGCTTCCTCTATAGTTTTGGTATTATAATTTTTCTCCTGGAATCTTTTCTTCAGAGTTTCTGCTTGCTCATCATACTGAGTGATGTTGGAGCAATTCCGCCTAAGGCGAGTAAATTGGCCTTTGGGTATATTTGCCAACCAATTTTTATGGTGGCTACTCGATGTCGATATAAACGAGTTAGTATCAACTTGCTTAAAGTGCGTTTTGGTAGCAAGTCTCCCCTCCTGGACAAAGATGTCTAAGTCCAGGAATTCGACCTTCTCAGTACTGACTTGGCTAGTGAATCTCATATTAAGATCATTGTTATTTATATACTCAATGAACAAGAGGAGTTTTTCCTGAGTGCCCGCCCAAACGCAGAACACATCATCGATGTAATGATGCCAATCGACGATGTACTTCCCGTATGGATTTTGAGGGTTCCAGATGGTGATGTTTTCCCAGTGGGCTACAAACAGGTTCGCGTAACTTGGCGCAAATTTTGGGGAGGATCTTCATTAGATCTTTGTCTCCCATCAGAATGTGCCAGTGCCTGTTGATTATTTTTTCAAATTTCATGTGGTCTCTATTGTACTGGGTAACAAAGGAAAGTGCCGGTGCATCTTGGTCAGCCCTATTTTTACAGCGTTCTTTTTGGGTAAGTAAGACTTCCCTATCTGTTCCGCGAAGTGCAGAGCAAGCTTCCTCTATAGTTTTGGTATTATAATTTTTCTCCTGGAATCTTTTCTTCAGAGTTTCTGCTTGCTCATCATACTGAATGATGTTGGAGCAATTCCGCCTAAGGCAAGTAAATTGGCCTTTGGGTATATTTGCCAACCAACTTTTATGGTGGCTACTCGATGTCGGTATAAACGAGTTAGTATCAACTTGCTTAAAGTGTGTTTTTGTAGCAAGTCTCCCCTCCTGGACAAAGATGTCTAAGTCCAGGAATTCGACCTTCTCAGTACTGACTTGGCTAGTGAATCTCATATTAAGATCATTGTTATTTATATACTCAATGAACAAGAGGAGTTGTTCCTGAGTGCCCGCCCAAACGTAGAACACATCATCGATGTAACGATGCCAATCGACGATGTACTTCCCGTATGGATTTTGAGGGTTCCAGATGGTGTTGTTTTCCCAGTAGGCTACAAACAGGTTCGCGTAACTTGGCGCAAATTTTGCGCCCATAGCAGTCCCGTGAACCTGCTCGTAGTAAGTCCTACTGGACCAAAAAAAGTTATGGTGGAGCACAAAATGAATTCTATCGATAAGGAAATCGATCTGTGATTGTGGAAGTATGGCAGACTTCTCTAAAATAGATCTAACATGATCACACCCTGCTTGGTGATCAATTATGGTATACAAGGAAACCACGTCACAGGTCATGAGGTGGAGACCGGGCACCCAGTCGACATTCCCAATAATGTCAAGCAGGTGCCCTGTATCTCTTAGGTAGCTTCTTTGTTCCACTACCAACGGTTGTAAGTGCCAATCGATGTATTCTGATAGGTTTGTAGTCAGCGAACCTATCCCAGACACTATAGGCCGTCCCGGGGGGTTAGCCAGGGATTTATGTAACTTGGGGATTTGATATATGACAGAAAGTCTTGGATGTTTAGTCAAGAGAAAATCACGCTCATTTTTGTCCAATATTCCCTGCATAAAAGCCGGTTGGACAAGCTGTTCCAGCTCCTGTAAGTAAGTTGGCTCTCAATTTAAAAACACATATGTATGGCCCAAATATATGGGACTCTCATTGTTTAGAGTTAGGACCACCCTATTAGCAAAAGCACCGTGGAGAGGTGGGTGGCTTAAACATACATTTGCAAATGTGTGTAACTGAGACTTTTGCATTTTTATCTACAGTAGAAATAGATCTGTTGCTGGCTATAGCAGTGTGCTGGGGGAACTCTTTTCGTGTTTGTTCCTTTTAGGATAACCCCACCCTTTCACGCACCTGCTATAGCCTATAAATTGATTGAGCAACTTTCATTTCTTTATAGGCCATAAACTATGTTTAAAATATGAATGCATTTTACTCATCATCATTTAGAATCATGTTTTCTGGTTACCTTAGAAGGCCAAGTGTGAGTTTTTTATTATAACAATACAAGGTGAAGTATTGGGCCTGCTCATTAGAAAAATATAAAAGCATGTATTTGTTCAGTGTGGAAATAAAGGTTGAGTTTTATTTGAAATGTCATTGTCATTTCATTGTGTGTCTCAATTTTAAACTCAACAGACATTCTATTCAAATGAAAGTAAACTTATTTATAAAAGCCAATTAAAAACCATATACATTGTTTCTATATTTTCTTCTGAACTGTAATAGTTAATTTTTTTGGTTAATAAACTACAATCAAAGTGTAATGCATACAAAATATAAATTTCAAAACAAAATACTTGCCCTTGATGTATCTCATTAATTAATAAAAATACAACTTTAGCTTTGATACAACTTCGATCTTTGAAGTACCCTAATTTGACTTCTACAGTATAGAGCAATAAATGTGGATGATAGATGCTTTCAAAAAACATTAGGTACAAATGTTTCTCACACTTGAGCTAGGATGGTATGAAACAAATTAGATGAACAGAAATCACAAGCAAGATTGAAAAGATTCTTTGGAATGTCTTTTTTCTGAGTAACCATCATGTATAGCCTATACAGTTAATTCTACCCAAAAATTAATTAGTGTCGCACGCTGGACCCTCTGCCTCTTTTACCCGGGTCCGGTGTACAATTTGGGCCTCCTCTGTTGGGACTAGCTTACAGGGTATAACAAGAAAGGATATCTGCTCCAGGTGTAAGATTCCAACATGAAGAGTTAAAGAAGAAGCATGATGATGATAACAACTGCCAATAATGGTGGTAAAAACAACACGAACCTCAAGCATGAGTTTGGGAGTTAAATTCCCTACTGCTAGAGAATCAATTAAAGGTAAAGTAGTCTGTAAACCTGGAAGGACACTGGAAGTAACTGAGACAGAGTAGATATTTGGACTAAGATGAAAAGGAGAGTGCTTGGATGACCCTAACCTGATCTGTCCCTAAAACAGAATAGAACCTGACATTTCCATTGGCAAAGAAATGACCACAATCTGCATAATAAAGATACAGATTATTTTTTACTTTCCTTTCCCTTTCCTGGGTTCTATGCTTCTCAGGTAAACCCTGGTTTCCAGTATCCGGTGCTTCTCATCTATTCTTAGTATCCAGTATCCGATACCTTTCACCTCTTCTATTGCTGGCTTTCTGTGCTTGGATATGCTCTGCTTCTTGCATATCTCTGTTTTCTAGTGAACACCCATGTCACCTGTCAGTTTCACCTGATACCCACCTGAAGAACCGCATCCTGCGTGGTGCTAGCAGCGAAGACCAAACCTGCTTGCGGGAGTCACTGGTGAAAACCTTCATCACATTAGACTCAGCATCTCTTTGTGGTGGGTGGAGCTAATTCAGGCAGACTATGAGAATCCCATCATGTCTGTGCGTTCCATGACAATAAGGGGGGAATTAAATTCTGCCACGAGTAATGCGGCGCTAAATCTATTACTGTTAATAAAGTAATTTTAACCCTGCTTTCTGCTTGCAGCTCAAAAAGCCGGAGTTGACATTACGTATAACGTTGGTAATAGTGCACAGGCCGCGTTACTTTTTACAGTAATGTGGCCAATTGAATTCCCCATAAAGTCTTTAAACATCATAACTTTAAAAAAAACTTTTTTTAAAATTTTCTTATTTTCATGGGGATTTGATGCATAATAAAGTGTACCTACCTTGCAGTTGTGAGGTATGCCTCTCATTCACAAATCATGCCACAAAATATTTGTCTCCATCCATATATGCACTATAAAATGGACACAATTCACAAATACAGATCTGTGACTTTGTGTGTTATCTCAAGTCTAAATACAAAAGGTAATACTGTACCAAACATAAAATGGAGCTAGTGCAATAATTGATGCCATAATAAGCTATTTAAATATGTAAATAACCCAAAAAATATTTTACATGTTTCCCTTTATTATAGTTAGATTAAATGCTTGTTTGATTGTGTGATTAACTAGCATGTTGCTCTGCCAAGGTAAATTTAAATAGCATCAAGTCACTCCAATGGGATAGTATACCAAGGGAAAAAGTAACTTACAGGGTTTTAAAAATTAGCTGAACGTGGTATTATTAGTATCAGTATACATGACTTTGTATATTTTGAATAATGCATGTTTAAAGAGCATAACACTTTTCCTTTAAGAAGCAGGTAGCAGTTATTTTTTAATTACTAAATTACCTTATATATACACTTTTTATAAAACAAAATCTTTAGGTCAAATGATGTAATTAACTTGCAAGTTGTACATTTTTAAGTAGCATCTGCTGAAAGCAAAGAATTGCTATATCACATTACCCAATTAATGTGAAATTAAAAAGAGGATATAGTAATTCACAGAAACTCATTAAAAACTGATGGATTGGTCATGCCAAGCATGGCTAATTTTACAACTTAAAGACCAATAAAAAAGTGATTTGTTAAATACTGAGCCATTTTTTAGACTAATAAATTCTTTACTTGGTTAACCTATTTCTGTCAATTTAAGCTAGTTCAGTTCTGGCTAGATTTAGTAATAAGTAAACTATCATAGTAATATCCCAGTTGTTATTACTTCCCTGTACCCAGTTCCCTGTACCCAGTGGTCAGATGATTCCAGTTGAGTGAAATTATAAAATTCTTCCGCATTTGGCCAGAAAGTTTTGCCCATTGTGCCAACAGACCGTCATTGTCCCAACTCTATAATATTTCACAAAATTCAATTGTAAAAATATAGTGATAAGTAGCCATTGTGCGAAATAGCAAATCAAAAGTGTATCTTGAAGATTGTATCACTGGAACTTTTCACCTCTGCGAAACTGTTCATCTGTAAATTATGGCTTGCACAAAATTTCACTGTGACTTCGCTCCTCTTTAACATCAAGCTTGAATGCCTTTACTCTCATATAATATGTATATACCTCTTTGGTATTTTGAATGCATGCCAGTGTGCATCACTATTATATTCTGAAGCGTGTTTATTGCTACCCAAAGGGCACTATTCTGCTTATTAACAGTTGCTGCAAGCATATATTGTTATACAATATTTTGTCTGCTTCCATTACATTAAACAGTATACAAACTATACAATACTAAAAACTTGTATTTGTATGCTTCACAGAAAAGGTGTCACAATCTGCCTCTAGCTGCAACCCTGAATATCGATGCTGTTGTGCCTTCCCATTATCCTTTCTGCCAAGAACTATGTGAACTTTGCTATTTCATGTATACAGCCTGCAGTACCACTGTTCCACCAAAAGGGCCACTGTGGTACTTAGACTGTTTCCCTACCTGCTAGAGTTAACTCGTTACTCTGGGATGCTTAACACCTGTCACTGGCTTTTAAAAGATGGCCTTGCCCAGCAGTCATTGCCAGTTCATCTGTTGCCTTTACTGCTGCTGGGTTTCCTGTGTATGAATTCTGATTGATTTCCTCGTTTTGACCTCTGCTTGGCACGTTTTTTTTTGCACCTCATCTTATGACTGGTATTGTGGTGGACCGAGTGGCTTTGACCCCTAGCTTGGTTGACCCTCCTGCTTAACTGTGTCTGAATTCCATTACACCAATAGCTATCCTGCACCTACAGTCTGCGTCATATCCAGCTTCTGTGTCCACATTTCATTTCACCACTAGCATACCAGCATCTACAGTCTGTGCCATATCCAATTCCTGTGTTTGCAGTTGCTACACCTCTGTGTCATATCCAGTCTCCTGCCTGTCTGCCTACCTGGACCCCAAGTACTCCACTCTGCAGACCACTGCACTTTCTCTGCGTGCCTCCCGAGTTACCTGGAGTTCTGCTACTCGTGATGCATTCAGTGCCTCATGCTCCCGAGTAACCTGTAGTCCTGACACCCTTGCTCATCTGGTGCCTCATGCCTCCCAAGTAAACTAGGTATCCTGACACCCGTGGTTTATCCAGATTCTCAATACTGCCATACCTGCTGACTTGTATTAGTTGTCTTCCCATTTATTGCATTGCAAACCTGTGTAAACTGTGTAATAAATACACCACTAAAAACTTCTCAGTGGTCTTCATATTGGGAATCCTGACAAAAGGTTAGATGGAATGCCAACTTCATTATACCCTGCTCCCCATATCGAGACCTAGTTCTATTTAGCTTCTCTAGGAGTCACTATAGGTAAAGTGCCTGAGTCATTAAGGAAAGTAAAGCAAAAAAAGGAGTAAATGTTCTCGGGACAAACCATGTTACAATGCAAGGGGTGAAAATTAGTTTATTATTTTGCACATAAGTTAAATGTCTGTTTTTCCATGTAGCACACAAATGCTTGACAGCTTTATTTTTACTAGAGATGGGCGGGCTCGGTTCCCTGAGATCCGAATCCATCCGAATTTAGCCTATCCGAGTACCGAGCCGAGCACGCTCGGTTCTCTTCCGCCCATTCGTATTCAAAATCGAGGCAAAACGTCATCGTAACGTATTTGTATTTCTTAGCTTGGTTCTCGCGATATTTGAAAAGCATAAATACCAGCCTCCACAGCAATCCATTGCCATTTGACAGAGGGAGAGAGCAGGGTTAGGTCACACTGGCTAGATCAGTGCAGGGACAGATTAGTATTTAGACACATTATTGTTTATATGCAATACCATTGTAATCTTAATACCAGTTGTTACAGCAGTAAGAGGAGTATGGAGGAGGGTTTTTTGTGCAGTTTCTGGCACTCCAAGTGCTTTTGGGGTGTCCCCCATTCTTTTGCATTAATATTTCTGGCTGTCAAAAATCCTGTTTGTCGGCAGTCTAAAAAATTTATATTTAGCACTCCCAAGTGCTTTTGGGGTGTCCCCCATTCTTTTGCATTAATTTTTCTGGCTGTCAAAAGTCATATTTGTCAGCAGTATCTAAAACAATCTGTAGCACTACAAGTGCTTTGGGCTCATAATGGATTCAAAGCAGTCAACATATGAGCAGAATCAGCAACCAGGTTCTGTCACCAGTCCTGATGGTAGTGTTCCCAGTACGTCATCTGGGCAAGGCGATGTCAAACTACACAGTGTTTTGAAATCAGTCAAAAAAGCACACCCCAAAAAATTTTTTACCGCGTTGAAGCGAAAAATAAGTGTAACTGAGGAAAAGTTAAGTGCCGATAAAAAAAAAATTGCCAACATGCCATTCTACACACACAGTGGCAAAGAGAGAATAAGGCCTTCACCTTTGTCTATTAGTGGCAGATCAAAAAATGTTACCAAGCCTACAAGTGGTGCACAACTACTGTTACGCGTCAAAGCCGAGCTGCAAGATAACAGTAAGGCAGTAGAGGATAATGTTTGCTCTGAATCACAAATGACACCAATCCCTGTGGAGAGTCCATCCAACAGTGGGATGTCTAATTGTGAGCATTCTGTTAGTGTACCCATAAAGAGGGACCCTTTCAGCAGTTCTACTGATGTGTGCCTGAACATCCCGAGTGTAGCCGGTGATACACAAATTGAGGATGCCACTTTGGAAATAGAAGAGGATGAGGGGAGATTTGTGGAGGCAACGAGGGCACTAATGATGATGTTGATGATTATGATGCAGACAGATACCAAATTGCCTTTCTCAATTTCTATTTATATTCTAGACTCTGTAACGGCTGAATAGTTTTCTATTTTACTCCTAGTGGAGAGGGGGTCTTATGCAGACAGATACCAAACTGCCTTTGTCCATTTATTTTTGCTTTCTATGCAGGCTGCTTTTTTTCTATTCAACTACAAGTGCAGGGCGGGGGGGGGGGGGGAGGCATAGATAGCCACCAAACTACCTTGATCCATTTATTTTTACTTTCTAATTCTACAGTCTATGCAGGCTGCTTTTTTTCTATTCAACTACAAGTGGAGGGTGTAATATAACCCAAAGACAATGGCTGTATTGCCAATAGGCTAAGATGAAGAGGAAGACAACCAGGTTTGTGTGCAGAATTAAGGACGGCGTACCAGGTATTAAAATGTTTTCTTCCTAATTTATTAGCTTTAGAATTACCTTACTTATCCAAGAAACAGGTGGAGCACTAAATTAGGTTATTTTATGCCCCAAAAAATTGATTTTTAAACAAAATTGCAAAACAAAACCAAACAAAACCAAAACCAAAACCAAAACATGCAAGGGTGGTTTGGCAAAACCAAAACCAAAACACGATGGTAATCAAGATCCAAAACCAAAAACAAAACCAAAACACGGGGGTCAGTGAGCATCTCTAATTTTTACACTCAAATTTAAAGTTGATCTAGGACATGCCCTTCCCTTAACTATAAATCTGTCTCCACATTATAAATTTAGCTCCCCTATCAATGCAACATAGTTTTGTCCAAGTGCACTCCTTAATGACTCAGGCCTAAAGTCTCTTATACTATACCGTCTCACTGTCACTTATATAGTTACATAGTTAGGATTTATGAATGGTTAAATTTCATGATTTTTTTTTTAAAAAAAACTCTCTAACAGTGTTGACTTATCATAAAGCAGCAAATGGAAACCTTCAGAGTTACCCCATGATGGACATTATATTAATAAATGAATCAAACATGATGTTTATAGTTACAACTATGGATACATCCTTATTAAATCTGTTTTGTGACTCTGCCATCTCTATCTCTGAATAGAATAGAATTCCACGGCCTAACTACCCTAAAATAAACAAAAAAAACCTGAAAAAAAACACTCACTCTATTTTAGACATTTAGATAGCAGTCTCATGAATAATGTTGTTGCCAATTAAGAGGATAGAAGTAGATCGACTAGTTGGGAGAATGAAAAAATCATGTTATTTATTCTAAGAACAGTATTATGTTTATCCATTTCAGTTTACAATTATTCCTGTATTGACAAGTACAATGTCTTTTCATCCTATATTACAGTAATTGAAGCCTGAGTTCCTCTTGATGTAATAAAACACTTATAAGTATTAGGATTTTTTTTATTTAAGGAACCATTTAACATAAAACGCAGAGTTTAGGAGTGTATCAAAACTGACATCACACACTCTATGATCATGATGATATCCATAAACATAATTCCTGTTCACTTGTGACATAATTTGGCACTCACTTTCCATGATTTTACAAATACATATGTATAATGTGTTTGTACATATATATATATATATATATATATATATATATACACACACATATATATATATATACAAATTAAACCGCGCATGATACTCATGCATTCTAGTCAAATCAAGCTACTTAAGTTGTTAAAAAGGTTCTTGTCATGCATTTGGGCCATAGCCCAGGCCTCCTCAGGAGAAGAGCGTTACTTCCCGACGTAAGCGCCCTTTTTTAACGTGGTTTTGTCCACATGTCACCACCTCATCATTCTTCTCCATCACCTCATCCTTCATTTTCATCGCCACATCTATCCAGATGTCTATCCAGACACAGGGATCTCTCTCAGCGGTCCTGAGTATCACACTCCTCTCACTCTGTCACTCCCTGCAACCACCAACCACTCCCCACTGTCACCCACGGCAACCACCAACCACTCCCAACTGTCAATTCTCCTTCAAGAAATATATATATATTTTTTTTAAATCTTTATAAACACTTTTAACAATTAACAAATTAAATTAACAAATTAAAAACATCTCAGTATACCAAATTTCAGCCCTTTCTGAATTTTTTTTTCCACACACACTAAGAATTTAGTAGGTCAGTGTATAACTCCGCCCAGCAGGTGGCGCTGCAGCTTGGTTTTATTTTTTCCACACACACACACACACACACAGACAGACTAACACACGCCACTAAGCATTTATATTATAGATTGTAACAAAAGGAGGCATTTAGCTGGCAATATGCAGAGAAAGCAGGGAAGTAGAGTAAAACATTGGCACAGTTATGTACCTAGGTGGAGATTAAACCAGGAAAAAACATATGTGTAGTTTAAAATTGGTTTACTTACATGATTTAAAAGCTGCTTCCTCTCAGCAAACAGACAGGGTGGGTCTGATTGTCTAAACAGAGCCAGGGATGGGCATTTCATTTTAAAGAGAAGGTGGGTGTGTCACCTGTCCATCAAGCTAGGCCTGTGGGAGGAGTGTCAGGTATAAAACCCTGCTTGTTTCATTGTTCAGGGAGATCAACGCTGGGCTAGCTGGCTGATCTGGACAGAGAGCTGGACTATGTATAGTAAGCGTTGAGGGTCTCCATAATTGCTGTGCAAGTATACGGTGTCAAAACATTATTACCATCCTGACAATAAAGAACCATAAAAAGGAAGAAGTTGTACGCAGGTGCTTCTGCAGAAGCGGGCTCTTGCCACAAGTGATGTCAGGAGTGGGATGCTCCGTGAAGCTACCCAACCCGCGCAAACGTCAACATGGAGGAAGTACTGAGAACCCTCGTGAATGTGGCCGCGCGTAGCAACAACAGCAAGCTCAGATGCTACAAGTCGCCGAGGCACAGGTGGAAAACACAAGGCTCTTAAGAGAAGAGTTAAGCCAGGTGAGGCATGACAGAAATGAACCACCTGGTTCTGTTCTCTAGAAAATGTCACCAGCTGATGACGTAGAAGCATATCTGGTGTCTTTCGAGAGACTTGCAAAAAGGGCAAAATGGCCTCCCAAAGATTGGGCTGAGAGACTGGCGCCATATCTGACTGGTGAAGCTTAGCGAGCTTATATGGATCTAGATGAGGAACGGGCCTCTGATTATCTGTGTCTAAAGTCTGAGATATTGGCTCGCATTGGAGTTTCCGGGCCAGGCCGAGCTTAGCGCTATCACCAATGGCGCTATGATAAAGAAAAACCGGTCAGAGCGCAAGTGGCTAAGCTTTCTAAAATTTTAAACAAATGGCTGCAGCCTGAGGAGAATTCGCCTTCTCGGATTATTGAAGTTCTGGTGATAGATCACTGCATCCGGGGGCTGAACCGCGATTTGCAAAGGTGGTTTCTGCAAACAGACCCACAAAATTATGAAGAGCTTGCCACCGTGGTAGAAAGGTTTTGTGCGCTACAGCAAATGACTAAAGAACCTGCATTTGTGCCAAAGCTGCTGCCACGCCAAAAGCCAGGTTTGACAATCCTTGTCACAGGGCCCAATGGCAAAACTGCTACGGACAGAGGGCCAGGTGCAAAGCTGTCTAATCTGAAGTGTTTTGAACGTGGTGAGCCAGGCCACTTTAAGGCAGAGTGTCCTAAACTACAGGAACCCATGGACTGTTCTGTAGCACATTTTGGACCTGCATTTCCAAGCTGTTTTACCATGAGTCCCACATCAGGAAGTCCTTGTTTGTTCCGGGTGACTGTGCTAATCAACCAAAAACTTGTTCTGGCCTTGGTTGACTCGGGGAGTGAACTCTCATTGGTTTCCAGCTCTGCTTTACCCGAAACCATAACTTCTCGGTTGCCCAAAGTGAAAGTTCTTTGCGTACATGGCACAACAGAGGAGTATGAAAGAACAATACTACCAGTCACACTCAAAGACAAAACTGTTATGGTGGTAGCTGCCATAGCACCTAAACTCCCATATACACTCATTTTAGGATGAGACTTCCCACTGTTTAATGATGTCCTCGGTGAGCGGATCCGGCCGGACATGCCGGCAACTGATGCAACGGTCGGAAGCCCGGTCTTAAAGGAACCGCCTAAGAATCCACAACATCTGGACATCGATCTTTGTGAACCGCCAAACCGGAATGCCATTATGGGAGTCACAGCAGGAGTTCCACAAAAGCATCCAACTGTGGGGAAACATGGACAGTCCAAACTAGCATTGGTCGGTGATGTCGCAGATGAGCCCACCCCGCCTGCCAGTGAGGATACGGACTGGTCCGCAATACCAATTTTGTTTCCTTTGCAGGACTTTGCTCGAGACCAACTTAATGATGCCACTTTGGAACATGCCTTTAAAAGTGTGACTGAGGTAAATGTGGTAGCGAAAGCTGCCCAGCCTGCAGAAGGTATACCATATTTTATTGTTAAAAATAATTTCCTGTATAGAGTTGCTAATGTACAGGGGGAAAAAGTAGAACAATTAATGGTTCTTCAGGTCCATGCAACCCTAGTGTTAAAAGCAGCACATACACATGTCTGTGGGGGACACCTAGGGGAGGATAAAACACAGGAACGAGTTCTGCTTAGGTTTTACTGGCCCGGTGTACACATGGCAGTGAAAAAGTATTGCTGGTCCTGTCCCATTTGTCAGAGAAGCTGTCCCAAACCCATGTACAGTTCACCTCTCATTCCAATACCAATAGTACAAGTTCCCTTTAAACGGATAGCTATGGACTTTGTGGGGCCCCTAGAAAAATCTGCACGTGGGCACCAATATATACTAGTGGTGCTTGACTATGCAACCAGGTATCCAGAGGCAATTCTCCTACGAAACATAAAGTCCAGCACCATAGCTAAAGAACTTGTATTGATATTTACACGCTTGGGAATATCCAAAGAAATTCTCACAGACCAGGGTACTCTATTCATGTCTAAACTGATGAAGGACATGTGCCAGTTGCTAGGGGTTACGGCGCTTCACACCTCTGTATACCATCCACAAACAGATGGCTTGGTGGAACGCTTTAACCGCACATTACAGCACATGCTCAGGAAAGCAGTGGCTCAAGAGAAAAAAGATTGGGACACTCTTATTCCCTATTTGATGTTTGCCATCCGTGAGGTACCTCAAGCTTCAACAGGGTTTAGTCCCTTTGAGTTATTGTTTGGGAGACAGCCCAGGGGTATCTTGGATATGTTAAAAGAAGGGTGGGAGCAGAAAGGTCCCAGGGAGCCAAATCTGGTACAATTTGTGTCCCAAATGTATGAGAGGCTAGGAAAGATAGGGCCCATTGTGCAGCAACATGTAAAAGAGGCTCAGGAACGACAGAAGAAAAGTTATGACAAAAGTGCTGTTGTTCGATCTTTCAAGCCTGGGGACAAGGTCCTATTCCTGATTCCTACCCAGGAAAGCAAACTTTTTGCCCATTGGCAGGGTCCATATGAAGTTCTAGAGGCTGTCGGTCCTGTCAATTACAGAGTCCACCAGTTAGGTAGGAGAAGGGAGGAGCAATTATATCATGTGAACCTCCTTAAACCCTGGCATGATGAGGAAACCTCTCCTCAGGTAGTGAGTACTGCCATTGAAAAGTCTGAAGTGCCCATAGAGCCAGCCTTGTCCATTCAGCAGAAACAACAGACTGAAGAAATGATTCGCCGGAACAGGGATGTCTTCTCTTCCATTCCTGGGCGCACTACCTTAATCGAACATGACATTGTCACTGCGCCAGGAGTCATTGTCAAGCAGAAGCCGTATCGTATTCCAGAAGCCAGACGGGTGGACGTGAGAAAGGAGGTCGAGAAGATGCTCCAGTTAGATGTGATTGAAGAGTCCACTAGTGAATGGAATAGTCCCATTGTGCTTGTCCCGAAACCCAATGGGACAATTAGGTTCTGCAATGACTTTAGGCGCCTAAACAGTATGTCGCAGTTTGATGCCTATCCGATGCCACGTGTGGATGAACTAGTGGAAAATCTTGCTGGTAGCAATTATTTAACAACCCTTGATCTAACAAAGGGTTATTGGCAAGTTCCCCTGACTTCCACGGCCAAGCCAAAGACTGCATTTTCCACCCCTGATGGTCTCTATCAATATAAAGTCCTACCCTTTGGGTTGCATGGGGCACCTGCCACCTTCCAAAGGGCTATGAGTAAATTGCTACGACCTCACACAGCTTATGCAGCTGCTTACTTGGACGATATAGTGATTTATACCCCAGACTGGGGATCACATTTAGCCAAAGTTGAGGCGGTCTTAGCTTCATTACGGTCCGCAGGGTTAACAGCTAACCCAGAGAAATGTGCCATAGCCATGAAAGAAGCCAAATATTCGGGGTACATTGTTGGTCGAGGGCATGTAAAACCCCAGCTAGACAAAGTGGAGGCAGTCAAAAATTGGACAAGACCAGAGAAAAAGTCACAGTTAAGAACCTTTTTAGGCTTAGTAGGTTACTACAGGCGGTTTGTAAGCCACTTCGCTACTAGAGCTGCTCCACACACGGACATGTTAAAAAAAAGTTGTCCAGATAGATTAACCTGGTCTGACTCTGCAGAAACCGCCTGGTCTGATCTTTGGTTAGCTCTTTGTTCCTCTCCAGTTCTACAAGCACCAGATTTTACCCGGAGGTTCTTCCTCCAAACTGATGCTTCTGGTGTTGGCTTAGGTGCAGTCTTGTCACAGGAGAAGAATGGAGTAGAAAATCCTGTCCTGTACCTAAGTCGTACGTTGCTTCCAAGGGAACAAAAATATGCCACTGTGGAGAAAGAATGTCTCGCCATAAAATGGGCTACAGAAGCTCTGCGCTATTAACTCTTAGGCAGAGAGTTTACCCTAATAACAGACCATGCACCATTAAGATGGATGCAGAACAACCAGGAGGTAAATGCCAAGGTAACCCGCTGGTTCTTGGCACTACACCCTTTCAAGTTCTCAGTAAAACATAGGCCTGGGATTCTACACAAAAATGCAGATGCGTTGTCATGAAAATATGCGCTCCTCGCGAAGTCCACTTCCCCCTACTTGGAGACGCTAGGGGGAGGGATATGTAAACAAAGGAGGCATTTAGCTGGCAATATGCAGAGAAAGCAGGGAAGTAGAGTAAAACATTGGCACAGTTATGTACCTAGGTGGAGATTAAACCAGGTAAAAACATATGTGTATTTTAAAATTGGTTTACTTACATGATTTAAAATCTGCTTCCTCTCAGCAAACAGACAGGGTGGGTCTGATAGTCTAAACAGAGCCAGGGATGGGCGTTTCCTTTTAAAGAGAAGGTGGGTGTGTCACCTGTCCATCAAGCTAGGCCTGTGGGAGAAGTGTCTGGTATAAAACCCTGCTTGTTTCATTCTTCAGGGAGATTAACGCTGGGCTAGCTGGCTGATCTGGACAGAGAGCTGGACTATGTATAGTAAGCGTTGAGGGTCTCCATAATTGCTGTGCAAGTATACGGTGTTAAAACATTATTACCATCCTGACAATAAAGAACCATAAAAAGGAAGAAGTTGTACGCGTGTGCTTCTGCAGTAGTGGGCTCTTGCCACAATATATATATATATATATATATATATATATATATATATATATGTATATGTATATTCCTTTTTAAGATTCAACATAATGGTGGATGGGAGGCAGGGCGGGCCCAAGGACACCTCCATCTTGCACCATTTTTCTTTTCAGCCACTGCTGTGTGCAGATGTGTCCTAGATGTGCTAGGAACTTTTTTTTTTTGTCATTGCTATGTTGCTTAGCATCCAGCCAGGTAGCTGCAGTATTTGTCCGAAAGTGTATGAAAATAATATTGTGATCTGTGAGGTGGTCAAAAGTGATTTCAAATGACTTGAAATTAGTGTTATTGAGATTAATAATAATGTAGGATCAAAAAAAGAGCAAAACTATGTTATCTTAGCATATTTTTGCAATTTTTCCAAAAAAATACAGATCCAAAACCAAAACACACGAAGGCGGTTTTGCCAAAGCCAAAACCAAAACACGAAGCTAATCCAGATCCAAAACCAAAACTAAAACCACTTCACGGGGGTCAGTGACCATCTCTATAAAATAAATAATGACATTTACATCTTACAAATCATTATTTTGAAATGAATTACCTATATGGATTGAGATATAGTAATAAAATAATGAAAATACATTTAAATCTTAATTATAAAATCAGACACAACATATTAATAACCCTTCAATGTTATTCAAAAATCATCATGTTTCTAAAAACCAAATATAGATCATCCTCTAGAATCCTGTTACAAACAACAGTAATATAAATAAAAGAAAAAATTTCAGTGATCTTGATCTGTACAGACAGCATCTTTATGACAGAGGATAAGACATATAAATAACCCCACATCTATTGTTTTTAGTATGGAGGGGATTTGGATGTTCAGTATCTGGCATTTATCACAGATGATATTCATCTGTCCTGTGGTGTTATTAATATTAATTAACTGATTATTAAATCACTATAGGTGATCAGTAATGTTGTCCAGAATTCATACAACATCATAACAAATCTGCCATCACTTTTTAAATTTACCTCCCCCTCCAATGCAACTTGTTTTTGCTTTACTTGCTTACTGTTGCTTAACTTCCCTTAATGAATCAGGCCCACAAATTGCAAAATAAACATTTTATAGGTTTCAAATATTATTTAGAAATAAACAAAATGAAAAAAATTGCAAAGTAAAAAATTATCACCATATATTATGCCCAAATGTGTTTAGTTGACCATGATATAAAAGCAAAGCACTGCTGCTACCCACCCCCTCCCGAGCAAAAAACCAAATGATAAAAAAAAAAGAAGTTATTCCTTACAAAACGGAACATAACACAAAATACGGTGTGGCCACAAAAGTACATTATTGTCATGGAGCCCAGTAATGAAAGGAAAAAAACACAGTAAGGGCCTTGACCAACCAAAGCTTCCTGCCCAAGCATGTCAGATAACCTCATTGTCACAAACTTTTGCCCTAAGCAGCAATCTAAGTTAAGGGGTGATTGATTTTAACCTTGCTCATTCTGCAATATGACTATTTCAATTAAAAACACTACATAGTCACATATGTGTAATATGTACAGATTAGTCACACTTTATAAACTCACATTTTCCCCACTTTTATGGTGGAAATGGAGTGGAGATGATTCAAGCGCCAGTCTGGATTAGAGTGTTGCCTTGGTGGCTCTGTAAGTTGACATGAGGGATTGCTGGTTTTAAATTACTCACCATCAGTGGCAACATCCTCCTTTTATGATGTAGAAAACTGAACTCCATTGGTGCAGTCACCACTTCTCTACATCGCAATGGCAAAATATTGTGGAGTCAAGACATTTAGAAAGGTGGTAGACACCATTGTTGTAGGTGACTGTACTACAGTGCATACCACTTTCCTTTTTCGGTAATTCATTGGGACATCCTGCTGGGTTTAATACTTGCATATTACAATTTGGTTGGTTTATTACACCTTGTTGAGTAGAACCTACAAAAATCAGAAGATAAAAAGAACACCCACTGCAGGTTACAAAAATTCAGATTAAATGTATTAATGAAATTGAACGTTTAGTTTCCCTGTGCAATGGAAATGTATGGTAAATAAAATAAACAGCATTTATTAGAGCAATAAAACACAAAGTATGAACCAGAAAAAAAATTTAATGCTCCAGACTGTAATGGATAATCAGAAAAATAATATATATATAATACATATATAGTATCAAAACTAGAGTAACCTACCGCCCTACAGGGCAAATCTAAAGATATAAAAAACCAGCAACCTAATATTCTGTGGCGCAAGTCTTTGAATATAAAAATCCAGAGAGAATCAAGAGCAAAGTCCAAATAAGTCCCAGCACAGGTTTTATCAGATGAAACAAATGTCCCAGAACCACTTCAGAAACAAAATAGATCCTAAAATCTAGTTCCAGAATATGGAATGGTGTTTCAATATCAAACAATGTAAGTACTTTGGTGAAGACCACTCACCATTTTAAAAAGGTCTGCTATCTTATATGATGCTAATGACCCATTCTATATGAATGCATTAAATTACCTTCTGACTTTTTCCACTATGATGACCCCCTTTTTCAGTGTGATATGGAAAAACACTAGGGACCCGATTTATCAAGGTACGGAAACGCATCCGTATGCGGAAAATCCAGTAGTCGTCTCTGCGCATGTGCGAAAACGGGACTTGAGCAGCTTAAATCACCACATACACTGCTCAAACAGCGAATCCAGCGCGCAGATCCGGCTCTCAAAGGCAATTTAACCGCAAACTCCATACATTTGAGATGGTGGCGGACCACTTGAGAAGAAAGGGGTGGGAATAGGAGGAGAGTGGGCGCGGACTGGGCGGAGATGAGAGATCATTTAGGTAAAGTAGGCGTTATGGATTTTCACTTAAGAACAGTAGGCATTCCCCCTCTGCATTTACGGCTAAATGATGTCACTCATGCCTCAAATCCTTGCTAAAAATTAAGGAAGCCCAGGGTCATGTTTAAATCCAAAACAGTTAGGTAAAAAAACTATTAAACACCTCTAAAAGCATCCTTTGCGTTTAAAAAGCACAACGAAATATGCACAACGTACATACATATCAATACAGACATTTTTTTTTATTTTATTTTTTAAAAAAATTTAACATTTATTTGGATATATATATATCTATATATATTACAAATGTTCTATTAGTACGTTTGTGTAAAAGAAGCCTCTTTTCCTTAAATACACATTTGTAATAAATGCCACTGTCAAGTGTAAGATGTTTAATGATATTTTGGGGCTTTGGGTTCTATTCGGAACTGCCGGAATGCCAGAATGCCAGAATTAATTAGCTTTAAATAGCGCACTATGCTGTTTGTTGGTTCTTCAGTATAGAGGCCTGGCTTTTATAGGCCTGTACACTGCAGTTTGGTATGCTAGGCAGCTATCTTCTCTACTATCACTCCCTATCCATTCCGGCTGCCGGAATGGAGTGCAGACTGCCTTTCACTCCCGGAATGGAGTGCAGACTACATTCCCTATCCATTCCGGCAGCCGGAATGGAGTGCAGACTGCATTTCACTCTTGGAATGGAGTGTAGACTGCATTCCCTATCCATTTCTGGCTGCCGGAATGGATGGCAAAGGTACGTGCTAAAACATTCTTGTATCTTGAATAAGGCCTTTCTCACTTTTACATGGAGTTCTAGCATAGTATATGTATTGGAAACCTTTGCCTAATCCATGAAATCTGTCATATATACATAGTTAAATGGGTCTCGTACATACACATCTTTCATATCTTTCATATTGTATGTAAACCACATTGCTAAAAAACACTACTCAGATTTATACTGCTACAATGTCACTTTGATCGGCAGAAGTGGCAGAATATAGAGCTAGCTAACTTTTACAATAGACAACTTTAGATCTTAATACATAGATACCAAGTAGAAAATTACTGATTACACACGTACAAGTGCATTGGGGAGGAAATGAACTTAGGTTTAGAGTATGCAAAGGTGCATTCTCTAACCACTACACCACTTAGCAAGTGATGTCAAAACCATGACAATTGCATAGAATGAAATACACACTAGCAACCTTATCTCAAGTTTTGAGATTTATAGGTAGGGATAATTGCAATTATTTCAGAAAAATTATAAGAGATTGCATTCATTGGGGTATGCACTGTGTAACGTACAAAGCATAAAATCACACAGGTATTTGAAATGTGGGTCAAACATTTCATTTTCCATTTAGGACACTTTCGAGTCAAAGGGGTTTAGGGCTCATGTTGGAAATTACACCCCTTTCATTAGTGGATGAATCCTAAAAGTGTTTGCAATCAACTTATTAGGTTCAGCTGCTTCGCTGTCTTGTTCCTGTATACTCTTTCATTTTGCAGTTATTATTATCAACATGAGGGATAACGTGCTATGAATTTGATCACCCTACACACACACACACACACACACTAAAAAAATTGTTTTTCTAAACCTGCAGGAGCTGTAAATACTCAAATAAAAACAATGAATGATCGCGAATGCGAATCTTAGGCCGAATTATGAGCATTTGATTTGGCTTTTATACTTTATTCTTGTGTGTAAACTTAATAAAGGCTCTTATACCACTTTGTACTAAAGGTTGACTTGTGGGCTTGAACTTCTGACCTTAGTGTTGATGGGTGGAATACCTAATTACCACACTATCATCTACACCAATTAGTACATATGTTTTCTGGCATACCTTTCAAATGTACACTCATTAAACCATGACATTTGAACAACACAAACAGCTAAGCTCATTTGTCAAATATGTGAGTAATCGTTAGAAAATACACTTACCATACATTGAATACACTTTGCTAACATGCCAGATCGCTTTTCGAAACAAACACACTCAGTTACTTGTTTGCTCGTAGTGACGTCTGTCCGGTGTACTCACCGTCATATAATTCTCTAATCATAGTGGTATTTAAAAATGCCATTCTCGAAATTCAGTGTTGTTGGGAATTTCAGTGGTCTGGGTAAGTAGATTGTAGATGGCCAAATGCTGTTTCAAGCCGTTTACTGCTGTACCTTGCTCATCATTCAGTATGTTTAATTATTTTAATTATTTAGCAAAGCATTGCTAGGTGTTGGAGAGCTAGAAAGCCTATTCATACTATATGTTTTAGGGAACATCAATTGCTGCTGAAAGGGGTTAACGTACTGTGTTAGTGGATTATTTTTGAAGGTTAGTTGTAAAGTGTTTGCTTACCTGTGGAGTTTGAATCTTTCGGGCACTGTGTATACTTTGAGGAGGGACTGTATACAGACTTCTAGAATGTAGTGAATTGACTAATTCTTATCCCTTTTCCTGCCTTGATTTGTTACCTTTGACCTTCCCCCACAGATTTCGGATCTGTGTTTGATTTGGGATCTGGTTTGATTTGGTTTGATGTAATCCGAACATCGTATCGTCTCTGTGTGTGGTAAGTAGAGACTAGACAAATTTAATAACATACACAAATGTTTTTGTTTCGGCAGTAATAAGGGGCATGCTGTATTTTTGGTGGTGTTTTAGTGTGTTTTTAAAAAAAAAAAAAATTATTATTTTTTTATTGGAAAATACAAAAAAAAACACTATTTCCTTAACAGTCTGTATTTTGTGTTGCACAATCTATAACTGATTACACCTGAACAATTTTAATGTAACTAATGTGATTTACACAAGGTGATTTACCTATGGTAAATATCACGTTTGCATGCACTTTGGTGGTAGTTCTATATGGTGAGGTGATGTTTGGTCATTATAGAGGGCTTTTCTATTTTAAAAATGCCAATTTTTGCTTTTTTTTTTTCCTTTTGTAAAAATCCTTAATTATGGACTGTTATTTGCCACAAAAAGCTTGAGGAGGAATTTCCACTACATTGTAAGTATTGGTTGCATCATTTGTGGCAAAGGTAGAAAAAGCAAAGTTGAAATGTGTCACCAAATTTTTGGTTTGCTAACTCTGGCTTTTGCAACAAATACAGGGGCTCCAGGAGTTGGACCACAATCTGTTTCACGGGGGGCCTGCTCCTCCGCCTTGTCCAAACCAGCAACTACGACAACATCGCCGTCCAAGGGAGCACATCTTCAGGCCACGTGTCAGCCTCTTTGGGATGTCGGATGCGGAGGTTGTCCGTGACTATCGGCTTCCTCCACATGTGATTGTCACTCACCGGACTGTGAGTGCTTCTTGCCGTATATTTAGGAACAGTGGCCGTCCTCCATCCTGAGGGTCTGCGCATGCGCAGCCCTTTCAAACCCTTCAGTACCTGTTCCTTTAACTTAATTGGCAGATCAGGCAACACTCCCTATATTAAGCACCTGTGGTCAATACCACGTGGCCTGATCTCGGAGTCTCATTCCCATGAGCCTCTGAAGGTGTTTCCTCGTGTATTCAGCGCTGCTGATTCCTGTGGTTTCCAAACCACTTCTACCCCTGTGGTTTCCAGACCACTTCTACTCCTGTGGTTTCCTAACCACTTCAACCCTCCTGTGTATCATCGTGACTGTTAGCTGATTCCTATCCGCTGCCTCCTTGCACTACAGTCTTCAAGCCACTTCAACTCTGCTATGTATCATCGTGACTGTTAGCTGATTCCTATCCGCTGCCTCCGTGCACTACAGTCTTCAATCTACTTCAACTCACCTGTGTGCCATCATGACTGTTAGCTGATTCCTATCCGCTGCCTCCGTGCACTACAGTCTTCAATCTACTTCAACTCGCCTGTGTTTCATCGTGACTGTTTGGCTGATTCCTATCCGCTGCCTCCGTGCGCTTCAGTCTTCAGCTCATCTCACCTCTCCCGTGTTTCCTCGAGACTGCTACAACTGATTCCTATCCGCTACTCTCCGTGCTCAACAGTTCCAGCTCAGCTCTGCTCTCCCGTGTTTCATCGTTGCTGCACCTGCTGGTTGCCATCCGCTACCTCCGTGTATCTGCAGAGTCCTGCTGCTGCTACTTCTCAGTTCTACTCGTCCTACAACAGCTGACCCGCTCTCCGTGCTTCTCCGTGTTCCCGCTGGTCTCTACTCGCCAGTCTGCATCGGATCTGCGCCTCACTGTTTTCATCTCATCTAGATCATCGCTACTCTTCAGGGTCCTCCAGGAGTCCAGTCCTACATACTACTGCTTCCTGAGTATTTGTTCCCCTGCTGGTCTACCTACCTGTGCGCTGCACCTACTTGATTACCGCTTCACCCCTCCAGGGACTTCGCATCCTGCCGGCCTCCAGCCGTTAAGGTATCTCTGCACTCCTGTCTGACAACCTGCTTCTGAACCACGGTATGCATACTTCTCATTGACTGTGCTGGTGTATTGCATATCTTGCTGGACTGAGTTTGTTCTCCTCTGGAGTTTACTATCCGCTGAGACCATTGCCATCATTGACTGTGTTATCTTGTGCCGGATTACCTCAAGTGACTTTCTATTATTGCAGTGCTGTTCAGTCATTAATATATTGTGCATGTTATTGTGGATCAAGTTTAAGGTGCCCGTGTATCCCCTGTATTGCAGTCTCTCCCCGTGCTCCTCCTCACATATATATTCAGTGGTACAACTTGCTAGTGGCAGACCACTGATCCCTGTTTCCTGTGTCACCTGTTCCAGTATCCTCTCACATAGCAGTGGTACAACTTGCTAACGCAGACCACTGACTCCCCGGATACCTCCACGTGGATTCCATTCCTTCACTCAGACAGCGGTACAACTTGCTATCCGCAGACCGCTGACTCTCATCACCTCCTCGTTTCTGTTGGACATTCCTCCTCACTATAGCAGTGGTACAACTTGCTACCGCAGACCACTGACTACCTTCACGTGTCCTTTGTCCATACAGTTCCTCGTGTATTTCTACATCCATATTACCAGTGCTGCTAGTCATAGACTTTCCTGAGCATCTCCATCATTTGCTATTTCCTGTTCCGTGATCACCCTGCTACCAGAGTACCATATTACCATCTATACTGCTCTGGTATGCCTATCACCTGGTGATCCCTGGGTAAAGACTCCTAGTGCCCGTGACAGTAAGATCAGGCCATGACAGACCCAGATACGGAACCTACAGCCAAAGAGATGCTGCAGCATCTGGTCACCCGTGTGGAGCAACAGGATGCTCGCCAACAGCTGTTACTTCAATGCTACCAGTCGTTAGCCTCCCAAGGACCATCTGGACAGCCTGTTACAGCTAATGTTGAAGCTCCTGTGCTTTCCTCCGTTTCCCCAGTGCCATCCCAGGTGTCTACAGCTCCCACGCTTCACCTGCCTACTCCGTCAAAGTACGATGGAGACCCCAAAACTTGTAGGGGTTTCCTTAACCAATGCTCAGTTCATTTTGAGCTCCAACCTCAAAATTTTTCTACCCACCGTTCCAGAGTGGCCTATCTTATCTCATTGTTTTCTGGACAAGCTCTGGCTTGGGCCTCCCCTCTGTGGGAGAGAAACGATCCTGTATTACAAGATAGTGCCAAATTAATTTCTATGTTCCGAAGTGTGTTCGATGAACCAGGTCGTGTGACCTCCGCTGCTTCCAGCATTCTTCGTTTACATCATGGTTCTCATACAGTAGGCCAGTACGTCATTCAATTTAGGATATTAGCCTCTGAACTTCAGTGGAACACTGAAGCATTAATTGCCGCCTTCTGGCAGGGGCTCTCCGATAAAATTAAAGATGCACTGACTACCCAAGAGCTTCCTTCGTCACTAGAAGATTTGATCTCTCTTTGCCATCGTGTAGACATGAGGTTTCGTGAAAGAGAATCTGAGAAAACAACTTCAGTTAAAGCACCTCTTCGCTCAACCCCTCAGTTACGTCCAGCTTCACCTTCCGTGATTCCCATGGAGATAGGACGTTCCAAATTATCTTTAGAAGAGAGGAAACGAAGAGTAAAGAATAGACTTTGTATCTATTGTGCTGATTCCACACATATGCTCAGTTCTTGCCCTAAGAAATCGGGAAATGCCAGGCCCTAACTAGTTCTGGAGAGGTGAAGTTAGGGTCCCTGGAGTCCTCTCCATCTTCTATGAAATTAAAAGTCTGCGCTTTTGATGTTACGATTTCCTTTGCTACCAAATCCTTTGAGTCTCAGGCACTGATTGATTCTGGAGCAGCAGGAAATTTCATTTCTAAATCCCTAGTGAATCAATGGTCCCTATCAGTGATTACTTTGAAAACACCGATTACTGTGACTGCTATAGATGGATCACGTCTCATCAATGGTCTCATCACTCAGAGTACGTCTCCAGTAACACTTCAGATTGGTGTGCTACACCATGAAGAGATCTCGTTTTTATTTCTTCCAGTTACGACAAGTCCGATTGTCTTAGGCCTTCCATGGCTTCAATGTCATTCTCCCCAGATTGATTGGCGCACTCCTCAAGTTACGTCTTGGGGAGCTGAATGTCATCATCGTTGTCTTTCTCAAGTCATTCCTCTTAAAGTACAGCAATCTTCCATCTCATCTTCCTCACCGGGACTCCCTCCTCAGTATGCTTCATTTGCCGATGTTTTTGATAAAGCTCAGTCTGAACGTCTTCCTCCTCATCGTTCTTGGGATTGTCCGATCGATCTTCTACCTGGCAAGACTCCTCCTAGGGGTCGGGTCTATCCACTTTCGTTACCTGAAACTCAAGCCACATCTGAGTACATCCAGGAGAATCTCCAGCGAGGGTTTATTCGACCTTCCACCTCTCCCGCTGGAGCCGGATTCTTCTTCGTAAAAAAGAAGGATGGATCACTACGCCCCTGCATAGATTTTCGTGGACTCAATGCCATTACTATTAAGAATCGGTATCCCATTCCGTTGATCACTGAGTTATTTGATCGCATCAAGGGAGCTCGGATCTTTACCAAGTTGGATCTTCGTGGTGCCTATAATTTAATTAGAATCCGTCCCGGTGACGAATGGAAGACAGCGTTCAACACCAGAGATGGGCATTATGAATATCTAGTAATGCCTTTCGGGTTGTGTAATGCCCCTGCTGTTTTCCAAGGCTTCGTTAATGAGATCTTTCGGGACTTATTATATGTATGTGTCGTTGTCTACCTGGACGACATATTGATCTTCTCACAGGACCTGCCTTCTCATCACCAACATGTGGCAGAGGTCCTTTCCAGACTCCGGGAAAATTCATTATTCTGTAAACTAGAAAAATGTTCATTCGAGTTGCCCCAGATTCCATTTTTGGGGTATATTGTTTCCGGAGTTGGCCTGAAGATGGATCCAGACAAGGTGAATGCTGTATTACATTGGCCCCAGCCAACTACTCTTCGTGCTATTCAGCGTTTTTTAGGTTTCGCCAATTACTATAGACGCTTCATTCAAGACTTCTCATCCATTGCATCTCCTATTGTGGCCCTGACTCGTAAAGGGGCCAATACTAAGCAATGGTCATCCGAGGCCCTCCAAGCCTTTCAAATTCTTAAAGAGTCCTTCTCCTCTGCTCCCATTCTTCGACAGCCTGATGTGACACTTCCCTTCTTCCTAGAAGTAGATGCCTCTAATGTGGGCTTAGGAGCCATTCTCTCCCAACGCTCGGAGCAACAAAAATTCCATCCTTGTGCCTTTTACTCTCGGGGTCTCCTGCCTGCAGAGAAAAATTACACGATCGGGGACAAGGAGTTGCTGGCTATCAAAGTTGCATTAGAGGAGTGGAGATACTTATTGGAAGGAGCTCGTCACCCAGTGACGATTTTCACAGATCATAAGAACCTGTCATATCTACAGTTTGCCCAATGCTTGAATCCTCGTCAAGCAAGATGGTCTCTTTTCTTTTCCCGTTTCAAATTAATCAAAACCTTCAAACCAGCTGCCAAGAACAAGAAAGCTGACGCTCTAGCTCGAGCTTTTGTGACGTCCTCTGACGTTGAAGAGGTTTCCAACCATTCTATATTAGACCCCAAATGTATCTCGCTGGCTGCTTCGTCCACCAAAGTGCTACCATTTGGGAAGACCTTCGTGCCTCCTACTCTGAGGAGGAAAATCCTTTCGTGGTTCCATTCTTCTCGTTTTTCTGGACATGCTGGTGAACGCAAGACCTTTGAGATTCTCTCTCGAAGTTACTGGTGGCCCTCGATGAGGAGAGACGTCAAAGAGTTTGTTGCTTCCTGTGAATTGTGTTCTCAGTTCAAATCCTCCCGCAGAACTCCAGCGGGGTTCCCGCAACCACTACCCATTCCGGCCAAGCCCTGGACCCATATTAGTATGGACTTTGTTACTGATCTGCCATCTAGTAAAAATTGTAATACTATTTGGGTAGTGGTAGACAGATTTTCGAAGATGGCTCATTTTGTCCCTTTGTCTGGTTTGCCTTCCTCGTCTACTCTGGCTGAACATTTCGTTAAAGAAATCTTTCGTATCCATGGATGTCCATCTGAGATTGTGTCAGATAGAGGAGTACAGTTCGTTTCCAGATTCTGGCGGGCCCTTTGTAAAACCTTGGGCATACGATTAGCACTCTCATCTTCTTACCATCCGCAATCAAACGGACAAACTGAACGGGTCAATCAAGATCTCGAGACCTTTATAAGGATGTTCTCATCAGCCAATCAAGACAACTGGGTAGAATTGCTTCCTTGGGCTGAATTCGCCCATAACAACATGTACCATGAGTCATCGTCCAAAACTCCATTCTTTGTGGTTTACGGTCACCATCCGTCTTTTCCGGAATTTCCTGCCCTCCCTCCCACCCAAGTTCCTGCTGTAGAGACTGTTTGTCAGACCTTCAAAAACATCTGGCCTCAGGTCAAAACCTGTTTAAAGAAGACATCTGACAAATATAAGTCTTTCGCAGATAAGAAGAGGCGGGCTATTCCACCACTAAAAATTGGAGATCGTGTCTGGTTATCTGCCAAAAATATTCGTTTGAAGGTCCCATCTATGAAATTCGCTCCTCGTTTTATTGGTCCATATAGGATCATTCAAGTAATAAATCCAGTTTGTGTCAAACTTCTACTTCCTAAGAATCTTCGTATTTCCAATGCCTTCCATGTGTCCTTGCTCAAACCTCTCATCATCAACCGTTTCTCGACTCCTCCTTCAGCACCTCAGCCAGTTCAAGTTCATCAGGAGGAGGATTTCGAGATTACTCAGGTATTGGACGCAAAAATTTCGCGAGGAGTTCTCCGTTTCCTCGTTCATTGGAAGGGCTTTGGTCCTGAGGAGCGTTCATGGATCAAAGCTGAAGATCTCAACGCCCCAGCTCTTCTTAAGAAGTTTTATTCCAAAAATCCGGACAAGCCCGGTTCCAGGCGTTCTGTGCCCACCTTTAAAAGGGGGGGTACTGTCACTCACCGGACTGTGAGTGCTTCTTGCCGTATATTTAGGAACCGTGGCCGTCCTCCATCCTGAGGGTCTGCGCATGCGCAGCCCTTTCAAACCCTTCAGTACCTGTTCCTTTAACTTAATTGGCAGATCAGGCAACACTCCCTATATTAAGCACATGTGGTCAATACCACGTGGCCTGATCTCGGAGTCTCATTCCCATGAGCCTCTGAAGGTGTTTTCTCGTGTATTCAGCGCTGCTGATTCCTGTGGTTTCCAAACCACTTCTACCCCTGTGGTTTCCAGACCACTTCTACTCCTGTGGTTTCCTAACCACTTCAACCCTCCTGTGTATCATCGTGACTGTTAGCTGATTCCTATCCGCTGCCTCCGTGCACTACAGTCTTCAAGCCACTTCAACTCTGCTATGTATCATCGTGACTGTTAGCTGATTCCTATCCGCTGCCTCCGTGCACTACAGTCTTCAATCTACTTCAACTCACCTGTGTGCCATCATGACTGTTAGCTGATTCCTATCCGCTGCCTCCGTGCACTACAGTCTTCAATCTACTTCAACTCGCCTGTGTTTCATCGTGACTGTTTGGCTGATTCCTATCCGCTGCCTCCGTGCGCTTCAGTCTTCAGCTCATCTCACCTCTCCCGTGTTTCCTCGAGACTGCTACAACTGATTACTATCCGCTACTCTCCGTGCTCAACAGTTCCAGCTCAGCTCTGCTCTCCCGTGTTTCATCGTTGCTGCACCTGCTGGTTGCCATCCGCTACCTCCGTGTATCTGCAGAGTCCTGCTGCTGCTACTTCTCAGTTCTACTCGTCCTACAACAGCTGACCCGCTCTCCGTGCTTCTCCGTGTTCCTGCTGGTCTCTACTCGCCAGTCTGCATCGGATCTGCGCCTCACTGTTTTTACCTCATCTAGATCATCGCTACTCTTCAGGGTCCTCCAGGAGTCCAGTCCTACATACTACTGCTTCCTGAGTATTTGTTCCCCTGCTGGTCTACCTACCTGTGCGCTGCACCTACTTGATTACCGCTTCACCCCTCCAGGGACTTCGCATCCTGCCGGCCTCCAGCCGTTCAGGTATCTCTGCACTCCTGTCTGACAGCCTGCTTCTGAACCACGGTATGCATACTTCTCATTGACTGTGCTGGTGTATTGCATATCTTGCTGGACTGAGTTTGTTCTCCTCTGGAGTTTACTATCCGCTGAGAATATTGCCATCATTGACTGTGTTATCTTGTGCCGGATTACCTCAAGTGACTTTCTATTATTGCAGTGCTGTTCAGTCATTAATATATTGTGCATGTTATTGTGGATCAAGTTTAAGGTGCCCATGTATCCCCTGTATTGCAGTCTCTCCCCGTGCTCCTCCTCACATATATATTCAGTGGTACAACTTGCTAGTGGCAGACCACTGATCCCTGTTTCCTGTGTCACCTGTTCCAGTATCCTCTCACATAGCAGTGGTACAACTTGCTAACGCAGACCACTGACTCCCCGGATACCTCCACGTGGATTCCATTCCTTCACTCAGACAGCGGTACAACTTGCTATCCGCAGACCGCTGACTCTCATCACCTCCTCGTTTCTGTTGGACATTCCTCCTCACTATAGCAGTGGTACAACTTGCTACCGCAGACCACTGACTACCTTCACGTGTCCTTTGTCCATACAGTTCCTCGTGTATTTCTACATCCATATTACCAGTGCTGCTAGTCATAGACTTTCCTGAGCATCTCCATCATTTGCTATTTCCTGTTCCGTGATCACCCTGCTACCAGAGTACCATATTACCATCTATACTGCTCTGGTAAGCCTATCACCTGGTGATCCCTGGGTAAAGACACCTAGTGCCCGTGACAGTGATCTTGGACACCCTGCGCATTGTGCAGCGTGACCTTGAGCCATTGCTCATCATCCCGACAGCAGTACCACCTTTGACCAAACTTGTGGCGGTACTGCACTTCTGTGCTACTGTATCCTTCCAGAGCACAATCAGGGTCGCGGCAGGTATGTCCCAGGCAACCTTCAGCCGTGTGCTGGAGGTTGGCCTAAGGGCGTTTCTGTCTCGGCTCTGGCAGTTTATCCATCTGCCACTCTATGAGGAGTCTCTTGTGCAGATTAAGCAGCAGTTTGCCACCATAGCTGGCTTTCCGCACGTTATAGGGGCAGTAGATGGGAAGCATGTGGCACTGGTCCCGTTGAGTGGAAATGCTTCAGCTTTGATGAACCGTAAGCATTTCCACTCACTCAATGTCCAGGCCATATGTGATCCGTCTCTCCAGATTCGGAACCTGGTAGCCAAATGTGGTGGGAGTACACATGACTCCTATGCCTTTCTTAAATCTGGGTTCTGGCCTAGATTGCAACGGAGGCAAGGGGATGTCAGACCACATGGAGATGCGTGGCTTCTTGGTAATTATTAGAATATATTGGATCTGTCATGTAGAATTTGTTAGTAAAAATGTATGACAAATATAGATTTCCGAAATATAATAATGTACTTGAGATGTTCCTGTTACACAATGTGTTATATAGTGCATGTGCCTTGTATTTATAGTTGGCCCAACTATACAGTAATTTTAGAAATTTTTTAACTTTTTAGATATTTAATGGTAATGTAGGCCTATTACTGAAATAGACCTAACAGTTAAGGTTATGTGTCTTGTGAAAAGTGTACACCGGCATGTGTGTAAGTATTAGTTTGGTGTACAGTGTAATACTAAAATCTGGAGTGCACTTTGGTTTGCGGCCATTATTAGACATTGTTAGTTTTCAAAGGATGCTAATTATACAGTATTATGACTCATTAACCTTACTATTTAGCATAGAATGAAGCTATGACTCATATTTTAGTATGTTTGGATATTGATGCAGGTCAATTTTTACTCTGAAATTGTATTAATGTTTGTTTCTTATTTCTTTCCTCTTATCCTACATAGGAGACAATGCGTATCCCTCCTGCCCTTGGCTCCTCATTCCCATCTTGAACGCATACACAGAGAAGGAGGAGGCATATAACTGGTTTTCGTTTTGGAGGCATATAACTGGTTTGCATTTTGGAGTTGTGTAATTCGTGTTTCATTACATGTTGAAGTATTTCTCTGAAGCTCTAAGCCTGTTTATGTATCTCTTCAGTTTGTCCAGATTGTCATCTCTTCATCCAAGGAACTTTGCCACACACAGACCATTGACTTGTATGCTTTGTCTCAGGCCAAGTGGTGAAACAGTCCAAGCTGGTTTGCATTTTGGAGTTGTGCAATTTGTGTTTCCCTACATGTTGAACTATTTATCCAATGCTCCATGCCTGCTTATGTATCTCTTCAGTTTGACCAGATTGTCATCTCTTCATCCAAGGAACTTTGCCACACACTGACCATTGACATTTTTGCTATGTTTTTGTTTGCAAGTTTGGATTGATCTTTGTAAAAAATAAATCTGAGCCTGCAAATGTGTCACCAATCTGTCGTCATGTATATGTATAAAAATGTCGGTAAAATGTTAGAGGAGTTACCTCAAACACTGCCAAGCTTTGCACCTTTGCAAAACAGGCCCAAAATAGACTTCTTCCGCAATTGCAACTTTGTTTACAAGTGGCCCCACACCTAAATGGCAACCACAAACCCCCCACAAACAATAATTGTAAATTCGTTTGTGTCAGACGCTAGTGGTGCATTTCTGGAGGGGCATATCCACATTACGTGTAAACCAACTTTGGGACAGCAGATAAACCACTATCCACCCTTTTCAGTGTGTATTTACGTTGTATGCTATTTGTAATACATCACCTATATTGATCATTGGTTCAGCCATGCAATGTCCCTTTTCCCGGGCCACACAGATACTCCAAATTTGCACTATTATTATTATTATTATTATTATTAATTTTTATTTATAAGGCGCCACTCAGTGTCCGTAGCGCCGTACAGGGACAAACAAGTACAGTACAAGGTGGGACGGCAAAATACAGTAAACAATAAGCACAGTAACTCAGTAAGCTCAGAGCACAGCTAAAGAGGGGGGGGAGGGAAGACCGGCAGGCGCCGGAGCCCAAGAGGAAGGGCGCGGATGATGGGGAGACCCCCAGAGGGGTGGGGGGAAAGGTAGCTGGAGAGCAGAGTAAAAGGTGCAGGAAACAGGAGGAGAGATGGCCCTGCTCAAGGGAGCGTACAATCTAAGGGGAGGGGTAGACAGACAGAGAGACACGGGGTGAGAGGGAGAGAAGGGGGAATGGAGGCAGATTCAGGGGAGGGGGAAAAGGGGAGGGAGGCAGAAAAGGTAGGAAGTTAAGTGGGAGACTGGAAGGCTTTGAGAAAGAGGTGGGTTTTTAGAGCCCGTTTGAAACTGGACAGAGTAGGGGATGTTCTGATGGAGGGAGGGAGCTTGTTCCAGTGGAGGGGGGCAGCGTGGGAGAAGTCTTGGATTCGCACGTGTGAGGAGGTAATCAGAGGGGAGGAGAGGCGGCGGTCGTTGGCAGATCGGAGAGGGCGGGATGGAGCATGAATAGAGATGAGGTTGGAGATGTAGGGACCAGTGGAGTTGGCGAGGGCCTTGTATGTGAGAGTGAGGAGCTTGAACAGGATTCTGTAGGGGAAGGGGAGCCAGTGAAGGGCTTGGTAGAGGGGGGAGACAGAAGAGGAGCGGCGAGAAAGGAAGATAAGCCTAGCGGCTGCGTTAAGAACAGAACGAAGGGGAGCGAGATGAGAGTGGGGGAGGCCAGTGAGGAGAAGGTTGCAGTAGTCCAAGCGGGAGATGATCAGAGAGTGAATAAGACATTTGGTGGCATCTTGGGAGAGGAAGGGCCAGATGCGTGCGATGTTACGCAGCTGGAAGCGGCAGGATTTAACAAGAGAGAGAATGTGAGGGGCAAAGGAGAGAGAGGCGTCAAGGATGACCCAGAGGCAGCGAAGTTGGGGGACAGGGGAGATAGAGGTGATGTCGACAGTGATAGAGAGGTCAGAGGGGGAGGAAGTATGAGGGGGAGGAAAGACAATGAGTTCGGTTTTGGCGAGGTTGAGTTTGAGGAATCGAGAGGACATCCAGGAGGAGATGGCAGAGAGGCAGGCGGACACCCTAGAGAGGAGGGAGGGAGAGAGATCAGGAGAGGAGAGATAGAGTTGAGTGTCATCAGCATAAAGGTGATACTTGAGGCCGTAGGAGCTGATGAGTTCACCCAGGGAAGAGGTGTATAGAGAGAAGAGTAAGGGTCCAAGGACAAGGAGGATAAGAAGGGAGAAGTGGCCCCTGGCTTTAGCAGAGAGGAGGTCATTGGTAACTTTAGCCAGGGCAGTTTCGGTGGAGTGAAGGGGGCGGAAACCAGACTGGAGAGGATCAAGGAGGGAGTGAACAGAAAGGTAGGAGGAGAGACGGCTGCAGACGAGCCTCTCAAGTAGTTTGGAGGCAAAGGGGAGAAGGGATATGGGGCGATAGTTAGAGAGAGAAGAGGGGTCGAGATTAGGTTTCTTAAGAATGGGAGATACGAGAGCATGTTTAAAGGAAGAGGGGAAAATGCCGGTGGAGAGGGAAAGATTAAAGAGGTGAGTGAGGTGGGAGCTGGTGGAGGGGGAAAGGGAGCGAAGAAGGTGGGAGGGGATAGGATCAAGGGGACAGGTCGAAGGGGGGGAGGAAGAGATGAGGGAGTGGACTTCTTCACCCGAGGTGGGACGGAAGGAGTGAAGGGAAAGGTGGCTAGGGGGAGAGGATGGAGAAGTGGGGGGGTGGACGAGAGGGTGGAGGAGGAGATGTCAAGTCGGATGTCCTCGATTTTAGAGGAGAAAAAGGAGGCAAAGTCGGTGGCAGTCAGGGAGGAGGGAGGGGGGGGGGAGAAGGGGCCAGGAGAGAGCTGAATGTGGCGAAGAGGCGGCGGGGGTTAGAGGACTGGGCAGAGATGAGGGATTTAAAGAAAGATTGCTTAGCGAGTGAGAGGGCAGAGCTGTAAGAAGAGAGGATGAACTTAAAGTGGAGGAAGTCAGCCAGGGAGCGGGATTTTCTCCAGAGGTGTTCAGCGGTACGGGCACAGGAAAAAGGGGGAGAGGAAAGGGGGGAGATGGGAATGAGGTTGGCAAGATGAGCAGTGCGAGGGGGAGTGTGGGGAGAAGAGGGGGAGGTGGGGCAGGGGGAGAGTAAGGGTATGGGGTGAGAGCGGGGAGGCATAGCAGGGAGAGAGAGGGCAGAATAGAGGGTGGAGGAAAGGGTGACCTAGAAGGAAGGGAATAAGACGTTAAGAGACGCCAAGTATGAAGTGGCGCAAAAGGGGAGGCAAAAGACGAGCGCAAGAGAGTGAAAAAGAGAGTGAAATAATAACGGGAAGAGAGGCCTAAGATGGAGGGGAGAGAGGATGAGGCATATGAGTATGGCAGGCTGTGTAGTGTGAGCTGAGGGGGATGTCTGAGAGCAAATGCAATGAAGAGAGGTATGAGTAAGCAAAGAACATGGGAGAGAGATGAGAATAAGTGTAAGGCAAGGGTGTGAGCAAGAACAGAGAGGGCAGTAGATAACAGTAAGTACAGTAAAATAGTAAGTAAAAAGTAAAAGTAAATAAGATAATAAGTAAAATAACAGTAAATACAGTAAGTTAAGGAGGCAATAAATGGCAGTAGATGTAACAGTAAATAAAGAAAAAAAAAAAGAAAAAAAAATAATAAATAAATAAAACTGAGATAAAATAAATGGAGACAATAGGGTAACAGTAAATCACAACCGGTGCCTAAACGTGGTTAGGTGCAGGCAAAATGGTAAGCCAGCCCCGGGGATGGAGCAGAGTTTCAGGGAAGGAGTCAGTGGAGCATACCAGCAATTGAACGAAGATACCTGGAGAGCTGAGTGCGGAGCAAGGTGAAATGTCAATCCACGGGGATGAAGCAGAGTCCCAGGGAGAGAGTTAGTGGAGAGCCAGGAGACTTCAAAGGAGGAGCAGCAGGGTGAAGAGACCATCCGTGGAGAGGAGCCACCGTGAGCCTCGGAGGCCTCCGTGAGCGTCGGATGTTGCGGTGGAAATAAACGTGGGGGTCAGATTAGCACCAGTGGAGGGCAGAAGGAAGGAGGGAGGCGGCGGAAGCAAGGAGACTGTGGAGACATCCGGGAGAAGGCCACAGTGCAGGTCGGTCGATGCTGGAACAGTGAAGAAGTGAGGACACGTGCCACGATGCGGGTCGGTCATCAGGAGGACTATCCCTGGAGCAGGCACAGGAGCGATCACTGGAGCAGTCCACAAGCCCAATGCCGGTCGGCGATCAGCAGCGTGGAACGAGGCAGCAGCTAGAGGCGAAGAACCGGAAGAGGCCCACGAGGTAGAGAGGAGCGGCACTCGAGACCGTGGATGCAACCGGAAGTAGGCCTCGAAGATGGGCAGACCAGGCAGCGGGAGGACCCGGGCGGAACAGCCGAATGGAGGTCCACTGGAGGGAAGAACCTGGCCAGGAAGCGCTGAAGATCGATGAAGGAGCGGTGGAGGAGAGCCAGGTAGGAGGCAGCTGGGCCAGAGTTGGGGACCCGATAGTAGTACTGCCGGAGGGAGCCGAGAGCAGAGTAGACCAGCGGGTGCAGGACTCGGAGAGAGGCAGGGTGGAGGTGAGGTAGGCAGGCAGCGGAGAGGTGCCGGGGGGCTGCTACACAGAAGAAGGAGCCTGGGCCCCGGTGGAGAGCTCACGCGGCACGTCCGCGCTGGAAGGAATCCGGAAGTAGATGTCTGAATACACACATTGTTAGCCAGCACACAATGGACATGTTTTGTGCCATTCACAAATGTATGCTCCAAATAGTGTGTGTGCAAATTTGATTTTGGATTGTGGTGTATAAATTAGGGATGTGCACGGGCGACTTTTGGTGTCTCGTGTTTTGTGTTTTGGATTCGGATTTTCGCGATGTTTTGGGTTCGGATTTGTTTCGCAAAACACCTGCCGAAAGGTTTTGGTTCGGATTTAAGGTTTTGGATTCGGATTTTTTTTGAAAAAAGAAAAAAAAGTTCAAAAATCAAGTTTTTGGGCTTATTTTCACTCCTACGCTATTATTAACCTCAATAACATTCATTAACAAGCATTTCCACTAATTTACAGTGTATTCTGAACACCTCACAATATAGTTATTAGTCCAAAACGTTGCAACGAGGTATCTTTCTGGACTGCGTAGTGGAGTGGTCCCCACAATATAATAAGAAAACCATCAACTGGTCTTAATTGCACCAAAAAATGTACCTGGACTGCGTAGAGGAGTGGGTCACCACAATATAACTTAAAAACCCTGAACTTGTATGATTCGCACCAATAAATGTATCTGGACTGCGTAGAGGAGTGGGTCACCACAATATAATAAGAAAACCATCAACTGGTCTTAATCGTACCAAAAAATGTACCTGGACTGCGTAGAGGAGCGGTCACCACAATATAATTAATAAAAAACCCTCCACGGCTCTGAATTTCCCCCAAAAAAATTCTGGACTGTGTAGTGGGGTGGCCCCGGTACTAAATTTGTTACCGGGGCCACAATACCTCCTCCAAGTTCCAAGTGTAGTGTTTATAACATATTAACACTACACTAATTCTAGCACGTCAAACCCTCTTGTTTTAAATAATGACAGGGCATTTAACTTTTGATTACATTTTTTGAATTTGTTGACATTTTCTTTTACTTTTTGAACATGGCAAACGACTGTTGAATGGTCACATAATGCCCAAAAAATAGTTGCAAGATGGAATTGTCCTTGGGCCCTCCCACCCACCCTTATGTTGTTGAAATAGGACATGCACACTTTAACAAACCAATCATTTCAGCGACAGGGCCTACCAAACAACTGTGGCTGAAATGATTGGTTTGTTTGGGCCCCCACACCAAAAAAAAATGTATCTCTCCCTGTACAAACTAAACAGGCTCTACTGAGGAAAGATGTCATCCTCATCCTCAACCTCTGATTCCTCTCCCCCTACAGTGTGTACTTCCTCCTCCTCACACATTATCAATTCGTCCCCGCTGGACTCCACAACCACAGGTCCCTCTGTACTATCTGGAGGGCAGTGCTGTACTTCATTGAGGAATTGATTATTCATTTTTATAAACATCATTTTTTCAACGTTGTGAGGAAGCAACCTCCTTCTCCGCTCACTGACCAGGTTCCCCGTTGCACTAAAAACTCTTTCCGAGTACACACTGGAGGGGGGACAACTCAGGTAAAATAGAGCCAGTTTGTACAGGGGCTTCCAAACTGCCTTTTTTCCCTGCCAGTAACAATATGGACTGTCTGACATGTCTATTTGGTGGTGTTTTGTATATTTTTTTTTATTAACTTTTTTTTAATTTTTTAAACACTTGGGAATATTGGGGAAATAACTATGCCCTTAGAAGCACAGAGCACGGGACACAGGACCACTGGACTGAACAGGACACAGCACACAGGACCCAGCAGCACCACTGAACTCAAAATTGACAGAGCACAGGACACAGCACCACTGGACTGATACTGCAGAATGTGTGAACTTTGTAATATTGCAGCAGTACCACTGGACTTTTTCTGCTGAATGTGTGAACTTGGTAATATCACAGTACTAATGGGTTTATACTGCAGGATTGGTTTGGCAAATTTTATTGTAATTAAAAAAAAATTTAATTATTTTTTTGTATTTTTTTTTTATACCTTTTTTTTTATTTTTTAAACACTTGGGAATAATGGGGAAATAACTATGCCCTTAGATGCACAGACCACAGTACACAGCACGACTGGACTGAACAGGACACAACACAGGACCCAGCAGCACCACTGAACTCAAAATTAACAGAGCACAGCACACAGCACCACTGGACTGATACTGCAGAACAGAACACAGCACAGAACTAAACAGCACAGCACGAGATCTACCAGAACAGAGGACCACCTAACACACCCTCCCTCTACCCTGATCAATGCCCGAGTGAAGATGGCGGCGACTAGCGGGGAATTTATAGGTTCCGAGTATCGCGAGATCCGACAACAGGATTATGACTCGGAGTCTCGCTTTCAAGTTTTCATTTGGCGCCAATACCCGGATCTGTCTCGGATCCGACTCGGATCGGCAACGTTCGGATGGGCTCGGATTCAGGAAATCCGAGTGCGCTCATCTCTAGTATAAATGTGTCATTGCTTGTCAATACAATTTACATTTATATTGGCCTCTGAAAGGGGCAAGTCTCCTAAATAAGCCACATTCAGGATGGGGTTCTCTTCAAATCATATCTGTCAGTGTGTGTGTGTGTGTGTGTGTGTGTGTAAATAATCTTTAGGGATATTTTGTGGCATAGTTACAACTATGCCTGTTTGAACATGATAGGAAATGCAATGAAATCATCATTACTTTCAAAGTGTTATACATCACATTATTCTTAGGTAACTTACATACTGACTCGTATTTCATGAGGCACACAAATACTTGATACTTTATTTGTACAATGAAACTAAAAGTTTAGATTTATGTGCTACATGCTAAAACAGTCATTATGTAATTTATGTGCCCAACTGATTACTCCTTTGCACCTCTTGCATTTTGACATGGTTTGGGCAAGGAAACGTTTTAGATAAAATTGTTAATGTTAGTGGCTTTAAGATGAAGTGCCCATGTAAAATTTTTGTTAGGGTCCCCATCTTATCCCAGAGATTCTGCCCTAGCACACATTAGTCCTTTGACTGTTTAATGTCTGGTTGATATTGTAGATAATGTATGAATGGTATTGTGAGGCTTCATAGTTGATAGTTTCATAGTTGATGCTTTTGCTTAATGGGTAACTGTCTCTGTAATATCAAACAATCCAAACATACCTAAATATAAATTTGAATAAGTTTGCCGTTATGTCAATTACCATGCCCTTGCTTTAATAAAAGCAACTACTGTAGGAAAGCTTGAACCTAATTACATGGGCACTATAAAAGTGTAAGAATGTAAGCGTTCTGAGGCAAACAAACACAATGATCAGATTAGGACAAAAAGCAATACAGACTGACGTATTGTATATATTTGGTCTGGTTGGCCCGGTCAGACCATAGCGATTGATAAAATCAATACTGTATAGGGCAGTTTTTGAGACAAAACAGCTCTTGGACATCCATCACTAGTCGATGTAGATAATGTTTTGAATATTTACTAGGATAACCGGGTGTGGTTGTTTTGAAGAGGTAATAATTTCCAAAACTTCCTGTGTATTATAATTCCAAACATTATTATCCAGACACCCAGAAAACAACTCACACAACACTACAGCCTTAGGTTGTTTTCAAAAATATGTGCCTATTGCAATAAGGTCAGAAATGACCATTGATCTAAGTGGTTTGGTGAAGCCCTGGCGGTGTGCCATTCACTGTGCATTAGCACTATTATATAAGGCGAATTACTTTGTATAAATTGAAAATGTGGCCATAATCATAATGGTACATATTTGTAGTTAACATTAGTGACCTTGTTGCATACCTAGAATGTTTTTAAGTAGTCCATTAGTTGCATTTTAACCTGTGATTTCTGTCACATTATTGGCAGGTTACATATTAAATTAGGCACATATCCTTGACTGGAAGAATTTTGCTACCTAGCAAGGAACACTGTAGTAGTTTTATGCTTTGCTCGCCATCATTTACTCACACAAACCAAGAGACACTGCAACTGGGGTAAACTATGTCTGATTTTGGAAGCCACTACCCAGTATGAGACTAGTTAAAAATGCACCGATTATGGCTGCCATTCACGTGACGTTAGTTAAATGTTCTAGATTTCCAAACCTGATTAGTTATGTATATGTGTGGTGACATTTAGATCTTTAATCTGCCAATCCCAGCCATGTTTACATTAAATATTTAGCTATGTGTGGACTATGGAGAAATTAATGTCATGCATGGGTGCTTTGAAATGTTCGACACCACTAAATAGTTAGTGTACAAAGCCTGAAACAGCCAGTATTTAACTTATGTGCAAAACAGAAATCTAGTTTGCAACCCTTGCATTGTAACTTGGTTTTGCCCAGGAGACTGAAATAAGATAACTCTCCATTTAAGATCCTTATTGAATCAGGCCCTTAGTCTAAATTTAAACTTACCATTTGACACATAAATATCTTGTCAGACACGTTTACCAAAGATAATTAAGGAATGTAGACTCAGTGTTTGGAGTTAACAATGTCATTAGACTTTTTAAAAAGAATAGATTTTGAATATCCATCCTAAAATATGATATAACAAATTTACAACAACATAGTTTTTCTATGATTTGACATTTTATTGGAAACATTTTTTGATTTTTTTTATTCAACTTTAACAAAAATAAAGGAAAAAAAAATAAAAAATAAAACAAAAATAATTTTTTCAGCTTCTTTTTTGGAGGGATAGGTTTTGTAAGCCGGCTTCGACTTCTGGTTACCCGTGAAGTAGAGGAGTCAGAGGAACCAACCAAACTTGCAAGGGGAACAGATTGTGTCTGACGCAGTGAAGGTGCAGGGTCATGACCAGGGTGGGGGGGGCAAGGGCAGGACAAGGGGAGGGGGGCAGGGGGCAGGACAAGGGGGGTGGCAGGGGGCAGGACAAGGGGGGTAGCATGGGGCAGGACAAGGGGAGTGGCAGGGGGCAGGCCAAGGGGGGTGGCATAAGCACTGGCAAAGGACATACAATAAAGCTGGGCTAGTGTCGGGTCAAGGAGGGGAGAGGCAACAGACGGACCAGGGAGGGAGGAGGCAACAGACGGACCATGGAGAGAGGAGTCAACTGACACCAGTGCCGTAACTAGACATTTTGGTGCCCTGGGCGAGACTGGGCACCGGCGCCCCCCATCTAAGTGGGAGTGGCATTTGACAAGTGGGTGTGACCAACCTAATGTGGGTGTGGCTAGCACTTTATTGAAAGAATTTGTATATTATATTATATATATATATATATATATATATATATATATATATATATGGTAATAATTGGTAGATGTTTTTCTATAAATAACGTGGTTTACTAGAGTCCCACTTTCCATCTGGGCGGGGGTGATGGAGGCCAGGTGGCTGCCATTGGGAGCTGTCTGTCACTGGCTCTTGTAATGGGACGGGGGTTGGGGGTGCAGCTATGAGACCCCCTCATACAATAAATCTGGTCAGCTGTGAGGGGCAGCTAGGATTCTTCTCATACCGGCCAGCCAGCTCCTGTGACAGCTCAGCAACACCTGGGGACAGCCAGTAACAGCCCTGTAGGGCTAGAGGGGGACACTATCTCACTTCAAGGATTAGCCCAAGGGGGCGCAGCCGCCCGATACCTGCCTTCGTGCCCAGAGGAATCGCCGCTCTAATTCAGCTCTCCTACAAGCAACAATCCATTCCCGGCAATGCAGTGGAACGCATGTGCGTTCCAACAACAGGAAGTTCGGCATTTGAATGCAAATGCGTTCCAAATGCCGAACTTCCTGCTTTCACATGCGTTCCACTGCATTGCCGGGAATGGATTGTTGCTTGTAGGAGAGCTGAATTAGAGCCGCGATTCCTCTGGGCACGAAGGCAGGTATCGGGCGGCTGCGTCTCCTTGGGCTTGCACCGCCCGCACCGCCGTCGTTACGGCTCTGACTGACACAACAGGTAGGGAGGAGTCAACTGACACATCAGGGAGGGAGGAAAGAAAAAACAACTTGGGTTGGGGGCTGGTGAATGGATAATCTGAACTGGGTGAAGGAAATGTGCCGGAGGTACATTGGGTTTGGGCATGCAAGAGATCACCCAGGAGTGTTGCTATAGTTGACAATGTGGTGTTTAGAGTATCAATTTGGGTGGTGTGTGTGCTCATGAAAGTGGTGAGTATGCTATTGAGAGTGGCGAGTTGTTGATCCATGCGGGGTACAGTGCTCGCTATTTGTGCAAGGGTGAGTGTTCTGTGATACAGGGGCATCTTCAAATCTTTGCAATGCGAGTGAGAGTGTCTGCACCCTTACACATTCAGCCGGATCCAGCTGAGGCTTTTCCACATCACGGGCAACTTGCTCCTGCGCCTCTGGAGCAGCCTGGTGTTCACAATCTGTAGATAGAGAAAAAGAAACAATAAGATATTAAATTCAAACTCTAACGGTAAATATTTTATTTATACTAATATTAAGCCATGCGTGATGTAGCATTGGTAAAGTGTAAGCTTACATGGAATTTGGTAACAGGCCTTGACAGTCCACAAAAGCTGACATTGGCACTTATGGTGCAACCTTTTTCTAAAAGGCCAACATATTGAGACATTTTGTCTTCAGTTTGTACATTTCATTTCCTACTATGTGATAGGCAAACACATTGTGCCATTACAGTTTTACATCAGACACATCCTGAGAGTTGACACATGTGCAGATACAGACACAAACATTAACAGACATTAAATAATGAAACTCATCATGTACCTAGTGGAGCGTGCTGTCTGGTTTGGGGTGGGCTAAAGACAGTGTCTATGTCGCCCACCCCGACGATCTCAACAAGAGCAATTGCTGTACCTGCACGCTCCTCTAGGGGTGTTAAAAAGATATTCAGGCGAGAACCACCACCAGTTCCTTGGGCATGTTTGTGCCCCTGCACCAGTTTTGCTTTCAGGCGCCCTTTATAGTCTGCCCATCTGTGCAAATGACAAAGATTATGTCGTGAAATAGCAGCTTACAAACAAAAATGCAACTTCATTGTGTACTTTTGCTATTCACACCAAATAAAAAAACAAATACACTGTAAAATGTGTGGGCCTTTTCCAGCGTGGATACTGTTGAAAACTGAACATGTTAATGTGACCAAGTCCCATGGTGATTTTGTATTTCAACTAAGGGCCTGATAGAGAAATTATTTACAGACACAAGGTGGGTGAAGCTCACAGTTGTCTAACTACTACTATGGTTACAGTCATCCAAACTAAATTGGGCTTTAGAACAAACATTTGATTTGTACCGTTTCTGCACTTCCTGCATTCTACACACGAAGGGTGAGATGTCATTAATGCTTTGGATTATTTCTGCCCATTTTATTGCACGCTCATGCCCCGTTATTTGTGTGAAAATTCCGGATAACTTATTCAACAAGTACTTGGAGCTCCTCTGGTGTGAAATTGTGCTTCCGCAGGATTGGCAGCCCTGGGGCCTGCTCCGAGCTGGGGCCTGCATCAGACACATTGCTCTTGAAAAGAAAAGGAGTGTGTTTATTGGCAATGCAAACAGGTGCAATTAAACGTTGTAGGGCCATCCACCCCCTTAAAGATTGCATTTTGCAAACTCCAACCTATGTATCAAGCACATGCCCCTTAATCGAATAAACATTGTTGTTTCAATATATAACCAACAGTCCCTTAGACCACTGTATTTTTAAATAATTGGCCTTCAATAATTACTTCAACATTCTGCTAATACTACCACTCTCCACTTTCTATTTTATTACATTGTTTATCACGTTGTCCACACAGTAAAGTCACTTATCTCCCATTCTAAATCCTGAACAGAAACCCAAGAATGTGATTTGTGATTAATAGTGTAGACTAAAAGACTAAAAATGTGTAACTTTTTTGATAAGTGGCTAGATACATTTGCAGTTATGTGACCATCAATGCTATATTCAACTTTTTAGTGTTTTTGTTAGGGATAAGGTCATTAGCAGAGTGTAGCATTAAATTGTATACTTTGGCTGTTAAATATGAGACCAAGGCCACATTCTTACAATTATGTTTCAAGCAAAGATACACATATTTCATCCTAAAAAGCTGCCTCCATTATGTGAGTCAAACATTTGGTATATATATAAATATATCTGAACATTTGTTACTTACTGTTTGTTAGTTTGGTGAAATACAGCACACAAATATGATCTGTAAATTACAGCTTCCCCTGGCCTGCCAAAAGCAAATCAACATGAATGAAAGACAAGGTCAGGTAATGTGACCATCAATGCTATATTCAACTTATTAGTGTGTTTGATAGGGAGGAGAGGTCATTAGCAGAGTGTAGCATTAAATTATATACTTTCCATGTACATTTTGAGGCCAAGGCCATTTTTGGTACTATTTGGCTTCAAGCAAAGTCAGACATATTTCATTTTAAAAAGCTGCCTCCATTATGTGAGTCAAACATTTGCTATATATATAAATATATCTGAACATTTTTTACTTATGTTTGCTGGTTTGGTGAAATACAGCACACAAATATGATCTGAAAAATACAGCTTGCCCTGTCCAGCCAAAAGTAAATGAACTGGAATGAAAGCAAAGTCCAGGTGGGTTTAAAAGCATGAGTTGATTAATAAACCAGGTGTACTCTCTCTTCCTAATTGCAGAGCACAGAGTACTCGTCTCATCCGCGACAGGCGCCATGTTTTTGGTGGAAGAGGCACCATTACACACACAGGCGTCAGAAAGATCCGCGTGAGACGTGATCGCACCCATACGTACTGAGAGAACAAATCACAGCGCAGCATACTTCCATATTGATTGCTTCCGATTTTCAAAATGAGGGCAGCAATCTTTAGCAGCAGAGAGCTACGTATGCTAACAGAGGGCATGGATAATGTGCCCTCTGGTCGCTATGTCTCGAATGAGATAAAGCTGAGGGCATACCAGAGGGTCCGCAGACACCTCCGGCTGCGGTATAATAAAATCTGCACAATTGTCCAGCTCCAGCGGAACTTGAGTGATCTCCGCCGGCGTCAGCCCCAGCTCCTTCAGGAACTGCGTCAGGAGATTATTAGAAGTGAGTTCTCTATTAATCGCCAAAACACGTGTTCACATATATCTTTGCTATATGTTTGATAATATGTTCACCCTAATCGTCTGACATGGCCTACCAGTACATATCAATGTTCCAGCACACTATAAAGGTCATTCCCCTTCCAATGCACCCAACCTGCTCTGCCTCCTGTCTCCAACATTTGTCTGCTGACCATTTACTTTCCTAAATGTTTTGGGGAGTAACTTCTGAACATTAAGGGAGGTTTTTTGAATCAGCCTTTCCAACTCTCTTGACCCCAGTGCTGTAACTTGCTGACCTAACCTTAAAAACAGATTGGAGTGGCAGATGTTTTGTTATTATTATTGTCCAAACATTTAAATGGCATGTTTTAAAACCCAAACACCTTAGCGTTTTTTGCAAATATTTGTAGGTCCCATAAGGTGCAAACAGATTAACTACTGTACTATATATAGCTAATCAATCATTAATTAACTAGCTATTTACAATGTGAGGTTGTCCCAACAAAGGCTGATTTCAAAAGTATACTCATCATCCAAAGTATTTGATATCCCTCCACTAATTCAGTGACCCTGTACAGAGAGAACTAATTCACATCATTACCAGCCCCATGGAAGTTTGCAGACTTAAATTCCCTAACATTTGCAACACAGACTACTGACAATTTGTACAGAAACCAAATTAGCCACCTAGTAGTACGTTTTGGGAGTGTGGTAGTCAACACATGCAAATATGGAGCAAACATGCAAACTCCACACAGATAAGGCGATGGTCATGACTCAAACTTCTGACCCCAGTGCTTTGAGAGCAAAGTGCTAACCACTAGCCCACTGAGATATTCCACATCCCTATACCAAAACTAAACATTTGTAACAGGTCATGTGATATGGTTTGCGTGTATCATGTTTAGCTCATTACTTTTAAAGTAGGCAATATTTGTGTCTGCTGGCAATGAGAATGTATTTAAAAATTATGATCACATGATTATCGTACTACTATTGGTTTATTACGCTGAAGAATCTGTTTACAATACCCTCTTTATTTGTGCCTTGTTTACAACAGACAGGGCACGCTTTAAATGGCGGCAACCGCGCCAGCAGCGCCAGCCAGTGGTTGCGGAGGAGGAGGAGGTGCCTGAGGCCAGGCACGAGTAACAGGAGGAGGAGGTGCCTGAGGCCAGGCATGATGAACAGGAGGAGAAGGTGCCTGAGGCCAGGCAGAATGAACAGGAGGAGGAGGTGCCTGAGGCCAGTGAGCAGGAGGAGGCGGGTGACCAGGAGGAGGAGAGGCTGGAGGAGGTAGCGGCAGGCAGCCAAGAGGCAGAGGCCTTGGGAGATAGTAAGTATTTGCAATAACTGCTGGACATAATTGGATAACATTGAGATGTCCATTATCCTTGTAAATAATCCCTGCTGTCACACATGTTGATTAAATGGTGACCTAAATGTCACAGGTTTAAATGGCTCTACAAATTTTAATTTTATTCAACACTCAAACCACAGCCAGAACCGATCTTAACACATGAACAAGCAGGGCAGGGGCAACACAAATGTGACCGATAACCTTGTCAACTTATCAGTATATATTTTTTTTTTTTGGACTTCAAATCTAAACCAAATTATTTTTACTTCCTGTGAGTGGTTGTGTAGGTAGTGCCCCACTGCAGTGCTTTGTCCTGGGGCCTATAATGCTGTTAAGGCCACCCTGTCCACGGACCTCTCCCCGGGGCACACTAGATTGTAATACATCTTTAAAAAGGCAACACCAAAGCCTTAACAACATGTATTGTGCGGCCAAATGCATTTGTATCCAGAGGCCTAACATTTAAAAGTAATGTAACAGTACACATCTCTAGTAAGTCATGTCTGTTTGAGAAATTAGATGGGGATGTATATTTAATTTTGTGTTTTTTGTTTCTTTCAGCACCCATTGAGAAAGCTGCCAATTGGCCTCCCACACCACCGACTGCGGCTGAGATTATGGCCCACATGGGGCAATTTGTGGAGGAGCTGGAAGGCCTCCACAACCATATAGGGCAAGTGATTGCCACTTTACGGTTTAAATTGGCCTACTGGGCTTCGTTTATGTAAATTTTTTTATTTTCTTTAAAAATTTGATTTTTTTATATTATGTTTTATGTAAATAGTTATAATTGAATCACTTTAAAAAAATCTAAGTTTTCCACAAAAAAAACAACCTTGGTGTATGTGTGTATTTATTCATATAATTACCCAACATGTGGGTGTAAGGTAAAAAGAGAAAGTATATAATTATCCGAAAAGAGTAACATTTAGGGAGGATGGTTGGTTTAGATCTCCATCATAATTTAGGTGAAAGGTGAAAAGGTTTTTATTTGCTGTTTGCATGTCATCCAAAAGGAACATGTGGCCTCCACCAGCAAGCCACCCCTGTAAGAGTTATGGCATCTGTAGGCCCAGTGTGCAAGATAAATTGCCAAAGGTGAAATGCCCTAGCTAGTTCACAGTTTCCCCAAATCATGTGTCATTGTAGTGATAATCCAAGGTTACGTTCAAGTGTCAGAGCAAAGCCAGTCACACATTGAAGCGAACATCGAAACTGTACCCAGAAGTGGCATCAGTGGTGTAAGGCAGAAGTGCAAGCGAAGCAAAGCTCCATGGTACTGGAGTGTTATGAGCGTTCTGTTTGGATAAAGCTGAGCACATTACATAACGTGTACTCCGTGGATCAAGATGAAAGTCGGTCTTCAGGCAATGTGGCATTTAACTCCAAGGAGGCTGTCCCCTACAAACCCCCCTTAGTCCATTCGTAGTAATAAATGTCAGCATGCACATAATAATGTGCATGTGAAGTGTGGGCCCTGAGGCTTTTCGAAATTTCCCTCACAGAAATGATTTTCTTACAATACAGGATAAATCTGAGGGCATATTTTACAATATGGTTCAGCGTGTATAACAAATCAAAAATAAAAAATGAAACCATTGTGTCACGTTCCTAGCTAGCATAATGATTACAGTCCAGACTCTAGTTATGAGTATGCTTGGTATTTGAACTCATGGCTGCTGTGCTGTGAGTCCAAAGTGCTAACCACTGAGCTACCTGTGAGATTGCTATTTAGTCAGTAATTTGTGTGTATAATGAAGAGGAAGAGTACTATGAAGTGTCATTTGCCTGTGTAGCACGCATGCTGTATTGTTGGTGTTCTTCATGTATTTTCCAATCTGAGGTTGTGCTAGTGGGTAGCTGTCCCACTTTCCAGTCATTCATTCATGAGTTTTAATCCAGACAGAAATCCTTTATCTGTGCTGGAGGTTGTATACATGTGTGTGTGTGTGTGTGTGTGTGTGTATCCTTTATGGAAGAGTATGCTATGTATTTTTCATAAAAACCAAATGGATTTATACAACATACATTTATATATATTCCATTATTCATGTGCTTTTAATGTAGCCATGTCCATGCATTTTGCATACTATACAGCGACTTAAAATCCTAAACACATAAAGGCCATCAGCAATTTGTGTTTTAGTTTAAAGTGTGTATTACGCTTATTAATAGCAAACGAAATTCATTGTTCACACTGTTCCACACTATCACTATTTGCCAATGATTAATCAGTACAGAGCTATCCTGTGAAAATAAGCCACAGGCATTGTGTTGTGTTATGTGTAAACAAACTGTTCGGCCCTCCCACATTGGACGTGACGTATACATTGCTAAGCTTCACGTCTATTGCTTGAGATCCGTTGCTTGTGCTTATACCATTGTAAGATCTAAAATTCTGACCCAAGTTTGCCTGTGGTGTCAAGTATATCTGGAGGCGCTTCAATCAGCTGGAGAGAATTGACACAGACCAAGTTCTGTATACAAGGAATATTCTCTAATTTATTGATACAAAGATACAAGTTTTTATAGCCTACTGGATAAATGAATCCTACGTCATAAGCATACAAGTCTATACGACTAGTCTATGGGAAGCGATACTGATTAACTTTCTCACGTATTCTTGAGATGTTTACTTTCTTCCCCTTCTAAGGACAGATGAGCCTATTATTCTTATCTCAAGGGGAGCTGGAGGTGTCACAAGGGCACAGCTCCCTCACTACGAGCTGAATATGAAGCTACTAATTGTTTTCATATCTTCAGGTTTTCATATTCTTCAGGTGTTCTCTATGTCATCTTAACTTCAAGGCCATAGGCTAACATCTTGTAAGACTGCAAATCAGCAGAAAAATAATATTTCTATGCAAGTTACAATAAATGGCTGAACAAAGGCTTTATGAGGCCTTAACAAAAAATCATATTTAACATCCATGTTTAAGGATCCGCAGGTGGGTGTGTTTTATTGCGTTTGTGCTGCTTATTTCCGTCCCTTAAGTGTAGAAGACCACAGGAGGGTGTGTTTTTGCAGTTTGAGGTACTTATTTCACTCGCGTAAGTGTCTGCGCCACTCAAAGTATGCAACGCAAATACGGATGCGTTTCCAGACCTTGATGAATTGGGCCCTAGAGCATGAATTTTTTAGGATTTTGAAAAAGCCCACAACTAATCTACTTTTGTAACACTGAACTTCACTGACATAAAATCCAATATTGAGGACATTTGCAGAACATCAGAATACATTATATCTTAATTGCATGGGTTCATTGAAACTCATCCTAGACCAATGCCTGGGGTTTATGCAAAATATGGACAGCCTGATTGGCCATTGAAACTATTAATGAATTCACCCTGCTTATCTAGACTCTATAAAATGACAGTTTTGTTTCCCTCCTTATACATTCCAATAATCCCTGAAGAAGCCCATATTGGGGCAAAACGCATAGGTTATTTATACAAAACACATTATCTTGGAATCCTCGATTGTTTACAACAACCTGCCAAAAGCAACTTCACAGACTGCACTACCAATCGTCGGCTTCAGCAGTGCATAGGCATGTGCAAACCTTCCGGCGATGGGAAACTAATAGTGAGAACCGAGGTTGGAAATACATCTGCATCAGAAATTATCTGTTCTAAACAGCAGCAGCCGCAATCAACTCAGGACTGAAGGGGAACTTTGAGACTTGGTCCGCAGCGAGAACTAACATCAGGACCGTCCCGTTAACTCTGCCTCACAATCACTCCTAGAGGAATACAGAGGCTTCACTCTCCTACATAGGAATGTTTGTTTGATATTGACACCATTCCATATTCTGGAACTGGAATTTAGGATCTGTTTTGTTTTGGAAGTGGTTCTGGGACATTTGTTCCATCTGGGGATGTACTAAAAGGATGATCACAGAAAGGATGATTACCTGCAATTAACCTCCACAACACTGGGTGTCAGAATTTTGCACACTACAATAAATATACAGCTTTTAACTGTAAATCTGAATAAACTAAAAACTCTGTGAATTACAGATTATTCTATATATATATATATATATATATATATATACATATATATACTAGGGCTCTTCCTACACCCCTGGGGCGCTGAGTGCAGGGTAATAAAGTGGTATAAAGGAAAGAAAAAGTGTAAAACACCGTTTTAGTTTGTGGAACTACAAGTCCCAGCCAGCCAGAGCTGCCATTAACAGATTGGGCATGCTGGTGCTTGTAGAACTACAAGCACCACCATACCTATGACAGTCAGGGCATGCTGGCACTTGGAGGACCACAAGTGCCGGCAAGCCTTGACACCCAGGGCTTGCTGAGCCAGGTGGTGCCACAAAAAAATTAAATAAAACACACAAACCTCTTTCAAACCACATTACTTTAATAAAAAAATAATAAAACCCCCAAAATAAATCACACCACCCTCCTTATAACCACATATATTGATTAAAAATAATAAAACTCCATATATTTAACATCTGATGCCTTCATCTGTAAGGGATCCAATCTCATAAGCTTTTACTTCAATAGGCTTGAAAAAAACCATACCAAAAACCAAAATATTTCAAAGGTGCATTTGCGGTACAAAAGAAAAACATTCCAGTTTCTGAATTAGTCCAACCAAAATATATATTATAAGGGCACAGTCGTGCCCTTATATTAAGGTTGCATCTAATAAATGGAATTCCGCAATGTTAAATCTGTGAGGGGGGCATGGCATTTGATGGGCTACATTTTAAAAGGTATTAAAGCTATCAAGCTGAAATTTGGCATGCAAATGGAGAACCGTACAAAGGTGCCGCATGGCAAATTTCAGAAAAAAGAAAACAAATAACAAATTAGGAATAATCTAAAGTTCAAAATCTTGCCAATTTTTTCCACGACCTGTTTTGCAAAAGTCACTGTTTTAGTGTTTTGGGAGAGTGTAACTCAGTGTACAGGAGGTTATAAGACTTGGGGCTAGATTTACTATCAGGCGTGTTTGTAAACCCGCCGACTTTCGGCGGGTTTGGCGGCGGTTTAGCCATCGCCGGATTTACTAAGGCTAAACCCGCCGTCCAAACGGCCAGAAATTATGTTTACAAACCCGCCTCTGTATAAAGCACCATGACGGTTTCAACAATGTTCAACATACAAACAGCCGGATTTACTATTAGGGGGTTTATAAAGCTGCCGGAAAACCGCCCCATTCAATAGACCAAAATGAAAGCGCTGCTTGTGAGCAGAGAGATTGTTCAAACGGTGTGCTGTTTGAACTATTTAGCCATTTTTAACATAAGAGAAAGAGCCATTTTGTGCAAAGTTTCCTCCTTTAGGATTGTATATGGGAAATGGCCAAACTGACATGTAATTTGAGTGTACGTTTTTTTGTTTTTTTTTCACCCAGAGTTATTGCATCCTTTTTACTGATGTAAAGGGTTTTTTTTTGGTTTTCCAGTTGCAACAAATCCTCAAAAATACTGTTGTTTTTTCAAAATCAGGATGCACAATATGTCATTACATAGGTAACCCTTACTTTAATGGTAATGCAATCCAAAAGTTACAAGATCAAAAAGGTGTTTCTGCCTGAATAAATCATAGTCAATGACAGTCTAGCGGGCAGCAGTTAATCAGGTGTGGGTTTTTTGGAGAATGGCTTTTGCGGCGAATGTGGTGCATTCTGGACAGTGTATGTTTGCAGCTTTTTACCTGATGGAGGCAGAAAGGCGCCTGGAGGAGGATGTACAACAGTTGTCATCTGTTCCGCGGACCCTGCGCAGACCGGCCACTCCACGTGCATTTAAAGTGCGTTTAAATCTGGAATCTTTGGACGTAGTACCAATGTTTGTACTCATGTAAACCAGGTTCCTAGATAAATTTGGTGGGGTGCTTATGTATGCACCTGTAAAGGTGTCTGATATTATCCTGGCTTGCTGTCTGATACATAATCTAGCTTTACATCAACTTACCCCACCGATTATTGCAGTAGACAGTCAACAAGTAGGGGCCCGTGTCCCATTTGGTGATGTGCAGAGCACAGAGGGGGAGGCAGATTTGAGACCGTCTCATTACAAATTACTTTAAATGTAAGTGCATACTATAAAAAACATATATTGTTTTTTTTTTTTATGTCAGTGCAATGGTTTTTTTTATGGAATTTTTAAATAAAATTGGACCCTTTAAACAGAGGATAGTGTGTACTCTGGATGTTGTAATTGTGAAAATCCCTGGAAAGTGACAGTCAGAGCTCAATGTGTACGTGAAATTAGTGCATCGTTTTAAAGAAAACAGTATACTCTTGTTTAATGTGCAGAAAAGAAAGACTGATACCAATGAAATATAACTGCATTTATTGCATTACAACACAATAAAAGAAAAAGTCTAACGCTTACACATACAAAACAAAACATTCCCCAATAATACAATTTTTGCCCTAGCGCCGCCTTTTCGCTGGCATATCACTATGTTTTGGCCCACTCTCTACCCTCCCTCGCCCACCCCTGGTGCGAGCACCTCTCCTTGGAGGAGTGCTATGTGCCGATCTGCTTAGCGTACTAGCAGTACTGGTGGAGGCCGATGAAAAAGGTGCCGGCGAGCGGGCAATGAGTTCCTGCTGTAGTTGACCTGCCAGCCGGATAACATTTGCATTCCCTTCGCGAACGGAGGAATGTAAGGCGTCCACAGACCCAGTCATTTGGGCCAGCTGCACGTTGGTTTGCTCCAAAGCGCTTGCCAGACAGTTTATTCCAGCAGGGATTTGGCTATTGGAGCGGTGTATACGCCTCAACTGGGCCGTGATTTGGGACATGTGCCGAGTTTGGCTGTCCATAAACTGACACTGCTGTACCTGAAAATGAGCTATGGATTGGGCCATTTCTCGCCCTGTATCCATCTGAGGAGCTGCAGCTTGTTGCTCGGATGACTGTTCCGCAGGGCCAGGTGCTTGTTCCTGGGGCGTAGACACGGGGACATCTACCATCTCTAAAGTGATGACTGTGTCTCCTTGTGGGTCATCAGTAGGTGACATCTGCACAGACTGGCGCTGGCCTTGCAGAGATGCTGAGGTTCCTGTGGTGAAATAAGCAAGGTAAGTATATAGGAAATAACATGTTTGTAAATTGCATTCTGGTCAATGTACCCAAAAAAAAACATTTAACAACTAAAGAATGGTTACCAATGTCTACCTTCAAGATTAGTTGTCCTCTGTGACCTGATGAAGGATGCTACTCATATGTTTTAGGAGTAAAATCTCATTTTGCCTATGCGTTACAGTGATGGGTTCAAAATGTAAAAAAAAAATTATGCTAACATTGAGGGTGTTTGTATCGAAATGCTGCAAGACCGTGCTTTGGGGTAAGCGAATACTATTTTAGGTCTCCCTCTGTGTAGTACATGATGGGGGATATAGACTAAATTGCGAGTTTGAAAATGTGGAGATATTGCCTATAGCAATCATATCATATAACAATCAGATTTTAGCTGTCATTTTTAAGAACACAATAAATAAATTATTATTATTATTATTATTATTAAATTAAAAATCAGAGAGGTTGCTATAGGCAACATCTCTAGGTTTCCAAACCCTCAGTTTAGTAAATGTTGCCCTATGTTCTCATTGCAAACCATATAACAATCACTAAATATAACATGGACACCAACATTTGTACACAAAAACATCCAAGTCCATTATTTCTCCCCCAAACAGAGAACACGCACCTGCTTGCTCTTCAGAGCCAGAATCTCTTGCTGAAGGTGGAGGTGAAGACCTTGGACTGGGAGTAAACTGGCGTTCTGGCGAATCTGGATGTATTAAACAAAGCATACAATGTATTTGCAGCAAAAAGCAATTTACAAAGAAAAATGTTTTTGAAAAAATGTGTTTGCAAAATTAAAAACAGTTCAAAAAATTTTTTTTTTTTACATACTGATTGTCTAAAAAAGGCACTTTTAAGAAAAAAAACACATTTTTAAATTAAAAAAACATGTTTAAAATAAAAAAAGGCACTTTTAAGAAAAACAACACATTTTTAAATTAAAAAACATGTTTAAAATAAAAAAGGCACTTTTAAGAAAAAAAACACATTTTTAAATAAAAAAACATGTTTAAAATAGAAAAGGCATATGGCTAATGTCCTTTTCCACGCACCTTACCAACCTTCGTACCTTAAAAGTGTTACTTAAACTATTGAAATAAAGACACAGACACGTATAGCTACTTTGGCAAAAAGGTCGCAGTTTTTATTAATCATAAACCAATTAAATGAAAGTCACCTGGTGGTGGCGAGAGCAAACTGCAGTCAACTAAACAACTAATCATCTAACCAAATACTGTAATGCCCAAATGGCATTCAAACTAAACCAAGGAATACTCCCTTAACATTGGCCGGTGTTAAACAGGCGTCAGCATGACTGCTCCCTTCTGGACTCAACATTGACGGCCACGCAAAGCACGCCAAGGGATCCTCCACTCAGAAGGATCAAGAGTAATGTTACTTGAAAGGGGCAGTGACGTGCGGCCAAATATCCTAACCACCGTTGTGACTAGTCGTTGACTGCACTGCTCTCCTACCATAGCTGGTACCTTTTAACGGGTTCCCAGCCCGCCACCACGAGAACAAAACCACAAACCTAATTGCTCATAAATCTCCCTGATGAAAAACCCCATCCCCTCTTTATTCAAATGAACACCGTCCGGCCGAAAAAGGTGTGTATTATCCACCTTAATGGATGGGTGGAAAATTTCTACCCCCCCCAATTCTCTAACCAGTTTCCCCGTGACGCTATTAATTTTTCTTAATAATCTAGTAAGTGTAGATGGGCGAATGGGAAACCTCCAGTATAGACGAGGGATAATGTTGGACCAACAAATCCTAATTGTAGGCCATCGTGCCCGAATAGCACGTAAATCTTCTCTAATGCTTATTATGAGGGCCAATGATTTTGTCTTCCCCACATCATTCCCCCCGAGGTGCAAAACAAGAATATCAAGAGGTTGTGATTTTTCAAAATTCCTCTTCTAACCAAGTAACCAGGAATGGCCAGCAAAGGCCCCTCTTCCCCATCCACTTTATATCCACCGGGCATGGGAAATTAGACCACTCATTCGCCAAATGATGTTTTGAAGCCCAATACACAAATGAGTGTCCCATTATCCAAATGTTTAACTTCAGGCCTGTAAACCGAAGATAGAAAGAATTGGTGATCTGGAGTAGCACAATTATTCCAAAATATTCCCTGAGTATAAACCAGGGTCAACACATGCCCTGTATCCTTTACTTTTTACTTCCTATGTATACATAACCCAAGGCACACCAGCTCTAAATAGCAATGACCCCGATCCCGGGATACTTTAAACAATTGTCCATATTTGAAACCAACCGCAAGGTTTAATACCAACATCGTATGGAAGTGTGGGACAAGGGGAGGGGAACGGACCAACCAACCGGTTTATATGACTAGGTATATGCTAGAACTGCTCATATACTAACTCAGAAATCTAATATGGCCAATTGATGAATAGAAATGCTTAAGCTAAAGAGAGGGGAACTATATGTGTGAGGCTATAAATACCAATCTATACGACTATTATTTAAGGGGAACACCAATATAAGGATTACTTATACCACCCTGATGAGGGGGAATGATACTAAAATATATATGCTCAATGGGGATGCGATATGACGCCTATTCGTGCCTTGTAAACATACCAACCTTAGAGGTTTAACAGGAAGTCGTAATTAAGTCATGATTTACCGTATGTTGCACCAACATGACAATATATTAAATTCTATGGTTCTATGCCTGACCACCAACCACTGCGTGATTTATCACACTGACATGCAAACACACCAACCAATCATGGTTTAACATAAGCTTAGAGGTACCAACCCATGCGGTTTAACACCCCCTGATGGAACAAAATAGTACCAACCTAAACAGGTTTAATTAAGAAAAGAAGGTAAAGGAACGGTTACCCAGATGAAGGTGAACCAACCCAAAAAACCCCGGAGGCTCACCACTAATCAGGCCTTAATCCGTAGGAGAAATTGGGAAAAAATCCCTCCATGCCTCCGCTGAACACGGCAAGCAGCTCTCGCCCTGGATTACCGAGGAAAAAGGGGGGGGGGAGAGTAAGGAGGAGAAGGGACAAGGACCAGAAAGATAACAGTAAAGACAAGTGAACAAAGTGTAGGCAATAGAGAAATAACATATGCAAAACATGAGCATATAACCACCTCAAGGTCTAATGTACCTTTTATAATTATCGGACTTCCATCGCCCCAACAATTTAATATCGGGAACGGAGGCCCCTCCTATGGCAGCAGCTGTAGCTGCTCCAATACGGAACGAATGAGTTCCATAAAATTGTGGGTCTAAACCCACCTTTATCACCGCACTTTTAAAAATGGCATTAAACTGAAACTTGGACAAAGGAGACCCATCAATGTGTACTAACCAAGCCTCGCTATCCCTAGGCCTTATTCCTGCAAACTTAGTACACCAAGCCACTGGACATATAGCCGTATCATTGCAAGGAGACAAGATGACCCAATGACCCCTACTAAACTGATCCGTTTTGGATCGTGCAATTTTTACGGAGACCTGTGTACTAGCAACTAAAGTATATTTTCCCAAAATGGCTGTACCTAGAGAAACTCTCGATTTAGCCACAAGTTCGCTAATTCTAAACGCTCCGTGAAACGCCATAGAAAAAGCTGCGCTGAATAAAGTGGACTCATAGGAGCTAGAAGTGACCTCCGCAAGCGATATAATCAACTGCCTAAGCAAGGGAACCGTAATAGGACGCCTAGAGTCAGGAACCGAAGGGCGGGTTCTAGCCCATACTTTCATAGCCTTGGAAATAATAAAACCTCTTGTGGGATCAACTTTTGAATGTAATTGGGCCATGAAAGAAATGCCTGCTAACGCTGAGGCCATGGCCGCCTTTTTAACACCCGAGTTATATTTTTCCCACATAAACTCTAAAATCTCCTCCGCCTGACCTGATGTACTTGGGGCCCTGGATTGCAAGAAAGCCTCCCACTGACTCCACGCTGACTGATACGCTCGTCTTGTGGATTGCGCCAAGGATGACTCCGCCAACTCGATCATTCCGATTTGACCCACTGCCATGCATAGAAAGGACAAGGGATGCCGGTTAAGTGAGCCAAAGGTGCTAGCTCCCTAAAGCGGAGCCATTGGAAACGCGAAAGCGCATCTGCCACCTTATTCACCTCTCCGGGTACATGTCTGGCCCGGAAAATGATATAATTTTCCAAACATTTCAGAACAAGTCTACGTAACAGGTTCACTGCTGGCAATGATGTAGCGCTCTGGCGATTGATTGCCTGCACAACCCCAAGGTTATCACACCAGAAAACAACATTCTGACCTGTTAACCTATGACACCATAGATCAATGGCTAAAACTATTGGGAATAACTCTAGAACCAGCAAATTTGACACCAAACCGCTCTGACGCCACCCCTCAGGCCAAGGGGCTGCACACCACTCGTCCTGAAAAATGGCCCCAAAACCATTCTCCCTAGAGGCATCTGTGTGTAATTCCAACAAAACATTCGAGACTTGTCTCTTAGGCCATATCCGCACTCCATTGAAAGACTGCAAGAATGTGGCCCATACTCTCAAATCTCCCTTTATTTCCGCCGATAGGCGTACTCTGGCATGAGGCCTTTTTAAGCCTGATGTGGCCATTTGCAATTTTCTAGAAAAAATACGTCCCATCGGTATCACCCTGCATGCAAAATTGAGTGATCCAAGGAGAGACTGAACCTGCCGCAAGGAGCTACCCTGTGAACTAATCGCCTCAGAAACTGCTGCCCCCAACTTGTTTATCTTTTCCTCAGGCAAACAACAACAACCTGCGATGGTGTCTATCTCTATGCCCAAGAATGACAGACATGTGTTAGGCCCTTCAGTCTTGTCATGCACCACTGGGACCCCCATGATTGTGAACAATGCCGTAGCTGCAAAAAGCGTGTCTGCACTCACTGAAGATAAAGGGGGACCTATGAACAAGAAATCATCCAAATAATGGGCGATTCCTTGATGACCCGTTCCTGCTTGTACACACCAATGCAGGAATGAACTAAACTTTTCAAAAAGAGCGCATGACACTGAGCACCCCATGGGGAGACAGCGATCAATGTAGAAACCGTCCTGTAGCCTAAAGCCCATGAATCTGAAAGATTCCGGGTGAAGCGGCAGCAGTCTAAATGCCGATTCAATGTCTAACTTAGCCAATAAAGCCCCTTGCCCAAAGTCCCTAACTAAAGCCAAGGCCTCCTCAAAGGACTGGTAATTGACTGAGCTGAAGCTAGCATCTATTGCGTCGTTAACTGAAAAACCGGGAGGATGAGATAAATGCTGTATTAAGCGTTATTTACCCGCAGCCTTCTTAGGGACAACTCCTACAGGGGAAATTATCAAATCAGGAATTGGGGGGGAATCAAAAGGCCCAATCATACGACCCAAGCTAACCTCTTTCATAACCTTATCCTTCAACACTTCAGGAAGCAAGATTGCTGACTTTAGATTCCTGCCCGACGAAGACCTAATTTCTCCTACTACTGGGAGCTGAAAACCATAATGAAAACCTTGGAATAGACACTCGGCTTGAACAACATCTGGGAAAAAACTAAGCCACTTATCCAGAACTTTTAACTCAATAGGGGATGGCCCCTTAGTTAGCACCTCCTGGCGCCCCGCGGCCCCTGCCCACTCCTGATGACTGCCTGGTACAGTCCTTAGCTGAGTGACTGCCTCGGCATTTGGAGCACACGTGCCTATATCTACAAGATTCACCCCTTCCGCATGAGGCATTGTTATATGCAAAACATCTGTTCTTACTGTTTTAGGGAGTACTACGCCTCCCCTGGCTCTGAAACCTAGGTACCAAAGGGGGCATAGAATCTTCGGTTGGCAGCATCAGCGCCATCCATGACTCTACGTCCTTACACCCGAATGGGATAGTATGCATTTTGTTTGCCTTGCTACGATAACTCTCATCGTAACGCCTCCAAATTGTACCACCCGCGTTAATCCACAGATCATTAATCAAGTGTAGGTACCTCCACACGTCCGCCCGCATGTCCGGTCTAGACTCCACATAAATGGCAGCGAATATACAGTACCCCCTCAACCAGTTTGGGAAAGTTCTGTAATTTTCTTCGCCCATTCCACCCTTCCCACAGGCAGCCAGCAATTCTTTTTTGGCTGCGGAGGTGAGCATAAACAAATCAACATAGTACCCTTTATCTATCCTATCCTTTGAACTGCGACGCACGCCTCTTAACAAGGCTGTATTATCGCACCGTACCATAGGACCTCCTAGCGCTGTGGGTGGTGCTACACCTGAAGGGGTCACCCTAGTGGGCTTCGCTAAATGCTCAGTTAAGATTTTTAAAAGCTTGCGCGGACCCTGACCTTCCTCATCTGATTCTTCGCTAGTGCTAGCTAAAGGAGGGCTGCGTGTATGTGAACGATGTGTCAAAACAGATTCACACTCACCTCCTTGCGCAGATGTCCCTGGTAACGCGAGTGCTTGTGTTGATGCTTCTCCTCTTGATGCCGGATCCGCTGCTGACTCTGACTGTAAGGAAGAGCTCCCCGACACCGTGAGTACTTCTGGCAATGGAGCGGGCACCCCTCCACCCGATGTTGCAGTCACTGAAACAGAATGGATGTTGGCGACTTCAGACACAACCGACTGGTTAACCCTACATGCTGAAATACTGTTCAACGACTCTATAGGGACAGGCGTATTAAAAGCAAAACCTGGGGCTGGTGGACGGGCCAAATCTTGAGAAGTACCCCCATAACAGTGGGGGGTACTATGAACAGGGACGGGTAAGTTTCTAATATTTGCATTCAGCTGATTGGTATAACTTGGGCTATAAGGAGGTGGATAAGGTGCCATCCAATTCTGCGGGGTATGCTAGGCTCTATCTGTATTCATAGGAGGATACGGTAATGACCATGAGGGCGGGTTTCCATGGGGCTGTTCCACCTGCATTCTCTCTGATCCTACCCATGAAGGATGCATTATGTTTGGCAATTGTTGAAAACCCCCAGACTGAACCAACGCCGGGGGATGGCCCCCAACATTAATTGAACCGCTATATGAAAGGCCCTGCTGAGGAGCATTAGCAGTTTGAATTGGAGATACGAGGTTATACTGTATAGTGGGAACAGTTTAAGGGGATGAATGCACATATAGTTGAGGTGGTATGATAGGCTGAAGATTAATATTATGAGCCACCGGAGGGCGCCCTCTACCCCTGATCCATCCCTCAGGCATGAGTGAAGGGATCCTGTTAAGGGAGGGGATACCATCCCCACTACTGCTGTGCAACCAGGGCCCAATATGTATGTCATCACCAGGGCCTTGCTGTGACACTGAATCTGCCTCACTGACAGGAATAGTTTGCTGATACACAGGGGAATTATAAGAGGAAGCCAGGGCCTGCAACCCCCCCCCCCCTACCCTGTAAGTGTTATGACCTCCCCTGCTGGAAGGTGGTGTGCGAGGGGAACGAGGAGTCTGGCTGGCCCTAACAGAGGAAGGAGAAGGAGATCTCCTCCTCTGTTCTATCTGCTGCCCTGTGACAGCATCGCTACCAGAAACGGCCAGCGCCGCTGACCGCTCTGGTGCACGGGACCTGCGGTGACTGCCCCTCCCCCCCTGCCCAGATCTCTGCCGAGACCCGATGACAGGGGAGTCCCCTTCTGCAATATTTACCGCCCTGGGACGCCCGCTCTCAGGCGGAGCGTCCAGCGCTTCACTAGTGGAGGCAGAGCTGTCTGAGGTAACCAGCGGGCGCAGACTCCCGGCCGGGAGCTGCGACCCGTCTAACAAGCATGCAGGGGGGGCCCGCTGATCTCCTGGGTCTGGACATAGTGGCAACAAGGGCAAGTACCGGGGAAAAGTGAAAAATGGAGAGGGGGGGAGATGGGAAGGTGAATGGAAAGGAGGATAGAGAAAGTGAGAAATTGAAAAGAGAAAATTGAATAAGAAGTGAGGAAATTGTAAGGAGATGAAGGAATAGGCAAAAGATAAGGCTGAGACAAGGAAAACAATGAAAACAGAGAGAAAGAAAAGTTTAAGCTAAAAGCAATAAACGATCTTATCTGTCACCAGGGAGCTCCTGCATCCGTGAAATCCCGGGAAGGAAAGATCTAGAAGCCCATGGGAGTTTCTAATGAGGTGACTGAAACCACTCCCCATGGATTCTATTGGCTGGGAATGAAACAACTTTAACCCCTAATGGGTAAGGGCCTGAAAAACATAATCCATGCATTTTAAGTGCCCTCAGCTAAAATGGCTTCATTTAACAAAAGGCACTTTTAAGAAAAAAAAAACCTTTTAATATTGTTATCGTAAAAACAACAAATAACTCACCAACTCCTTGGGCAAACGAGGGTGAATCTGTGTCTTGCACATTAATTCCCTCCACAATTTCACGGGGCATTATCTGCCGCAGCACCTCTTCATAACTGGTGTATTCAATGCGAAGAGGGGGGCCACCACCCGTGTGTCTTGTGGACCTCCTTTCCTGGGCCATCTTCTCTTTAAGCCTCCTCTTGATGTCTGAGAAGCGCTTGCGGCAGTGAGCCACTGTCCTCTTTAGTGGGCCCACCACGTTCACAGCATCGCACACTCTCCCCCACAGTTGGTGACGCCGCCTTAGAGGAGTCCGGGCTGCCAGGTTCCCTAGGATGACCTCATAGCAGGAAACTATGTGGTGCACCAGAACACAATTTTCGTTGTGGGAGAATCAGACATTTCTCCCTGTCTTCGTCTTCCTGCCCTCTCCTGACTCCTCAACCTCCATCTCCCTCTCCTCAGCCTGTTCTCCCCTCCTATCTCTAGACATAATGACAAATAAATGCCAAACACAGAAAACACAGAAAGACTTACAAACACAAAGGACAAACTACACTAAATACAGACACACTCTCCAGACAGGCACACACAAGTAACACAGACAAAGGACAACTCAAATACAAAAAATACAAGACAGAAAATAAATGAGAAAATAAATGTACAAAACAGAAAAATAGCACAGGACTACTCACACTTCAATCAGATATCGCTCACCAATCCACCAAACTCCAACTCTCACCAACTGTCACCAAAGCTCAAACCAACTAACTCCTCTCTCAAAACTTCTTAAAACCCTATCAGAGAAAAAAGTGTCAGGCCAGTGGTTTATATAGGGCTTGTGATGTCAAATCTCCTGACTTTGAAAAAAGCCAATAGTAACAGGCCAGGAGACAGGTGTAATTTTCAAAAAAACCGCCTTTACACAAAAGCGCCGTCATTTCAAGCAAAAGCGCCATGTTCTATTCAAAGCCGCTGGCGGCTTTGAGCATTACATCTCGCCGTTACATCGCCGGCGGCTTCAAATTGAAGCTGAAATGCGCCCATTAGTAAATCCGGCTGTTTGCAATGCAAACCCGCCGGAAAACCGCCGCGATGCATGGCGGCTTCAAGCCGCCATGCATCACGCCTGATAGTAAATCTAGCCCTTGGGGTCTGTTTTGTTATCAAGCTATTAGGGATGAGGAGTGCTTTTGAGGGTTTAAAATTTTGAGAAAGTTGCAGATTTTTTGCAATTTTAAAAAATATAGCCCATTTCAAAGATAGGGGATTTCACAGAATTTCATAACGTTGCACATGTCAGATAGAGATGTGTTCTGGGTGTACTCAGAATGGCTTCACTTGTGACTAGAAATATAGCTGACCCCTCTCGCTAAGGAATTTCCTTCCGTTTGCTGGAGAAATTAGCCATATTTGTGGGGTACAGGGAGGATGGCTGGGGTTTTGGGCTTCCAGAGGGGACCCACTAGCATTTTTAGCCCTGACACTGCACTCATTATAAAGTTTAATGGGTCTGTGCGGTGCCAGAGGAGGCTGTTACAGAGCCCATTTTAATCTACCTGTCCCTCAGTTACATTAGTTAAGTTATTCACTACACTGAGCTGGGGGTGGGACACTTGAAACTGCTCTGTGCTTTTGCTAAAGCTGGAGAGATTGGATTTATGCAATAGCGCTCAGGAGCTGAAAGGCAGCTGAGGCATTAATAGTAGTGTTGTTCTTACTGAACGTACATATATATCTACATCCTACCTGAGTAGCTTTACAAACTACCAAACATTGCCCCAGTTCATAGATACACCCTTTACCTAGGAAAAGCCCCTATCTATAGACTGCAGCCTGTGTCCATGTCATTCATAGGGAATGAAATCTATATGGTTGAGATGCCAATCCCCCTCCTCACCCCAGCAGTGTGTTTGTGATCCCGATCCCCACCTCTCCCTCCCTCCCTCCAGCAGTGTGTTTGCGATACAGATCTCCTACCTCTACAAAGCAGTGTGTTTGCGATCCTGATCACCCAACCCTACCCCCAGAAATGTGTTTGAGATCCCTCCCCCCCTCCCTCCCGCCAGCAGTGTGTTTGCGGTCCAGATTACCTCCCTTCCCAATGCAGTGTGTTTGCAATCCCGATCACCCCAACCTCCCCCCAGCAGTGTGTTTGCTATCCCGATCCTCCTCTCTCTCCCCCCATCAGTGTGTTTGCGATCCCGACCTCCCCCCAGCAATGAGCTTGCAATCCCGATCTCCCCCTCCCTCCCCACAGCAGTGTGTTTGCAATCTTGATCCCCCTCTCTCCCTCCCTACCCACAGCAGTCTCCTTGCGATCCCTCTCACCCTCCCTCCCCATAGCAGTGTGTTTGTGATCCCAATCCCCCCTCCCCACAGCAGTGTGTTTGTGATGCCAATCCCCCTTTCTCCCTCCCTCTCTCCAGCAGTGTGTTTGCTATCCTGATTCCCCCTCCCTCCCCCCAGCAGAGTGTTTGCAATTCTGACCCCCCCCAGCACTGTGCTTGCAATCCCGATCTCCCCCTCCCTCCCCACAACAGTGTGTTTGTGATTCCAACCCCCCTCCCTCCACACAGTAGAGTGATTGTGACCCCGATCCCCCCTCCCTCCCAACAACAGTGTGTTTGTGATCCCGAACCCTCCTCCCACTCCCCAGCAGTGTGTTTGCAATCCCGACACCCCTCCCTCCTGACAGCAGTGTGATTGCGATCCCGTACCCCCTCTCTCCCCACAGCAGTGTGTTTGCAATCCCGATCCCATCCTGCCTCCACACAGCACTGTGTTTGCGTTCCCGTTCACCCTCCTTACCCAAGCAGTGTGTTTGCGATTCAGACCCCATCCCTCCCCACAACAGTGTCCTTGCGATGCCAACCCCCCTCGCTCCCAATAGCAGTGTGTATGCGATCCCGAGCCCCCCTCCTTCCCCACAGCAGTGTGATTGCAATCCCGATTCCCCATCTCTCCCCACACCAGCGTGTTTGCGATTCCAATCTCCCTCCTCACCACAGCAGTGTGTTTGCGATCCTTATCCCCCCTCCCCCCTGGCAAGGTGTTTGCGATTCCAATCCCTCCTCCCTCACCACTGCAGTGTGTTTGCTATCACGATCCACCCCTCTCCCTCCCTCCGCCCAGCAGTGTGTTTGCAGTCCAGATTCCCTCCCTCCCAACAGCAGTGTTTTTTCGATCCCGATCCTCCCCTCAGCAGTGTGTTTACTATCCCAAAACCCCCTCCCTCCCCCCAGCAGTGTATTTGCGTTCCCGACCCCCCCAGCAGTGTGTTGGCGATCTTGATCCACCTCCCTCTCCCCAGCAATGTGTTTGCGAACCCAGTACCGCGTACCTCCCCCAACAGTGTGTTTGCAATCCCGATCCCCCCTCTCTCCCCACAGCAGTGTGTTTGCGATTCCTATCTCCCTCCTCACCCAGCAGTGTGTTTGCGATCCGGATTCCACCTCCCTCTCCCCAGCAATGTGTTTGCGATCCCGTTCCGCCTACCTCCCCCAACAGTGTGTTTTTGATTCCGATCCCCTCTCCCTTTCCCCAGCAGGGTATTTGCGGTACAGATTCCCTCCCTCCCCACAGCAGTGTTTTTTCAATCTTAATCCCTCCACCCTTCCCCCAGGAGTGTGTTTGCTATCCCAATCCCCCCTCCCTCCTCCCAGCAGTGTGTTTGCGATCCCAACCCCCCCTCCCTCCCTACAGCAGTTTGTTTGCGATACCGAACTCTCCCCCCTCCTCACAGCAGTGTGTTTGCGATCTGGATCCCTCCTCCCTCTCCCCAGCAGTGTGTTTGCGTTACCGACCCCCCTCCCTCCTCCCAGCAGTGTGTTTGCGATCCCAGTCCCAACTCCCTCCCCCTAACAGTGTGTTTCCGATCCGATCCCGCTCCCTCCCTTCCCCCCAGCAGTGTGTGTGCGATCTTGACCCTCCCCCTCCAGCAGTGTGGTTGAGATCGCAGTGTCCAAGTGTTACATAGATGTAACAATTCACTGTGTGTTTGGTGGCTTTGCTTTTTAACTTTCTTTTACCTTTTTGGCTCCCATAGCCCAAAGTAGGAGGGAGAAGTGGAAGTTTGCGTTCCACATGCATTCCAGTGAGAGTTCCGTGTGAGGCACAAGTAAGTAAGGAAGAGAGAAGTCAACAGAGAAGTGATTGTGATTGGGAATGTTCTAAGAGAGAAAAGTGGGGAAGCAGAAAAAGGAAAATGAATGAGAGAGAGAGAAGAAATCTTCAGGAGGATAGGTAAGAGGAACAGGGAGAAAGGTGAGGGGGTATGTTGTTATAACATTAGGGGACGGTATGTTGTTATAATGTGTGTGAAAGGGGGGTTATGTTGTTATACCGTGAGGGGGGTAAGTTGTTATAATGTGTGGGGGAGAGGGGTTATGTGTTTATAACGTGTGAGGGAGGATGGGTATGTTGTAATAATATTGTGAGGGGGATATGTTGTTATAATGTTGTGATGGGGTATGTTGTTATAATTTGTGAGGGGGGGTATGTTGTTATAATGGTGTGAGGGAGGTTATGTTGTTATAATATTGTGAGGGAAGGGGGGTAAGTTATAATGTGAGGGAGGGGTGATATGTTGTTATAACATGCATGACGGGAGGGTTATGTTAACAGAACGTGAGAGGGAGGTATGGTAACATAAATTGGGTGGGAGGTAGCATAATTATTTAGTGGTGGAAAGATAACAGAGGGCGGGGATTCGCCCGAGGTAACATAAACTCTGAGGGGGCAGGTAAGAGAAAAGCAAAGCACAGCAAGAGTTAACTCCACTGAGGGGCAGGGGTCAGCCAATCAGTGGGGAGGTAAGGGGCAGGATTATAGCAGGGAAAGCAGGATAAGGCCAGGTGCTGGCAGTCAGCTTCCCCTTTCACTGCTGGAGAGTTTAAGAGAGAGTCCTTTGTCTTCCCTGCTCTGCTGACCTGTTGAGAGTTTTTTGGGTGAGTGTCTGGCCTTCTCTGCTGTCCTGGTGAGTATTACTGTGCTAACTTGTTGAATTTTGTAATGCTGTCTTTTTGTAGTATATTGTTTTATAATTGAATTTGTGGTCCCCTCATGTGTTCCCCTCTTCCTGCTCACAACTAGCTGCATTTCGTTCCCCTTTTATGCATTGCCCCTCCATTCCTGCATCTTTTCCCTCTGCTATTCCCTGAATTTCTACCTTTTCCTTGCTTCTCCCTTTCCGATTCTTTTGTCCCCCGTTTGTCCCCTGTCCCCTGTCCCCTGTGTCGTTTGTGGTTCCATCCTCGCAGTTCCCTGTTCCCTGTGTTTTCTTTTTATTGTCCCATTGCCCTCACTTCATCCCCCCACTCCATCGTCCTAATATACCCCGTGATCCATTCCTCCTGTCCCCATTTGTAGTGGTATTGTATTGTGTTGTCTGCATTAAATTGTTTACATTGTATTGCCCCTTGCTCTCTGCCCATCTAGTAAATACATTTCCTGCTTCTTTTTTCTGCATTTTCTGCCCCCATTTCTCTCAACCCTCATCCCCCCCTACTCACCCTCCTGCTTCAGCGGCAGTTCCATAGACCCATCCCCCGCCACCCCCCACCCACCACCCACCACCATGCTTAGAGCTAAGAGAGCTAGAGTTATGCCCCTCCGCCTCTTGGAGGCCGCTACCCCCACAAAGGCTGCTGCACAGCGGAGAGCGCAAGCCCAGGGCTCTCCGCAGTGCATTACTCTCTCTCACCCTTAATTCCAGGGCCGGGGGGAGGAGGCTAGGGTCGGCGGGGACGGCGTCTGCGCATGCGTGGTGCCGTGCTCGGAGTTAGCGGTGGCCATTTTGGAACAGGACGCCGCTCCACTGCCACCAATGCGCTTATCGCTGGCAATCACCCCCCAACCTGGGACCGGGCTGACGCGGGGGTTGGGGAGGGCAACGCTGCAGGCTCTGCTGGGGAATATTCTGTCGCTGCAGCTGCCCCCTTCAGGTACACCGGGCCATAGTAATAAAGCAAGAGGGGATTACAACATTAGTGGCCCACAGCTCCTCTACCACCTTCCCTGTCGGGCAACCTGTTAACCCCTGTGTCCCAGACCACAGCCTTGGGGACACGGCACGGCCGGAGCATCATCGGGAGCGGACGGTGGTAGCCAGGAGGCAACCGGTAAACTTGCCGGTGGGTTGTCAGGTATGAGCTCTTACTCAGGCTCTTCTTCCTCGGAGAGTGAGGCTCCAGCCAGGTCCAGGAGTTCGGAAGCGAGGTTAATAAGGCTGCTGGAGAGGAAGTTGAGTGGTACCCGCCGGAGGGCGGAGGTGGTGAATAACAGCCCCAGTGGCAGGTTGACTAGTGAAGATGTGGTGCGCTGTTCCGATACAGCCGTCCTGCGGGACATAAGAAACAGGGTGCGTGGCAAGATACGCACAGGTCGGTATGTAGACATGTTTGCCATTACCAACAAGGCGAAGGACGATTTGGCAACAGCAATGTCACGCTCTGGCATGGGTGAGGAGGTTTATAAGAATTTTAACAACTGGTTAGAGGGGTTCCTGGTGTTCGCAGCCTGTTATCTGGAAAGCAGGCCGGAGAAACATATGAACATCATTAAATACATATTCTTGATACAAGGTATGCACACTTGCTCCAGAGGTAACATGTGGAGATGGTATGACGAAGCGTTTCACAGGAAACAAGATGGTTTAATTGTGATGGACCTGGGCTGTAAGGATGTGGAAGTGTGGCTGGAAGTGACACAGTCCAGATCAGGAGCAAGTGATGCGGGGGCATGGAGGCAGAGGCAACCTCCGAGTAGATTGGCCCAGCCCTTTCGTGGAAAGTGTTTTGCATATAACGGGGGCCATTGTGACAGAGGGGGGGCCTGTAAGTTTAAGTATGCCTGTGCTACGTGTGGAGGAGGGCACCCCAGAAGGGAATGTACCAAGAGGAGTGCTCCAGGTGCCACGGGAAGAACCCCTGCAGGAGCTCCTGCACAGTAAGGCCTTTTCTCCCATCGTATTGTCTGAGCTGGATAAATGGCTGGGTTGGTACCCAATAAACAGGCTTCAGAGTTTTTAGGGGAAGGTTTTAGGCATGGGTTCAAGTTACTGCTAAGTGGGGATATTCATACGGGTTCGCCCAGGAACCTGAAATCTGCGCGAGAATTGCCTTTGGTTGTACGGGAAAAAGTGGATAAAGAGGTTGAGTTGGGAAGAATGTGTGGTCCCTTTGCTACTTCCCCTATTCAAGGAACATACACACAACATTTTATCCCCCAGCACACTGCTATAGCCAGCAACAGATCTGCCATTTCTACTGTAGATAAAAATGCTAAAGTCTTTGTTGCACACATTTGCAAATGTATGTTTAAGCCATCCTGCCACGCCAAGGCGCTTTTGCTAATAGGATGGTCCTACTCTAAACAATGAGAGTCCCATATATTTGGGCCATACATATGTGTTTTTAAATTGAGAGCCAACTTACCAAAGAGGTACCCCAGAAGCCTCCAAACAGCAATTCAGTGCCAGTACCCCCTCTCAGCTACTGACACCAACATGCCTCTCAGACAAATACAAAAGTGGAAGCTGCTCAAATCAATTTATAGGCCATAACAGGTGCTTGAAAGGGTGGGGTTATCCTGCAAGGAACATACACACAACATTTTTTCCCCCAGCACACTGCTATAGCCAGCAACAGATCTGCCATTTCTACTGTAGATAAAAATGCAAAAGTCGTTGTTGCACACATTTGCAAATGTATGTTTAAGCCATCCTGCCACGCCAAGGCGCTTTTGCTAATGGGATGGTCCTACTCTAAACAATGAGAGTCCCATATATTTGGGCCATACATATGTGTTTTTAAATTGAGAGCCAACTTACCAAAGAGGTACCCCAGAAGTGTAGAAATGGCAGATCTGTTGCTGGCTATAGCAGTGTGCTGGGGGAAAAAATGTTGTGTGTATGTTCCTTGCAGGATAACCCCACCCTTTCAAGCACCTGTTATGGCCTATAAATTGATTTGAGCAGCTTCCACTTTTGTATTTGTCTGAGAGGCATGTTGGTGTCAGTAGCTGAGAGGGGGTACTGGCACTGAATTGCTGTTTAGAGGCTTCTGGGGTACCTCTTTGGTAAGTTGGCTCTCAATTTAAAAACACATATGTATGGCCCAAATATATGGGACTCTCATTGTTTAGAGTAGGACCATCCTATTAGCAAAAGCGCCTTGGCGTGGCAGGATGGCTTAAACATACATTTGCAAATGTGTGCAACAAAGACTTTTGCATTTTTATCTACAGTAGAAATGGCAGATCTGTTGCTGGCTATAGCAGTGTGCTGGGGGAAAAAATGTTGTGTGTATGTTCCTTGCAGGATAACCCCACCCTTTCAAGCACCTGTTATGGCCTATAAATTGATTTGAGCAGCTTCCACTTTTGTATTTCCCCTATTCAAGGTCTGGTCATTTCCCCAGTAGGTGTAGTACCAAAAAGGAGGTGGGTAAGTTTCGGCTGGTACAGCATCTGTCACACCAGCATCAGGGTATGTCCACGAATGACGCGATTGGAGAAGCTGAATGTTTAGTGGTGTATCAATCATTTGAGGACGCTTTGTTGATAGTGCAGCGCTGCGGTGCTGGGGCGTTGCTGGCGAAGCTCGATATTGAGTCAGCATTTAGGCTGGTGCCTTTGCATCCATCTTCATTTAAATACAAGGGTTTTCATTTGCATGGGGGTTATTTTGTGGATAAATGTTTGCCTATGGGCTGTTCAGTGTCTTGCGCATTTTTCGAGTGTTTCAGCAATTTTCTACATTGGTGTCTGGTTGCGGGGACAGGGCATCAAAGTGTGGCCCATTACCTGGATGATTTCTTGTTCATTGGGCCAAGTGGGTCCACGGTGTGTCAGGATTTGTTGTTTTCTGCTCAGTCATTGTTTAGTATTATGGGAGTTCCGGTGGCTGCGGACAAGTCAGAAGGTCTGATGGATAGATTGTCATTCCTGGGTATTGAAATTGACACCAGAGCAGGGTGTTGTAGGCTCCCTGCGGAGAAGGTAGCTAAGCTGAAGGGTGTGATTGACTCGTTGCAGGGCAGGGCCAAGGCTCAGTTAAAGAAGGTTCAATCCCTGCTTGGTTTACTTAATTTTGCTTGTCGGGTTATCCCCATGGGCAGGGTTTTTTGCAGGAAATTGGAGAGGGCTACAGTCGGGGTGATGAAGGCTGGTCATATGGTAAGGATTTCCAGGGAGATTAGGGATGATCTGGTCATGTGGCGTTTGTTTTTGGAGAACTTCAATGGGGTTTGTTTGTGGTTGCCGCCAGCCGCCAATAATGCGGAGCTTCAATTGTTTACGGATGCGGCTGGCTCGTCTGGTTTTGGGGCGTACCTGAACGGGGAGTGGTGTGCGGCCGCGTGGCCTCCATCGTGGCATCAGGAAGGGCTCACAAGAAATCTCTTATTACTGGAATTGTTCCCAATTATTGTAGCGATGGAATTGTGGGGAAATTGCCTGAGAGACAAGAGTATAGTTTTTTGGTGCGATAATTTGGGAGTAGTGCACGCTATCAACAATCAGAAGGCTACCTCCCCTCCGACGCTGAGGCCGTTGAGGCATCTAGTATTCAAGTGCTTATCGTGTAACATTACCTTTAGGGCGAGGCATGTACCTGGGTCTGATAATGGGATTGCAGATACTTTGTCTAGGTTTGATTGGTTGAGGTTTCGTTTTCTAGCCCATGGGGCTAAGGAGTCTGGTGTTTCATGCCCTGATTTTGTCTGGCAGATTATAAGTCCGGGATAGTGGAATTTTCAAGGCAGTCGATAGCGCCAGGTACCTTGAAGAAATATCAGGAGGCTTGGTCATCTTGGGAAGGGTATTCTGCATCAAGGGAGGCCGCAGGTAAGACTGATCAGCAGCGCATATTGTCTTTTGTGTGGCATTGTTTTCAGGTGGGTAAGTATTAGCCTTACATGGTGTCAGCATTGGCAGGTATTTCATTCGTTTTGCAGTTGCACGGTAGGCCAGACGTTTCTAAGCAGAGGCTGGTTCGCAGGGCAGTAAAGGGTTGGGCTAGGATGTCCCCAGTGGGGGAAGACAGACGTAGGCCTATTGATAAGTATTATTGGCAGGGCTGATCGAGGTTATACCGCTGGTAGCTAGCAATGTCTCTGAGGCTGCTTTGTTTAAGTTATCCTTCTCAATGACCTTTTTCGGTGCTTTCAGCATAAGTGAGTTGGTGGCACCTTCTAGGTGGGCATCCGGGTCAGGGTTACTTCGCAGGAATGTGGTGGTAAAGAGCGATGACTTGGCATGTAAAATACATAGGTCAAAGACAGATCCGCTGAGTAGAGGGTGGTGGATTACCTTGTATCGGAGCGGCGACTGTACAGTTTGTCCAGTTGAGCTGGCTAGGTTGTATGAGGGCATGGCCCCCTCCCCGGGTGATAATTGGCTTAGGCACCATGACGGTTCCCCCCTTACAAAGTACCAGTTTTCAGCTGTTTTCAAGAAGTGTGCTGCAAAGCTTGGCTTGAATATCGCATATTATGGGACACATTCATTCAGAAAAGGAGCAGCTACCGTAGCGGCTGAAGAGGGTGCTTCAGAGCAGGACATTAAGAAGTTGGGGAGGTGGAAGTCAAAGTGTTTTAGGAAATATGTTCGGCCACCTGTGGCATTGTAGTGTGTGGGCATCAATTCTGTGAGGCTGACCCATGACAAAGGTTGCTTACCTTGTTGACAGAAGGCGCAGAGGGTTTCGCCATTTTCTTTTCTTCGGGGGCCGGATTGGCTGTTGGCACCCCCGGGGTTTCTGGTTTTACCTCCGCATGGGTCACCCTATCTTGCACAAACGGTGGTGTTTTCCTTCTCGATAGTTATTAAATGTGTTTTACGACTCTTGTTGACACACATATCAATCCATTTTACAGGTTCCCGTCAGGATGGCAAAAATATTTGGTTGGTGGGTCATTCATTCATCTTTTGGGCCGGTCAAAGAGGGCCCGCTCATAACTCGACCAGATACCCCCAGGCAAGTTCAGTGAGGTGGATAGGTCGTAGGGGGCTGTGTTGGGAGTCGCTTTTGAAGGTTCTAAGGGATAGCGAGGTCTGGTTCGGACGCCCTTCGGTAATTATAATCCACCTCAGGGGCAATGACTTGGGTAAGTGGAAAGATGTAGAGTTTATAGTAAGGATCAAAGCGGATATTAGAGCTATTAAACAACATTGGCCAACAGTACACCTCATCTGGTCGGATATCATCCCTAGAATTAACTGGAGGGGAGCGGATAGGCCAGCCCGTATTGAAAAAGCTTGCGGGAAGGTTAACAGGGCTGCGAGGAGAATATTCTCAGAATTAGGGGCCGAGTTTATCAGCTACCCGGGCATCAGAGCATGTTTCACAAATCTATATAGGCCTGATGGGGTGCATTTGGCGGATACAGGGTTAGAGTATTTCATAGAGCAGATCTTTAGGGTTTTGGCTATGAGAGGTCAGTTGGTGGCGGGCTTGGGTTCCTAGCGGGACCCAGCTGTGGCGGTAAGCAGCCCAGTCAGCAGACAATTTGGTCACACTCATGACTAGGTAGGCACTCCCCCTTAGGGGGTGAGCACTTAGGGAGTATACCCCTTCGGGGTTATGGGGCTCCGCTTGGGTGGGCGGGCCCCAGACGTACCCAATCTAGTGGGGCGGAGTTAGATAGCGCATGGGTGTGGCTTAGGGGCTGATTGGTCTGCTTATATTGGCCACCTTTTCTCAATATATTGAACATTTCAATAAATTACTGACCTTTCATTTAGCCAAAACAAAGTCTCTGTGTCTTTATTTCATAGTGGTATGTTAACTCTGTCAATAACACTGTAAAAGTAAGATGTCACCCGTTAAGCGGATTAAGATAACAGAGGGCGGGGATTCGCCCGAGGTAACATAAATGCTGAGGGGGCAGGTAAGAGAAAAGCAAAACACAGCAAGAGTTAACTCCACTGGAGGGCAGGGGTCAGCCAATTAGTGGGGAGGTAGGGGGCAGGATTATAGCAGGGAAAGCAAGATAAGGCTAGGTGCTGGCAGTCAGCTTCCCCTTTCACTGCTGGAGAGTTTACCCACCCACCCAGTCCCTAAATTTGGGTTGCATGAGCTGGTTTGGTATAGAAAATTTTTCTTTTTTTTTTATGGTTCTCGGTGTTAGGTCAGTTTGAGTGATAATTTCACAAACAGAGTTCGTGTGGCGATAAGCAGCCCAGTCAGCAGACAATTTGGTCACACTCATGACTCAGTAGGTACTCCCCCTTAGGGGGTGAGCACTTAGGGAGTATACCCCTTTGGGGTTATGGGGCTCTGCTTGGGCGGGCGGGCCCCAGCCGTACCCAATTTAGTGGGGCGGAGTTAGATAGTGCATGGGTGTGGCTTAGGGGCTGATTGGTCTGCTTATATTGGACACCTTTTCTCAATATATTCAACATTTCAATTAATTACTGACCTTTCATTTAGCCAAAACAAAGTCTCTGTGTCTTTATTTCATAGTGGTATGTTAACTCTGTCAATAACACTGTAAAGGTAAGATGTCACCCGTTAAGCGGATTATGTACATGAGGTAATTACTTAATGGGTGTTACTTTATTTGTGGGGTAATGGTGGGGCTATTTAATTTAAAGGTGAGGTCTATTCGTTTAAGGTGAAATGACAGGACCTTTAATATAATTCTGTAATGGTTTGGAGCTGAGTTTGGGGAGGAGAGATATTTATTGTATGTGAACATGAATTATATGATGCCAGGAATGGTTTTGGGAAATGGTTATATTTATGGGTGGGGTACGACATATCGATGCAGAGTACCCCGACAATACCTACCCTGACATGATGACTCTGAAGTAGGGATGTGCACGGGCGACTTTTGAGGTCTCGTGTTTTGTGTTTTGGATCCGGATTTTCTCGATGTTTTGGGTTCGGATTTGTTTCGCAAAACACCTGCCGAAAGGTTTTGGTTCGGATTTAAGGTTTTGGATTCGGATTTTTTTTGAAAAAAGCATAAAAAGTTAAAAAATCAATTTTTTGGGCTTATTTTCACTACGCTATTATTGACCTCAATAACATTCAATAACAAGCATTTCCACTAATTTACCATGTATTCTGAACACCTCACAATATAGTTCTTAGTCCAAAATGTTGCAACGAGCTATCTTTCTGGACTGCGTAGTGGAGTGGTCCCCACAATATAATAAGAAAACCATCAACTGGTCTTAATCGCACCAAAACATGTACCTGGACTGCGTAGAGGAGTGGGTCACCACGATATAAATTAAAAACCCTGAACTTGTATGATTCGCACCGATAATGTACCTGGACTGCGTAGAGGAGTGGGTCACCACAATATATATAATAAGAAAACCATCAACTGGTATGAATCGCACCGAATAATGTACCTGGACTGCGTAGAGGAGTGGGTCACCACAATATAAATTAAAAACCCTGAACTTGTATGATTCGCACCAATAATGTACCTGGACTGTGTAGAGGAGTGGGTCACCACAATATAAATTAAAAACCCTGAACTTGTATGATTCGCACCAATAATGTACCTGGACTGCGTAGAGGAGTGGGTCACCACAATATAAATTAAAAACCCTGAACTTGTATGATTCGCTCCAATAATGTACCTGGACTGCTTAGAGGAGTGGGTCACCACAATATAAATTAAAAATCCTGAACTTGTATGATTCGCACCGATAATGTACCTGGACTGCGTAGAGGAGTGGGTCACCACAATATATATAATAAGAAAACCATCAACTTGTATGATTCGCACCAATAATGTACCTGGACTGCGTAGAGGAGTGGGTCACCACAATATTATTAAAAAACCCTACACAGGTCTGAATTCCACCCAAAAAGTTTATGGACTGCATAGTGTAGTGTTCCCCACAATATTATTTAAAATTTTTGCAGCAACAGTCAACGTTGTTTAATATCTGATACACCTCTATCTGGACTGCATAGTGGAGTGGCCCCGGTACCCAATTTGGTACCGGGGCCACAATACCTCCTCCAAACATGTTACAGACCATTCGTCATTGAGATCCCATCAAGTATGTTAAAGACAGACAGGGTCGAAGTGTTATTGGTTGACTTTGTAAACCAAAAAACTGTCCCTGTTGCACATAGTCGTGCAATGAAGACTGACTTTTTCATTTAAAGGCACCATCTTTCAAGTGTAGTGTTTGTAAGTCATATTATACTTTTGGTAAAATTTGTTTATTTTGTTCCTCTTTATGGTAACTACTAATAGAATTAAAGTATTAAATAGAAGCGGCAGTTCCTCTTTATGGGAATTAGTAATAGAATTAAAGTATTAAATAGAATTAAAGTATTAAATAGAGTGGCATAGAGTGGTAGTGTGGTATAGAGTGGTCCCCACAATATAATAATAAAACCCTCAACTGGTCTGAATTCCACCAAACAAGTATCTGGACTGCGTAGTGGGGTGGCCCTGGTACCCAATTTGATACCAGGGCCACAATAAAATAAATACACCCTCAACTGGTCTGAATTCCACCAAACAAGTATCTGGACTGCATAGAGGACTGGCCACTGGCCACCACAATATAATATATAGAAAACCTTCAACAGGTCAGAATTACACCCAAAAATAGTATCTGGACTGCGTAGAGTAGTGGGCACTGGGCACCACAATAAAATATATAAAAAAACCTTCAACAGGTCTGCATTACACTGCACATACGGCTGCTCCTCCATCCTCTCCATCATATACATGTTGGAGTTTCAGCGTGTGAAAACCTCTTGTTTTTGATAATGTCAGTGCATTTTGAATATTTTTCAATTTGCCCCACACCACTGAATGTACTTTATCTATGATACGCATCTATCTATCTTGACTGCGTAGTGTGGTGGCCCCAGTACACAATTTGGTACCGAGGCCACAATATAATTTAAAAAACCCTCCACGGGTCAGAATTCCACCAAAAAAGGGTATGGACTGCGTAGTGTGGTGTGCCCGGAACACAATTTTTTACAGCGCCAACAATATAATTAAAAAATTGGGCATCAACTGTCACCGTTGTTTAATATCTGATACACCTAAATATGGACTGCACAGTGGAGTGGCCCCGGTAGTAAATTTGGTGCCGGGGCCACAATACCTCCTCCAACTTCCAAGTGTAGTGTTTATAAAGACAGACAGCGTCGAAGTGTTATTAGTTGACTTTCTTAACCCTAAAATTGTCACTGTTGCAAATATTCGTGTAATGGACAGTTACTTTTTCATTGAAAGACTCAAGCTTTCAAGTGTAGTGTTTATAAAATATAAACAACAATACAGTAGTTTTAGAGCACGTCAATACCTCTTGTTTTAAATTATGACAGGGCATTTTACTTTTGGTTTAATTTCTTGAATTTGTTTAAATTTGGTTTTACTTTTTGAACATGGCAAACGACTGTTGATTGGTCATATAATGCAAAAAAAAAAGTTCCAAGATGGAATTGTCCTTGGGCCCTCACACCCACCCAGAGCTGGATTAAGGCTTCGGGGGGCCCGGGGCACTTAAGACAGGGGGGCCCCTAAGATCTAAAATTAAGGGCATAGTGACACATCCTGCATTACATCACCTACAGCCCACAGTATGACACTTACAGCTCTCCCAGAGGGCTCGCTTAGGTTGTCTACATAAGAAAAATCATTGCTTCCACAAACTAAAATACTGTACATTAAAACAATCATCAAAACACCACATTAAAATGGGTATTGACACCACACATTAAAACTAGCAATGATATGCTGCAGGTTTCTTTAGTTGCTGCTTGTCTGAATCCTGGAATGTTAGGGGCCCTATTTGGAAAAAAAAATGGGTACATTTAGAAAATTACAGCCACCCCCAGCGTTAAATCAGTACCACCCATGATTAATAGTTAGGCCTTTCTCCAACATTAAAATAATAGTATTCACATTTAATAAATAAGCCTATTTCCCTCCCTACAAACAGCCCCAGCAATAAATTAATAGTATTTACATTTCAGAAATATACCTATTTCCCGCAACCGTCACTACCATTAAATAATTGATAGGCACATTTACTAAAGGGACCTCATTCTTCCCAAACTCACCCTTACATTCAGTAGCGCCCAAACCACCCCATCTTAAATTAATTAATTGTCCCCACTATTGTGCCTCTCCCCCCCCCTTTTTCCTCATGCTGTGTTTATCCCCCTTTTTCCTTACTGTGCCTCTCTTCTCCCCCTTTTTCCTTACTGTGCCTCTCTTCTCCCTCTTTTTTCCTTACTGTGCCTCTCTTCTCCCCCTTTTTCCTCCATACTGTGCCTCTCTTTTCCCTCTTTTTTCCTTACTGTGCCTCTCTTCTCCCCCTTTTTCCTCCATACTTTGCCTCTCTTCTCCCCCTTTTTCCTTACTGTGCCTCTCTTCTCCCCCTTTTTCCTCCTTACTGTGCCTCTCTTCTCCCCCTTTTTCCTCCATACTGTGCCTCTCATCTCCCCCTTTTTCCTTACTGTGCCTCTCTTCTCCCCCTTTTTCCTCCATACTGTGCCTCTCTTCTCCCCCTTTTTCCTTACTGTGCCTCTCTTCTCCCCCTTTTCCCTCCATACTGTGCCTCTCCTCTCCCCCTTTTTCCTACATACTGTGCCTCTCTTCTCCCCCTTGTTCCTACATACTGTGCCTCTCTTCTCCCCCTTTTTCCTTACTGTGCCTCTCTTCTCCCCCTTTTTCCTCAATACTGTGCCTCTCTTCTCCCCCTTTTTCCGTACTGTGCATCTCTTCTCCCCCTTTTCCCTCCATACTGTGCCTCTCTTCTCCCCCTTTTTCCTTACTGTGCCTCTCTTCTCCCCCTTTTTCCTCCATACTGTGCCTCTCTTCTCCCCCTTTTTCCTTACTGTGCGTCTCTTCTCCCCCTTTTTCCTCCATACTGTGCCTCTCTTCTCCCCTTTTTCCCCTCCATGCTGTGCCTCTCTTCTCCCCCTTTTTCCTCCATACTGTGCCTCTCTTCTCCCCCTTTTTCCTTACTGTGCCTCTCTTCTCCCCCTTTTTCCTCCATACTGTGCCTCTCTTCTCCCCCTTTTTCCTTACTGTGCCTCTCTTCTCCCCCTTTTCCCTCCATACTGTGCCTCTCCTCTCCCCCTTTTTCCTACATACTGTGCCTCTCTTCTCCCCCTTGTTCCTACATACTGTGCCTCTCTTCTCCCCCTTTTTCCTTACTGTGCCTCTCTTCTCCCCCTTTTTCCTCCATACTGTGCCTCTCTTCTCCCCCTTTTTCCTTACTGTGCCTCTCTTCTCCCCCTTTTTCCTCCATACTGTGTCTCTCTTCTCCCCTTTTTCCTTACTGTGCCTCTCTTCTCCCCCTTTTTCCTCCATACTGTGCCTCTCTTCTCCCCCTTTTTCTCCATACTGTGCCTCTCTTCTCCCCCTTTTTCCGTACTGTGCCTCTCTTCTCCCCCTTTTTCCTCCATACTGTGCCTCTCTTCTCCCCCTTTTTCCTCCATACTGTGCCTCTCTTCTCCCCTTTTTCCTTACTGTGCCTCTCTTCTCCCCCTTTTTCCTTACTGTGCCTCTCTTCTCCCCCTTTTTCCTCCATACTGTGCCTCTCTTCTCCCCCTTTTTCCTTACTGTGCCTCTCTTCTCCCCCTTTTTCCTCCATACTGTGCCTCTCTTCTCCCCCTTTTTCCTTACTGTGCCTCTCTTCTCCCTCTTTTTTCCTTACTGTGCCTCTCTTCTCCCCCTTTTTCCTCCATACTGTGCCTCTCTTCTCCCCCTTTTTCCTCCTTACTGTGCCTCTCTTCTCCCCCTTTTTCCTCCATACTGTGCCTCTCATCTCCCCCTTTTTCCTTACTGTGCCTCTCTTCTCCCCCTTTTTCCTCCATAATGTGCCTCTCTTCTCCCCCTTTTTCCTCCATACTGTGCCTCTCTTCTCCCCCTTTTTCCTTACTGTGCCTCTCTTCTCCCCCTTTTTCCTCCATACTGTGCCTCTCTTCTCCCCCTTTTTCCTTACTGTGCCTCTCTTCTCCCCCTTTCTCCTCCATACTGTGCCTCTCTTCTCCCCCTTTTTCCTCAATACTGTGCCTCTCTTCTCCCCCTTTTTCCGTACTGTGCATCTCTTCTCCCCCTTTTCCCTCCATACTGTGCCTCTCTTCTCCCCCTTTTTCCTTACTGTGCCTCTCTTCTCCCCCTTTTTCCTCCATACTGTGCCTCTCTTCTCCCCCTTTTTCCTTACTGTGCGTCTCTTCTCCCCCTTTTTCCTCCATACTGTGCCTCTCTTCTCCCCTTTTTCCCCTCCATGCTGTGCCTCTCTTCTCCCCCTTTTTCCTCCATACTGTGCCTCTCTTCTCCCCTTTTTCCCCTCCATACTGTGCCTCTCTTCTCCCCTTTTTCCCCTCCATGCTGTGCCTCTCTTCTCCCCCTTTTCCCTCCATACTGTGCCTCTCTTCTCCCCTTTTTCCCCTCCATGCTGTGCCTCTCTTCTCCCCCTTTTTCCTCCATACTGTGCCTCTCTTCTCCCCTTTTTCCCCTCCATGCTGTGCCTCTCTTCTCCCCCTTTTCCCTCCATACTGTGCCTCTCCTCTCCCCCTTTTTCCTACATACTGTGCCTCTCTTCTCCCCCTTGTTCCTACATACTGTGCCTCTCTTCTCCCCCTTTTTCCTTACTGTGCCTCTCTTCTCCCCCTTTTTCCTCCATACTGTGCCTCTCTTCTCCCCCTTTTTCCTTACTGTGCCTCTCTTCTCCCCCTTTTTCCTCCATACTGTGTCTCTCTTCTCCCCTTTTTCCTTACTGTGCCTCTCTTCTCCCCCTTTTTCCTCCATACTGTGCCTCTCTTCTCCCCCTTTTTCCTCCATACTGTGCCTCTCTTCTCCCCCTTTTTCCTTACTGTGCCTCTCTTCTCCCCTTTTCCCCTCCATACTGTGCCTCTCTTCTCCCCCTTTTTCCGTACTGTGCCTCTCTTCTCCCCCTTTTTCCTCCATACTGTGCCTCTCTTCTCCCCCTTTTTCCTCCATACTGTGTCTCTCTTCTCCCCTTTTTCCTTACTGTGCCTCTCTTCTCCCCCTTTTTCCTTACTGTGCCTCTCTTCTCCCCCTTTTTCCTCCATACTGTGCCTCTCTTCTCCCCCTTTTTCCTTACTGTGCCTCTCTTCTCCCCCTTTTTCCTCCATACTGTGCCTCTCTTCTCCCCCTTTTTCCTCCATACTGTGCCTCTCTTTTCCCCCTTTTTTTTTTTTACTTACCTTTCTTTTAGCTTCTTTCTTCTCTTCTGTCTTCTTGTTTCTTTCCTGGTCCTCTCCGCGCTGCTCCTCACTGAATGACAGGCGTGACTTGATGACATCACGCCTGTCATTCAGTGTTAACAGTGCAGAGAGGGAGGAGGAGGGACGCCAGCGCCGCGGTGAGGTGAGTATCTTTTTTTTTTTTTTCTTTATTTCACTACCCTGCTCCCCCCACCAACGAAGGGAGACCCGTACACGCCAGCTCGCAAGCCCCCCCCAGGCGCCGCCACCGGGGGGGGGCCGCCATTGAAAAAAAAAAAGAAGACAGGAGAATAAAAATTTTTATCAGAGGTTAGGAGCGCGGCGGCGGGGGGCCCTCGGAGAGAGGGGGGTCCGGGGCACGTGCCCCCCCCTTAATCCGGCTATGCACCCACCCTTATGTTGTTGAAATAGGACATGCACACTTTAACAAACCAATAATTTCAGCGACAGGGCCTACCAAACAACTTTGGCTGAAATGATTGGTTTGTTTGGGCCCCCACACCAAAAAAGCTATTCATCTCTCCCTGTACAGACTAAACAGGCTCTACTGAGGCAAGATGTCGTCTTCATCCTCAACCTCTGATTCCTCTCCCCCTACAGTGTGTAGTTCCTCCTCATTACACATTATCAATTCGTCCCCGCTGGACTCCACAACCACAGGTCCCTCTGTACTATCTGGAGGGCAGTGCTGTACTTCATTGAGGAATTGATTATTCATTTTTATAAACATCATTTTTTCAACGTTATGAGGAAGCAACCTCCTTCGCCGCTCTCTGACCAGGTTCCCCGCTGCACTAAAAACTCTTTCCGAGTACACACTGGAGGGGGGACAACTCAGGTAAAATAGAGCCAGTTTGTACAGGGGCTTCCAAACTGCCTTTTTTTCCTGCCAGTAACAATATGGACTGTCTGACATGTCTACTTGGATGGTGTCAGCAAAGTAATCATCCACAATTTTTTCTATTGTGACAGCATCCAATGCAGCGAGAGTAGACATGTCTGCAATGGTTGGCAGGTCCTTCAGTCCGGACCAGATGTTATCAGCATCCCCGCCAGCACCTGTTTTGGGAAAACTGAGCTTTTTCCTCGCAGCCATAGATGTGGAAGAAAATGAGGGTGGAGCTGTTGGCATGTCACGGTCCTCTTCAGAGGACAATCTCCTGACCAGCAGGTCTTTGGACCGCTGTAGACTTGTGTCCGCCGGAAACAGAGACACAACATACGCTTTAAACCGAGGATCGAGCACGGTGGCCAGAATGTATTCCTCTGACTTTAAAAGAGTGACCACCCTCTGATCCTGGCAAAGCGTATGAAGGGCTACATCCACAAGAGCTACATGCTTGGTGTAATCGCAATGGCTTACCAGCTCCTCCCTCACATTCTCCAGCTGCTTCTGCAACAGCCTGATCAAGGGAATGACCTGACTCAAGCTGGCAGTGTCGGAACTGACTTCTCGTGTGGCAAGTTCAAATGGCTGCAGAACCTTGCACAACACGGAAATCAGTCTCCACTGCGCTTGACTGAGGCGCATCCCCACTCCTTTGCCTATGTCGTAGGTGGCTGTGTAGGCCTGAATGGCCTTTTGCTGCTCCTCCATCCTCTGCAGCATATAGACGGTGGAGTTCCAGCGCGTCACAACCTCTTGTTTGAGGTGATGGCAGGGCAGGTTCATGCTTTTTTGATGTGCCTCTAGTCTGCGGTAGGCACTGGCTGAATGTCGAAAGTGTCCAGCAATTTTGCGTGCCACCGCAAGCATCTCCTGCACACCCCTATCACTCTTGAGGTAATGCTGCACCACCAAATTAATGGTGTGGGCAAAACATGGGACGTGCTGGAAATTGCCCATATTTAATGCCCGCACAATGTTACTGGCATTGTCTGACACCACAAATCCCCATGAGAGTCTAAGTTGGGTAAGCCACTGGGAGATAATTTCCCTCAGTTTCTCTAATATGTTGTCAGCGTTGTGCCTCTTATTAAAGCCTGTAATACACAATGTTGCCTGCCTTTGCACGAGCAGCCATTTTGTAGATGCTGCTACTGATGCAGCTGTTGCTGTTGCTGCGGAAGGGGATGCATCTACCCAGTGGGCTGTCACAGTCATATAGTCCTTCGTTTGCCCAGAACCACTTGTCCACATGTCCGTGGTTAAGTGGACAGTGGGTACAACCGCATTTTTTAGAGCACTGAGGACACTTGATCGTACTTCTCTGTACATTTTTGGTATCGCCTGCCTAGTGAAGTGGAATCTCGACGAGATTTGGTACCGGGGACACAATACCTCCATCAACCCTCTAAATCCCACTCCACTGATGGCGGACACCGGGCGCACGTCTAACACCAACATTGCAGTTACAGCCGCAGTTATACGCTTTGCAATAGGGTGACTACTATCGTATTTTGTGGTCATGGCAAACGACTGTTGGACGGTCAATTGTTTTGTGAAAGACTTAGCGGTCTTACGACTTCCCCTCTGGGAAGATGACCGACTAACAGCAGCAACAGCAGCATTGGCAGTAGTATGTGTACCACTGCAGGATTCCTCGGATGAATCCCTTATTGAGGAGGACTCAGTCTGGCTGCTGACTTGGGCTGCAGGACTGAATCTGATGGAGATTGTGGAGGAAGTTGACGAGGAGGGTGTTGCTGGTGTGTATCCAACTGGACCACGGGATTTAGGTGTCCCTGTACCGATGAGGGTCCTAGCCCCAGTTCCTGAACTAACCACTGAACTATGAAGGTTATTCAGGTGACGTATAAGGGAGGATGTTCCTAGGTGGGCAAGATCCTTACCCCTGCTTATTTGAGCTTTACATAAGCTACATATGGCCATACATTGGTTGCCTGGATTTGGATAAAAATAACTCCAGACCGAAGAGGTGCATTTTTTGGTCTTCTGACCAGGCATGACGATGGGCTTTTTCATCCCATGGACATCAGCTGTTTCCCCCCCTGGTGCCTCATTTACAATAACCACATCACCATCCTCATCATCAAGTTCCTCCACAGCGCCAGCTACATCATCAATAGGCTCCTCCCGAGCCACCTCTTCCCGTACAGTGATGGGAAGGTCAGGCTTGACAACCACCAACACCCTTGGACTCGCCTTGAGGATTTGTGCTAATTTCTCTTTAGAAGGCAGAGTTGTTTGCTGTTTTGTTGCTGACAGCATAACTCTCTTCAATTTTTTGGAGGGGGGGAGGAGCTGGAGGGATAAGATCCGTGGGTGAAGCTGAACCACTAGTCATGAACACGGGCCAGGGCCTAAGCCGTTCCTTGCCACTCCGTGTCGTAAATGGCATATTGGCAACTTTACGTTTCTCCTCAGATGATTTTAAGTTTCTCTTTTTGCTACTTTTTCTTAACTTGGGCTTTTTGGATTTTACATGCCCGGTACTACGAGATTGGGCATCGGGCTTGGAAGACGACGTTGATGGCATTTCATCGTCTATGTCATGACTAGTGGCAGCAGCTTCAGCATTAGGAGGAAGTGGGTCTTGATCTTTCCCTACTTTATCCTCCAAATTTTTGGTCTCCATTATATGTAGCACAAGATACTGCAGAATGTGTGAACTTGGTAATATTGCAGTACCAATGGACTTATACTGCTGGATTGGTTTTGCAAATTTGGTTATAATTACTTTTTTTTTTTAATTTTTTATTTTAATATTTTTTATAACTTTTTATTTTTTATTTTTTAAAAACTTGGGAATAATGGGGAAATAACTATGCCCTTAGAAGCACAGAGCACAGGACACAGCACCACTGGACTGAACAGGACACAGCACAGGACCCAGCAGCACTACGGAACTCAGCAGGACAGAGCACAGGACACAGCACCACTGGACTGATACTGCAGAATGTGTGAACTTTGTAATATTGCAGTACCACTGGTCTTTTACTGCTGAATGTGTGAACTTGGTAATATTGCAGTACCAATGGGCTTATACTGCAGGATTGGTTGTGCAAATTTTGTGGTAATTAAAAAAAAATTATATTAGTTTTTGGTATTTTTTTAAATAACTTTTTTTTATTTTTTTAAACACAGGGGAATATTGGGGAAATAACTATGCCCTTAGAAGCACAGAGCACAGGACACAGCACCACTGGACTGAACAGGACACAGCACAGGACCCAGCAGCACCACTGACCTCAGAAGGACAGAGCACAGGACACAGCACCACTGGACTGAGCACAGCACAGCACAGCACAGCACTGAACTGAACAGCAAGAGATATAGCAGGACAGAGGACCACCTAACACACCCTCCCTCTACCCTGATCAATGCCCGAGTGAAGATGGCGGCGACTAGCGGGGAATTTATAGGATCCGAGTATCGGGAGATCCGACAACGGGATTATGAGTCAGAGCCTCAGTTTCAGATTTGAATTTGGCGCCAATACCCGGATCTGTCTCGGATCCGACTCGGATCGGCAACGTTCGGGTGGGCTCGGATTTCATAAATCCGAGTGCGCTCATCTCTACTCCGAAGGGCTTCTTCTCGACCATGAGCGATGACGACTGTTCTTGAAAGCGACTTCAACCAATCACGATGAAGCCGGCTCAATTTCATGACGTCAGTGACCAAGGCGAAGGTATTATTGCTGCTGTTAAGGGGCTGATGTAAGTATGCCCCCATGTACAATGTAGAAGGCTTTGCAAACTACAAGCCACACCGTAACACTGCCTACCAGAACATATATACTGCACACCACCACTGCCTGACATAGCAAACATTAGTACATACTGCACCCCACCAATATCTGCCAGAACATACATACATACATACATACATGCTGTACCCCACCACTGCCTGCCAGAACATACATACATGCTGCATCCCACCACTGCATGACAGAACATACATACATGCTGCACCCCTCCACTACCTGCCAGATCATACATACATGCTGCACCCCACCACTACCTGCCAGAACATACATACATACATGCTGCATCCCACCACTGCCTGACAGAACATACATACATACATACATACATACATACATGCTGCATCCCACCACTGCCTGCCAGAACATACATACACATATACTGTACACAACCACTCCCTGCCAGTACATACATGCATGCTGTATCCCACCACTGCCTGCCAGAACATACATACATGCTGTATCACACAACTGCCTGCCAGAACATACATATATGCTGCACCCCACCACTGTCTGCCAGAACATACATACATGCTGTATCACACAACTGCCTGCCAGAACATACATATATGCTGCACCCCACCACTTGCTCTCAGAACATACATACATACAGACTGCACCCCACCACTGCCTGCAAAAACAAATATACATGCTGCACCTAACCACTGCCTGCCAGAACATACATACTGCACACCACTACTGCCTGACAGAGCATACATTTATACATACTGCACCCCACCAATGTCTGCCAGAACATGCATACATATATACTGCACACCACCACTCCTTGCCAGAACATAGATACATGCTGCACCTCACCACTGCATGACAGAACATACATACATACATATATGCAGGGCCAGTGTGGCGCCCTAGGCACATTTTCAAAATCGGAGCCCCCCCCTCCCCCCAGCACATTTTCAAAATCGGCGCCCCCACCCTGCACACTTACAAAATAGTGTGTAAGTGTGCAGGGTGGGGGCGCCGATTTTGAAAATGTGCGTCTTTTCTTACCTTAACTTGCCTCCTCTCTGCTCCGTCTGCTCCCCTCCACTCACTGACACTGTCGGGCCGTGATGATGATGTCACGCCCGACAGTCAGTGAGTGGAGGGGAGGAGACGGAGCAGAGAGGCGGCGGTGTTGAGCAATAGTCCTTCCCCCCCTCCCTGTGGATGTATCTGAAGCTGCGCGGAGGCCGTGAAAGGTATGGTCAGCACAGTTTTAAAGAAATTTTTAATCTGTGGCGCCCTCCAGACGCCCTCTAGAGCCCGGCGCCCTAGGCAACTGCCTAACCTTGCCTAATGGGAGCGCCAGGCCTGCATATATGCTGCACCCCACCACTGCCTGTCAGAACATACATACGTACATGCTGCACCCCACCACTGCCTGTCAGAACATATATACATGCGGCAACCTACCACTGCATATCAGAACATATATACATGCTGCACCCCACCACTGCCTGCCAGAACATATATACATGCTGCACCCACGACTGCCTGCCAGAACATACATACATACATACATGCAGCACCACTCATTGTAGCACAGGTCTGGCCAACCCGTGGCTCTCCAGGTGCTGTGAAGCTGTAGGCTCCAGTATGTTTTGTCAGTAGTTATCCAGTCGAAAGGTGGCAGGCCTGGTGTAGCACATAAGATATGGTTGTGGGCATACAGGCTAGAATGTGAGAAAATCCTGTGGGCATATGGGATGGGGGTTGGGTACTGTTTTATGGTGCAGATAATTCCGACACCAAACAGCACTACAACTAAATTCCGAATGTTTTAAAAAACGGAGTGTACAATAATCAGACTTACCTGCATAGTGACACTTTAAATGATGATTGCATTATGATGTTGACTTGAAGTAAGTCCGACTATTGACATGTCAGACAGTAGATTTTAACGTCAGCGCGACCTGTCTGACTTGTAATTTAAAGCGGCAATGTTGGGTTAAGTGTTTAAACACTTAACCTGTAGGCTCCGTTTTTTAAAAACTCAGGATTTTAAAACATTCGGAATTTAGTTGTAGTACTGTTTAGTGTTGGAATGGTTGTAATCGTGAAAACGATTACCACCGATGGGATGGCACATGGCAGAAAATCTGTTGGGCATATTTGGTGACTTGTAAAGAAAAGCTGGTAAGAATAAGGTGTCATGTGAGAGAGACTGGTACATAGCGGGGGATGTCAGAAAAAAAGCGGGTGCAGTTGGCGGTGGCGTGTGTGCATGTGATCACAAAGCTGGTGGGCAGTGGAAAAGTGTGCAAGAGAAGACATGCATTAGAAATTGAGGGTGCTAGGTTTAGAAGAAATCAGAGGAAAAATGAATTTACCAAAACAGTAGTGGATAGGTGGGATAAGCATACAACAGAGGTGGTGGAGGTTAGTATAATAGAGTACTTTATACACTCTTGTTTGTTAGGGATTAAAAATATAATGGAAACTAGATGGGCCAAGTGATTCTTATCTGTCATGAAATTCTAGGTTTCTAAATTTTAAATTAGAAATATTTTCACTTTACAAAAAGCTATGAAATTCCTTAGACAAAAAAACCTTACAGTTTAACATGTCCGATTAAGGTTTGTTACACTTACACATCATCTACAATGTAAGAAAACTATTGAAAGTCTTCCACTCAAAATCCAAAACGCAATGAAATTACGACAATTAAGTCAGAAACCTTAATAGATGTGTTCTTTGCGCAATACAGACATGGTTTGCCATCACATCCTGTGGTTAGCTGCAGATTTAGCACTATCATGGAGTGCTGTACTCACAAAATGGTGGAGCTGCTAATTCACAGATTTGTGTGTTCACTGGAATATAAACATGCAGTACTATTACACTTTCTTAGTTTAGCTTTATCATAGTTTAGGGCCTGCATGTCTTAGAAAGAGACAGTAGAGCAACTTCATAAAAAAGTAGAACTACAAAATAACAGTAGAGCTAAATTACAATAAATTGGTGTATAAGCCTTAGTTTGGCTTTCAGTGAGCAATGTTTGCCATTACATTCTTTCACAAGCCCTAAGCTAACTTTTAAGGATACATAAAGCCAACAAGACTTTAGCGGGAAAATTGTTAGCAAACTGCACAATAGTGTAATCCAAATGCACAGAGAGATTCTCTGCATGGATATGTCAGCTGTAGGAACCATATTTGGTGAGGAGGCATGTATTGCAGGTATCTTTTCGGAGCAGGCACAATATTGGAGGGAGGAATGCTCTACAAGGATATGTCAGGAGGGGTTAGTATGTTGAGTGGAGGGATGCTCTGCAGGGATCTGTCAGTTGCAGGGACTGTTTTGAGTTGAGGGATGCTCTGCAGGATTCTTTCGGGAGCAAATACTGTTTGGTGATCAGATATGTCCTGCAGGTATCTTATAGGAGCAGGCACTGACTTGGAGGCAGGAATGCTCTACAGGGGTATGTCAGGAGCAAGTATTGTGTTTTTGGAGGAGGAATATTCTGCAGGGATCTGTTGGGAGCAGGTACAGTTTTGGTCGGAGGAATACTATGCAGGGATCTGTCAGAAGGGGTTAGTATGTTGAGTGGATGGATGCTCTGCAGTGGTCTGTCAGCTGTGGGGAGTGTTTTGGCTGGAGGAGTTATCTACAGGGATCTTTCAGAAGCATATACTGTTTGATGATGAATTATGTTCTGCAGGCATCTTGTATGAACAGGCACAGTCTTGAAGGGAGGAATTCTCTGCAGGGGTATCTCAAGAGCAAGTATTGTGTTTCGGTGGGGGGGGATGTTATGCAGGGATTTGTTGGGAGCAGGTACAGTGTTGGTGGGAGGTATGCTCTGCAGGCAACTGTCAGGAGAGGGTAGTATCTTAAGTGGAAGGAGAAATGCTCTGCAGGGTTTTTGTAGTTTTACTTGTTTATGAAGTTCCTCTACTGTCTCTTTCTAAGACACGCAGGCCCTAAACTACAATAAAGCTAAACTAAGAAAATGTAATAGTACTGCATGTTTATATTCTAGTGAACAACAAATCTGTGAATTAGCAGCTCCATCATTTTGTGAGTGACAGCAATCTCACTCAATGATAGTGTTGAATCTGCAGCTAACCACAGGATGTAATGGCATACCATGTCTGTATTGCGCAAGTAACACGTCCATTAAGGTGTCTGCTTTAATTGTCGTAATTTCCTTGTGTTTTATAGTTCGAGTGGAAGAGTTTCAATAGTTTTCTTACATTTTAGATGGTGTGTAAGTGTAACAAACCTTAATTGGACACGATAAACCATAAGGTTTTTTGTCTATGGAATATATACATACGAGGTACCTAGTTAACAAAGCAGTCAGAACCGGCTATAACTGCATACGTAGTTACCTTGAACCGGTCTGAACCTGCATGACAAGCTGCAACACTCTATGACGTTCAGTTGATTGTGAGTTGCCATTTAGTTTGGTTGTGTTTTCTGTAGAGTACCGTAAAAATGCTAAGCTTAAAAGTTGAACAACGTGTCAATTTGAAATTTTTAGTAAAATTGCACAAAACAGCAACAAAATGTTTTCAAATGCTTACTATGGCCTGTGGGAATGACTACCTGTCTCGTGCGCGTCTGTTTGAGTGACACAAAAGATTTAGTGAGGGACGTGAGAATGTCGAAGATGATGAACGCCCTTGCACTTCAAGAACCGAAGAAAATGTGGAAAGAAATCTGTCAGATTGTTCGAAAAGACCGCTTACTCAATGTTCGAATGATAGCTCAATCCGTGAAAATTGACAAGGACACCGTATTGAAAATTTTGCTTGAAGATCATAACATGACGAAAGTTTATGTAAAGATGGTCCCAAGGGTTCTCACACCAGAGCAAAAAGAATGTCGCAAGGAATGTTGTGTTGACATTCTGCAGCAACTGGACACAGATCCAAACCTGTTTCATAAAGTAATTACTTTTGATGAGAACTGGATCTTCCAGTACGATCCTGAAACCAAAAGACAGTCAATGCACTGGAAAACACCGTAATCACCAAGAATGAAAAAAGCTTGTCAAAGCAAGACAAAATTGAAAGCAATGCTCATTGTTTTTTTCAATATCAAGGGTGTAATTTTGTAAGAATGGGTTCCAGAAGGCACAACAGTTAATCAGCATAATTATAAGGAAGTTTTGAAAAAGCTGAGAGAAAGAAACAGTCGCAACTGTGGAAAAATGTTTTTTTTCTTCACAAGGACAATGCGCCTGCTCACACAGCACTTTCTGTGAAGCAGTTTTTGACCGACAAACACATTACTACACTTGAACATCCTCCATATTCGCCCAATTTAGCACCTTGCCATTTTTATTTTTTCTCAAGAGTTAAAGCAGTGGTTAAAAGGACACATTTGAGCCAGTTGATGCTGTAAAGAAGAAAACGGCAGATATGTTGAAACAAGTGACAGAAATTGATTTGCTCCATGGTTTCGACCAGTGGAAAACAAGACAACAGCAATGTATTAGTGGGGAGTATATTGAAGAGGACAAACATTAAATTTGTAATACCAATAAATAAAGGTTAAAGCACCACGGAATTTGCTGGCGCTATATAAATAAATGTTGATGATGATGATTTAATCAGTCTTGCTATTTAATAGACATACCTCGTGTATATATATATATATATATATATATATATATATATATATATATATATATATATATATATATATATATATATATATATATTGTGAGAAAGGACAGCATTGACAGGAACCGGACACAGGTATGCTGAACCATTTAGCTGTTTATTAGCAGTTGTCAGGATGGTAAACAGTTTCCAGCAAGGGTACAGCAGTCATCCAGAAGCAGTAACACAAAAATCCCCACCACCTACATCTGGCAAGACATAACTTCCCTGTCTGCAAGCCGGCCACTGACTGGTATCGGTGGTCCCACCCACACATACAGACAGTGCCTTTATCCTCCACCGAAGCACTACAACAAATCACTGCAAACCAATCACACTCATGTAGAACACCTGTGTGTGTGTGTGTGTGTGTGTGTGTGTGTGTGTGTGTGTGTGTGTGTTAAAAGAGGATCCCAGGGAACCTTTAACCCTGTCTGCAGCCTGCTGCTGCAGACTGGCTGTGTTTTTAACAGTTCCCTTATAGGAGAACTGTGGCAAATATGCCTCTTTGCCTCTCTCTCTCTCTCTCTCTTTATATATATATATATATATATATATATATATATATATATATTCCAAGTATGCTTGAAAACAATGTTCTTTCTTCAGTCACAACGACCCCAAACTATATTAGCAGGGTCCGGCTTAACAGAACAAGAAACTCTTTACAACGGCCGCACTATGGTCTTCTAAGGAAAACCACTCGCCACAGAATGAAATATAAAGAGACGCAAGGTCTATTTATACTGTATGGGGATGTCCCAAGCTGCTACAGGGGAACATCCTTCCCATGCTTCCAAGAGCGCGACATTAAAAACTTGGCCGGTATGCACTAGGTTTAATAGCATTAGAGTGGGGACCCCAAGCTTTTTTTTTTTTTTGTAAATCTATTTCTTACAAAGGAAAGAGCCGCCCGAACCACCGACTACAGCAGCCCTGTGCCCAAATTCAACAGGCCACAGGCTTTGAGATCTGTGGCTTGAGAATTCGGGCACATGCAAAGAATAAATACAGGTGTCAAATTCTGAGAGTGGAATGCACTCGGAATGCGTGCCGTAATGAATTAGACCAAAAGAAAACACTCACATTGTACATATCTATGCTTAAAACGTGATCATCCCACATAAATAAAAAAGATATAGCTATCTCCCCATGGGAAATGCATAGAAAACACTTCACAGTGTACATATCCATGCTTAAACGTGCTCATCCCACATGAATAATAAAGATATAGCCATCTTCCGACTGGAAACGCATAGAAAACAGTTTCATGTGTTCATATTTATGCATAAAACGTGATCATCCCACATAAATAAATAAGCTATAGCCATCTTTCCACTGGAAACACATATAAAACACTCCACAGTGTACATATCTATGCTTAAAACGTGATCATCCCACATGAATAAAAAAGATATAGCCATCTTCTGACTGGAAACGCATAGAAAACAGTCTCAGGTGTTCATATCCATGCTTAAAACGTGATCATCTCACATAAATATAAAAGATAGAGCCATCTTCCCACTGGAAACGCATAGAAAACACTCCACACTGTACATATCTATGCTTAAAATGTGATCATCCCACGTAAATAAAAAATATATAGTCATCTTTTGACTAAAAACACATTGAAAACAGTCCACAGTGTACATATCTATGCTTAAATTGTGATCATTCCACATAAATAAAAAATATATAGCCATCTTCCCATGGAACACATAGAAAACAGTCAGAAGTTTTCATATCCATGCTTAAAACATGATCATCCAAATAAATCAAAAAGATATAGCCATCTTCCCACTGGAAACACATAGAAAACACTCCACAGTGTACATATGTATGCTTAAAATGTGATCAACCCACATAAATAAAAAAGATATAGCCATCTTCCCACTGGAAACGCATAGAAAACACTTCACAGTGTACATATCTATGCATAAAACGTGATAATCCCACAAAAATAAAAAAATATAACCATGTTCCTATGAGAAACGCATAGAAAACAGTCCACAGTGTACATATCTATGCTTAACTGGAAGCACATAGAATAGAGTCCACAGTGGACGTTGCTCTTGATTCCCTCTGGATTTTGATATTCAGAGACTTGCCCCAGAGAACATTAGGTTGCTAGTTTTTGATATCTTTAGATTTAAGACAAAAGGAGGAGCTGTTAAACATAGGAAAAAATATAAGATGGTCAAATACAACATGAACATCCTACATTAAGTTCAGAGACCCCTAAACCTGTTTTAATCTAGAAAATGACCCTAATTATTTTATAGAGCAAATTAAGTGGCCCTCATAAAGAAATCAATGTTAACTTGTTTTTGTATTTCTCAGAATTTAATATAGCATGCATATTATAGCAACACATATTGTTATAATATAATGGCCACAAAGCAACGGTTATATGAAATCATTTCTGACTCCAGTAATATTACAATTATGTACAGTAGGGAGTGCATAATCATATATATTTTAAAGTTTATGTTTTGGTCATTGAATTGTATGTAGCTGACATTGGGATTGTATGCACAGTATTTATGTTATTGTTATGCATGGGATGTATTCTAGAACTATACTGAAATAACGTCTGATTTTTTAAATTGGACTTATGTCCTAAATTGGAATTCGGTTGACTCACACATGGCTATTGCTGCCATTTGACAAACAGGTTGTAAACAATCTAATACACCATAGCAAAATCCATAAGCATGAAAATAAGCTGTGATTTTCTCATTTTATAGTTGCTAAGTAGTATCAAATAGTATCAAATATTCACAGAATATCTGCCAAATGGTTGCAGCAGCCATGTTTCATAGTCTACCATCTACTGATTTAGGATAAAAGTAATAATTCAAGTATTGAGAGTTATTCCAGTAAATTGTGTTTGCTTTCCAGTGCCTATATGTGTCCTTCAAAATGGATATTTGTGCTAAAAAATACAGAAACAACTACTCTAATAAAACTATGCATGTTTTGCATAGTCATGCCTCCTCAAAAAACAATTTTAAACCTCTCCTACTACTATTAGACTCATCCAAATTCATTGAGTATTTTACAATCTTTGCTGTTTCGTATCTTTAAACAGAACAGTGACTAACAACTAAAACACGAGTGACAAGGGGTTATTATACACCTTTAATGTGGATTTTGTTTATGCTTCCATTTCAGTGTGCTATTTCACAGTAAGAAAACATTCAAAGAAAATATTCACGTTTGTCACCAAAGTAACTTTTCTTTTAAGTGAAAGCTTTTCAAATGGTCCCAACATTGTTATCAGAACATTGTTCATTCATCCATAGTTTTCACCTTCTTCCACCTCTGAAACGGAACAAAAAATGACTTTAATAACATTACTGCTGCTCATTTGTTATGTACAAAATAAACTGTACATCTGTCCTTTGAAGACCTTTTCAATGTAGTTATCTTGGGATACAATTGGAACTTCCTTCCGAAGCCAGAAAGGTACAGTAATTTGAAATGAGCAATTTTTCAGACTCCTCAGTGTATTTTCATGTTAAACTCAGCTGAAGGGGAAAATTACACATCTAACATTTGCTAAAGTAGATACTCTCATAATTATTTTTTTAAGTACCATGAAATAGTTTTAGATTATCTTTATAATTATTTTTATAATTATTAATATTTTTAACAGTTTAAATTGGTTAAAAATGTACCCAGAATTGATAAAGTATTTTTCATTTAAAAATAATTTATTTTTCTAGGATTATTTTGCAAAGGTTGTAAAAATGTTGGTGTAGGTTTATTTTTCTTTTAGGGAATGTCATCCCATTTCTGAGTGCAAACCATAAAATATGCTGTGTGCTGCATCATGGTTCATATACTCTGTTAATTATCTGATTTTCAAGTGAGGGTTTCTGGCATACATTTAGTTTAGTTCTATGAAATACTGTGTTCTCCAATGAGGAAATAAAGAGCTTGCATATTAGGTTAAACTTGAAAGTTACAGCGCAGGGAATTGAAACATCACTAACCACTAGAGATGCTCAGGCTCGGTTCTCCGAGAACCGAATACAACCGAACTTAGCAGATCCGAGTACAGAGCTGAGGCGGCTAGGTAATCTTGCGCGCCCTCGGAAATGAAAATGAGGCAAAACATCATTGTTACGCCGACGGATGTTGGATTTCGCCAGTTTTGGATTCTATAAGTACCGCCATCCACGGCAATCCGGCACTATTTCACAGAGGGACACAGAAGGGGTAGCACAGTCGGCAGTCTCTAGTGCAGTTGGGCAGCATCATAGGTAGAAAAGGAAAGAGCAGGGGTAGCAGTGTTCTTCAAAGTCTTCAGTGACATTCAGGAGAGCTCCATTGCTAATTTTCATTGCTGAAATACAAATAATAGGTCTGGCAGCTTGGTCTTCTAAATATGCAGTCACATTGTACTGTGTTATATAGGTAAAACACAAAGAGGAGAACTCCATTGCTGCATTGCTAATTGTCATTGCTGAAATAGAAATAATAGAGCTGGTAGTGTTGCTCTTAATCTGCAATCACATTGTACTGTGTTATCAAAAGGAATTCACAGCAGAACACAGAAGACAAGGAGCACCAAGCAGCTGCTGATTTTTTTATTTAGAAAAACATGCAACAAAATACATATCTCAACAATCTTACAATAACGAAACTCCTACCATATCCCAATAAAAAAGTCCATGCTCATAATAAATAAAGTCCATAAAAATAGAAAAGTCCATAGGTCTTCATGGCTAACGTAAACTGGTTATATGCACCATAATAAATCTCAACTTTAATGTTTAAACAAACTTTAACTATACCAAAACTAAAAACAAGCATAGTGGAACTAAATAGGATGACTAGACATATGCAAGCACTTACTAAAAAAAAGGAACCAATCAAAATCTACTTGGAGGTGAAGAAATAGAAAACCAACAGATGGCGAGGCCCCAGATTTTCACCACCCACTAAGGGTGTTTCAAGCCACGCCAAAGCCTGGCCCAGCTTGCAGCATCCATCAGTTGCCTCTGCATATCCCTTATCTTCCAAACCTCGTGAAGAATATCTCCCACCACCTCTTTGCAAGGGAGGACTTTCTTGTGGATTGTCACTAAACACCGTGCATTCCACGTGCAATACCTAACCACTAATGTAACTAAAAACAGAGTGACCAAATCAAAAGCCCTAAACCTCTTGAGCGCCCTGTAAACCCACTCAGGGTAACTAAGCCCCAAAAGACTAGGCGCGCCCAAGACACACGAGACCCCATCATAAACATCTATGTTAAAAGGACACCTCAACAAGAAATGATCCATTGTCTCCTCCTCCCCTGGACACTCCTCCCATGGGCAGCCACGATCATCGGCATTCCTTACCTTGAGGTTTCCTCTAACATAGAGTCTCCCATGGAAGGAGAGCCAGGCAATGTCCCTGAGCTTCAATGGTATCCTCCGATCAGTGATCAGAGCTATGCCATCTGAGCAGACACAGCCCGGGCAGTCCCTCAGTGACAGAGGCTCCCAGAAGTGAGACCGCAAGACTCTCCTCTCCAACTTCCTTCTAGAGGAGCTGTTGACCTCTCCCACCTCCAGTTGCCATTTCCTTGTCACCTTTAAACCCAGTTTCACGTAGACCGGGAGGAAACCATGTGGAACTCGAAAGCTCTTTACCACTCCTCCCTCTACCCAGGAATTGAGGAATGGATGCACCCAGGCACGAAAGCCCTCTACCCATCGAGGGGGAGTCTCCAAGATGAGACTGTGCAGATGTAATTTAAGAAAGGTGAGCATAAAGAAGAGCACTGGGTTTACCATACCCAGGCCCCCCTCCCCCCTCGATCTGTAGGTCATGCTATGCTTAACAAGGTTCAGCCTGTTCCCTCAAAGCATGTGGAAGAACACTGCATTCACCCTGGCCCATAAAGATTCTGGGAAAAGGCATACATAGCTGACATACAAAAAGACTGGAATCAGGTAAGTCTTGATCAAGTCCACCCTTTCCCTAAGAGACAAATGTCATCCTTTCCAACATACCACTTTAGCGGACGCTGCTCCCATCCTAATCTCCCAATTTCGCTTGGCATAATCACCAGGGCCAAATTAGATACGAAGAATTTTAATCTCCTCGCTCGTCTGGGGAAGGCTGTCCGGAAGGTCAAAATGCCGACCCTCCTCCCCCATGCAGAAAGCTTCACACTTATCCTGATTGATTCTGGGCCCTGAAGCCTCAGAATATGTACAGATATCAACGGTCACGTCTTTCGCTTCATTCACATCAGAAATCATGATCGTGACATCATCTGCTTAAGCCACCACTTTCAACGGTTTCCCCGGGCTCAGTTGCACCACTCTCACTGTGTCGCCTTCCACCCTCCTGATGAAGGGATCGATTGCAAACACGTACAAGAGGGGGCTCAGGGGACATCCCTGTCTGACTCCCGAAGTCACAGAGAAAGTAGGACCTACCTAACCATTCACAAGCGGGAAGCTTTCGGCTTGCCTGTAGATCACTCTAATCGAATTGACCACCCGCTCTGGGAGCCCATACCTGCCAAGTAGACACCAGAGATAATCATGATTGACCTGATCAAAAGCCTTCGACTGGTCCAGTGACAGCAAATACTTTCCCCACTTCTCAGCACAACACCGCTCAACGGCCTCCCGGACCCCAAGGACAGCACTAAAGCTGCTAGGACCGTTCACGGTGCAATGCTGAGAAGGAGAAAGTACCAGGTCTGTAATCTGAATCAACCTGTTAAACAGCACTTTTGCCAGAATCTTGCAATCCACATTAAGAAGGGCGATGGGGCGCCAGTTCTCAATCTTGGATTGGTCCGATCACTTGGACAATACTATAAGGGCAGATGTGATCATGGAAGGAGAGAGTAAACCCTCGCCCAGGCACTCATTAAACACTTCCATAAAGCGAGGGGCCAAGATCGACAAAGGTATAAAACTCGGATGTCAGGCCATCCTGTCCTGGGGACTTCTTCATAGACAGACTATCTATGGCAGCCTTGACCTCGTCTACTGTTATATCACCATCCGGGGTGTCAAGCGCAGCATGCAAGTTATTCACACCAGGAGTTTCCTTCAGAAATTGCTCCATCTTCCCTCTGTCAAGTGATTTCTCAGAGAGGAGGCAAGAGTAGAAAGAGCCAAACATGCCAAGAATGCCCTCCCGAGACTTTTGAAAGACACCCTGCTCATCACACAGCCCTTTCACCTCCTTAGCATTTATCAAGTTCCTACAGCTTTGGTAGGGGTCTGGCGAGTGATATTGACCATAATCCCTCTCCAGTACTAAGGAAGCATACCGATCATACTGACACTCCTTTAACCGAGCCTTCACCCAGGAGATCTCCCCACCGTCTCCCTCTTCAAAGATCAGGAAAACAAGCTTCCGCCTCAAAGCTGAGTAGGTATTCATTTTTACCACGTTTCTATGACTTACGAGTCGGCGGAAGAAGCTCCGAATTCGCTTCTTGCAAACCTCCCACCACTCTGACCTACTCCAACCTGCCTCCAAAAGTGATTCCTGTGTTTCAAAGAAGTCCCTAAAGGACTGTCTAATCTCATCCTCCTTTAGGAGCTCAGGGCTCAGGTGCCACTGGCCCCTGCCTTTCTGAGGGGTTTCTGAGGCGTTCAAGCTGACACACAGACAAACGTGATCGGAGAACTCCACAGGCCTCAGCACAGGTGCCGAAGTCGCAGAGCCCTCCTTAACAAAAAACCTGTCTATCCTAGACCTACCCCTACCTCTAAAAAAGGTGAAACCCGTGAGGTCTGGGGAATGGCAAACGTGCACATCCACCAGACCTGCCTGTCTAACCATGCTAACTAGAAAAAGGGAATCGTAGCCCAGCGTAGAATTGGATTCTCCCCTGTCTTTGGGCCTAATAATGGTGTTGAAATCACCTCCAAAAATTACCTGCCGGGCTGTAAAAATGTAAGGCTTTATCTCTCTGAAAAGGCACTTCCTGTTCCACTTAGATTGCGGACTGGCATAGATGTTAATTAACCTGAGGTCAGAGTGACATCCATAATCATACATCTACCTACTTCAAGTTCTATAACCCGCTGAATGGTTACCTTTCCGGTAAAAAGTACCGCCACCCCACCGTATGGCTCGGCCGCAAGAGACCAATAGGAGCGACTCCGCCTCCACTCACACTTGGCTTTGTGGAGGTCCGACAGTCGACCTACCCTAGTCTCTTGCAAAAATAAAAAATCGACCTCAAGCGTGTCGAAAAAACTATAGGCCATATAGAAAGCTCGTTCGGACATTATAGATGCCACATTAATAGTGGCAAATCTAATAGGTTGGGGAGCCATCATTCTAGGTTATAGAAGTAGGCCCATTTAGTTCCACTTTACTTATTTTGGCTGTGTCCCACAGAGGAGACCAGCTCTTTCCTTGACTCCTTTGAAGGAGGCTTTGAAACCTGAGTCCTCCCTCCAACACTCTTTTTGGAGATGTCAACCATACCTGGCCCACCTTCACACTGTTCTTTATCAGGGGGGATAGATTTAGTAATGACTACCTCTTTAGCAGAGGCCTTAAGGGGCTTAGGAACAGCAATTGTACCCAAGGAAATGCCTGAATGAGTATGAGTATTCTCTGGAGACTCTACATGGGTGGGTACTTCCTCTGGCATTATAGTGTTAAGGGTCAAGGGAACTGGAGCAACTCCAAGAACAGGATCCATCCTAGATGTCGAAGGGACCACTGAGTAATCTGGCTGCCTCTTCCCCCTACCCTTCCCCTTGCCTCCTCCTACCACTAACCCAACCCCTACACCAACAGGGAGTTACTCCACCTGTAACTGAGGGGGGTTCCTAGGTAACTTCTTCACCTTCTTCCTCTGACGCTTAGGCCTAAGTTTCAAATCACCTTCTATGTCCCTAGCCACCTTTCCTCTTCCTCCTCTTTACTGGAAATAACCAGAAACTGATTTACAACCACAATGTCCCCTGATTTGCTGGACACCTGCTTTCTCCTTTTATTTTTGCCCACTAGGGTCCATTCCTCATTCTCCATTTCGGACTCTGAGACGTGATCAGGAGCGGCACGTGCCTTATTCTGAGATCTGTCTCGCACAGACTCCTCTCTCACACACTACAGAGTGCCGTCCATACTTTGTTGCAAGACTATTCCCTCTTCAACCACAGGGCCCACTACTGAGGGGGTCATAGTGGGAACCACAATTGAAGAAACTTTATTATGCTCCGCCAGTGGGCATCTACTATATGGGTGGCCATCCTCACCACAAAGATTGCACTTATTGCAGTACAATCCCTTGCAGTGTGCCCTAGCCCCTGACACAGAGAACACTTCAATTCCGTACAATTATTAAGTATAATGGAACAGATCTTATGGGCGCTTCACTAAGGTGTGCAGCCGTGTACCAAACCCAGAGCTTCCACCAAAAACTCAATAATAAATATACAATAACACACAAATAGGTACGTACACTGGGGCTACCGTTTTAGACTCTCAGGGAACCTCTGAAAAGAGGACTGTATATCCTCAATCCTCTCGTCATGCGAGGTACATAATACAAGAAGAAACAAAGAAAAAACATGGCTTAATAACGTATGACACTGAATAAAGTCCACCACCACTATGGGGTATAAGATGATTCTCAAAAATAGGTGATGTCAATGAAAACTTCCAATAAGCACCCGTGGTGTATTCTTCAATTCTCTCCCCCTTAGGGTGTGTGCTTACATAACAGAAGATCAATATGCGCCTGTAGGGTTGTGCTCTGCTCCCTTAACAGTGTTGCAGTATGTGTTTTCTTTCACTCAACTCCAACATATCGACATGAAAAGAAAAAGAAGCAAAGCAACCACAATAGTGCATTATCACAAAGCACATTTATTTTCCATAAAAACAATCTGAATGATTAGAGTCAATAGTGTGGACCCGTACCAAGTGTAAAGTATAAAAGGGCATGTGTATAAATATTCACTGCTGCAGCTCAGTTCCAATATAAACAGCACTGTCACCTGTACACACGATAACCGGGTCACCAGCCGCCGACGCGTTTCAACCCACAGTCCAGGGTCTTTCTCAAGGCAACAATTATTGCTAATGTGACGAAAAGACCCATACCGGTGGCATAAACGAGGCTGCCCAGGGTAGAAACACTAGATCCTATCCCGACCTATGTAGGCTGCAGATGGAAGATGTAGAGTACGCCCCTCACTCTGCCGCAGCCGTACAGTCGTGGACCAGGCCCCACGCCAGACATTGTGTTCTGGATCCGGCACCTTACTTAAGGGTGAAAGTAGGTCTGCGTAATGTTTAACCCAAAAGGACATATCTGCCATTGACAAAGACTCGTTACGGACTAATATTGCAATCCTAACCTGCTCTTGTCTAGTAACTGCAAAAGCTCTATATCTTAGCCAGGGACTCTGCCCTTTAACAGAACCCCATATATTCCAGAATGCCTGAAGACCCCCATAGGTAGAAAAACTAGTGTCATACTCAGGGGAGCCCACAGGGTGTATGCAAGCAAACAGATCACTAGCTACAAAGCCCAGTGTAAAAAAAATGATTAAGAAAATCAGGCCTAAAGGGAGAGAGGGTCTCTTTACTTATCCATTTTAATTGAACAACATTTCGCCGTTTTGGTGGCACTCCTCCTAACAAAGGCTGTGGAGTCATCACCCGCTTCCCTGTTAATACCCCAGCATATGACACAAGAGCTGGCCTACCCACTGCACCTGAAGTCCCAGGTTGGGGCTCTAAAGAAGTCACGGGAGGATCAGGGATCTCCCTACCCCCACCCCTAGGCATAGCAGCAGCCACAGACATAGCAGGAGCCAAAACAGATTCAGCCACGCTAATTGCAATATCTTTTACACACTGACCCCCACTGGGTAATTTTCCAATATTAACAGGCCAAAAGACTGATTTCACAGACACACCCCTTATCTCAGTGTCCAAAGCACTTGGTGCCTCAGTCTCTGAACTCAGTTTATTTACACCTGTGGTAACACTGGCTGCTGCAGACATTAGTTCTCCAAGAGACTCACTCATTGCAAGATCAATCTGAGCCTCCTCCTGCTGCACAACACAGTTAGCTGCTGACACAGATGCAACAGAGTCCATTACAGATTGCGCCATACTTCCGGTCGCAGCACTCGAACCAAAGCTGCCATCTTTGGTTTTGAATTTTACCACTGGACCACCAGGGAGAGGAGTGACCCCTGACTGAGGTACAACAGGGCCAACTACAGACCCTTCAGTGCTCTCAGCTGCCGCTGACAAACCACCATCTTGGACTTCAGGTGACTCTTTTACTTTAGACACTTTAAGGCCCACTACAGACCCTACTGCACTCACGACCACACTCTGCGATGTCACAATTTCTTCCAATCCACTTATGGATGAATAAGGGGCATTTTTTCCTTCCATATTTTCCATCTCTGCCACAGGGATATTAGCAGGCAGAGGGACTGCTGCAGATTGTGAGGTTGTATTTACAGAGACAAGATCTACAGCTTCACATGCAGGACCCACAGTCAGCTGTATCATACCTTGGGACGAATAAGTAGTAAAAGCATCAGCAGATGTTAATAGCTGACTACTCTCCCTCGGATTGCTAGTATGTTGCTGGTATTATGCTGGGAGGAGGATCGGGATCGAAAAAACACTGCTGTTGGGATGGAGAGAATCTGGACCGCAAACACACTGCTGGGGGGAGGGAGGGAGAGGGGTGGATCGTGATAGCAAACACACTGCAGTGGGGAGGGACGGGGTATCGGAATCGCAAACACACTGCCTGGGGGGAGGGGGGATCCGGATCAGAAACACACTGCTGGGATGAGGAGGGAGATCGGAATCGCAAACACACTGCTGTGGGGAGAGAGGGGGATCGGTATTGCAAACACACTGTTGGGGGGAGGTACGGGATCGCAAACATATTGCTGGGAAGAGGAAGTGGTGATCGGGATTGAAAGCGCACTGCTGGGGGAGGGAGTGGGGGTCGGGATCGCAAACACACTGCGGGGGAGAGGGAGGGGCTTTTGAGATAGCAAACACACTGCTAGGGGGAGAATCGGGATCGAAAAAAAAACACTGCTGTTGGGAGGGAGGGAATCTGGACCGCAAACACACTGCTGGGGGAGGGAGGGAGAAGGGTGGATCGTAATAGAAAACACACTGCAGTGGGGAGGGAGGGGGGTTCGGAATCGCAAACACACTGCTGGTTGAGGGAGTGGGGGTCGGGATCGCAAACACACTGCTGGGGGGAGAGAGGGGGGTCGGGATTACAAACACACTATTGGTGGGAGGTCCGTGGTATGGGATCGCAAACATATTGCTGGGGAGAGGGAGGGGTGATCGGGATCGCAAGCACATTTGCTGGTTGAGGGAGTGGGGGTCGGGATCGCAAACACACTCCTGGGGGGGTTGGGAATGCAAGCACACTGCTGGGGGGAGGAAGGTGGCTTTGGGACAGTAAACACACTGCTGGGGGGAGGATCAGGATCGAAAAAACACTGCTGTTGGGAGGGAGGGAATCTGGACCGCAAACACACTGCTGGGGGGAGGGAGGGAGAGGGGTGGATCGTGACAGCAAACACACTGCAGTGGGGAGGGAGGGGGATCGGAATCGCAAACACACTGCCTGGGGGGAGGGAGGGATCCGGATCGCAAACACATTGTTGGGGTAGGTACGCGTTACGGGATCGCAAACATATTGCTGGGGAGAGGAAGAGGTGATCGGGATTGCAAACACACTGCTGGGGGAGGGAGTGGGGGTTGGGATCGCAAACACACTGCTGGGGGAGGGAGGGGGATCGGGATTGCAAAAACACTGCTGGGGTATAGGATCGCAATCACACTGCTGTGGAGAGGGAGGGGGGATCACAAACACACTGTTGGGGGGAGGTAGGAGGTACGGGATTGCAAACACACTGCTGGGAAAGGGAGGGGGGTCGCTGTCGTAAACACACTGCTGGGGGAGGGAGGGGGGATCAGGATTGCAAGCACACTGCTGTGGGGAGGGAGGGGGGTCGGGATCGCAAGCACACTGCTGGGGAGAGGGAGGGGGAGATCGGGATTGCAAAAACTGTGCTTGGGGGGAGGTCGGGATCGCAAACACACTCCTGGGGGAGGGAGGGGAGATCAGGATTGCGAACAATGTTAGGAATGAAGTTGACTTTGGAGCTAAACAGAAGGGCCACTCCATTACGTTTGAAAGGGGCATTTGCGTTGAAACACAGCGGGACTCTAAGGTCTTTAAAGGCAGTGGGGACTCTAGACAAAAAATGTGTTTCTTGCACTGCGACAATATCAGCTTTTTGCCTATAGAATAAAGAAAGTGCTAAACGTCTTTTAGCCGGGGAGTTCAGTCCCCTTACATTCTATGATAGGAACTTAACAATTTCGGCTTACTAAAGAGCTTTGAGAACCTCATAAAGATTTTGGGATTAGTAAGGAAATAAAAGTACTTGCCTAAGAAGGGGAGGGGTCCAAGAGGGAAAGGAAAGGGAAAGAAGGGGGGGAGGATAACAGGACACAAAAACAAACATAAATAACCATAATATTGGAATTAAAGCAGTTGCCAGAGGGAGAAATCATCTGGCAAAATCAGTAACTATCGGGACATGGACCTGGAAATGAAGCACACACCCAAAACAGTAACACAATTGAATGGCATGGAAACAATAAAAAAAAAAGAAACACAAAAAAGAGAAGAAAAAAACCAAAAGGTTATCACCTGTAAAGTTAACATTACTTGAAACTTTGCAAATCTTCTTCGAAGTTATAGCAAGATTTTCTGAGTCTGAACGTACTCATGATATAAAGATATCATCTCTATGTAAGTAGGCACAAAGTATCAGCAATAAATACCATATAGAAACAATCAAATAGTCCCAATCAGCACTGAAACTGCTCACCGACGGGAGGTCCACGATCTAGCTTCCCGCAGGAGTCTCACATCGTAGTATAAGTGAGGTCCAAACCTCACAGTAGTAGTGGCCCGACAGAATCCAGAGGGCATAGCATAGAGCTGAGTCGCTCCAGAATGGAGTCGGCCATCAAGTAAAAGTAGTATTAAAAGTAAAGAGGTTAACTAGCCGTTTCCAGCCACAGTCGACTAGTCCTCCTGGGATCAAGATGAGGAGGTTGAAGTTGCCATTGAAGCTTGAATGTTCCAAGATTGCAATAGTTGGATACCATCTTCTACTGCAGCTATCACGTGAGAGAAATTATTGCACTAAATAATAAGTTTAACTGGAAAGCCCCAGCGGTACTCGAGTTGATGCTCACGCAGTGCTCTCGTGATGGGTTGAAATGAGTGGAGTTTTGCTACAGTGGGCTGGGAGAAATCTGGGAAGAATTGCAAAATTTGCAAGACCTCTTCCGCTGCCTGCGTTCTGGCTGCTTGTAGGATCCTTTCTTTAATATGATAGAAGTGGACCCGCATGAGCATATCGCGTGGTGTCGACTCCAGTCCCGCTCTTGGTTTCGGGAGTCTATGAATACAGTCTAGTAGTAGATCGTGATCAGAGGCTTCAGGGAGAAGTTTCAGGGCAGCTTTAGATTATTCCTCCGGGAATAATTTTCCACATCAGCCATTCCAAAGACATAATTTTCAAGTTTCTCATGGGACGTAATGAGTGCATTATGAGACGCCACAAACTCCTCCATATTGTCTTCAATATGAGAAGTTCTCCCTCCCATTTCCGTCACTTGGGCCTTGACTTCCCGGATCGAGGAGCGCATTTCAGATAGAACCTCGGTTTTAAATGAGTCAAATAATAATTGCATAGATTTATTGGTAGCTGGGGCGTCTTGATCCATTTGTGCCAGGGCCGAGGAAGATGAAGACTGAGTCGGAGCTGGCGAGGTTTCTCTGGATCCTGTGTCCTCTGGACCGCCCCTGCAGATGAGGAGCGCTCGTCGCCATGTATTAGCTGTAGAATTATCACAGTTATCCAAGGAATGGGTGGAGCATTCAAATGAACCATAACTGATTTCATGATCCAAGGACAATTCCATCTTGCACCACTTTTCATTTCTGCCACTGTTGTGTGGCATTGTTTCCTAGATGTGCTATGAACTGTTGTGTGTTTGAGTCATTGATCTGTCACTTAGCATACAGCAAGGTCGGTGCAGTCTTTGTTTGAAAGTGTATGAAAATAATATTGTGACCTGTGAGATGGTCAAAATTGACTGCAAATGACTTGAAATTAGTTAACAAAATATATGTTGATACTAATTTATGATCAGTGCCCTGATCTAAAAATCTGTGACTTGATCTAAATGAGATATAGACAAATATATGTTAAATATATATAAAATTCCATTATATGATTTAATTTCACCAACTCAATCTGGCACTGGAGATTGATAATCATCATCATCTATTTATTTATATAGCGCCATAAATCTTGCAGCGCTGTACAGAGAATTCACATCAGTTCCTGCCCCAATCGAGCTTACAGTCTAAATTCCCTAAAACACACACACACACAGACAGACTAGGGTCAATTTGATAGCAGCCAATTAACCTACCAGTATGTTTTTAGAGTGTGGGAGGAATCCAGAACACCCTGAGGAAACCCACACAGACACTGGGAGAACATACAAACTCTACACAGATAAGGCCATTGTTGGGAATTGAAATCATGATCTGTTCCCGGTTGGAAACTGTGGGTTCGGGGTGCAGTGGTTTAAATAACACGTGACACTCAGATTGTCCAACAGATATATAGTTTATTATAAGAATTAGTATAAGAGTAAATATGATACAAATTTAGTATAATACAAAGAGTAAATATAAGAAAATTCTTAGCTGTTTCCAACAGATCAACCAGTAGATATGTTTAATCACAAATTTCTCTAGGGCCCCGTCTTTCTACACAGCTGTGCACAAACTTGAAAGCTAGGAAATCCACTGATAACAAACAGTTATTTATCTGTAATAATAGGTGCCTGGCAATTCTGCAGCATTCCAAGCTGAGGACCCTAACATAATTTGCATATAATTTATAAACATGATCTCGGACTTTCTATTGGTTTACTACTGGTAAAACTTGATAATGTGCAATAGGCCCAAAGTCAGCGCCCTAACTGGAAATGTTTAGAAGATTCTAGAAAGGCCTTGATTATATAAGCATTGCAAAATCACTTGGTAAAATATATGAATAGAGGCTTTTGATTTGTACAATATAGATAAAAAGAATACATTTCTCTGCGTCTGCGTAGTGAAGCACTGATACAACACCCTAGCAAGATAAGTTGGCATTGCCTCGACTCTGCTATGTTAACTAAAAGCATTTAAAGTAGTATACACATGAAAGTATAAAACAACAAAATGGAGTTTCAGCAGGCATTTTGTCACATCTGCCCTCACTTTCATGGGTGTATTATGTAAGTGGGTACCTGGGTATCTAGTGGAGTCCCCCTTGCCTTTTCTTCACAAGTAACGCTTCGGCATTTGTCACGGTGTAACAAGATTTAAATAAACTATGGAGTACCACTTTAATACAAACATTATTTAATTAACATTATTCAGATAATAATGATATATAAGAGCGTATGTAGAACACCACTAAACCATTATCCTATTCCAGTAAACCAGTTAGCTGGGTTTAACCAACTAAACCAAATACACTGGCCTTGCTGTTTGCTAGCAAAATTTACTTTCAACTCCTCAACTTCTTGCATGTGCTGATTTATAACTGTTCAAAGATATCAGTTTTATTGGTGTAAAACGAACACTGTACATCAAACTGGGTAGACAATATAAAGCAGTAGCCTCCACCCTGGGTTGTAACATAATAGCACTAATTTGTGTTAAATGATCTCTTCTTGATCATTTGTAACTCTTCTCCAACGTACCTAAAGGTAGAGTCATAAATGGCTGTTATGTTGTCCAGTAGGTCAGCCAAATCACTTACTTGTCTGACAGTATATGCAATTCCTGCTGTTTCTAAAGTGATAACATTTAATGTGTTTCCTATCACAGTGTCATTACTGGTGTAAAATAAGTGTTTGAACTTTTGTTCGCAACTTGTACTCCTCGCTTGAACCAATAAACTGCAGTTTCTTGCACATCATATGCTGCCTTTAAACTGTTATATGGAACTACCAGAGTATATGGCAGTAAACATGATAAAGTACAATTTCCATATGCTCCATAAGGGAGCAATTTGAATGCTCCTTCTCCCACACACATAATATACAACCGTTGAAAAAACATATAGTATGTTGTACTGTGTTTGCACATATGTTTAACATGTGTATATTTTTCCAGTCTCATGTAAGATTACAGTATGTGTGACACAATTTTCATTTTAATGCATAAAAGAAAGCGTAAGTCTAACTCTCGTTCAAAGTCGATATCTCCCCCATCTGCGTTGGGAAATAATCCATACAAGTCCAGTGATCTTCCACTTGTAGTTGTCAGACTGTTTGGAAATGCATATAGATGAGTGCATCACTCTATAGCCTAGTCCCCAGTGTAGTAAGGCACCACAAGGGAGAAACTGGTATCAGCAGCCTCAAGATCCATATAAAGGACTTCATCCTTCTCGACAGGTCATCCTGAAAAAGGGAAGGGAAAATAGGGTGTGTCTCAACATCATCTATCAAGACATAACAAATGCCCTATAGGTATCATTTCTCCCTCGCCTATCAATGTGTTTGCTACCCAGCAAAACCCATACTTTACTCTAATACCTCACAATCCTGATAAAGTAACAATAAACATTTGCTTCACATGTACTACAACTATCTGGTTCTAATACCTTCTAATAAACAAGATTTACAACGAATGTAACATCTACTGTGTATATAACACTGAATATGTATTCAAAATAATTTGATTATATTTGTTGGTGTTTGTGCATCAGCTATAACTAATAAAAACCTCTTGAAAGTTCAACCTCTTAAAAAGTTTCTTAAAAGTTTAATTTCTTACCCCCCCTCCGATTAACAAAACATATATACAGCCTGTTTTAAACACCCAGTGTTGTACATAACCTTTCTATCCCTCACACAAAACAGTCACACATTCACACAGGCAGTTTTGTGGGTGATAAAAAAATAAAAATGACCAGTGTGCTCCATATCATTTCTCCAAAGTTTCACAAAAGTGTAAAAGTCTGAAAAGTCTTTGCATTGGTCAGTACAATAAGGTACTGCTCCACCCTGCGGCTGAGATTGATAAATCCACATTGTCATATTTATACAATTGTCATAAAGCCTTCTTCTCCAGGACCAAGCAATGTAGGCCACATTTTTAGCAGTTGGTAAACATAACAGTTTACTGCAATGTCTCTGGTCATGGATTGGATCAATGCAATCTCTTCAACTTCAGGTTGCTGGAAAATAAATTCAGTTTCGCTGTGGCTTAACAGTTCTTGCACCAAACATCTCAGCATTATCAGTGCTGTTTCATGATGAATTGCATGTGTTGTAAACAGTTCAGTTGGTTGCACACCATTGAAATTATAGGCGTGCATATCAGCATTTCCCACGATGTTCTTTTGGACAGCAGTCCAAATAAACTTCTTGTCAGATGTCTCATTTGCAATGCAGAGATTCAGAGGGCTTTCAGTCTGTTCAGCAACTAGATAAACAGCCTTGGGTTCAACCAATTGGTTAGCCCCTTCTCCTCCTGTCTGATGTCTGACAGTCTGTAAAGATGGCTGCATTTCTGCAGCAAAAGTCCACACAAATTCTTCATTGGTGTGTTGTACCAGAAATTGCTCTCTGTCTTGAAAAATCTCCCTGCATAGAGAAATCCAAGATAAACAGTTCTGGACATTTTGACAAAGTTTTCTTAAATTTAACATGTCCTGCAAGTAGCACCATGTATAACATGGGGGTCTTCTCCTTTCATTTGTCCCCTCTTCTGTGAGTACCATCGTCCATGTATCAAAGTCTGTGCCACTTTGCTGTGCACAGGAAGCTTTTCTTCTTTGATTTCTTCCACAATAGACATGAAAGATTGTGCAGTTGCCTTTGGTAACGATGCATATTTCAGGTGTTTTAAAACCATTGACTGATATTGTTTTATCTGGAAATACACTGGGGTATGAGTCTCATTACCAATCACAAAATCTGCAATTTTGTCACTAAATAATCCCCAAGACAATGTGTCTGCAATTTCCTGTTGCTCTCTGTTATCAGACAATTCCCCAGTCAGTTTGTGTGATGTTGCATGTTCATTGTGCTTTGATGTGTGTAACACATTTGTCAGTATCAGTGTGTTACCCACCCCCGCTGCATTTCCCACACTCTCTTGTACACCATTATCAGGTAAGCAGTGGACATTTTGTGCAGTGAGTGGCTGCTCAAAAGACACTTGTTGTTTATGTGTTTCTTTGTGTAGCTTAACTGTAACACTATATGTTACATACCATGAAAATTTGATTTCCTCATTGGGGCAGTCCCTAATGTTATAAACAGGGAATTTCAGAGTGACGTGAACTGGGTGGATGTTCAAAGCCACTCCAATCTCATTATCACTTTGCACAGCCCCCTTGAGTGACTCTGATGTCTCTTCCTGGATTTTAATAATTCCATCTCGCACAGCCCTCTCAAAGGGTTCCAGGCATTTTCCCATTTTGAAAGCAACACTGTTCATCTCACAAATCAGAGTACCCTCGTTAGACACCTCACATTGTGACTGCAAATCACTTGGCAAATTCTCCACAGAATCTCCCATTATCAAACATTCACACATATTTTTAGATTCTGTGTTTTCCCTATCGAAAGTACAAATATATTCACTTGAACAAGTCTCGCTCACAGACAGCATTGTATCGCATACAATTTCTTTATGGACATAACAAACCCCCCCTCATTTCTGAGAAATATTCATCAGTGCCATTTTCACTCAGATTAAAACCAATGTAATATCTGCATGTAAAAGTTCACTCCCCCCTCTAATACATTAAAGAGAAAGCTATATTTCTCCATTTCACAGACAAAATGATCTTGTTCAAATACAGAAACAGCTTCAGCCAGCTGAAGATCACTGCTTTCCCCTGACACTGTCTGTTCATTATTTACAGTTTTGTCAGTCCACTGATTTAGGCAGTGATGGACCAAAGATTTTAAAACTTTTTTGCATTTCTTCAAAAGCTTACTCTTAACCAATGCAGGCATTACATTTACAAATCTACAACTTTTTCTACCTTGAAATAGGTCTCTTGAAAGACAGACAAGACAGACAAACAATCAGTGTGATTTAAACCAAATCACACCTCTCCCTTAAATAGCACTGAGACAGAAATCAAACAGTGTGAATTTTTTTTTTCAACTTTTCACAGATCTCCCTCACATGCAGTAAGACAGAGACAACAACATACAAGGTCAACTGGACATATCAAAAATCTTTCTTATAAACAGAAAGAAAACAGGTGCATGGATTTTAACCCTCTACACCCCACTTCTAGTACCAGATAATGTTCCCGGTTGTAAACTGTGGGTTCGGGGTGCAGTGAATTAAATAACACGTGACACTCAGATTGTCTAAAAGATATACAGTTTATTGTAAGAATTAATATGAGTAAATATGATACAAAGTTAGTATAATACAAAGAGTAAATATAAGAAAATACTTAGCTGTTTCCAACAGATCATCCAGTAGATATGTTTAATCACAAATTTCTCTAGGGCCCCCCTTTCGCTGCAGCTGTGCGTAAACTTGAAAGCTCGGAAATCCACTGATAACAAGCAGCTGTTTATCTGTAATAACAGGTGCTTGGCAATTCTGCAGCATTCCAAGCTGAGGCAAGGTTATGTCGCAGATACCTTGTTTTTATTGACGAGGACCCTAACATCATTTGCATATAATTTATAAACATGATCTCGGACTTTCTATTTTTTTACTACTGATAAAAGCTTGAGCATGTGCAATAGGCCCAAAGCCAGTGCCCTAACTAGAAATGTGTTGACGATTCTAGAAAGGCCTTAATTATATAAGCATTGTGTAATCACTTGGTTATATAAATGAATACAATAGAGATAAAAAGAATACATTTCTCTGCGTCTGCAGTGAAGCACTGAGACAACACCCTAGCAAGATATGTTGGCATTGCCTCGACTCTGCATGTTTACTAAAAGCATTTAAAGTAATACACACATGAAAGTATAAAACAACAAAATGGAGTTTCAGCAGGCATTTTGTCACACCGGCCACATGACTCCAGCGCTGTAAGGCAAAAGTGCTAACCACTTAACCACCGTGCTGCGTAAATCTCCACAACATTTTCTCTATGTTTTTATAATCTCCTCAATTTGAAATTACATCATACAGATCCACAGCATCATATATCAAATCAATTATTCAATCCATCATAGTCCACAATACTTTTTGACACATGCAGCACTCCCACTATCCAATGACTTTCTTAGTAATGATCAGACCACAGCAATATTGGGTGTTAAAACCATGTATTTAGAGATGGTAAATAACAAGGTAAGCTATCAGTATACAGTATACTTAAAACTTAAATTGTGTCCTTTATAGCCTGTCAGCATGCACTTGAGACACAGTGGTTTCTTTTTCTCAGAGTCATAAACTAGCGGTGTATAGAGAATTCCAAATTTAGCAAATGTCAGATACAAATAAATACTGTATCTCGTTGTTAGGCACCCTTCTGGCTTGTGGAACTCTTCAGCACAATCCACATATACTTCACGTGATCACCGCTTCTTATGTCTGTCAGCCTGCTACCTTCCACTCTGTCCTCATGCTATGGGCTGCTTATGCTGTGAGCTGTCTCTGCCGACAGTATTATACTGGCATATGTATTGCTAAGTGAAAAACCCCAGGGGAAGATTGAGTGGAAAGTGTTTCAAAAGATCTTCGTAGTATCACAGGGTCATTTGTTTCTTTCTACTGATGCATTTCATTGCATAAAAGGAATTTCTTCAGAGGAACAAGCTTGCATATGAGGTTAAAGAGAAAACATGAGACATGAGACATGTCTGGAATGTTTTGGAGGAATTACTAGGGCAAGTTTAGAAGCAGGTGAACTGTGGATATAGACAGAATAGGACGTCTGGACTGGTATGGTCTTTACTTAATTGCTTTAGATAATCTTTGAAAAGTTACAGTTGCTATCCTATGAGACCTGAAATTAGGGATTTTTTTTGAATGGCAAAAAGTAGGGTTTTACCATTGTTAAGGGTTGCCAGTGTGAATAGTATGGAGAGTTATGGTAGTGAAAACAGAACATCTTTAATATTGCACAAGAATCACACAGGTATAACTCGGTGCAGTCAATGTTTAGACAATTAGCAATTACAGAGTTCAATGAGATAAATAGCACATATTTGTCAGGATAAGCAGGTTTGCTAAGAAGCTGGAGCAGGAAAGATTGATGTCCAGGTATAACAGATGAAGCAGCATACCAGGATTACCAGGTTTGACAGATAAAGCAGGATACCAGTATTTCGGGCACAAAAAATGAAGGGCAGATTCAGGTAGCAGGACGACCGAGGCAAAGGTTAGCCAGGAGGCACAAGGCACTAGATGATCCATGTGAAAATCAGGGAAAATCAGTATCAGGCAAGCCAAGGGCCATAAGCTGGATGATCCACAATATACCAGGATGTATACAGGAGCACGGGATCAGGGTCACAAGATGAGGTGCAAATTGTAAAAGCAAAGCAGAGGTCAAATACCAAGGAAAAGTCAGCATCCAAATAGCTGCTCAGATAATGAGGGCTGAACTCCTTGCAGACAAAGAGAAACTGTCCAGGTACAACAGCAGTACATCTGGTAGCATAAAGGTACTGCAAGCCTAATTCAGAATGAAAGACAGTGTCCTAACAACCATAGTTTGTGGGTGTGCCTTGACTGGCATACATATAGCTTCATGCAGTTAAATATATTTTAAAAAGCTATAATTAGAAAGAAAATCAATCACAGTAGAACAAACTTTTTTATTTTATTTTGCATAGGTGCGATGTTACGACAATACAATCTTCTTCTTTTGCTTCACCATTGTGCAAAATGTAATTCTGCAAGGTATTGATGACTGTCAGCCTTATCTACAATGTATTTATAGTAGTGACGTGAGCACCTAGAGCCAAATTTTGCCAGTGAAACATGTTGTTGCCAAATGTGTAAGTTTCTGTTAGCTTTTGCAAAATGCATTATTGTAGATTACTGGGAGTTGAATGAAATTTGATTGGCTAAAGTAACTCTTATTGGTAAAAGCTATTCATCATTGTCTCCACTGCCTCTCTGTGCACCTTTCAAACACTAAAAAAAATAAAGAGAAAATATCTCTAATAATATAAGAGAGTCTGTATTAGAAATTCAAGGCGCTAGATTACTGGCAGTGCAATATCAAACCAGAGGTTTATAAATTCCACCTTATGATTCCATAATGAAATAAAAAATTAATACAAGTCTAAAATTAAATTCCTTATTACAAGCTGTTGGATAAAAATCCACTTTCTCATAATTAAGAGATATTCCAAAATATCTGCTGTTGCTCCAGGATAGAAAAATGTGTAACAAGAGACTTGTATGGCATATATATAGTGTTGTGAGGTCATAAAACTTATCATCAAGTTGACTCATACTAAATAAATTATAAACTGATGATCCTTATCTCAAACCATTAGTGAATACTTTCTTTTCAGGATTCCTGGTCTTCTTAAGTTAAGCTTTAAAAACAAATAACATATAGATGTAATGTTCCGTTTATACAATAAAAGTAATGCTTACTTTTGCTAGCACCTCTATGTGGTACGAGCAAAAGTGAGTGGTGCTTTCACTGAAAAATTGTATTTCATCCTCAAAATAGTGTAATGACATCAGCAATATTTTTTAAAAAAACATGCAAATGAAAATACTCACATGATAAGCAAATGTAATGTGTTGAGTTAATTTCCAGAATAAATAAATATTGTCCAGTCCAATTGTAGATTTTGCAATAAAAAGAGATTTTACTTCATTTTTAGATCTTAAGTTACATAGTTACCATACAGGAGACAGACCAGGATTCTTAGTAGAGTGCCTGCACTCAATTGACTGCAGGTCAATTTAAAAACTTTTACAATGGTGGGTGTGTTTACAAAATGATGTCATCACAGAGGTCAATGGCTTACAATGAATCAAGATTACCTTCACGGATCTACTTTCTCAGAAGAGATATTTTCACAAGATATAGTTCCTAGTCTTTTCTCAGTATTATACCAGCAATTCCACAATATAATAATATGTATTATAACAATAATATATAATAATATTGCAAATCAGGTTGCTGACAATAAATGTTATTATTATTATATATACAACTTCAACAGTGTTCATGTTAGATGGAAGTCTGTTCTGATCTAATATGAATGATGATACCATAAACAAACAGATGAAGCCAGGTTAGATGCCTGCAACTGGTGTATGGCAGAATATATATAAATCTCATTAACTGAAAGAAAAATAAATCTGTGAAAAACATATACTCAATCTGAAATAGTAACATCTGCATCATAGTAAACAGAGTATCATTAGGGCATCTCTGAGTTATTTGGTATTAATATCTAAATATCATAATGTTTGAAACTGTGCCAACATTTCAAACTCAAAATGAATGGTTTCGTTATGGAAGTCAATCCGGTGGTACTGGTTTCCACGGCACTCTCAACCCCAACAAGGTTTTAACCGACAGGGTAATAATGAAGGCTATAAGCACTACAGTAGTAAAATTACTACTTACTACTGCAAATAGCGCTTTTAAAGTGGCAGTACCCGAACCCCCCGCCTGTATTACATTATACAGGCGTGGGGTCCGGGTATTGCCGCTTTAAAAGCTCTATTTGCAGCCTGTCCATACTTACTGACGACATTTTATGCTGTAGGTCTAAAGGACAATCGGAATGGAATGTAAACGTTTATTTCAAGCTCCGGAAAAGTATATGTTGTAAAAATGGTAAGTAGTAATTTTACGACTGTAGTGCTTACAGACTTCGTTATTACCCTGTTGATTAAAACCTTGTTGGGGTTGAGAGTCCAGATTTGACGTACCCCACCCAGTCAATCATGCTTGATCCATTAAGTGTTGTTATATTCGTTAGCAAATAGTAGATCTCAAGTTAATCACATTTTCAAAATATATTTCTTATCAGTGATAAGTGTAATAAAAAACATTACATCAATTTTAACTCGTTATTGGTAGTTAATGTTCAAATATTTCATTTTGCTGCATCTTCCCTTAAACTGCATGAGTTAGGAACATAGAATACTAGTCTTCCAATTGTTTTATTGCAACTAGCAAATTGTAGATTGGCATCTTGATTAATAAAGTTCCTAGAAAGAATTTTCCTGTAATACACAGTCTTTTCTAAAATTAAATAAACAAATTTGACACTATATCTATTAAATTATGTTAAAATAATTACTTTCTATAAAAGCAATAAAACATTTACAATCCTATTGGCTGCCATACAAGATAAGAATAATATTATATTAATAATAAAACTTTGGTACCAGGTGTCAATAAAATATTTGCATAAATCAACACCATACTCATTGCAGTTCTGTATAGTTTAATATAGAATATATTTAAACATTTGAAATAACTGAGTGAGAATGAAAACTTCATCACAGTCACAAAATATTTATGCTTCTCAGTTAAATTGAAATCAACAGACAAATATTTTACACTTGTTGTTATCCCATTCTTATGTTCAATGGTAGTATATAGAGATTGTAACGCTATAGTAACCCAAAAGAACTTATCCGAATCAAACTATTCTTAATAATTTAATATTGTGATAGTGTACCTAAGGTAAAATTTTAATTTCATAATTTAATAATTTTTATGGAACATCTCCATGTATTCAGACATGCATTATGTAAGGGAAAAGATACCTGCTGTGATAGCACTTCCAAGACATTTTTCTAATGATTTATATGTTCCTTTTTCATACAAAAAATAACATATGAGAACAATTGGACTGTGGATGAATAAAAAGACATATTTGTCTTTGTTTACTTACAAAGTTCTTTTGTACCCCTTTATCGAACTGGCATATAAGGTCCATAGTAAAGTCTTGTGTCACGTCTTGCGCCATTAATGTATAGGCTTGCACATCTCCTAATAATCTGTTGGCCTTATTAGTAAAATGTAAAATCATGCTTGTTCTACAAATGCAATAACAAGTGAAGCATGAAAAACCTAATATGTATATATACACACCTATATATATATATATATATATATATATATATATATATATATATATATATATATATATATGTAAAGAACCGCCTGGGTTTTAAAATTGATATTTTAGGAATTCTTGAATTTTTTTACTTAATCTATTATCTTTTTCAACATCTTATACTCCCACAATATGGATTGTTGTACGAAATATGATCATCCTCCCATTCAGTAACAAAGAGTTGAGCATAACTGGGTGTGAAATGTTGTCCCATTGCTGTTCCAGTAATCTGATTATAGAAATCCTCCTCCTGCCAAAAGTAGTTGTGCTGCAGGATGTATTCAACTCCACTCATAGTGAAATTGATTTGGGCGTTCTCATGGTTGGCACTATTATACAGATAGTGGTACATGTGTGCATTTTCAGAGTGTTGAATACAAGTGTATAATGACTCATACTAATTTTGATGATACAGTCATATACATCTATACACCTACATATGTTTTAGAATTGTCCCATTTCACAATTTATTTGATTAAACCATATCTTATAAGTAGAGCTGCACAACATACCATTAATCAGCAGTACTCATTCACCTTTATTTTTTGTATTACTATTTTACATTGAAGAGCAGCACCTGTCCAAATATGATGGGAGCTTCTGGTAGGCAGTGCATCGCAAATGATCACATCTCACAACAGCTCCTCAGTCTGCTGCTGCATTTGACCATCATCATCATCACCACCATATATGCTAGCCACTTGCTATACCACAGGCTTGCCATTGAACACATGGTGGGGTCATTGTCTGGCTCAGCATTGGTTTATCTATGCTCCACTGGAGCACCTTTATTCCCCAGGCATCGGCTCCTCATAATTGGAGCACACATATTTGACTAAAAAGTGCAAATTTGCTACTGCTACATGATTTAGCAGCTTTCTGGCTTAATACTGTATCTGATACCACTTGCCTACCTTCCTTCTGATACCTTCCTTACCGTAGAGAGACCTGTACTACTCACATAGGGAATGCACGACAATACTTACACTTCCTTTTTGGTTTGTTGGTTTCTGCAGAGTTTGCTCATCCTTAAGTTGAGGTGCCATAACTTGAGAAACAGTCACCTGCATTAGTCCCCAATATGAGCTTACTTGTGACACTGTTTCAAAAACTATATTAACCCATTGCACATGCTTGCAAGCAATCTACCTCTTGCTTGCACCAGTTCCTTAACTTTGCAATGCTCTGATATGTCTGTCAGATTCCAATGCTGATGTCTTTTGCATAACAATGCCTATTGTCCTTTATTGTTATCTAAATATCCCATTTAATATTACCCACTGACAGCAGGGTGCCGCAGATCCAAGGCTCACATCCCTATGATTGTTTATACTGCACTATCTCAATTTTTTAAATTGGTCTCTACTTAATACTCAAAGGAATTCTCATACTGGTTATAGTGACTGGTTGTAATGGGGACCTAATGCAGATGACTACTTCTCAGGTGTGGGCAAAAAGGCAGTATATGGTGAAGAGTACAATGTCCAAGAGGGTGTGACAGAAGCAACTTCAAATTATGATTATGGGCCTAAATGGCATGACATATTGGCAAAGATGTAAGTAAATAGTCAATTTATGAATGAAATGGGAGCCAGTCCATTCTTACTGCTCCGTCAGAGTCTGCAGAACCAATGAACCAGGAAGAAGCATGGTCCCAAAATATCAGTGTATGTATAGCTATGAGTAATTCCTCCTACCATGTTGTTAGTAGGGATGAGCGCACTCGGATTTCTGAAATCCGAGCCCACCCGAACGTTGCGGATCCGAGTCGGATCCGAGACAGATCCGGGTATTGGCGCCAAATTCAAAAGTGAAACTGAGGCTCTGACTCATAATCCCGTTGTCGGATCTCGCGATACTCGGATCCTATAAATTCCCCGCTAGTCGCCGCCATCTTCACTCGGGCATTGATCAGGGTAGAGGGAGGGTGTGTTAGGTGGTCCTCTGTGCTGTTTAGTTCTGTGCTGTTTAGTTCTGTGCTGTTTAGTTCTGTGCTGTTTAGTTCTGTGCTGTTTAGTTCTGTGCTGTTTAGTGCTGTGCTGTTTAGTTCTGTGCTGTTTAGTTCTGTGCTGTTTAGTGCTGTGCTGTGCTGTGCTGTGCTGTGCTGTGCTGTGCTGTGCTGTGCTGTGTTCTGCAGTATCAGTCCAGTGGTGCTGTGTGCTGTGCTCTGTCCTTCTGAGGTCAGTGGTGCTGCTGGGTCCTGTGCTGTGTCCTGTTCAGTCCAGTGGTGCTGTGTCCTGTGCTCTGTGCTTCTAAGGGCATAGTTATTTCCCCAATATTCCCCTGTGTTTAAAAAAATAAAAAAAAGTTTTTTTAAAAAATACCAAAAACTACTTTAATATTTTTTAATTACCACAAAATTTTCACAACCAATCCTGCAGTATAAGCCCATTGGTACTGCAATATTACCAAGTTCACACATTCAGCAGTAAAAGTCCAGTGGTACTGCAATATTACAAAGTTTACACATTCTGCAGTATCAGTCCAGTGGTGCTGTGTCCTGTGCTCTGTCCTGCTGAGTTCCGTAGTGCTGCTGGGTCCTGTGCCGTGTCCTGTTCAGTCCAGTGGTGCTGTGTCCTGTGCTCTGTGCTTCTAAGGGCATAGTTATTTCCCCATTATTCCCAAGTTTTTAAAAAATAAAAAAAAAGTAAAAAATAATAAAAAATTTAAAAAAAAAAAAATATATAATAATTATAACCAAATTTGCAAAACCAATCCAGCATTATAAGTCCATTGGTACTGCAATATTACCAAGTTCACACATTCTGCAGTATCAGTCCAGTGGTGCTGTGTCCTGTGCTCTGTCCTGCTGAGTTCCGTAGTGCTGCTGGGTCCTGTGCCGTGTCCTGTTCAGTCCAGTGGTGCTGTGTCCTGTGCTCTGTGCTTCTAAGGGCATAGTTATTTCCCCACTATTCCCAAGTTTTTTAAAAATAAAAAAAAAGTAAAAAAAAATAAAAAATTAAAAAAAATAAATAAATATAATAATTATAACCAAATTTGCAAAACCAATCCAGCATTATAAGTCCATTGGTACTGCAATATTACCAAGTTCACACATTCTGCAGTATCAGTCCAGTGGTGCTGTGTCCTGTGCTCTGTCCTGCTGAGTTCCGTAGTGCTGCTGGGTCCTGTGCCGTGTCCTGTTCAGTCCAGTGGTGCTGTGTCCTGTGCTCTGTGCTTCTAAGGGCATAGTTATTTCCCCACTATTCCCAAGTTTTTTAAAAATAAAAAAAAAGTAAAAAAAAGTAAAAAAAAATAAAAAATTAAAAAAAAAAAAAATATATAATAATTATAACCAAATTTGCAAAACCAATCCAGCAGTATAAGTCCATTGGTACTGCAATATTACCAAGTTCACACATTCTGCAGTATCTTGTGCTACATATAATGGAGACCAAAAATTTGGAGGATAAAGTAGGGAAAGATCAAGACCCACTTCCTCCTAATGCTGAAGCTGCTGCCACTAGTCATGACATAGACGATGAAATGCCATCAACGTCGTCTTCCAAGCCCGATGCCCAATCTCGTAGTACCGGGCATGTAAAATCCAAAAAGCCCAAGTTAAGAAAAAGTAGCAAAAAGAGAAACTTAAAATCATCTGAGGAGAAACGTAAAGTTGCCAATATGCCATTTACGACACGGAGTGGCAAGGAACGGCTTAGGCCCTGGCCCATGTTCATGACTAGTGGTTCAGCTTCACCCACGGATCTTAGCCCTCCTCCTCCTCCCCCCCCTACAAAAAATTGAAGAGAGTTATGCTGTCAGCAACAAAACAGCAAACAACTCTGCCTTCTAAAGAGAAATTATCACAAATCCCCAAGGCGAGTCCAAGGGTGTTGGTGGTTGTCAAGCCTGACCTTCCCATCACTGTACGGGAAGAGGTGGCTCGGGAGGAGGCTATTGATGATGTAGCTGGCGCTGTGGAGGAACTTGATGATGAGGATGGTGATGTGGTTATTGTAAATGAGGCACCAGGGGGGGAAACAGCTGATGTCCATGGGATGAAAAAGCCCATCGTCATGCCTGGTCAGAAGACCAAAAAATGCACCTCTTCGGTCTGGAGTTATTTTTATCCAAATCCAGACAACCAATGTATGGCAATATGTAGCTTATGTAAAGCTCAAATAAGCAGGGGTAAGGATCTTGCCCACATAGGAACATCCTCCCTTATACGTCACCTGAATAACCTTCATAGTTCAGTGGTTAGTTCAGGAACTGGGGCTAGGACCCTCATCGGTACAGGGACACCTAAATCCCGTGGTCCAGTTGGATACACACCAGCAACACCCTCCTCGTCAACTTCCTCCACAATCTCCATCAGATTCAGTCCTGCAGCCCAAGTCAGCAGCCAGACTGAGTCCTCCTCAATACGGGATTCATCCGAGGAATCCTGCAGCGGTACGCCTACTACTGCCACTGCTGCTGTTGCTGCTGTTAGTCGGTCATCTTCCCAGAGGGGAAGTCGTAAGACCGCTAAGTCTTTCACCAAACAATTGACCGTCCAACAGTCGTTTGCCATGACCACCAAATACGATAGTAGTCACCCTATTGCAAAGCGTATAACTGCGGCTGTAACTGCAATGTTGGTGTTAGACGTGCGCCCGGTGTCCGCCATCAGTGGAGTGGGATTTAGAGGGTTGATGGAGGTATTGTGTCCCCGGTACCAAATCCCCTCGAGATTCCACTTCACTAGGCAGGCGATACCAAAAATGTACAGAGAAGTACGATCAAGTGTCCTCAGTGCTCTTAAAAATGCGGTTGTACCCACTGTCCACTTAACCACGGACATGTGGACAAGTGGTTCTGGGCAAACGAAGGACTATATGACTGTGACAGCCCACTGGGTAGATGCATCCCCTTCCGCAGCAACAGCAACAGCTGCATCAGTAGCAGCATCTACAAAATGGCTGCTCATGCAAAGGCAGGCAACATTGTGCATTACAGGCTTTAATAAGAGGCACAACGCTGACAACATATTAGAGAAAATGAGGGAAATTATCTCCCAGTGGCTTACCCCACTTAGACTCTCATGGGGATTTGTGGTGTCAGACAATGCCAGTAACATTGTGCGGGCATTAAATATGGGCAATTTCCAGCACGTCCCATGTTTTGCCCACACCATTAATTTGGTGGTGCAGCATTACCTCAAGAGTGACAGGGGTGTGCAGGAGATGCTTGCGGTGGCCCGCAAAATTGCTGGACACTTTCGGCATTCAGCCAGTGCCTACCGCAGACTAGAGGCACATCAAAAAAGCTTGAACCTGCCCTGCCATCACCTCAAACAAGAGGTTGTGACGCGCTGGAACTCCACCCTCTATATGCTGCAGAGGATGGAGGAGCAGCAAAAGGCCATTCAGGCCTACACAGCCACCTACGACATAGGCAAAGGAGTGGGGATGCGCCTGAGTCAAGCGCAGTGGAGACTGATTTCCGTGTTGTGCAAGGTTCTGCAGCCATTTGAACTTGCCACACGAGAAGTCAGTTCCGACACTGCCAGCTTGAGTCAGGTCATTCCCCTGATCAGGCTGTTGCAGAAGCAGCTGGAGAAAGTGAGGGAGGAGCTGGTAAGCCATTGCGATTACAGCAAGCATGTAGCTCTTGTGGATGTAGCCCTTCGTACGCTTTGCCAGGATCCGAGGGTGGTCACTCTTTTAAAGTCAGAGGAATACATTCTGGCCACCGTGCTCGATCCTCGGTTTAAAGCGTATGTTGTGTCTCTGTTTCCGGCGGACACAAATCTACAGCGGTGCAAAGACCTGCTGGTCAGGAGATTGTCCTCTGAAGAGGACCGTGACATGCCAACAGCTCCACCCTCATTTTCTTCCACATCTATGGCTGCGAGGAAAAAGCTCAGTTTTCCCAAAAGAGGCACTGGCGGGGATGCTGATAACATCTGGTCCGGACTGAAGGACCTGCCAACCATTGCAGACATGTCTACTCTCGCTGCATTGGATGCTGTGACAATAGAAAAAATTGTGGATGATTACTTTGCTGACACCATCCAAGTAGACATGTCAGACAGTCCATATTGTTACTGGCAGGAAAAAAAGGCAGTTTGGAAGCCCCTGTACAAACTGGCTCTATTTTACCTGAGTTGTCCCCCCTCCAGTGTGTACTCGGAAAGAGTTTTTAGTGCAGCGGGGAACCTGGTCAGTGAGCGGCGAAGGAGGTTGCTTCCTCACAACGTTGAAAAAATGATGTTTATAAAAATGAATAATCAATTCCTCAATGAAGTACAGCACTGCCCTCCAGATACTACAGAGGGACCTGTGGTTGTGGAGTCCAGCGGGGACGAATTGATAATGTGTGATGAGGAGGAAGTACACACTGTAGGGGGAGAGGAATCAGAGGTTGAGGATGAGGACGACATCTTGCCTCAGTAGAGCCTGTTTAGTCTGTACAGGGAGAGATGAATAGCTTTTTTGGTGTGGGGGCCCAAACAAACCAATCATTTCAGTCAAAGTTGTTTGGTAGGCCCTGTCGCTGAAATGATTGGTTTGTTAAAGTGTGCATGTCCTATTTCAACAACAGACCTCTCAACTGCAGCTCATCCCTCCTCTGCGGGGATAATGTCTCCTGTGCTCTGACACGTCACTCTGTGTACTCTCAGCCTCAGGATCTGACACTACAGCTACCATGCCTCTTGTAGCAGCCCTCACTCCAGGGCCTCTTCCATGTGCAGTGTCCCCCTCTCTCTTGGGTTCACTATAGTGGCATGGAGTTCTCCCCCTCATCCAGGGCACACATTCCTTGCCCTGGCTCAGTCACCACGCTCAGACTTCCAGGCAATGCTGGGGGAGCCTGGGAGCTTCCACCCCAGGTCCCCAGCTACAACTCTCCTCTCCTGTGTCTTCTCTCTCTTTCTGACACTTTAAAGATCGTGCCTTTAAATGAAAAAGTCAGTCTTCATTGCACGACTATGTGCAAGTGCAACAGGGACATTTTTTTGGGTTTACAAAGTCAAACAATAACACTACGACCCTGTCTGTCTGGGGTCTGTCAATGACGAATTGTCTGGAGCATGTTTGGAGGAGGTATTGTGGCCCCGGTATCAAATTGGGTACCGGGGCCACCCCACTATGCAGTCCAGATACTTGTTTGGTGGAATTCCGACACGTGGAGGGTTTTTAAATTATATTGTGGCCTCAGTACCAAATTGTGTACCGGGGCCACCACACTACGCAGTCAAGATACTTGTTTGGTGGAATTCAGACCAGTTGAGGGTTTTATTATTATATTGTGTGGACCACTCTATCTATACCACACTACAACTCTATACCACTCTATTTCCTACTTTAATTCTATTTAATTCTATTTCCTACTTTAATTCTATTACTAATTAATTACCATAAAGAGGAACAAAAAAAAACAATTTTACCAAAAGTATAATATGACTTAGACTTACAAACACTACACTTTAAAGATCGTGCCTTTAAATGAAAAAGTCAGTCTTCATTGCACGACTATGTGCAACAGGGACATTTTTTTGGGTTTACAAAGTCAAACAATAACACTACGACCCTGTCTGTCTGGGGTCTGTCAATGACGAATTGTCTGGAGCATGTTTGGAGGAGGTATTGTGGCCCCGGTATCAAATTGGGTACCGGGGCCACCCCACTATGCAGTCCAGATACTTGTTTGGTGGAATTCCGACACGTGGAGGGTTTTTAAATTATATTGTGGCCTCGGTACCAAATTGTGTACCGGGGCCACCACACTACGCAGTCAAGATAGATAGATGCGTATTGCGTATCATAGATAAAGTACATTCAGTGGTGTGGGGCAAATTGAAAAATATTCCAAATGCACTGACATTATCAAAAACAAGAGGTTGTCACACGCTAAAACTCCAACATGTATATGATGGAGAGGATGGAGGAGCAGCCGTATGTGTAGTGTAATGCAGATCTGTTGAAGGTTTTTTATATATTTTATTGTGGTGCCCAGTGCCCACTCCTCTACGCAGTCCAGATACATTTATTGGTGCGAATCATAAAAGTTCAGGGTTTTTAATATATATTGTGGTGACCCACTCCTCTACGCAGTCCTTGTACATTTATTGGTGCGAATCATAAAAGTTCAGGGTTTTTAATATATATTGTGGTGACCCACTCCTCTACGCAGTCCAGGTACATTTATTGGTGCGAATCATAAAAGTTCAGGGTTTTTAATAGATATTGTGGTGACCCACTCCTCTACGCAGTCCAGATACATTTATTGGTGCGAATCATAAAAGTTCAGGGTTTTTAATATATATTGTGGTGACCCACTCCTCTATGCAGTCCAGGTACATTTATTGGTGCGAATCATAAAAGTTCAGGGTTTTTAATATATATTGTGGTGACCCACTCCTCTACGCAGTCCAGGTACATTTATTGGTGCGAATCATAAAAGTTCAGGGTTTTTAATATATATTGTGGTGACCCACTCCTCTACGCAGTCCAGGTAAATTTATTGGTGCGAATCATAAAAGTTCAGGGTTTTTAATAGATATTGTGGTGACCCACTCCTCTACGCAGTCCAGGTACATTTATTGGTGCGATTCATAAAAGTTCAGGGTTTTTAATATATATTGTGGTGACCCACTCCTCTACGCAGTCCAGGTACATTTATTGGTGCGAATCATAAAAGTTCAGGGTTTTTAATAGATATTGTGGTGACCCACTCCTCTACGCAGTCCAGGTACAATTATTGGTGCGAATCATAAAAGTTCAGGGTTTTTAAGATATTGTGGTGACCCACTCCTCTACGCAGTCCAGGTACAATTATTGGTGCGAATCATAAAAGTTCAGGGTTTTTAAGATATTGTGGTGACCCACTCCTCTACGCAGTCCAGGTACAATTATTGGTGCGAATCATAAAAGTTCAGGGTTTTTAAGATATTGTGGTGACCCACTCCTCTACGCAGTCCAGGTACAATTATTGGTGCGAATCATAAAAGTTCAGGGTTTTTAAGATATTGTGGTGACCCACTCCTCTACGCAGTCCAGGTACAATTATTGGTGCGAATCATAAAAGTTCAGGGTTTTTAATATATATTGTGGTGACCCACTCCTCTACGCAGTCCAGAAAGATACCTTGTTGCAACGTTTTGGACTAATAACTATATTGTGAGGTGTTCACAATACACTGTAAATTAGTGGAAATGCTTGTTATTGAATGTTATTGAGGTTAATAATAGCCTAGGAGTGAAAATAAGCCCAAAAACTTGATTTTTAAACTTTTTATGTTTTTTTCAAAAAAAATCCGAATCCAATACCTTAAATCCGAACCGAGACCTTTCGTCAAGTGTTTTGCGAGACAAATCCGAACCTCAAAAATAACGAAAATCCGGATCCAAAACACAAAACACGAGACCTCAAAAGTCGCCGGTGCACATCCCTAGTTGTTAGTGGCTGTGTATGTTGCAAAGAATTTCCTTATCATTCCCATGTAATTATAATGTTCTATAAATGTATGATAACTCATTCCTGGACAGCCTGAACTACATTCTATGGACAAATATCTTGGTAAACAACAACCAAACAAAATGGGGCAACTGAAGCCAAATATTCCATGAGGGGGATTAGAGCAGCACTGGCAATGATCATATTCTCTTCCAACAATCCAAAATCTGAAAACATGCTTCTCACCTTAGACACTGAGAAGACTTTTGATTTCCGGGTCACACCTACAGCGTATTCTTGAAATAAGGGAGTTTGGATAAGCTTTCCTGGTTCTAATTTAATATATCTATGTCACTGCATCCAGTAAATTAATATTTAATCAGATCTATTCAGAGGTTCACACCAGGGCTGTCCCCTTTCTCATATTTTGTTTAATTTTGGCCCTAGACCCACTGCTTAGAATCCTGCACATCAGCGACTAAAAATAGAAAACGCTGAGATAAAAATCCTGCATGTGCCAATGATTTATTATTGTATATTCCAACCTAAAAGTGTACAGCTCATCCTACACAAAATAAATCAATGCGGAGATATCTCTGGTTTTACAATCAATATGGAAAAATGTATAGCTTGATTTCCAGGCCGCCATCGTAAACCACCATGGGGCACATATTTTGACATACATTGGGAAAAACATAGCATTTTGTATCTTCTGGTGAAGGTTCCCAAAGATATTCATAATTTACACCGCTTCCACAACTCAACTACCTTAGACTAATGTGTCACAGAAATAAAAAACTGGCAACATCTACAATTGTCATATTTAGGTAGGGCTAATATCATAAAAATATTAATATTCACTAAAATTCTTTCCACCCTGCAGTAACTATTGCTTATACTTCAAAGGTGAAAAATCTTTGGATGACACCTTTCGTCATTTCATTTGGAATGGTAAAGAGCCTAAAATCATTTTAAAAATCCTTCAAAAAATATATCGAAAGGGGGAATATACTTTCCTTATATTGCATTATATAACAAGTCTGCAATATGCTGTTATATCAAAGATTGGATTATTAAACAAGAACATTATGCCAATACTTACAAAGAGCAACACATTATGCCAAAATTACATTTAGTATGCTTTCTCCACTTGCATATAGGGGAGATTGCTTTGGGAATCTCAGATAATCCATGGTGTACATGGTTGGTCTGGCAAACAAATGGCCCTTAAATCATTACCTAACTTTGTTTTTTACACTCTTAGGAAATTGAAATTTTCTAGTAAGGGCTTCCTCATACCCCAAAAACGGGAGAATGAATGTATCACATCAGTTCGTTTGCTGACAGACCCTGCAACTAAAAAAACCTTATCTTACTCGCAGGCAACTTCTAGATTGGACGGTATTTACACCCATAGCTTGGCCTTCCTTTAGGCGCAGCACTACATCATTAGGACACTATCCTATCTAAATTTGGAGGATTGAAATAACCATTTCGACAGTCTACACCACAGTAAAACTAATTTCACAGAGAGGGAGTGGAGGAGGTGGGAGGGGATTGGGTCCTGTGTACAAAGGGAAGGGGGGAGAGGAAGAGAGAAGGAAATGGACTTCATCTGCAGATACCAGAGTGATGGAAGAGAAGGAGGGGAGGAGAGAAAGGAGATAGCAGCAGCAGAGGAGGGTGAGAAGGGGGACAGATTGGGCCTGGAGGGGGAGAGGGTGGGGAAAGCAGGGACTGCTGAGAGATGTCATGATGTATAGACTCAATCTTGGAGGTGAAGTGGGCAGCAAAGTCGACAACAGAGAGCATGGGGGGAATGGGAGAGGGGTGGAAGGGAGAGGAGGGATTTGAAGGTGGCAAAAAGCTGACAGGGCTTGGAGGATTGGGAACAAATGAGAGCTTTAAAGAAAGATTGTTTGGAGAGCGATAGGGCCAAACTGTAAGAGGCAAGTATGAACTTGAAGTGGCGGAAGTCAACATGAGTGCATGACTTTCTCCAAAGTCGTTCTGCACTGCGGGAACATTGTTGAAGATAGCGGGTAAGTTTAGTGTGCCACAGTTGCGGTTGGGATCGACGAAGCTTCACAGTACCGAGGTATGAAAAAAAACAGATCTAGGGAGTGGCCACTGTGGGGGGAGGGAGAGGAGGTCCATTGAGAGAGACCAACAGAGAAGGAGAGGGAGAGAAGTTTTTGAGGCAGCAGGGTCTGAGGAATTCTCTATAGGGATATTAAAGTCCCCCAAAGATGAGGGAGGGAAGGTCAGAGGAGAGAAAGTGAGGGAGCCAGGTGGCAAAGTGATCAAGAAATTGGGAGACAGGACCGAGAGGACGGTATATAACCGCAACACGGAGGTGGACTGGGTGGAATAGGCAGATAGAGTGTACCTCAAAGGAGGAAAAAGAGTGGGAGGGTTCAGGGGGAAGAACCCGAAAATAACAGCAGGAGGAGAGAAGTATGCCAATGCCACCACCTTGCCGTTCCCCAGGTCTAGGTGTGTGGGAGAAGGACAAGCCCCCGAAAGAGAGGTCAGCTGGAGAGGTAGTGTCCTCAGGGGATAGAAACTAATTTCACAAAGGCCATATGTCTCTTTCATAAAACAATATGAATTCTTTAATTTTTGGAAACCCATAGAACTGGGACAACACAATGGCAAACAGATTTTACCACCCTGTCGTTCTCCATTCAGATATTGATCCGCCTCCACTTATAGAAAAATAGTTTATAGAGTATTTTTATGGGGATTTCTTTACCTGTGTATATGTCATGTAAATGCTATGTAGGATACAGCCCATTGCACAGAATGCATCAATGTATCTGCCTCCCTATATCAGTGTTTTTAGAAAATGCCCTGCGATAAAAACATTCTGACTGCAGGTTAGAGAATATGCCTCTGCAGAACTATTGATTGTTGTACCTCTGTCCCCTGAGTGGACAATTTAAGGCATCTCCACAGCCTCTGCTAGATTAATCGTAGTTAGTAAAAATCTTCTTCATATCCTCTCTGCAGTGACCAAAAACTGTTTCCTCCATCTATGGATTCATGCCACTCCAGTGGCATTGTCACTGTTCAAAGAAAAACTATTCTATTATTTGAATATGGATTGGCTTGAAATGGTTTTAGATAAGGAACAAAAAATAGGACCTTTTGTCACAATTTGGAAAAGTTTTATTGAAACACAGTCAAATTAAGTTAGATTAAGAACTGTTTCCACATGACAAGTTGATATGCGACAAGAGAATTGCTGGACAATCTGCTAATTCAGTTATGAAGATCTCCGTTTTTGCACGTGAGGCCTATTCATCTTGAGAGATCCCACCCCTTTCTCTTCCTTCCAATTTTTCCTTCTCCCCATTACTTGTTCTACAATAGCTGGAATTTGGACTGTATTCATCTTTGTGTATTTTTGTATCCTTTCTTTTTCATAGATGTTTATATTCTTTTGATTTACATATGTAATGAAAACTTGTATCCTGATGGCTCATTTGCTAGTTTCAATAAAAATGTGAATAATAAAAAAGAAAAATATTGATAAGATGTTCGCCACTATAGATACCTATGATAGAAATGTCTGTTCTCTATATCTCAATTTTGAAAAGGTAAGAGACAAAACAATAGTGAGAAACCATCATGCTTAAAAATTACTAGGAACTTGACATTATCCCAAGAGGGCTAAAATTCCCCAAAAAATTCCACGTTCACCCCACATCAGCAGATTTCTTTCTTTTTCTTTTAAATGAAACCTATCACTAGATAGATGTTCCAAAAAATTTATAAAATTGATAACTGAAGGTAGAAAAGATTACCTAGAACATACAAAGGAGCAAATTAAATTAATGGAAAACAATTTCAAAACTATCAAACAATTGGAAGACTATGGAAAACTGATCACCCTCACCAACGATACAATCAATAAAATGGAGGAGAAAATTATAAAAAAAAAATACTATTCTAGAGAGACCTAGAAGATAAAAAAGTTGTTTATTACCAAAATGAGAGACAAAATGAATAATATAAAGTCTAAGAATTTACAGTCTGCCATTAAGTCCAACAAACCTTCTCACTATTTCAGTTACCACCAACAAAGTAACAGAAAACAGAGAACTACAAACAACAAATCATCAAAAATATTCCAAAACAACAATACAGAGAAATAATTTGCCAACTTTATAACAAAAATCTGATGAGGGACTCATTCATCAGATGAGATCAAGATGCAAGGGCAGCATAGTAGCTTAGTGGTACAGCACTGGGGTCATGAGTTCAATTCCCGACCATGGCCTTATCTGTGAGGAGTTTGTATGTGTCTGTGTTTGCGTGGGTTTCCTCCAGGTGCTCCGGTTTCTTCCCACACTCCAAAAAAATACTGGTAGCTTAATTGGCTGCTATCAAAATTGGCCCTAGTCTATCTCTCTCTCTGTCTGTGTCTGTGTTAGGAGATTTAGATTGTAAGCTCCAATGGGGCAGGGACTGATGTGAATGAGTTCTCTGTAGAGTGCTGCGGAATCAGTGGCGCTATATAAATAAATGATGATGATGATGATGCAAGGAATTAGCTAGCAGCAACCTCAAGTGCCCAGACAACAAACATTAGCGAGAGTATGAATGAAAAAAATAATGGAAAAATGAAAATTCTTTCCTAAGAAACTAAAGAATTTTTGGAACAGGAAGAACACCTGAATCTCAAAAAACTCACTCAACTCACAAATATAATGAAAAAGGAGTATAAAGTTACCAAGGGGGGAATTAGAGAAGGAAAACAACTAAAAACACGAAAGAATATTATCACCCACGAAAGGATTTTTAACATCAACAGACTAAATCTCACAAAACATAAACTAAATCTCTAAAACAAGGGGCTGAAATTTGCAGCACAATCCCAACCAAACAAATTTGAGGTTTATATACATCTGCACAAATTTATCAGAAAAATTTGATTGAAAAAAGAATTCTGGAAGAACCCTATAACCACCCAATTAACACAAGTTGCTGACAATTCTCCCTCATCAGTTTAAGACCTAAGAGCAATTTTTACCCTAGCATCACAAAAGGTTATTTTCTGGAAATGTTCCAGAAATTATTCAAACAGAAATTGGAAAAACTACCCAACAACCCAAAACAACAACTACCCAACCACCCAAAAATAAAGCTAAATCTCTGCATTGCAGAGCACATTAGCAATATAAAAAAAGGACTCCATGAACAGAGTTTCCAACCATTTCTTTATTGAGCACAAAATAAGTTCACAGGCCTTCACCATATGAATAAATATTGGAGGAAAGGAGAATATTTAGAAAACGTTTCATGACTCAAGGCAAACTGGATCGATGATCTGAAAACACTTCTACATTATGACCTGAATCTGCGCTTTGATTTGGGCTCCTTTTTTAGTGCTTTAACGCACACCAATTTCATTGTGCCATTTTTATTATTCTGAGTTGATTCTACCATATTCCTACAATTTAATTCACCTTTTCCAATCAAGTTTAATATCTTTTTTTAACATAATTTTTTGCCACTTTTCAGTCTCTACTCCTATTTATTGCAATGTCAGCATAACTTAGGATCACTATCTCTTAATAGAAACACAAATGTACATGTAACCTATGCCCATATATGTTAGGGATACATTCCAGGTTTTATGTTTATGAGCTCTTATTACAATTCTTTATTTCTGTTTTTATCTTAAATTTTATGTCTATTTTTAATTCACAATAATAACAGTTTTGATTAACAAGCTCGAGATATTTTCTTGAAAATATAGGCAGTTTGCCACAGACTCAAATTGATTTTATTTTAGACTGCATGGCGTTTATATTACACCATAATTACTTGTGGTATGAGGGGACATACTACCTCCAGACACGAGGCACAGCAATGGGCACCAGGTTTGCTCCGAGTTATGCTAATTTGTTTATGAGTAAGTGAGAGGAGGAATACATCTGGTCCTCCCACAGATTCGGGGCAAGCCTGGTGCTCTGGAGGAGGTATATAGATGACGTCCTCATAGTTTGGAAAGGAACACGCACGCAATTGGTTGAATTCTTAGAATATATAAATCATAATCAGAATAACCTTGTTTTCACCCATACTTGTAGTCAAAATAAAGTAGAATATTTAGATCTAGAGATATACGTAGAAGGGAATCTCTTGAAAACCAGCACATTTAATAAACCAGTAGATGTAAATGGATACATCTTGGCCACAAGTCACCATCACTATAATTGGTTAACAAATATTCCCCAGGGTCAGTTCCGTAGAATCCGAAGGAACTGTACGGATCTTGATGTATATAATGAACAAAGTATACAGTTGCGGGATAAATTTCTCGAGAAAAAGTATGATTCTGATTTAGTGACAAGAGCTTATGAGACCAATAGAGATATAGATCGTTCTGTTTTGCTTCAATATAAGCCTAAATTAGATAATAACCAGGATACACAACAATTCCAAGAACCTTTGTTTATAACCCAATATTCAAGATCGGTTCCACAATTGAGGAAGATCCTCAATCGACACTGGCATGTGTTATTGAAGGATGAACAACTTCATACTATCTTACCCCTCAAACCGAGATTGGTGTTTCGTAGAGCACCTAATTTGGCTTTGAAAATTACACATAGCAATATACCTGGAACATCAGAACCAAAGAATTGGCTTACAGATTTTTCCCAAAAAGGGGGTTTTTATTACTGTGGTACATGTACTAATTGTAAATGTTTGGATTTTAGATCCAATAAACCTGTTAGTGTATTTCAATCCAACCAAACATTAGAACAATTTAAAGTGAAACAACATCTTACCTGTAGCAGTAAAAGTGTAGTCTATTTACTCGAATGTCCATGTCATACCCAATATGTGGGTCGAACCATACGAAAATTAAAAATCCGTATTGGTGAACATATTCGGAATATTAATAAATTGAATATGCTGCATAGTGTATCACAGCATTTTGCAGAACACCATGGAGGAAACCCCATTGGTTTAAAATTCATGGCATTAACTCAAATTAAGTCAGATTGGAGGGGAGGCGATTCCATCAAGAAGTTGAACAAAGAGGAAATGAAGTGGATGTTCAAGTTGAAGACTTTAGCCCTTAGGGGGATGAACATCGACTTCGAAATTAACTCATTATTGTAAAGTGATAGGGGTAGTCACCCTTTAATATATCAGATGTATTTTAGTGTAAGTCCCATTTGTAGTTATGACTGATGTACTATATGTCCATATATTTATTTAAACTTGCAATTTATATTATATAATGATTACTGAATATAACCCTATATGTGTATCTAATCTTGTGATTGATACCATAGATCATATTGATTATCAAGTATACACTTAGTATTTATTATCATTTTTAATGAACAGATTAAGGATATAATGTTTTAATTTGTATTGATGTTTATTTTAATTAATTTCATTAAGTATTTTTATTGAAAGAATGTATTAAGAACAAATAGGAACTAACCAATGCTAGGATCAAGTGCACAATGAGTTAATCATAAGATTCAGTATTGACCAATCAAAAAGGTTTTAATGAGTATATAAGGCACCCAGATTAATCATTGCTCACTCTTGATAAAGTCTCACATGGGGACGAAACGCGTTGAGGAGTTATAATGAACATCTTGAACATTACCTCAGTGTAAGTACTGATGTACTTTGTAATGGTAAATAAAGTTTTTTACTGATTGATTACTTTGGTTTGTGTATGAGGATCAGAAGGGCACTGACTGTGGTTACAGATTCATCAGAGCAAACTGCCGGAGGATACAAGATACAGCCTACAACACCCAGAATCCCCTGATTGCATTCTGTTGGCTGGATTTTGACACAACAATCAGCGCTCACCATCAGGCGGCCAGCCTTTCTTCAGGAACACAGTGGTCATCATCAGATGCATTACGGATTTAATACATAAACTGCAGTCCTTGGGAGGATGGATACCATCAAATGGAGTAATACTTTTTGTTCAGAATTGAGCCTACAATGGTATTTATGCTATATAAACTATATTGATTAGTGTTAAGTCTACCTGAGAGCTGGAGAGACATTAGTGCATTTATCGTTGTGGAACACCATATATACATATTAATTCTACGCGCTAAAGTATTGTGTTTAAGTGTGTTTGTAGATGTGTTTTGATACATGTACCGTCACTGAGCGCTGCAGAAACTATTTGCAATTTAGACTATAGCACAACTGTATGTGGATCCGATATCGTATTGCGAGAGAAAACAAACAAATGTCGAATGAACAAATCCAGGAAGTGTAACCACAGTCTGCGTTTGATGGTCCATAGCTTAAGGCCCATTAATTTGCCCCCTTGGCAAACATTGACATGTACAGATAGATTATGAGTCCTGATATTATTTAATATAATTCTATGGTGATCCATTAATCTAGTTCCTACAAACCTGTTCGTGCGTCCCACATAATGGATACCACACTTGTGTGAAATCTAAATACCTATTATCTGCAAAACCACAAGTTATACATTTTAATTTGCCACATCTGAAGAAACCGTTAGATCTCCCTAGTCACCTATCAGCACTAGAGCTAACATTGGTTAAAACAGACAAAGCTGTATAAGGGGCATGAGGCAGCCCTCACTAGAAAATTCCCATTTCCCAAGAGTTGGAGAAACAAAAAATGTTATTGATTTAAGGGCCATTTGGATGCCAGAACAACTTTGTACACCATGGATTATCTGAGATCCCCAAAGCAATCTCCCCTATATGCAAGTGGAGAAAGCATACTAAATATAAGTTTGGCATAAACTGTTACTCTTTGTTAGTATTGGCATAAAGTTCTTGTTTAATAATCCAATCTTTGATATAACAGCATATTGCTGACTTGTTATATAATGCAATGTGAGGAAAGTTTATTCCCCTTTCGATCTATTTTTTTGAAAGATTTTTAAAATTAGTTTAGGCTTATTACCATTGCCACGAGCCGCGGCTCCACTGCTGGCCGCAGCAGCTTGCTTCTCTCTGCTCAGGCATCCTGGCCGTCACCATGACGACCGTGACGTCACTTCCGCCCTCTTCGTCCTGGTTGCCTGGGCAACAACTGGGACGCTTGTATCTCCCTGCCGCCACGTCCGGCCAACTGTCAAACATCCAGGCGCATGCGCAGGTCTGCACAGCTCAGCCTCCTTGGCTGATTGGGGGGTGTTCCATTTACCACCTGGGCTGATTAGTCTGCTGGGCACTCTGCATTTTTATTGGGCCACATCACTATTTAAGGCAGTGAGGGCTTAGCCTCACTGACGGTTATAGCTTCCAGTCCTTGTTGTTGCCCTGCTCCTTTCTCCTGCTCCTGTGCTATTTTTGGATTGATTCTCTGTGTATGACCCCTGGCTTGGTTTCTGGACTTTGTTGGATTGCTTGTGACCCTCACCTCTGCCTTTTTTCTGCACACGTTGCTTTCTGCCGACCCTGACACTTGCCTTGATTTCACTCTGCTGCATGCTATTGCCCCTCTGACCTTGGCCTGTTTCTAGACTCTGCTACCATCTATCATCAGGCCCTCGTCTGCGCTGCAGTAATATTATAAACTTGTACTACTCTGAGATAAAGTCCTAGGGGCATCTGAGTACCTTTGAGGGCATGCAGCTCTATGAGAAAGTCGACCTCTCCTGCCTGTTCTACAATTTATGGTATTTCCTGCCAGCCATAACAACCATTCCAAATAAAATGACGAAAGGTGGCATCCAAAGATCTTTTACTTTTGAAGTATAAGCAATAGTTACTGTAGGGTGGAAAGAATTTTAGTGAATATTATTATTTTTATGATATTAGCCCTAAATATGGCAATTGTAGGTGTTGCCAGTTTTTTAGTTCTGTGACACAGTCTAAAATTGTTGAGATGTGGAAGCGATGTAAATTATGAATATCTTTGGGAACCTTCACCAGAAGATACAAAATGCTATGTTTTTTCCCAATGTATGTCAAAATATTTACCCCACTGTGCCCCAGAGTTTTTTTGGATCTCCTGAGTGTGGTTGACAAAGCTTAACTAACGAGATATGGAATAATGCAAATTATTATATTAATCATCCTTATTCACTTTAGAAATTACTTCCTGGCTTTCAGTTTATTGGAGCCAAATTAATTATTACCGATAACACTATTCTACTTTGAATAGGAAGGGAAAGTATTTTATTTCAAGAGTTTAATTCAAAGACACATTGAAGAGATTGATTTCAAGAATCTCCTGGGAATTCCTCTCATCACCAAAAGCTTGTTCTTCTAAACATTGGGATGATGAATTCCCAATTGCAACGACATACACAGATCGATCAATTGTTAAAAAGGAAATGGCTGCTAATTAAGACTGATGCTTCACTTATGTCAACAAATCTAAAAGACCAATGATTTGCTACAGAAGATGATGACTTTTGATCACCCCAACAGAGATAAAGAAAATAAGTTGACACTTTTCGAATAGATGGTCCTATTTTAATTTAGAAGGCATGCTTTAAATGTATAAATTACCAATTTTTAACAGGTGATTCCTTCAGACATCCAAGTACCGGGAAAGGGAGTGATAGGAAAAATATATTTTTTTATGTCGTGCAGCACGTTGGATTGTTTAGTTTGATTCCTTGACTCTTAAAGGATTAAAAGCACAATTATTTATTTAATCCTTTATGTCATTTTTGCATGCCACAGTCTTTGTTTTTATTAGTAATTTTTTCAGACTGTGTGAGTGAGATTAAGTGGTCTCTTTAGAACCCATATCTAACTAAGGGGTGGCAATAACTTTTAATTATTATACTGTTTCTGGATCGGAAACTCATTTTTTGCAGTTTTAGTCCCACTAGATTATTGACATTGTTGGGGTTTTTTTAGACATTGATTGTGGTTTGATAATCCATTATATGAACTGTGTAGACAACCTAATGGAGAGAGGTTAATTTGGACTACTATTTATTTTTGAGTATAAATCACTGCTGAGGTATTGTGAGACCTGAACGTATTGCATACATAGATAAATTAGAAATTTAGCCAAATGATCTTTTTACATTAACAATGCTCTATTCAGCAATAATTTATGTATCCTGTTAAATATTACATATAATAATTGGGTTTCAACTTCTATTATCTATATATATATATATATCTATAATATAAATGCTTAGTGGCGTGTGTTAGTCTGTCTGTGTGTGTGTGTGTGTGTGTGTGTGGAAAAAATAAAACCAAGCTGCAGCGCCACCTGCTGGACGGAGTTATACACTGACCTACTACATTTTTAGTGTGTGTGGAAAAAAAAAATTCAGAAAGGGCTGAAATTTGGTATACTAAGATGTTTTTAATTTGTTAATTTAATTTGTTAATTGCTAAAAGTGTTTATAAAGATTTAAAAAAATATATATATATTTCTTGAAGGAGAAGTGACAGTTGGGAGTGGTTGGTGGTTGCCGGGGGTGACAGAGTGAGAGGAGTGTGATACTCAGGACCGCTGAGAGAGATCCCTGTGTCTGGATAGACATCTGGATAGATGTGGCGATGAAAATGAAGGATGAGGTGATGGAGAAGAATGATGAGGTGATGACATGTGGACAAAACCACGTTAAAAAAGGGCACTTACGTGGGGAAGTAACGCTCTTCCCCTGAGGAGGCCTGGGCTATGGCCCAAATGCATGAAAAGAACCTTTTTAACACCTTAAGTAGCTTGATTTGACTAGAATGCATGAGTATCATGCACGGGTTAACTTGTATATATATATATATATATATATATATATATATATAGTGACAGAGCACTGGCTTATTGCAGCAACATGTTTTATAGTAACTACATCACATGATGTGATCTCCATGACTACCGCAGGTAATAGACACAAAGCTGAAGGAGAGAATAAGGTATGGCAAAATTCATAGTTACATGCATTGTGCCTGTGATTCCTTATACAATGAAAATTAAATTACCAGCTTTATTCAAGGGATCATTTGAACAGTGGAGGATTTAAACAGGATTTTATTTTGTGGCTTAATGGGTGGTTCAGCAAGGAGGAGACAACTTAAGCTAAGAAAGTGATTCATCTCTACCTTTCACTAACTATACAGGGAGTGAAAGATTTGGACTTCAGGACTTCAGTATTCAAAGAATGGAGCTGCCATTTTGTTGATGCCTAGATTAAACATATCAAGAGGAATTAAAAATACAGAGTCCCAGGCGCAATGTGAAGTGAATGGTCAGCCCCTATGGTATGCCGTGCATTATGTGTCAGACCTTATGTGAAATAAAGATCAAAAGTGGAATAATAATTGGAGTGTCAAATCTTGTATTAAGCATTGCAAAAAATATAAATATAAACAATCAACAGTTCCAGTGCATTGGATACAAAGAAACAACAACAAAAAATCAAAAATGATATATGGCAAAGAAATGCAAACTTGATTATAAGCCAAGAAATGTATAATGTAGGTTAAAACTCAGTCCATGCATGTGCCTATGTTGCACCTTGTACAAAAATTAAACTTGTAGTTAGGCAAAAACCTGAATGGAATGAAAACATAGAAAGTTCATACGGGCTTACTCTATCTGGCCAAGTTGCCAGAAATATCCAGATGTGTATAAGATATTAGTAGACCCAATGGTAATCAGAGAGCAAATGCAGGGTTCGCTGATTAAAAGCACCAGTAATAATGTGCAAGGATGAAATCTCACTTTGAGCGAGATGTGCCGGATAGTTAAGTTTAGGATGGTGGTAGTAAGATGACTTACCCTCCTGTTGGACACCTATTACAATAGAAAAAACACACTGTCTCATTTAGCCAGGTGCTTTCCTTACTTATTTCCTTGTCTGGTGAAATTATACTCTGTACTAGGCTATTTTTCAAATTATTTGCTCTTTTGTAGACAAAACTCGGCCTAGGGGGGAGTATCTTCATTAGATTACTTCCTGCCTGGGAAGTCTGGTCCAAAGTTGCCATCCCACTCAGCCGCTCCTAGATCCTGCACAGATGTGTCTGCGGCGTCTGTATGACTGTATCTGGTGCTCAGTCTTTTGTGCATGTGCAGAGGCGCTCTCATAATTTCCTGCAAAGGGTTTTGAAAAAAATGAGGTAAAAAAAGCTCATGAGCTGTTAGATCAGTTAGTTCATCAAATCCTACTGGTTTCGCCCTCGTGGGCTTCATCAGGGAATGTCTGATGAGAATTGATGAGAAAACCGTAATATGTCAGATCTGAGCATTTATGTCTGAGGTCTGACATATTATGATGAGCAAGGCGGCATCGTCAAAGATAGATTTCTGGAGAAACATTATGAAAAAAGGGAAATTGAGGGTGCCTATTCTGAACTTAGGGTGGTAGATAGAGAGAGCCTTCTGAAGAAGAAAAAATGCTAAGACACGGACTCTGATCAGAACAAAATAACCCTTTCCTTCATCACAAGAAAAATAGGGACTATAGAAATATGGAACACATCATTAGGAGACATTAGCACATTCTCTTGGACGATAGCGATCTAATGAAGATACTCCCCCCTAGGTCGAGTTTTGTCTACAAAAGAGCAAATAATTTGAAAAATAGCCTAGTACAGAGTATTATTTCACCAGACAAGGGAATAAGTAAGGAAAGCACCTGGCTAAATGAGAAGACAGTGGGGTTTTTCTATTGTAATAGGTGTCCAGCGTGTAAAACTAGTAGAACTAGAGACACAAAACCAGTAACAACTTTCAGATCCAACACCACTGGGGAAAGCTTCAAAATAAAAGACAGACTCACCTGTCATTCAACAGGTGTAGTGTACCTCTTCAGTGCCCCTGCGGCTTCCAATACCTGGGAAGAACAATTAGAAACACTTGAGAAATATAAAGGATTTATTTTGGTTTTACCCCAGTCCATAAATTCAGTCATCCTAGGTCTCCCATGGCTTAGACTACATGCACCCCAATTTTTTTTTTTTTATTTAATTTATTTTATGCTAGTTTATCAATTTGTGGCACCAAGGTCAACAGGAATTACTGTCACCAAATTGAACTGTTTCAAGATGTTTAATCAATACACGAGACCAATATAATTAGTCATCATTATATACATAATAAAGGAGAATTTCTGAACCCCATTCAATTCTCATTAGACATTTCCTGACGAAAACACGTAGCTATTGATGAGCTAACTGATCTAACAGCTGATGAGCTTTTTTCACCTCACTTTTTCAAACCCCTTTGCAGGGAATTATGAGAGCGCTAGATACAGTTAAACATACGCCGTGGACACATCTGTGCAGGATCCAGCAGCGGCTGAGTGGGAGGCCAACTTTGGACCGTACTTCCCGGGCATAGTTTGCATTTATTTGCCATATATAATTTTTAAAATTTTCTTTGTTGTTTCTTTGTATCCAGTGCACTGGAATTGTTCATTATTTATATTTATACTTTTTTGCAATACCTAGTACAAGATTTGACACTCCACTTATTATTCCACTTTTGATCCTTATTTTACATAAGGTCTGACACATAATCAACAGCATATTATAGTGGCCGACCATTCCCTTCCCATTGCGCCTGGGACTCTGTATTTTTAGCTTCTCAATTTGGGGAATGGGACCAGTCCTCCCTCATCACTCCCATTGGCAGCAGATCTACATCTTCCATTTAGGGAAGTGTTGTTTCCCAACACTCTGTTTCGCATATCAAGAGGAATGTGTATCCAATTAATTGTAGACATCCCTATTGGAATATAGTAGTAAAAAAATATTAACATTATATCAGAACAAGGGAAACAGTGATTGTAAATAAAGATATTGGGCCTGATTCATTAAGGAACTTAGGCAAGAAATTTCTTACTTAAGTCTCCTGGACAAAACTATGTTAAAATGCAAGGGGTGAAAATTAGTTTTATGTTTTGCACATAAGTTAAATAATGTCTGTTTTTTCATGTAGCACCTACTAGTATGTTTTTTTGTAGTGTGGGAAGAAACCGAAGCATCCAGAGGAAACGCAAACACAGAACATGCAAACTCCACACAGATAAGGCCATGGTCGGGAAACAAATTAGTGACCCCAGTGCTATGAGGCAGAAGTGCTAACCACTAGGCCACTGTGCTGCCCCTATGCAATCCTTTATTTAGTAAACTCACTTCTGCCTCAATTAGTTTGTGTTTAAAACAAATTTCTAATAGCATAGTTAATGTTTTTAAACTAGCATCCTTCTTTTTACAGATAGTTTTCCCTCTTTTTTTCCTCCCGTTTTTCTTTTGAATGTCTGCTTTCTTGGCTTGATATAGGTGTCTTCATTGTTTGTGTTTATACACCTCCTTCACTATTCTTAACCTTAACCTGAGTTTGGGATTTCACTAAAAAAGCAAGTTTTTAGAACAATAGCCTTTCTTAATTTCACCCTCCCTTTGCAATTTCATCCCCATTATGAGGCATTACTTTTTGCTTGCTTTGACAGCTGGAGGGAGGAATTATCAGATAGGCAGATTTCCCCTTACTCACGATTGTTAGTACACTAGCAAAGAAAGCTATCTTGGGCAAATGGACCTCACATCTCTATCCAACAGTCACATAAAATAAGCTGGAGTTACTAGAGATCTTATATTTTGATAGACGTTCTACGTTTTCTGTTATGGAAAAGGGAGTCAAAAGTTTTTATACCAAATTGGGTCTATTTATTGAAACTTTAGAACAATAAACTCAAACTCATATTATGAAGGTGTTTGAGGGAGCTAAATGGTGTCTCATGAGACAGTTGTAGCATTGTATGCAGACTTGAGACTCCTTGGGTTTTAGGTGATATAACTTATGTCCATGTACTCTTTGCCATCCCTCCCCCACACATGTTGCTTACCTTCTGTCTTTTCTCATTTAGTGTGTAAATAGTGGAAAAGGGTTTACAAAGTTTTAATATCTGTGCTATTGTATGATAAATAGGTATTTGGGAATTTCGGGATTTTGATTTTTACCGTCCTTCCCCCTCTCTCCCTCCTTTCACTTCTTCCCTTTCACCATCTTTCTAATTCCTTTCCTTCCTTGTGTTCTCCCTTCTCTATTTTCCACAAAAATATGAAAAAGTATGTGTACAGTTCAAAGTGTCAGGCGTCGTCCCGCACTCTTACCTGGTGAAGGGACGAACGCCCTCTCTGTGCTGCTCGTCCCGTTGCTAGGCAACGGGAAGTCACTTCCCATTGCCTAGCATGCGTCCGAACATCGCGTCTCCATTGCTAGGCAACGGAGACGCTGAGCAGCGCTTCCTGTCGGCGGTCAGACCAGCTGACTGCCGACCTCCACTCCCACCAATGATAGGGTTTGTGGCACTATTTAAACTAGACTCTGGCATCACTAGGGTACCAGAGTATCTAGTCTCCTAGCCTATCTCTTGGCTCCCCTGAGTTTTCCATATATATATTCTGCCTGCATCTCCTGGATTCTGACCCCGGCCTGTTTAACTACTCTCTCGGATTCTCCCTGGTTCCTGTTGTTTCTCCTGGCTCTGACCTCCGGCTTCCCGACTACTCTTCTGCCTGACTCCTTTGTACCTCGTTGCCTGCACGGATTTGACCTCGGATTGTTGACTACGTTATCACCCAGCCTCGCTGGTAGCTATCAGGGAGAACTGCGACCGACTCACTTACTGTTGGCCAATATGCGGTACAGTTCCGCACCCTAGCTTCTGAGCTTAAATGGAACGATGAGGCACTGGTGGCGACCGTTTGGCAGGATCTTTCTGATCGCATCAAAGATGAGTTGTTGTCTCGTGAGCTTCCAGCGGATTTAGACTCCCTTATTTCCCTATGTATTAGGGTGGACCTCCACTTCCGGGATTGTACCCAAGAAAGATCCTCCACTAGACGCTTTTTCCCTCGCCTAGCCCCGCGATTCCAGAACCCAACACCAGCTGCTCCGGACGACCCCATGCAAATAGGCCGCTCCCGGTTATCTCCCGAGGAGAGGGAGAAATAACTACGGCAAAATCTCTGTCTCTACTGTGGAGAATCTGGACTCCGGCTACTGTCTTGTCCTAAGCGGCCGGGAAACGCACCATCCGGAAATTTCATCACTGCCACATTGGCATCGCAACTCCAAGTTCCAATTCTCAACTTACCTCAGCCGCTATTCCTAACCGCCGTGGATGGAAACCGCGTCTCTAACGGCTCCATTTCCAAGGTTACCTCACCGGTCCGGCTGACGGTAGGGGTTCTGCATTCCAAACTGATTACATTTTTGGTTTTACCCCAGTCCATAAATTCAGTCATCCTAGGTCTCCCATGGCTTAGACTACATGCACCCCAATTTGATTGGAATTATGCACAGGTCACCTCCTGGGGTCCCCAGTGCCACAAAGGATGTTTAGGTTTGGTCAAACCCAAGAAGTTATGCCGCTCCTCTACGTCAGGCCAGGCGCACTCTCCTCACCTTGAGGTTCCAGCTCCGTACATTTGGTTTTTTGAGGTGTTCTCCAAGGCTGCTTCGGAGCTTCTCCCTCCTCATCGCCCATGGGACTGTCCTATTGATTTACAACCGGGGAAGCCCATTCCTAAGGGCAGAATCTATCCTCTTTCCCTTCCCGAGGATCAGGCTATGTCCCAGTATATCACAGAAAACCTGCAACGCGGATTCATCAGGAGATCTACCTCTCCTGCTGGAGCGGGTTTTTTCTTTGTAAAGAAGAAGGATGGTACCTTACGTCCCTGTATTGATTATCGACAGCTTAATGCAATCACTATTAAAAACAGATATCCCCTTCCTCTCATTTCCGAACTCTTTGACCGGATTAGTGGTTCTAAGATCTTTTCCAAACTTGATTTACGGGGCGCTTACAATTTGATCCTGATTTGTGAGGGCAACGAGTGGAAAACTGCCTTTTGTACTCGCGACGGACATTTCGAGTACCTCGTCATGCCCTTCGGATTATGCAATGCTCCCGCTGTATTTCAATTGTTTGTCAACGAGATCTTCAGGGACCTCCTCTATAGTTCGGTAGTAGTCTATTTGGATGATATATTGATCTTTTCTTCCGATATTTCTGCTCACCGTTCTCATGTCAAAGATGTTCTCCTTCGACTACGGCAAAACAAACTCTTCTGTACACTTGAAAAAATTATATTTGAGGTTCCTCATGTATCTTTCTTGGGATATAATGTCTCTGGTTCTGGATTGAAGATGGATCCGGAGAAGGTTTCCGCTATCACCAAGTGGCCTCGACCCCCGAGTCTGAAAGCTGTTCAACGTTTCATTGGTTTTTCTAACTATTATAGACAACTCATTAACCAATTCTCCACGTTAATTGCTCCCATAACAAATCTCACTAGAAAATCAGCTAATCCGAAGGTTTGGCCCCCGGAGGCCATTACTGCTTTTACCTCCCTGAAAGAGGTCTTTTTGTCTGCTCCTGTCCTGTCCCAACCAGATCAAAAGGAACCTTTCTTTCTAGAGGTGGACGCTTCATCTGTCGGAGTAGGAGCTGTTCTTTCCCAGAGATCTCTCTCTGGGGTTTTTTGGCCTTGTGGGTTCTTCTCCAAGAAGTTTTCCTCTGCTGAGCGCAATTATTGAATCGGCGATCAAGAATTACTTGCCATCAATCTAGCACTAGAGGAATGGTGTCACCTTCTCGAAGGAGCTAGACACCCAGTGACTATCTTCACGGACCATGAAAACCTAATCTATCTCTAAGAGGCACGCTGTCTAAATCCTCGTCAGGCAAGATGGTCTTCTTTCTTCGCTCAATTTGATTTTAGACTCACTTTTTGCTCCGGTACTCAGAACTCCAGAGCTGATGCCCTTTCCCGGTCTTTCAATGAATCAGATGAGACACCTACAGCCAAACCTTCTCACATCCTCGAACCTTCTAGTATAATTGCTCTAACTAGAGCCTAGACTCCCCCAGTTGGCTACTCCTACTTGGAACCCCACCTTTGCTTGAAAGCCCTCCGCTGGGCCCATACTACTAAGTTTGCTTGTCACGCCAGATTCAAGAAATCTTGTTCTCTCCCTACCCGGAGCTACTGGTGGCCCACACTCCGATCGGATTTCAAGGAATTTATTGAGTCTTGTGAGATATGTGCCCAAAACAAGATTCCTAGATTCCATCCCTCTGGGCTTCTCCTGCCCTTACCTGTGCCTGATCGCCCCTGGACCAGCATTTCCATGGACTTTATCACCGATCTCCCACCCAGTGAAGGCTTCAATACTATATGGGTGATCGTCGATAGATTTTCTAAGATGGCCCATTTTGTTCCTCTTAAGGGTCTGCCCTCTGCCCCTAAACTGGCTCAAGTCTTCATTAAAGAGGTGTTTCGGCTCCACGGTTGCCCCCAAGAAATTATATCGGACCGCGGGGTACAATTCATATCTCAGTTCTGTAGGGCGTTCTGTAAGGACCTTGGTATCAACCTAAAGTTTTCCTCAGGATATCACCCCCAGATCAATGGCCAGGCGGAGCATGTAAACCAGGATCTTGATATGTTCATCCGCTGTTTCTCCTCCGGTAATCAAGACGACTGGTATAATTTGCTCCCATGGGCAGAGTTCACACACAACAATCATGTACACGATTCTACTGGTTCCTCTCCCTTTTTTACGGTCTCTGGTGTCCACCCCATCCTTCCTGATTTCTCCCGTCCCTCAGCACCTTCTGTTCCTGCTGCTCACTCTCTTGTTCGAGATTTGGCTCACATCTGGGCATCAACTAAGGAGAACCTGTTAAAGGCATCTCATTGATATAAACAAGCTGCTGACCGCCATCGTAGAGTGGTTCCCATCATACACATTTACGACAAAGTATGGCTCTCCACACGGAACCTTAGACTCCGGGTTCCTTCGATGAAACTGGCCCCACGATTCATCGGGCCATTTCCAGTGACACAGGTCATTAACCCAGTAACCTACAAATTGCATCTCCCCCTTCTCTGAAGAGCCACAACTCCTTCCATGTCTCTTTACTAAAACCATTGGTTCTCAACAGATTCTCCCGCAAGACTTCCTCTCCTCAACCTCTATTAGCTACCACCGGTGATGAATATGAGATCAGTCATATTTTGGATACCCGTAATTTTCATGGGCGCCCTCAGTACCTAGTCCACTGGAAGGGTTTCGGACCCAAAGAACGATCATGGGTATTTAAAGAGGATCTTCATGCCCCTCGTCTCCTGGCAAAATTAATCAAGAGACAATGCTCGAGGCCTGCACCTTTTCAGTGGAGAAAAGGGAGATACTGTCAGGCACTGCTCCGCACTCTTACCTGATGCTGGGATGGATGCCCTCTCTGTGCCGCTCGTCCCATTGCTAGGCAACGGGACGTCACTTCCAGCCCGACAGGAAGTTCGGGCACCTAGCATCTCCGTTGCTAGGCAATGGAGATGCTGAGCAGCGCTTCCTGTCAGCGGTCAGACCAACTGACCGCCGACCTCCACTCCCACCAATGATAGGGTTTGTGGCACTATTTAAACTAGACTCTGGCATCACTAGGGTGCCAGAGTATCTAGTCTCCTAGCCTGTCTCTTGGCTCCCCTGAGTTTTCCATATATATATTCTGCCTGCCTCTCCTGAATTCTGACCCCGGCCTGTTTGACTACTCTCTCGGATTCTCCCTGGTTTCTGTTGTTCCTCCTGGCTCTGACCTCCGGCTTCCCGACTACTCTTTTGCCTGACCCCAGTGTACCTCGATGCCTGCACGAATTTGACCTTGGATTGTTGACTATGTTATCACCCAGCCTCGCTGGTAGCTATCAGGGAGAACCGTGACCGACACGTCTCAGCGGCTAAGTCCAAAACCCCTTGCGGGGTTCCCTGGTGAAGACCTGGGGCGTGGATAGACTCCGCGCCTCCTTGCATAGCGGCGCAAATACCAGCAGGTAAGGCCTTCCAACTATCTTGTTTGTGACACGATGTCTGCTTCAATACTATTGTAGGCCATTGTATGTTGAATTTTATTCTGTATAAATAAACAGTTGCTTAAAAAAAAATAGCAGACAAATATTTGCGGCGATTCCAGTGGAATGAAACCATTTGAAAAAGGAATCTCACGTGATCAAATTTTTAAAATATTTATTCATGGAATTTCTCTTCAGCAGGATTGACTTCAATGATGGGTTAATAAAATGGAATTTTCAATGTTTCACTTCTTCCTTGCCCCAGTTCCTCATACAATAATCTAATAAATCACTCTTAAATCTGGGAACTTTACTATCTATTATATCACTTCCAAATTTCTTTATGGTTATATTCTTTATACACTCTACTACACTAAATTCCTTCTTATTTTTAATGATTCGACATTGTCATTTAAGTGCAATCTCCCCATGTTAATTTCTTTTAGATTTGTTTTTTTTTGTTTTTAGGGTTTGTTTTTTTTTCTTTTTCTTCATTAACTCAAATGACGAGGTTCTTGTTCCATTCTACCAAAATGTTCTATTTTCCTTGCCAAAGGTAAGAGTTTTAGATATTCCTAAACCTCTAAAAATGTGATACCTAACTTTAGATAATAACTCAATAATATTTCACAACAGATTTTATTTTATTTAGCACATACACATTTTAGCACAGTTTTTCTAATTTAAAACAAATAGAGTATAGATCCATATCTAAATCTATTTATTTTACTTATCATTTTTTGGCTCACAAAGTTACTAAATATCTCATTACACTTCTCTGTCCTTTTAATCATCAATCATTAACCATGGAGTACTTGCCTAGATGGTAAATGTATTTTTCACAATAGCAGCACTATTAATAAATAATACACATCTAAACAAGTGCAAACTAATTGTACAATTCTTATTATATAATAGTAGAGGTGCAGCTAATATGACCAAGGCTAAAAACAACATATATTAAATATATAATGTACTTATTCACTTTTTATAAATGAATAATTAAAATTAAAAATATTAATCATTAGTATTAAGATTTTCAGTTGCTCATCCCCTTTGCATAACCGATCTTCATTGGGTATAACTCTTGAAAAGTGAAGAAAGAAAGAGAAGTGATGCAGTATAGTGCAACACTATTTAATTCAGGCTTATCCCAAAAAAAAAAAAAAATGTACATCAAATATAAAAAAGTACTCATGTATCTAAATAGCCACACAAATTAAAAAAAAAACACAAACTTTCATAAAACCTGTGGATTGTAATAATTATCTAACATACCAGGAGGGCAATTCCAAAGGATGCAACAATACTGTATGGCACTCAAGAACTATGAAGAACAAGGTAATATTATGGGAAATACATTTTCAGAAAGAAACTATAATAAAAAAACAGTCCAAACAGCCTATATAAATGAATATAAACAGTTTCATAAAATACAGACAAAAAGAAGCAGGAAAGGTTTTGACACAGTTTTTGTAATACAATTCAATTTGAAAAACTTTAAATCGATCCTAGAGAACATTGGAATGTTGAGAATGGACAATGACCTGCAAAAATTGTACCAGAAAAAAACATGATAATTTTTAAAAAGGACCATTTTGACACATATTTACTTACCAATATCTGAGTCTGCAAACAAGAAGGAAGACACAGGAGGGCATAATTTCTGTTTGAATTGCTGAGAGTGCAAACACAATGTTGAAACTACCACAACAGAAAATAAATCATTTACAGCCATCCACAATAGAGGAAACTTCTAAATTTGAGGTGACATCAATTGTAAAATGGATAGCATAATTTACCTTTTAGAGTGCACTTGAGACCTGCAATATGTAAAAAGAACTAAAGGAAAACTTAAAAATAGAAAATCAGAACTTATTCAAAACATAAAGAGAGGTTTAAGCTCTCAAAGCATTTCAAATCCCTTTCTTGAAAAACACAGCAAGCACCCTTCAAGTCCTACCTTCCTGGGTATCCAAAAAGTTTCAAGAAATTGGAGAGGAGGCAATTTTATAGCCGCATATCCAAAGTAAAAACTAAATGGATATTTTAATTAAATACACTGACTCTCGCAGGATTGAATATCGATTTTGATATTTAGTACATTTAAACAAAAAAAATATTTAGCATTAATTATTAACATAAGAATATATAATAGGGATGTTTTCAGCGCTATTGAAATCTCAATAACAGAAGGATGACTATGAAAAATGACTAAATAACTAATTTTTCAGCAGTAAAAGTTTGTATATAAAGGGCTCACACAACGCTATAGTATGCATAGAAGAACACAGTAGGGGTTTCCAGATGCCCTATTGATAGTGAACTTACCATGATAAAGCTATCAGCGTTCCCGTAGCAGGTGCTTGTAAGGAAAACGATCTTCTACTGCCGTGAATATCAGGTGCATGTCATATAGGAAGATTGTAAAAGGAATTCACCTTTGTTGCCCCTCTCAGCCACAAATCATATGTATATTAGAAGGAGAAAAATAGAACAAAATTTGCTGTAGTATGTTCAAACAATCTGATTTAATAAAAAAATATAAAATCACACAAGAGATGCGGTTGCCCATACCAGATGACAGGAAATTATTATCATTGGAAAAACATCGTTCCGGAAAGAGATCCACAGATAATCTCCACTAAGACGTGAAAAATGGATGTTCAGCGCTCCTAATTGTATCGTGTCAGTGGGTAAGCGGCCACTTGGGAGTGGGGGGATAAAGGGATAGCTCAACCCCAATAGAAAAATTGGATCAATGTAACTCCCTGGCGCTTGAAATGAAGGGGATAGTAAATAAATAACGAGAATTTATTCGTTATTTATTTACTATCCCCTTCATTTCAAGCGCCAGGGAGTTACATTGATCCAATCTCCACTAAGAATTTGAAATGCGGAACTGGGTTACCGATACTCCTGTCTTCCAATCACTGACGCGTTTCGACTTAAAAAAGTCTTTATCAAGGTAATGGATACATCCGGAATGAGGTTCTATTTATACCATTAACGGATGCACATGTGTCTAATTAGTACATAATTACAAGATAAAATTGTATTCAAATCCATTTTAAAGTTGATATATACATATGTTTCTATAATACATCCAATGTAGAACATAAGTATGGACGTCCGTTATAAAATGTAGCAAAAACGATTGACATTCTAAATAAGAATATACCGTCTCAAAATCTGCGCATGGGTACATGGACACGCGTTACACCAACACAGTGCTGGTGCCAAGCCTCACTTTCAACGTTCACGCATGTGCAGAAAAGGAGAAGGATTGACTTCATCTATAAAGGGTAATATTGTCATATTAAAATCGCCTATATAATCAAATTACTAATCAGAATGGTACATTTTATGAATTAACATTGCATTATAATATAACAAGACCAGCATACAGTTAACAAAATTACATCAATAAACATTATAATTCACAGTTCATTCATAGATGTACATGATTGATTTTAATATACAATACAAATATTTCATAAATCAAATATACATAGAATGAATAAATATATTGGAAGATCTTCTTTTCTCTCTTGAATTCAATCAATAATATTCCTTCATATTGAGATTTAGCTCAAATAAAAAAAGATAAAAATAATAAAGCATGTATCATAAAAAAACATTTTAACTCAAAATCTTTGTTAAGTCCCTCTGGTATTAAGCAATTCAATTTAAAAATCCAGGACATTTCCTTTTTAGATAAAATATTGTCCAAATTCCTATTCTTCCAATTCTTTTTAACAATATCTATACCCCAAAAATTATTTATACCAGTTGTTGAAGAATTATGGCAAAGCTTAAAATGTTTAGATACCGAATGCAGTTCAAAGCCCAACTTAATATTGCAACAATGTTCATATAAGCGTTTTTTTCAGTGGACGGGAAGTTTTTCCTACATAAAATAGACCGCATTGACATTCTAATAGGTAAATAACATGGTTCCTATCACATGTGATAAAATGATTAATCTTAAACACTTGATCATGCACCATAAATTCAACGATTTTATTCTTGTCACATGGCACATTTTTTCAGGCTATACAACATCCACATCTATAAAAGTCTTTCGATAGAACTTTTCCTGCAGGAATAATATTCATTGTTGGACCTTTGACCAATTTATCCTCCAAGTTTAACGCCCATCTGCAAATGAAATTTGGTTTGCTGGGGATAATATTGGATAGATATGGATCTTTTCCCAATACATGCCAATGTTTACTCATTATTTTCTCTAATTGTTTGGATGACTGACTAAATCTTGAAATAAAAGCCAAATGGGAACCTTTGTCATTTGTACCTTCCTTTCTTTTATTACAATGTAGCATATCTTGTCTTTTTATTTTTCTTGCTCTTTCTTTTGCTACATCTAAAATAGGACTTTCATAGCCTTGTTCTTTAAACTTCTGGTACATATATGACATTTGGGTTTCAAAGTTATTATCCTCTGAGCAGTTCCTCCTCAATTTTAAGAACTGGCTATAGGTGATACTCTTCAACCAGCTACCGTGATGTTGACTACTATGTAAAATAAATGAATTAGTATCCGTAGGTTTACGGTAACATCTCGTTTGTATCAATGAGTCTGTCACGGGCACTAGGAGTTTTACTCAGAATTCACCAGGTGTAGCTTCACTTACCAGAAGTGCGGACCTCTGGGTAGTGTGGTGAATCAGTGGAACCATAGCTTTTTTTTATTGCAGCTACAATACAGAGGCACTTGTAGACTTTAGTCCAGCTAATAGGTACCATACAGGTACCATACAGAGTAGTAGCTATATCACTAGGAAACATGAATGGTCTACAGCTGGTAAGTTTCACCACGGATATGTAGAGAAGACTTGTCCAACGCAGGTGTGTAACAGAATAGCGTGAGTGGTCTGCAATTGGCAAGTTGTACCACTGATGTGAAGGGAAGACTTGTCCAGGCGCAGGCATGGAACGGAGTAACGTGAGTGGTCTGCAATAGGCAAGTTGTACCACTGATGTGAAGGGAAGACTTGTCCAGGTGCAGGCATGTAACGGAGCAATGTGAGTGGTCTGCAATAGGCAAGTTGTACCACTGATGTATAGAGGAGACTTGTCCAGGAGCAGGCAGGTAATGGAGGTAGCGAGAGTAGTCTGCAGTGGGTAAGCTCTACTACCGATGTGGAGAGGAGACTTGTCCAGAAGCAGGCAGGTAACGGAGGTAGTGAGAGTAGTCTGCAGCGGGTAAGTTCTACTACCGATGTGGAGAGAAGACTTGTCCAGAGTAAACGGATAACACGAGCAGAAACAGGAAACACCTCAGAGTCTCATGGAATGAGAACCAAGAACAGGTAAAGGTAATAGGGCAACAGGTGCCTTAAGTACTGAGAGGTGAATAATTAACCAATGAGACTAGAGGCAAGGTATTAACAGTTCAGGGTTTCTGCACATGCGCAATCTTAGTCAAGATGGCGGACGGCCGCGGCTCAGGAGAGGCGCCGGCAGGAGTGAGAGAGACCCATGTCCCAACCTAGAGGCACTAACAGTCCGGTGAGTGACAGTACCCCCCCTTTTAAAGGTGGGCACAGAACACTTAGAACCAGGTTTGCCCGGATATTTGGAATAAAACTTTTTCAGAAGAGCTGGAGCATTAAGATCATCTGCACAGATCCAAGAGCACTCCTTTGGACCAAAACCTTTCCAATGCACTAGGAAGCGAAGGACTCCCCCTTTTCTCATCTAGATCCCTGCACCTGCAATCTACACCCCCAACACCTTCATCATCAATATCCTCACAAGTGATCAGAGTTAGCCTTTATCTAAGTTGCTAATGCGAGATGACTCCTCCCCTATACAGGACTCCTCAGAAGAATCCTTGAGCGTTAGGCCCACTGCTGCTGCTCCTGCTGCTGAGGGTGGATCTTGAACCCAGAAGCAGACCAAGAAGAAGACAACTAGTAGTTTACAACAATTGAATGTTAAACAATCTTTGGCAAGTATGAAAGATGTCACTCAGTCGCAAAGCGGATCACAGACACCATGGCGACTAGGCTAGTATTAGATCTGCGTCCAATATCCACTATTAATGCAGCTGGTGTTAGACTGTTACTTGAGGTCTTGTGTCTCCTTCACCAAATTCCATTACAACACCATTTTATTAGGAAAGCTGTTCCTCACCTCTACCAGAAGGTTCGTAAAAATTTAATTATTGGGCTATAAAAAGGCCATTCTACCCACTGTACACATAACCACGGATATGTGGACAAGCGGAACTGGGCAAACTAAAGATTATATGACTGTGACAGACCATTGGATTGGTGATTCGCCTTCACCAGCAGGAACAGCAGCAGCATTTACTCAAGTATGTTACATTTTTCAGAGGCAGGCTAATCTGTGTATCACCGGCTTCACTAAGAGGCATATTATTATTATTATTAGTAGTAGTAGTAGTAGTAGTATAATTATTATTATCGTAGATTTGTAAGGCACTATAGTGCTCCACAGCGCCGTACAGTAGGGAGGACAAGAAACACATAAAACAAGACATACATAAAACAAGAACAGACAAGGCAGACAAAATGAATGGAGACATGAAAACAAAGGGTATGGAGGACCCTGCTCATTAGAGAGCTTACATTCTAAAGGGAAGAGGGCACAGCTAAAATGAGAGAAGCGAGTGTGGCCCAGAGTGGAGATTCGGATAGTTGCGAGGGTGTATTAGTGTGTATAGTGTTATCGAGGATAAGGTCACCTCTAAAAAAGAGATGGTTTTGAAGGCTGTGGCAAAGTCTGATTAAGCGTGGTAGGGAAATCAATAAGTGGAGAGCAGCATGGGAGAAGTCTTGAAGCCAGGATTGAGAGGTGGTTATCAATGACGAGACAAGGCGCTGATCAGATACCACTGATAACCTGTTTGAAAATCTAATGGATGCAATTGCAACAAGGCTTACCCTGCTTGGACTCTCCTGAGGATATGTTATTTCTGACAACGGCACCAATATTGTTAGAGTATATTACAGCGGGGGAATTCCATCACATTTCCTGTTTTCTCACACAATCAACTTGGTGGTACAGAAATGTAAAAAAAATGACAATGAGATGCAGGCAATGCTATCTGTGTCCCAAAATATTTAGGGTCATTTTCGGGATTCTGCAACAGCATGTAGGAGAATGCAGCAGCTGCAAGAAGATTTGAATTTAGGGGGAATATACTTTAGTCCAGCGCAGTGGAGAATTCTTTCCGTGTTGTGCAAGGTGCTGAAACCACTCAAAGTAGTCACCTGTAAAGAGAGTGCAGACACTGAAAGCTTGAGTCAAGTGATTCCCCTAATTAGACTTTTTGGAAAGCTGCAAGAGAAATTGAAGGAGGAAATGAAACAAAGCAATTTCGCTAATTATATTGTACATTAAGTACTTTATTCGCTTCACCACGATCCAAGAGTTATCAACATTTGGTAACTGTGCATGATCCTAGGTTTAAGAGCTATGTCTGTTCTTTCTCTCCAACTGATAAAGATCTCAAGAGATGCAATGAGCTCCTAGTCAGGAAGCTGACAGCTCAAGTGGTACATGACAAAATGACGTCTCCTCCTTCAGCAGTTTCTCTAGAAATTGCTGCTAGGAAAAAACTTCGCTTTCCCAAGACACCCAGTGGTGATGCAGATGAGTCTGCACAATATTTTGACATTTGGTCTGATCTAAAAGAATTGCCCAAATATCGTGACAGCTCTTTCGTAAAATGAACTACAAATTCCATGAGAAAGGCCATTATCGGCAATTACATCAAGTACATAAACTTCTGTGATGGTAGATACCAGCTGGGATGGATTAGTATTGTTTGAGGATGATGTACACACTGATGAGGGTGAATATGATGACAGTGTAGATTGCAGGTGCTAAGATCTAGCTGAGAGAAGGGAGCTAGCTGATGCTGGTATGCTTGGTAATATTTTGGGCAGAATGGCATGTTGGCAATTTTATGTTTTTCTACAGTAAATTTTCACATTTATTAGAGAGGTGTTTTTATCTTAAAAAAAAGTAGAGTTTTTTTTTTTACATTTTTGTTTCCCTGACTCAAAACCACTATGCACTTGAACATAGGCTTTAGCACATGCGGTAGAGGGATTAGTATCATCATGACGGAACTGGAGGGTGACCATAACAATGCAACCCCTCCTGTTTTTGGATGAGCTAAGGCACAGTAGAATGTCACTGGAGACTTTTAAGAACCCTGACAGCCCTATTATTACAAATTCTGCTTTAGCACTGAACCCTGCCACCTCTCCTGTTTCTGAGTGAGCTAAGGTACAGTAAAATGTAACTGCAGATTTAGACCAAGACTGCAAGCCCTACTATTTGTATTTCAGCAATGACAATTACCAATGTCTCCCTCCAACAGTCACTACATTGGCTCCCCATACCCTACAAAATTAAATTTAAAGTCCTCACCCTCACCTTTAAAGCTCTTAGTCAATCTTCCCCTCCCTACATCTCCAATCTCTTTTCTACCAACACTCCTATCTGCCCCCTCCGCTCTGCCTGTCACCTCTGCCTCACTACTTCACTGATCACCTCCTCTCACTCTCATCTTCATGACTTTGCCCGGGCTAGTCCCCTGCTGTGGAACGATCTTCCACATTCCATCAGGTTAGCATCTACTCTCAAAGGCTTCAAGCGTGCCCTTAAGACTCATTTCTTTATTCAAGTTTATCAGTCCTCCTCATAACTTCCTTGTCCTGGCTCTCTCCCCCAGTTAGTACCACCCTATTTGTGCCTCCCCCTTCCCTTTAGGATGTAAGCTGTCATGAGCATGGCCCTCTTTCCTTGTGTGCTCCTTCTACTTTTCCATCACCCTCTGTACCTCTTGGCCTACTTCGCTAGCCCTGTTTTAACTGTTTTCTTAAGCTTCGGCCTTCTTCTCGCTGATTTCTACCTTCCCTTTCACTATCTGTCCCATAAATAATCTGATTTGCTTTACCTTGTCACCTGTGTTTATATATATATATATATATATATATATATATATATTTGTATCATGTTATATGTAATGTACGGCGCTGCGGACCCTGTGTGGTGCCTTATAAGTCAAAGATAATAATAAAAATAATAATAATGGAGCAATGGAGCTCTCCTCTTTGTGTGTAACCTATATAAAACTGTACAATTTGACTGCAAATTCTGAAGACCAAGCCTGCCAGCCCTACTATTTGTATTTCAGAAATGAAAGTTAGCAATGGAGCAATGGAGCTCTCCTCTTTATGTATAACCTACAGTCAAGTCCATAAATATTGGGACATCGACACAATTCTCATATTTTGGGCTCTATACACTACCACAATGGATTTGAAATGAAACTAACAAGATGTGCTTTAACTGCAGACCTTTAGCTTTAGTTTGAGGGAATTTACATCCAAATCAGGTGAACGGTGTAGGAATTACAACGGTTTCTATATGTGCCTCCCACTTTTTAAGGGACCAAAAGTAATGGGACAAACTAAACAATCCTACATCAAACTTTTACTTTTTAATACTTTGTTGCAAATCCTCTGCAGTCAATTACAGCCTGAAGTCTGGAACGCACAGACATGAGTATAATATATATATATATATATATAAATATATATATATATATATATATATACCTATATATATATATATATATATATATATATATATATATATATACACACAGATCAGGTGCTATTATTAGGCAGCTGCCTAAGGCGCCGGGCTCTGGTGGGCGCCCTTGATGTCATCTACATTGCTGTGCAGCAGCCGCCAAGCTTACCTTCAATAGCCGCCCACCGCTGTACAGCTTCAGATCAGAGAAGGGGGGGGTGTGCCGTCCCCATCCCCTCCGATGAGACTTACTATCTGTTGTGTGTGAGGGCAGATAGGGATGAACTGTGTTTCCTCTCTCGCTCCCATCCACTTTCCTCTCTCTCTCCCTCTCCCCCTCCCCACTCACTGACTGTCGGGAGTGTCGTCATCATCACTTCCCAACAGTCGGTGAGGAGCCCGGCAGAGAGGAGCAGCTGCATGAAAAAAAGAGCTAGGTAAGGAAAGATTGAAGTGCTGGCGAGGAGGGAGGAGAATGTGCTGCAAGGGGGGGACAGTGTGCTTCAAGGGGGCGATTGTGCTGCAAGAAGGGGGACAGTGTTTCCCAAAAAGGGGGAGATTGCGCTGCAAGGGGGAATTGTGCTGCAACGGGGGATTGTGCTGCAGATGGAAGATTTTGTGCTGCAGAAGGGGTAGAATGTGTTGTGGAGGGGGTAGAATGTGCTGTAAGGGGGGATGGTGTTGCAATGAGGGATATTGTGCTGCAATGGGGGGAGATTGTGCTGCAATGGGGGGAGATTGTGCTGCAAGGGGGGGATTGTTCTGCAAAGGGGGGATTGAGGCAGTGTGGTGAGGGGGGCAGTATGTTGGAGGTGGGGCAGTAGTATGATGCAAGGGGGACAGTAGTGTGATGCAGGGGAGCAGTAGTGTGATGTAGGGAGCTGTAATGTGAAGCAAGGGGGGCAGTGTGATGTAGTTATCAAGAGTGTGATGAAGGGACAGCAGTGTGATGCACGGGAGATAGTATTTTGCAAGGGGTACAGTGTGATGTAGGAAGCAGTAGTGTGATGAAGGGGGCAGTAGTATAATGCATGGGGTGGGGCAGTAGTGTTTTATAAGGGGGGCATTGTGATGTAGGAAGCAGTAATGTAATGCAGGTGGGGACATTGTGATTCAGGGGGCAGTAGTGTGATGCAGTGGTGACAGTGTGATATAGAAGGCATGAGTGTGACGCAGGGGGGCAGGAGTGTGATGCAGGGACATGTTAGGACTGAAATCATCACTAAAAATGGTCTGTTATAAGCTTATTGTGTCAATTTTTGTGTTCCTAAACCTAACACCCTGATACCTCTCTGCAGCCTTTGACACCGTGGACCACCCCCTCCTGCTGCAAACTCCTCTCTCTCTCTGCCTCTCTGGTTCTGTCCACACCTGGTTCACCTCATAACTCGCTAACCGCTCCTTCTCTGTATCCTGGTTCTGTATCTTGGTTCTTCCTCCTCCCCCTACCCTCTCCCTGTAGGAGTCCTGCAGGGCTCTGTTCTCGGCCCTCTACTCTTTTCGCTCTATACTTCCTCCCTTGGTGCTCTCATACCTTTTCTTTTTTAGCAGCCTATCTACCACCATCTTCTTTGTTAGCAGCCTATCTACACAACTCTTCTTTAGTAGCAGTGCTTTCTGCTTCCATGCTGCACGGACGTGCCATGTGGGCTCTTTACCTTGGGCTTAACCTAGGCTCCGAATTCTAAGGGTGTAGCCACGGCTCTGTTCAGTTCCTCTGTCTCCACTTACCTCTGCTTCTGCTTACCGCCTGTCGCTTCCAACTATGCAACATTGCCCACAACTGTCCCTTTCTCTCTCAGGAGGCCACCAAAACTATCATCCACGCACTCATCATCTCCCACCTCGATTATTGTAATCTCCTCCTCACTGACCTCCACCACTCCCGTCTCTCCCTCCTCCGCTCTATATTCAATGCGGCCGCAAGACTCAACTTCCTCTCACGCTGCTCCTCCTCTGCCTCCCCTCTCGGTCTTCCCTTCCCCTTCAGAATTCTTTTCAAACTCCTCACCCCCACTTTCAAGGCTCTCTACTGCCCCTTATATCTCTAACCTCCTCTCCATTCACACTCCTGCCAGCTTCCTGCACTCGGCCAATGATTGACAACTCTTCTCCACTCCAGAATCCAAGACTTTTCCCGTGCGACCCCCCCTTCACTGGAATGACCTCCCTCGTTCCATCCGTCTCTCTCCTACTCTGTGCTCCTTCAAACGTGCATTCAAAACTTACCTCTTCCTCAAAGCCTACTAACCATCCACTTAGCCCCCCATCTCCTCCGCTCATTCTCCCCTCTCTCCCCTTGCCTCAAATGGCTCCTCTTGTGCCTGGTCTGTTTACCCTCCCTTAGGATGTAAGCTCGCATGAGCAGGGCCCTCTTCCCTCCTGTCTCCTTACCTGTTCTTCTGCTCCGTCATTTTTGCATTAGCCTGCCTGGAGTTTCTGAAATATTGGTACTTTTTGTTTATTGTTCTGTACCGTTTCACTCTGTATAGTCTACTGTTTGTACTGTGTGCGGTGCTGCAAAAATCTTGTGGCGCCTAACAAATAAATGATAATAATAATAATATCTCCCCTCTAGAAATCCTGCGTTTTCCCCAACAGAGCAGTGGAGTCTGGACAGCGTTCTGCATCAAACTGCATCTGGACGACTGGAGAAAGTAACGCTTTTCTTTTTTTCTTCTTTTTTTCTTTTTTGTTACAAGTGTGTGAGGGTCTAGGAAGTGGGTATTTGGTGTGTGAGAGGTAGGTGTGTGTGTGTGTCGATAGTTTGAAAATTTGCCTAGGTCGCCTAAACATTGCACCGGCCCTGTATGTATATATACATATATATCATACTTGCCAACTCTCCCGGAATGTCCGGGAGACTCCCGAAATTCGGGTCGGTCTCACGGAATCCCAGGAGAGCTGGCAAATCTCCTGCATCCCGCAATTGCAAGGCTAAAATGACGCGATTCGCGGGTAAATATATGTCGCAGGGCGGGCCCAAAATGGCAGGATTCACTGCACCCCTCCCCCTTCCGCCCTCTAGACGCGCCCCACTCACGGATACAACTTGCCAAATGTAGGCAAGTATGATATATATATATATATATATGCAGAGCCGTAACTAGGGTGGTGCGGGCGGTGCCGTCGCCCAGGGCGCAAGCCCAAAGGGGCGCAGCAGCCGCCCGCTACCAAGCTCTATATGTACAGTCTTTGACTTCCGCAGTGGAACGCATGTGCGTTCCACAGACAGGAAGTTCGGCATTTGGAACGCAAATACCGAACTTCCTGTCTGTGGAACGCACATGCGTTCCACTGCGGAAGTCAAAGGCACATTCTGTATTGACTGAAAGGCTCCGCTGCGTCGTGTGTGCACTCTCCTCTCCTCTGACATTCCCAGGAGTGAGGTTTACTGGCTGTTACCAGCGAAGGCTTCCCCATATGTTTGGTAATGTGGCCAATGTGTTTTAATTGAAACAACAAGCGGCAATAGTAAGTCAGAAGCCCATGATGGAGCTATCGATATTAAACAGTGAGAGTATATACTGTATATAGTACTAATAGTCATTGTCTGTCACCCACACAGCACTGCCCAATATCTGCCCACGTGGGCTCCAGTAAGATGTCCGAGTATGAGGAATGTAACCCAGATATCTGTAGTCATATTGTGACTGTATTCTGAGTCACACACCCACTATATGTTATTGTCACCTTTCAGTATTTGTAGAACTAAATGTAATTATATGATTAGTGGTTGGATAACGTTCTGTGTTTTGTATGTCTGTCAGTTTGGACGTCAGGCAGGTGAATAATGTGTAGCTGTAGTTATACAAATGGCTGCTGTTCTGGTGATCACAGACTACATGGACAATGAATTACTGCAAATCAGGTCTCACTTTATCATAACTATTGACATGTTTGTAAGTGGTGAGTTTGTTTCACTATTGTGGTCTCTGTAATCTGCCAATAATTGTATTCTCTTTACCTTCTATATTTTCATTCACATTTCCCTATTTCTCTTTCAGCTTTTGTTTACAACTGTGTAGTATCTCTATTCTCTCTCTCTCTCGCTGCTTCTCTCTCTCGCTGCCTCTGTCTCTCTCTCGCTGCTTCTCTCTCTCGCTGCCTCTGTCTCTCTCTCGCTGCCTCTGTCTCTCTCTCGCTGCCTCTGTCTCTCTCTCGCTGCCTCTGTCTCTCTCTCGCTGCCTCTGTCTCTCTCTCGCTGCCTCTGTCTCTCTCCCTCTCTCTTGCTGCCTCTGTCTCTGTCTTTCTGTCTCTGTCTCTCTGTCTCTATCACTCTTTCTCTCTCGCTGCCTCTGTCTCTCTCTCTCTCTCTCTCTCTCTCTACAAACTTGCACCCCATATGCACATGCAATTGCTGTTTTGTGTGTTATTTTTTTGTTTGAGATTTTTCACCGGACATTGGTGACCTTCAAAACGAACTGGTGTTTATTGGGACTTTGAGCCACTTCAGCCTGTTTTTAATATAATTCTTAATTATATCCTTTATAGGGGCCCTTGAACATAAGCTCTAAAAAAGTGTTTTTGTTGTTGGGTTTTGTTTGTTATCCTATAGTAATGCTCCCTGCCCCATTGGGGCTTACAGTCTAAATTCCCTAACAGACAGACACTTTTTTATTAGAGTATTAAGTGCATTAGATATTAGAATTCCGTTCGCTATATATTTTCTGCATACTTTAAATGGTCATTAGTGCAGAGAGCCGGTTGTTAATTTATTTCAATCCCACCACTGTATGTATATATATATATGTGTGTATATTTGCATTTTCAAATATGTGTAACAGAATTCTTTCAGTAAAGTGCTAGCCACACCCACACATTAGGTTGGCCACACCCACTTGTCAAATGCCACTCCCACATAGATGGGGGGCGCCGGTGCCCTGTCTCGCCCAGGGCACTAAAATGTCTAGTTACGGCACTGTATATATGTATGTATATATATATATATATATATATATATATACACACACACACATTAGCCTTACTGTCTGTTATACCAGTGAGAATAAATTGCCATGTAATCAGAAAGGCATTTATGTGAGCAAAAAACATGTATCCATATGGTGGCTTTTTGAGATAACCAGCATATCTATATTTAGAGATTATTCAGTGTTGGAAGGCAGTAGGCTATGTTAATAACTCCACATCACTTCCTCCTGTCACCAGCAGCACTAAGATTTCATGATAGAATTGCAGGAGAGGAGTCACTTTGCTCCCAGAGTAGCCCCAGCATAGTGTATCTTAGCAGTGCATAAATATGCATCACTGCAATGTGCAGCAATGCATATTTAGCAGCACCTCATCTTATGATGCATAGACCCCTGTGTGCTTAGGATCTGACATCATGACTTACTCACACGTGCATTTTACATGCATCATCATCTGGTGTGTTTTTCATGTGAAATTTAAAGGCCATAGCAGGGATCATACGTATTGTCTAAAAAACAAACAAATATTAATTTGACTATGTTGGTTTTTACTATTGTTATTTACTTTCTAATTTGTAAGTTCAGTATTAAAATGCACTTATTAAATATAAATAACTCACCTGTATGAGAAAATCTTAGCTGAATGATGACAGCAGTCTAGCCTAATTTTTGCTTTCTTTATTGTACATCAGTAATCAGAAAACAGTTGGCTTCTTGACATTTTTACGTTAAGCGTGTGTTTCATTGTGTTATTTTTGTAAAATTGTTGTTAAGTTACATTTTCAACTAAAATATGATCAGAATAAGCTGTATATAATTTGAAGGCACTGTGATTTGTTTATTTTTTAACAAAGACTATTCCTGAATAAAAATGTAAATTGTCATATTTTGAAAATAATAGCCAGAAAAGCCTCTATTTGACATAGAGATATATTGCTAACTATGTATTAATGACCTGAATCTTTTACATTTAATAATTGTGTGTATATTTGAATAAATATGTCCATTACATTTTATTACACTCACCTGAAGCAGATTGCCATGGTTGATAAGAGATGCTTCTGAAACATCACAGCCAGAGAATGACTGAAAGCCGGCTTGCTTTGCAGTAATTAACTGTGTGGAGAGGAGTTTTCATACATGGACAAGGACAGTGATGTCTTATATGTCTTATATATATATATATATATATATATATATATATATATATATATATATATATATATATATATATGTGTGTGCATATGTGTATATTATTTGATCCTGATGTATTGTTGTTTGAATGTTCAGTCTGGATTACAAAATGGAGTCTAGTAGCCATTATTGTAACTATTATATTCTATAGCATTAATGAAACTAAGTTTTGCAAGAAATGAAAATGTTTATGACTGTTTCATGAAATGTTTCCTTTTTCCAAGTCCATACTGTCTTGTACTATTGCTCAGGGCCGTCTTTCCCATTGGGCACAATGGGCAGGTGCCCGGGGGCCCTGCAGCCCAGGGGGGCCCGTCGGAGTCAGCACAAAAAAAAACCTGAAAAAAAAAGAAGGAAATACTTACCTTGTTGTCAGCTGGCGATGCGGCTCCCTCCCTGGTCTCCCCCTCCGGGCGGCGCTGGCAGTGCATGTCGGGCGGGACACCATCACGCCCGCCCGACATCCATTGCGGAGCGCGACGGAGGAGGAGACCAGGGAGGGAGCCGGATCGCCAGCTGACAGCAAGGTAAGTATTTTCTTCTTTTTTTTTTTCAGGGTTTTTTTGTGCTGCCTCTGACGGGCCCCCCTGGGCTGCAGGGCCCATATATATATATAGACACTTTTTTTTTTTTTTAATATATATATATATATATATATATATATATGTACAAGTTAACCCGTGCATGATACTTATGCATTCTAGTCAAATCAAGCTACTTAAGGTGTTAAAAAGGTTCTTGTCATGCATTTGGGCCTAGCCCAGGCCTCCTTAGGGGAAGAGCGTTACTCTCCGATGCAAACGCCCTTTTTTAACGTGGTTTTGTCCACATGTCACCACCTCATCATTTTTCTCCATCACCTCATCCTTCATCTTCATCGCCACATCCTTCATCAAGCTACTTAAGGTGTTAAAAACTCCCCACTGTCTCCCGTGGCAACCACCAACCACTCCCAACTGTCACTTCTCCTTCAAGAAATATATAGGTCAGTGTATAACTCTGCCCAGCAGGTGGCGTTGCAGCTTGTTTTTTTTTTTTTCACACACGCCACTAGGCATTTATATAGTAGATATATAGGGGCCCCGGTGCACTGCTTTGCCCAGGGGCCCAAAATGTTGTTAAGAGGGCCCTGCTATTGCTTATTTAGGAAAATTGATAAGAGTTTATGTGTCTCCAAACCTCACAGACAAGGCCTCATATTTAACACATTGCTGTTAAGTAGGCACATCCTTTGAGTAGGGGTGCATGTAATAAATAATTGTCCAATCAGTGTAAATGCCAAGCTAAACATCCCTCTGTGTACAGGTGCCAAGATTATTGCTTATAAAGCATATGAACAAATCTATCATTGGTACGTCTGCTCTAATCAGACTAGATGATTCGTGTACATGCAAATGTAAATAAACTTGATTTTTTTTCCATTCTCAAATCATCTGACTTCTTTATTATTATTATTATTATTATTATTATTATTATTATTATTACTATTATTATAGATTTGTAAGGCACCACAGTGTTCTTCAACACCGCACAGTAGGGAACACAGGACATACTTAAAACAAAGACATACAAAGCAGACCAAATAAATACAGACTTGAAGAGGTGAGCTAGAGGTTGGCATGCAGTGGAGAGAGCGGAGAAGTTGGGAGGGCATAGGGTTGAGGGGACAGGTTGTATGGTGATATAAGTATTCATACTTTGTCTTCAATTAATGGAGAGAATGAATTAAAGGTGAATTGGGGAGTGTAGGTGAAGGTGGGTAGAGTGAGCAAAGTGTGTGGAATTTGACATGAAGAAATATCTTGTCGATTGGTGTTAATTTTGTTGTTGAAGTAGGTGGTAAAATCATGGAATGTGGGGGGCGTGGTTTGGACTCCATGCTGGCTAGAAGTGTCTCATGAGAGCTCCATCGCCGTAACCTTTAAAACCCAGTGAAATCGGGTGCAGGGAGCCCCCTAATCAACTTGTGGGCTCAGAAGCCATTAAGGATTGCCAACTCCCCTGTCTCGGCAGATTTGCACGGAGTCTGGGCAGACTATAAATCGGGGCTCTGTCTGGGGCCTACTTGGGCACATAAAAGCAGCCACACACGGCCTAGTGCTGGGTACCACGCTCGGGTCTTTGGACCTACAGACGGGCAATCAGAGGCCATCAGCAACCAGCTTTATCCCTGTGCCCAACAGTTGACTACTGAGGCACCTTCAGCCCGCAGGTCGCCTTGAACCGCCTCCCACTACAAAGCCGCCGGATCTTTTCTGTGAACACCTCATTGCACTCATCTGTCTCCAGACGTGATCGGAATCACTGTGCGGCAGGCCAAGCGGGTACTTCCCGCTGAGGTTTCTTCATCCCCGACAGCGAAACCGGAAGTTACCGGGGCTCCGCACTTCCGGTGGCTGGCGCCCAGGCTTCCAGCGCTGAACGAGAGGTGGTGGTGCACTTTGAGCCCATTTGTCCTGTGGCCGCGGACTGCCGCCTGAATTTCATCTCCTCCGTCCCCCTCCCTCTCCAAGCAGACTGTGCTGGGTTGATGACCTCTGCTGTTGGACCGCACAGTGATTACCACTGTATACTGCAATAAACCATCCCCAGCTGTGTTGTGTCTACTGCCCTGTGGTGCCTGTTGCCTCTTCTCCACCTCGGGGTGCCTGCGGTTCTGCTTCCCCCCCCCCCTGGGGCCACATTCTAGAGTAATGACATCTTCTGATTAATACTTCGATATTCTGTGCAGAATTACACATCTGACGCCACCTAGTGGTCTTCGCTGGTACTGCAGCTCCTACCTCCATAGTCCTGTCAGGGCACACAGGATTGTCAGAGACGCCCTTACCATTCTAGGAGCTCTCTGAAGGCCTCCTCTGCCCCAAGAATTTCATGGTTGCAGCCTAATCAACCGGCCTGCGAAGAATTTGATTGACCTTAAACACCACATCAGCCATCCCTAAAAATCGACCTATTGCTGGACGCTGTTATCCCGGAGGTGGTCCAACGCGGTCTGCTGTGATCGCTGCTGGACAGGATCAGTAGGTCAGTGAGTGGTTACTGTGTCCCCTGTTATTCTTCAGGGTTCGTCCATCAGTAGCAGCTCTCATTCCTGGTGCGGTGCCACGAGTTTGTACATATGTTACAATACCAAGAGTTTGCACATATGTTCTAACTTCGCATCTGGCTCACTGAGGATGACCGGGGTCCCTGTTTGGTATGCAGCTGTGATGTAACGATTGCCGCAATCCCGAGAGGCCTTTTCTGATCGAATCTTCTGTTCGGAAGTTTGCTGTATTTGACCTACCTTTTCCGATTCCTCCTTCATCCTTGACCCGACTCTACTGAGCTATGCCGAAAAACAAAAAACTTCATTTGTAGGGTATCCCTCAATATTACCCTAATAAGTCTTCTACAGAACAAGCAGGTTCCCCCCGCTCTCATGAGGACTCAGACTCTGACGAACATGTGTCTGCTCCAGTTACCAAAAAAGACTTTCTTTCCTTGATCAAAGAAATGAAGGAGCTTCGGTCTTCAGTCCACGCTGAAGTTCAGCACGCTCTTCATAGTGTGAGTTCAGTGGTGTCCTCGTTGGGTTCTCGCACGGATCATATTGAGAGAAAGATGGATGATTTCGTCTCAGGTCAAGAAGCAATGACCGATAACCTAACTCAAATCCGCCAGGAACTCAATAATATCCATGAACGCCAAGAAGATATGGACAATAGAGCTCGGAGAAATAACCTCCGAATTAAAGGGATCCCAGAGTCCGTTGAATCTGTGCACCTGGACCCCTATCTCCGGAAACTTTTCTCCCAGCTTGTTCCAGAAGTCCCGGAAGATCAATTCTTGCTGGATAGAGCCCACAGAGCTCTTAAACCCCGTCCATCAGATCAATCTACACCTAAAGACGTTATCCTTCGCCTTCATTATTTCACGAGCAAAGAGGCTGTCTTACAAGTAGCTAGAAAGCTTCCTGTTTTATCCTATGAAGGATGTACCCTCCAAATTTTCAAGGGCCTCTCTCCCACCACCTTGTCTCGGAGGCGGGAACTCCAGCCTGTCACCTCATTCCTCAGAGAGAACAACATCAGATATCGCTGGGGGTTTCCCTTCCGTCTCTATCTTTGGCACCAGAACCAACAACTGTCAGCTAAAAGCTTAGGCAAAGCACGGAACCTCCTGCGAAAGATTGGATTGAATCAACAAGTCTCCACTGATGCACATCAAGCCCTTGCTAATGTCGCGGGCCCCGCCACACCGAGAGCACAACGGCTTCCTCGTAGAGACTGGTCAACTGTCCCTCGACACTCCAAACCCCAATCTGCAGATCCCTGACCGGCAAGTTCCCGTCCTTGCTCCTCCCTCAAAGTGCGGCCGCACTTCCCTCTACTGGTCTCAATGTGGTCCTTGTTACTTCCTGACATAGTCCTATAATTGGACACAGAACTCAAGGCTCCCATGTCGTCAGATGTCCTCGCCCTTCATTTCCTACTACACTAAAACTATAATGTTGGTGCTGGACACTGTAATGCCTTTTACTATCTGTTACCTTGTTGCTGCCTGCCCCTGAGAAGGTGGGTTGTTGTTATTTATATCTTCTAGGTGAGACGAGACACTGACGAGGCGCATACTACAGCTCCTGCTTTCGCCACCGATAAGTAGCTGTGATGCTTTGTTCTAATTGTCTCCATGGTGTATTTACGGTTGTTATGTTGTTTATTTGTTTCTCTTTCTAAAGCTCTTATATTGGGCTACACTCGGTGGCTTCACAAGTGTCTACTACGATATGCCTAGTGTTATTGAGTTATTTCCTACCTCATATATTATGTTTATTGCCAATAATTATGACCTTTGTCTTCTCTCTTCTTGTACTTCCCCTTCTCCTCATCTACCGTAGGGGTTAGTAATCTCCCTATTCCCTCCTCACTCCCCTCCCTCCCAATAGGTCATACACACTAAAATGGTCTCTCGAATTCCCCTTCTGGTTCCCCCGGCCCTCCGCTTTCTTCTGTGGTTGCTCTTAGTCTACCACCCCCCTTAGAGCCTAGGGCTCTACGCTGGTCCCCTAATGGCCTGTCCATCATGTCCTATCCTCTACCAGCACTTGCGACGAGTGGACTTTGGTCCACTATGTCGATTCCCTTGTTCCCTTAACCTTTGGTTCTCCCCTCCTTCTCCTCACTGGTCGCCACCTTCCATGTCATTCCCTGTACACTCTTCCCTTTTTCTCCTCTCCCTTGACATTTCCTCCCTCTTCTGGTCCCTAGCGCTCCTCGCATTGGTTTGCCTATGACCCTTAAGCTTATCTCCTATAATGTCAAAGGCCTCAACTCCCCTCAGAAACGGGCTAAACTCCATTCCTCTCTAAAATCCCTTAAAGAGGACTTGATATTCCTACAAGAAACTCATTTTGTCCACCATCTCCACCCCGAGCTTCGATCCAGAAAATTTCTATTGACATTTCATGCATGTGACCATAGGCAGAAAAAGCAAGGTGTAGCAATTCTGTTTGCGCGTCATTTAATTTTCGAACTCCATGATTCTCATAAAGATAAAGAAGGTAGATTCCTGATTCTCATAGGCACTCTGAATAATCTCCCCTGTGCTCTAGTGAACCTCTATGCACCCAACACCGGCCAGCATAGGTCCTTCAAAAAACTGGGTTCTTTCTTAGCGCGTGTTCGTCAAGGTGAACTTATGGTTGCTGGTGACTTCAACGACGTTTTAGCCCCGACCATAGATCGTTCTTCAGGCCCCTCCTATTCTCCCTCGAGGAGAGATGCCCACACCACAGCCGCCTTACAGGCTTTCCTGAAACTCCATAACTTATACGACTCATGGAGAGTATTGGACCCCCTGGCTAGGGACTATACCTTCTTTTCTTCTCCCCATAATACCTACTCCTGGATTGATATGATCCTGCTCAGCCACGACCTCACTCTTAAACTTAGCTCCTCCCAAATCTTTCCTGTTACCTGGTCCGACCATGCCCCTGTTTCTGCTGTACTCACCTCCCTTGCTCACCACCCTCCTAGAGCAACCTGGAGAATGAACGAATCACTCCTACATGATAAAGATACCACTGCTCACCTACGTTCTCTTCTCTCTGAATATTTTGAGACGAACGACACCCCTGATATCTCTCCTATGACTCTTTGGGACGCCCATAAGGCAGTAATACGGGGTCATCTTATTGCCTTGGCATCTCGGACTAAGCGAGTCCGTTTGGCTTAAACTATTCAACTGACGGACTCACTGATAGCTTTAGAGTAACGCCACAAATTGAACCCTGATCCCTTGGTCCTCCAGGAAATTGCTTCTGTCCGTGGTGAACTAAATCTCTTGCTGTCCCACCAGGTTGCTAATAAATTGAAGTGGCTCAATCAGCGCTACTACGAAAAGGGCGACAAGGCCGATAGATTGCTGGCCACCAAACTTAGAGCTAAGATAGCGGCCCGGAATCTCCTGGCTATCAGGGACTCCGATGGAGTTTTACACTATGACCCTCAGCGGATACGTGCTGCCTTCCAAACCTATTACACTAAACTTTATAATCTTCCCCAACCGTCTGATCCTTTAGTCTCCCAGCAACACTCACAGTTGATTGAGTCTTTTCTTTCTTCTGCTAAGCTTCCGAAACTCTCTTCACAAGCTAGTACTCTTCTGGGGGGTGAGATTACTAGTGATGAAATTGAATAAACCATAAAGTCTCAGAAAACAGGAAAGGCTCCGGGGCCGGATGGCTTTACGGCAGTGTACTATAAGAAGTTTGCTGGGCTCCTGGTACCCCATTTGCACACCCTATTCAACTCAATCCTGACTGGGGGTTCCTGGTCTAGGGACTCTTTGGAGGCTCGGATCTCCGTCATTCATAAAGAGGGTAAGGATGTTCATGACTGCACCAGTTATCGCCCCATCTCCCTGCTTAATACAGATGTCAAATTATATGCTAAAAGTTTGTCTAATAGACTAAATTCGGTCCTTCCCTCCCCTAAACATTATGATCAGGTTGGCTTTGTGCCGGGTCGTCAGGCCAGAGATAACACCAGGAGAGTCGTTGATCTAATTCATATCATTAATACCAGGAAGGCCCCGACCATTGTTCTCTCCCTTGACGCAGAGAAGGCTTTTGACAGGATCTCCTGGAACTTTATGTCCCGAGCCTTGTCGGCGTTTGGGATTTCGGGTAACCTCCTCACGGGTATCCAAGCCTTATACTTCCGACCCTCCACAAGAGTCATGATCAACGGTTCTCCCTCTGACCTTATCACCATATCCAACGGTACACGCCAGGGATGCCCTCTGTCTCCTCTCATCTTTGCCCTGGTTATAGAGCCTCTTGCGGCCTCTATCCGGGCCTGCCCGAACATACAGGGTGTGCGAACGGGGAATCTGGAAAGCAAGCTCTCTCTCTTTGCGGACGATGTCCTTCTGACTATCCTGCAGCCTGAGAAGTCTCTCCCTGGACTCTTTAGCATATAGCACCACTATGGGCACCTCTCAGGTTACAAGATCAGTATTACAAAATCGGAAGCTCTCCTCCTTAATATTCCCTCCCCAGAAGGACTACCACTCACCTCCCGCTTTAACTTTCGGTGGCAGAAAAAGAAAATTAAATACTTAGGTATCTTTATTACCGACTCCTATGACTCCCTCTACCGGGAGAACTACCCGGGCTTAAGATCAGGTCTGAATTGTTCTCCTGGCGCTCATTGATCATTTCGTGGCTGGGCAGGGTCATCTCTGTCAAGATGAACCTCATTCCTAAGCTCCTCTATTATTTCCAGACCCTTCCGGTCCGAGTCCCCCTTTCAGATCTGACATCTATCCAGAATGTCTCTCTAGATTTATCTGGAACGGCCGGTCTCCCAGGATTAAGCTGGCTCTCTTAAAGAGACCCACCAGAGGTGGTGGTAGGGGTTTCCCATATTTGAAAATTTACTATTGGGCGGCTCATCTGAGCCAGATTGTAGCCTCCTTTGCCCACCCCCCGCGGCACTGTCGTGGGTTGACATCGAATCCGCTTATCTTAATTTTCCAATTTTGTCCTGTATATGGGGTCTCTCAAAACAAGCTAGATCTCCCCTCACCTCCCAATGCCCTACCCTTCTATTCTAGCTGCAATATGGGAGACCTGCCGACCCCCAGGGCCATCTTAACAACATTATGGGCCCATCGGGCAAAGCAGTGCACCAGGGCCCCTAGATATAGATATAGATATAGATAAATAGATGTATACAGATACAGATATAGATATAGATATATAGAGATAGAGATAGATAGATGTACTTGCTCAGTGACCCTTGAAGGTGTTTTTTGCAGGTTTATTTCTTTTGCAGGATTATTTATTCTCATTAAGAGCCGTTGCCTATGGGGCCCCCTTGCCCGTGGGGCCCCTGGGCAGCTGCCCATCATGCCCAATGGAAAAGATGGCCCTGCCGACCCCATTTCAAGATACCGGTGTCCTCTCTTACTGTCCTACCTCTTTGGGGTAACCCTGCCTTTTCTCCTGGGCTCTCCTCTGCCTTCTATAGTCCCTGGGTCACTGTGGGAGTTCGATTTGTCGGAGACCTATTATTTCAGGGGGCCTTTATCTCCTGGGATGACCTACGCTCTAAATATCCAAGTCTCCATCCTAAATTCTATGAGTATTTCCAATTATGACACTTTGTGGGCTCTCTCCTTGGGGGGCTCCTCTCCCCCCTCTTAGGTCTCCCTTTGAATCTTTATGTCTCTCCTCACCCTGGGGCAGGGGCATAATCTCCTCTATCTACAGCTTAATTCTCAATGTACTTTTACCTCTGGGCTGTAGGCATGAGAGGGAGTGGGAGAGGGATCTGGGCCCTCCCCCAGAGGAAGATTATTGGGAAATCATAAGGGATCAATTTGCCACCAGCTCTATTTCCACTTTGGTGAAGGAGAACGCATATAAAGTATACTATAGGTGGTACTACACACCTGACAAACTCACTAAAATGTTCCCCTCTAGTTCCCCATTATGTTGGCGGGGTTGTGGCCAGATGGGCTCCTTTTTGCATATTTGGTGCTCCTGCCCTAAAATATCCTCCTTTTGGGATCGAGTTAGGGCCCTTCTCTCCTCCCTCCTTCCATGCCCTGTCCGGAAAGACCCATGGTCTTTTCTTCTCTGTTACCCTTTGATTGATGATGATACACAGTCTGCGAAATTGGCCTCCCATGTCCTGGCTGCTGCGCGATGAATAGTAGCTAAGGCCTGGAAACAAGTTGAACCCCCTACTATGGCAGCCCTGCAATCCTATATCTGGTTTATTGCCCGCATGGAACAGATTACATACCATCTGCATGATAAGGGTGATAAATTTCACCAGATTTGGGCTCCTTGGCTTTACTTATAACCCCATACCTCTTGTACCAACTCCTTTCTCCTAAAAAGACTCCCTATGCTCATAGGTGGCCTGAGTCTCGATGCTGTTTCCCTTCCCAGAGAATATAAAGTAGTAATCTCCTTTGAAACTTTTATTGCCCCTCTTACATTTATTTGTTTCTCTTCTTAAAAAGGGAAAGATAAGGGTAAGGAATTGTGTGGATGAAGGGAAGTGTGTTCTCTTTTTCTTTCCTTCTCGGTGGCGACCAGTGCCCCCCCACCCCTCCCCTCCCCCCCCACATTATATAGTTATAAAATGTTATAGTTTCTTGAGTATTCTGGATAACAATTGTATACTTACCTGTCTGTTTATTGACAACCTCTGGCTATCTTGGATATTTGCTAGTCAAATACTTCCAGCTTCACTGACTTATGCCTACGATATGTACTGTTCTCTGTTTTTGTTTCTAATCCTGCAAATGTACTAATTGTTGACTCTTATCTGTACATGATTGCTATTTTTCAAAATAAATAGTTAAAAAAAAAAAACATGGAATGTGAAGGTGGGCAGAGAAGTTGAAGGTAACAAAGAGACAATGTGAGTTAGAAGACTGGGTGGATATTAGAAATTTGAAGATTGTTTGTTTAACATTTAAAAAGGAAATGTTGTAAATTAAAAGGATTCATTTATAGTAGAGGAAATCAGTATAGGAATGAGATTTCATCCAGTGGCGCCCTGCAGTGCGGACACTTTTGCAGGTAGGGGATCAGTTTGGTGTGCAATGGTTTGGGTTTGGATCGTCGGAACAGGTATGTCGTAGCCGGAGCTACATTGTCTAGGGCAGAAATGTGTATTTTGTTGTAGTAAAAGCCGGCCTGATTAGAGTAGGACAATGCAGACATAGGAAAAAATAATTGTTTTAGGGAAGTGGATTGGGTTAAGAGTACTTAGGTGTCATTGTGTATGTGTGTATTTGGGTGCAATGGGGAGTGCATGAGGTAAGGTGAGGCTAAAGGAAAGGAGGTTGTAGTTAAAGAGAGTGGGAATGCTAAGCTTTTGAAACTAGAGATGGAGCAATAGCGGTAGAAGACAACGTCAAAGGAGTGTCCATCAAAGTGGGTGGGTGATGAGGTCCACTGGGAGTGACCAAAGGAGGAAGTAAGTGAAAGGAATTTAGTAGCAGAAGAGACCGTGGGATTACCAATGGGAATACCCTATTATGAAAGTAGGCATATCAAAAGATAGGAAATAAGTGAGCCAATCAGTAAAGTTGTCAAGAAATTGTGAAACTGGACCTGGAGGGCGATAAATGACAGCGACATGAAGGTGGAGAGGATAAATAGATGGATAGTGTGGATTTCATATGAAGAGAATGAGAATGAGGGTTCAGAGGATATGACTTGGTGTAACAAGAAAGTAGAATGCCTAGTCCACCACCTTGTTTGTTTCCATGTCTTGGCTATTAACAGAGGAAGAATTGCCTAATGGATTGAGCTGCAGGGGATGTAGAGTCAGAGGCAGGGCCGGATTAACCGCTAGGCAACCAAGGCAGGTGCCTAGGGCTCAGCGGTTCTCAGGGGGCCCACGGCAAAGCAGATGGGTGGAACAAGGGGAAAAAAAAATTGTGGCCCTCCCACGACTTGCGGCACCCCGCGAGTCGTAGGAGGGTGTTACAGCTAGGTGACTGGCCTCCTCTCTCCATCCTCTATGTGTGGCCTGCTTTGTGTCACATGGAACATGCACCAGATGACAGGTGCCGTCCCATGTGTGAAGGGAATGAAGACAGCACAGCACACGCGGATGGAAAAGGGTAAGTTGGGGGGGATAGTTTAATAATATAATATGTGTGTTTGAGGTGCCAATATATGTATATTATGTGTGTGTGAGGGGCCAGTGTATTTAAATTATGTGTGTGTGTGTTAGAGGCCAATGTATGTATATTATGTGTATGTGAGGGGCCAGTGTATGCATATTATATGTGTGTGAGGGTCCAGTGTATGTATATTATGTGTGTGTGAGGGGCCAATGTATGTATATTATGTGTGTGTGTGAGGGGCCAATGTATGTATATTATGTGTGTGTGTGTGTGTGTGTGTGAGGGGCCAATGTATGTATATTATGTGTGTGTGTGTGTGTGTGAGGGGCCAATGTATGTATATTATGTGTGTGTGTGTGAGGGGCCAATGTATGTATATTATGTGTGTGTAAGGGGCCATTGTATGTATATTATGTGTGTGTGAGGGGCCAAAGTATGTATATTATGTGTGTGTGAGGGGCCAATGTATGTATATTATGTGTGTGTGAGGGGCCAGTGTATGTATATTATGTGTGTGTGAGGGGCCAGTATATGTATATTATGTGTGTGTGAGGGGCCAGTGTATGTATATTATGTGTGTGTGAGGGGCCAGTGTATGTACATTATGTGTGTGTATGAGAGGCCAGTGTATTTATATAATGTGTGTGTGTGTGTGTGTGAGGGGCTGTTTGTGGGAGGGAAATATGTTTATTTTTTAAATGGTAACACCATTAATTTAATGTTGAAGCTGGTTGGAGGGAAATAGGTCTATTTATTAAATGTGTATGCTATTAATTTAATGTTTTGGTTGGAGGGAGGCCTACTTATAAAATGTGGGTGCTATATTGATTTAACAATGGGGCTGGTTGGAGTTTACTAATTTCATGTACCCATTTTTTTCCCAAAATAAGGCCTCCAACATTCCAGGATCCAGACAAGTAGCAACTGATCTAAAGACACAGCAGCCACAAGTGATGAAAGTGATGAGAACAAGTAGGAGAGAGCAGGACAGTCTGCCAACTATCCTGAATCTGGTGGGATTTATATTATGAGGAGGTCTGACTTGTTTAAATGTTGCACACATGCAGAAGACTGACATTTTAACATGATTATTACATTCCAGCACTTGTTCATGTTTCTGTAGGTAGTGGGCTGCAGTCAGTAACTGTAGTGGCGGACGGTCTGTGACGTGGTAGTGATAGGAGACTGTTGGATTTTTTTTATTACTGGGCTTGCTAACCCTGAACTGCAGTTTCTTGACATGTTAATTATGATTAATACCTAAGTTTAGTTAAAGTACAATTTGTGTGAATTGAAAGGTAAGCAGTGGTGAAAGTGGGGTGTATATGGTAGTATGCCATACCGCTACTTCACATACTGCCTTCATTGTAAAATAATAAAATTCTATTCACTTCTTTACATTCCCATTACATTTTTTATACCGCCAATTCTAAATTTCCACTTTGACCACTGATCTTAATATTCATCGTATTGAGTATATGACCAGTATAATTCAAAATTCTGCTAGATCCTCTGACAAAATATGGGGTCCATGGTCATTATTCTTTAATTGCTGGGACCACAGTGTGATTCAGTGTAATAATAAAGGAGGCCACAGTGGGATGAGAGAGACAGTAATGAGGGGCCACAGTGTGATGCAGTGTAATGATAAAGGACAGCACAGTGTGATGAGAGGGACAATAATAAGGGGCCACATGGTGATGTAGGAGGAGTAGCGTGATGAGTGACGGCACATAGCATACCCTTCTACTTAACTATAGCATGCTATGCTAAAAAAATATAGTGCTATGGATTGGTTTAGGGAGGGAGTTGAGCCCAAACCAATAACTTGCCTAGGGCCCCGTGAGGTCTAAATCCGGTTCTGGTCAGAGGAGGTGAGCCAAGTTTCAGTAATGGCAAGGAGGTTGTGGTATATAGAAATAAATAGATCATGAACGGATGCAAGTTTGTAACAAAATGGTTCTGGCATTCTAGAGTGCACAGGATAGGCAAAGAGAGGATAGTGGAGATTTGTGGATAAGGTTGGTGGGATTGCAATATACGGGGTGGATGTGAATGGAAAGGATTGGGATGGAGCAAGAAGCATGAGTGGGGAATGGGGATTGTATGGGTCGAGGGTTAGGTGAGATGTTACCAGCAGCCATGAGAAGGAACAGGGTAAGGAAGAGTACATGCGAGGAGGATTTGTAGGTGTGAGCATTATTTCTTTTTATGTAGGCTGTTGAGTGTGGTGGACACAGTAGAAAACACAGTTGTGTACAGACTATTTGAGGAGGGAAGTAGTGAAGGGGAAATCGTAGTAGGGGAGGGAGAATTAGGATGATGCAGAAAGAAGAAGAGTTTGAAGAGATGTTTGGTGATAGTGAATAGGAGAGACTGTAAATTGAGGAAGGTGCATGATATAGAGATGCAAGAGATGTGAATGAATGTGTATTAGCTGGGGTAGGCAATGAGAGAATGGATAGGAATAATTCTTTGAAATGGTGCAGTGCAATGGAAGAGGTGAATGATACATTACCACTCTCCAGCAGTGGTTAATAGAATAGGCAATTTCTGTAGCTCTGACACAATGAAGCCCAGGATACTGACAGCTGGGTGCAGAGGGTCCAGCAGCCATTCAAAGATGGTAACAGCAATCACAATTGAGCTCAGTGGGCAGCTAAATAACAGTTAAGCTCTGTGGATCCCACAGCTAAATGGAGATTGTAGTTCAGTATGTCATAAAACAAACTTGTTTTTTGGTATGAAGTTGATACTCAGCGCTGCTGTGATGTTTGCTAACAGTATTCTGAAATATCCAAAGCTTTATATTTGTGAGCATAAGGAAAAGTGGAAGCTTGGGCAAAGAACTAAGCCAGTGTACAGCTTACTCCAACTGTCATCTGCTTTCAACCAAAGATTCCCTTCTTTGAAAACTGCTACAACAGTAGATGTCTCCACACAGTTTATCAATCCATTTCAGGAGTTTGGAAGCCTTCAGGAAGAGACATTCTGCTGATGACAGTACTAGCAGTCGCCTCAATATAAGAACTCCTTAACAGAGCCGTAACTAGATATTTTGGTGCCCTGGGCGAAATACACCACTGCACCCCCCCCCCCCACCTTCCAGTTCCCCCTCCCAAAAAAAAAATCTTTGTGAGTGTAGATGCTGCCGCCCAACGGTGGTGCACTACTAGAGGAAATGTAGAAATCCTATTACGGGTGTGTGACTATCTCCTTACAAGTGCTTGACCGGCCAGGGAGGTTGACTGCCCTCGTTACTGCCCTGTAGAGGCACAGAACTGTCAGTGAACTGGTCTGAACAATCATATGAAAAGTCTGCAGGTTAGGAGGAAGAAACAAAAGTGGGACAGTACTTTGAAGTCCAGTATATAAAACTGTCAAAAAGCCTCTAGAAAAGTATGTACAAATAATTTTAATAAGACTACCTGTGAATCGCTAGTTATAAAAAATGCATTAATACAAATAAAGCTAATTTTACAACAAAATATGTAAATAGAGCCTTATAATCTTTAATAAATCTAATCTCGTAGGCATACCTGCACTTTATAGCTGAAAACAAACACAATGTAAAAGAGAAACTAATAACAAGGCAGCATTAACAGTGCAAATGTCCATGCAATCAAGGACCAATATTCAGTTCCAAGGTATTGCAATATGTTCAAAGGGTCTAGCTAATGCCACAATATCTATATCCATTTCGTAATCTATGACAACTTCATCAGAGGATTAATTGAGGCACTCCTAATCACACATATATAGTATGATTTTAATTTTAAATCTATATACAGCTGAAGGCAATACAGTCACTTAACGATTCACACAAACATTGAGAAATAAATGATTGGAGCAAAAACAAGACAATCATGTAGCCAAATAAATACAACATAATAATAAAAACAAATAAATATAAGTAAACATACATATAATATATATAAAATTGCTCAGTGAGCATTGAACTCAGTGAAGAGCCGCTGTAATTTGATTTTAGCTCATAAAATTGCTCAACAATAAATTATATTAATAACATTCATGAAAGTCAGAAGAGAATCCTATTCTTTGAGTACTTGAAAACATATATATAAAATACCACAAAATCTAATATTTATCTTAGATGTTGGTCTACTACCTTGTGTGACAATATGTAATCATATATGTTCTCTTTTACAAATTTAAGGTTATATGATATTCAAGCGTGGGCTGGGACATGTCAACCCGGGGGCGGTGAAAATGTGTATATTGCATCCGGGGGGCACACCCCCCGGTCCTAATAGCGGTAAGACTGAGCAGCCCGGGGGGGCTCTGATGCCCTGCCCCCCGGGCCAGCCTTCCCCTGATGATATTCATTATTATTCTTATTCTTTTGAACAGACAACCCCAAACAACTCTCTGATGAGTTCACTGTATATAAACTAATATGTCTCATAAAATGACTCTGATATTAACCTGCAAACTGTCCTAGCGATTTACAGCTATTATAGCATACCATCTATAATGTATACTAAAAATTCTCAAAGGACAAAATTACTTGCAGTTAAAAATTTGAATCTGCAAGATAGCTGCTCAGTCCATACAGCATCATTGTCTAAGCTAGTAGATGTAAACTTTATGGCTAAGGTAAAAATCCCCATTACCAACCTAACTCCCTTTCCCCTCTCCTCCTCTCCACCACTCCCCCTCTCTTCCCCTCCCTCTCTCTTCCTCTCTTTGAACTTACCTTGGGTCTCTTTTCAGCTTCCCTCCTTGCTGGCTCCTCTTCACATCATCAGCAGTGCTGCAGGAGTCAGCCACTTATCTTCTTAGTTGCAGGCTGTGTCCAGGTGACGGGAAGGTGCTGCTCTGTGACTGCATCACATAAATTCCAGGAGTCATGTAATTTGGGCAAATGGTAAGCGGCCTTGCGCCCTGGGTTGTCGCACTGGCCGCATCACCCTTGTTACGGCCCTGCTCCTTAATAGAAAACAACTACAACAACCCCCATGTACCCACATTTTTGAGTATGATGTTTGTTAACCTGAATAAGAAAACATGGGTTATGCCAATGAAAAAGGAGCAGGTTATGCAAGTTGACTATTTTCTGGTGTGAGATTAAACTTAATCTCCATCTGCTCTGTATTAGAGAATTGGACAGTACAATCAAATTTTACAGTTGTTGAGACTTAAATATATTACTCAAAGACAGAAATTTCTGGAAGGAGAAAGATGTGTGTATATATCTATCTATCTATCTTTCTTAGCTGGGTTAGGGATGCAGGAGCCTTCTTTAGTAGCCGAGAAATCACACAAGTCCAACCCTTTTGGGTACAACTGGCTTCAGCCATTTTTACTAAACTGAAAAAAAAATAAAAACTTCAAAATAAACACCTTGCCTATCTGGCAATGACTAAACACATGTTGTATCCAACTGTTAAACCTAAACCTAAAAAATAAATAAATTAGAAGTTCCTTGGAAAGCGTTGCGGTTCCGGCGGCGTCCGGTGAGCTTTCGCTGGCCCTTGAAAATCCGAGGGGGAGAGGGTGTAAATCTCGAGCCGGGCCGTACCCATATTCGCAGCAGGTCTCCAAGGTGAACAGCCTCTGGCATGTTAGAACAATGTAGGTAAGGGAAGTCGGCAAGTCAGATCCGTAACTTCGGGATAAGGATTGGCTCTAAGGGCTGGGTCGGTCGGGCTGGGGCGCGAAGCGGGGCTGGGTGCGGCCGCGGCTGGACGAGTCGTCTTCTGACTTAGAGGCGTTCAGTCATAATCCCACAGATGGTAGGGACATTGCAGTCCCTTCCCCCAGGCAGAGTAGAGAGGATGTCTAGCTTGACAGCTGTTTTTTAACAGCCTCCCACAGCTCCAAAAATTCGAAATGGGGCCTAATGGATCATGTATTTCAGAAAACCAGGGACAAAAAAGATGCTCTAAAACACTATTCCAGTGTTTTTCTCACATTATATATATATATATATATTATTGAAGTTGCAGCCCAACTTTAATATAAACAAAACAAAGACTCTAAGGGGAGCAATTAGAGGTAAAACTCTGACGGCTTGTGTCAACGGTTATAGACACCACCGACCACAGCCAATCTTCTGATCTTTCGTACCGCAGTGTAGTTCAAGTATCAGCGTCCCAGAGGTTCTTTTACCATCACCAGGCTTGTTTTCCGTGGTTGCTCGCAAACAAGTTGACCCAGGTCTCTCCAATATTATGCCACCATTCAAGTTATCTTATAAGCCAGATGTCAATAGCAGTCTTTCAAGTATGCATTCAATCATCCAATTTATCTTATGCTTTTCTCCACAAAAACATTGTGGTTTCCTCAGAGATATGATTAGTGACCAATATAGAAATTTACAAATGCTCTGTTTAAAACAGCATTTACTTTACTTTATTACTTACTGGTGAATGGAAGCTAGGGAATGTTTTTGCCAACATGGATCCCAGCACTACCCTAGGAAATGCTGCATTGACCATGAATATTAAATAGCATCGGTCACGGCAGCTAATTAAACGAGGAGTGAGGAGATCTCCAGTCATGGTCCCATTGTTATTAAAGGCAATGTCATCTCTTATTATTGTCTTTACATATTAGCAATGAGCACAAGTACAGGGTAGAGCTGACAGATCAGTCTCACGCTGTTTAGCACTAAACAACTATCTCTTGTGCGCTCAAACCCACGTTAATGTGCGAATAGCTATGAAAACCCCTGTTGCAACCTTACTAAGGGTGCCAATAATCCTAATGAAAAAACCTGAAAATAGCGTACATATCTTAAAAAACGTAGTGTGCACACTTAATCATCAATCCATAAAGTAGATTGGTATAAATAATATATTTATAAAGTCTATATTGAAATGTCTTGTTTGTAATAAACTGAATAAAGTGAGTGGCCAGTTCACTTGTTAGTTAGCAATAAACATATACGTTTAATATCCAAAGCAGACTTCCAAAATCAAACACAAAAACAGACTTGCATGTAATCAGTTTATGGATAAGTGCTCTGGAGCGATCTCACCAAATTGATACAAACGGGCTGTTGAGGAGACTCTCCCTCTAAGAAGTTGACACAGCCGGTAGATTTTCATTCTCTAAATCGCTCTGTATCAGTGTTCTTGTGGATGTAGCATGCTCCCAGCAGCAGGAGCTAGAGATATCTGAAAGCAGGCATGTGGGCTGTTAGGGAAGGTTCCCTCCCTCTAGTAATCACACAATAAGATGGGATTTCCATAGCCAGATCTCTCTCTAGTATTAAGTCCTATAGTAATAGCTCAGTACATTCTATTACCCAGTTTATTAACTGTGATACCACCTATGTGATCTACGTACTGGAGTGCCCTTGTGGACTCCAGTATGTTGGTAGAACTACCCGCTCTCTGAAATGTCGATTCAGAGAACACAGACTGAATATCCTTAAGGGCATGCACAATCATAGTGTGTCTAGACACTTTTGTGAGAAACATAATTGTAACCCTCAGGGTCTATCAATTACTGGAGTTGAGAAATTTGATTATACACAAAGAGGAGGAGATAGATACAAAAGACTCTGTAGAGGCGAAGCCTCATGGATGTTCAAGTTGCACACTTTGTATCCAGATGGCCTAAATGAAACCATGGAATTCAACGATTGGTATCTATAATGGTGTTTCTTGGTTTATGATACGCCAGGATTCTGGTATTTGTTCTCTGCTATACCTCCATTGTCTTAGCTTTTTCCATCTGCTATTTAGTCTATACGGATATCTATGTCTTATTTTTAGATCATATTATATGGTAACTATATGGTAACTATAGGATGTATGCCCTCTTTAGATGTACTAATACGGGTCCTTATAAAATTATAAAACTATATCTGTATATGTACATATGTTTTTTGTTTTATAATATGCCAGAATTTCTGGTATTTGTTTGTTAGATACATACTCCCATGTTTTAACTTTTTCTATTTGTTACCTGTCCCATAGATGTTTATGTCTGTATTTTTAGACCACATTATATACCAACTTTGGAGTATATGCTCTTTCTAGATAAATCAATGTAGGTTATCTTTATCTATGTACATACATATGTGTGTATATGTATATATACATGTGTATGTATATATATATATATATATATATATGTGTGTGTGTTTGATATATATACACATGTAGTATGGGTATATTCTTTCTTTTTTCTTTTTTCTTTTTGTATTTTATTATTATTTTATTTATATATATATATATATATATATATATATATATATATATATATATGTATATTTTTATTATTATTATTTTTAATACTATTATTATCATTATATAATTTTCTTAGTGTTATATATGTGCACAGGTTCATTAGTGGCTCTATTTTAGACAAACCATGTCTGTTGATAGTAGATATTTTTGATGTAAATGTCTCTCTATGTGTGTTTTTTTCTGCCAATATGAATATATTTGGCTTGTAATGGTTGGTTGATCCATACTTCACTTACTCATTAACTATATGGATCTCTTATACTCAACACATGATTGCCATCATTTGGATGAGGTTCCCCTCCCTCTTCCCTCTTTCTTTCAAATAAATAATAAGTGGATAGAGAGTCAGCTTTATTGCTTGAAAAAGTCTGTTTCAACAGACGAAACGCGTCGCAAGGTACTGCTGGCTCTACGGAGTATTTGTTCTCCTCTTCTGGCCTCATTATCGTGAAGACTTTGATACACTGTCTCCAGAGGCAATACGAACAACCTACCTTCAGTGGAATCTTTTCCTATACAGCTTTGTTTCCCTCCGGATGGATTTTGTTGGTGCGCACCACAGAAGACTCAGCCTGGACACATTAGCCGCACATACGGCAGGACCGGCATCCGAATTTGTATATCCCTGAACTGGGTAAGCCGTGTATGATTATTTACTCTTGGCTTCACTGGACATTTGAACATTATGTAACGGAGAAGTTTTACACTTCACTGTGGTTTAATGAATGTGATGTGATTCATACTGAGAAGTTAACATACCACCAATCACTTTTCCATTGCTTCCTCTGTTACGTGAAAATTACCAAATGAAGCTATTAGATACAGATATGGCATAACAGAACCTCATTACCAAATATATTCCTAACAAGGACTTTTTACTTCCCAACTTTTGGATTTATCTGGATCTCTTTGATTAGAGAGACATCTGTTGGAATTTATATAGGTTACATGAACCTGTGCATTGATTTTATGTGATATTTTGGTACCATTTAATTGTTCTAGTAAATTTCAACCTTTTTATACATTATTGTTGTGTCTGTTTACTATATGTGATTACCATCTGATATTAGGCCATCATATGCGCAATATGTTTCTGTATTAGATCTCTCTCTAGTATTGTTCACATAGCTTAATTGGAGCTCTCAGTAAAGAGGAAAATAGGTAATCTTTTCCAAATAAATGATGGGTATTGGGGCATAAAAGATGCCAAACTTGTCTGTCCTGTATAGAATAAGCAATAAGCTGACGCGTTTCGTCAGCTCTAGACAGACTTTTTCAAAGATATTTGATGGTCTCTCCTGGACATCTGTTTATACTAGTAGTCCATTGTGATTAGTGTGAACAGCTGTGCTAATTAATCAGTCTAGCATCTGTGATCATTAGTACCACATAAACACTGTGTAGCATTATATCTTAAATTATCATAATAAAAGTGTAGCTATAATCCCGTGTGCTATTTCAAAATTAATACCATGCAGTTTATATAGTTTATATGATCTAAAAACAAAGGCTGAAGAGAAGAGTCTTATCATCTATTATAATAACATTACATATAAAACATTTTTTTTTAAATATTATGTATTCACAGTATCTCATTCTTCTAAATAATACATATATTTAGGATCTCATTTCACACAAGGCTTACTAATTAACCCCACATTTCCCTTTATTCTATAATCATGTGACCTTTTTAGAGAAAAGGAAATGTATTATTTTCCATTAAAAATCTCAACTCCACACCAGGGGCTAGATTTACTAAGCTGTGGGTTTGAAAAAGTGAGGATGTTGCCTATAGCAACCAATCAGATTCTAGCTTTCATTTATTTAGTACCTTCTACAAAATGACAGCGAGAATCTGATTGGTTGCTATCGGCAACATCCCCACTTTTTCAAACCCGCAGCTTAGTAAATCTAGCCCCAGGGGTTCAAACTCTAAGTGACTCATTTGAGAGTCTTTGTCTTATGCTGCTAAGCCACAGCAAAAGATATATAACTATAAACTCAGAAAAGGAATCAGTACATAGTATGTATCAATATCTATTTATTCTATTTACAAATCAAAGCTTACTAACAAAACCCACATTTTCCAATATTCTACAGTCATGGCTAAAAGTTTTGAGAATGACACAAGTATTGGTCCTCACAAAGTTTGCTGCTTCAGTGTTTTTACATCTTTTTGTCAGATATTGCTATGGTATACTGAAGTAAAATTACAAGCATTTCACAAGTGTTAATGGCTTTTATTGACAATTACATTAAGTGTATGCAAAGAGTCAATATTTGCAGTGTCGACCCTTCTTTTTGAAGACCTCGGCAATTCGCCCTGGCTTGCTGTCAATCAACTTCTGGGCATCTGGGGGTAAATGTATTAATGTCCGGATTCTTCAACTCCGGTGTGTTCAGTGTCTTCGGTGATTAAATTTAAAGCGGCGCTGCATTGTAAAGGGAAGTTTCCCTTTACAATGCAGCACCGCTTTAAATTTAATCGCCGAAGACGCTGAACACACCGGAGTTGAAGAATCTGGACATTAATACATTTACCCCCAGGAGTTTTTCTGAATTTCTGAGTTTTTGTTTGTCCACCCGCCTCTTAAGGATTGACCACAAGTTCTCAATGGGATTAAGGTCTGGGAAGTTTCTGACCATGTACCCAAAATTTCAATGTTTTGAACCCCGAGCCACTTAGGCAAGGTGTTCCATTGTGCTGGGAAAGGCATTGTTCATCACCAAACTGTTCTTGGATGGTTGGGAGAAGTTGATCTTGGAGGATATTATAGTACCATTTTTTATTCATGTTTGTGTTCTTAGGCAAAATTGTGAGTGAGCCTACTCCCTTGGCTGAGAAACAACCCCACACATGAATGGTCTCAGGATGCTTTACTGTTAGCATGACACAGGACTGATGGTCCTTCACCGGACAAGCATGTTTCCAGATGCCCCAAACAATCTGAAAGGAAATTCATCAGAGAAAATCACTTTTCCCCAGTCCTCAGCAGTCCAATCCCTGTACCTTTTGCAGAATATCAGTCTGTCCCTGATGTTTTTCCAGGAGAAAAGTGCCTTCTTTGCTGGACTTCTTGACACCAGGCCATCTTCCAAAAGTCTTCGTCTCACTGTGCTTGCAGATGCGTTTACACCTGCCTGCTGCCATTCCTGAGCAAGCTCTGAACTGGTGGTGCCCCGATCCCGCAGCTGAATCTACTTTAGGAGACAGTCCTGGCACTTGCTGAATGTTCTTGGGCGGCCTGAAGCCTTTTTCACAACTTTTGAACTTCTCTCCTTGAAGTTCTTGATGATCCAATAAATGGTTGATTTAGGTTCAGTATTACTAGCAGCAAAATCCTTGGCTGTGAAGCCCTTTCTGTGCAAAGCAAAGATGACTGCACGTGTAGCCTTGCAGGTAACCATGGTTAACAGAGGAAGAACAATGATTTCAAGCACCACCCTCCTTTTTTTTTTATAATTCTTTATTTTAAATGGTGAAGCAATACAAGGCATACAAAATACCAAATCTGAAAGTTACAGTGTGTACATAAAAAAACATTTACATTGTAATGAAATCCAGGAAAGACGTCCACAGGGAACTTGAGATGTAAAATGACCAATTTTTTATGTTATTTCTTGCTTTACCTTACATAAAACAGACAATGTAAAAATAGTTTGGGGGGGTGAAGGGGGGATAAGAGGGGGGAGGGAAGAAGAAAGACCACAAAAGTTAGGCAAGAGTGCAGTCAGAAAGAAGATAATGATAAAGTGTTAGAAGGTCAAGGGCTGGTACAGCAGGAGCAGGGTCCCACTTGCCACACATGGGCCACCACGAGGATACTAAGTGTCAGAGGGGAATGCGCTCTCCGCCATTTGCCATGAAGCCCAAACTTGGTTGAAAGCGTAACCTCTGTCGTGTAAGTGGTAAGTAATCTCTTCCATTGCTGCAACATGCCATTTGTTTTTTAAGGGCTGATAAAGATGGAGAAGAACTGTGCTTCCAGTTGAGGGCAATAAGGGATTTGGCGGCTGTGATGATGTGTGCTGTCAATTTTTTAGAGAATTTATCAAGATCCGGGGGAGGGTAACAGAGGAGAAAGGGTCCTTCGCAACGGGAGTCTCAAATAAGGTATTGATAAAGCCATGGATCGCATCCCAGAAGGGAGCGATAATTGGACAAGTCCACCAGATATGTAACATAGATCCCCTGTGGCCACACCCCCGCCAGCAGTCAGGCAACGAGGAGGGTGGGGTATAGTACCAGCGATAGTAAATTTTATAGGATGTTTCTTTAAGTCTGGTCGATATAGAGCTTTTGGCTATCCCCAGTCTCATGTCCTCCCAGGCCTCCTCATCCGGCGGAGGACCGAGATGTCTCTCCCATTCAACCTCATGGGGGAGCTGAGGATGAAGAGAGTAATCAAGAAAGATACTATAAAGCTGTGATGTCATACCTTTAGACATGGGGTGGAGTTTGCATAGGTTCTTAAATGGAGTGAGGGGACGCAGTATGAATTTGGGCCACTGACCTTGTTTCGAGAAGTCTGATGAGAATTTAAGGCCAGCCTTAGTCCAGAGACGTTGTCTCAATCTAGATAGGCCAGGAGGAAATATGGGATTAAACCAGATGGGGGTCAGTGGAGAGAGGGCATATGTAAGTTTTAATTTGAAGGAGTAAAAGTCCCAAATCTTAATGTCAAATTTAATGGTGGGAAGGAGTTTAGAGGGCGGGGGGCGATGTATGGGGGTAGACCCCAAAGTGGAGTCAGATCAGGGAGGGCAGTATGCGACGCCTCCAGGTCAAGCCATGACATGGAACTTGATGGGGCATATGATGCAACAATTTGGGAGAAGTGGGAAGCCAAGTAGTAAATCTTAATATCGGGTAGACCCCTACCACCTCCGGGGATAAATTTCTTCAGGACAGCAACCAAGACCCTTGGAGGCTTATGATTCCAGATAAACTGAGTAAGGGCCTTCTGGATATTGGATAGGAGGGTAGCAGGGACAGCAACTGGTAGGGTTTGGAAGAGGTACAGCCATTTGGGTATGATATTAATTTTTACTGCAATGATCCTACCCAACCACGAGATAATAAGGTGATTCCAAGAAGCCAAATCAAATTGAGCTTTGGAGAAGAGAGGTGGGAAGTTCTCTTGGAAAAGGAGATCATATCGGGATGTGAGGTAGACTCCCAGATAATTTATTTTCCTAGTCTGCCATTTAAATTTGAAAGAGGACCGTAACACTTCGGCCTCCTGGGGGGAGACATGGAGCAATAGGGCCTCTGATTTTGTATAATTTATTTTATAGCTAGATACGTCACCATAGGCCTGAAGAACATTATACAGGTTGGAGAGGGAGATCGCTGGTTGGGAAAGTGAAAGCAGGACATCGTCCGCAAAAAGTGAAACTTTAGAGTTGATGTCCCCCACCTGCACACCACAAATATTTGAGTTATAATTGGTTTGAGAGGCCAATGGCTTAATCACCAGAGCAAAAATAAGGAGAGAAAATGGATCATCCCTGCCTCATGCCGTTTTGATGGCTAGCGGGTTTGAGGGTACCCCGTTGTTCAAGACTTTAGCTGAAGGCGAGGAATACAGTGCCAGGACACCAGTGAGAAAGTCGCCAGCGAAGCCAAAGGCCTCGAGAGCCGCTTTCATAAATCCCCAAGAGATCCTATCAAACGCTTTTTCAGCGTCCAGAGAGAGGATTATAGTGGGAGATCTCCTGGTGTTTGCAATGTGTATAATATCAATGGCCCTCCTGGTGTAGTCCCTCACCTGGCGCCCCGGAATAAATCCCACCTGGTCGTAGTGGATCAACAAGGGGAGGAATATGTTTAGACGATTTGCCAGAATATTGGCGAAAATCTTTAGATCCAGGTTGAGAAGGGAGATGGGTCTGTAGCTGGCACAATGAAGTGGATCCTTAACATCTTTTGGGATCACTACAATTCTAGCTTCGAGCATTTCGGGTGGGAAGGGGGTTCCTTGAAGGACACCATTGTACAGGGAGAGCAGGTGGGGGGCAAGCACACTTGAATTTTTTTTATAATAAGCTGCCGTAAATCCATCTTGTCCTGGAGATTTTCCATTTTTTTGTGATTTAATAGTAAGCTGAATTTCATCTAATGTAATTTCTTCGTTGAGGGATTTGAGAGCCTCTGGGGACAATTTAGGAAGTTTAGATTTAGCAAGGAAGTCTGATATCAATGAGGCGGTAGACTGCTGCGGAATAGAGACAGGGGGACATGGAAGATTATAAAGGGCGAAGTAATATTGCTGGAAAGCCTCTCTGATGGCAGCAGGGTCATGGAGGAGGTGGTTATTAGAATCACGAAACAATATAATATTTTTGTGGGTGCTTTCTGAACAAAGCCGCGCAGCGAGAATTTTATCCGCCTTATCCCCTTTTTCATAAAAGGATTGTCGGAGCCATTTAAGATGTTTGGCTACCTGCTTGGAGAGAAGAAGATCTAATTGGGCCTTAGTCTCGCATAGGGCTAGCAGAATGGAAGGGTCCGGGTAGCCTTGTGCTGGGCTTCTAGAGATTGTAGTTTAAGAGATAACTTGTTGGTCATGGAAAGAATTTCTTTTTTCCCCCTGGAAGCGATGCTAAGCAGGTGACCCCTCAGGACCAGCTTGTGCGCTGTCCATAAAGTGGCCCTAGAAATATCTGGGTGGTTGTTGAGCTCGAAATACACTTCGAAGCGAGCCCCGAGCTGGGAAATTATATCTGCATTATGGAGCAAAGAGTCACTGAGATGCCAGGTCATGGGGCGGGGACGGTCTGAGAGGCCACAGAGGTCAATAGATATAGGAGAGTGATCAGACCAAATCATTGGGTGAATTTGGGCCGCCTGAAGGTTTAAATGCAAAGTTATGGCTGAGCAGGATCATGTCAATGCATGAATATGAATGGTGTGGTGGGGAGTAATATGTATAGTCCAGAGAGGTCGGTTGTTTCACTCGCCAGGAATCGTAGAGAAGCTGGGATTTCATGAGACTGAAGAGGATAATGGGTCAGAAGCAGTAGGGGGCACAGCCACAGGGAGAGAATTCAAGACCGTATTGAAATTTCCCGCTACGATAAGGTCCCCCTGACGAATACGGGACAATAAAACATCTATTTTGGAAAAAAAGCGATTCTGATGCTGGTTGGGAGCATAAACATTAACCAACGTGCACAGTTTATTATTAAGTTTACCTACAAAGATGAGGTTAACGCCCTCTTTGTCTGCAAATAAAATTGCTACCCCTCGTCACCCTCCTTTTAAAGCTTCCAATCTGTTATTCTAGCTCAGTCAGCATGACAGAGTGATCTCCATCCTTGTCCTTGTCAGCACTCTCACCTGTGTTAAAGAGAGAGTCACTGACCTGATGTCAGCTGGTCCTTTTGTCGCATGGCTTAAATGCAGTGGAGATGTTGTTTTTGGGATGAAGTCCATTGTCATGGACTTTGAAATTAATTGAAATTCATCTGATAACTCTTCATGACATTCTGGAGTATATGCAGATCGCTTTCATAAAAACTGAGGCAGCAGACTTAGTAAAAAAATAATATTTGTGTCATTCTCAAACCTTTTGGTCATGACTGTATTATCATGTGTTTATTTTAGAGAAAAGGAAAATGATTATTTTCCATTAAGAATCCTTACTCCCCACCAGGGGTTCAAACTCTAGGTGACTCATTTGAGAGTCTTCATTTTATGCTGCTGAGCCACAGCAAAATTATGAAGCATATGCTTCTAAAAAGAGGAAAAGAGATGTAGAAAACTAAGTTATTGTGAATTATCTGTAGTTTTAAACAAACAAGGAGTACAAGGTTTAATTAAGGCTAATTTGGAATCATTCAGCCCATTAAAACATATTTTGTTTGAACAGCCCAGTTTTAAATGGAATTTTAGTAGGCCTCAATTAGTGTTATCAAGCAAATATATATACTTATAAACTCAGGAAAGGAATCAGTAAAATATAGTATGCCTATTCATTCATTCTACATAAAATTATTTTAATATATATGTTCATTGATCACTCAATCGGAAATTAAATTCCAAAGTTTCATTCAATCCTTCTGGTATTAATGTACGTAACTTGAACATCCAAAACATCTCCCTTTCACAGAGGTTCCTAAATCTGTCCCCACCTCTTGCTGTGGGGTTAACAGATTCTATAATTACCAGACTCAAACCAAAGGCTTAGCGTTATGTACATGTTTAAAATGTCTAGACACCCTGTGAGTTTCCAAACCATTAATAATATTTCGTCTATCCTCCAAAAAATCTACTGCATACACATCTAGTTGTCCTCCCTACGTACTGCCGTCCACACAGGCACTGCAGTACGTATATAGAAAAAGTCGTGCTATAATTATAGAAGCCTGATATCGTAAAATTTTCATGACAAAATCACTATCTTTTCTTTATTTCTCATATATTGACAAGGCATGCATCTTAATTTGTCACACTTAAAATTTCCTTTTATATTCCCCTAGAAAACCGATATCTTGTATTTTCTTCTCATTTTCCTTTATAGGTTTCAGAAAATTTGGAGCCACTATATTTTTTAAATTTTTATTCTTTTTAAATACAATGATCTGTTGTTCAGGAATAAATGTGTTTAAGATATAGTCTTGTTTTAAGAAATGATAATTTTTCCAAATAATACATTTAACACTCATTGATTTAGCATTACATTTTGAAACAAAGCTTAGGTCTTCATGCATATCTTCCTCTCTATTTTGAAATTGCTTTTCTTTTTTCTCTAAAAGGGAGTCTCAATCTAATTTTGTTGTGTTATTAATGGGTTCATCCAGAATCCTGTTGAAATATCCTCTCTCTTTAAAGGCTTTAAGCATCCCCTTTGCTTGTTCCTCCAAAGAGACTTGCACATAGCAATTCCTTTTTATTTTTATAAATTTATGATGATTACTGTTGAAATCTATATAATTATTTGTATCTACTTTTTTCTGGTAATTTTCAGTAATAATACAAGAGCCCTGCGCCAAGAGGGTCAAATCCAAGGAATTTTCTGTTTGTGGACTCCAAGTGCATGTAAAAAATAAATTGTAATTATTACTATTGAGATAAGTGACAAAATTCTGCATTAAATCCACCGAACCATCCCAAATAATAAACAGGTCATCAATGGAACAGCCATAGTTCACAAAGTTTGCTCCAATGGGCCATCCCATATATAATTCTGCTTGAAATGACCCATATAGATGTTAGCATAGCTAGGGGCGAACTTGGTGCCCATGGCCGGTCCTACGACCTGCAAATAATATTTAGAGTTAAAAAGAAAATAATTGTGAGTTAAAATATAAATAATCAAATCAATAATAGAGCCCTGCTGTCCCTCCATTAGGGAACTCTTTTGGAGTGCCTCTCAAACCACCTCCATTATCATGTGTGATATTTGTATACACATCGAGTGTAACAAATTGGTAGGTGGGTCTCCATATTACATCTCTGACAATGAAAAATATGTGTGTAGTATCCTTAATATAAGATTTCAGAGAGACAGCAAAGGTCTGTAAATAACAATCAACATAATGTGACAAATTTGTGCTCAAAGATCCTATACCAGAAACAATGGGGCACCCTGGTGGGATGTGAGGGATTTGCATATCTTGGGCAAATAATAGAAAATAGGTGTGACTGGATGTGTAATAAATAAATAGTGCCAGCAGTCCTTGGAGATAACTCTCTTAGCAAGTGCTCTATCTAATAGAATTTTTAATTCCTCTTTGCTTGCTGGATCACTGACCATTTGGGTATAAAAGTAATATCTTTCAGTTGTCTATATGCTTCTTTTAAATAATCTTGTGTATCCAAAATAAAACCGCCCCTTTATCTGCAGATTTAATAATAATATTTTTGTCAGTTTGAAATTTCTTAAGGGCAAACCACTCTTCTTTAATAGATTTCTACTTTTCTTTTTATTTCTATATCTATTTTAATTTTTAGATTCATCTTTATGACATAATTCATAGAAATCAGCCATGGTTGCCTTATAGAAGCACTGAATGGCTGCACTTGTATGCTGTACAGGGTAAAAATTGGATTTTAACTTAAACTCATCTCTTTATGACCTATTTTATTTATATAATTTACTCCTCTATAATCCTTTGTATGTGTATTAACATCAAATAGTGGAATAGAGGGATTTGCTTCATCTCCCAATGTGTTGTTCTCTACCCAGTTCTTCTAGAGTGGTCAGTATCTCTGAGTCTTTTACATCAAGCAGCGCTGGTATATGGGCCTCCATACCTATCTTTTTGAATTTTTTAGATGCAAAATATCTTTGTCTACACAGATCTCTAATGTAGTGGTTTGACTCTAAATTGAAGTAAAAAACGTTTGGTTCTATACTAAGTACATATTTTAAACCCTTTCCTAGAATTTTTTTTTCTACTGGATCTAATGTTGTTGTTGAGAGGTTAAATACACCTCTAGGGCTAAAAAAATAAATAAATATATATATTTATACAAAGACTGATAACCTTAAGAGAGAATTAGTAAAGAGTACTATTCCACCAAGTATTACCCTAAAGGCCAGTACATGGTTGGGGGAGAAAGAAGGGAAATTTTATCACTGTAATAAATGTCTAGCTTGTAAAGTTAGCTATGTCACCAGTACCAAGCCGATTATTACCTTTTCATCATTTGCAACATGGGAAGGCCACCATATCAAATCGAAAATCTCTTGTGAAAGCTTGGGAGTCATCTATCTCCTCCAATGTCCCTGTGGTTTAAAATATATAGGCATAACCAGTAGAAAATTACATCTAAAGATATCTGAACACCATTGCAACATTAGAAAAGGGCTGGAGACCAATTGTGTCTCAAATTATTTTGCTATACATCATGCTAGAAAATATACTTTACTTCTGTTCATTGGTATCTACAAGGTAAAGAAAACATGGAGAAGAGGAGACTATAAAGTACTATATAGGAATGATGTCCTGAGAGGAGTGCAGGTGGAGCTATAATTTAAAGACCCTTTCACCTAAAGGATTAAATATAGATTTTGAACTCAATAGTTTCCTTTAAATTTCATCTAATGTCTTGTTATTTCTTAGAGTCTATATGTGATATAATTTTGACAAGTTTATAATAGGTGGCTACCCCGGGTGATGATATTTCCCTCTTACTCTGATAAGACATTTATTTATTTATACAAGGTGGTTACACTGTCTGTCTCTTGGTCATTAAGAACATTCATTATATTGTTTGTACTCAGATTTATATTTTTTCTGTTTGTTTTTGTAAGTCCACCCCTTTTTAATGGCATTGGCCGTCAGTGATATCAATCAAGCTATGGCACTTCCGATTGGTACGCTTCTGGAACTATTGCGGATCAGAATACTTACTATAAAACTTTTCGCATTGAACAGTTGTACATCCCTGAGGAAGCTTCTAGGAAGCAAAACGCGTTGGGTTCACTACTGCTATTCTATCCTTTACATTCTATTATTCAAGCTACAGTTATACTGAACGCTTCCGTCTAGTTTAGCGCTAGCGATGTATACGCATGCGCACTAGAGACTAAGTTGCGGCCGCAATGGAACAGCATATACCCATAGCGTTCGGCAAGCACGGAATCTAGAAGGTAGACGAGAGGACAGAGTGAAAACTATCTAGCCCCTGAGAGGCGGGTAAGTCCTATGGGATGATCTTGGACTCTGTTGTTTCTGGTTTATTTGCACTGTGGACATCTACTTTTAAGAATATCCCACAGGTGGACATTTGTATATACAGCATGCATAATGTAGTGCCAGCAATACTATTAGAATCCAGACGGTAGACGAGAGGACAGAGTTGAAATGACAGGGTAAGTCTAATTGGATGATCTTGGACTTTGTTGTTTCTGGACTAAGTGCACTGTGGACAACCACTCATAAGAGTACCTCACTGTTGGACACTTCTATACTAAGCGTACATATTGTGGTGCCAGCATCACCATTAGAAAACTGTGACAGTCATCTGAAGTTCAGAGCTCTGACTATATTTTTGTTTGTTTTTTCATTTTGTTTTTTTATCTTTCTTGTGGAATCACTATGTATTACATGCACGACATTGCAGTATAAGTTTATATACTGCCCATATCTATGTACATTTTTTGCATATGCATCTTTGTTTGCTTAGAATCAACATCTGTTTGCAATTGTATTCTGTTAATATTTTACAGGATTTTTCTTTTGAATACATTCCTATACTCATTAATTTTATACACTGTTTGCGCCAAGGAATATATTTTTATCTATTGTTCAGTTGAATGAGTGGAACTCCCCTTCTTTATTTCCACATCCTTACTGCAACAATATGTCCATTTTTACACATATGGGGCCTGAGTCACTAAGGAAAGCAAAGCAAAGAAAATTAGTAATTTTACACATTGGCAATACCATGCTACATTGGAGGGGGATGTAAATTTAAAATGTGGGGACAGATTTATTGTTGGGATAGTGCATGTCCCAGATGAGCCAGTATTTAACTTGTATGCAAAATGATAAAGTAATTTGCACCCCTTGCATTGTAACATGGTTTGTCCAGGATCAAATTTACCCCTTTTTTTTGCCTTGCTCTCTTTAATGACTCGGGTCCATGGAGCGCAGATTCCCATCCCCTTTGTTTGCTACACCTCTAGGGCTTATATTAATATTTTCTTCGATATGGGGTTTTTCTCCCCCCCCCCTTTTTTCTCTTTCTCTCCTTCTTTTTGGGATTCTTGTTGTTAGTGGCTCGTAGAAATTCGATAGGGATCTTTAAACTAGATAACACATTTATTGTGCTAATAATTATTAACATTATCTGCTATATTTATTATAGGTTTACATTTAGCTTATTCCCCTGGTACACCTTATATTGTATTTTGGTTTTCTAGCTCACACTGTTTAGCACTTGTATGTCAGAATCAATAAAAATTAGAACACTAATTGAAGCAAAAGCATACAAGCCAATAATAAAAACTTTACTCTTGTAAATCCTAATGGACATTTTTTTCTGCTAGTCTTTTCCCATTAGAAAAAGTTCATAAAAAACCCTCTCTATGTTTTAAATTGACCTATTTTAAAATTAGCTGTAATAATTCCCTTTTAAAAATGATTTCCAATATTTGCTTCCCAATTTTAATTTGGAGGATTTATCACTGAATAGTAGCAGTAGCACCTAGTTACAGTCAAATGTCTCTGCAGTGGTCACAGTAGAGCCATTGTCCATATCACAGGAGTCATCCATTGTTACAGTGTCTCAGACTTGCAGCAATGTTAAGGCTCAAATGCCTGCACCATATGCTGTAGATGTTCACAGTCCAAAGCCCTGCACATCATTGTCTTTGGCATGGCAGCATGTCACACTGCCACGAGAATGTGAAGTTGGCAACACTTATTCTTTCTCTTTTTGTTCCATAAAAAATAACTGATGATGACTGAGAACTTTCAGTTTGCATGTTAGAATTGTCATCAATTGTCATGCAATTCCAGAATAACCAACATGTTCTTTGCATGATCATCATCACCATCAGCAAATGACAACAATGCTTAGCACATGTCATGTACAAATTAACATGCTTACTTGGATTTTTAGAAACCTATATGGCTGGTCAAATCTTGCATGTTTCTCTCAGTGTAGATTGATGCATTTCCATATGTTAAAATGTTAAGTCTGGTATCATATTCCAAACTTTATTCTCTGCCATAGTGAAACAAAGCCTCTTTGCATATAATCTGCCTCATGTAGAACAGCAAATCTAGCTAAAGGGTGCACATTTGCACTTGGAGAAACCATATTGTGATGTAAGAGATACCAATTTTATATTACAATTTCCATATCTTATTTGGCTGTCTCCTTTAATATAATTTTGAAAAAAACAAACTGAGCAAAGACAAAGATAAAATAGGGTTAAGGATGGATATGATAAACCAGGTAAAAGAGAGAAAAGCAGGAAGGTGGAGGAGGGGAATGTATGATTGCATGATTCTGGAGGTAATATGGAAATTTACACCTCAGTCTGGAGAAGTTGTTTGATGCATTTCCTTAGAATAATGAAAATCAATTCATTAGGAATCAACAAAGGGTTCAAGAATGAGAAGTATCTTTGAACTTTAGCCATTGAAATCAAATGACAGAAAACTTGTGGAAATTATCTACCGCCACCCGGGTGATTTCATCCATAGATAGATAAAAATCTGCACAATATGTATACTGATGAGTTAGTACTCCCTAGGATGGTACATTGGGATGCTGCCACAGACCTGAAAGGGGTTGTCTCAATTCCCCATCAATATCTAAATGGAATATCAATTTTCTGGGAAATAGGCGCAATGGGGAGGGAAGAGAATATATAGGAGTAATTATTGATCATGTTACTAATTAGTGATGTCTTAAATAGCTACCTCAAAGCCACTAAAATTCACAAAAGTGTGTGGGTATATAGGAATGCTTCTGATATTGCAAATCACAACAGCTATTCCAACAAATATCTCCTATATATCAAAATTGCACAAACAGTGAAATAATAGTATGTCAAAACCTTTTTAAAAACAGCAATCAGAATGTCCACTCATTACTAGAGAATACAATAGCAATAAGATTAAGTCAAGTCCTTCCAGTATTTTCCACCCAATATTATCTCCTCCAACATGAAAGTAATCAGCATAAGCAGTAAATTAATCCAGCTTTCATTGGTATACATCTAAATTTGCTATTCCTATACATCTAAATTTGCTGATCACTTAATTCAGTATGTGTTTTTAAAACTCTCTTCCTCACATCCTCCATTAGCATTTACATGCAGAAAAAAAGGAGAGACTTGAAATAATCTTATTGTTATTGTATCCCCCACTGATGGACATTCAAACACTATTTTTAAAGAAGATTTTCACATGGTATTACTTCACTGTTTTTGGTTATCTTTCATTAAGATATAATACCTCTATAATGCAATCTGATATATAGGAGATATTTGTTGGAATAGTTGTTGTTATTTGACATATCAGAACCATTCCTATATGCACACACACTTTTGAGATTTATAGTGGCATTGAGGTAGCTGTTTAAGACATCATTAACTTGTTACATAATGATTCATTACCACTGTATATTCTCTTCCCTCCCCATAAATTAATCTATACAGCGAAACCATTCGTTAATGGAAAGAGGTGAGGGGACTTCCAATGCACCAAAATGAGTGCCTTTTAGGGCATTATTTCAGTGTTTTAGAAGGGATTTATTGTAATTAGAGAAGGCTGAATTTAGGAAGAGAAGAAAACAAAATTGTGAATCTACTTGTACCTCTTACCAGAATCTGATTTGTTGCTATAGGCAACATCCCCACTTTTTCAAACTTGCAGCTTAGTAAATATACCCTAAAAGGGAAATCTGAGTTTTGTATGAAGGGAGTGACAAGGGACAATGGAGAAAAAAGCTTACTGCGAGTACGGAGCTGTCTCCAACACTCTAATGTCAGCCCATTTTGGGAAATATAGAGAGCCAAGGTAGCATAGGAAGGGGTATTTGAGAATATAAGGTTTTTAGCTTTGACTATTGCTTTGCATCCCCAATTGACTCCAGTCTAATATTCAACAAAGCAAAATATTGGCTTGTGGTAGGATGAAAAGAAGAGTAATTGTAATTCTTCTCTATCTTTGCACCTATATAATAAATCATGCATACATCTATTACCTCCCCAGACAAAGTCACGGATTATAGTTAGGAAATCTACTAGAAAATTTATGGGAGCCTAAAGTGGAAACACCTGTAAAATGCAAAGAATTAAATTAAATGTTTTACATTCAAGGAAATACTGCCTGCCTTTACATCCAGCAAATAAATACTGTGTAGCTTTATTTTTACATTGCAATTGATAGTTTAGCTAGGACGCCAACCATCCCAACTGTAAATCTGTCTGCACATTTTAAATGTCCTCACCCCGCGCCCCCCAACAGTGTTACATGCATCTTCTAGTTGGATTTGCCTCTAACTCTAAGTGAAGCCCATGATGTTTGTTGGTCACTGGGTGTCAAGCATGAGTTGTCACATTTTCAGTTCTTATCAAGCCAAGAACAGCATAAATTATTTTTGCAGGTGTTTGGGTTTGTTTTTCTACTTACTTCAAAATCCCAGCTTAGCAGCATCAGTAAATCAATTTTCCATAGACCACTTCATTTAGTATTTCCTTGATATTACCTTGTAAATTATTAAGACAGTTTCATGCAATGCATCACCTTTATTCATTATTTAAAAGGAAAGCCATGAAACTACTGCATTTTTACCTGGGTGTCATTAATAACAAAGAAGGCTATTCAATCAAAACAGACAGAAGCCCTGTTTGTGACATACAGATGGTATCTACACCCAGCTGTATTTTTTAGCAGAGGTATAATTGTATTATTCATTTTGAATATTTTATTTGTTTATTGATAAACATTTGGGTTTGCTTATGCAATTGATCACTGTAGAAAATATTGATTATTACATTCCATCCGCCTCTCTCCTACTCTGTGCTCCTTCAAACGTGCACTGAAAACCCAACTCTTCCTTAAAGCCTACCAACCATCCGCATAACCCCTTCATCTCCTCCACTCGCTCTCTCCCTTGCCTCATCTGGCTCCCCTTGTGCCTGTTCTGTTTTCCCTCCCTTAGGATGTAAGCTCACTTGAGCAGGGCCCTCTTTCCTCCTGTCTCTTCACCTGTTCTTCTGCTCCGTGTTTATTGCTTTAACCTGCCTGGAGTTCCTAAAGTACTGGTATCTCTGTTTATTGTTTTGTACTGTTTCACCCTGTATAGTGTACTGTTTGTATGGTGTACGGCGCTGCGGAAATCTTGTGGCGCCTAACAAATTAAGGATAATAATAATAATATCATTTGATTTAAACTAAATGACATTAAGCTATCTGAAATCTAAAATTTTCAGATATTGTATGTGTTAAAGTTTCAGGCAAGTGTGCCATATAAAGTAGCTATTGTTTAGTAGTTTAATGATGATGTGCAGAATTATTTTGATTGGTAACTCTTGGTAAATGACCATTAGGGTAATCTCATACTGTCATTTTAGAATGCAGTAACTTTCTGACCAGAAAACAGCAGCATTCGGAGGTGATCAAATGCCTTTTTACTTCAACAATTGTCAAAGTGCAGCGCAATAGAACTGATGCTTTTCATGTATATAACAGAATAATAGACCACCACTTAGTAGAAGGTGGGAATAGTGCAAAAAAAATGTCAGAGCTTGTGACTGGATCACTTATAAGTAACTAATAGTATAAATGTATTTAAAGGAAATATTACAGGGTGATTATTTATATAATTGCCAATGCACTTATTTTTGATATTGTGTATATTTTGATATAGGAAACCTTTATTTCTGAGACCAGGGAGAAAATTCGTTTTTTTTCTGTTTTAAACTTGCTAGAGGAAATGCATTATTTCTGATGTATATATCTGATACAATAAGCCTTTGTTTAGAAAGTCTTTTGTATATCTTGGTGTAAGGAAATGCCTTGTTTGGAGTTTTCCAACTTTTCTTGGGGAAATGTGTATTCTGCAACTTTTGGAAGAAAGCACCCATGGTAATATCATGTTGATTAGAACTTTTGATGAGAGTATCCAATACCCCTTAAGGGAAAAGAAGGGGTAAATAGACTTGCTGTCAGATGTCCACTGTGTCCAAAAAGAGACACAGGGAATCACAGCAAGGTTTTAGGAAATCACAGATATGCATACATCTTGCTAGTTTTGCATTGCATTTAAATTCATGTTTGGATATACAGATTGCAACATTTTGTCTAAAACTGTCTAAAAAGAGAGCCCTTGTAAACCGAAATGTATCATTCTAATGTTCCGTCTGACCTGACCACTGATACCTTTAATCAGTGGAACTGTGCTTGTCAGGACACTTAAGCAAAATAAACATCACTCTCTGCTTCAAGACCCTGCTTGACAACTTCTTCAATATTACTGTAATCCTGTAACCTACAGATTAGACCCAAAATCTAATCTGTTTCTGGCTGTCTGAGGTTTGGACCCAGCTCTCCAGTACCACCGCTCTACCGCAACCCAAATGCTCTGGACAGTGTGATAGGCCAGAGGGGATCCATCCACAGCACCCTGATCCATAGTAAGCGGTCAGGCGTACCAGCCCAAGTGTACCAGCATGGGAGTACACTAGCAGTGACAGTTACCCAGAAGGAACGTGGTTCTGGATGCCATAAAGGAGTCCAGTGGTGGCAGCAGGCTCCTCCTACTGCAGCAGGAGGGGCGCATTCAGAATAACAAAAGGGGACGGTGGCAAAGTAAGCCCAGCCAGTTCCCAGCAACAACAGACAGGATGGCATAGACTGTCTATCCTGTCACAGGGCTACTGTCATGGTCTCAAACAATAAATAGGTCTTTACGATGCGAATCCTAGGGTTGGTACAGTTAAGCGCTACTCCAGCAGGACGCGGAATCTAACAAGTAGACTGTGTTCACCAGGAACCGCCGCAAAGCAGTATGGTCTTAGCTGTGTCTGCTCGCAGGTCGCGGCCCCTGCTAGAGTACTGAGCGAGACCCTTTTGGAAGTCAGGATATAAGGGACAGACAATAGCGGTGAAGGGTAGATGCAATACTGGAACAGCTGATGGAACGTCAGCTCTGTAGACAGGTAGACAGAATAGCAGATACTTGGTTGGAGGCGTCAGCTCTGTGGGTAAGTAGATTGAATAGTGGATACTTGGTTGGACCGTCTGCTCTGCAGGCAAGTAGATTGAATAGCTGGTACTTGGTTGGAGCGTCAGCTCTGCAGACAAGTAGAATAGCAGGTACTTGGTTGGATTGTCAGCCCAGAGGACGAGTAGACACAATAACGGGTACTTGGTTGGAGGCGTCAGCTCTGTGGGCAAGTAGATAGAAAAGCGGATACTTGGTTGGAGCATCAGCTCTGCAGGCAAGTAGATTGAATAGCAGGTACTTGGTTGGAGCATCAGCTCTGCAGGCAAATAGACAGGATAGAGAGCAGTCACGTCTAGCACCAAAAGGCAACTGAGGAACAGGCACTGAGTGTATAGAGGAGGTGCCTTTTGTATTTAGAGCCAAAATTGCCTGGCCAATGAGAAAGCAGCCAGAGGTTTTAGGAATCGCAGGTCTGCGCATGTGCAGACCCGAATCCAAGATGGCGGTGCCTGGGACGAAGCGGAGCACCGGAGAGAGAGAGGTAAGTTTGCCGGGGGTCAGGTGAGCTGCCCGATACCCCGGCGAGTGACAGCTACACTGCAAACACTGTCATCAGAAGGCAAAGTAATCTTAGATAAATATTATGCCAGCAATGTACAGCATCAGCAGAGCTCCTGGATGCAGATACTACATCTGCAAGCACCAAGGTTCCATCATCTCCGTTTTGGGTCCCTATTGTTGCTTTCAGCTCAGGGTGGCCTGAGGGGATTACTCATAGTATACTTTGAAAGGTTACATACAATATACACATTGTCATACATAAATTTAAAGGAAAAATAACAATCAGTGATTAGACATAATATATAATCGTCACACCACCTATGAATCGAGAGGCTCTGATGCACTATGGGAGATTTGTCCCTGGTCTGCCATAACTTTGGGGCAGCCCCATGACCCATTCTTGGAAGTTCTTCATGCCCTTACTCTCAGCCTTCGCATTTTCAAGATGCTGGGTTTCATGGCAGCAAATGCACTGCTAGGCATCATATCACCATCTTCTATCTGCAGCTTGTCGGCCAAGTGCAGCATGGCAGTCTTGTGGGAGCACTTGCCACTTTGATCTGCCTTCCAAAAGACCCTGACTGTGGCCAAGGAGTGTGATCCACCAGCCAGTTCCTTGTCCCACCACAGGCCTCTGTGTCTGCGCCATCACCAGGGGCTGGTGCTATGAGGCACCACGAACTAGGCCTTTGCTACACCTAGACCCTGAAATGGACCTCTGCACATCTATGACCTCAACCAACTAGGCCTCTGCACTGTCCGGGCCCACACTAAACCACTGCACCATCCAGAGGTCCACCAGATGGGCCTGTATACTATCTATGCCCTGCATTGGACCCCAACACCACCCAGGCATTAACTATCTAGGCCTCTGCACCATCTAGGACTCTACTCCATCTAATACCTTGCAAGGCAACTACCACACATGGACTATCTAAGCCTCTTCCCTACTGGAACTTCCTTTACCAGATCTCACCCATATTCTCACACCTAGTCCTACAAGATCCTCATGCCTGAACCCTCCCCCCCTCTAGATTCCAAACGCTGGGTCATCTTTACCCTGTGTCTTACATCGGTGTTTCTCCGTATCAAAAGTTTTCCCCTATGCTCTTTATGCATAACATGATTGCGCCCAAGTTAGCTGCCCATCCAACCATGTTTCATTTCTGTCCTGTTCAATTCTTAAGTAATTCTTTCCTTATCTCTCTTCGGGAATAACCCAAGTACGCCCAAGATGGCTGCCTCTTTTATGTTTGCCCTGTACCTGATTTACGTCTATGTATCTTGTTATGTATGTTTTTATATCATATGTTCTTTTATGCTCTCTATCATCCAACCTTTATATGTCAAGTGTAAAGTGCTTTGTATCCTAATTGTGAGAAAAGAGCTATAAAAATAACATTATTTATTATAATTATTATTATTATTAATTTTATTACTATTATTATTATTTATTAATTAATTAAAAGTTAATCTTTAAAAGTTTAATTTAGATTTAGAACATAAAATAACAAACAAACAAAAAAGTCCATGGGCCCTTGGTTAATGAAAAACATTATATGTAAAAATAAGAATTTAAGGTGAATTAGCTGGACACATTCTAATATTCTGCCATTTTTATTTCTCTGTAATGTTTTCAAAATCTGAAGAAAAATGAGAGAGAGAGAGAGACAATTAAGTTTACACAAAGAGAAATTTGATCCAGGTAAATATGGAGACTAATAGAGTGGGCTAAAAATATATTTCCAGTGAGATACACTATTTTTGAGGTAGGGCATGTTTTCCACACAGTCCAGTTTTTGGTTGGAACTTATGAGCTCTATAATATTAAAGCTCTATCAGACCAGAAAGCCATTGTAAAAAAAGTAGGATGGTGTACCATAAATATATAGAGGCTTCATAATGTATGAATGTAGAATAGTTCTACATTACGGTTCATTCCTCCCTCCTTATTTTAAAACTTAACATGCATTTTAAACTAATTAATCTGGATGAAAAATGCATGAGAAAAAACATAAACAGCATTGTGGGACATTTATGAAAACTAGTAGCTGTGCAAAGAAAAGTGCTATAACTCATAACAAGTCACAATATTTGTTCATTGCCTAAACTATAGAAAAAAACACCAGGGGGTAAATGTATCAATATGCGGGTTCTTCAACACCCGCGTGTTCAGCCTCTTCCGCGATTAAATTTCAAGCAGCGCTGCATTGTAAAGGGTTAACTTCCCTTTACAATGCAACGCCGCTTGAAATTTAATCGCGGAAGAGGCTGAACACTCGGGTGTTGAAGAACCCGCATATTGATACATTTACCCCAGGTTGCTATGGGTTATATTACCTATTTAATTTTGCAGCAGTTTTCATAACTGTGCCCCTTGAGGGTGGAGCAATTATAGTTGGAATCCAATTGCATTTTTCATGCTTTCTCTAAAGAAAAGTCAAGAGAGCCTCCCTAAACTAATAAAACTTCCTGGATAACGTATTTCTGGATAAAGTACCACCCAGAGAAAACACGGGTACACTACAATTGTGACTCTGGTTCACTGACCACCTCCTCCTATCCAATTATCAGACAACCAGAGTCATGTGACAATTAAAGGCGGCAAATGGGCAAAATAAAGTTGCTTCCACTGTGATTTTTCTTCAATACAAATAATCCTCTACTCAAATGGAAGAATAAGCCACAGGTATTAATAAGGCATTATATTTGTAGGAAAAGTTTGTAACAAAATATTCTTTACAATAAATGTAAATGCAATAAAAAACTTTTGTTCACAATCTTACTAATGAGATGCAAGATCTACACCTGTAACCTTTATAACTTTAGTAACAGTTCTAAATTATGTTTCTAGGGTGTCAACTATAGCAGCAAATTAGTGTACGCGTCGCATAATATATATTACTTAAAACTTCCACATTTTGACAATCCTAAATAAAAGGATTGTATGCCTCATACTGTAGAAGAAAAATATTCTTGTGTGAAGTGGTTGTTGAAATTAAAAATGAATTAAGCTATTCAAGCTACAATTTTGGTAATTGTTGCTGAAACCAAATGAAGAAACTGCTAAAAAAGCAAGTTATATTTTCCTGTATATTATAAAAAAGAATGTGCTGCCTATTACTAATGAATGGCTAATTACCAACATGGGAAAAATATTTAGTATCTCCATTCATGACCCTTTCTGATCCAAATAAAAGCAGCCAGCTAATAAGCAAATTAAACCAGTTGGTGATTTTCTAAAGCATACATTTCTTAAATTGTGATCATATAGCATATTAAAAAGTTCTGAAAAACAAAAGGGTAAATGAAAATTGGGCTTTCCAGGAATAAAGCTAACTCATTACATCAATATTTAGACGGTTTATTCTGGCATTAAAATATTATGTTTGTGTTCAAATATCATTTAGGGTACATCAATAACTAGTAATTTGACATTACAAGTTATAGAAGAATTATAATGGAACAAAATACTTTATACTGAAAACAATAAAACACTGTTATGTGCGTATTGTCGCTAACCAATAACGATTGTCGAACCTCGATTTGTGTTTCCAATGCACAAAGATTTATTCACAAATAGTAGAATAATATGCTCAAGCGAAGTGATAATAAATACTTACTTATCGCAGGTGCTCTGGATCCAGTGTGCAGTCATTCAATCCTGAAGTCTGGGGACAAGATGTCTGAACACTAGATGTGAAGCTGCTGCTTATATACACACAAAAATACAGTTACACAATGAAGATGGTATAGCTTGCATCTATTGGTCCAGGTCTCAGGAAGGTCCAAGGGGTTGTCAATCATTGGCTAGTTCATCCTAAGGAATCCAAAGAAGGGGGTCACCTCTCCAGGGGGGTATGCTCGGCTCTTCCCGCCAAGATTTCTTAGTCTTAAGTAGTTCATAATTCCCTATCATTCATAACTTGTGTATGCACTCTGCAATTCCCTCGCAGAGTGAACCAAACAGTAGGATATGTAAAAAGGGTTTATTATGATACCACTCATGATATGATTCCTTCAACCTGTTCCGTGTATTTCACTAATATGCATGTAACTCTGATATAACATATAAATACTACTATATTTCGACATAACTGACTATGTGTTGCAACTACCATTAATGTGTACTATTTTATAAGTATGCGTGTTTGTGCGAATGTATGGTAAAAGACCAATTACTGTTGCTGCCACGTGTAGTGGATGCGTACGCCCTTTCACGCCGTAGCGTGCCCTTGTACGCCGTAGCGTACCGTACGCATCTTTTCAGACAAAGACAACCAAGTTTGCTCGACTTTAATTGAAATGACTTTATCCAATTTGCTGACTTCGACAGCTCCACCCTTTGATAGTGTAATAAACTATCAGCCAATCACCGTTTCAAGTTCAGGATTATACACTACTTCTTCACAGACCATGATCTCGGTATCTGGTACCATCCTTTCAGTCTCTTTCTCAGTGTTACTCCTATGAGACCATTTTCCACACTTCAACACAGTAGGAACACATTTGACAACTAAACCAATTGCTAAGATGACACCCAGTATAAGAAGTAGAAGCTTACCTACACTAGCAACCATTTCCTGTACCCACTCCCCCAGACCGGAGAACCATTTCACAGGGTTCAACCACGAGAACCAACCTGCCACCTTTTCCCCGACCTCATATAACGAAAAATTATGGCTCTTTCGAAATTCCCATTTCAGCTGCAAAATTTCATCCATCTTCCGGTCTATAACCTCTTTAGGGTCATCCGTATTATTAGTAATGTACGTGCAACATTTGACACCGAACTGGGTGGCCAGTGTCACACAGTACCCACCAGTAATAGAGGTGAGATAATTAGTACCAGTCTATGTTGCACCAACTCCTTCTTGTACGCTTGTAGCTCCCTTCCAGTATACCTGAAAGTGTCATCATACATCTCGGTGATATTATCTATTAATTTAGCTAGGTCTTGGATATATTTAAAGTTTAATGTTCCCCGAGCGATCCTGGTGAGATCTAGAGCAACCATAACTTGGAAACCAGCAGTTTCACTAATCAATTTTGTAGCTATGGGTTCCTCACCAGGAATCATATTTCTCTTGCCACGGTGTTCATACTGCGTGTGTATGTATGGTGGTGATGTAGTCTTGTGAATACCAACCATTTCTTCATGAGTAATAGTCATGATTTCAGGAACAAGTTTAGCTAAGAAACACAAGCCCTTGGAACTCGGAGTCACCCAGGAATAAGCTTTCCTTCCACAAACAAAATACACATCATCAGGGAGAACATAAGGAACAGTATGCCCATGAATTATATCACAAAGAGTTTTGATAAAACTACCCATGCCTAGTGTCTCCATTTGCTCTAGACACGTGTCAGCATTAATGACATTTTTACATTTATCTGTAGAGACTTTTCCAATGGATACCTTCTTATGTTTGGTTATACGCCCTAATTTGTGACTTCCATCAACATTCCTGCCTAGTAGTGACCTTGTGAGTCTCCCTGTAAAATGAGTGTGGCGAGCCATTGTCTGATCTGATAGGTCAGACTCCCAATTCTCCAGGCGCTTTGCATGAGATATGTTTAGGCACAGCAAAGATCTGCCTATGGAGTATTGTCGAAGCGTCAGACTAGGGGACCTAGTGTTATTGTACCTCCCGTCTATGGGCCTCCCACCCCTCATTTCGAGTACTTCGGATATGTTTAGAGGGAATGGCACTAGTCCTATATTATGCTGCCCTTGCGGCACGTGAGAGCACACCCAACACTCGGTCTGGTTTAGCACCTTACCCACCAGGGAGTGATAATCCTCCAAAGGATGCCCGCCTATATTCAGAGTACTGGGGGACTGGCATCGTTGGATGCATCTTTCTTCAACTAGGGAGTCACAGAATTTGCAGATACAATACTCGTCAGACAATAGCCCCTCACACTGCCTCCGAGTTCCTGAGCTAGCAGACCTTTTCATAACCCCCGGTCCAAGTTTGATAATGGGCTGCTCTGAGTATCCTAATAACTTTTCTTCTGCCTCCATTTCATCCGTATCACTCCCAGAATTCTCCTCCGTCCTCCTTCACAAAAATAGAATGTCCTAAAAAAATAAAAACAAGGAAAATCCTGGAACAAAAGAAAAACAAAAACCGCCACTCCATCGCTGGAAGGATAGTTCTGGGGAAACGTCTCTGGTTCAGGTGTCTTGACTGCAGGCTTTAGGTCTCCCGGAACAGACTCAGGAGTGACAGATCTATGTCGTTGGTCTTAGCTTTATCTTGCACTTTCTCCGGATTATGGACTCTCCTGCAGTGGGTAGAATGGACCCAAGTGTCTCTCTCTGCAACCTTCAGTGATGTAGTACTGGTCAGCAGCACTTGGTACGGGCCTTCCCAACGGTCTGTTAAACAACCTGAACATAAGAAATTGCGGATCATAACATAGTCTCCAGGTTCAACATCATGACAGTTCGTTTCTGGCATACCAGGTGACAGCATTTTTAGTTTTTGTTGTTGTTGTTTTAGCTGTCTACTCATTCTTATAAGATATTGTACAGTCACTTCATTATTACACTTCAAGTCGTCTTGTGGACTCACGATCAAATGAGGTTGTCGTCCGAACAGTATCTCAAAGGGGGACAGATTAAGAAGAGCTCTAGGAGTGGTCCGAATGCTATGAAGGACCAATGGCAAAGCCTCAGGCCATGCCAACCCAGTTTCAGCCATTATCTTACCAAGCTTGTTCTTTATAGTACCGTTCACTCTCTCCACCTTACCACTGGCTTGTGGTCAGTAAGGGGTGTGAAGTCTGCTACCAATTCCCATGAGTTTACACATATTTTGGAAGATATCACCAGTAAAATGGGTACCCCTATCACTTTCAATGATTCTAGGGATACCGAACCTACACACAAAGTCTTGTACAATTTTCTTTGCAGTGAACACAGCAGTATTAGTGGCTGCCGGATATGCTTCTACCCAACCGGAAAACACATCAATACACACTAACACATACTTTAGATTCCTGCACGGTGGTAATTGGATAAAGTCAATTTGTATTACCTGAAAAGGTCCGTCTGTAGGAGGGATGTGGGATGGCTCAGTTGGAATAGTTTTCCCAACATTTTTCCTCAAACAAGTAAGACATGACATTGCTTTCTTGCCAGCCTGAGAGGAAAATCCGGGAGCACACCAGTATGCTCTCACCAGTTTGCACATACCTTCTTTACCCAGGTGAGTCAGACCGTGTGCTGCTTCAGCCAGGCTTGGATAGTATGTTCGGGGAGCTACAGGCTTACCTTGTCCATCCCTCCAGAGTCCTGAGGACTCTTGACCACATCCCTTCGCCTTCCAGACCGCCTTTTCCTGCAGGGAACACAAATCTTGCATTTCAATTAATTTCTGCATGTCTAATGTCTGAAAAACCATCATAGTCTCGGTCGATACAGTCATAGGTTGCCCTGCTGCCCATTTAGCGGCTTCGTCTGCCCTGTTGTTGCCCAATGACACTGGGTCTTCTTTAAAGGTATGGGCTTTGCACTTTATGATGGCTACTGTTCTGGGTAACTGTATCGCTGTCAGAAGTCCTTTTATGTGTTGTGAGTGTGCAACTGGCGTACCTGCTGCTGCCGTAAAGTTTCTAAGACGCCAAAGGGCCCCAAAATTGTGCACTACCCCAAAGGCGCACCTAGAGTCAGTATATATATTGGCTGATTTGCCCTCTGCCAATTCACACGCTCTCCTTAGTGCTACTAGTTCCGCCACCTGGGCTGAGTGAAGTGGGCCAAGGGGTTCAGCTTCTACTACATCCTGATTGTCTACAACAGCGTAACCAGTACATAGCTTTCCCGTCTCTGTCTGTCTATGGCAACTTCCGTCTGTATAAAACGTAAAATCTTCATTTTCTAAAGGGGTGTCACGTATGTCGGGCCTTGCAGTAAAGATCTGATTCAGGTGTTCCATACAGTCATGCGTGTCAGTATTCTTGCCTAACTCATCATCAACCAGGGTCTCCTCACCTCCCACCCTTTGTGTCTCTAGAGACACATACGGAAGGTATGTAGCTGGATTTAAGGTGCTACATCGTATGATGGTGATGTTTGAGGGTGCCATCAGGGCTAGTTCCCACTTTGTGAATCTAGCTGAAGAAACATGTCTGGTTTGGGCTGAATTTAACAGAGCTGATAAAGCATGGGGTGTATAGATAGTTGAATTATGTCCTAATACTATGTCCTCGCTCTTATTTACCAGAAGAGCCGTAGCTGCTACACTTCTGAGACATGTTGGGAGTGATCTTGCCACATTGTCTAATTGTGCACTGTAGTATGCTACCGGTTTGCTAGCGTCACCATGTTTCTGTGCGAGGACACCTGCTGCACAACCATCAGCTTCTGTACAGAATAGCTCAAAAGGCTTTTCATAATCAGGTATTCCCAATGCAGGTGCTTTAGTCAGACTGTCTTTAAGATTAAAGAACGATTGCTCTGACTCTTCTGTGTGTACCACATGTTCTGGTTTTGAGGAAGAGACTAGCTCCTGCAATGGTAATGCCAGAATAGAAAAACCTGGGATCCAGGATCTACATTATCCACACATCCTCAAGAAAGTACGAATCTGCTTCTGGCTCTGCGGCAGAGTCATGTGTTGTATGGCCTCAATTCTGTCAGTTGTCAGGTGTCTTAGCCCCTTAATGAGGCAGTGTCCTAAGTATTTAACCTTAGTCTGACATGGCTGTAATTTATCCTTTGCCACCTTGTGCCCTGTTTGTGAAAGATGAAGCAACAACAATTTAGTATCATGTAAACATGACATAAAAGAATCAGAGCACAACAACAAATCGTCCACATATTGACTTAGAACAGACCCATTGTGGGGTTGAAAGGATTGCAAACAGTCATGTAAGGCTTGGGAGAAAATACTGGGGCTGTCAATGAACCCCTGGGGTAGTCTGGTCCATGTGTATTGCACTCGCCTGTAGGAGAATGCAAAAAGGTATTGGCAGTCAGGCTGAAGAGGGACTGAGAAGAAAGCAGAACATAGATCAATGACAGTAAAATGACTGGCAGACGGTGGAATCTGCATGAGGATGACAGCTGGATTCGGCACTACGGGGAATTGGCTCTCAACGACTTTATTAATTCCCCTTAAGTCCTGGACTAATCTATAGCCCTTCCCCCCATTCTTCTTCACAGGGAAAATGGGACTATTTGCTGTACTGGCTGTACAAATTAAAATCCCTTGTTGTAACAGCCTCTCAATAACAGGATATACCCCTATTTCCACCTCCGGTTTTAATGGATACTGTGGGATTTTTGGAGCTATCCTACCACTTTTTAGATTGACCATGACAGGGGCTACGTTTGCCATCAGTCCAGTGTCCTGTCCATCTCTGGTCCATAGTGAACCTGGTATTTCCAGCAACATCCCCTTTACTTGAGATGGACTTTGTTCTATAACAGGAGAGTGTAACATTAACCTTTGAGGGGTGTCCAATATATCCTGCACCTCATGTGCGACCTTCTCCGGTATATCTAAGAACACACCATCAGAAGTACAGTATATGACACATCCCAATTTACATAACAAGTCTCTCCCTAGCAAGTTAGTATGAGCTGCCGCAGCCAAGAGAAACGAATGCTTGGTATGCAGGGGCCCGATAGTAACCTCAGCTGGTTTAGTTAGTGGATAATGCAACACTTTTCCCGTTACCCCGATGGCTGGATTTGTTTTACTGGTCACCTGTAGATTGAAAGGAGAGGTTATCACAGACCGGGCCGCCCCTGTATCTACAAGAAAAGTTTCTTTCCTACCAGCTATGTCAACTATCATTGTTGGTTCTTCACTCTGACTCTCAGTTAACCTCACTGGCTGTAGACTACAGGTATGACCTGACCCCTAGCGCTGATTATCATTTTCCCGCGCAATATTTGTGGTTATAATATGTGCGGGTATATGTAAATCTTCGATTCTATGTGAATTTTTACTTGGAGGATATCTATGTGTCCCATCTCTAGGGCTGTATCTGTCTTTTTTTACAATCCCTCCTCATGTGTCCTTCTTCATTACAATTGAAACATCTGATCACTCTATGTTTCTTATTATGTGGGTTGTATGCTGGTGGTCGTGTATGGATCCCCTCTAGAGCCTGTATACTCACCGTCATTAACCTATCACCTTTCTCCTCCTTTTGTCTAAAAAGGTTTTTGTTGTGCTCCACAGCAGACTCCCTAAGAGAATCTACTGTGATGCCTCTCCAATTAGGTAATGTGGTTTGTACTCTGGATTTTAAATTTTCTCTAAGGCCATCCATTAATACTCCTACAGCTACTTCCCTATGATGTGGGTCCTCCCCTATGTTGGATATCCCAGTAAACCGTGTTATCGCTGCTATAGCTCTAATGAAGTAATCTGCTGCTGTTTCTCTATCCTTTTGTTTAATGGTGAAAATCTTACTCCAATTTACTACTACTGGAAAATAGATGGCTAAGTGTTTGACAATTCGTTCTATATTCTTTTGGTTAATCTCATCAGTCAAGGTGTCATCTTCCTCCAACAAACAATCTTCAATAAATTTTTGTATGTTAGTATTGGGAGGAAGACACGCCCTCAACACTACATGCCAATGCTTATTGATTGGTTCGTGGGCATTTCCTAAGCCTTTAACAAATTTCTGACATTTAGCTAACTCCTTTCTAGGATCTGGGAATTCAGTCATAATGGAACGTAATTCTGATCTAGTCCAGGGACAATGCATTGTGATATTTATTAAAGGAACTACACCATCCTTATCCGGTTTCACATTGGGAACTGATATTGTGCGGACTGGGTACGCACCCTCTGGTTCACTGACTTCAGGGGACACTACAGGATTTGCTGGTTCAAGATTTAGAACGCTTTCACTCCTAGTGATCACGCTACTCTCACCTATCTCAGCCATTTTCTCATACTTGCGCTGAGCCTCTAGTACACTAACAGCATGGGCAATGGCCGAAATCACAGTGGGTTCATCTTCATCTTCTGATACACTTGTTTTAAACTGGCTTAAAACGGGATACAACTTAGCAATTTTTCTTTTTTCAGTTTTAATACCGGCTGTACTTACCGCTCCCGCCACATAAGGTGGCGGGGGCGCGCTTGCGCTGAGTTCGCCACGCTTCTCAACGGCTACTTCCGCCGTGCGCGCGCTTTTCACCACGCCTACTTCCGCTTTGCATTCGCTGCTCTGCCACGTGTTACCTTCCATTTGCCACAATTTGAAACAATCATTATGTTTAGTCCTCACTTTTGTTGAGTTAATCAACCATACTTTATCTTTTACAGTATTTAGTACCTCTGCATTAAAACTTCCTATTGTTGGGAAAGGCCTATCACAATCTTTGGTCATCTTGACCCACGTGTCACAATACACAGATGCGTATGCACCATATTTCTTACACATGAGATACCTCGCTGAACCAATAGGACCTTCCTTAGGCAGTACACTGACCATCTCTAGCGTATGCTTAGCACCCATGTTGAACAACACCAATCTATGCAGAACGCTTTCAACAATTTGCTACAAACACTCTACCGCTAGAGATCTCTTACTGGCCGTGGACGTATTTGCTCAAGCCGCGTCCACTCACTTCCTCTTGTATTAAACAAGGACCCCTAACACAGACAATATCACTGTGGGACCCAAAGGCTATCAGCTCCTCGATGCCCTGGCTAAACCACAAAATCTGTTGAGTTTATTATAACTGGGAGAACAAAGTCGATACAATCAACCAGCCTTTCCAATATAATTCCTCCTAGCTGCTTCACCAATTCGCACTAACGGTGCGGTTAGATCGCACTGCCTACCAATACTAATTATTAGCAAACCTTGCGATCTATTGGTAGCGCTTTGCAAAAACCCTGTTTTCGCATTCGGTATACCTGCCCTGTATACCGTCCTTCAGTTGGGCAATCCGCCTCGTCAGACAGCAACTGAGCACAATGAATAATAAACAGTGTATCTACGTTACAAAATCACACACTATACACCTTTTCTGCGCAGAAAATCAAAAGTTCCCAACAACAGTAATAATATCTCAGAGGCTTTCACAAGTAATTATATTATGCACATATAATAACTATCAAGACGATTGTTTAACAACGTGGCAAATCTACCGGAAGTTTGCGTACGCACAGCAGGAAATACACATACGCTAAGCAATGCAATACAGTTAAAACGCACAATGACAGTAAAAAGAAACAGTTTTCTCTTTTGTCCCTAGGTTCTAGTTAGCGTGCCCTAGACAATGCAAAACGGACATTCGGTTTCACAACACAGTAAAATTCAGGTTTTGAACACATTGCGTTCTTACCCGTATATGATGCGTCTCCACCCTTTGTTGCGGAACCGAAATCCGTTGGTCTTGCGTATCATCGGCAACGAAACCTCCAAATCTCACGAGCCCCCAAATTGTTATGTGCGTATTGTCGCTAATCAATAACGATTGTCGAACCTCGATTTGTGTTTCCAACGCACAAAGATTTATTTGCAAATAGTAGAATAATATGCTCAAGCGAAGTGATAATAAATACAGCCGTTACTTATCGCAGGCGCTCTGGATCCAGTGTGCAGTCATTCAATCCTGAAGTCTGGGGACAAGATGTCTGAACACTAGATGTGAAGCTGCTGCTTATATACACACAAAAATACAGTAATACAATGAAGATGGTATAGCTTGCATCTATTGGTCCAGGTCTCAGGAAGGTCCAAGGGGTTGTCAATTATTGGCTAGTTCATCCTAAGGAATCCAAAGGAGGGGGTCACCTCTCCAGGGGGTATGCTCGGCTCTTCCCGCCAAGATTCCTTAGTCTTAAGTAGTTCATAATTCCCTATCATTCATAACTTGTGTATGCACTCTGCAATTCCCTCGCAGAGTGAACCAAACAGTAGGATATGTAAAGAGGTTTATTATGATACCACTCATGATATGATTCCTTCAACCCGTTCCGTGTATTTCACTAATATGCATGTAACTCTGATATAACATATAAATACTACTATATTTCGACATAACTGACTATGTGTTGCAACTACCATTAATGTGTACTATTTTATAAGTATGCGTGTTTGTGCGAATGTATGGTAAAAGACCAATTACTGTTGCTGCCACGTGTAGTGGATGCGTACGCCCTTTCACGCCGTAGCGTGCCCTTGTACGCCGTAGCGTACCGTACGCATCTTTTCAGACAAAGACAACCAAGTTTGCTCGACTTTAATTGAAATGACTTTATCCAATTTGCTGACTTCGACAACACTATGTGATAATTTTCTGAGAGACAACTTGATGCACCTTTCCTATTAATTTAATATAAGCACAATCAAGTTTTTTATTACTTTCTAGCATTAACTGATGTATATGTTTTGTATACAATAAATAATAAAAATCAAACAGCGGTCTAGTAGTTTTGTCTAATGAAGAAGAGGGAACCCCACTGATTATATTTGCTCCTAACTTTAAATGTCTAATATTGAAAGACATGTGGCCATACCAGAGGGCTTAAAAATGTTTGGTTAAGACTGAACCGATGCAACGAGAACATAAGGCTGTACAAAACCTAGCAGCTATGCTTAAATATACAATTAGTGAAAAACATAAATGTAAAAATATTTCAACTTTCTATAAATATAATCACTACTTGTATATTTCAATGTAATAGTCTTCTAAAAGTTGATACCAGTTTGTAGACATAAATAATGTTATATTGTTTGCTACTGAGTGATAATGATATATTGTGGACTATGTTCTTCACTGTTGTCCTTATTTAAAGACCAAAGTAGTTTTAAGGAATATGTGCAGATGTTTCTCTACTAATTGGCCATCTTTGTCATTTCAAACTTTCACTATTGCTGTAGTCTAACTTATTGAGTTTTAAAAGATATGTACACACTTTGTTGACATGTTTCTACATATTTAAATGCAAAGATTTATTTCAAATTAAACATTTGCAATCATTTGTTAAATGCACTACATTGTAAAGTGTCTCTAACTACCTGAAATAATCAAAAAATCAGCTTTCTGTTTGCTTTGAGGAAAAAGCCCGGTGTTGGACATAAAGTACGGTACTCACCCTAAACACTGTGTTATAGGGCAAGTGCAGGCAGATTTGAATTGTACAGCTTTTAATTCAACCAAAAGATTTTATGTGCATTTTACATTAAAATACCATTTACATCAACATATCATTTTATGCATTTTGTTTTGAATATTGCCAATGAGTAACTAGGTTTCATTTTACATTGGTTTTTGGTTGGTTAGGGATCCCCAAACCAATTTAAAAGCAGTCAGATGTAGTCTATGAATTTCTCCTTAACACATTTTCATTTTCCATTATAGTAAAGCATTGTGGTAGCAGAAATATTAATAAGTTCAACACAACTAATTTCACTCAGTAGAATAATGGGGCTTGTGAAACTTGCATAGAATTGGTGATTATTTGGTTCGGTCTTCAATTACGAGGACATTCTATCTAATATTGTTGTCACTGAGACATGGAGGGTGTGAGTCATCAAGGTACGCATTCTGAGCGCAACCTGTGTTTAGTATTAAACGCACATATTTAGGCTTTGCATACGCCCAAATTTATCACAGCACAGATTTCAAAATACGTGTGCAGTTGAAATCTGGAGTAGATCTGCTGTGGTCTACTACACAAGATGTGGAATATAAATTTGCCAAAGAATGCACAGGAAAAATAAAATATTTAATTAATATTACCTGTTAATAATATATAGGCATTAATAATAAAACAGTTTAAGATATATGTTTTTTTAGTAATTTTTCCCATGAAATACATTTATTAGGATGTTGATAATGCCTACTGAGCATAAAATAAATGTTTAAAGTTGCTCGTGGTTAAAAACACATGTTATAGCATGCATATGAGACTGCTATCAGTACTCATCCCAACTTGTAAATCTGTGGAGACCTATCCCTAGATTCACAAGAATGGCAGGGTACTCATCAATGATATAATTTTTAGTCACAAAATTCTACTATCAGCAGAACCTGCAAGTGCAAGACTCCTGCAATTTTAATAATTAAGCGTAAGGTATATGTGGGAGGTGGAAAAACAATGACAGCATCAGTTTCAAAGTTCTACTGTGTTTTTTTTTAATTACTGTATGTGCTTCAGCATATGACTGCCCCCCCTGCAACATCATATGTATGATGTCAATACTTACAAATCTCCTGTGCAATCAACTATTTTGGAATTTGAGTGTTAAAGCTACACTATCACCTAATAAAAGATATTTACTAAAGTCTCCCTCCCTATAGCCAAAAACCAATGTAGCCATTACTTCCAGACTCCTTCATTCCTCTTATAGCGAAGCAGCACAGGAGAACAATCACAAGCAGCAATCAAGAGATTGTTGTTTGTGATGGCCCTTCCAGTGACACAACTCCTCTCCCACCATTTAAAGTTTGTTAGCTAATTTGACAGTTCAATACATAAAATAAATAAAAAATAAAGTTGCGGAAAAGTAGCTCCGTTGCTAGGGGAAGAGGCACTGTAGCAAAATCTTTTGACTAGGTGGAAATGCAATGCTGATTTAAAAAAAATGCTGACAAATGATGCAGTGAATGATGCTAGTCATATGCAGGGGTATTGTTAACTTTATATAATATATATATCTATATCTATATATATATATCTATATATATATATATATATATATCTATATATATATATATATATATATATATATATATATATAAAAAAAACACATACCAGGAAAGGCACTCACATGTGTAGATATTTCTCCAGCCTGGGTGCAGGAACTCCAATAACATGAATGTAAAAAATAGTATAATTAGGAGGCACTCACAGGACTTTTCCAGAATATTAAAATATTTATTCCATTAAAAATTGGACCAATTTTTAATGGAATAAATACTTTAATATTCTGGAAAAGTCCTGTGAGTGCCTCCTAATTATACTATTTTATACTAATTTATATATATATATATATATATATATATATATATATATATATATAATGTATTACATTTGTTATATTTGTTACAATATGTATTATAACACTTGTTGCTTCCAGTCTTCTTGTCTTCAGCTAGAAAGGCCCCAGATTTGTAAGATCCACGATTCTTCATTCTTGTTTGGAGAAAAAAAAAGAGCAGAGCCGCCGCAAACAGCTTCTACTATGTAGAATCTCCGATACGCAATGAGCTTAGCTAGCGCTAGGTCTATTTATAGTATTAGGGGATTTTCCCACGCTGTCGTGGGAAACCCCAAATACTATAAATAGACCAAACCGCAATGAAGCTGTTTGTGGCGGCTCTGCTCTTTTTTTTTTTTCTTTAATCCAGAATGAAGAAGCAAGGATCTTACAAATCTGGGGCCCTCCTGGCTGAAGACAAGAAGACAGCAAGCAACAAGGGGGCCTCCCTGGCCAAGAACATTAGAAGACTGCTAGCAGCGAGGAGAGCTTTTTGCCCAAGAAGAAAAGAAGACATTACAAGCAGGGACTTTTGGATACAAATACTTTAGATACATTTAAAGCAGGGACTTTGGATCTACAAATTCTTTTTGGACTTTTCAAGCCGGACTTTGGGAATTACAAATTTATTTTAGACTTTATCAAGCCGGGCTTTGGATACAAATTTAATTGGGACTTGGTTTACAGCTATTTTAGGATTAAAAGCTGCTGACGACAGATGAAAACATCAGTGGTGAGTAAAGTGTATTTATTTACTTTTTTATAAAAATATGTGGTATAAATGAGGGTTTTACTGCCTTTATTGCGGGTTTATTATTTTTATTAAATGTATGTGGTGTTAACAAGGGAGTGGTGGTTTACTTAACATTTTCTTTTTTGGAACTACAGGTCCCAGCCAGCCCTTGGGTGTCAGGGCATGTTAGTACTTGTGGTTCTCCAAGTGCCAACATGCCCTGGCTGCCATGGATATGCTGGTGCTTGTAGTTATACAAGTAGCAGTATGCCCACACTACTAATGGCACCCTGGCAGGCTGAGACTTGTAGTTCCACAGAACAAAATGGCGCCTCTTTGTTTTTTTATACTTTAATCGCTGTTATTACCCTATACCCACCACCCAGGGGTGTAGGAAGAGCCCTAGTGCTTTCAGCACTAGTGTCCCTAGAGGGGTGACCAGCTCGATTTTTTCGGCAGACCCCACTCCCTAGGGAATCCAGCCCAGTGCTGAACAGCCTGGGGTTTGTTGTCATTATTGCAGGGGGACCCCTGCCGCGTGTCCCCCTGCTATAGTGCAACCAACCCTGGCTGGTTTGCCTAGTGCTGGTTCCATGAAAATCAGGGCAACCCTACGCAAATTTTTAGCTCGATTTTCACGGAACCAGCATTGGTCTGGCAGCACTAGGTTAATAGTGAATAGAAGGGGGACCCCACACTCTTTTTTTTTTTCTTTCATCTATTTTTTACACTTTTGACAGCTGCCGGGACCTCATGGCTGTATGACTGCCAGTGTAACAGTGATGTGTTTAGTAATCTCGCTGCTACAGCACAGAAGAGTTAGCTAACACGAGAGTGTTTGACATCACAGCAAATAGCCAGAGATGACCAGCGAGTTTGAAAATCAGGGTAAAAATCACCGCTTGATACATTTGAGAAATTTTGGACTAAAATCGCTAGGTATTTGTTTAGCACAGTGGCACAGTGATTAGCATTACTTAGCATTATACATAGGGTAGCACAGTAGTTACATTGCCATCTCACAGCGCTGGGATCATTTGCCCGATTCCAATCAGGTCCTATCTGAGTGGAGTTTGTATGTTCTCCATGTGTTTTGCGGATGTTCCGGTTTTCTTCCATACTACAAAAACATGTTGATAGGTTAATTGGCCTCTGTCAAAAATGAAAGAGCAGGGGAGGCACTCATGTGGAAGATAACTTCACTGCACTTCTCACCCACTTCTCTGCTCTTTCACCCATTTCCAGGGTTGCCATCAGGGGGGGGGTATGGCCAGTACAGCTGTAATGGGCCTGGACAGACAGGAGTGTCTATCCGGGCACCCTGAATTGTCTGGGCCCCTTAGTCTGACCAATCTGCCCCTCGCAATGCTGCGGCTCCAAGACACCGTTAGACTGGGAGTGTGCAGTAAGGTGATGTCATCACTGTGCGTCACACTCCCATTCTATCAGTGACCAGAAGCCGTAGCATTGCTTCAAGAACAAGGTAAGTTTATTGAGCATTAATTATGATGGAGGGGCATTTATTATGATAGGGGAGGGGGGGAGCTGACCATTTTCTGTGATGAGATGGTGAGGAGGGGAGTGGAAAATTTACTTTAATGGGATGGTGAGGGGGGGGGAGCGGAGCATTTACTGTGATGGAATGATGAGAGGCCATTTATTATGATAAGGAGGGAGCAGAGAATGTACTGTGCAGAGGGAGGGGGCACATGTACAGTGCAGAGGGATGGGGGGGTAGCCTGCCACATTAATTAGTACTGGGCCCCACAGATTCTGATTGCAGCCCTGTCTAGAGGACACATTCTGATTTTTAGACTACAAGGAAGCTACAGTAAAAGTACAGCAATATGTGTGTGAGAGGTCGGCAGTACTGTCAGAGATTGTGCAGTAATGATTTTAGTGAAATCGTGAAGTTGCAGCACGCATATGTGTTATGGCTAACAGTAATATCTTGAGCTTGTAGAACAATAGAAGATTTCTTCACCTTTATCAGCTGCCTTTCCTGTAGAGCTGATCATGCTCACAGGTACTCGGATGCCCCCAGGACTTATGCTCAAAGTAGTACAAGCTTATAAACGTACTGAAGCCCGAGGTAGCGAGAGATTGTAAAGCGGAGTAGGGGACAAGCCAAGGTCTAGGGTCTGGAGCAGAATACGTAGTCATGTACATGCAAATGGTCAGGGCTGACAGCAAACAAGGAGGTCCAGGTCACAGAGCGGAGGTATGACGTGAGAGAAAAACTGGTGCACAATCCCAAGGTCTTCAAGACACTGTTCTATCCTGGTTCTCATCCTACCTCTCTAATCGCTCTTTCACTGTTAATTTCTCTGGAACCACCTCTGCTCCGCTTCTCCTATCAGTTGGAGTACCACAAGGCTCAGTGCTAGGTCCTCTGCTGTTCTCTATCTATACCACTTCTCTTGGAAATCTAATAAGTTCCTTTGGCTTTCAGTATCATCTCTATGCGGATGATACCCAAATATATCTATCCTCTCCTGATCTCTCGACATCTGTGTTGTCCCGTGTAACTGACTGTCTTTCTGCCATATCATCTTGGATGTCCTCTCGCCAACTCAAACTTAATCTTTCTAAAACAGAGTTAATAATATTCCCACCCGCCAACAAGAGCATACCTGACATTTCTATCTCTGTTGATAACATGACCATAAATCCCACCCCACAAGCTCGCTGCCTAGGTGTAATCCTTGATTCACACCTATCCTTTGTTCCCCACATTGACTCTATATCTAAATCATGTTACATACATCTAAAGAACATTTCCAGAATCCGCACATATCTCACGCAAGACACTGCTAGAACCTTAATTCATGCACTTATCATCTCCCGCATTGACTATTGCAATTCCCTCCTTACTGGTCTTCCCAAAAACAGACTCAAACCCCTACAATCTATTTTGCATGCTGTGGCAAGACTGATTTTTCTTGCAAATCGCTATTCCTCTGTTGAATCACTCTGTATGTCTCTACACTGGCTGCCTGTCTTCTACCGAATCCAATATAAAATACTTTTACTAACCTACATGGCCATCAACAAAGCTGCACCAACATACATCTCCTCTCTTGTCTCAAAATATCTCCCAACTCGGCAACTCCGTTCTGCAAAAGATCTGCGTCTCTCATCCACCCTCATTACATCCTCCCATTCCCGGTTACAGGACTTTTTTCAGGCTGCACCCACTCTATGGAACTCTCTCCCTCGCACAATAAGACTCTCCTCTGGTCTACAAACTTTCAAGCGTTCTCTGAAAACCTACCTATTCAGACAAGCTTATAATATTCCTCAACCACCCTCTTAACCTCACTACCTTTAGCCTGTTACTGCCTGTTACACCATTTCACACAAGACAACTTCCCCCTGACCAACATTGTTGTGTGACAGGATCATTTAGCTTATGAGTCACTTTTACCTTTGCAGTCTGGCTGGGCCAAGATGCAAAATGTATACTTAACCTCATGTGTCAATCTCCCATTGTCCCATAGATTGTAAGCTTGCGAGCAAGGCCTTCTCACCTCTTTGTCTGTTTTACCCAGTTTGTTTATTAGTTTATTTTGTTTGTCCCCAATTGTAAAGTGCTACGGAATATGTTGGCACTATATAAATAAATGATGATGATGATGAAAACTATTGAAACCCTTCCACTCAAACTCCAAAAAGCAATGAAATTACAAAAATTAAGGCATAGAATCTCTCTGTGTGTTTGGATTACACTATTGTGCATTTTGATCAAATATTTACAGATTAAGTCTTGTTGGCTTTATGTATCCTTAAAAGTTAGCTTAGGGCTTTTAAAAGAATGTTATGGCAAACATTGCTCACTGAAAACCAAACTAAGCAGAGGCTTATACACCAAGTTAATGTAATTTAACTCTAATATCATTTTGTAGTTCTACTTTATTATGAAGTTGCTCTACTGTCTCTTTCTAAGACACGCAGGCCCTAAACTACGATAAAGCTAAACTAAGAAAATGTAATAGTACTGCATGTGTGTATTCCAGTGAACACAGAAATCTGTAAATTAGCAGCTCCACCATTTTGTGAGTGACAGCAATCTCACTCCATGATAGTGCTGAATCTGCAGCTAACCGCAGGATGTGATGGCATACCATGTCTGTATTGCGCAAGTAACACGTCCATTAAGGTTTCTGCCTTAATCGTTGTAATTTCCATAGATTGTAAACTTGCGAGAAGGGTTCTCTTACCTCTCTGTCTACATGTATTACCCAGTATTGTTTCATTAATGTTTGTTCTCAACTGTAAAGCACTACGGAATTTGCTGGAGCTTTATAAATAAATGTTGATGATGTTGATGACTTTCATTACTTTTTTTGTGTTTGAGTGGAAGAGTTTCAATAGTTTTCTTACATTTTTGATGGTGTGTAAGCAACCTTAATTGGACATGTTAAACCGTAAGGTTTTTTTGTCTATGGAATATATATATGTATATATATATATATATATATATATATATATATAGTAAAGAGATCAGTATATATATAATAATTATGCTCGTATTTTTTTTAATATTGGAAAGTATCATTAAAAAATTGTTTGAATATTCCTTTATGTTCCAGGTATTTTTCAAAATCAACCTGTAGTCTTAGGGTTTGCAATAGTTAAATAAAAACATTAATGCTACATTATCCAAGCAGTGCTGTAGGGCAGGATCCATTATTCATTATGATCCCATCGAGTGACAATCAATGTTTAAATGTACACCTATTAAAGTTAAAGGATGTATTTTAAATGCAAAGGGTCAGTCATGAGATAAATTATTGAAGGATGACAGGGATGTTGATGTATAGGCTGTGATGAGAAAGGCTATGTGTTTTAATGAGGGGGTTAATATGTGTAAACTTGTGCTCTAATGCTTTATCATAAAACAGATCCATACATCTTGATCAATATAACATAGTCTTCCTATGTCTGTGACAGGTCACCTTTCTGTGATAAACTTCAATAAATATTTATTAAAGAGCTCACCCATCATTTAAAGTATTGAGTGTTTTATATTATAGAGGTCAACATTTAATGAGCCAAAGAAAGGTTGTTTATTCACATGTCATAACAGAGGAGGAATACATTTGAAGAACGTAACATATTTTTGACTATATTTCATTAACCCTTCTACACCTAAAGCCAGCACATCTAAAGTTAGGGAGAAACTAAAGGCAGAACATGAATGTTATATCTAAAAATATAGTCATATTGGAAAATAATGGTATTTTTCTCCAATTATGATTGTGAGGATACTGAGTTTATATGGCCCAATTCTACCTATTTCCGGCTGACTGGCCACCCAGGGGTGCTTTACTATGACAGTGAAGCCTATACAGTACCTTCTAGGGTTCGTATAGTCACTTAGGCAAATGCAGTTAGAAAAGTACAACAGAACATTTATTGTAATAAAAACAACACTAGAATACTATATGCAAACAGAAAATAAATTACAAGCAGGTTCACCACATTATCTGTCCCTTACTACACTAGCTTAAGGAGTTTTAGTCACCTGTATCTCTTGACAAGCAGAATCCAAGACCCATGAAGTTCTTCTGAGCTGCAAATGCACCAGCTCAGTCCAGAAAAAGCCTAGACATCAACGCAGGAGTTCTTCCCAGGATCAAAACCAAAACAGATCCACCTTACGGATCAAGAACCCTGGCCCACTTGGATTGGACTTTATTACCAGGAGTTTCTGCCTGCTAGGACTCTGTTCTGAAAGTTAACCTGCTGGAAACTCTGTTGTGGAGATTTACTTGCACTGGTGACTTTCTGACACGTTATATTTGTTGGGGGAACCTGTTTTTCCTTGGGGAGCACTGTGGTATGTTACTTAGTTTGTACACTTTGTTAACTAAAGGGGTTATTATCTCTTCTTGCCTCCTTACCTGTGTGACCTGTGAACTTAGAAGCCCAAGAATCTAGAGAACTACGGTTTCAACCCCAGTGTCCTCACATTTTTGGTGGCACGTAGTGGAGTCACACAGTCCCAACATTTGAGGATGATTTTCAGGACACAGATCTGCGAGGGGTTCTGGTGGACAATTTGATGGAATGGGAAATGGGAGACAACCAATTAAAGTGTGCCCAGTGCTGACAGGACCCCTTTATTAAAGAGAGCTCTGCCCAATATCCACGAAAGGAACCAGCCCAATCAGACCCTGAGACCTGAATTTGAAGAGGTGTTATCGGTGCAACTAGGTGGGGAACCTCCAGAGGGACTGTCCCGGAGCCAGAGGTCCGATCCTGCGAGCCAGAACTGAACCAGTGGACACTGTACAATATGCCTTAGAAGATTTGAAAATCAGCATTGAGTCCGATCCCCCTGTCCTGTTGTGCCACAGGCATGGGACGGGATGTACAAGGTGAACTTGGTTTTGAGGGAGGGAAGGAAGAACCCTAAGAATATGCGGATCCATCTGCAGGATGTGTAGGTAGGGGACTACAAGGTCCAGGAGTTGAGGGACTCCAGAGTATATCTGACCTTAGTAGAGTTTGATGTGATCAAGAGATCCCAATTTATGGAGGGACAGCAGGTCCAGATCTCCACAGTGGGAGACCATCTTACAGACATCCAGGTGGCCCGGGTACATTTGGATTGGGGTGTGGGGTTGGGCATTGTGGAGGTGGGCATTTTGGATATTTTGCAAAATGATTTGGTCCAGGGATTGGGCACTCATTTTCTGCAAGCCTTGACCAACAGTCAGAGCAAAACCACGCACCGCTCCAACTCCGAGGGGGTCACCAAAACAACCAGAGCCAAGGAGCCGCAACACTGTTGGTGAGTAACCCAGAGGTATCTGATGTTGTAATAGAAATCGATTTGTGGAAGTAGACAGAAGGGAGTTTAGAAAGGCCCAACAGACAGATCCATTCCTAGCGAAATTGAGAAGTGCAGCTTACGGTGGGAGATGGAAAATGAAAGGCAGCAAGATATTGTGGGACAAGGAACTGTTATATAGGGTAGTCACTCCCACCCTAGACCAGGACCTGAGGGAAAGAACTGATGAAGCTGGTGGTACCACGTGCTTACCGCTTCCAATTGTTATCGCTGGTCCATAACATTCCTGGAGCAGGGAACTTTGGGATCCAGAGAACATTGGCTTGTGTTATGGACCTTTTTATGGCCCCAAATCACCCAGGATGTGAAAACAGCATAAAGACTCCTGCCAGAGAATAGGGAGAGTCCTTATGAAAGCCCACTGCAGTGGTGGGGGAAGCAGCATGGCACATTAATGAAATAGAGGGGGAGTAGCATGGCACAGTCATGAAGGAGAGGGGGGAGCAGCATGGCATAGTGTGATGAAGGAAGAGGGGCAGCATGACACAGTGATGAAGGAGAGGGGGAGCAGCAGGGCAAAGTGATGAAGGAGGAGGGAGGAGCAGCATGGCAGAGTGATGATGGATATGGGGGGAGCAGCATGGCACAGTAATGAAGGAGAGGGGGAGCAGCATGGCACAGTCATAAAGGAGAGGGGGGAGCAGCATGGCATAGTGTGATGAAGGGAGGAGGGCAGTATGGAACAGTGATGAAGGAGAGGGGGGAGCACCATGGAACAGTGATGAAGGAGAGGGGGAGTAGCATGACACAGTCATGAAGCAGAGGGGGAGCAGCATGGCATAGTGTGATGAAGTGAGGAGGGCAGCATGGCACAGTGATGAAGGAGAGGGGGGAGCAGCATGGCACAGTGATGAAGGAGGAGGGAGGAGCAGCATGGCAGAGTGATGAAGGAGATGGGGGGAGCAGCATGGCACAGTGATGAAGAAGAAGGGGGGCAACATGGCACAGTGTGATGAAGGGGGGCCAAGTGAAGGGGGGAAAAGCAGAATGGAGGGCGCAGAGTGATCATAAGAGGGCACAGCATGGTTGTGATAAAGGGGCACAGTATGATCATAAGGAGGCTTAGCGTGGTAATGATGAAGGGGCACAGTAGTGTGTGTGTGTGATGGCACAGGGGTCTTGTGGTAATGTGTGTGTGATGGCACTAGGGGCTTGTGATAATGTGTGTGATGACACAGGGGACTTGTTGTAGTGTGTGTGTGTGATGGCACTGGGGGCTTGTGGGAGTATGTTTGCGTGTGTGCGTGTGTGTGTATGTGTGATGGCACAGGGGGCTTGTGGCAGTGTGTGAGTGTGATGGCACAGGGGGCTTGTGGCAATGTTGTATGTGTGATGGCACAGGGAGCTTGTGGCAATGTAGTGTGTGTGAGGTAGGTGGTGTCTAATTACTGGGTGCTATTTTGCTTGTGGGATGATGGTGGGTCAATTTAATAATGGGGACTATTAATTTAAGATGGAGTGGTTTGGGGGCTATTGAATGTGGGGGTGAGTTGGGGAGAATGAGGTCTCTTTATTAAATGTGAATATGAATTATTTAATGACAGTGATTGTTGTGGGAAATAGGTATATTAATGAAATATAAATATTATTAATTTATTGCTGGAGCTGTTTGCAGGGAAATTGGTTTATTTACTAAAGGGAAATACTATTATTTTAATGTTGGGGCTGGAGGAAGGCTTAATTATTACTACTGGGTGCTATTGATCTAAGGCCAAGCTTGTTGGAATTTTCTAAATGTACTCATTTTTTTTCCAAATAGGGTCCCCAACATTCGAAAGAAACATGTAGCCACAGGTGGTGGAAGTGACAAGAACAGGTAGGAGAGAGCAGGAGAGTCTGTGAAATGTTGTGATTCTAGTGGGATAATCTTAATTTTTGGTGTCTGTTCTGCCCAATGTAAGGGGCAGGCCAAGACTGTGAACTCTTTATGTACGCACTGCATTCTTTATATACTACACTATAGTGCTAGATGTCCTGAAAGCCAGCAGTGCTGGGATATAGGTCACGCTCCAGAGAGCGGGCACTGCACCCTTGTGCCAATGGTGTACACAACAATGCAGGGTTTTTCAGTAGGAGGGTGACCTAGTGCTTTTCACCTGCTAGCTACGCCGCCATGGTGCATAGCCACGCCCCCAATCATATGAACACCTCACGGCGGCGCAACATTTTTTGTCATGCTCAGCTATAAGGGGGGCACAATGAAGTTGTTGCACCAGGGCCCTGAATTCCTCTTGGTAGCCCTGGGGATATCCCAAAGAAGTTGTTTCTGACCAGGGAAGCTAATTATAAGGGGAATTAGTCCAGACCCTGTAAGAGACGTGGGGCATTAAGCACCAGCGAAATACTCCCTACCATCCCCAGACTAATGGAATGTTGACATGGCTCCTGAAGGTGTATGTGCAGTCCATGGGGAGAGATTGGGAAACAGCTCTGCAGAAGTTCCTGTTTGCATACAAGGAGGTGCTCCAGGAGTCATCTTGATACTCACCTTTGGAACTGTTATAAGGCCTACATCTTGTCAGAGAGTTTTAGGAGAGGACATTCCAGGCCATCAAACAGCTCACCCTTTAATAAGTAGAGGAGATGAGAGATAGAGGACGAAAAGGTTAGTGCATCTTATGCAAGGCTATTTAAAAGGGGCACAGGCTAAGCAGAAAGGGTGGTATGATACCCATGCTCAGGATAGAAAGCTAACCCCAGGACAGAAGTTGATGTTGCTCGCCCCAGTGCGGCGGCATAAACTTCAGGATATGGTCCAGACAAAGTGGTGAGACAAGTAGAGCCAGTCAACTATGTGGTAGTCCTAGATGATGTGTAGACATGGCTTAAAAACGTCCACATTAACTGACTAAAGGTTTATGTTGAATGGCAGATGGCAGCAATGGTGGTGTGTTGTCCCCTCATGAGTCCAACGGAGGTAGACACCCTACTGGAGTTGATAGGGGAAGTGGAAGGAGAGAAAGGGGTTGAGACTGTGGCAATGAGAACACAGTTAGAGGAAGAGCAGGAACAGGAAAGGATGGAGAGGCTAGAGAAGGAGCAGACCTAGTCCCCAGTATTAGCAGCCCCTGATCTTAGCAAGTGATTACTGGTGCAGACAGATGCTTCTATATGTCAACTCAGTGCTGTTCTCAGCAAGTTGGGAGGATGGGCATGAACACCCTGGGGTCTATTTGTCCAGAAAACTGATGGACAAAGAGGGAATGGACCAGGCAAATGATGATGGACTCTCCAGAAAAGAGGAGCTGATATCATCACCCAGTAGCTCGCTGGACCAAGGATAACACCAGCAGTCTGAGCACAAGTTTCCAATTGTCCTCTTGATTAAATAAGGAAGAGGTATGTGACAAGACCGGGCCTTACATTGAGAATATTGGGCCAGCCTGGTCTATCAATCAGTGGGCCAATTGAACAACAGCAGCCCACTCAATTATTAAATACCACTCGGTGGCCAGATCCAGTATTGTGTGGTGTCAGAGAGCGAGGGGGGAAGGCAGCTTACAGGAAGTGTGTAACAGCTGTCGACCGTGTGACATCAAAAAAGAGTGGAAAGGGTTAAAAACAGTAGGGTCAGGACTCTATCTACAATCAGGAGGTGGAATCTGCCTGTTTACTGACCATTGTTCTAGCACCACTCCAACCCAGATTGAACAGCAGGTGGGAGACCACTAATGTCATGTTTTACCTCTACCCCTGTTGCCACCTAGACTCTACATTCCATGAATAAAAAGTTGAGCATGGCCTAGGGGGAGTTGACCCAGGGAGGTGGCAAGGATGGGGTGATTTTGGGAAAGAGACAAAAAGGGATTCCCGGAGGGGAGGGGGGTTGTTGTTGGATAATGTTAGAAGAGAAAGGGCTTGAACTGATATAGAGTAACCATATTCTATTCGGACCAGAAAGGATTGCTTGAAACAGTAGCTACTTTAGATAGATCAGACAATATACCTCTAGGTCACCACTCCATCGGGAAACACTCACAGATTATAGGGATTCTACATCGATAGGGAGACTAATACTCTGGGCCCCACCAAGCTGGTGGGGAGTCAGCCGAGTGGCTGCAATCAGCAAGATACCCAGACCCACCTTACAGATCAGAATCCCTGGCCCACTTGGATTGTCATCTGTGGAGTTTATTACTGGGAGTTTGTAGCTGCTGGGAGGTAACCTGCTTGGGACTTTGTTGAGGAGTTTTTACTTGCATTGGTGATTTTCTGACACTTGTTAAATTTGGTGGGGGAACACGTTTCTCCTTGGTAAGTACTATTGTAATTTACTTAGTGTGCACACTTTGTTAACTATTTATTGCCTCCTTACCTGTTTAACCTGTGAACCTTAAGGGCCAGGCATCTAGAAAACTATGGTTCCAACCCCAGTGTCCTCACAATGATGTTATTTATTTTAGTCTAAACCTCTAATCTTTCTCCTTTTTTGATTTGTGCCAACCGGTCAACAACTTGGCTTACCAGTTGGAAAATAATATATGTGGATACCTATGTGTTAGCATAAAACAAACCCATCAAACACCAACAAACTTCACCCTCTAATGCAGAACATTGTTGTAAAGAAAGAAAATCCACATTGCCTCATTTATTTATAGATTATGTTTCTGCATCCCGCAAATGCCATCTGCACCATTTTGGATGCAATTTTTCAAAACACTACCAGTGAATCTGTAATTTGATTATTTGGAAGCCAGTGTTATGGCCACCAGTGCATCATAAACTTGTCTAACTAGCGGAAGAGGTCTTCACCTATAGCAGCTTTTTTCCAAATGGACTTTAACCGAGATGTAAAGGCAGGCGTCCCAGAACCATTAACAGAAACAGCAGAAGAGATGGAGTTAGCCTTTTGGTGGAACCCGAGATTAAAAAAGGACAGGGATGAACGTGTTGCAGAATGGCAAGAATTGTTATATGCAAACTCCGCCAAAAGTAAGAGAGAGGACCAGTTCTCATGGAATTTGGAAACATAGATGAACAGGAATTGTTCCAGGGATTGATTGGTTCTTTCTGTCTGACCATTCGATTGAGAATGGTAGGCTGAGGACAAGCTGATCTTGAATCCGAGGGAGTTGCAAAAAGACCTCCAAAACTGGGCAATGAACTGGGACCCTCGGTCCGAGACGATATCTTCCGGAAGGCCATGGATACGGAAGATATATGTTATGAACAAAGAGGCCAGGCTTCAGGCATCTGGAAGTTTTGGTAAGGGTACAAAGTGTGCCATTTTGCTGAAACCGTCAACTACCACCCAGATGGTGTTATGACCTAAGGACCATGGGAGGTCGACAATAAAGTCCATAGAAAGATGGGACCAAGGCCTGCTCGGAGTAGGCAGGGGTAGTAGTTGACCAGGAGGACGGTTCCTGGAGGGCTTGTTTCTAGCACATTTCGGGCAGGTGCGGACGTACTTCTCCACATCAGAGGACAAGGTGGGCCACCAAAGTCAGCGGCAAAGAATTTCGATAGTCCTATGGATCCCCGGATGACCTGCTGAATGGTTGTCGTGGCATTCAATGAGGACAGCCTTTCTCAGATGAACCGGGACAAACAATTTATTAGTGGGTGTCTGAGCTGGAGCAGTCCTCTGGAACTGGCGGAGAGTGGCCCCAAGATCCTGGGTTAGACCGATATGGATGGAGGTCAAGAGAATAATCTGTTGCGGGTCAGGAGGCTGAGGATGGCAAGCCATAAAGCTCCAAGACAGATAATCAGCTTTGGTATGCACAAGGTTGCAACTTCTTGCTTTGTGGATCTCTTTGGGAGAGAATGGCGCCTCCTTTTACATCAGACGTATCCACCTCCACGATAAACGGGAGTTCTGGGTCCAGGTGCCTAAGAACGGGTGCAGACGTGAAGGCGGCTTTAAGGGCAGAAAAGCTCGCCAAGGCCTCCGGTGACCAATTAGCCGTGTTAGCTCCCTTCCGGGTGAGAGCAGTGATAGGAGCCACCAAGGAAGAGAATGAGTGTATTAACCGCCGATAGTAATTGGCAAAGCCAAGGAACCTTTGAATTGCCATGAGGTTAGTAGGGAGAACCCAGTCCTGGATTGCTTGGACTGCTGGGGTCCATGGAGAAACCGGATGATGAAATGATATATCCTAAGAAGGTCACCCTGGAGACCTCGAACTTGCATTTCTCCAATTTCGTATAGAGATGGTGTTGGCGCAGATTCTCCAGAACCTACCGAACTTGTTGGTGGTGCTGAGACAGGGACTGGGAATAAATTAAAATATCATCTAAATAGACCACCACTGTCTTTCCTAGGAACTCAAGCAGGACATCGTTGATGAGGTGTTGGAAGACCATTGTACAACTCAAATGGCATCACCAGATACTCATAATGCCCATAGTGAGTATTGAAAGCCGTCTTCCACTCGTCTCCCTGTCTAATAATATATAGATATTATAAGATTATAAGACCCCGGAGGTCGATTTTACAGAAAACAGTGGCAGACTTGAGCTGGTCAAATAAAACAGAAATCAACGGCAGGGGGTATGTGTTCTTGACTGTGATTTTATTTAGCCCGCGGTAGTCTATGTAGGGTCTCAGACTGCCATCTTTCTTGGCCACCAAGAAACATCCCACTCCTACTGGTGATTTGGAGAGACGGATAAATCCTTTTGCAGATTCTCCTCCACGTACTGCTCCATAGCATGGGTCTCTGGGACAGACAAAGAATACAGACGCCCTTTGGGCAATTTAGCACCAGGTACGAGGTCAATAACACAGTCATAGTCCCGATGAGACTCAGCCTTCTTTTTACTGAAGAGATCACCAAAATCCTGGTAGGGTGCAGGTAGCTGTTCTGGACTAGGCCGAAGAACTCTAAGAGGTAGGGTCAAGCAGGTAGAAGAGCACTGTGAACTCCAACGGATGATCTCCCCTTTTTTCCAATCAATAAGGGGATTATGGCTTTGCAGCCAAGGATACCCCAAAATCAATGGAGCGGAGGGAAAGGTGTTAAGGAAGAAAGAGACCTCCTCCATATGGAGAGCTCCTACAAATAAGCGAAGCAATGGAGTCTTAGCAACTATTCTGCCCACAATCAAGGGGTTTCCATTCAAACCGCAGGCGGTCATGCTCGAACCCAATCTGACTTCAGGAATACTAAGCGTCTTAGCCAGGTGAATATCCAGAAAGTTACCTGCTGCACCGCTATTGAGGAAGGCTGACACCTCCGTGGAGTGATCATTGAAGACTAGATGTGCAGGGACTAACAAAGAATTTCTGAAGAGATAATTTGAAGACCTAAGCACACCGCTTCACATGCGCTTAGGTTTTGACGTTTCTCGACTTGACAGGTCAGGAACGAACTAGGTGGCTCAAAGAGCGTCGTCTGGAACGTTCCTCAGGAGGCAGACAGTAAGTGCCCAACTGCATGGGTTCAGGGGAGTCCAGAAAGGTAGAACCAGACTTTGGTGATGAGCAAAGAGGTATAGATAACTCTCTTTCAGCTTTCCTCTCTTTGATTCGGTGATCAATCTTGATTACAAGTTGCATTAAACTTTCAAGTGAGGTAGGTGCAGGATACTGGACTAAGGAGTCCTTGATTTGCTCCGTAAGGCCTAAGCGGAACTGACTCTGCAGCGCCGGATCATTCCATTCACTATCAGTTGACCACCGCTGGAATTCTGCACAATACTCTTCAGCAGAGTGATGTCCTTGCCTTACTGTCCGGAGATGGGATTCAGCCGAGGCCACTCTGTCTGGGTCGTCATATAGCACACCCAAGACCTGGAAGAAGACATCCACAGTTTGTAAGGAGGGACATGGCGGAAAGGAGAAGGCCCAGGAATGGGGATCGCCCTGAAATAGAGAGATTACAATACTGACTCTCTGCTGTTCAGAGCCAGAGGAGCGTGGTCTCAAATGAAAGTATAACTTGCAACTCTCCTTAAAGTTGCGGAAGGCGGGTCTGCTTCCAGAGAATCGATCGGGCAGGTTCCTGGGCAGGAGAAAGGTTCGGGTTGCTGTCGTCCATAACAGAATTACCTCCAATCTTCACTTGCCACTTAATGTTATGGCCACCAGTGCGTCATAAACTTGTACAACTAGCGGAAAAGGTCTTCACCTATAGTAGCCGCCTTTCCCGTAGAGACTGGTTATGCTCACGGGTACTCTGATGCCCCCAGGTCTTACACTTAATGTAGTACAAGTTTATGGTCACACAGCGGCACACAGGAACAGGATGTAATACACGTAGTAGGGACAGGCCAGAGGTCTGCGGACTGGACAAAGATGATAATGTCAGAGCGCAGGTGGAGACATCAGGTACAAGCAGGGTCAGGGCCACAGGCAAAGGTTCAGAGTCCAGGTACAGGCAGAAAGGTCAGAGCAACAGGCAAAGGTTCAGAGTCCAGGAAACAGGCAAAGGTCATACACAGAAATCAATCCAAAAGGTTTTCACCAAACACAGCACAGCACAGGAGCAGACTAGCTAACAGTAAAACTGGACGCTATAACTGGCAGAGAGGGTAAGCCCTCCCTGCCTTAAATACTTTGATGCACAAATCAGAAAGGAGAAGGACAGGGCTGACAATCAGCTTCAGGAGGCTGCTAATTAATTACTAGCTTAGAACTAGCATAGGTAATATCATAAATCAGGAACATGTATAAAAATATAAATGAACAAATTAAAAGCAAACGAGAGCTCCCCCTGGATTTGGAGGATGGCCCTACACCTTCCTACTCTATGCCACTAAGATAACCCCAAAAAATAATAACAGTGCATTGTAACTAATGCACGTACCTGGCTGCTACATCACGCCAGGTTGCCGCGTACCGCCGCGGCTCATGACAGCCAGCAGCTGTGTTTTCTTCTGCAAAGCAAGGAATGCCACTAAAATGTGCGCACTGTAATTTATTTTAATGATCTTACTATCCAAAGAAAAATCATGTTATTGCACATGTCTGCAAACCTAGACATGGTCTGCATGTAGTATGAAATGTTCTTGGTACCCCCAAATCCTCCTATCAACCAGCAGAACAGCCACCATCAGAGTGATGGAAAACTACTAACTAGAGAAAATTCAGGTCTGTACTATAACCAAAAAACGATTTTGCACAGTAGCTCATCAGTTTTGTGCATCATAAATTAACTCTTAAGTGTTAAAGTAAACACATCTCAAGATGGTTCTGCTAAAATGGATTTAATATTTCTTTGTATCAAATCAATACGATTCTCATTATGGTACAATACCTGTTGTCTCACTTACTGCTCTTGGGAATTTTGCATGGGGCTGGTGGTGGTAAATACAGACAATATGTTGAAACATAGGGAAGAAAGTGTTTTAATGGCAAATTTTAAATATTATGACCTCAGGTGAAGCTGCTTCTGACAATGTTTCATTCTTCCACAATCAGGTGAAAGTGTTATAGGGTAATTTATTTAGGCTTTCGTCATTTTCTGTCCACAAGTTTCATTAAACTTTAGAATTCATCCTCTCTTTCAAATGTAACATGTGCATCATGCCATCAAAATAGATTTTTGTGCATTGTAATAGATTTTCTCTTTTCCTGGGAGGGAGTTTCTGAGACAGTTTACTGAATTTCATTATTAAGTTCATTGCAAATGACATGATGTTGTTTTGAACACAGAGACACAGTTTTGTGGATATAAATGATTTCCTTGCTGCATGAATGACTGAAGTGTATGGGCCTGATTCATCAAGGCATGTATACTGGGACTGATTCATTAAGGAAGGTAAGGCACAAGAAAGGAGTAACTTTGCACCTTGGCAAAACCAACTTGCATTGAAGGGGGAGGTACATTTAAAATGTGATGGCAGATTTATAGTTGGGGTTGGGCATGTCTTAGATCAACTTTAAATTTCAGTGTACAAATAAGCTATCAAGTATTTGTGTGCTACATGAACAAACAACCAGTATTTTTCTTAGGTGCAAAGTAATAAACTAATTTGCACCCCTTGCATTGTTACATGGTTTTGCCAAGGTTCAAATTTACTACTTTTTTTGCTTTACTTAATGAATCAGGCCCACTGAGCTCTACTACACAAGATGCTGCAGGATATGTCCAATACCTTTGTGAAATATGCATTTACAAAAGAACACACAGAAAAAAAATTGAATTAATGTTGTGACGAAATGGACATACCTAGGCTTGTTATTTCCCAGCAGTCAAGCTGAAGTCACTTCCTGTAAAGATACTGAAGACAAGAATCTGGGAGCTGAAGAAGCCCCTCTTTACATCACAAATGACAATAAGGGATTAAAAAAAGGAGCGAATGGCTTCACCCACCATCACCAAGGGATTAACTGTTCTCCCCTTGGACTGAGTCAGACATTGTGGCATGAAAGTAGCAGGGGGAGTGACTCAATTGGCCTTGAAATATGACTTCTCTCCTGTATAGCCCGTCTTTGAACTCCGCCAATCAGCACAGACCTTGATAACCCTGCTTGGAGGGATTCCCAGTGTGTGAAATTTTAGTTGTGAATGAGCTGCTTGAAGTCCTATCCCTGTCATTTGTTTACTGGAGATACTTGCACACTGAGTTAAACACTCATTGTTGGTACAGCTGAGTTATTCTGACCAAATTTTCTGACAGCAAAGGTGTAAATGCAGTATGTTAGTTTTTTGATATGGCCAGCAAAACGGATCTGAGTGACTTCTTGATTAGATTGTTAAGATTTTTCTTGACTAAGAACTATTAGGCCTTTGAAGAAAATTCTTATTGCAAATTAGAGGCACTGCAATGGGCCCATTGTGTGTGCCAACATATTGTCAAAGTCGTATAATTGGATGAAAGAAAGTATATTGATTAATATTGTTTACCGTGCGATTGAATTCAGTATGCCACGTGCCATGACGCAATTGCAAGATAAATAACGCATGCATACACTTGCACTTACACATTCACTTGTATATAGTTAATTTTTTATAATAGTTCCAATCCACAGTTGTTTATGAGTAGATGTTATTTGATTTATAGTTATATATTATAAGGTTATATGTAGACATTAATAAGATCTAAGGTTCAGGTCATAGCAAACATATCATGTCTGGTATAATTTTAATCCCCTATTTATTCGCAGACGTCCTGTTCATTCGCCGAAAAGATCGCTCCTTGCGTATGCTAGTTATGGATGAGGAATAAATTATTAGAATGATATTGTCTGTGTAATGCTAATAGACCAGTTTAAACTAGTTCTTGGCGGGAACATTAGTATTCGTCATCTGGAGAGCTTACCTCCACCCTTGGCAAGCTGACCCCCACCTTTGGAGGGTGGTGTTTAAACTGACCTATGGACTGCATTACACTGGAATTTCCTGAAGCCAGAAACTATGGAAACTTGCAAAGTCACCTGTATTGTATTTACTGTAACACCAAATATATATATATATATATATATATATATTGCTCCTTGGAATCAGTCACTCCGACCAGTCTTCAGGACTGAAGGACTGTCTAGCTGGATCCAGCAGAGTGCAGCACCATGCAGCATATGTATCATGTATCGGCTCTACTGTACTTATTTATTTGAACTGTTACACTTTTGCATTTGCTAAATAAATTGCTTGAGTTTTGGAACCACACAAATCGCATAGAGAATGCTTATTGTAAAACAATGAAATGACGTTAATAATTTGTAAATCTTTTTTGGGGATGGTGAGAGCAGGAAGTAGTCTTCCATGATAGAAATATAAAATTCATTAGCCATATCAGTGTATGGCTGAGATATATAGATGACATCTTGGTACTTTGGGATGGTGAGGAAACTTTATTTCATGAATTCACGGACATATTAAATGTCAACCAATTAAATCTAAAATTGACATCAGAAATTCATGATAGTGAAACTAACTTTTTAGATCTCACAATCTCCAAATCATTGGAAGGAAAGCTTATGACGGATGTATACCGCAGAAAGACCGCCACTAACAGCTTACTACACTTCACAGCTCTCACTTTCCATCAGTAAATAAAGGAATCCCAAAAGGTGAGCTTTTGAGGATGAGTTACAACTGCTTAGAAGAAGAAACCTATAAGCAAAGAGCCAAATAATTGAAAGACAGATTACATCATAGAGAATATAGTCACAAAGTTATCCGCAAAGCAGAGAAAGTAGTCAATAATAGAGATAGAGAAACACTCATATATCCTTAACTGAAACTTGAGTCAAGAGACTCAAAGGTACGATTAGTGGGAACCTTCTGTGCCGAATGGAGGAACATTACCACAATATTTCAAAAACATTGTAATATTTTGTTAATGGATGAGGACTTGAGAGGTGTCCTGGATGGAAAAATCTCCATTACACAGAGAAGGGCAAAAAATGTAAAAGATCATCTTGTACATCGTTTCCTTTCTCCTGAAAAGGACCAAATGATTTGTATAGATGTGGACATTGCAAGGCGTGTCAATATATGGTACAAGTCAAAGTATATACTGACAAATACTCCAGGACCTGGTATATAAAGGGTTTCTTGAAATGTGATTCCCTAAGGGGCATATACTGTTTAACTTGCCTGTGCAAACTGAATTATGTAAGTATGACGAGTAGACTCTTCCAAAGGCGTGTTTTTGAGGAAATATAAAAAATGCAGGAACAAATAAGAACAATTTCAAGCAACTGACTTCGGTTGCTAGACACTTTCTGAATCATAATGGTTACCCTAAATTATTACAAGCTTATACAATGGAGCAAATTAGTTTGGGTATCCGAGGGGGTGACCTCCAGCAGGAGGAAAATGAAAAAAATGGTCCTAAAGGGGAGTCTATCACCTCATGGTTTGAATGATCATAAAAATTTTGTGGCATTCCTATGAAGAGGACTATGAGGTCACTACAGAGGACAATGATAATATTATATCTATTCAAATAACCAGCACAGTAATTAACTTGTTTTTTCAATGTATATTTATTATTTCACCTTTTTGGATTACCTCCTTACATTATGACATGCTTTCATGTCACCGCACTCACTTATTTATTAGTTAACACTTAACTTTTGATAATCAGGTACATTTTTATTCTCCACTGCAATTATTCATGCACTTATCAATTTTGACATTATTTATATCACCAATATTATCAGTTTATTTATTACAATCATATCACTCTGTATATTGATGACTTGTCACCTTCACATTTGGAGCATCAGGTTTATTTATCACATACCTGCCTACTCTCCCGGGAGGCTCCCAAAAGAGTAGGCAAAACTCCCGAAATTTGGTGAAATTCACGGCAGTGAATGGGAGGGGGGGCTTAATAGTGTCATTAAGCTCCGCCCCCTCCATTAAATGCCGTGAATTTCGGCTTTTTAGAGTGGGGGCGGGGCTATTGTGATGTGACATGTCACCACGCCCTCCTCCTGCCCCATGTCACATGACTTCTCGGACGTCTTACAAGTGGGCATGTATGATTTATCATTCACAGCATCATCACATTCACTCATAAATTTTGACATGGTTTGCGTGACTATTTTCACCAGTTTATTGTAATAATAAAGCCCAAAATATTAGTTGTATACTTGTTATTATGTATTCAGAATTCTATTTATAATAAGGATTAATATAATTTAATTTTTATTACTTATCTTACTTAATTCTTTACCAAGTATAGAACAAAGAAAAAAAGTGTATAAAGGGGCACTCCGGGGTATGGAATGTTAAAATTACATATTTTATTAGTATTCATTAAAAGTTAAAGTATCTTGATACAACTAGCGAAATATTAAAATAAATGTGAAGTGAAGGAAGTGAAAATAAAATTGAAGTGACTACTGCAAATCGCTTGTAATCTCACTGATAATATTAGAATAATAGATATGAATGTAAGAATATTAGCTGCTGTAATAATATATTTACTCGTACATCCTAGAGGTCGTGGCAATATAACCCTAATGATTTTTAATATTTCGGATGGTAAGGAGTTTGGATACACCTAAGTGGTTATTGGACAATATCTCACAGATGTAAATTAGCTATATCAGATAACATGGGTTACAGATAATCATACATGCCTGATCATAATCTGTGATCCTATATAATCATAAGATCATACCTAATCTAGTACTCCTATATTGGCAAAACAATGATCTATGGTGAGATCAGAATGATGCTAGCGCCGCTAAACTAACCAGTCTCTGTAGCCACAGAGAGCTGTATAGTAGCGTGCAATATATCTATTAGACCGTATATAATCCAATGTAATAGTATATATGGTTGTCACAGCACTCTACATAAAGGTCGTCTATTAACCAGGTGCTATCTGATTAGGAAGGGAGAGCACGATGGGCTAACTATTAATTAAACTGCCTAAGGATTATCCAGTATTATCTCAGCCCTTAATATAGCGGTCCTATTGCCCCATAATTATCTAGATTAGGCAAATATAATGTTGATTTCTTATAGTAAACTAGATAAGCTAGGTATTGTTTAAACAGCAGCTTGTGAGATACAAAGCGAACGCCTTAATTCTTTAACACTCATATCCAGAGTAATGCTCACTATATATGGAATAGTATGATTGAATTAACATTAACGTCCTGATTATTGTTTACTGTATATGGAATAGCACAATTCATTTTTATGAGAATGATAATCTCCTTGTACTGTGGATATCTGTTCCATTATTAATGCTTTATCTTTATGGGTCTATGTACCTCTGTGTTTTCCATGGTCTAATACCAGCATACACACAAAAAGAATGTAAACAATGAGGTCTTGTCCTATTACAATGGATTGAAAGGCAACTGTCTAATTAACACGCCCCAAACTCAAACATCACTAGAGGAAAGCAGGGCTCTAGTGATAGACAGCTCTTTATGAACCAATGAGCGGGCAATTGCTAGTAAACGTAACCAAGCAGGGGTGAAAAGTAATGAAGGAGACATGTCCTAATAATATAAGAGCATGTAATCACTACCCTTCGTCTGGGCTTAATAAGGATACCAGCGAAACGCGTATTGGCGAGACACCACGTTTGCTACTCCACTCTCTCATAATAATTAATAAGCAGACCCCTTTGCTGCTTGATCAGAAAATTTGGTCAGAATAACGCAGCTTGTACCAACCAGGGCCATCTTTTCCATTGGGCACGGGGGCCCCATAGACAAGGTTCTTAATTAGAATAAATAATCCTGCAAAATCAAAAACCTGCAAAAAAAACCTTCAAGGGTCACTGAGCAAGTACATCTATCTATCTCTATCTCTATATATCTATATCTATATCTGTATCTCTATATCTATATCTGTATCTCTATATCTATATCTATCTATATATATATATATCTATATCTATATCTATATCTATATCTATATCTATCTATCTATCTATCTATCTATATATATATATATATATATATATGTAGGGGCCCCGGTGCACTGCTTTGCCCGGGGGCCCATAATGTTGTTAAGATGGCCCTGGTACCAACAATGAGTGAATGAGTGTCTAATTCAGTGTGTGTGGCTCTGGTAAACAAATGACAGGGATAGCACTTCAAGCAGCTCATTCATCACTTGTGAGCAAACATCAAGGGTAATAAATATGCAATGAGGCTAATGTGTATCAGGACCTAGTAACAAAGCAGCTGACTGCTGCAATCTGTCTGCATTGAAGAGGTGCCTACAAACAAGGCATGACCATAACTTTTTATCTGCTCAACATAACAGCAATGAATAAAAACTAAGGTTAATAATGATGTAATGACACTTGTATGCATTAGGACATAGGAATTAAAGCAGCTGATTTCTTCAGTCTATCTACATCAGAAAGGTGACTACAAATCCTACATGACAATACTGTTTTGTCTGCATAGTATATCAGCATTGGGATTATATATTCAATAAACAAATTCAAATCATAATAAGGATAATTTAATTGGGTGGATCTGACACACACATTGTTTAAAGTATATTTATTACAAGTTAACCCGTGCATGATACTCATGCATTCTAGTCAAATCAAGCTACTTAAGGTGTTAAAAAGGTTCTTGTCATGCATTTGGGCCTAGCCCAGGCCTCCACAGGGGAAGAGCGTTACTTACCAATGCAAGCACCTTTTTTTAACGTGGTTAAAATGAAAAATGTTTGTTCCCCGACTTCTGAGGCTGCCGGGGGCTGCACAGTATGTGTAGGTCCGCTCGGCAGTGACAGGCAGGGACAGTGTGCTGCCCGGCTGCTTTGATTGTGTTTAAAACACAATTAGAGCAGCCGGGCAGCACATTGTCACTGCCAAACGGACCTGCACATACTGTGCAGCCGTCGGCAGCAAACCCCTGCTAGGGGTGGGCGATTGCCCCGATCGCACCCCCCTGGATCCGCCACTGTACACATGTGTGTTCATGAGGTAAAATTACCTCACGAAAATGAGTTTAAACCTTCAACTCGTCAATAATATCAGTATACCAAATTTCAGCCCTTTTTGAGGGTTTTTTTCCACACACACTAAGAATTTAGTAGGTCAGTTAACCCGTGCATGATACTCATGCATTCTAGTCAAATCAAGCTACTTAAGGTGTTAAAAACTCCTCACTGTCACCCCTGGCAACCACCAACCACTCCCAACTGTCACTTCTCCTTCAAGAAATATATAGGTCAGTGTATAACTCTGCCCAGCAGGTGGCGCTGCAGCTTGGTTTGTTTTTTTTCCACACACGCCACTAGCCATTTATATAGTAGATATGGTCATTGCCAATAATATAACAAATAGCAGACACTTAACAAAAATATGATTAATAAACAGCAAATAAGGGTTACCAGTCAACTATATGTTATTTAAGGAGTAGGGACGTGGTTTAGCAGCTATTGGCTGCTATTTTAACAGTTATTTTTTTTATTTCTAATTTCATAATTCCTATTTAATATTTCGCTAGCCAATTGGATTGCAAAAAAACAATCCTTTTACATTTTATTTTTAATGTTTACAAATAAAGCAGAAATGCATGTTTTAAATGTGGGAACTTTGTATGCCATGGAGTGCCCCTTGTACACACATTTATTTTTATTTTTCCTTTTTTGTGAATTGTTGTCATGTGCGGGTGCCACCCAATAATAATTATTTATATATTTTACTCTGGTGAATTATTGGAAAAAATAAAGGTGGTTTATGACTATACTTAGTAAGGTGTGTAACTTTCTGTAAATCAATAATAGCTTCACCAATGTCATATTCCTTTATACTGTTAGCAGCCTATTTCTAGCGCATGATAACTTTATTTTCTTTTACATTTTTTTGAACATGGTTTACAATAATTATAAAGGTGCTAACCTTAGGTCGACTTTTCTTTCTTTTTCTTTCTTTTTTAGTTTCATATTTCCTTTTTAATATTTCACTAGCCAATTGGATTGCAGAAAAACAACCCTTTTACATTTTATTTTTAATTTATACCAATAAAGCAGAAGTGTCCCTTGTACACACATTTTCTTTTCTTTTTCCTGCTTCCTTTTTTGTGAAGCCATTTTTGAACCAATAAATAAGTGCATTCTGTACAACCCCAAAGATAGATAAACACTTGCTGCTTCCTGAATAAGGTTACTGCCAACCTCAAACAGAGACCAAAAAGCAAATAAGAAAGAAGCGCTGAGTATAAATCAAAGATAGGAGCAATAACATATATACAGTTAATACTTATTATTTACTGCAAATATAAAATTAACAATAACAATTGTTCATATGCAGAATACATATAAATATACAGTATATATATATATATATATATATATATATATATATATATATATATATATTTATTGTGAAAAAGTCCACCATTCACAGGAACCGGACACAGGTATGCTGAACCATTTAGCTGTTTATTAGCAGTTGTCAGGATGGTAAAACAGCTCCAATGCTGGTACAGCAATCATATCCAGTAACAGTACACAAAAATCCCCAACACCTACATCTGGCTTGACATTACTTCCCTGTCTACTCGCCGGCCACTTACTGCCATCGGTGGTGCCACCCGCACATACAGGCAGTGTCTTTATCCTCCACCCCAAGCACTACAACAAATCACAGCAAACCAATCACACCTATGTGGAACACCTGTGTGTGTGTGTGTGTGTGTGTGTGTGTGTGTGTGTGTGTGTGTGTGTGTGCTAAGAGAGGAACCTAGGAAAAACTTAACCCTGACTGCAGCCTGCTGCTGCAAACTAACTGTATTCCTACCTGTTCCCTTACAGGGAACTGTGGAAAATATCCCTCTTTGCCACTATATATATATATATATATATATATATATATATATACACACACAAGTTAACCCGTGCATGATACTCATGCATTCTAGTCAAATCAAGCTACTTAAGGTCTTAAAAAGGTTCTTGTCATGCATTTGGACCTAGCCCAGGCCTCCTCAGGGGAAGAGCGTTAGTTCCCGACGCAAGCAGCCTTTTTAATGTGTGTTCATGAGGTAAAATTACCTCACGAAAATGAGTTTGACCCCTCAACTCGTAAATTTAGCCTTTACTACCCCTCCCACGGGGGGAAGGGGGGATGATGGAAGTTAACTGACTTGACTATTCTAATTTTTTTGTCAAATAATGTCAGTATACCAAATTTCAGGTCAATTGGATGAGCCCTTTCTGAGAAAATAGTTTTTTCCACACACACACACACTAACGCACGCCTCTACACATGTGTGTTCATGAGGTAAAATTACCTCACAAAAATGAGTTTGAGCCCTACCAAATTTCAGCCCTTTTTGAAATTTTTTTCCCACACACACTAAGAATTTAGTAGGTCAGTGTATAACTCTGCCCAGCAGGTGGCGCTGCAACTTGTTTTTTTTTTTTTTCACACACACACAGACAGACAGACGCCACTAAGCATTTATATATTAGATATATATATATATTTGTTTGTTTGTGGGAGAATATTCTCTACATCCCTGCACCGATTTGAATGGAACAAATGAAAGGTGGTCCAGTTGGATCCCGGCCACATTTTAAAAGGTTTAGGGATCTGGTTGGATCTCCCATTGGTGTACACTGGGCAGAATTTAGACAGAGCCTGTTCTGAGCCTTCCACTGGATGGATTTGGTTTGTTTGTCTGTCCGGTTATGGATTCAGACTCCCCTTGGAGTCTGCTTTAATTCCCGATTGGAATTAAAGCAACATGAGGTGTACAGTTAGATCCTGGACAGGTTTTAAGGGGGTTAGGGTTCCGTTCTTACCTCTTGTTGGTGTACATTCTGCAGAACTTTGAACCAGGGAGCCTGTTCTGAGCCTTCCACTTTATGAATTTGGACAAAACTTCACAGACTGGTAATATTGGATCCCAGAAGAAATACTAGGAGGTTGACTTCCTGGTCAGACCTTCCGTTGGTGTACACTGGCCAGAATTTTGACCCAGGGAGCCTGTTCTGGGCCTTCCACTGGATGGATTTGGCTAACATATAATATAAAAACAGTAATGACACTAGGCAGCCATCTAATTGCTGTCACAGGGTTTCAGAGATGGGCGCTAACTGGAATTAGCGCAACTGAACAGGGAGGCACGGAGTCTAACGTACTCCCGGTATTCACCAGGGACCCCCGCAAGGGAGTCTGGACTTACCTGCAGAGGGCACACAGGTCGCGGTTCTCCATGCAGTCACAGGTGTAACAACAGTAGTAGACAGGCGTAGTCAGGCAGTCCAGGTCAAAGCCAAATGAGCGGTGCAGTACACAGGGAGGTTCCAGAAAGAGGTCAGGTCAAGCCAAATAGTTAAACCAGCCAGGCAGCGAGGTACCAAAATGAAACACAGGAGAATAGTAACAGGAAGCCGAGTCAGAACTGAAGAACACTGGATCAGAAGTTCAGGAAGCGCTGTAGCAGGAGTGAACCAATACTCTGGCACCCAAATGTGTCAGAGGGTGCTCTATATACCATAAGGTACATCCTGATTGGCTGATGGAGATTTGGCGGTTAGACACACTGACCACTGACAGGTGAGCTGAGATAGCGTCCCCCTGTCTAGCAAAGGGGCGCGATTGAACAGAGCATGCGCACGCATTGCGTTCAAGGAACAAGGAGTGTCCCACAGCTAGTCTATGGGACGTGGCTGACGAGAAGGTGCAGTCGTCCATCTCCTGTGTCAGTACGGAGCACTTCAGCTAGTTCCTTTAGATAATAGTCGACGTTTCGGTCTTGCATCCAGACCTTTTTCAAGACAGATTTTCATTGAACAGCAGACAAGACAAGCATAGACAATACAACATTATAATTACCTGACTATATATAGTGCCAAAGGTTTGTCAGCTGTAACTCTTTTTAGGAAATTGTCAATTCTAGAGAGTGTGTCCACCTCCCACAGTGCTACAAGCAATATGTGTTCCATCCTGGAACGCATATGAAGGTCACATGGTTTCAGACTTCTGTTGATAAACTACTACTAAATACTACATTCTACAACTACACAGTAAATATCATTTCTCATTACTCATTACCAATGAACGTATCACCTTCTCCAGACTCCATTTCTAGCTGCACAACAAATTAGCTATAAATTCTTTAATACAAGTTTGTAATTCTAATTCTGTCATGCGTTCCACTGTGGAACGCATAGCAGGAAGTCTAAGAAGGCATTTCTGGTTCGGAGTCTTACTGTATGCATTTTGTTAGTGGGACCAACAGGTGATGTATCATCTTCATCCAACAATACTTGGATATTGTCAAACTATACAATAGTTGTCTAGTTGGAAACATCACTTACAAAATTAGTATAGTTAGCACGCACAACAGGAACTGAACAAACAGACTTCTGGATAGTACTCAAGCCAACCATATTGTGATTTTTAAAGCTTCTTATTTATGTATCATATTTCAGACAATGAAACACATTTAATTGGTGATATCCAATCCTAGGCATAATTGCTATGGGTTCCACCCTGGGATACACAGTAGGGGGCATCACAATGCACTTACAGTAATAGTAATTGACAGTTAGTAAAGTTAGTTGCATTTGGCAATGTATATAATATCATCATATTTCTTCACCAATATATAATATAGTACCTTTATGGTTCCTACACTTTATTATTAAATATTGCACAGCCCAAAATTTTACAGTAGCCAATAATTGGCATTATGGTTTCTGATATCTATGGTTCAATTGTTATATATTATTGCACAATCCTAAGTATTGTAGCATTCGGCAGATAAAACTATATTCTCTGATATCCTTTATATATTTCAACATGTCATCTATACTCTTATCTTAAAGACAAAACTTTCGTCAGGGAATTATTATATATATGTTTTTCATTAAAAACAATAGAACAAAATCTTGTGAATATATAGGATCCTATAGGTAGATCTAATAGCCATGCATAGCCAAGCTCTTTCTTTTTAGAAAACAATATAGTGTATCCAGATTTATACTTTTTAATCCCTCAAGAATATATTTAGAGGATTATTTTCATTAAGGTCGTTTGGCATTATAGTGTCCAACTGGTGGATCCATCTAGCCTCTTTCTTTTTTAGCATTATTTCTCTATCACCTCCTCTGGGTGGTGGTGGCACCCAATCTATGAGCATACATCTCAATGTTGACAATTGATGTTTCTTTTGGAGGAAATGTTTTGCCACTGGTTTATCAGTTTGGCCCGTGGCTAATGCTTGTCTGATTGATGATCTGTGATTGGCCATACGTTCACGGAATATCGTAGTGGTCATGCCCACATAAGTTAGGCTGCATGGACATGTTAGAAGATAAATCACATGGTCCATTGTACAAGTCAATCTGTGTTTAATTCTAATTTTTCTTCCACTTTGTGGATGTGAGAATGTTGTTCCTGTATTCATACTTCTACATGTCATGCAATTTATGCATCTGTAGCATCCTGGCTTTCCAGCTCTCAGCCAGTTTTTATTTTTTTCTACAGTAGATTTAATTTCTGGTCTCATTAGTAGTTGTTTGAGGTTGGAGCTCTTACGATAGGATACTAATGTTTTTTTTTTTTTACATTTTTCTTTCAGTAAAGGATCTGTGGCAACAATTGGTCAGTATTGTTTAATGGCCTTTTTAACCCTATAGGATTGTGTGTTAAAGGCTGTTGAAAAGACTATCCGGTCTGTAAGATCTTTATTTTTATTATGTCTTGGAGCTATTGTGGAGCACCCCAAAGAGGATATACTTGAAGATGTGAGTGCAGTTTTTTTTCAATAATTATTTATACTATTGATATCAATCTTGATGGTATCTGGATATCATATTTGCTTGCACCCATCAATTTATGTGAAGAAAGTAAAGAAATGTATATGACTGTTGGATGTGAAAATCAATGGAACAGTGAAAGGACTAAAATAACTGTTTTTATGGACAATGCTTGTGAATATTGGAGGACCTAAAATCTTACTTTGTCTCTTTATGTCAAAAATTCTACAAATAAGATTTATATGAGAAGATCGGGTGATCTACCATAACAAATGTTCTTTGGCTCTATGGACATACTATGAAGTTCATAAATATGGGAGGATCTAAAGCCGTCTTTGAGTAAAAATACTACATTTCATAAATAGCATGTAGGTGATGATACCTTGTGATTTATCATGATAAATATTTTTTGATCTTCTGGATGTAGCTCCAGTTATTGAGTATATTGGAAAACCTAAAGTCCACTTTTTGTTATAACAGTATATGCTACATAAGACCATAAATGATAATATATGTTGTTATGCACGTCTAGTTGCTATCCAATAACGATTGTCAGTTGTCGAAATGTGTTTCCAAAGCACAATGTGATTTAATAGCCAAAAGTATCAGAATAACAATCAGAATAAAATAAGTACAGCCGTTACTTATCGCAGGCGCCCTGGATCCAGTGTACAGTCATTCAGGTCTGAAGACTGTGGTCAAATAGAATGTCCACTAGGTCCAGAGCCCCTGCTTATATACAGTCAGTGAATACAGTAAAACAATGCAGATGATGTGGCTTGCTTCAATAGGTCCAGGCTTCAGGAGGGTCCAGTGTAATGCAGGTCATAGGCCAGTTCAAAATAAAATATCCAAATGTGGGGGTCAGCTCTCCAGGGGATGTGCTCTGATTATCCCGCCAAGAATCCAGTTTAAACTAGTCTATTTAAATTACACACACAGTATCATTTTAAACATTAATTTTCTATCATCGCTAACTAGAGTATGCAATGTGCGATCTCTTCGGCAAATGAACCGGACAACTGAGGATAAATGAGGGATTAAAATGATACTAAACATGAAATATTTCCTGTAACCTGAACCTTTGATTACACTAACATGTATATAACTTATAATATTAACCGTCAATATTGCTACATTTCGATATAAATAACTATGTGTTGCAACTACAATTAATGTGTACTAATTACAAATGTGTATGTTAATGTGAATGCGTGTAAATGTGTAAAACCTGTTATTGCCACGTGATGCGGCTGGATACGCTTCCCCACGCCGTAGCGTGCTCTACGCAAAATTTTCAGACAAAGACGATAAAGTTTGCTAGATATTAATTGAAATTACTTTATACTATTTGCTGACTTCGACAATGTTATATATGAGGATATATGACAATATATGTTATATATGTGGATAAATTATTTTTGAATCTTTGGATGTACCATTAACTTTATTAAAATTGTTTTTTGGACCTTTAATGTACTATATATATATATATATATATATATATATATATATATATATATATATATAAAATTGCCAGCCGCTTGTATATTGGTGAGTTTAAAAAGTTGTAGAAACCTATATGAACTTATGGATATTTTCCGAAAATCAAGTTAAGCGGCATACTGTATCCTTATTTTTTTGTATTTAACTGTGCTCTGAGGTTAAAACATGAGACAGGCAACATTTTTGGTGTATTTAACAGGATATTTGATCCGAAAGAATGTGGAAAGGTGGTAATAAAATCAACCAGAGATCTGAGTTTTGTCACAAGATTTTTATTGACACTCCGGTTGTGATTGAACAAGATAATAATCTGGATGATTTTTTCTGCAACATAGGAAAGCTATTTAATAAAGAAACTAAGGTTTGGTGGGATATTAAAAGCCTAGAACATTATCAAAAATGTAATTGCATCCCGGGGGCGTGGTCTGGACGCCATAGCTGTAGGACGTGCAGCACACTAGCTATCCCCAAAACTCAGTTTTTGAGTTAACAACACTTAATCCTGACCACAAAACTGTGGAAAATAAGAAAGCTAAACCTTACCCAGGTCATCTCAGCCTTCTGACCTCGCTGGACAGAGTTAAACACCGCGACTGAGCCTCGGCCTGTCTTCCCGCCAACCCAGCGGGACTGAGCGTGTACCCCAGGCTGTCTGTCCTGAAACATTCTGGGCTTCCCAGCCTCACATGAAAAGGCTGGCCCACCGGAGCGGAGACCGGAGCGGAGACAGCAGCGTCGAGACTGGGCACACTTAGCCAGCTGCAGCCACTAGGTCAGACCCGATGCTGCCAGCAGAGAGTCACTGCTTGAACGGCTACCCGTCACCACCAACCTCTGCTTATTGTGTCAGCTCCCGCGACTTGGCCCTGGAGAGCTTGCTCCCATGACCCTGGATGAAGCATATTACCTGCAGTGAGTTCTCCGGTGGTCTGTGTTCGGCAGAACGGCCCGGCGCTGTCCTCCTGCCTCCTCCCTGTGACTCCCTGCATCTGCTGTACTGGGATCTCCTCCGGGGCAGAAATTGATAGATCCTTGCTGACTGGATCATCTCTGCTCACCTGAAAAATTCAGTGAACAGTGAGTACCCCCTTTTTTTCCCAAGTGCCTCACCTCTGATCGGGTCAGCAATTCAATCGAGGTAGATTGATAAGTAAATCTTCTGCAGTTAGAAAATTAGCATCTCAAGAAATTCTTTCCCTGGATACCAAACTAACCTCCCTTCTCGCACAACATAAACTTCACCCATCCACGACATTACTTACACAAATTTCTGAAGTAAGAGGCCAGCTAAATGCAATTCTTTCTCGCAGAGCAGCGAATACACTCAAAAAATTAAATCAGCAATATTACAAAAAGGCTGACAAAGCCGACTCAATGCTCGCTAACAAACTGCGACAGAAAAAATCTCGAGGACAGGTTACAAAACTCAAAAAATCTCCTTACTCACAGCCTTTGTATGACCCGGTGCAAATCGCTCAAAAATTCCACGATTATTACAAAGCATTATACAATCTCCCCGAGACTTCATCCTCTGTCAAATCTCTTGATACAGAAATTACATCTCTCTCTAATTACCACATCTTTCAGACACTAATATCACTTTTTTGAACATGGATATCACCCAGTCAGAAACAATCTCAGCAATAAAAATGATGAAATCATCATCGGCTCAAGTCCCCGATGAATTCATGGCACAATATTATAAGAAATTTGCCAGAGACCTTGCCCCACATATGACAGATTTCTTTAACAATATCTTAATGGGTTCACCTTTTAATGAGGCAACGACCTTGGCCACTATCGTTGTTATACCAAAACCAGAAAAAGATCCTACCTCCTGTCCCAGTTATAGGCCTATATCTTTACTAAATGTGGACCTCAAGATCTATGCCAATATTTTAGCTAACCGCTTGAATACTCTTCTCCCCTCCCTGATCCACCCAGATCAGGTCGGGTTTAAACCAGGCCGCCAAGCGATAGACAACACCAGAAGGGTTATTGACCTTGTACATTCTATTCACTCTGGTAAACTACCGTCACTGATCATGGCACTTGATGCCGAAAAAGCATTTGATCGCATCTCTTGGACCTTTATGTCTAGAGTTTTGGGGTCAATGTAAGTTTTTAGATGGCCTGTTAGCTTTATATCAGTCTCCCAGAGCAACGCTAGTGGCCAACGGAGTTGCGTCTTCCCCATGTTCAATTTCTAATGGGACGCGGCAGGGGTGCCCACTTTCACCTTTAATCTTTGCCCTGTTAATTGAACCAAGAGCAGCAAAAATCCAATCTAACGGGGCAAAACACATAGTTAAAAAAGGGAAATCTGAACATAAAATATCATTATATGCCGACGATGTTCTTTTGACTCTCTCGGATCCCGCTGTTTCTCTTCCTCCCCTTCTTGCAGACATCAAAACCTGTAGTAACACCTCTGAATACAAAATCAATCCACAAAAAACAGAAACTCTTGATTTCTATCTTACAGATAGTATGAGATCTTCTCTCACTCAACAATTCCCCTTCAAATGGCACAAAAAAAAGATAAAATATCTAGGTATCTACATAACTAAACAATATAGTCAACTCTTCCAAGCAAACTACCCTAAACTACTATCCCAAATTAAATCTGATTTAGAAACATGGAGTAAAAACCTCATTTCCTGGATAGGACGAATCAATTCAGTCAAAATGAAAATTTGCCCAGGTTATTATATCTCTTTCAAGCCCTTCCCATATGCATCCCCCCTTATGTATTCAAATTTTTGCAACATTATACTTCACAATTCATATGGGGTAGAAAACGTCCAAGAGTTCGGCTCCTTGTCCTACAAATGTAGACACTGGAGGGTGGTTTGGGGGTCCCCAATTTTAAAAACTATTTCTTGGCAGCGCAACTTGCCCAATGTGTTTTATGGAACTCCCCGGGTTCCTCCAGAATTTGGGTCTCAATCGAAGCCGAAAGCTTGGGTATTTCTTCCGCCTCCTCTCTCCTGTGGCTCCCTCGCACTAAACGTCCTCGGTTCGCTCTATATCACCCAATTGTATCGCATTTACTCTCTATCTGGGACCGAGCAAACACAAAGTTTAATCTCGCCCCGGCTCCTAGTCCAATTGTTCCTCTTTTTGATAACCCAGATTTTCCGCCAGGTCGTATAGTTTCATCCTTTGAATTTTGGAAAGGGAGCAATGTTTATTATCTTAATGATATCACTATAGACGCTACTTTTCCCTCATTCTAGGACATAAAAAACATATTCAATATCCCCAACATTTTTTTTTTCAATACCTACAACTAAGAAATTTTCACTCCACCACTAAATTATCTTTAAGAATCAAGCCGTTGACCTCCTTTGAGCCGCTTTTCCTCCTGCAGTCCTCTACCAATGGCATTATATCTCTGCTATACAGAGAGCTGAGAGTCCCTGACTCAGACATCCAAGATTCCCATAAGCAAGCCTGGGAGGAGGATCTGGGAGGCTCCTTGGATAGAGAGGATTGGATTGAAATAAAGTCCAACACGGCCTCTAGCTCAATCTGTGTGAAGCTGAAAGAAAACGCCTATAAGCTTCTTTATCGATGGTACTTGTTCCCGACTAGATTACCAAAAAAAATTCCGGATTCATCCAGCTCATGTTGGAGAGAATGTCTGTCGGAAGGGTCCTTCCTCCACATTTGGTGGCAGTGCCCCAGTCTGGTTGGAACTACGGAACTTCGCTTCTCAGATTCTGCAGATTGACATCCCAATCTCTTCCAGATTTTTCCTTCTCCCACTTGGAACTCCATCCGCAACTAAGCATCAAACAAAAATGTTCCGCCACATAGTTTCTGCAGCACTGTGTCAAATTGCCACTAATTAGAAACAACCCACCACACCCACTATGCAGACAATTATTAATAGAGTATGGCACTCATACAAAATGGAGTTCATGACGTGCATATTGTGAAATACTTCTAAATCATTCAATAAAGTCTGGGAGCCGTGGATATAATTTTTTTAAATCCAAATTCTTTTTGCCCTTTGACTCATCTAAAACACTCCACTTGATATCCCCCCTCAACCCGTTACCATTCCCCCCACCCACTTCTCTTCTATCTCTCACTCTGCTTTCTTTTTTCTTTTCTTCTATTGAGGGCTTGCCACACCGCCTCCCAATCTGTCTTGTCCACTTTTCTCTGACTAGCCTCTCTTTTCTGTCTCTTCTTTCTTCTACCCTTATAGTTAAAATGTGGTCAATATCCAGACTCTTCTCATTATGATATACAATGATTGTATTAGCCCCTGAATATGTATATCTTGTTTGTAACAGATTTTGCCTTGGACTGATGCTCATTGTTGACTTTCTCAAAAATAAAACTTTATAAAAAAAATGTAATTGCATTCCAAGGGACTTGTGTTTTGATAAATCTCCTACTTTTGGGTCTGATAAGCCAGAATTCATTAAAGAATGGGACAACATCATACATGAATGTTCCAATAATTTTATATATTTGATTACACAGGAAAAACAAAATTTCAGCCCAATAAAGGGTAGAAAAAAGTGACAGTGGTGATTTTTTATCCCCAGCACCAACCCTGCGAAGATAATTCATTGCAAACAAAACAAAAAGTAACTTCCACTCTCAAATGGAGACACACAGATGTTGAGGAAAACTGGGGGGATAAGATCCCAAAAGAGGATACACCTGTAAAAGTAAGTGATAATTTCAAAATAAATGGAATTTTTAATCTATCTAATTACGTCCTGACCCAACCTGAAATATTAGTTTTGAGCAAAGGTCTATCCTTTACCCCTACTAAAAAAGCTGGCAAATTCCAATTATATATTTATATAAACAAATTTACCAGGACACTTATGTTAAAGATGCAATTTGCAAGGAAGGATAAGGTCATTTTAAACAATTATAAAAGCAGCTCTAAATCAGGTCTAAAACCAATATATAATTAGTATCCTTTAGAGTCCAAAAGCAGTCACATTGAAATATTTTAACAATCTGTAGTAGAGGATTTGTGTAAACATGAGTATAAAAATAAAAATATATAAAAATCCCTGCAATAGAAATGTAACAGAAAAAACAGACCCGAGCCTTGAATGACCTCCAAAATAACAACTACATAGTGATTAAACAGGTAGATAAGGATGGAGGTTTAGTTTTGCTGAACAGAGTGGGTTACATAAAAGATGATGGAAGGTTGTTAGGTGACACATCCTCCTATGTGCTTCTTAGGGGTGACCCTACAAATTAATAAATATCCCTTTTGAGAAAAGCACTGACTAAAGGATTATATGAAGGCATTATTGTGAAATCCAATATTTAATGATGAGCAATAGATTATTCCTATTTTCTATTTTTTGCCTAAGATCCATAAGAACCTGATTAATTTCCCCTGGCAGATCCATTGTGGCAGGAATAGGGTCATTGACATCACACATCTCAGAAAATGTAGACATCTTTCTGAGAAAATATGTGATTATTTTAATGTCGTATTTAAAGGATATCACTAATGTGCTACAGATTTTGAAATAATTCAAGTGAGAAACTGGTTACATGTGGGTGACGATAGATGCACAAACTTTGCACACATCTATTGAACACCTAAATGGTATCGATGCCTGTAAACAATGTTTGAGTTCAGATTCCACCCTCACAAAAAGACATGAAGGGTCTATTTGTGAACTTATACCGTACATACTTACTCAGGTTTATTTCAGGTTCCACAGTAACTTTCATCTCTAGAGGTGCCAATGTCAATAAATATGGCGCTCAGTTTGAGATTGTATAGAAATAGTTCAGTAATAGTTCACACCAGAACACCTCCTTCATACAAAGTGGCAGCCTCCCTTCAACTCCGGGTGGTGAAGCCCATAATCAAAACTATAAAACAAAACAGAGGGAAAAGGTGCCTATGGTGTAGTATACTAGGGAGTATATTCCTAAAACCAAGGTGTGTGTATATGCAGGCTGCAGACAGGGTTAAAGGTTCCTTGGGATCCTTTTTTAGCACACACACACACACACACACACACACACATGGGTGTGATTGGTTTGCTGTGATTTGTTGTAGTGCTTGGGTGGAGGATAAAGGCACTGTCTGTATGTGTATGTGGGACCACCGATGCCAGTAAGTGGCCGGCTTGCAGACAGGGAAGTTATGTCTAGCCAGATGTAGGTGGTGGGGATTTTTGTGTTACCGTTTCTGAATGACTGCTGTACCATTGCTGGAAACTGTTTACCATCCTGACAACTGCTAATAAACAGTTAAATGGTTCAGCATACCTGTGTCCAGTTCCTTTGATTGCTGTACTTTCTCAATAGATAGATAGATAGATAGATAGATAGATAGATATTAGCAAATGTTTCTCCTCAGATATGGTGTACTACATTATATATCCTCCTTTCCACTGTTCTGTAATACTGCTGTTTTCACTTGTTTCACTTGGCTTGCTGATTGTCTAGGTAAATGTAACTTGCTGTTGGTTGTGTTAAGCTTGGCTTGGCTTGATGCATTTCTTCAGTATGGGGGATTTTCAATTCAGCACAATGTGTCTCTAGAACATCCCTGGAGATACATCCTGCCAATGTTATGATAGGAATCTTTTTTTTATTATTCTCTTGCTCCCCATAGTGGTGCACATAAAAATAAGTGGAGATTTCTACAGTAATGGCTGCCAATGTGCACAGCCGAACATCACAGTGATGTCCGCGCAGAACATGGCCAGCAATTGAATCTCTCCCTAAGTGTGACCTCTTCATTAAATAAACTGTAGCCAGCGGTCACAGCATAAATATCTCTACTAGCCAATAAATGATCATCAGTACAGTTCACGGAATAAATTACAATCAAGACTAGTAATCCGGCTGAAGTATTGGATCTTAACCATTAAATTCAAATCAGTACTAAAAACAGTTTTCAAATAAAGTGCACTAAAACACAGAGAAAATGTATATGAATACACTTAAAATGCATTTCTTTTAAATATATTCATGTTGATTTTCTGTGTTTGTGTTCCAGTGCACTATACATAAAAAAGTGCACTTTTTAGTTGACTATTATTGTAATTTGAATACTAAGAACAGCACTATATACATGAGTTGTGAAGTTTGATATCGTAACAGCAGTAGGAGGACTGTATATTTAAATTTCTGCTTATGCAGTTACATGGTTGCAGTTATTACTTCCTCTGCTCCATAATTTTTAGTCGCAGTGTTTACTAATAATCCATTCACTTCATTGCAAACATCATACAACTTTTGATTAATAAAAGCAATGGATTTTAACAACAATAAAGCCTTTATTGATATATAATTTTATAAATAAAATAGATGCGCATAATCCACTATGTGGCACGGACAATCTTGCAGTATTCTAATTCACTTGCGTATACCTGGGTCTGTGACTGCACATGGAAGTACTAATATATATATATATATATATATATATATATATATATATATATATATATATATATATATATAGGTATACGCAAGTAAATTAGAATACTGCAAGAAGCCACTTTATTCGGTACACCTGCTCGTTAATGCAAATATCTCATCAGTCACTCAAGTGCCAGAAACTTAATGCATAGAGCATGTAGACATGGTCAATTGTCGTTCAGACCAAACACCAAAATGTGGAAGGCTTTGACTGTAGAATGATCTCTTGTAGGAAATTTAGCTGATTTGAATATCTCAGAAACTGCTGATCTCCTGCCGTTTTCATGCACAACTGCCTCTAAAGTTTGCAGAGAATGGTACACAAAACAAAAAGCATCAAGTGAGCAGCAGTTGTGTGGGCAAAATGCCTTGTTAATGAGAGATGACAGGGGAGAATGGCTAGACTGGTTCATGCCGACAGGACGACTGTAACTCAAAGACCCATGTGTTATAACATTGGTATGCAGAAGAAGAACTCTGAAAGTAGAGCACATCGAAACTTGAAGTTGATTAGCCGCAGCAGCATAAGATCATACCATCTCCTGTTAGTTAAGAACAGGAAATAGAGGCTACAAAGCCACCAATTCTGGGCCGTTAAGATTGGAAAAACACTGCCTGGTCTGATGAATATAGAGTATTCATGTGACATGCAGATGGTAGAGTCCGAAATTGGCATAAACAATATGAATCCATAGATCCATTCTGCCTTGTGCCAATTGAACTTAACTTAAGTACTACAGCCTACCTGAGTATTGTTGCTCACCATGTACATCTCTTTATGGTCACAATCTACTCATATTCTAATGACTACTTCCAGCAGAATAACACTCCTTGGCACAAGCACATCTCAAGATGGCTCCACAAACATAAGAATGACTTTAGTGCACTCTATAGGCCTCAACAGTCACCAGATCCCAATCCAGTGCAAGATTTTCCATATGAATTGTGCAACCTACAAATCTGCAGCAACTTTGTGATGCTATCATGTCAATATGGACCAGAACCTCTAAGGATTGTACCATAGCACCTTGCTGAATACATAACTAATAATCTCTCCCAAACACTAGAGAAGGATTCAGGCACAAAATGGAATATATGAAAAAAAATATTTTGTGTTATATAATAGAACATATCTAAAAATATATAATTTCTAACATACAAATAAATTTAAAAATATTATACACCAGATAGGCCCAGGCTGCTGTATTAAGGAATCACCTACATATCCCTAAAAAGGACAAAAAAGAAAAAAAGAAAGAATACAGCACTCTGAAAGCTCTATAGGTTAATAATAAAATACTAAAAACCAGATACTAAAATAGCAGAATAATAAATCAGCAGAATAATGAGCTGCAATAATACAATCTTAATAAAAATTCATAAGTTTTACAATACAAACTAAACAAATTCAAACATAAACAAATGCATAAGATACATATAGTAAAATCACAATACTAAAATAAAGTAGCTCCTAAGAAGAAAATTAATTCTCTATGGAACAGGTGTATCAACATAGAAATGTGTGCAATATAGTAACTCCCTACTGATATGGCATCAATAATACTGTGAAAGAGTATTCGCTTATTAGATTATTCAGCCTGTATCAGGCATCAATTAATAAAAGTCTCAGTTCAGAAGATGATAATTAACACTTTTAATCCAGCAGACAATTGTATGAAATGTTCTTACCTAGTTCCTGGGTAATGAAGTCTGAGGAATAAATCACTTGACTCAACAGGTTGAAGCATAAACGTCCATTTGGGTAGCCACCCACACAATAGCTAGAACTCCCGTCCTGATGTCCATGGTTCTTGCTACAAATGACCACATATCAGGGATCTTTAATATAAAATAGTTTCAAGCGTGTCCACTTGAGATTTCACAGAGATGCCTCAAATAGTGGAGTATCCATAATGGAGGTTACAATTCCTGCCGCCACTTACGCGTTTCGTTCACCAGTGAACTTTTTCAAAGCATCGGAGCAGCTTTGAAAAAGTGAGAGAGGAAACCCACGCAAACACGGGGAGAACAAACAAACTCAACACAGATAAGGCAATGGTTGGGAATCAAACTCATGACCCCAGTGCCATGAGGCAAAAGTGCTAACCACTAAGCCACCGTACTGCCCATAAATATACCGGTATATATTTATATTTAAAACACCTCTGGCAATGGGTCTGATTGAAACACCTCAATTCAATAATTAACAGGCGTGGTCAAATACTTTTGGCCATATAGTGTATAACAATATCTATCTATTTACATATCTGTGTATCTACCTATATATATATATATATATATGTATATATATATATATATATATATATATAATCTATCTATGTGTGTGTGTGTATATATATATATATATATATATATATATATATATATATATATATATCTATCCACGTTTGTAGATATTTCTCAAGCCTGGAAGCCTGGGTGCAGGAACTCCAATTACATGGATGTATGAAATAGTATAATTAGTAGGCACTCACAGGACTTTTCCAAAATATAAATTCAGCTCACTCAGACTGTGCATTTAATTTTTATCTTTCCTTATTCCTTCCCTATGTACTGTTTTGTATTAGGGAATCTCGATATTTGTTTTTTTACATAATTGCTTAGCAACAGATTATAGTCCTGCGTGGCACTCCACAGCAAGTCTTCAGAATCAAATCTTTATTGTACATATGTTTCCTTATATATTGACAGTCTGTTGTATTGTCCACTTGGATCACATACTCTTGTCTTTGTCAACACATTTTCTAATTAGCCAGAAGCTCTGCCCAGATAGTGTGTGTGACAGAAGGATTTTGATACAGCCTCACAGCTGTATAATCAATCACATGTGATCCTTGTGAAAATTAAGCTTGTGACATTCTCCCCATAGAGGGGCTGTTTAGCAAACTGAGCAACTTTTCTTGCAATGGTGAGTGACTGATTTTCACAGATAGCGGTTTCAATCCTACCAAGTAATATTCTGCTGATTTACTATGGACAACCTTTTTTAACTAATGCTGTTTGTGCTGCCTTTTATATATATATATATATATATATATATATATATACAAGTTAACCCGTGCATGATACTCATGCATTCTAGTCAAATCAAGCTACTTAAGGTGTTAAAAAGGTTCTTGTCATGCATTGATTGCCCCGATCGCACCCCCCTGGATCCGCCACTGTACACATGTGTGTTCATGAGGTAAAATTACCTCACGAAAATGAGTTTGACCCCTCAACTCGTCAATATACCAAATTTCAGCCCTTTTTGAGTTTTTTTTTCCACACACATTAAGAATTTAGTAGGTCAGTTAACCCGTGCATGATACTCATGCATTCTAGTCAAATCAAGCTACTTAAGGTGTTAAAAACTCCCCACTGTCACCCCCGGCAACCACCAACCACTCCCAACTGTCACTTCTCCTTCAAGAAATATATAGGTCAGTGTATAACTCTGCCCAGCAGGTGGCGCTGCAGCTTGGTTTTTTATTTTCCACACACGCCACTAGACATTTATATAGTAGATTATGGACAAATATATTCGGACGCTTGACCATTACACTAACTGGGGCTGTAATGACTTTAATAACAGTGTATTCAAATACATATACTTTAGTATGGAGTTGGTCTTCCTTTTGCAGTGATAACAGTTTTTACTCTTCTTGGAAGGCTTTCCACAAGGTGTTGGAGTGTTTCTGTGGGAATTTGTGGCAATTCATTCTGTAGAGAATTTATGAGAACAGGCACTGATGTTGGACAAGAAGGCCTGGTTCACAGTCTCCGTTCCAGTTCATCCCAAAGGTATTTGATGGGGCTGATGTCATTGCTCTGTGCGGGCCAGTCAAGTTCTTCAACACCTAATTGCTCAGTTTGCTAAACAGCCCCTGTATGGGGAGAATGTCACAAACCATGTCTTTGTAGTCCTTGCATTGTGCACTGGGGCACAGTCATGTTGGAATAGTAAAAAGCCATTCCCCAAACTGCTGCCACAAAGTTGGATGCATAACATTGTCCAAAATGATTTGGTATGCTGAAGCATTAAGATTGCCCTTCCTGGAGATAAGTAGCTTTGCCCAAACCTTGAAAAACAGCCCCAAACCTTTATCCCTCCTTCACAGTTGGCATAAAACAGTTAGGCAGGTAATGTTCTCATAGCTTCTGTCAAACCCAGACTCACCCATCTGACTGCCAAACAGAGGGAAGTGATTTGTCACTCCACAGAACACATTTCCCATGCACCAGTATCGGTGTGCTTTACAACACTCCATCTGACGTTTGGCATTGGTATACGGTGGTATGCCATACCGCCACTTTTCCTACTGCCTTCATTGTAATACTATCAAATTCCGTTCACTTACATTCCCATTACATTTTCCATAGCGCCACTTCTAAATTTTCGTACTGCCACGTCTATATGTCCACTTCGACCACTGCTTCCACCTACACATTTAATTGGCTTTGCCAACACTAACTTATCTAAGACCTATATGGTTTTCAAATATGATAAGATACTACATTTATTTACCTTCATCTAGATTTATCGTTCCAGCCACCTTCTCATCTGACGCCTTCTCTTATGCCCCTCCATCTACATCACCTCCTACTCCAGACACTGGCCCAACTGTGTGGCCTGCTCTCTGTATTTCTACTCTTATATGTACTCTGCAGAATCTGGCCATGGGAAAATCCAGTTACAACAATATTCAGCAGTACAAACAAGATGGAAATGGACTATTACAGCACAGGGATATGCCTGATGAATCCCCTGCAAATGTACTAATAGAATCTGTCTCATTAGCAGATTGTACAGATCCACTAGAGACAATGAGTATGGAGGAGCCGATAGTGGAATGCCAGATCCGGGGTGTACCTTTCCTGTACTGCACGCACAGGGATATCCTCAAACATCTGTTAAAAAATCAGGAGAATCCCATCAATGCCTTTAGTGTTTATAGGAAATGGATGCTCACTTTAGGTCCCCACATACCTCTCTGGGAACAAATGCATTGTCTGCAACAGAGTTTTGAAGAAACAGAGGATGAGGTATGGCAACAAGGACTTACTGACACTGAAATGTGGCTGGATCAGTGTTATCGAGTGAATACTGAAAAATGCCAATTGCAATATCTTTTGTCACACTCTAAAAAAATGGCTGCTCAATATGTTAATCAGGGGGAGGTCCATTCCAGTGGATTATACACAGTTGCCCAAGCTATCTTGGGGGAGACTGGAGAAGAGCTGCTTAGTGAGGATGTTGTACTTCTGACTACTCAGAAGGATTAGGAAAAATCCTCCCATTTGGTGACTTGGATGGAAAAGAGCTGCAAAGTAAGTACCATGTAGTAGCATCTTCTGATAATTTGCCAGTGTTATTGGCACCTGAGACTGTGTCTGAGTTAGAACAGAATTACAGAAAAGACCAGTTATCCACACCTGTTGTGCCTGAAAATGTTTTGTTTAATGAAGTAACGCAGGATACCGCATGTGTGCTCTCCGGTGCAAGTGATGTACAGCTGTACCTAATTGTGGCAGAAGAGAATCATAAACTTGCTCAACATATGATCTCAGCAGAAATCATGATTACAGGCCGTATGACAGAATTAATGGGAGAGGATAAAGGAATTGTCATGTCAGAGGCCACTACCATGGGGCCCTGGGAAAACTACTCTTATACCTTTCCCTATGCAGAATTGGCAGATGAGGAGTTGTTGACTGAGTGGGTGTCTAGAGGGCACCAGCACAGCATGATTCACCAGCCCCACAGGCTTTGAAGCATCGCACTCCAGCTCCAAATCTGGGAATCCGGAACTAAATACCAGAGGCCTGCACTGGACCATTCACTCTGTTTTGCTGCCAGGAGGACAGGTATGTGTCCAATATGGATTCACACTACCCCGATGCGCCAGAGACGAGGGAAGTAGTCCAACAGTTGGATGTGGTAGCGAGGGAGGGGAGATGCACACCAACATACATACAGCGGCACCCACAAGTGGTTTGGGTGGGGGGCAGAGGATTCCCCATCATCAAAGAACTAATGGAGCCCCCACGTTTGCCTGACACTGGGCAGTTGTCCCTTGAGTGTTTGGGGGAGGGGGGATTGGATCTTTGCCAGACACAAATGGACAAGGAGCCAGAAAATTTGCCTGCCACTTGGCAGTTTTTACTCGAATAAGTGGGGGAGGGGAGCATGGACTCCAGAAACAGAGGACAGGCCAAGGGACTATTTGCAGTTGGGCAATTAAGGGTGGACAAGTCAACCAAAGGATGTTGGACTACAACTCTCCTACCATGGATGTGTGCACCGGAGTGGCCCAGTTTTATTGTTGACTCATCTAATGACACAGGGCAGCATAAACCCCCATTCTAACTGGGTGGGAAGATATGACTGCAGCCATGGGACCCGAGTGGGAGATTGAGGAACTGTGTACTGCTGTCTACCTTGCCATCAGACCCAGGAGAAACCACAGCAGGCCAGAGACTTTGGACTTGGGAGAAAGGTTTACTTGGGGTAAGGGAGCCACTGGGGAACAAGGGCTAAAAAAGTGGGGGAGGTATATGTGACGAAATGAGTATGATACGCTAACCATTCTGTGTCTCGTTTCTCTCATTATGTTGATTATAGTACTTTTTATAGCCCATGCTTTTGCTCCCCAGCTCACCAGACTACAAATGCATTGTCCAATTACATGTGGTTAAGGGGACATTGTAGTTCAATGTAAATATGTATATTGTGTATTATATGTTGATGACTTGCAGTAATGTTATTCATTGTCCTTAAACTGAAGCCAGGAGGGTTATGGGTAAAGATCAGGTGGTGTCCAGGATACAGGTGAGCGGGCTGGAGCTGCATTCATTCTCACCCCTCCTTCCTCTACAGGAAGCATGGAACAGCTGGGGACCCTGTGACATCACAAAGTAGTGCGGCGGTTCCCAAACTGTGCGCCGTGGCTCCCAGGGGAGCGGTGCAGTCACTGGGGTGCCGCGGGTCAGCCATAAAAAAAAAGAAAGAGCACATAAACTTACCAATCCGCCGGGTGCCGGGACCCAGCAGCCTCCTCTCTCCCGCAGCTGTCACTGAATATCGACGTCAGTGACAGCTGCGGGAGAGAGGAGGCTGCTGGGTCCCGGCGCCTGGCGGATTGGTAAGTTTATGTGCTCTTTCTTTTTTTTATGGCTGGGAGAAGCAGAGGAGGACAGCGGGCAGCGGAGGATGACAGCAGAGGAGGACAGCGGGAAGTGGAGGAGGACAGCGGGCAGCGGAGGAGGACAGCGGGAAGCAGAGGAGGACATAGGACAGCAGAGGAGGACATAGGGCAGCAGAGGAGGACAGAGGGCAGCGCAGGAGGACAGCGGGCAGCGGAGGAGGACAGCGGGAAGCAGAGGAGGACAGAGGACAGCGGGAAGCAGAGGAGGACAGAGGGCAGCAGAGGAGGACAGAGGACAGAGGGCAGCAGAGGGGGGCAGCGGGCAGCAAAGGGGGACAGCGGGTAGCAGAGGAGGACAGAGGACAGCGGGAAGCAGAGGAGGACATAGGGCAGCAGAGGAGGACAGAGGGCAGCAGAGGAGGAAAGGGGGCAGCAGAGGAGGACAGAGGACAGCGGGCAGCAGAGGGGGACAGCGGGCAGCAGAGGAAGACAGCGGGAAGCAGAGGAGGACAGCGGGAAGCAGAGGAGGACAGAGGACATAGGGCAGCAGAGGAGGACATAGGGCAGCAAAGGAGGACAGAGGGCAGCAGAGGAGGACAGAGGGCAGCAGAGGAGGACAGAGGACAGCGGGCAGCAGAGGGGGACAGCGGGCAGTAGAGGAGGACAGCAGGAAGCAGAGGAGGACATAGGGCAGCAGAGGGCAGCAGAGGAGGACAGAGGGCAGCAGAGGAGGACAGAGGGCAGCAGAGGCGGACAGCGGGAAGCAGAGGAGGACAGAGGGCAGCAGAGGAGGACAGAGGGCAGCAGAGGAGGACATAGGGCAGCAGAGTGACAGAGGGCAGCAGAGGAGGACAGAGGGCAGCAGAGGAGGACAGAGGACAGCGGGAAGCAGAGGAGGACATAGGGCAGCAGAGGAGGACAGCGGGGCAGCAGAGGAGGACAGCAGGGAAGCAGAGGGGGGCAGCGGGCAGCAGAGGGGGGCAGCGGGCAGCAGAGGAGGACATAGGGCAGCAGAGGAGGACATAGGGCAGCAGAGAAGGAACAGAGGGCAGCAGAGGAGGACAGCGGGGCAGCAGGGAAGCAGAGGGGGCCAGCGGGCAGCAGAGTGACAGAGGGCAGCAGAGGAGGACAGAGGGCAGCTGAGGAGGACAGAGGGCAGCAGAGGAGAACAGAGGACAGAGGGCAGCAGAGGAGGACAGAGGACAGCGGGCAGCAGAGGGGGACAGCGGGCAGCAGAGGAGGACAGCGGGAAGCAGAGGAGGACAAAGGAGAGCGGGAAGCAGAGGAGGACATAGGGCAGCAGAGGAGGACAGAGGGCAGCAGAGGAGGACAGAGGACAGCGGGAAGCAGAGGAGGACAGAGGGCAGCAGAGGGGGACAGCAGGGAAGCAGAGGGGGGCAGCGGGCAGCAGAGGGGGGCAGCGGGCAGCAGAGTGACAGAGGGCAGCAGAGGAGGACTGAGGGCAGCAGAGGACATAGGGCAGCAGAGGAGGACAGAGGGCAGCAGAGGAGGACAGCGGGGCAGCAGAGGGGGACAGCAGGGCTGCAGAGGGGGGCAGCATGACAGAGGGCTGCAGAGGGGGCAGAGTGCCTGGGGGCAGAGGGGGCAGAGTGCCTGGATGCAGAGGGGCAGTGTGACAGAGGGCAGAGGAGGGGGACAATGGGCAGAGGAGGGGTACAGCGTGACAGAGGGCAGAGGAGGGGGACAGCGTGACAGAGGAGGGGGACAGCGTGACAGAGGGCAGTGAGAAGTGACAGAGGGCAGAGGGGGCAGCGTGAGAGGGGCAAAGTGACTGGATGCAGAGGGGGAAGTGTGACAGAGGGCAGAGGAGGGGGAAAGTGTGACAGAGGGCAGAGGAGGGGGACAGAGGGCAGATGAGGGGTACAGCGTGACAGAGGGCAGAGGAGGAGGACAGTGTGACAGAGGGCAGAGGAGGGGGACAGCGTGACAGGGGGCAGCATCAGAGGGGGCAGAGTGACTGGATGCAGAGGGGGCAGTGTGTCTGGATGTAGTGGGGGCATTTATGCATACAACTAAATAAGTATTTCTGTCCTGACCTAAATACTTATTACATTTTTTTGACCCAACTACTTCTAAAACAGGACTGCTCAGTAATTATTTTGGAGGGGTACCTTGCAAAAATTTGGAGACTCTAAGGGTGCCGTGAACTGCAAAAGTTTGGGAACCACTGAAGTAGTGTAAGGGGTTAATTTTAGTAGGGGCTCACTGCTACCTTATCCTTGGAAGTAGGGGAAGTCAATTAGCATCAATTGTTCTCCTTAGGACTAGTCCAGATGTTCTGTCTGCATCCCAGCAGGTGATTTCTGTGAAAGGACTGCTCATCTTTACTGCCCTGTCCAAACCCCCTAGTCCTGCACTGACCAATGGTTAAGAAGAATAGCCCCAGGGGTTTGCCCAGGGAGTGGAAAGACTGTGGAAATTAGAACTGAGATATAAGAAAAATAATTTTTACAGTAAATGGGTTAATATTATATAGTGAGGTGATCGGACTAATTGAGTTCGACAGGAATATTTTTCACAATATAATGTGGAAATTTATTCAGCGCTATTGGTTCCTCAAGAGACCTACATAAAAAATAAGGGATAATTTCACAATCACCTCTAATAAAAGATAAACCTTCACAGTATTCTAATTGAATAAATGTAATGAAACTAAACAACATATAATATACACTGTTTGTATTCACTAAATGAACACCTGACCTTCATTCTATACAGCACTGGTGATAGTCACTTGTAAATGTTTCCATGACATACATATATATGTGTAGAAATAGGACGACCCAAGATGGTGTAAATTTGACATCGAGGCATGGAATTGACGCATGCACATATTACTTTTATGCATTAAAGAATGAGGCTTGGTTTCGTTATTATGAAGGTATGGAACATACGGCTAGATGCGGCATCCACCTTCTTCAACTTGGATTTATTTTGCAGTTTTATCTCCACATTCCAAGTAGAACAATACGTGATATATGTTTTCTTGGATTTTTTGTCTAATTTATGTGTATATTATGTACCTTTGATGTACTCTGTTATATACTGGATGTATATTTTTATATTTATAATACCAATTATGACTTATATAGTATGTTTTTATCGGATTGATGGTCTTATGATTGAAGTTTTATATTATTGTATGTATTTGGATCATATGAAATGATTGATTAGATGGGTCACATGATTGGAAAATAGAGGTATAAATAGAACCTCTTTGGTATTGTCAAACTACCTTGAAAAAGACTCATTCAGTAAATGAAACAGCTTATCCTGTTTGTCAACATCTTGCAGAGGATTCACTTAAAGATAATCCGGATAGATCATACAGCTTCTATATGTGATTTCTCCTTTGTTATCTGGTATGAGCAACTGTAATACTATTTGAGTTGGACCTGTTCTATATCTACGAGTAAAATGTATGAATTTATAACTTATTAAAATATGAGAATTTTAAAATACACTGCACTAGATCTTGCATATCTTTGTGTTACATGATATTCCTAAATCAAAGTGAAGTTGGTTCCTCCGCTTTCTGTGGAATAGGATTGTTTGGATTTTCATTGCAAGTACTCGCTATGTGAAAATTGAAAGAATTCATTCTGTAAGTTCATTACCTTGGGGAACGAATTATGTGTATTAAGAACAATTGATCTGCTTCATATTTCTAGACATATATAAGTATGTCATGGAAATGTTTACAAGTGACTATCACCAGTGTTGTATAGAATGAAGATCAGGGGGTAAATGAATCATACTCCGGTTTCTTCAAGTCGCCGGAAATCACAACTAAAATTTAAAGTGGCGCTGCCTTGTAAAGGGAAACTTGCCTATACAAGGTAGCGCCGCTTTAAATTTTAGCTGTCACCTCCGCGATTTCCGGCAACTTGAAGAAACCGGAGTATGATACATTTACCCCCAGGTGTTCATTTAGTGAATACAAACAGTGTATATTATATGTTCTATAGTTGCATTACATTTATTCAATTAGAATACTGTGAAGATTTATTTTTTATTAGATGTGATTGTCAAATTATCACTAGTTTTTTATGTAGGTCTTTTGAGGAACCAATAGCGTTTTATTAAATCCCACATTTTATTTTATTTATTCCATTATTGACAACCAGTGTGCTATTGTCATTTAAGATTCTATTTAGCAACAATTATTTATGAGGCGCTGAATTTTGATTAATTTTATTTTTGAGAATATTTTTCAATGTAAGTATTAACTGGCAATATCAAGTTGAAATGGTTTACAAGCGTGTTTATATATGGTTGTTATGGTACAGAACAGAGGTTGTAAAGTATTTATTCATCAGTATTCATGACTTATCTGTACTAATGTGTTTTAGAGGTAGCGGATGAAATAAGGAGGATGATATGATGTTTTTAAAAGTTTTTTTAGCGATTAATGGAATGGAATTTTGATTGGATTTTGAACACTATAAATAGTTGTTATAGGTGCAACGATTCCTCACCTTGATAAAGATCCCAGAGGAATTGAAACGTGTTAATTAGAAAGGAAGAGATGATCAGTTGAATGTATATCTGTAAGCTAACTTTCTGAAGGGACAAAACTGTTAAAAAGATCTATGACTACAATGAATGGCTGATCTTATTGCTACATAACTGATTGCAAAGAAAAGGAGGATTTTATATCACTGCATGAAAAAGATGTATGTTTAATACATTGAGGATATGAGTTGAAAATTAGAGATGAGCGCACTCGGATTTCCTGAATCCGAGCCCACCCGAACGTTGCCGATCCGAGTCGGATCCGAGACAGATCCGGGTATTGGCGCCAAATGAAAACTTGAAACCGAGGCTCGGAGTCATAATCCCGCTGTCGGATCTCGCGATACTCGGAACCTATAAATTCCCCGCTTGTCGCCGCCATCTTCACTCGGGCATTGATCAGGGTAGAGGGAGGGTGTGTTAGGTGGTCCTCTGTCCTGGTAGATCTCGTGCTGTGCTGTTTAGTTCTGTGCTGTGCTGTTTAGTTCTGTGCTGTGCTGTGCTGTGTTCTGCAGTATCAGTTCAGTGGTGCTGTGTGCTGTGCTCTGTCAATTTTGAGTTCAGTGGTGCAGCTGGGTCCTGTGTTGTGTTGTGTCCTGTTCAGTCCAGTGGTCCTGTGTCCTGTGCTCTGTGCTTCTAAGGGCATAGTTCTTATTTCCCCAATATTCCCAAGTGTTTAAAAAATTAAAAAAAGTTATAAAAAAAAATACAAAAAACTAATTTTAAAAAAAAATTAATTACAACAAAATTTGCAAAACCAATCCTGCAGTATAAGCCCATTGGTACTGCAATATTACCACGTTCACTGATTCAGCAGTATAAGTCCAGTGGTACTGCTATTACAAAGTTCACTGATTCAGCAGTATAAGTCCAGTGGTACTGATATATTACAAAGTTCACTGATTCAGCAGTATAAGTCCAGTGGTACTGCTATTACAAAGTTCACTGATTCAGCAGTGTATAAGTCCAGTGGTACTGCTATTACAAAGTTCACTGATTCAGCAGTATAAGTCCAGTGGTACTGATATATTACAAAGTTCACTGATTTAGCAGTATAAGTCATGTGGTACTGCTATTACAAAGTTCACTGATTCAGCAGTGTATAAGTCCAGTAGTACTGCTATTACCAAGTTCACTGATTCAGCAGTATAAGTCCAGTGGTACTGCTATTACAAAGTTCACTGATTCAGCAGTATAAGTCCAGTGGTACTGATATATTACAAAGTTCACTGATTCAGCAGTATAAGTCCAGTGGTACTGATATATTACAAAGTTCACTGATTCAGCAGTATAAGTCCAGTGGTACTGATATATTACAAAGTTCACTGATTCAGCAGTATAAGTCCAGTGGTACTGTTATTACAAAGTTTACTGATTCAGCAGTATAAGTCCAGTGGTACTGCTATTACAAAGTTCACAGATTCAGCAGTATAAGTCCAGTGGTACTGCTATTACAAAGTTCACAGATTCAGCAGTATAAGTCCAGTGGTACTGCTATTACAAAGTTCACTGATTCAGCAGTATAAGTCCAGTGGTACTGCTATTACAAAGTTCACTGATTCAGCAGTATAAGTCCAGTGTTACTCTCCTGTGCCGCATATAATTTTTAAAGACTTTGCCGAGAGTGTGTGGCTTAGGGGTACGCTTTCGTGTGCTACATATAATGAAAAACCAAAATTTGGAGTATAAAGTAGGGAAGGATCAAGACCCACTTCCTCCTAATGCTGAAGCTGCTGCCACTAGTCATGACATAGACAATGAAATGCCATCAACGTCGTCTGGCAAGCCCGATGCCCAATCTCCTAGTACAGGGCATGTAAAATCCAAAAAGCCCAAGTTCTCAAAAAATAGCAAAAAGAGAAACTTAAAATCATCTGAGGAGAAACGTAAAGTTGGCAATATGCCATTTACGACACGTAGTGGCAAGGAACGGCTTAGGCCCTGGCCCGTGTTCATGACTAGTGGTCCAGCTTCACCCAAGGATCTAAGCCCTCCTCCTCCCCCCCTACAAAAAATTTAAGAGAGTTATGCTGTCAGCAACAACAACAAAACAGCAAAGAACTCTGCCTTCTAAACAGATGACATCACAAATTCCCAAGGCGAGTCCAAGGGTGTTGTTGGTTGTGAACCCTGACCTTCCCATCACTGTACGGGAAGAGGTGATTCCATCCAGCATTTGCAGCATGCCCTCTGCATATGCTGGAAGGATCACCCACAGTCCAGTTACAGATTTGGCTAATGAAGGTGTGAATGTTGTACACTGGGAGGAGGATATTGATGTAGCTGGCACTGAGGAGGATGTTGATGATTATGATGCAGACAGATACCAAATTGCCTTTCTCAATTTCTATTTATATTCTAGATTATATAACGGCTGAATAGTTTTCTATTTTACTCCTAGTGGAGAGGGGATCTGATGCAGACAGATACCAAACTGCCTTTGTCCATTTCTTTGTATATTTGAATTTCTAGTTCTATGCAGGCTGCTTTTTTTATCTTCAAAGTATTTACAAGCCTTGCAATCTAAATTAACTCGAGGTAGTGACGTGGTAGAACTCCAAAAGGCAGTTTGGAAGCCCCTGTACAAACTGGCTCTATTTTACCTGAGTTGTCCCCCCTCCAGTGTGTACTCGGAAAGAGTTTTTAGTGCAGCGGGGAACCTGGTCAGTGAGCGGCGAAGGAGGTTGCTTCCTCACAACGTTGAAAAAATTATGTTTATAAAAATGAATAATCAATTCCTCAATGAAGTACAGCACTGCCCTCCAGATAGTACAGAGGGACCTGTGGTTGTGGAGTCCAGCGGGGACGAATTGATAATGTGTGAGGAGGTGGAAGTACACACTGTAGGGGGAGAGGAATCAGAGGTTGAGGATGAGGACGACATCTTTCCTCAGTAGAGCCTGTTTAGTTTGTACAGGGAGAGATGCATTGTTATTTTGGTGTGGGGGCCCAAACAAACCAATCATTTCAGCCACAGTTGTTTGGTAGGCCCTGTCGCTGAAATGATTGGTTTGTTAAAGTGTGCATGTCCTATTTCAACAACATAAGGGTGGGTGGGAGAGCTCGTGTGGGTGGGAGAGCCCAAGGACAATTCCATCTTGCAACTATTTTTTGGGCATTATGTGACCATTCAACAGTCGTTTGCCATGTTCAAAAAGTAAAAGAAAATGCCAACAAATTCAAAAAATTTAATCAAAAGTTAAATGCCCTGTCATTATTTAAAACAAGAGGGTTTGACGTGCTAGAATTAGTGTAGTGTTAATATGTTATAAACACTACATTTAGAACTTGGAGGAGGTATTGTGGCCCCGGTATCAAATTTAGTACCGGGGCCACCCCACTACGCAGTACAGATACTTGTTTGGTGGAATTCTGACCAGTTGAGAGTATAACTATTTATTATATTGTGGCCCCGGTATCAAATTTAGTACCGGGGCCACCCCACTACACAGTCCAGAATTTTTTTTTGGGAAATTCAGAGCCGTGGAGGGTTTTTTATTAATTATATTGTGGTGACCCACTCCTCTACGCAGTCCAGATACATTTATTGGTGCGATTCATACAAGTTCAGGGTTTTTAATTTATATTGTGGAGAGTGACCACTCCTCTACGCAGTCCAGGTACATTTTTTGGTGCGATTCATACCAGTTGATGGTTTTCTTATTAAATGTATTGTGGTGACCACTCCTCTACGCAGTCCAGGTACATTATTCGGTGCGATTCAGACCAGTTGATGGTTTTCTTATTATATTGTGGTGACCACTCCTCTACGCAGTCCAGATACATTTATTGGTGCGATTCATACAAGTTCAGGGTTTTTCATTTATATTGTGGTGAGTGACCACTCCTCTACGCAGTCCAGGTACATTTTTTGGTGCGATTCATACCAGTTGATGGTTTTCTTATTATATTGTGGTGACCACTCCTCTACGCAGTCCAGATACATTTATTGGTGCGAATCATACAAGTTCAGGGTTTTTAAATTATATTGTGGTGACCCACTCCTCTACGCAGTCCAGGTACATTTTTTGGTGCGATTAAGACCAGTTGATAGTTTTCTTATTATATTGTGGGGACCACTCCACTACGCAGTCCAGAAAGATACCTCGTTGCAACGTTTTGGACTAATAACTATATTGTGAGGTGTTCAGAATACACTGTAAATTAGTGGAAATGCTTGTCATTGAATGTTATTGAGTTTAATAATAGCGTAGGAGTGAAAATAAGCCTCAAAACTAGATTTTTGAACTTTTTATGCTTTTTTCAAAAAAAATCCGAATCCAAAACCTTAAATCCGAACCAAAACCTTTCGGCAGGTGTTTTGCGAAACAAATCCGAACCCAAAACATCACGAAAATCCGAATCCAAAACACAAAACACGAGACACCAAAAGTCGCCGGTGCACATCCCTATTGAAAATATGACATGGTGAGGGAACACCTAATTGCATGATTATTTAATATTACAAGCCTGTGACCTACTTCACTATTTTTGCTGTTTCTATTTTGCTTTTCATGTGATATCCAAAGTTTTTGAGTTTGATCAAATTTGATGAAGAATAGAGGAAAAGAACATTTCATCATTGGACTTTGAAATATTGGATAATGAAGAGATAATCTATTCTCCAAAAAATTGCCCAATTTTACTATCGGATCAAGGCCTCGAGAAAATTTTCTGCCGATGGGCTACAAATCTGATAGATAGATTGGTCAAAAGCCATTTCAAATAAGGTAGAAGGAAACATTATATGTGTGGAGTTTGCAAGGTTTGCTCCTATATGGCCAAAATGGTGGAATTTCAGGTCAAATATGGTAAAATACATAAAATTAACAACTTTATAAACTGCGACACAAAAGGCATTGTATGTGCGCTAAAACGACCATGTAATATGATTTATGTAGGCAAAACGAAGAGAATCAGCAAATTTTGGAATGGCCGTCCCTGGTGTTGAATGCGGTTTCCACTCGTCTCCCTTCTTGCGAATGAGATTGTAGGCACTTTGGAGATCTAAATTATTAACAATGGAAGCTCCTTGGATGCAGTCCATTAACTCTGAAAAAAGTGGTAGTGGATATCTGTTCTTGATCATGATGGCATTCACGCCTCTGTAATAAATGCAGGGACGTAAACCGCTATCTTTTTTCTTTACGAAGAAAAACCCAGCACCCGCAGAAGTGGATTTGCGAATGAAAGCTCTCTCAAGATTCTCTTGGATGTTATCAGACATGGCTTTCGTTTCTAGTAAGGACAAAGGGTATACATGGCCTCAAGGAGGTGTCTGCCCAGGTAAGAAATCAATTGCACAGTCCAATTCTCTGTGAAGAGGTAACTCCTCTGTTTTCTGTTTATTGAAACATCAGAGAAGCTTGAATACGGAGGAGGTATACAATGTTACATGGATGTAGCAGACATTGGCACATGAGACGGAGGTTGAACTCTCTGTATACACTGTGAACGACAGCGAGGACCCCAGGCTAAAACTTGCGCAGCATGTCAGTCTGTGACAGGAGATTGCAACCGCATCCAGGGAAGGCCCAGGACTAAGGGGTTGATGACTACAGAAATAACAAAGAAAGAGGTGCTCTCTTTATGCATAGCTCCCACTTGCAGGTTTACTGGAGCAGTGTGCTGATCTATTGCGCCTTGTGCAATCTTACTGCCAACGATCGTTGTCAAGTAGAGTGGAATTTCCAGAGAGTGAGTGAGAAGAGACAGCCTAGTGACATGAGAAGCTAAAATAAAATTGTCAGCTGCACCTGAGTCCAGACGGCAGACATTGTGACTGACCTCATGGGATAATATAAAGTTACTGGAGTAGCAAAACAGGAACTTGGATCAGAAGAGGGAGAGTTTACAGATGTGTCTAACATGGCCCCTTCAATACCTGTTAGGCTCTGAAGTCCTGAACGCTTGGGACAGGATCCAAGTAGGTGTCCAGTCACTACACAATATAGACAAAGATTAATTTTTAACCTTCTCTCTCGTTTCTCTGGGGTAGGTGAGATTGCCCCAACTGCACAGGTTCTTCAGTGGACGCACTGGAATTTGAATGCAGGGTGTCAAAGACAGCAAAATGGAGAGGAGTCCTTCTCTTGAATGCGCTTGCTAAAGTGGATGTGCACTTTGATGCAGAGTGTAATAAAGTCATCCAGGCAAGATGGGAGCTCTCGAGAAGCTAGTTCGTCTTTAACACGACCGGACGGGTTGGGTACGAAATAATGATTATTCCGACAATACTTCCCGTGACGTGTTCAGACCGAAGTGCTCCTTTCCCGACCAGGCTCCAGGATGACTGCTGTGTAAACCGATTGGAAGTCATCGCGATCAGTGAAGAAGAAGCTCATGCTGTCAGCGATAACTGCAACGCTGTCATCGGTGCTGTGAAGGGGGTACTGTAAGTATGCGGGCATGGACAATGTACAAGGCTTTGTAAAGTACATTGTCCATGCCTGCATGTTTACATTACCCCCTTCACAGCACCGACATCATGAGCTGCCAACGGCTTCTCCACTGATCGCGATGAACGCACTGCGGTAAGTATTGTCGGGGTAGTCAGCATCGATATGCTGACTACCACCGGGTCGGACAAGCCTAGCCAGAATGTTGCCATTAGAACTTCGTTATTCCACTGTAGTTCAGATGCTAAAGTTTGGAACTGAACTGCATACTGGTTCACTGTGTCGGAACCTTGACACAGGCAAAGATTTCCCGAGGCAGCTGAAGAGATACAACCAGGTTCATCAAATATTATCTTAAAAGATTTAAAAAAGGCTGTGAAATTGTGCAGAAATTGTGCAGAAGTGGGTCATTGCTCTCCCAGAACGGGGAGGCCCAGGCAAGTATTTGACCAGATAGTAAGGATATGATATAGACTACTTTCATTTTTTCGGAAGGGAAGTTCCTTGGAAGGAGCTAAAATTAAATAGTGCAATCGTTCAGAAAGTCTCTGCATGCCTTGAGGTCCCTGGAGTATTAAGGCGGCTCTGGTATACGAAGTTGTGATGGCGCCACCACAACCATTAGTGCTTGTACTGGAGCAGGTGGCTGAGTACCCAGGGAAGTCTGAAATGTGTCCACACAACAGGAAAGACCACGTAGAAAGTGTATCAGCTGATCCTAAATAGCTTCTTGCTTTTCTACCCTGTTGACAAGGTGTTGCAGCAGGTCCTGAGGGCACAAAATATCAGCGGAATCCATGGCTAGAATATACTGTCACAATTCTAGCAGATGGATTCACTTTTGTCTACCTGGATTAGCTCTGGCAGTAACAGAGGCATGAAGTCTAACAGACCACCGTTTTTCACCAGGGACCCCCGCAAAGAGGTTTGGGCTTTGCTGCAGGTAAGTTCGCAGGTTGTGGCCCTCTGCTGCCTCCAGGCAAGACGAGCTGATATCAAGTGCAAGAGATTAGTCAACGTAGCCGGGACTGGTACACAACGGACTGCAGAATGCCAAATAAGGAAACCGAAGACTTGTCAGAACAAGCCGGATCAGCAACAATCTGGAATACACAGTACCAAACGACAGGCCGAATAACAGTCAGGAACAATCCAGGTCAGGATACACAGGAGTCAGCCACAAGTTGCACAGGAACATTGGCGTCAAGGTATGGAAGCCTAATGCTCTGGCACAGGCCTGTGCACTGAGCAGGTTTAAATAGCTCAACTGAAGAGCAGAACGGTCACAGGACAGAACACATGATCACAGGTTCAGAGCTCTTAAAGGGCCATGCGCCTTCTGTTGAGCAAAGTATTATTATTATGATACAAGGTTCAGCGCCTGGACCGGAGGAACGAACAGAGTGAGCATGCCTGACAGGGGTTTGAAAAGCAACTGCCGGACTTTGATGTGTGACAAATAGCATTTATAAACAGACAAGGATACCCCAAGAGCATGATTGCAGAAATACAGGGAATCATGTCAAGAGCAGAAAAAAACTGGAGACCCTCTCAGCACTTCATGTAATGGAAAAAGAACAACAAGATGGCAGATTATGTCAGCCGATTTCGATCCATCCAAGGGGAGTCCAGGAGAATTGACATTGAACAAAGAAGTGTTTCAAGTAGAAAAATGATTTGGGATCCCACAGATAGATCTAATGGCAACAAGCAAGTGAGTACACCAGCGAAGAAAGGTTCTATTCCCATCAGAGAAATCCACAAGCAAGAGGAATAAATGTCCTATCAAGACAACGGAAGTTTAACATTGGGTAAGTGCCTCCACCCGTTCATCTAACTGCATGCACATTAAAGAAAAAAAAGTGGAAATGGTAGAAAATATAGCAATTCTTCCATTTTGGCCTTGCAGATTAAGATTTCCAGTAGCATGGAAGATGCTACTAGAACAACAATGGCCACCAGGGCTGCCATTAGGGGGGTAAGGGGATACTAGTATATGGGGCCCGGGCTAACCAGGGGCCTGGTCGCACTGCAGACCACTTTTTTTTTTGTACTCCTGGTGGTCTAGTGGGAATGCGATGCAGACAGCTGGTCCCTGCACGGACTGTCACGTCACATAATACTCACTACAACCATGTCATCCATTCATAGAATATTGCACTACAGGCTGTAGTACAATATTCTATGAATGAATAATGTCCCCGCAGTGAGTCCTGTGCGATGTGACAGCCTGTGCACGGACCGGCTGCATGCATCACATCTCCATAAGATAGTGGCTAGATCCCAGTCAGAGTTTGACATAACAGGTCATGTGACTGCAGCAGTCACATGGTACACCGTTCTGGAGGCTGCTGCTGGAAAACTTGATGTTCCTGTGCTGTCATTAATGGAGAAAAATGTAAGAAGAGGGGGTAATGTGATGGGGGTGCCTGTGTGTGTGTATATATATGTGTAAAGCATGTGGGCAGAGGGGGCCCTATATGTGTGTGTGTGTGTGTGTAAAGCATGTGTGCAGAGGGAGTCCTATATGTGCATGTAAAGCATGTGGACAGCAGGGGCCCTACATGTGTGTGTACAGCATGTGGGCAACGAGGCCCATATAGGTGTGTGTAAAGCATGTGGGCAGAGGGGGTCATATGTGTGTGTAAAGCTTGTGCAATCGTTCAGAAAGTCTCTGCATGCCTAAGTCTCTGCAATGTCTATTTATGTTCGTGTAGTGCACATCATAGCAACATAGGCTAATTTTTAACATTGTTTAAAGTGAAATCCAACACAAGCATAACTGTTAACAGCAATACTGTTAGGAACCCCTCCAGCCGGCACAACACAACCCGGAGTCTACTCTGCCAGTCAGGTGTTCACTGGTGCCCCTGATGGTGGGGACAGACTGGGCTGCAGACTGACAGAGGGTCGTGAAGTGTGTACCGGCTGGGGAGAACCCAGGCAAGAAGAGTCAGGTCCACGCAGAGGTCAAAGGCCGGCAGCAGGTAACAGTAACAATGAACAAGCTGAGGTCAGAGGTCACAGGCAAAGTAGCAGAACGGGTAAACGAGCCAAGGATCAGGGTCACAAGAAACACAAGCGAAGTCAAATACGAAGCCAAGGGTCATACACGGGAAGTCAAAACGTAGATACAGGATACAGGAACTGGAACAAGCAGGTCAGCAGACTGGAGCACAGAAGCTATAACCGGCAATGAGGCAGCAGACCTCATTGCCTTAAATACAGACATAGACCAATCAGGACTTGTACACACACCTGCAGAGTAATTACAGGTACAGAGCAGTACCAATCAGGGCTTGTCCCTGAACACACACAGTTGCAGGCTAACGCCTGATAATCAGCCCTAACGACTGACACTTAATGCGCATGCGCCCGGCTACCAGCACCGCCGGGACGCAGCGCTAATGAAGTAGCGTCCGGCCGTTGCCCTGGTGACAGCCGGAAAGGAGGAGGAAATGACGTCCCGGTCGTCAAGGTGACGGCCGGGACGCTGGGGCGCATGGGAAGCGAGCCGCGGCGGCTGCGAGTACCGCCGCGGTTTGTGACAGTACCCCCCCCTTGAGGAGGGGTTAAGGAACCCCGACACCCAGGTTTTCTTAGAAATTTCTTGAAGAACTCCTTCAGCTGTTTAGGGGCATGAAGTTGTCTCCGAGGGATCCAAGAGCTTTCTTCTAACCCGCGATTCCTCCACTGCACTAAGAAGTGCACTTGCCCTTGCACCTTTTTAGAAACCAGGATTTTCTGAACCACGTATCTTCGTGGCTTGCTTGCATTTCTCCCAGACAAACTCGAAGGCTGGACTTGATTTGGATAAAGTACTGGTTTTAATAGAGAACAATGAAACGTGTTGGGGATTCTCAAGGAGCGTGGAATTTTTAGCCTGAATGCAACCGAATTGACCTGCTTAATGATGAAAAACAGCCCGATGAACTTAGGGCCCAACTTCGTGCAAGGTTGCTTCAGCCTGATATTTTTCGTAGACAGCCAGACTTTCTGGCCAACCTTAAGAGAGCAGGTGATACGGTGCCGGTCCGAAATTTTTTTTGCAACAAGTGAGTCTTGTCTTAAAGATGAGTGCACTTTCTTCCAGATAACTCTGAGATCCCTGGCAGTGGAACGGATTTCCTGGATACCAACGGACTGGAGAGAATACAAAGAGTTCGATCTGGGGTGAAAACCATAATTGCAAAAAAACGGAGAGGTTTTGGTGGACGAGTGACAGGAGTTGTTACAGGCAAATTCCGCCCAGGGCAATAAGGAGGACCAGTTGTCATGGAACTCCGACGTGTAGCATCGCAAGAACTTCTCCAAGGACTGGTTAACCCTTTCAGTCTGCCCATTTGACTGAGGGTGGTACGCTGATGACAAACTAATCTTGATTCCCAGGAGGGTACAGAATGAGCTCCAGAACTGCGCTATGAACTGAAAACCCCGATCAGAGACGATGTCCGTAGGGAGTCCATGGAGGCGGAAAATGTGTTGGATGAATAGGACGGCCAAATCTCGAGCAGTAGGAAGCCTGACTGGTGGAATGAAATGCGCCATCTTGCTGAACCGATCTACCACGACCCAAATGGTATTGTGTCCCGCAGAGGGTGGTAGATCAACTATAAAGTCCATGGAAAGATGTGTCCAAGGTTTAGCAGGGGCGGCTAACGGAACTAACTGCCCTACCGGGCGAGTCCTGGGAACTTTATTCCTGGCACAAACTTCACAAGACAGGACGTGACTTTTAACGTCAGCAGATAGAGACGGCCACCATACGGTACGGGAAAGTATCTCTAGTGTTTTGTAGATGCCAGGATGTCCAGCAGTCCGACTGTTGTGTGCTTCAGCAAGAACTGTCTTCCTTAGATGAACTGTGACAAACAAACGTCCTACCGGAGTGTTATCAGGGGCCAACCTCTGGAACCTTTGTAAGGTACAGCTCAGATCTTGAGTTAATCCGGCATGAACCATTGACACAGGAACAATAGGCTCTGGGTTAGTGACTGGAGCATGATGTGCCAGAAAACTTCTGGACAGGGCGTCCGCTTGAATATTTTTAGAACCAGGACGATAAGTAATAATAAAGTTAAATCGGGTGAAGAACAGTGACCACCGAGCCTGACAGGGGGGTTTAGACGTTTAGCTGACTGAATATACTGCAGATTCTTATGATCCGTGATAACGGAGATCTGGTATGCAGCACCTTTCAACCAGTGTCGCCATTCCTTAAAGGCCCATTTAATAGCTAGCAATTCTCGATTTCCCACGTCATAGTTGGTCTCCGCTGAGGAGAATTGGCGGGAAAAAAAGGCACATGGATGCAAGCGGTGAGTCTGAGGATCTTTTTGTGACAAGATAGCTCCAGCACCGACGTCAGAAGCATCTACCTCGAGAATAAACGGTACCTTCGGGTCCGGGTGTCTGAGGACCTGAGCGGACACAAAAGCTTTCTTTAGGGTTTTGAATGCATTTATTGCTTGCTGTGACCAAACAGCCGGATCACCTCCTTTGCGGGTCAAGGAGACGATAGGAGCCACAATGTCAGCAAAACCGCCAATAAATCTCCTGTAATAATTGGCGAATCCTAGGAATCTCTGGACCGCCTTGAGGTTATTGGGTTGCACCCAATCCAGGATTGCCTGGACCTTGGTTGGGTCCATGGAGAAACCCTCTGAAGAGATTATATAGCCAAGAAAGGATACCTTCTTAACCTCAAACTCACATTTTTCGAGTTTAGCATAAAGATGATGTTCCCGTAGTTTCTGTAGGACTTGTCTGACATGACTACGATGTTCCGGCAATGAATTGGAATAAATGAGAATGTCATCTAAGTAGACAACAACAAAGTGTCTCAGGAACTCACGTAACACCTCATTAATCAAATCCTGGAACACAGCAGGAGCGTTACTAAGGCCAAACGGCATGACCAAGTATTCGTAGTGGCCCGAGAGCGTGTTGAACGCCGTCTTCCACTCATCACCTGCTCTAATGCGTATGAGGTTATAAGCACCACGAAGGTCAATTTTTGTGAAGACAGTTGCTCCTCTTAACTGATCAAAGAGTACAGAGATGAGAGGAAGAGGATAGGTGTTTTTAACCGTAATCATATTCCGTCCCCAATAATCGATACAGGGTCTAAGTCCACCGTCCTTCTTGGACACAAAGAAGCACCCCTACTGGAGATTTGGATGACCTGATGAAGCCTTTCTCCAGATTTTCATCAATGTACTCCTGCATGGATTTGGTCTCTGGACCGGAGAGAGAGTACAAATGTCCCTTGGGTAGTTTAGTACCTGGAATTAACTCGATGGCACAGTCGAACTCCCGGTGCGGTGGTAGAGTATCAGCAGCCTTTTTAGAGAAGACATTCCAGAAGTCATGATACTGGGAGGGAAGCTGCTCTGGAATGGACCGAACCACACATAGAGGTAATGTCAAACAGGACTGTGAACAATGAGAGCTCCACTGGACAATCTCTCCTTTTGCCCAATCTATGACAGGGTTATGACGGGATAGCCAAGGGTGACCTAGAATCAAAGGCACTGACGGGCATTCGATGAGACGAAACACTATAGACTCGGAGTGGAGAGCCCCAATCCGCAATTGTAGTAGCGGGGTCTCCCAGGTAACCTTACCGCCTGGCAATGGAGCACCATCTAAGCCACATACCGTGATGGCGGATTTGAGTTTAACCCGCGGAATTCCAGCAGAGCGGGCAAACTCGAAGTCCAAGAAGTTACCTGCAGCTCCACTATCAATGAAGGCCGGCAGACCCACAGAACAAGCACTGAACGTGAGCTGTGCAGGAACCAATACCGCATTATTCGGGGAGACAATTTGCAGGCCTAAGTGAACTTTCCCCTCGTTCCCTAGGCATGCTCGTTTCCCGACTTGTTTGGGCAAGAACGGGAGAAGTGGCCCTTTGTGCCACAATATAAACATAAGCCTTGTGACCGTCTCCTGTCTCTTTCCTCAGAGGAAAGACGATATGCTCCCAATTGCATTGGTTCCTCACCATCCTGGGAGATAGGAACGAAGGCGGATGGAGGTGATGACGTTTCCTTTTCAGTTTTTCGTTACTTATATCTCCTGTCAATTTTAATGGAGAGGTGCATCAAATCCTCCAGAGAGCTAGGAGACGGGTACTGCACCAGCGAATCTTTAATCTGTTCGGATAGGCTGAACCAAAACTGACTACGTAAGGTAGGGTCGTTCCATCCACTGTCAGGTGACCATCTACGGAATTCAGCGCAGTATTCTTCTGCCGACCGTCGGCCTTGTTTCAAGGACCGTAGATGAGCTTCCGCGGAGGCCACTCGATCCGGGTCATCATACAGTAAACCCAATGCCTCAAAGAAGGAGTCTACAGACTGCATGGCAGGACTGGTCTGTGGCAAAGAAAACGCCCAGGACTGGGGGTCACCCTGTAAAAGGGAAATAATAATCCCAACTCGTTGCTGCTCTGAACCGGAGGAGCGGGGTCTCCTCCGAAAATAAAGCTTGCAGCTCTCCCTGAAGTTCCGAAACAGGGTTCTATTTCCGGAGAACCGATCCGGTAAATTCATTTTGGGCTCCCAGATGGGATCTGAAGGAGGTTGTGAAGCTTTTGTGGCTTCTTCTTGAACAGACATACGCTCAGCCAATCCCTGCATCATCTGATACAAAGACTCAACATGGCCTGCTAAGGTTTGTGCCGGAGACAGTGTGGATCCACTTGCATCCATTCTAATCTTGTCTCCGTGAGTGGGCCGGTTATAATGTTAGGAACCCCTCCAGCCGGCACAACGCAACCCGGAGTCTACTCTGCCAGTCAGGTGTTCACTGGAGCCCCTGATGGTGGGGACAGACTGTGCTGCAGACTGACAGAGGGTCGTGAAGTGTGTACCGGCTGGGGAGAACCCAGGCAAGAAGAGTCAGGTCCACGCAGAGGTCAAAGGCCGGCAGCAGGTAACAGTAACAATGAACAAGCTGAGGTACACACACCTGCAGAGTAATTACAGGTACAGAGCAGTACCAATCAGGGCTTGTCCCTAAACACACACAGTTGCAGGCTAACGCCTGATAATCAGCCCTAACGACTGACACTTAATGCGCATGCGCCCGGCTACCAGCACCGCCGGGACGCAGCGCTAATGAAGTAGCGTCCGGCCGTTGCCCTGGTGACGGCCGGACAGGAGGAGGAAATGACGTCCCGGTCGTCAAGGTGACGGCTGGGACGCATGGGAAGCGAGCCGCGGCGGCTGCGAGTACCACCGCGGCTCGTGACAAATACAAGTTAGTTTATATGGATAATTTGTGAATATTTGTGAATATTATTACTATAAGTGTGTCAGGTGTGTGCAAGACCAGAAGATATTTGGGAAAGTTGTGATAGTAGGGGGGAATGCATTTCATAGACAAATTTCTTTTGAGAAGGTGTTGTGCTTCAGGACGAAACGCGTCTTATGGTTTTCACTCTATTTAGGATGTGTATTCTGTTATGTTCCCTGTCTAAGACTATTTACTAGGAAGGGAAAAAGGGAAGGTAGGATAAGGAAGATGTGTATATAGGGCACTCTTTTGGTTCAAAAGAGTGCCCTATATACACATCTTCCTTATCCTACCTTCCCTTTTTCCCTTCCTAGTAAATATGTTTACACTGTGTAGGAGCACCTCCCCATATGATGAGATGAAAAGATATCTCTAATTTATAAGGGGTTAAGCTTGGTGCGATGAACATTGTTTTGTTTGCCCTGTCTAAGACGATCAAGTTGCGAGGAACTACTTCATCTGCCTATTTATTTCCATCTGGACCGCAATAAGGGTGATACACCGCTGACATGGAATGCGGAGTAAGGTGTGAGACGGACAGCAGGATTGATTACTTTCTAGCAGTATAGTTCTACTTATTTTCACTCTGGAGGGCTGATATTTCACCGGTACCGGTAAAATAATTTTATTTGTGCTACCTTCTATGCCGGAATGAAGCCGCTTCTTATTACTCTCTAAGGAGAGAGGAAGGTAAGTATTCCATACGCCCGCAGAAGTATTATTACCGGGAACCGGAACCTACATTATTTTGGTTTTGTTGAATACTACGACTTCATGTGGATGTTGACATATGAGAACATGAGTTCTGTGATTTCTTGATGGTGGATGTCAACAGGGTTGATTCTCCGCAGAACGATTTACGAAGAAGCAAATTTTGTCTAGGGGATTTCTTTCAAATTAAATATTGTGTCCATTACTATCATTCTTTATTGTTATTTTTATTTTTGTTTATGTTAATAAATATATGTTTTTAAAGAACCAATCCTTTATTTCCTTTATTTCATCTGATTGTGATGAGATTATTCTCCATTATCATTATATACTTTTTACATATTCCATATAATCACTTTCCACAGCGTGGTCTTTCTTTTGTTGTGCATTTACTCTTGTATTTGGGTTCTTGCAATAGACCCCAGACAACCTGCAGTGGAGAGTGTATTTAATAGGATATTGCTATATACTTTTTCTCATTACTTATGAATAGCCATATATTTTCCAGTATCTTTCTTCTTGTAAGCGCCAGTCTCTATCTACCCTTTATTGAGGGTTGTTTAGCTTTTTTAGATAAATACATATTTGTGAATAATATTATTAAAAGTGTGTCAGGTGTGTACCAGACCAGAAGATATTTGGGATAATTGTTATAGTATGCATTTCATAGACAAATTTCTTATCAATAATGTGACTGAAGTTAGAGCTGTGGTGGGGAGGGGGGCCCTGCCTGTTTCATTTGTATTGGGCCCCACAATTTCTGATGGCCACTGCCAAAAAAATTATTCTATAGCATATTACAGAATACAAAGTATAGAAAAAAATATTTGGATTTTGCAAATCCAAAATAATTAATTCACTAGAAGTAAACATACCTCAAATATTGTACTTTCATTAAGAAATTTTACAGAAAATAAAATTCAACATTGCATAAAATAATTTGAGGCACCTTGGGATTTCAATCTTGTTTTAGATGCTCTAACATTATAAACCTTTTTACCACTACAAAAAGCATCACTCAAAAGGCTCACTCTTAAAGTAATGTTTTTATAGGTATTGCATCCACCAGATAGATGGTAGAACTTAAAGAATTATAGTACAAGGAACCATTCTTAATCATACCTTCAGACGTGGGTCTATGAACAAATGTTTATCACCAGCATAGTAACCAGGAAATTGTACATCCAGAGCCAACTAATGAAAGATAAAGAAAGTTTCATAGTCTGGACTTGGTTGGAGCAATTTTTTTTCTCTGTACTATTCATCATATTATGGTCTGGTTTACCGTTTCCCTTTACTTTATTTATTTTTTGTTCCAATTTTAGATTTTTTCATCCATAGGGGTAGTCCCCAAAAAATCATCCGGGAAAATCCTTGATGATCCAACATCTATCATACCCTGCCGGGGGCTCGGTAAAGGATGCCATAGACACCTCCCATAGTTCAGTAAACTACCAGTCGTTCAAAGCAGCTCTCTCACTTGTCCAGGAACAAGGGCACGGCGTGCTTTTGGCAAAATTAGACATCGAATCTGCCTTCCGCTTATTGCCACTTTATCCAGAGTCTTTCAGACTGATGGGCTTCAGATACCAAGGCGGTTTTTTATATAGACCTCAGCTTGCCCATGGAATATGCGATTTCCTGTGCAAAATTTGAGAGGTTTAGCTCATTCCTCCATTGGTGCATACAGATAGGAACAGGACATCATGGAATAGCACATTATCTGGATGATTTTCTGATAATAGGCAAAGCGGATTTTCCCCAGTGTAGTAACATTAAGGCAGCTTCCTAGGCGTTATTTTCGGTACTAGGCGTTCCCATAGCACACGACAAGACCGAGGTACCAACCATGGGCTGAGTTTTCTGCCTAAAACTTCAAAAGGTCACAGCAGGAATGTCAAAGCCCCATGCGGTAATTCGACTTTCACAAGAAATAAAAAAGGACTTTCAGGTGTGGTTGAGGTTTCATCAGGAGTTTAACAGAAAAAAAATATGGCCCACCCCTCCAATCTCTAACAAGCAGCTAGAATTATACACAGATGGCGCTTATCTTTATGGCGAATGGTGCGCTTCGCACTGGCCAGAATAATGGCATCAATCAGGACTAGTAATCAACTTGTTAGTGCTCAAGCTCTTTCCGATTATTATGTCCATTGAGTTTTGGGGTCCTAGATTAAGCAGTTATCATATACTTTTATGGTGCGACAATCTGGATGTTGTTCAATCGATCAACAAACAGAGCACATCTTCCGATCATTCCATTTCTCTTCAACGCCACCTTATATTGCGTTGTCTGGAACACAACATTATGTTCAGTGCCTGACACGTACCCGGGATGAAAACGGCATAGCAGACGTCCTTTCAATGGCGTGGGTTTAGGACATTAGCTCCACGTGCTAACCAAAAAGAGACCCCACGTCTCTCTTTTGTCTGGCAGATTATTAAGCTGGCATAGCAGGACTGGCCGAACGCTCATTAGCCCTACTCACGAGACGAGCTTGCCTAAGGTTGTGGCAACAATGGCCCCATTTTCTCCAGAAGCAAGTCAGGCTGTTGCCTGTGGGAACTATACAGTGAAGGTGCATGAAAGACAGTCATGTCCGCCACTTTAGCAGGTATCTCGTAAATGTCTCGTTTGCAGGTTCACACAGATTGACAAAGAGCATTATAATATCTAAAGCCTTAAAAGGTTGGACTCGAGATAGGCTGGTACCAGCAGACACCAGGAGACCAGTAGGTATTCACTTGTTACGCAAGTTAGTCCAAGCCCTACAAACAGTTATACTTGATAATTACAAATTATTACTATTTTGTACAGCATTTGCGCTAGTGCTTTTTGAAGCCTTTAGAATTTTGGAATAAGTCACCAAATCCAAAAATTAAGCATTAGCTGGTCTATTTAAGCAGAACACTTCAATTCAGGGTAATCAAGTGCTCTGCAGGATGAGCAAGTTCAAGACAGAACAGACAGGTAAAGGCTGCTGGATACACTTACAGTCTCAAATGGATATTATAATTTGTCCACTTACTCTAGCAACACAATTTTACGGTATAAGGCCGCATAATTGTCCATTATTTCTAGTAAATCATGATCAATTCCCTTTAACCAGATATCATTTCTAAGCCATATTTAAAAAGACCTTTACAATGCTGGGTTCAGACCCCGGCCTATTCGGTACTTATCCTTTTTGCATTGGGATGGCGACATCCGCTGCCTTTGCTGGATCATCAGTAACAGCCATCAAGATGTTAGGTTGGTGGAAATCAGACACATATAAAAGATATATTAGGCCGAATGTTTGATTTGACGTTTCTTTGTCTCTCCTTCTTTACTTTTCCAACCGTACCTTGGTTATCCAGGGCTTTGCCGCTTGTCGCTTTTATGCAAGGCCATGAAGGGATTTTTCCCATTTTTTCTCCAGATCAAGGCCTGATTAGTGGTGTACCTCTGGGGTTTTATTGGGTTTTTTACCTTCAGATGGGTACCTTTCTTTTCTTCTCCTTACCCCTACATATCTTTACTTAGCACATTAACTGTCAAGACAGTGGAGTGGCGGAGGCTTACCCGCACAACACAGCATATAGCTATATTCTGATTTGCAGTGATTTCTTTTATAGGACTTATGAAAATGTCCATATGGATCATGCGCTATTCATATGAGTTATGTGCGGCCGTCACGACATGGCCATGGGCTACTACGAATTCTCGGTACCCATAGAGATTTATTGGTTAGGTAGGAGTGGCCTATGTTGGCCCATCCTTCTCCCGTGGCCAACCAAGCTAATCGAGCAATGGGACCCATCTGATCTGTTAGTCATACATATGGATGGAAATGACCTGGGTAAAGGAAAATCCCTCGACTTAATCACCAGAATCAGACAGGATCTGAATGCCATTAACAATAAATGGCCGACCATTTTAGTTCTTTGGTTCTGGTAATTCCCCGGGGCTCATGAGGAACAGGCATCAGCAGAATACCTTTATAAAGCAGCAGCTTGGTCAGCAATTCATACTTTTTTTGCCACCATCTTCTAGACTTCTGAGGACCCTTAGTTTGCAAGAAAGATTAATTAAGCAATCATCAATAACATTACATTAATGTGTGCATAAATTGATCAAGGTTGATATTTTTTTCCTGCCCCCCTTTTCCATATTAACTGCTTGGATAGATTCCATACGTAAGGGCTGCCCCAACTTCCTATTCATGTTCTTTGAATATAGTTTTCAGAGACACCTTTGGAAGACACCTGAAAGATAAGTAAGGACAGGAAGAGCCACATTATATACTTTCAGGGAGTGTCAATGTTTTTTCCTGTCAGCTGACCAGGGCACTAAACCCATATGTAATCACTGCCATGGAGTTCTTCATGGTAAATAAATGATTCAGTAATTTAAATCTTTATTTGACATACACAGTATTTTGTTTTGGTCAGTAGTAATAATTACTGAATAAATATATCCTTATTCCATGATATAACAAATTAAAATGTGAAACATGCCAAAGGCCTTAATACTTTTCTTATAGATACTGTACTGTATATAATGGTCACAGTGGGGGTGTATATGGTGGTATACCATACTGCCACATCTCCTGTAGCCTTCATTTTAAAACCATTAAATTCCTTTTATATACATTTTCTATACCGCCATTTCTAAATTACTACTTCGTCTACTGACTGTATATAAAATATATAGTTAATATATACCCTGATTATAAATAGGTATTAAGCATAAAACAGCCTTATGCACAAATATTTATAAGGTACTACTGATAAATTCACAAAGCATTTATTGTACCCCTTATAGTGCAAGAAGAAAAAATGCTCCAACTTTGTCCATCTCTAATTAATTTTTTTTTAAATATAATATTGTCACATTTCTGTCTGTTTGCACGGGTGGTTGGGCAGATGCATCAGACTTGAAGTGTAATCACATGACAAGTTCAAGCCTCCTGATTGGCACTTGCTGTGTATGGAATAAGGGCTCATCAATTAAAATATCATTGGCCATTATAGGTTAAAGTGCTGTATCTTCGTGTTGAGGGATTGCAACCCTTATCTTTTTCTTTTTTCCTGACCATTAATCCTTGCTGCCTGCCATGACCTTAGTGCCTGTTTTATTTAAAAAAAAATTTAACTGACTTATGTACTCTGATTCATGCCCTTACACTTACGTATCTCTGGTTTAGTGTTAGACTTAGGGGTCTATTTAACAAGTGGTAAAGAGTAAAAATGCCAGCGTAAGTGCTGGAAAAAGGCTCTTTCACCACTTTTTCTTACTTAACAAAGGGTTAATGCTTTAGAAATCATAGATAATTTTAAACTACAAGGGGGGCACTTGGTAAAAACTTGCAAATATTTACAGTGCACAGACAGAACTGTAGACAGAACATTGAATAAAATATGGACATGGTATTTTGACTGTTACATTTTATTTGGTTAAATTTAAATGTGATGAATCTGTGACTCGGTACTGTCTGTTTCATTGGAAGAGCTGAATTGGAGAAATCTGTACAAATCGTTAGTGATGGATCATTTTGTTCATGTATGATGAAAGAGATCATAATCAGTTGGAGGCATTTACTGGTATTGTTGCTTTATTTTTTTTTACTTTTCATAACATATTTTAGTTATTTTTATGTTTTAAGGAATTCCAGGTATTTATTATCTCATATAAACATCCTTAAAGGTATTTAAATGTGAGAAATTAAGTCCTTATATCCAAATTGGTTTGTAAAGAAGATATTTTAAATAAAAATTAATAGGTAACAAACGTTTTATTTTTTACAAATTAATGATTGTTTCAAATGCTCTGTATTTTCCCAACCAGAGCCTTTTCCTATATTTATCAATATAAAGTATAATACATTTTTTACTAACAGCAGGAAAATAATACAAACATTATAATGTACAATACTGTTATTTTGCTTGACAGTTACATCTTCCCTTATGTATTCAATTTCATGGATTCTGAGCAATACCCCTCTAGTATGAAATAAAAGTTATATTGCAAATAACATATTTAAAGTTAGGAAAAATTCAGATAATTTAACACTTTGTAGTATGACTTCATAAAAATGGAATTATCATGTTTATCTAGCATGAATAAATAAATGTCCCTGGTGCTTGGATTGCATACTGAGATTAAAAGTTAGTATTTCAATTAGCTCTTAATCCCAATATCTGTCATATTCACCATTTGTAGAATATTTTTAATAATGGACCTGTCTTTTTTAGAAATGAGCTGAAAGTGTGGTACCAACTTTGAATCACAAAATGTTAGTAATTTAAATCAGGACACAACAATAAAGTTCTAGTATGACTAGTGGAATTACAGCATGTCTTCTAGTTTACATTTCTATACAGACATACCATTTTTATTTATTTGCAACTGCTTATTTTTTTAGCATGTCAAATGTGATCCATAATTTACTTTGAAAGCCCTGTGTCATTTTGGGCATCCATCTAACTTAGGTGAAAATAAAATTCCTAAGGTGGGAGGTGAAGAGCCAACAAGAAATGGTTTAAAAATCCCCTCTATCAGTAATACAGTGTCCATGTCTTTGAGGCAGTATATCATGACTGAAATGTGCCACTCTTCGCAAGTGTACTCCTCACACGCCAATTCCTGAACTTGTAAGTAGGGACTCTGTTTTTATAGCCTAGTTTATTTTCTGAAACTCATTTGTGCAATATAATGTATGTCTTTGTTATTTATTTTTGTAAATAAGCCTTAGAAATATTTTTCAGATTAAACATATTTAATTTAGCGTATTTCTCTGTGATTCTTTGTGAACTTGCGAAGCCCATCGAGGCTCATGCTACGTGTGTATATGATTGAAGTGTAAAACAATAATAAGTGGTGTTTGTGACAAACTGGTTGGCAGCTTAGTGGGATTGATAATATTTTTCTTTTCTCCTGGGTTCCTGTGTATCTTGCGCTCCGGTGATCCTGCACTCTCTATGTTGTTGCCAGCATTTCCACTCCTCAGTGGTAACACCGTATATCATCTCAGCATTTCCACTCCTCAGTGGTAACACCGCAGAGCATCTCAGCATCTCCACTCCTCAGTGGTAACATCACAGATCATCTCAGCATTTTCATTCCTCAGTGGTAACAGCGCAGATCTTCTCTTCTTTTTCCACTCCTCAGTGGTAACAGCTACAGACCACGGCAGTTGTCCTACCTCTTTTACATCTCTCCGTGGGTGACTACCTGTCAATCCTTTGCTCTGTCTCTCTCACGGTTCATTGGGAACTTCTCTAGGGGGCCGCGACCTGCAGAGTGGAAGCTGCAAAGTCCAAATTCCCTTGCTGGGATCCCTGGCAAATACCTTCCATTTTGTTAGACTCCGCGCCCCTAGGTGAAGTCACACCAATCCTAGATGAACTGCAAGGATCCAGTTTCTCTTTGTTGATTTCGTGACACTAAGAATCAGCCATGTCGGATCCTGACAGAGAACCTTCAGCAAGGATTTACTTCAACATCTTGTTGGAAGACAAGAGCGTCAAGATGCTGTTATTACAATGTGTGCAGATACTGGCTACTCGTTTGGACGCACTACAACTTGCTCCTCCTCCTCCGGTAGTCCAGCCTCAACTTCAGGCCCCAGAGGTCCCTCCTGCTGCTTCCTCCACTTTGCGTCTGCCTGCAGCATCTAAAATTGTCGGTGACCCAAAGGCTTTCTGGGGTTTCCTAAACCAATGCTCCACCCAATTTGAAATTTTGCCACAGAATTTTCCCACTTCTAGGCCAAAGGTGACCTACATGGTCTCCCTTCTGTCAGGGCAAGCGTTGGCATGTGCCCCCCACTCTCTGGGAGCGCAATGACGATCTCCTTAATGATGTTTCAGCTATTACCTCAGTGTTCCGGAGGATCTTCGACAAACCTGGACGAGTGAACTCCGCTGCTTCTAGCATCTTGAGACAATGCCAGGGCTCCCGATCGGTGGCGCAGTACATTATCGAATTCCGGTCCCTTTCCTTCGAACTCCAATGGAACAATGGCAGGGACTCTCTGATAAAGTCAAAGACGCACTCGCCTCTCAAGAATTGCCACCCATCTTGGACGCCCTGATCTCCCTCTGTAACAGGGTGTATCTTCGTTTTCAGGAAAGATCATCTGAGAAGGAACCACCTAGATGTTCTTCTTTCCAATTAGCCCCTCGCTTTCAACTACCTGGCCGCACAGACAAGCCCCATGCAGCTGGGTCGCTCCCGTTTGACCCCTGAATGGAGGGAGAGAATAATGAAAAACAAATTGTGCCTTCACTTCTGGGCATCACCTGAGTACCTGTCCTAAGCGTTTGGGAAATGACAGATATACTGATATCCCCACCATCATCATGGGTGATTTCAACATCCCTATTTCTAATCCACGTTCCAATGCTGCTTCCAAACTACTATCTCTAACCTCCTCATTTCACCTCTCCCAGTGGATTGAATCCGCTACTCATCAGTATGGCCACTGTCTTGATCTTGTGTTCTCTAGACTATTCTCAGTTTCTCATTTCCTTAACACTACTTTCCCCCTCTCGGATCATCACCTTATTAGCTACTCGCTCACCCCCAGTTCTTTACTCTCCCTAGTGTCAAACTCTTCCAAGCCTCCTCACAACCGCAGGAATTTCAACTCTATTGATTTTCAACAGTTTTCCACCTCTCTCCAACACCTTCTCTCCCCAATTTCTACATTCTCCTCCCCTGATCGGGTAGTACCCCATTTTCATCAAACCCTAGCAACTGCCCTGGATCAAATGGCTTCAGCGACACTACATACTTCACGTAGAATTTGTTGCCAACCGTGGCACACTACAGTAACACAAACTCTACAAAAACTTTCTCGTAAAGCAGAACGTCACTGGCGTAAATATTGTGCCTCTAATGATTTCATCACATATACTGATATCTACCACTCCTATAGAAATGCTCTGGACACTGCTAACCAAGCATACTTCCAATCTCTCATCTATGCTCAGGCTTCTAACCCCAAACGCCTCTTTAACACATTTAACTTTCTTCTGAATCCTCCTGCCCCAAATCCTCCAACTAACATGTGCACAGAATCTTGCTTCCTATTTCAAGGAAACAATTGATAAGATCAGGCTTGAAATGGTATCATCTCCCTTGACAATCAATCGGCTCAATTCCTTTGTAGCACCCTCTGACACTCTCTCTTCATTTGATCCCACAAATGAAGAGGAAGTTTCTACTCTCTTCTCATCTTCCTACTCTACCTCCTGTCCTCTTGATTCCATTCCCTCACAAATTGATATGTCCCTGTCTCCTGTGCTCATTCCCCCATCTAACTAAAATCTGTAATCTATGTCTTTCTACTGGTATTTTTCCATCACTATTCAAGCATGCAGTGATTACTAAAATGTAGAAAAAACAGAATTCTGACCCTAACTCTCTCGTAAATTACCGCCCCATCTCCCAGCTCCCATGCCCCTCCAAGCTTCTTGAGAGAATTGCCTACACTCGCCTCACACACTTTCTTACAGCAAACAAACTATTGGATACTCTTCAGTCAGGCTTTCGCTCCCAACACTCCACAGAGACTGCACTGACTAAGGTTGTCAATGATTTGATCAGAGCAAAAAATAATAACCATCACTCTCTTCTAATTCTCCTGGATCTCTCTGCTGCATTTGACACTGTTGACCACTCTCTCCTCATACAAACGCTACAATCCCTAGGTCTTGAAGGCACTGTCCTATCCTGGTTCTCATCCTACCTATCTAATCGCTCTTTCAGTGTTAATTTCTCTGGATCCACCTCTGCTCCGCTTCCTTTATCAGTTGGAGTACCACAAGGCTCAGTCCTAGGTCCTCTGCTATTTTCTGTCTACACCACTTCTCTTGGAAAACTAATAAGCTCCTTTGGATTTCAGTATCATCTCTATGCGGATGATACACAAATTTATCTATCCTCTCCTGATCTCTCGACATCTGTGTTGTCTCGCGTTACTGGCCGTCTTTCTGCCATTTCATCTTGGATGTCTTCTTGCCAACTCAAACTCAATCTTTCAAAAACTGAATTAATAATATTCCCACACAAAAACAGAAGCTTCCTGCCTGACATTTCTATTTCTGTTGATAACATGACCATAAATCCCTCCCCGCAAGCTTGATGCCTAGGTGTAATCCTTGATTCACAACTGTCGTTTATTCCCCACATCAATTCTATATCTAAATCATGTTACATACACCTAAAGCACATTTCCAGAATATGCACATATCTGACACAAGACACCGCAAAAACATTAATTCATGCACTCATCATCTCCCGCATCGACTATTGCAATTCCCTCCTTACTGGTCTTCCCAAGGTCAGACTTGAACCTCTACAATCTATTTTTCGCGCTGCGGCTAGATTGATTTTCCTTACAAACCGTTATTCCTCTGCTGAGCCACTCTGTCAGTCTCTACATTGGCTGCCTGTATTTCAACGAATCCAATGTAAAATTCTTCAACTAACATACAAGGCCATCAACAAAAGTGCACCGACATACATTTCCTCACTTGTCTCAAAATATCTCCCTACTCGACACCTCCGTTCTGCACAAGATCTATGTCTCTCCTCCACTCTCATCACATCCTCCCATTCTCAGTTACAGGATTTTTTCCGGGCTGCACCCACTTTGTGGAATTCTCTCCCACGCACAGTAAGACTTTCCTCTAGTCTTCAAACCTTCAAGCGTTCACTGAAAACCCACTTCTTCAGACAAGGTTATGATATTCCTCAACCATCATCTTAATTTCCCTAGATTACCCTATTACCATCCTCTACACTGCTAACACAACACCCCTCTGACCAACATTGTAACACACACAGCCCACTCAATACTTTTACCTTTGCAGTCTAGCTGGTCCATTGTGCAATATTATGTAGCACATGCCCTTGTGTTTTTAACTCCCATTGTCCTATAGATTGTAAGCTTTCGAGCATGGTTCTCTTACCTCCCTGTCTGTATGTATTACCCAGTATAGTCTTATCAATGTGTGTTCCCAATTGTAAAGCGCTACGGAATTTGCTGGCGCTATATAAATAAATGTTGATGATTATGATGATGATGATGATGAAATGACAGACCTTAGCCTGCTCAGGAGAGGTCAGACTAGGGACTTCTACTTCCTCTCCAACTTACTCTTTGGCCCTAACCTGTTCGTTCCCTGTCACCTCATCTGGTCTATTGAATCCACTCTATGCAACGCCTTACTGGATTTTGGAGCAGCCGGGAACTTCATCTCGCAATCAATGGTGACTCATCTAGCCCTGCCTTCTGTCCCTTTGAGGAAACCGCTGGTCATTACCAGCATTGATGGATCCCATTTCTCTAATGGTCTTATTTATAGGCGCACAAGATTACTTTCCCTACAAATAGGGGTTCTGCATTGGGAGAAAATCTGATTCTTCATTCTTCCTTTCACTACTAGTCCCCTCATCCTTGGACTACCATGGCTCCACTTACACTCTCCACACCTGGACTGGTCCTCATCTCTAATTCTTGCCTGGGTTCCTACTTGCTCTGGAAAGTGCCTTACGCCAGTCTAACCGCTCTGAGCTGTTCAAGCCTCATTTGATTCCACTTCTACTGCTTTGCTGTCCCAATACTCTTCATTTTCTGACATATTTTGTAAAGCCTCCTCTGAGCACCTACCTCCTCATCACCCCTGGGATTGTCCCATAGACCTACTAGCTGGGAAAATTCCTCCTCAAGGTCGTTTACTCTCTTCCTCTACCTGAGACGGAAGCCACTGCACTCTACATTAAAGAGAATTTGCTTTTAACACCCAAGACGGCTACTACGAATACCTGGTCGTGCCGTTTGGATTGTGCAATGCCCCTGCTGTTTTTTTCGTCAATGAAATTTTCAGTGATCTCTTGTATTCTTATGTAGTAGTGTACCTGGACGACATGCTTATCTTTTCCAGGGATCTTCTGTCTCATCACCTGCACATAGCCGAGGTTCTCTCCAGAATGTGCAGTAACCAACTATACTGCAAGCTGGAGAAATGCTCCTTCTAAGCCTCCAAACTACCCTTCCTCAGTTATATTGTGTCAGGATTGGGTTTACAAATGGACCCCAAGAAAATTTGATCTATTCTAGACTGGCCCCAGCCGAGAACTCTTAAATCCATCCAGCGATTTTTGGGGTTCGCCAATTATAACAGACGGTTCATTTCTGGCTACTCTTCTATTGTGGCTCCGTTAGTAGCCCTCGCCAGGAAAGGAGCTGACCCTCAATTTTGGTAACCAGGCACCCTGGAGGCCTTTCGATTTCTGAAGGGAGCCTTCTTCTCTGCTCCTATTCTTAGGCAACCTGATGTGTTCCTTCCTTTTTTCGTAGACATGGATGCCTCTGCCATTGAAGTGGGAAATGTTCTTTCCCAGAGAACCGATCTAGGCAAGTTACATCCATGTGCATTCTTTTCCCACAAATTTCAACCAGCACAGAAACATTACGCTATGGGAGACAAGAAACTGCTTGCTATGAAGTTAGCCTTTAGTGAGTGGCGCTATTTCTTGGAAGGGGCCCGTAATCCCGTCACTATCTTCATGGATCATAAGAATCTACTCTGCCTTCAAACTGCCCATTGCCTGAATCCCCGCCAAGCCCGCTAGCCGCTCTTCCTAACTCGCTTTGACCTTCAGGTTACATTGAAACCTGGTCTTAAAAATAAGAAGGCGGATGCATTGTCCCAGGCCTTCACTGCAACCTCTTGATCTAAGAACTTCCTGGAACGTCCTATTTTGGATCCTAGTGCCTCAATTCTGCCACTCTATCCTCTGCACCTACCCCTCCTCATGGGAAAACCTTTGTTCCTCCTCATCTACGAAAGAGACTTTTGCGTTGGTTCCATGCTTCATGCTTTGCTGGACATCTGGGTTCTCGTAAGACCTCCGAACTTATTTCTCGACAGTATTGGTGGACTGAATACCAGTATGAAATCAGGGATTTCGTGGCAGACTGTGCTCAACACAAATCTCCTCGCCAAGCTCCGTCTGGTTTGTTTCACCCTCTCTCTTTACCACTCAAGCCATGAACCCATATTAGCATGGACTTTGTCACGGACTTACCTATGAGCAAGAAATTGAATACCATCTGGGTGATAGTAGACCGGTTTTCCAAAATGGCACATTTTGTTCCCCTCGTGGGTTTACCTTCCTCGGCACGCTTGGCTCAACATTTCGTGAAGGAGGTGTTTCGTCTACATGGTTGCCCTGCTGAAATTGTTTTGGATCGTGGAGTTCAGTTTGTCTCTAAATTATGGAGATCCCTCTGCCATCTTCTGGGTATTCGTCTGAAATTCTCATCCGCATACCACCCACAGAAAACGGTCAAATCGAAAAAGGTTATCCAGGATCCTGAAACTTTTCTTACAATGTTTTCTTCTGCCATCCGTATAATTGGGTTGATCTCTTACCTTGGGCGGAATTTGTTCACAAAAACTCCTTTCATGAATCCACTTCAGCTTCTCCATTCTACATTGTCTTTGGGACTCATCCTCTTATTCTGGAATTCTCTGCCCTCCCTCCCACCCAAGTTTCAGAAGTTAATGCTCTATGGAAAGATTTCCTATCCATCTGGTCTCAAGTCCGGAAATCCTTTAAAAAATCTTCGACTTGTTATAAGCTATTTGCAGATAGGAAACACAGAGCTATTCTCCTCCTGAAAGTCGGTGACAAGGTGTGGTTATCTACGAGGAACATTTGTCTCATGGTGCCAGGTATGAAATTCGCTCCCCGCTACATTGGTCCTTATAAAATCGCTCGGGTAATAAGACCTGTCGGCTTTAAATTACAGCTACCTTCTGCCCTTCGCATTGCCAACGCCTTTCACATTTCTTTGCTGAGACTGCTTATTATCAATCGGTTCTTGTCCCCCTCTACGCCTACCTACTTTCCTCTATGTGACAAATTTGAAATCAGACGGATTTTAGACTCCAAGACTTATAGAGAAGGTATGTCACGGTTGGCTTACAGGAAATTGATCCCTAGGCTCTGCTGAATATGGCTAAGCCCACCCACGGGAGTGGAGTCTAACAGACAGGTGGTTTTCACCAGGAACCCCTGCATGGAGGTATGGTCTTAGCTGCACCAAGTCTGCAGGTCGCGGTCCCGTGAGTGAGTGTACAGCAGATCTATGTGGGAGAGGCAGGTGAAGTGGATGAAGACGATGGAGTCCACAGATGAGTGGTATAAATACAGGCACAACAATAATATAGTCTGATGGTCAGCAGTCAATGAGTCACTAGGAGAATAGGTGCTCTGTGGTATACGAGAGGACAGAGGCTGTCACTATGAAGTATTTTGGAGATGGTAATGGAAGTACAGGAGCAGCAATAGTTCAACACAGCCAGAGGCTGAAGGGTGGCTGGAGTGGTGGAGGTAACTCATAGTAACAGCTGATGAGTCCCAGATGAAATAGCAGCTCTGAAAGGTAGTGATGAGAGAACTGTCATAATAGAGTACACTGGAGATGGTAATAGAGGGCCCGATTCATCAAAGTTCGCAAATGCATACGCATCTGCTAAATGGCTCTGCGCATGCGCGAAACAACACTTAAGCATCGCAAAACACTACATACGCTACTCAAGCACGGCAGATACAGCTCTCAAAAGGCGACTCAATCTCAAACTCCAACGCAAATAGATTTGAGATGACTGCTGACCACTTGAGAACATATGGGTGGGAATGGGCGGAGAGTAGGTGCGGACTGGGCGGAGATGAGATAGTACTTGAGTAAAGTAGGCGTTATGCTTTTTCACTTGAGAATAGTAGGCGTTCCCTCTGCCCAGATGAGTGAAACTGATGTCACTCCTGTCTTAAATCTTTCACAAAAGTTAAGGAAGGCCAGGGTCATGTTTAACTCCAATACAGCCAGCTAAAACCACTATTAAACGCCTTTAGGAGCATCTTTTGCGTTTAAAATGCAAAACGAAATATGCACAACATACATACATATCAATACAGACTGCTTTTGCCATTTTTTTTTTATTTTTTTTTAAAAATAAATTATTGAGCTTTTAGATATCTTAAAAATGTTCCATTAGTATGTTTGTGTAAATTAAGCCTTTTTTTCTTTACATACCCCTTTCTAATCAATGCAATTCGCAAGTGTAACATGTTTGATGTTATTTTGGCCCTTTGGCCTCAATCCGGAACTGCCGGAATGCCGGAATTAGTTAGCTGGTAATAGCGCCCTCTGCTGCTTACTGCCTCTTCAGTAAAGAGGACTGGCTTTTATAGGCCTGTACACTGCTAGCCACATATCTTCTCAGCATTATGGGGAGAATCCAGGTCACAGTGCATTCCGGCTGCCGGAATGGTTGGCTCAGTGCATTCCACATTCATTCCACTGCCGTAATGGTTGCTTCAGTGCATTCCACATTCATTCCACTGCCGGTATGGTTGCCTCAGTGCATTCCACATTCATTCCACTGCCGGAATGGTTGCCTCAGTGCATTCCACATTCATTCCACTGCCGGAATGGTTGCCTCAGTGCATTCCACATTCATTCCACTGCCGGAATGGTTGCCTCAGTGCTTCCACATTCATTCCACTGCCGGAATGGTTCCCTCAGTGCATTCCACATTCATTCCACTGCCGGAATGGTTGCCTCAGTGCATTCCACATTCATTCCACTGCCGGAATGGTTGCCTCAGTGCATTCCACATTCATTCCACTGCCGGAATGGTTGCCTCAGTGCATTCCACATTCATTCCACTGCCGGAATGGTTGCCTCAGTGCATTCCACATTCATTCCACTGCCGGAATGGTTGCCTCAGTGCATTCCACATTCATTCCACTGCCGGAATGGTTGCCTCAGTGCTTCCACATTCATTCCACTGCCGGAATGGTTCCCTCAGTGCATTCCACATTCATTCCACTGCCGGAATGGTTGCCTCAGTGCATTCCACATTCATTCCACTGCCGGAATGGTTGCCTCAGTGCATTCCACATTCATTCCACTGCCGGAATGGTTGCCTCAGTGCATTCCACATTCATTCCACTGCCGGAATGGTGTGCACACTGCATGGGTAATTATTTCATTTTATTTAAAATGTTGCCCAAACAATAGACTTTGCCATAAATATTTATTATAAATCTCCAACCATTCTTAACAATTACCAATATCATTAGTCTCAATATGTTACATGCCTGATTTGACAGTTGGTGATGGTGCGTTTGCAATAACAAATAATAATAATAGACATATAATAACTCTAAACTATATTTTAGGGTTTTACACACATGATTTATGCAAATTGAAAACAAGTGTACTATTACCACAGGGACACTTTTAACAGCAACACGAATAGTGGAAGGATATTAATTATCCCTAAGAGCCAAGAGAATTGGTGAGGACTTAAACCCACGTAGCAAGCTTGCAAGGTGGATTGCCTAACTGCTACACCACTGTACAAGTGGTGATGTCAAGGGAATAGAATACAAAATAAAGATGACCAGCAACTTCTAGCATAAGTTGATTTCCTTAAAACATGGGGAAAAATGCCAATACTTGGAAATATTATACCCAGAAAGATTTGGTGCATGCAGAGTCAAAATTTATGCATATCGAAATATATCCATTTTGATAAATGCAAACCAAAATTATAACATGTATTGCTCCCATTTCTAATATTTGATTTGGTGGAGCACTTAGCTTTTTCCACTGTTGCCAGTAGAGAATTCCTATGTCTTTGAAATCCAAAGTCTTTGCCAACAACTGCTTTGCTGTGTTGTAGCTGATAACACTGTTAAACATGACATATAGCCACCTCACACACCAAAACATATACTAAGTCACTCTTAGATAAGTCACAGAGTGGAATAAATACCCTCAAACTTGTAAATATACCAAGGTTAGCCACATACACGCATCATTCGGGGTTCAAACTCATTACCTTGTTGTTGCAAGCTCATTTCTTTATTCACTGAGGTATACTTCACATTGAAACACCAACACCAAACTGCACATTAACTATTTTGCACAGCTGAATGGCTGTCTTAGACCTGATAAATCGGACATGTTGCAATTAATATGAACAGCATGATGGATAACGTGGTATTAAAATATTAACCCTAGATAAACACACGCATAAATAAAAACACTGTTTTACTAAAGCAGCATGAGCTGCAAAAACTTCACCACAAAAAAGGGAATTAAGCGTGTTTGCGAATCTTACGCTAAATACAAGCAGTTGCATATTTTTTTTTACTTTTTGGAGTATGCTTAATAATGTGTTTTATTAACTCACTTAGGGTTGACCTGGGGCCTTGAACTTCTGCACTTAGTATTGGTGGGGGAAATACAAAACCACTACACTATCTTGCTACATCTAAATTTAGCACATGCAAATGATTCATACGTCATATAATTGTACTTAAAACTATTTTACCCATACTATTGTCACAACACTAACAGCTTAGCTCATTAATGGCATCTGTAATAATCATTATAATCTCTACTTACCCTACAGAAAATCAACGTTCCTAACATGTCAGGTCACTTTTACACAAAAACACACTTGGATAATTAGAACGCACCTGGGTTCTCCTAATGACGTGTCCGGCATACTCTCCGGCCTACTCACCTGCATTTAATTCACTAATTACAGTGCTACTTAAAAAGACCTTGCTTGGCCTTCTGTGTTGTTGGGAGATTCACAGTTCTGGGTAAGTAGCCCTTAATGGTGAAATGTTTCATAATCTCTGCAGTTTATTGCTGTACATTGCTCAACACTCATGTTTATTTTTAGGAAAAGGTATTGGTGAGACACAGATAGAAAATTATGCTGAAAGGTCCTAATGGTAAAGAATTTTATGTTGAAGGTTAGTGGAAAAGTCTTTAATTAGCTGCAGAGTTTGAATATTGAGGCAACTGTGTAGACTTGGGATGTGTCTCTGCATAGATACCTCTCGAATGTAGTGACACACATAAAGATTATCCATCTATATTGACTTATTTTGTACCTGTTTACCCTCCCCCCACAGATCTTGGTACTGGATTGTGTTTTTTGGGTGTCTAGTGATTGCTTTTTGACATTCCACATTTGTCTGTGTGTGTGGTAAGTAGAAACCAGATATTATTTTATTACATACCCCTTGTTAAAACACTTTGCATTAAGAATGTCCATGTTATTATAATTTTTTTTTTCTTTTTCTAATACCTTTTATTCGAAGTGTGGTTTTCCGGACCCTACCTTAAAGACACATTAACACTCTGTGCTTGAGTCATTAAGGAGAGCAAAGGATAAAAAATAAGTAAATGTTCTAGTGGACAAAGCATGTTACAATGTAAGGGGTCAACTTTTTTTTTTTTTTTTTGGAACAAAACATAAATATCTTCACATTTAAAAGATTAGTGGTCAAATCATGTGCAAGCTTAGTCAAGGGTTGATTATCTAAGGTATGGTAATTCAAAATGGGAATATGAATAGACATGGTCTGGTGTGTTAGTGAAATGGTTTATATGTGTAATAATAGGGGAAAAAACCATGGCAACCTGTATTTTACCTTTACAATGTGTGTAGAAAGTATAGCTTCATGCCTCTAAGTTTAGCCTTAATGTCTTTTGCTAAATGCACGTTAATGGGGTAGTTTAAATCTACAGCCTAATGTGGCAACATAATTGACGTTTGGTTTTTCTACAGTTTCTTGATCAGCACATATAGTGTTGAGAAGTGCACATTATTGACACTTTATTTGTTTTTCTTATATCTACAGCCTTTAGATTACACTTGGCCTGCAGTGCTGGTTTTTCTGCCATTGCGCTTCCCTTTGGAGTTGGTGGATGTTGCCATGGTGAAGGGTGTTGTCAAATGTAAGTAGTATAGTGCTATCTGCACTAAAATGTGATTGGCCAGTGAGTGTGCTCCATACAATAATGTCGTCGTTAATAAGCCTGCAATGTGTGGTTGCACAAACAAAACATATGGGCAGATGCTAGCTATGTAACATGGGTTTGGTGTTTCTAATTAAGTCAAACAGTGCATTCAGAATCCTAGGTATAGTCCAAACACACAAGCCATTATTATACACTATAATATTACCGGGTTTTTTACACATGCCAATGCAGTGCTCAACCTCTTGATATCAAAATGCAAGTTGTCTGACCTAATATTGCCATATTAATTTGTTGACTTTCATTCAACAGGGTGTGTTGGCATGGATTTTGGATTTGTGCAAATCGTGTCTCACTACATGTTGTTGAATTTCTCCAGAGCTCCAAGCCTGCTTATGTCTCTCTTCAGTCTGGCCAGATTGTCATCTCTTAATCCAAGGAACTTTTACACACATAGACCATTACCTTGTTTGCTTTGTTTTTGTCAGCACGTTTGATTTCATATATGTAATAAATCTAGCCTATGCTGCAAATGTGTTAGCAATCAGTTGTCATGCCATTTTGTACCATTACTACAGTGCACTGATTAATATTTTAATACCCATAAATCCATGTGTAGTGCTTTCAAAACTATTGTGGAACAGGTTTTTTTAAAAAAAATTAGAAATCTAGGTGTGGTTATTTTGTCCTTTGCCACAGATACACCATAGCCTACAAACACGCTCAATGGGGTAAATGTATAGTTTTAGAAAATGTCTATAGTGTGGAGGTTTGTATGTGTGTTTGGTGCTTAGTAGTAAATTGTTTGGACACTTTCAGCTTTTAGAGCGAAGATGGGATGTGCGTAGGAATATAGGCATCACATTATAGGTAAATGTATATAAAGAAAGCAAAAATGTTAGCAGTGTCAGGTCAAACACTACCAACTTTTGGCCCTTGTCCAAACGGGATAACAATATTTTTCTCTTGTGCTAGTGGCACTTTGTTTCTAAGTGATCCAACACCCACATGCCAGACACAAACCCCACACTAACAATTATGGGGAATGCGTTAGGGCATTAAGCTAGTGGAGTCTTGGTACAAGGCCATAATACCAATATGTTTTAGCCACGATTGGTGTAGCAAATATTCCAGTCTCCACCCTTTTCTTGGTGTATTGACAATGTTTATTTGCTGGGTTATGTAATACCTCACCTAGGGCCTGATTCATTAGTGATCTTCTTATCTTGTGCAAAAGGTAAGATGCTTATTGTTACGAAGAAACAGGGAGATAAAAGTGAAGCAAAGATGGATTTTCATCCTAACGTAAGAAATTCTTCACTTATGCAGTGGATTTTGCTTCTTATCTCTTTTCTGAGCATGAACAGAGTGGATTAGCTTAAGATAAGCAAAAAATGACAGATAAGATCCTTAATGAATCAGGCCCCTAGTTTGCTAATTGGTCAAGGCAGCTATATGTAAACTTACAGCCAACATAGATACTCCACATGAGAACTAGTTACGTTAGTCTGATTACACACATTGTTAGGCAGCAGTCACTTGACATGTTTGCTGAACCTGACAATGTAGGTCTCCAATGTTATTGTGGTGTAGAAATGTGAAATTGATTCTCAATACCATTTTCATGTAGATTGTCCTCTGAAAGTGGAAAGTAGTGACAAATTCACATTCCACCTTTGTTTCTCTTCAAACCCTGTGTGTGTGAAGAGTAAATTGTGTTAGTTTGCGCCGTAATACGACCTATGTCTGTTTAAACATGCTAGTCAATGTTAACAATAATTTGCAGCATTTGCCCATGCCTTGGGCAAGGGAAGTACTAATCCTTAATGTACAGATATCCTCCCTTTAGGATGATGGGTCCATGTTCAAATTCCTTTACCACCATCTAATCCAAGAGTGTTGGGCCGAGCACACAGTCATTTGAGGGTTTAATGTCTGGTAGATATTGTTGATGTTTATATTGTTAGGTGAGGCATCCAGTTTATTTGGCTTATAGATGGTGAATGTGTGCAATGGGTACCTGTGTCTGTATTGGCAAGAAATCACAACATACCAAGCTTCAAATGATAATATGTTGCCCATTATATAAAATAGCTTGGCCTTGCATAAATGTTTTCCAAAACTGGAAGGGAGCTAAATCCAAGAGACGTGCCCACTCTAACAATGAATGAATCAGTGTACATAACGTAAGAAACTCTAGGGTCTGTTTGTTTTAATAATGTATTCAAGGTTCCAGATTGGTTTAAACGATCATGGATTGGGTGGATCAGATCATAGAGTTTGGAAAAGTCTTTACAGGATAGAGGAGTTTGGTGGACAAACTACCTCTTGGAGTCTACTTACTTGTATTACAGAGTGTGCTTCTTTGCCTGAGCAAACCATATCTATACTCCAAGCTTTTTCATTTGCGTCTTACATGATTAGTCAGGCACACAGCACTACATACACCCTTATAGTGTGTCAAACTGTCACGTTAGTCTGTTTCTTGATCCGAATCAGGGACCCTTAGGATTACCTGCAGCAGGTCTGAATCTAAACAGAGCAGCCTGGATAATCTTCCTGCTCATGTTCTTGCTGATTGTCCACTCTAGCAGGGGAATGAGCAGTCTGAGAATGTGGACAGAAACACTGATTTTGTAATGCAGCCAGAAACACTGGAGCCAATAACTATACTCTGGAGAGAAGTGTGTTGTTCAGGCAATTAACAGATCACAGCAGCAGCTTTAAATAGTTTGTCCCAAACAACTATTGGCTGAGCACTTAATGGGATCACAGGTGCTGAATCTGGTTGATCTGGAATGATCACCTGACTGCATCCAAGATGCCTGTGCACATGCAGCAGAACAAACAGTGTGTGTTTGATTACAAACGGAGCTGTGGAGGACGGGAATGTTGCTGACGACCAGAAGGCACCCAGGTAGCCGTGATATGACAGCGGCTGATGGGGTAAGTGCACCTAAGATCCAAATGTGAGACCCAAGCTATATGTGCTTAGTGCAATAAGGTCATGAGGTTACATGTAAACAACTGTTATGCTAAATGACGTCCAGTGTACCACACACTGTGCATTAGCACTATTCTTAAATACAAATCCCTTATTAGATTTTTAGAATTAGCACAGAATCTTACCTGTACAAAATAGTAGTTAACAATATTTGTCCTGTGCCATCATGTCCAAAAAAAAATCAACTAATTTGGTTCCCTTAACACCTGTCTTTTGTGGCTCCTTTGTGTCAGGTTACAGTTTGCAAATGCAATACTTCCTTTACAGGATGATTTGCCCTACCTCTAAAGGGGCACTGTAGTTGCATGCTGTGTTTGAAATAATTTACTCAGGCAAATAAAGAAACACTGTGGCAAAATCATTAAGAAGCTTACCTTGATACACTTCTTGTTTAAGTCTTCTTCAGCAAACTATGGCCCTGAATCATTCTGGAAAGGTAAGGCAAAGTAACTAAGCAAGGCCAAAGCATGTGAGTTTGGAGGGGGATGTAAACCAAAAATGTCATTGGAGATGTAATTTTGGGGTAGGAGAGGTCCTAGCTGACATGAACATTTCAGTGTACAAATAAGCTATCAAGTATTTGTGCGGTACATTAGGATACAGACATTATTTCGTGCTCTAAACCTATTGCTAATTTGCACCACTTGCATTTTAAAAGGCTTTTGAGCAGCATTCAGAAATATGTATCCTTGACATCTAGGTTCATTAATCAATCAGGGCCATGGTTTTGGTCAGCACACTGATATTAGATACATATTTGTTTGAATACGTTAATGAATCAGACTGTTTGTTCAGAGATTATACTTTGGTTAGAGTTGATAACAAGTATTGTTATTAAAAAAGCATTATGGAATATGCCTTACCAAATAAAGACACATTTCAGTAGTAGGAAATTTTTTATTCCAAAAAAAATATATACATATTTTGTCATATATTAAACAATATTTGTAGGTTAAAACAATACAAATTACTTTTTCCGAGCCTTTTTGAAGGGGGTTGCAAGGGAGGTTCCCCTACTCCGACTTCTTGTCACCCGTGATGTAGAGGAGTCAGAGGAACCAGGCAATGGAGCAAGGCAAGCGGGTTGTGTCCGACGAGGTGCAGGGTCAGGGGATGAGGCCACGACAGGCGAGGGGGAAGTGGGCACAACAGGGGATTGGCCATAGCCACGGGCAAAGGCTAAACACATAAGACGACATAGTTCGGGGTCAGGGAGGGTGGACGCGACAGACACACCAGGAAGGGCGGACGCGACAGAGACACCAGGGAGGCCGGAGGCGACAGACACACCAGGGAGGTTGGAGGCGACAGACACACCAGGGAGGTTGGAGGCGACAGACACATCAGGGAGGGCGGAGGCGACAGACAACTGGGTATGGGGGCTGCCGAACAAATAATCTGAGCTGGGTGAAGGGATTGTGCCGGAGGTGCTTTGGGAGTGGGCATGCAAGATATCACCCAGGAGTGTTGCAATATTTGTCACTGAAGTATTTAAATTATCCATTTTGGTGGCGAGTGTCGTCATTAAAGAGGTGTGTGTGCTCATGAAAACGGAGAGTGTGTTAGTGAGACTGGTGATTTGCTGATCCGTGTGTTGGACAGTGCTCGATATTTGTGACAGGTGAACATTCTGTGCATCAGTGGCGTTTTTAAGATTTTGGGCTGCGTGTGTGAGTGCCCGCTGCCTTACATATTCAGCTGGAGCCAGCTGAGGCTCCTCCACATCACGGGCAACTTCATCATCCACTGGTGAAGCAGGCACCTGCTGCTCACATTCTGTAGAGAGATAATAAGTAAAATAAAGTAAATAGAATCAAAGAGTAAGGTGCAATATGATATTTTGGAAAACATCTTACAACGCGTGATGTAGCATTGGTAAAGTGTCAGCTTCCCTTGAATGTGCTAGCAGCCCTTGCCGGTCCACAAATACATACATTGCCACTTATGGTCTCACATTTTCGGATGAGCCCTACATATTGAAACCATTTGTCTTCAGTGTGTAAATGTAATTTCCTACTATGTGATAGTCAAACACATTGTGCAATTGAAGTTTCCCTTTACACACACATCCTGAGAGTTGACACTTTTACTCAGACAGATACAAAGCTTTACAGACATTAAGTAAGCAAACTCATCATGTACCTAGTGGAGCGGCCTCTCCTGTTCGGGATGGGCTAGAGCCAGTGTCTATGTCGCCCACCCCAACTATCTCCACCAGGGCTATTGCAGCCCTCGCCTGCTCCTCAAGGGGTGTTAAAATAGTACGTAGTGGAGGCCCCCCACCAGTGCCTTGAGCATGCCTGTGAATCTCAACGAGCTTCGCTTTCAGGCGTCCTTTATAGTCTGCCCATCTGTGGAATAGACAAACATTATTGCCTCACGTAGTACCTTCATCTCAAAATGACACATTTTTCAATAAAATACATTGCACGTTTGCTAATCACACCAATTTAACCTTCACATACAGTAATACAGATTTTGCTCTTTTATAGCGCGTATAATATGGTAAACATATTATGTCAATGTGACCAAGGGCCTGATCAACAAATGCATTGGAGTCACAAGGTGGTTTCACCTCACAGGTGACTAATGCTACTATATCACAATATCCATATTTATCTCTAGTGATATCTATATATATTATTTGACAAATAGACACAGTCAGAAAAGTTAAATAGGGCTATTATTTTTAAATTTGATTAGTACCTTTTCTGTACTTCAACCTTTGTACGCTCATACGGAGATATTTCATTGATGAGCCGTGTGATTTCCTGCCAATGCGTTTGGCGCTCGCGTCCGGTTATTTGCCGGTTGCCACTGTGGAACCTAGCCAGAACCTCTTCTACCAGCACCTCCAGCTCCTCCTCTATGAAATTGTTTTTACGCCTAGTTGGCAGCCCTGGTGCCTGCACATTACTTGGCCCAGCATCAGACATATTTCTATTTCAAAGATAAGTCGTGTCTTTATAGGCAATGCACACAGTCAGGTGGTGATACAGAATCTAAGCACATCCACCCCCTACATAAGGTACAGTTTCACAAACTTCTAACTATGTCTAAAACACATGCCCCTTATTATAATAAACATTGTGGTTTGTCTATTTAACTGCCATTGAGTTTGGCCACTGCATTTTGACTGACATATTCGTCAAATACTATTGCAACATTCTCCTACTACTACTACTACTCGTCACTTTTCAAACCATAACATTGGTTTACAGGTTAGCAACACACCAAAATTAAGGATATCACTCAGTTGCAAACCCTATATTGTGTAATTATTATTAATATTTGGTTAAAAATCAGCCAGCAACACACTTAAGTGTGTACTCCAAATGCAATTGTGGAGGTATGTCGCCAAAATAAGTGTATACATTTGGACCCATGTGTCCATCAATGCAATGAGCTAGTTATTATGGTGTTGGACATGGATACGGTTAAAACGAACTTAGTATACTGTAGGCTACTATTGAAAACTTTACATGTTAAATGTGAGGGCAGGGGCCCTTTCCATAGTAGCTTTTTTACATTCCGGCCACACATATTGCAGAGCAAACAGTTTGCTACATTAGGAGAAAAATTTTTTTTTTTACATCTAACAATCTCTGATTTAGTTTTGTACTTACTGTTTGTTGTTGGCTTCCTAGACAAACAATCCTAATTTAATGAAATGTTGATTGTGCTCTATCCAGGCAAAAAAGCGAATGAACAGGCACTAGACCAAAGCACAGGTGGGTTTAAATGGAGTTTTGATTTAATAAACCAGGTGTACACTCTTCTTCCTAATTGCAGAGCACAGAGTACTCGTCTCAGTGCAGGCGCCCGCCATGTTCTTGGTGGGAGAGACAATCAGACACAACACGGGTGTGTGAAAGCTCCGCGTGTGATGTGAGCACGCCCATACGTGCTCAGCGAACCAATCGGAACGCAGAGGCCCCCATTTTGTGTGATAGACATTATACCAAAATGAGGGCTGCTATTTTCACCAGGCGTGAGCTGAAAGTCCTTACAGAGGGTATGGACAATGTACCTTCTGGAAGGTATGTGTCCAACGAGGTCAAGGTGCGGGCCTATCAAAGGGTCCGCAGACACCTTCGCCTACGATTCAATATTCGCCGAAGCACTGTTCAGCTCCAACGGCGGTGGAGCGATCTCCGGCGCCGCCAGCCCCAGCTTCTGGAGGAGCTCCGTAGGGAGATCAGAATAAGTGAGTTCTCTACTAATCGCAAAAAACATGTCTACATATATATATATTTGCTCTATGGCCCTGATTCATTAAGGATCCTTAACTTGAGAAACTTCTTATTTCAGTCTCCTGGACAAAACCATGTTACAATACAAGGGGTGCAAATAAGTATTCTGTTTTGCACATAAGTTAATTACTGACTGTTTTTTCATTTAGCACACAGATACTTGATAGATTATATGTACACTGAAGTTTAAAGTTGATATTTGTGTGCTACATGAAAAAACAGTCAGTATTTAATTTATGTTCAAAACAGATTACTAATTTGCACCCCTTGTATTGTAACATGGTTTTGTCCAGGAGACTGAAATAAGAAGTTTCTCAACTTAAGGATCCTTAATGAATCAGGGCCATTGTTTGTAAATATGTTCACCCTAAACACCTGACATGGCCTACATAACAATGTGCAAGCACACTATAAAGGTCATGACCCTTCCAGTGCACCCAAAAAGCTTTGGCTCTTGTGTCCTAAATTTGTGTGCTATCCATTTACTGCCCTAAATGTTTTTGTGTGACAATTTTTACCATTAAGTGTGGTTTTGGAAATCAGGCATGCTCAAAAACATTTTGGAGTGGAAGATGTGTTGTCATTATTGGGCCAAGATTTAAAAGACAAGTTTCAAAGACAAAACACCTTTAGTGTTTAGACTGATTTTTGCAAGCTCCCATAAGATGCAAACAGATTACAGAGTGTGCTAAATATAGCTAATCAATCATTACTTAACTGCCTATTTAGACTCTTTTAGACTGTGAGGTACTCCCAACAAAGGGTGATTTCCAAAGTATACTCAACATTCAAAGATTTTGACCTCCATCCACTAATTTGGTGGTCCTGTAAAGAGAGAACTAATTGACATCATTACAAGGGCCAAGGGAGTTTGCTGACTTAAAATCACCTACATGAAAAAAACATACTACGGCCAAATGTGAACAAAACCTAATTATTCGGCCAGTAGTATGTTTGGGGAGTGTGTTAGACAACACATGCAAATATGGAGCAAGCCTCCAAACTCCACACATATGAAACTATCATCAGGGAGTTGAACTCCTGACCCCAGTGCAGTGAGGCAGATGTGCTAACCACTAGACCACTGTGCTGGGCCGACAAGTCATGTGAAATGCTTTGTGCTCATCATGTTTACCCTCCTTGCATTGTTAGTAGCAAATATTTCTGCCTGCTGACAATGTAAAGTTTATTAAATATGTATGATCACCTGATTGTCAAAATACTATACGTTTTTTCAAATGGTGATTGTGTTAACATGTCCTTTTGTTTATATTTCCTTTTTTCAAACAGACCGGGCACGCTGGGAATGGCGCTAACGCCGCCGGGCAGTCGTGGAGGCGCAGGCAGCGGAGGAGGAGGAGGAGCAGCAGCCAGTGGCGGTGCCAGTGCCACTGTCATCGGAGGAGGAGGAGGAGGAGGATGCGGTGCCAGTGGCAGTGGAGGAGGAGGAGGCGGTGCCAGTGCCGGTGGCAGTGGAGGAGGAGGAGGAGGCGGTGCCAGTGCCGGTGCCAGTGGCAGCAGCGGTGGAGGAGGATGAGGAGCAGGCTGACCGGGAGCCCCAGGATTTTGAGGACTCCACATCGGGCAGCCAAGAGGCAGTGGAGTTGGAAGATTGTAAGTATTTGCGATAAGTGATGGACATAGTTATATAAGATTGACATGTGCATTAAACTTGTGCATAATCCCTGCTGTGACATGTTGATTAAATGGTGCCTTAAATGCCACAGGTTGAACACTTATAATATCTGCCTATAAATTTTAGGCGCATTAAACACTCAAACCACAGCCATAGCCATCTTAACACATGGGCACACAGGGCATTGGCCAAAAAAATGTGGCCGCTAGCCTGGTAAACTCGTCAGTATATTAATGACTTGTTTATAAAATCTAATATACACCAAAATCGTTGGAATTCCTGTGAGTGATTGTATAAGTAGTGGCCCATGTAGTGCATAGACCTGGGGGCCAATAATGCTGGATAAGACAACCCTGTGCATGGCCCTCTCCCCGTGGCTCACCAGAATTTAGTACATTGATTCAAATGCCTTCTCAACGTCTAATGTGCGTGCAAATGGTTTTGTGGCCAGAGGCCTAAGTTTTGAAAGTAATGTAACAGTAAACATCTCTAGTAAATCCTGTCTGTTTGATGAAATATGTATCCATGTATGTAATGTTTAATTTCTGATTTCTTTCAGCACCCACTGAGGAAGCTGGCAATTGGCCTCCACCACCACCCACCACAGCAGAACTTATGGCCCACATGGGTCAAATTGTGGAGGACCTGGAAGGCCTCCACCTACATATTGGAAATATTGTAGGCAACCTTCATTTTAAATTGGCCTACTGGGCCTCATTTCAATGATACATTTTTTTTATTTATTTTTTTTCTCTGATGTATATGTAAAAAGTTTGAAAACATTGTTGCGTTTTAAAAATATATAACTTTATAAAAAAACAAACCTTGGTGTGTGTGTGTCTTTATTCATCTCATTACACAACATGTGGGTATATATAATAGTCCGAAAAGAGTAATGAAGAAAGATGTTTTGCTTATAACATCATTTGTATAGCACAAAAGGATTTCTTTAGCTGTTTGCATGTAATCCAAAAGTAACATGTGCCCTCCACGAACAAGCCACCCCTATAAGAGGTATTGCATCTGTAGGCCCTGTGTGCAAGATAAAATCCAAAAATGTCAAACGCTCTAGCTAGTTACCAATTCCCCCAAATACATATGTCATTGTAGTGATAGTCCAAGGTTACATTCAAGTAACAGAGCAAAGCCAGTGACACATTGAAGAGAGCCTCGAAAGTGTACCCAGAAGTGGTGTAAGGCAGAAGTGCAAGTGAGGCAAAGGACCATGGTACTGGAGTGTGGAGAGCGGCCTGTTTGGTTAAATGTGAGTACATGACATAACGTGTACGCCATGGATCCAGATGAAAGTCTATTTGCTGACAATGTTGCATTTACCTCCAAGGAAGCTGTCACCTACAACACCCCCCCCCCCCTCTTAGTCCATTTAGAATACTCAATGTCAGCATGCACCTAATACTGTGGATGTGAAGTATAGGCTGTGAGGCTTCTCGGATTTTCCCTCCAAATAAATATTTACTTTCAATACAGTATAAATCAGAGGGCATAGTTTACAATATGGTTGAGCGTGTATAACAAATCCAAAATAAAAAAAGAAAGCATTGTGTCACATTTCTTGTTAGGATAATGACTCCAGTCCACACATTAGTGATGGGTATGCTCAGTATTTGAACTCATGTCTGCTGTGTTGTGAGTCCAAAGTACTAACCAGTGAGCTACCTGTGAGATAGGTATTTTGTGAGTAATTTGTGTGAATAATGTAGAGTAGTATTAAGTGTGAGGTGTCTGTGTAGCACGCATGCTGTATTGTTGGTGTTGTCTGTGTATTTTCATGTCTCAGGTTGGGGTAGCGGGTAGCTGTCCCCATTTGCATACAGTCATTCCTGAGTTCTAATCCAGACAGAAACCCTTCCTCTGTGTGGAGGTTGTATACACTCTTGTGTGTATCTTTAAAAAAGATTTATTTACAGCACATACATTTTGATACATTCGTTATTCATGTGTTTTTAATGTAGCCATTGTCCATGCATTTTGCGCACTATACGGCGACTTGAAATCCTAAACACAGAAAGATCGTGAAGAATGTGTTTGTTAACAGTGTGTATTGCACTAATTATTCGCAAAGGAAAAACAAGGTTGAGAGTGTTCCAGATTATTGTTAATTGACAGTAATTAATGAGTAAAGAGCTATCTCGTTAAAATAAGCCCCAGGCATGTTTGTTGTGTTGTATATAAATAAACTGTTGGCCCCTCCCACAGTGGGCGTGAGGTATGCATTGTTTAGCTTGCCGTCAATCAGTTGAGAGCCGTCGCTTATGCGTGTAGCATGTTTAAAGATCCGCAGGTGGGTGTGTTTTCTAATGTTTGCACTGCTTATTTCTAGAGATGAGAGCACTGGGATTTATGAAATCCGAGCCCACCCGAACGTTGCCGATCCGAGTCGGATCCGAGACAGATCCGGGTATTGGCGCCAAATTCAAATCTGAAACTGAGGCTCTGACTCATAATCCCGTTGTCGGATCTCGCGATACTCGGATCCTATAAATTCCCCGCTAGTCGCCACCGTCTTCACTCAGGCATTGATCAGGGTAGAGGGAGGGTGTGTTAGGTGGTCCTCTGTCCTGCTATATCTCGTGCTGTTCAGTTCAGTGCTGTGCTGTGCTGTGCTCAGTCCAGTGGTGCTGTGTCCTGTGCTCTGTGCTTCTAAGGGCATAGTTATTTCCCCAATATTCCCCTGTGTTTAAAAAAATAAAAAAAAGTTATTTAAAAAAATACCAAAAACTAATTAAATTTTTTTTTAATTACCACAAAATTTGCACAACCAATCCTGCAGTATAAGCCCATTGGTACTGCAATATTACCAAGTTCACACATTCAGCAGTAAAAGTCCAGTGGTACTGCAATATTACAAAGTTCACACATTCTGCAGTATCAGTCCAGTGGTGCTGTGTCCTGTGCTTTTTCCTGCTGAGTTCCGTAGTGCTGCTGGGTCCTGTGCTGTGTCCTGTTCAGTCCAGTGGTGCTGTGTCCTGTGCTCTGTGCTTCTAAGGGCATAGTTATTTCCCCATTATTCCCAAGTTTTTAAAAAATAAAAAAAAAGTTAAAAAAAAAATAAAAATTTTTTTTTTTTAAAAAAAAATATAATTATAACCAAATTTACAAAACCAATCCAGCAGTATAAGCCCATTGGTACTGCAATATTACCAAGTTCACACATTCTGCAGTATCTTGTGCTACATATAATGGAGACCAAAAATTTGGAGGATAAAGTAGGGAAAGATCAAGACCCACTTCCTCCTAATGCTGAAGCTGCTGCCACTAGTCATGACATAGATGATGAAATGCCATCAACGTTGTCTTCCAAGCCCGATGCCCAATCTCGTAGTACCGGGCATGTAAAATCCAAAAAGCCCAAGTTAAGAAAAAGTAGCAAAAAGAGAAACTTAAAATCATCTAAGGAGAAACGTAAAGTTGCCAATATGCCATTTACGACACGGAGTGGCAAGGAACGGCTTAGGCCCTGGCCCGTGTTCATGACTAGTGGTTCAGCTTCACCCACGGATCTTATCCCTCCTCCTCCTCCCCCCCTCCAAAAAATTGAAGAGCGTTATGCTGTCAGCAACAAAACAGCAAACAACTCTGCCTTCTAAAGAGAAATTATCACAAATCCTCAAGGCGAGTCCAAGGGTGTTGGTGGTTGTCAAGCCTGACCTTCCCATCACTGTACGGGAAGAGGTGGCTCGGGAGGAGCCTATTGATGATGTAGCTGGCGCTGTGGAGGAACTTGATGATGAGGATGGTGATGTGGTTATTGTAAATGAGGCACCAGGGGGGAAACAGCTGATGTCCATGGGATGAAAAAGCCCATCGTCATGCCTGGTCAGAAGACCAAAAAATGCACCTCTTCGGTCTGGAGTTATTTTTATCCAAATCCAGACAACTAATGTATGGCCATATGTAGCTTATGTAAAGCTCAAATAAGCAGGGGTAAGGATCTTGCCCACCTGGGAACATCCTCCCTTATACGTCACCTGAATAACCTTCATAGTTCAGTGGTTAGTTCAGGAACTGGGGCTAGGACCCTCATCAGTACAGGGACACCTAAATCCCGTGGTTCAGTTGGATACACACCAGCAACACCCTCCTCGTCAACTTCCTCCACAATCTCCATCAGATTCAGTCCTGCAGCCCAAGTCAGCAGCCAGACTGAGTCCTCCTCAATACGGGATTCATCCGAGGAATCCTGCAGCGGTACGCCTACTACTGCCACTGCTGCTGTTGCTGCTGTTAGTCGGTCATCTTCCCAGAGGGGAAGTCGTAAGACCGCTAAGTCTTTCACAAAACAATTGACCGTCCAACAGTCGTTTGCCATGACCACAAAATACGATAGTAGTCACCCTATTGCAAAGCGTATAACTGCGGCTGTAACTGCAATGTTGGTGTTAGACGTGTCCCCGGTGTCCGCCATCAGTGGAGTGGGATTTAGAGGGTCGATGGAGGTATTGTGTCCCCGGTACCAAATCCCGTCGAGATTCCACTTCACTAGGCAGGCGATACCAAAAATGTACAGAGAAGTATGATCAAGTGTCCTCAGTGCTCTAAAAAATGCGGTTGTACCCACTGTCCACTTAACCACGGACAAGTGGACAAGTGGTTCTGGGCAAACGAAGGACTATATGACTTTGACAGCCCACTGGGTAGATGCATCCCCTTCCGCAGAAACAGCAACACCCTCTATATGCTGCAGAGGATGGAGGAGCAGCAAAAGGCCATTCAGACCTACACAGCCACCTACGACATAGGCAAAGGAGTGGGGATGCACCTCAGTCAAGCGCAGTGGAGACTGATTTCCGTGTTGTGCAAGGTTCTGCAGCCATTTGAACTTGCCACACGAGAAGTCAGTTCCGACACTGCCAGCTTGAGTCAGGTCATTCCCCTGATCAGGCTGTTGCAGAAGCAGCTGGAGAAAGTGAGGGAGGAGCTGGTAAGCCATTGCGATTACACCAAGCATGTAGCTCTTGTGGATGTAGCCCTTCGTACGCTTTGCCAGGATCAGAGGGTGGTCACTCTTTTAAAGTCAGAGGAATACATTCTGGCCACCGTGCTCGATCCTCGGTGTAAAGCGTATGTTGTGTCTCTGTTTCCGGCGGACACAAGTCTACAGCGGTGCAAAGACCTGCTGGTCAGGAGATTGTCCTCTGAAGAGGACCGTGACATGCCAACAGCTCCACCCTCATTTTCTTCCACATCTATGGCTGCGAGGAAAAAGCTCAGTTTTCCCAAAAGAGGTGCTGGCGGGGATGCTGATAACATCTGGTCCGGACTGAAGGACCTGCCAACCATTGCAGACATGTCTACTCTCGCAGCATTGGATGCTGTCACAATAGAAAAAATTGTGGATGATTACTTTGCTGACACCATCCAAGTAGGCATGTCAGACAGTCCATATCGTTAATGGCAGGAAAAAAAGGCAGTTTGGAAGCCCCTGTACAAACTGGCTCTATTTTACCTGAGTTGTCCCCCCTCCAGTGTGTACTCGGAAAGAGTTTTTAGTGCAGCAGGGAACCTGGTCAGTGAGCGGCGACGGAGGTTGCTTCCTCATAACGTTGAAAAAATGATGTTTATAAAAATGAATAATCAATTCCTCAATGAAGTACAGCACTGCCCTCCAGATAGTACAGAGGGACCTGTGGTTGTGGAGTCCAGCGGGGACGAATTGATAATGTGTGATGAGGAGGAAGTACACACTGTAGGGGGAGAGGAATCAGAGGTTGAGGATGAGGACGACATCTTGCCTCAGTAGAGCCTGTTTAGTCTGTACAGGGAAAGATGAATAGCTTTTTTGGTGTGGGGGCCCAAACAAACCAATCATTTCAGCCAAAGTTGTTTGGTAGGCCCTGTCGCTGAAATTATTGGTTTGTTAAAGTGTGCATGTCCTATTTCAACAACATAAGGGTGGGTGTGAGGGCCCAAGGACAATTCCATCTTGGAACTTTTTTTTTTGCATTATATGACCAATCAACAGTCGTTTGCCATGTTCAAAAAGTAAAACCAAATTTAAACAAATTCAAGAAATTAAACCAAAAATAAAATGCCCTGACATAATTTAAAACAAGAGGTATTGACGTGCTCTAAAACTACTGTATTGTTGTTTATATTTTATAAACACTACACTTGAAAGCTTGAGTCTTTCAATGAAAAAGTAACTGTCCATTACACGAATATTTGCAACAGGGACAATTTTAGGGTTAAGAAAGTCAACTAGTAACACTTCGACGCTGTCTGTCTTTATAAACACTACACTTGGAAGTTGGAGGAGGTATTGTGGCCCCGGCACCAAATTTACTACCGGGGCCACTCCACTGTGCAGTCCATATTTAGGTGTATCAGATATTAAACAACGGTCACAGTTGATGCCCATTTTTTTAATTATATTGTTGGCGCTGTAAAAAAATGTGTTCCGGGCACACCACACTACGCAGTCCATACCCTTTTTTGGTGGAATTCTGACCCGTGGAGGGTTTTTTAATTATATTGTGGCCTTGGTACCAAATTGTGTACCGGGCCACCACACTACGCAGTCAAGATAGATAGATGCGTATCATAGATAAAGTACATTCAGTGGTGTGGGGCAAATTAAAAATTATTCAAAATGCACTGACATTATCAAAAACAAGAGGTTTTCACACGCTGAAACTCCAACATATATATGATGGAGAGGATGGAGGAGCAGCCGTATGTGCAGTGTAATGCAGACCTGTTGAAGGTTTTTTTATATATTTTATTGTGGTGCCCAGTGCCCACTACTCTACGCAGTCCAGATACTATTTTTGGGTGTAATTCTGACCTGTTGAAGGTTTTCTATATATTATATTGTGGTGGCCAGTGGCCAGTCCTCTATGCAGTCCAGATACTATTTTTGGGTTTAATTCAGACCTATTGAAGGTTTTCTATATATTTTTTATTGTGGTGCCCAGTGCCCACTACTCTACGCAGTCCAGATACTATTTTTGGGTGTAATTCTAACCTGTTGAAGGTTTTCTATATATTATATTGTGGTGGCCAGTGCTCTATGCAGTCCAGATACTTGTTTGGTGGAATTCAGACCAGTTGAGGGTGTATTTATTTTATTGTGGCCCCGGTATCAAATTGGGTACCGGGGCCACCCCACTACGCAGTCCAGATACTTGTTTGGTGGAATTCAGACCAGTTGAGGGTTTTATTATTATATTGTGGGGACCACTCTATACCACACTACCACTCTATACCACTCTATTTAATACTTTAATTCTATTTAATACTTTAATTCTATTACTAATTCCCATAAAGAGGAACTGCCGCTTCTATTTAATACTTTAATTCTATTAGTAGTTACCATAAAGAGGAACAAAATAAACCAATTTTACCAAAAGTATAATATGACTTACAAACACTACACTTGAAAGATGGTGCCTTTAAATGAAAAAGTCAGTCTTCATTGCACGACTATGTGCAACAGGAACAGTTTTTTGGTTTACAAAGTCAACCAATAACACTTCGACCCTGTCTGTCTTTAACATACTTGATGGGATCTCAATGACGAATGGTCTGTACCATGTTTGGAGGACGTATTGTGGCCCCGGTACCAAATTGGGTACCGGGGCCACTCCACTATGCAGTCCAGATAGAGGTGTATCAGATATTAAACAACGTTGACTGTTGCTGCAAAAATTTTAAATAATATTGTGGGGAACACTACACTACGCAGTCCATAAACTTTTTGGGTGGAATTCAGACCTGTGTAGGGTTTTTTAATAATATTGTGGTGACCCACTCCTCTACGCAGTCCAGGTACATTATTGGTGCGAATCATACAAGTTGATGGTTTTCTTATTATATATATTGTGGTGACCCACTCCTCTACGCAGTCCAGGTACATTATTGGTGCGAATCATACAAGTTCAGGGTTTTTAATTTATATTGTGGTGACCCACTCCTCTACGCAGTCCAGGTACATTATTGGTGCGAATCATACAAGTTCAGGTTTTTAATTTATATTGTGGTGACCCACTCCTCTACGCAGTCCAGGTACATTATTCGGTGCAATTCATACCAGTTGATGGTTTTCTTATTATATATATTGTGGTGACCCACTCCTCTACGCAATCCAGGTACATTATTGGTGCGAATCATACAAGTTCAGGGTTTTTAATTTATATTGTGGTGACCCACTCCTCTACGCAGTCCAGGTACATGTTTTGGTGCGATTAAGACCAGTTGATGGTTTTCTTATTATATTGTGGGGACCACTCCACTACGCAGTCCAGAAAGATAGCTCGTTGCAACGTTTTGGACTAAGAACTATATTGTGAGGTGTTCAGAATACACGGTAAATTAGTGGAAATGCTTGTTATTGAATGTTATTGAGGTCAATAATAGCGTAGGAGTGAAAATAAGGCCAAAAAATTGATTTTTTTACTTTTTATGCTTTTTTCAAAAAAAATCCGAATCCAAAACCTTAAATCCGAACCAAAACCTTTCGGCAGGTGTTTTGCGAAACAAATCCGAACCCAAAACATCGAGAAAATCCGGATCCAAAACACGAGACCTCAAAAGTTGCCCGTGCACATCCCTACTTATTTCTGTCACTTACACCACATGGGGGGGGGTGTTTTTGCTGTTTGAGATGCTTATTTCGGTTTACGTCACTCAAAGTATGCAAGGCAGATGCGTATGCTTTTGCGAACTTTGATGAATCAGGCCCAGAGGTACTGGAACAGCGATAGTTCAACACGGCCGCAGACTGAGAGCAAACTGGAATTGAGGAGGTGACTCATAGTAACAGCTGATGAGTCACAGAGAGAGTAGCGGTTCTGAGCTGTAACGATGAGAGAACTGAAGCTGTCACGATGAAGTACACTGGAAATGGTAATAGAGGTACTGGAGCAGTGATAGTTCAACATGGCCAGAGACTAAGAGCAGGCTGGAGTAGCAGAGGTAACCCGTGGTAACAGCTGATGAGTCACAGATGTAGTAGCGGCTCTGAGTGGTAGCAATGAGAGAACCAGAGTTGTCACAATGAAGTACACTGGAGATGGTAAGTGAGGTAATGGAGCAGTGAAGGTTCAACACGGCCAGAGACTGAGAGCAGGCTAGAGTTGTGGAGGTTACTTGTGACAGCAACTGAGGAAACACAGGTGTAATAGTGGCTCTGAGTGGTAGCAATGAGAGAACCGAGCTGTCATGATGAAGTACACTGGAGATGGTAAGAGAGGTACTGGAACAGCGATGGATCAGCACAGACCACGAACTGAGAACAGACTGGAACACAGGCAAACCACAAGGAAAACAGGAACCAGAACCACAGGCTGCAGGCAGTGAGCTTGAAGAACAGGCATCAGACAGGTGAATCCAGGAGGTTTAAATAGTGCTCCAGAAGTGCTTGGCCAATGAAAAAGAGGGAGGAGATCCTGAAGTGCAATAGGCTTGCACCTGCACAGATCTGAATATAGCTGAATGAATAAACTGGAGAATGTCTGATGCTGGGACATGCAAGTTTCCAGATGAATGGACTGCAGGTAACGAGACAGGTACTATCTGTGGGAGCGGAGCGTTACAAGGTATTAGGTACTTGGAAGAGATTCGGTCCCAAAGAACGCTCCTGGGTGCGTGCCTCTGACGTGAATGCTCTTTTGTTAAAGAAATTTCACGCCAGATTTAACAAGAAACCGGGTTCTAAGTGTTCGGTGACCACCGTTAAAAGGGGAGGTACTGTCATGCGCGGTCTCCTGCGGCATCTACACGGGATCCGGCACACTCACCTGCTTCTTCACTGCTCCGTCCTCGACGGCTGGGTCTCCATCAGTGTGTCACGCACCGGTCTCCTGCGGTATCTGTCTGGGAACCGGTACACTCACCTGTCTCTCTCTCCCATGTCATTGGCTGATCTGATTGACAGCCCTATATTAGACACAGGGGTCTCTACTCGACTCTGGATCTTTCAATCAGTTACTATCATCTGTGCTGGAAGCAGCTCCCTGGGCTATGGCATTACTACCCTCTAGTGATTCCTGTTCTCTCCTGGATTCCTGTGTGTCTTGAGCTCCGGTGATCCTACGCTTTCTATGTTGCTGTCAGCATTACCACTCCCCAGTGGTAACACCGCAGATCATCTCAGCATTTCCACTTCTCAGTGGAAACACCGCGGATCATCTAACAGTCCACTCCTCAGTGGTAACACCGCAGATCTTCACTTCTTTTTCCACTCCTCACTTGTAATGGCTACAGACCACCGCAGTTGTCCTACCCCTTTTACATCCCTCCGTGGGCGACTACCTATCAAGCCTTCACTCTCTCTCATGGTTCGTTGGGAACTTCTCTAGGGGGCCCCCGACCTGCATAGTGGAAGCCACAAAGTCCAAATTCCATTGCGGGGATCCCAGGTGAGTACCTTCCATTTTTTAGGCTCCGCACCCCTAGGTAAAGTCCCACCAATCCCAGCTGAACTACAAGGATCCAGTTTCTCTTTGTTGATTTCATGACAAATAGCTATAGAAAAGGTAAATAGTGTTAATGGTAGCCACTGGACACATTATATTGTTAACTAAGTGTGCAAGCAAAATGTCAATATAGATGATGAAATGTGAATTAATATTCCTATATCTATCTCAGTGTAGCATAAAATAACAAACTTCAATAAGAAAACAACATAATAGTGATGTATATATATGCATTGATTAGTCTCATCAATGTCCTACAATGGTAGTTCTGCAGCATTGGTTAAGATTTTGAACCCTAGCACACTATAAAAGAAAATTGAATAAGCAACTCACTTGAGGGTATTAAAAGTAATTAATTGGATGAAGGTGATAATCAATCATCTCTGTACACTAATAACAGTTATGATGTGGTTAATATACAATCGAACAATAATCTTAGTAAATAACAACATGCAAATAAGTTTAATACATTTATTATTTTTTAACATATTTTGAATTAATATAAAATATTATGTGGAGAAGAAGCAGGGGAGGGCTGGCAGATTTGCACACAGCAGCGGCCCATCCTTTAAGGGTGGTTTTTGGTACAATATATACCGTATTTCCCCATGTATAAGACGCACCTTTTTCCCCCAAATTTTGGGTCTAAAAAAAAGGTGCGTCTTATACACTGCAAGGGCTACTTACCTCAATGAAGAAGTCGGAACCTGGTGTGAGAGAGGAGTCCCCGCTGGCTGTGTACCCGCTGGCTGTGTTTAACAGCGTGTCCCGCTGGCTGTGTCCCCGCTGGCTGTTTGGAACAGCGTGTCCTGCTGGCTGTGTCCCTGCTGGCTGTGTTGAACAGCGTGTCCTGCTGGCTGTGTCCCCTCTTGCTGTTTGGAAAAGCGTGTCCTGCTGGCTGTGTCCCCGCTGACTGTTTGGAACAGCGTGTTCCTGCTGATTGGCAAAAGGACCTTAAGGTCCTTCAGGCACCTCCCACAGTCTCGGAGCTGTCAGTCTTTATGTAATACATCTTTTTTTTTCATTTTGGACCCCAAAATTAAGGTGCGTCTTATGCATGAGTGCGTCTTATACTTGGGGAAATACGGTATTTATCTATATAAAAAGAGGCTATTGTAGTGTTGCTTAATCCATATATATATATATATTTTTATGCCCAGGCCCAGAGCTGGATTAAGGCTCTGGGGGGCCTGGACACTTTAGACTCGGTAACCCCCTATGATGTAGCATGGTTATCATTTTAGACAAATATACAGGCAATACTGTGTGCACTACTGTTAGGAGCACACAGTTCTGCCTTCATGAGCAGTACACAGTGAAGCGGGACATACCTCCCAATTGCCCTAAGCGAAACAATCACCCAAGTTCGGGACTGTATCACCAGATTCATGACAGTTGGCAGACTGTCCTGCTCTCTCCTACCTGTTCTTGTCACTGTCACCACTTGTGGATGCTGGTTACTTTAGCTCATTTGCTGGTTGTCTGGATCCTGAAATGTTGGAGGCCCTATATGGAAAAAAATGGGTACATGAAATTTAGAAAACTCCAACCAGTCCCGATGTTAAATCAATAGCACTCACGTTTTATAATTAGATCTCCCTCCAGCCACAACATTAAAATAATAATCACATTTGCTAAATATATCTATTTTTCTCCAACCAACCCTGACATTAGATTTATATAGCAAACACATTTAATATATATTTCCCTTCCTCCAAACAGCCCCAAAAATAATTTAAATAGCATTTACATTTAACAAATATTACCATTTCCCACAACAATCACAGGCATTATAAAAACATAATCACATTTAATAACTAGACCTCATTTTCCACAACCAGCCCACAATTTATAAATAGCTCCCAAACCACCCCAGCATTAAATTAAAGGTTTATTTACCCCTTTATAAATTCATAGGCCACACTATTAAATGAAATTGCCCCACCATCACCCCACAAATAAAATAGTACCCAATAATTAGCCCCCACCTGCACTCCACAATTAAATGAATAGCCTACCTCCCACATTATATTAAGACCCCCCCCCTTCCACACTACATTCATTTACTGTTCCCCCACACACACACACAGACACAGCATTCATTTACTGGCCCCCACAATATTTGCATTCATTTATTGGCCCTTCACTCACGCGCACATACGTCACCTTCATGGTTAGTCCATATATGTCCATTCACATAAGATTACCAATGTGTCTTCTCAGTAACCATCTGAATCTCTTGGGAGTCTTCAATAGGAGACTTTCTCAATTTCTGGTTCCTGAATCTGTCCCTCTGGATCGCCTTTTTCATCCTTATCAGCAGTATTATTGAGACCAAGGCAGAGGGAATGAAAATCAGAGCAGACAGCAAGATGACTGTGTTAAATTTAAAGGAGAGCCTTTCCAAAGTGACAGTTAATTTCATCTGAGGCACTTTTCCATGGACATCTGGTGGGTTCCTCACTACACAAGACTGTGTGCCATTATCTGTGAGTCTCAGGTCCTCCAACAAAGTGGAGGCATCTCCACGATCAATATCCCCCTCCCACTTTACACGATCCTTGAACAGAGCATTTAAAGTGGGGTATGTATGCCTTTGTCTGGTAGTGCAAGATAGAGACAGTTGAACCTCCTTCCTTAAGACGGTAGTTCCAGTCTAAAGTTACCGATTCAGATATGGGGTAATTTGAAGTGAAGCTACACCATAATTTAACCAACTCTCTTACCACACCATATACTGCGGAGTCCATGTGGATGTCTATGGGGAGAACCCCGGGAACACCCACTACCAGCACTAAGACCCGAGTCCATAGTACTCTTCTCCAGGACAGATCCATACTCCGACACTGACACTGACACACATACATACATACATACATACACACAAACAAGATGCTGCAGACACTAACATTGACACTGACACACACAACCCCGCACTTACCTTGCTCTATCCGCTCCGTGAGCTCTGCTCTGCAGTCTTCTGACATGAGACGGCACCTATCATGTGCTGCGCATCCCATGTCAAAACAGAAGCTTTCGGCAGCATCCAATGAGAAGGTGGCTGGTCCCGGAGAAGGGGCCAATTGAGTAATTGAAGTTAGGGCCGGCCCAAAATAGTGTTTTTGGGTCCGGCCCGGGGGACTTCTGCCCCCCTGCCCCCCGCCCCAGCCCGCCCCTGAGAAGAAGTAAATTAATGTTATCAATATATTAATTACACCGAGTTTGGTCTCAATCTGTTCGCAGTCACATGAGAATATTTCCGATAAAATTTACGTAGCATTCACAGTTATAATTAATATTACTTTTCATACACCAAATAGCAACACCAGAGCTCGCATAAAAGAACCAGTTTATACAGGTCCAGGGGCGGGAGGCTGAGGAATGACAGCTGGACACATATGGAAGGATGACCCCCACCTCAAGGAACAAAAACCAGAGGAATCAATCAATGCGGTGTCGAGTCCTTGAGAGGTCATGACCCATTGACTTAGGAATGTAGACCTTAATACTTTAACAATGTATCTTTGTGATGTCACTGTCTTTTATGTCTGTACAGTGTATAAAAGTGTTCACCTCTGGCTTTGGAAACCAGAGCGTTCTGATAGAAGCTTATGCTGGTGTAAACTGCGCAAGCATATGCATGCAATACTTTGCTTGTAATCTATTTGTGAATAAAACTCTTTTGTGCTTTGGAACCACAGTGATCACATCGGAGAATCTTTATTCCAGATGATACATGCAAATGTTTCAGCTGGGCGCTCGTGAAGCAGACTCCACACTACTCTAGGACTCGCAGAACTACAGATGTCAGATTATCTACAAAGGGTGGAAGAGGCATCACATAAGGAAAGAACACATATCGTTATACTTTTATTTTACAAGTTGTGTTAATAAGCCGAATTCCTACTTTGAGAGTGTATCAGAGATGCTAGAGTGAACTTAGACCGACAAAGGTAATATCATTTTACATAGTCCTATTTTGAGATTGAAATGCACAGTGTTTGTTTATTTGTTTAAATAGTGCATATTACGTTTCTACACTGACACAGATTTATATATAGATATAGATATATATATATATATATATATATATATATATATATATATATATATATATAATAGAATCTGTTTTGTTATAATATAGTAAAGTGCATCCAATGTGTTTCAAGTCACAGGGACTCTTTACCTTGATAAAGAGTCCCTGTGACTTGAAACGCGTTGGATGAAGGGAGGCACTTAACAGAAAGACGGTGGAGTTACCCCTGCGCATTGTTTGAGAACTTATTGGACTCAGGTAATACCCACGTTGTCGCTGTATATGCTGTATTGATTTTATTTCTGGTACACTTATATAGCAACCCTTTTATACTCATTTATACAATAAACAGTATTATGCTATGATATTCCTTTTTTTATTGTGATTGCATCGCTGGAGAAAAGTATGGAGGATATGACCATCTCCCTATTGGATGTTATCAGAAGTGCTGTGGTACAAGACATGTGCTTGTAAGCTTAATACCTTTGGGGACTTCCTCACGTGGTGTGAACGATTTGGCCAATCTAGACACTCCATAAAGGGATACAGACCCCAGGGATTTTTTACATGCTTTATCTGTTTGTACTATACTGCTCTATGTTTCCTCCATGTTTTGTGTTACAGTGATTCACCATATGACACTGGCATTCATTTATTTGTGACCCAATCAGCGCTATAAGGTATACTGTCTATGTATTATATGTGATTTTGTCAAGAAGCTGGTGACTTCTTTTGTAGACCTTAGGCAGCGTTTGGGATTCAGCATTAGCGCCCATTCTTGATATAATTTGTTTCTACTGTTCATATATTAAATATACAATATTATATATTATATAGAGCATAATATAAAGCGTATCCTCGCTGGAAAAAAAGAAAGTTTCCAGGTAGGAATTTTAAAGCGTCTCCTCACTGGAAAAAAAAGAGTTTCTAGAAAGGAAGGAGTATCTTCACAGGAAAAAAGTTTCCATGCAGGAAGGAGTATTCTCACTGCGAGAAAGCGTTTCCAGTAGGAAGAGTGAGAGAACTTTGATTTAGAAATGCTTAGCTCTGTGGACGCTCAAATTGTGTGCAACCTGTATTGGTTAATAATTTGGCATTTTTCTTACCTAGCCTAGAGTTTGAAGGACCTCAGACTATGGGAGCCAGGCAAGCATGATATGGGGCAACATTAGAATATAAGTATATGATAGGATCTGAAGGGTCTCCAATATACATTATGAGCAAGAAATATGGTCAGAGATCAACTGTGTATTGTGAAAAGTGAACTGCTGAAAGTTTAAAAAATTTTCCTAATGTTGGTAGCTTTGATCCTGCTTTAATGAATATAGTTTAAGCTCAAATTTGTGTGCTACCTTCAAGAAAATGAAGGCTTAAACATATCACGTATTTAAATTTGTGGCAGTGTGAAGGAAAAGTTTGCTGCAAGAAATTAGCGCAGGTGGATAAAGAAAATTGGTTAAAACCTGAGCACACAACAGCGCCATCCCCACCTTATGTGGATAGTAACCAAAGTACATCCAGGTAAAACAGTGAGCCCTGTAAAATATACCCTGTTTTGGAAATAAATACATGTATTAATGAAGGGGATGAGGATGAGCCTACTTTAATCTCTGCAGTAGCTCAAACTTTAGTTATTTGCTACAGAACCCAATAAAACCCTCCCACATACCAGTAGGCACAAAAATATCCATTGTGCAGAGACAATATTTCCAGCTATTGACCCTAAGTGTAGTGATATTATAGAATTACATCCAGTTAGAACATTATCTGTTCCCAATGGTAAGGCAGATAAGGATGGAGTGGTTCCAGTCAGGAATGTAGCCATGCATTAATACATGTATTTTTTTGAAGTAGATCTGATTTGCATTATATTATCAATGATTTCCATGATCCAAAGAAATATTTAGCTGAGTGTCAAAAATGTATTAAGGATCTGGGAAATCCACACAAAAAAAACTAATGGGCTGATAATGTTAAGGGCTTGTCTTCCTCCCAATACTGATATTCCAAACTATATCAAAAATAGTCAACTTGAGGAGGATAAAACTGACTGATGAAGACAATCAAATATAAATAATATTACTGTCTAAGTGTACACTTTTCTTTGGTAATTAATTGCCACAAAATATTTATCATTAAACAAAAAGATAGTGAAAGTGCAGATTACTTTGCCAGAGCAATTCCAGACATGGCTATGTACCTTGGCATTTAGGACATCAAAGATAATGTTCACCATAGGGAAGTAGTGGTGTCAGTCACTTGTTGCTTCAATTCTCATAAACAGAACACAAGGTTGCAAAGGATTAATTAAAATCATGCAAGACAAAGGACAAATACTTGGAGCACTGTCTCACCCAGGGCCTGAGACATTTGACAATGGACAGGATTGAGGCTATACAGGACATGACACTGCCACAGAGCCAGCAACAAATTTGTACTTTCTTAGGAATGTTAGTCTTATCCTCTAAACCTGAGCGTGTCTCACATACTGTGGAGTCAGATCAAACATTCCTCAACCTTAAAGACAGCCTGAATAAAGCACTTGCTCTGGGAATACCTGATTATGAAAAACCTTGTGAGTTATATTGTACTAAAACTTCTGGTTGTGCTGCAGGAGTTGTGGCACAAAAACATGGTGACACTAGACGACCGGTAGCATTCTACAGTGCACAATTGGATGCTGTGGCAATATCTCTCCCTACAAGTTTAAGAAGTGTAGCAGCAATTGCTCTTCTGGTAAGTAAAAGCGAGGACATAGTACTGGGACATGATAAAACTGTCTATACATCACATGTGGTATCTTTCTTCATAAATTCTGTCTAAATTAGCATGTCTCCTAAGCAAGATTTACAAAATGGGAGATAGCACTAAAGTCACCTGCAAACATCACAGTTAGGAGGTGTAATATGCTAAATCCTTCATACCTTCATATGTTCTTCGAGATGCACAAAGATTGGAAGGAGAGGAGACTTTAGCTGAAGGTGAATTTGGCAGGTATCCAGATGCGCATGATTGTATGGAATATTTAAATCATACCTTTACTGCAAGACCTGACATACGTGACACACCCATACCAAATGTAGATTTTACATTTAATAGGATGGGATTTTTCATAGGCAGACAGAGACAGGAGAATTATGTACTTGTTACGCTGTTGTAGATGACAAAGGTGTTATGCAGCTGAAACCCTTGGCCCACCTCACTCAGCCCAAGTGGCTGAACTCATAGCATTGAGAAGAGCATGTGAGTTGGCAGAGGGTAAATCAGTTAATATGTACACTGACTCTACACTTTTTGGGTAGTACATGACAATGGGGCTCATCATCATCTTAGGAATTTTATGACAGTGGCAGGCACATCAGTAGCGTACCTAAGGAAGTAGCCATTATCAAGTGTGAATCACACACATATGACAGGGACCCCATATCATTTGGTTACAAGAGAGCAGATGAGGCTGCTAAGAGAGCAGCAGGCTCACTCATAAAAACAAATGTAACCAAATTAATGATTTTTAAAGCACTCAGTGTACAGAAATGAAAAGAAATGCAGGATTTGTGTTCCCTACAGGAGAAGGCTATCTGGAAGTGAAAGGGATGTGATCAAAAGTCCTCTGGACTCTGGAAAGATAGACAAAGTAAGCCAGTAACTCCCAAGGCACATCTTCAAAGCTTAGCAAAGGCAGCACATGGTCTGGGTAAGGAGGGTATGTGCAAATTCGTAAAAGCATAATTGTGTGCACCAGGCTTCTCTTCACCGGCTAGTAAGAAGGTAATGTCTTGTTTTACTTGTCTGAGAAAGAATACAGGAAGAGCGATACCGGCAGAGCCATCCCACATTTCTGCTACAGATGGACCTCTTTAGGTCATAGAAATCGACTTCATCCAATTAACACCCTGCAGGAATCTCAAATATGTATTAGTATGTATCATTTTTTCCTTTAACTGGGTAGAGGCTTATCCAACTGTTTTTTTCACGTCTAAGAAAATTGTTCATAAATTTTTTTGTAGATTTGGGACCCCAAAATAATTGAAAGCGTTTGGGGTACACACTTTCCTGGGGATGTCTTCTAGCTTATGTGTAACTCAGGGGTATTGATGGTGAGTTACACACTCTCTATATGCCACAAGCCAGAATATAGGTGAAACATACTTAATAAAAACAATATTAAATCAATTTTAATTGGTTAAAATTTGGATTATCACTCTGAGATAAAGAATATAATTGGGCTGCTGCCTGAATATCCTAGTCCAGACAGATGTCCACCTTCCTTTACCAAAAAAACATATATAGTAAAAAACCATGCAGATCCGACACTGCCTCTATTTTTCAAACTGCGTACATATACAAATATGTTCAAAAGATGGCTACCTGAGCAGCCAAATCGGATCTTATTTGCATATCACACTTATTATATACACCCAGTGTTTGTAATTAGGTGTTAACCCAGATTTGTCAGGTACAAATCCCTCTATTTTACTACTTCATATGCTATTTTAAGCATAAATACATGCAACATAAACCTTACAGTTCTAAATTTATCTTACATTTCTGATGTGTTTTTCATGAGAAAAAATTGGCTCCTTGTAGTTGTTGCAATTGTTTATCGCTGTCAGTATAGCTTAATTTTTCCGCACTGCAACACTGAATTCTCATTACTTGCATGGAGGAAACAAAGAATAATGACAGGCATAGTGAAGTTTCTGCTATTACATTTTAATCTATACAAATAGGTTGCCCTTACATCACAGTAAATAAAAACAAGTGTTGAACAGTGTGTATGTATTCTTCCAGCCACCGCGTCTGAGCCAGGGATGTTGTTCATGCTGTTCAGCATGTCTGCCTTAATTTCTGGCCCATCAGTACAACACTACGGTGGCCTTTGGATCCTCAAAAAGAGTAGCCACTCTGTTTGATAAGTAGTATGTAAGCTGGTAGGTGGATATATCCTGTGTATGTTCTGTTTGGTTAACACCTAATTAAAATCATAACATCTGTCAAAGTCGTATAATTAGATGAACAAAAGTATATTTGTTGATATTGTTTCATTGTGCGATTGCATTTGGTATGCCACGCTACATGTGGCGTACTGCGAACGCACGGTAAAATACGCATGCACAAACGCGCATTACAACATTTAGTTATCTATATAATTCATATTCATATTGATTCCATTCTACAGTGATTTATGAGCAGATAGTATTTAGCTTATTATTAGTTTATATATTATGATTATATGTGCACTTCAGTGTTATTTTAGGTTCAGGTTATAGGAAAAGTGTCATGTCTGATATCATTTTAATCCTCTAATCATCAGCAGCTGTCCGGTGCATTCGGCAAAGAAATCGCACATTGCATACGCTAGTTATTGATGTTAGTGAATAAACCTTTAATATGATGCTGACCATAAAATGCTAATGGACTAGTTGTAACTGGAGTCTTGGCGGGAAGAAAGGAGCACATCCCCTGGAGAGATGACCCCCACCTTTGGATTCTTTAGTTTGAACTAGCCTATGATCTGCAACCCCCTGGACCTTCCTGAAGTCTGGACCTATAGAAGCAAGCCACGTCATCTACATTGTTCTCTCTGTAACACTGAATGCATATAATCATAGCTGTGTTCCCACTAGCTTCAGTCATTCGCTGACCACAGTATTCAAGGGTGAACTACTGTCCACTGGTACCCGTGGGAATGCAGCGAAGCGCATGCAAAGCGAGCGCGGTATGTATGTATGTTTTGGTATTGGCTGTGCTATACTGTATCATATTATAATCATGTATTGAACTGTTAACTTTTTACATCTGCTAAAATAAATTACTTTGTGCCTTGGAAACACAATACAATCGCTTGGACAATGCTTAATTTGAAAACGATAAAATTACTTTAATAATTTGGGGGCTCTGAATTTGGAGGTTACGTTATCGGCAGGTATGCAACGCTTACGGTTTTTGGTTCCTCAACAAAGGGTGGATTGGCGGATGCGTCTCTCACGGGAAAGAACGCAATGTATTCAAAACCCGTTGTTCACTCTGTGTTGTGAAACTGAATGTCTGTTGTTGCATAATCTGAAGGAATGCTAACTTGAATCTAGGGACAAGAAAGAAAAATGTTTCTTTTTATTGTCGTTTTGCGTTTTAAAAGGTATTGCATTGCATAGCGTATGTGTACTTCCTGTTTAGCGTGTATGAACTTCCGGTATTGTTGCCGCGTGTTTCAACAGTCGTGTTCATAGTCTGTTATATATGTATTGTATAATCACTTATTAAAGGCTCTTAAAATATATTACTATTGTTTGGGAAATCTATTTTCTGTACAGAAAACAAAAAGGTTGTGTTTGTGTATGCGAATGATATGCATAAAGATAGGAAAATCGCAAGTACAGTTAAAATTAGACAGGAAAGCGTTGTATCCAGAATTTAAGTACTGTTGAAATTAGACAGGAAATCGCAAGTACAGTTGAAATTAGACAGGAAAAGCGTTGTATCCAGAATTTAAGTACTGTTGAAACTAGACAGGAAATCGCAAGTACAGTTGAAATTAGACTGGAAAGCGTTGTATCCAGAATTTAAGTACAGTTGAAATTAGACAGGTAAGCGTTGTATACAGAATTTAAGTACTGTTGAAATTAAACAGGAAATCGCAGGTTCAGTTGAAATTAGACAGGAAAGCGTTGTATCCAGAATTTAAGTACAGTTTAAATTAGACAGGAAATCGCTAGTACAGTTGAAAATAAACAGGAAAGCGTTGTATACAGTTGAAAAAAGATAGCGCTATGGTTCAGGTGTGTCTGACGAGGCACGGTAAAAAAAGGTGACCTGACAACCAAGGTTCTGTTCTAAGTGTGAACAGGATATAAAGAAACCTTTGTGTGAAGTGGTGTTCTGTTCTAACAAAGAACAGGGGATAAAGAGACACCACAGAATATGCATGGCAGGTATACTCGAAGCGAAAATAACAAGTTTTCGCGGCATTCCCAATAGTAATCACAAAGCTTACTGATAGTTAGTATCTGTAAGCGGTGCGATCGGTCCGCATGGTTGATTTAGTGCAGCCCTGATTGTGACTTGGGAGATGTGGGAGGAAATATGCTGCAACTACTGATATTCTTGATTGATATCGGTTGCTAACAGTGGTAAAGTACTCAAACTAGGAAAGGCATTGTTATTTTTAAAGGGACGTACCTGTTGAAATCGTCCAGGGCCAAGAAGACATGGCCAATTGTGTACTGCATAATGAATGACCGGTTGGTTTGGCAAAGTATGTTATGCATAATAAATATGGTGCGTATGCAACGGCATACTGTGACAAATGGGTCAAGATGACACGGGAGTGTGTGAAACCTTTCCCAAACATAGGTAGTTTTGACTTAGAGGTGTTAAATAATGTTAGAGATAAAGTGCTGTTGATTGAGTCAACAAAAACAAGAATTGAACATGATGACTGTTTAAAATTGTGGCAACAAGAAGGGTAAACGTGGCAAAGAAGCGCATGTTCAGCGGAAGTAAGCGTACCGTAAACAAGCATTCTGGAAGTGTGCATTGCAAAGCATGGAGAACTAAGCCCAAGCGCGCCCCCGACAAATGTGGTCTGGCGGTAGGTACAGCCAATACCAAAAATGTTAAAAATGTAATGGATAATTTGTATGATGTCTTAAGTTATGATGAGAGTAATGTTTTAGAAGAAGAAAATGTACCCACCATCATTTCAGCCATTGCCCATGCCAGTAACATACAAGAAACAGTACATGGACAAGGAAAGGGAACGGTTCCACCAGCAGGGGCAGCGGCTGAAATTGGTGGGAATAATATAGGAATTAATGGAACAGGGGACATTCATTGTACTGCAACAGCAATTCCAGCGACTAGTTCAGGATTTATTGATTTGGTAGGTCTGCATCCTGTCCGCGCAACAGCAGTTCCCAATGGGAAGGCGGACAGAGATGGTGTAGTTCCCATAAAACATACAGATATGCATTTTCCATGGACTAGGACGGAACTGTTTACAATTATGTCCGATTTCCCTGTTCCTAGAAAAGATTTGGCCATGCGTCAAAAATGTATTAGACATTTAGGTAATGCACATGAGCCTACTAATAAAGATTGGCGAGTGGTGTTTAGAGCCTGTCTTCCTCTCGATACTGATATACAAAAGTTTATTAAGGATTGTATGTTGGAGGAAGATAAATCCTTAACCGAGGATGATAATCAGGAAAATATTAGATGTATAATCACACAGTTGGCCATATATTTTCCTGTGATAATGGAATGAAGAAAAATTTTCAATATTAAACAAAAAGGTAGTGAGATTACAACTGACTATTTTGCTAGGGCTCTAGCGCCCATGATTAAGTACACAGGGATACCAGATATAAGGGAGGTAGCTGTTGCAGTACTAATGGACGGTCTCCGGGAGGATTTAAGAACCTGAATACAAACCTCTTTCCCTAATTGGAGAGGTCTCACGGTAAATGCAATTAGAGAGCATGCCGTGGAACATGATAAAAATATATGTAAAAAGGAAAAAGCACAGAGTGATATGCTAATGATGGTGAGTATCCAGGCTTTAAAAAGATTACATTTACAACCTCAGATTTATAATAACCACTATAAGGGACGAAAGAAACAGAAATCTCTGAAGTGTTTCAATTGCAAAGAAGAAGGACATATTAGGAAGGATTATAGAAAAGAAAAACACAATCCTAAAGGAGGGTCACATAAACACCCGCAAAGAAGGTGCACAAAAGTCCCAGAGGTTTTCCAACAGGCACCTGCACACCTCACAGCAGTAAATGTTTTGAGGAAAAACTATAGTCAACTCAAGAAGTCAGGTCATATCTGTAGTCCTACAACCAAGCAAGGTAAATGTTAATCTGTGGTAAGTATTAGTGTGCAGGTTTAGAAAGAAACTGATTTAAAAGTAAAACTTTGTTGATTTTGCTTGTTTGTTTTATGCTGTCACATGTTTGCTTTTCTGATCACTGGCCGATGCCAAAGAATGGAAATGTTTGTTTTGTTTGCTGTTTTAAGATAACTATCTTGTTTTTCTTCTCACAGATAAGGGTACATGAAAGAAATATAGACTTAGTGCTTAAAGGGGTGGGATAGAGAAATAGGAAAATTACTCTTGAAAGACTACTTAACAATGGATCATTGGAACACTCTTTGTTTTAGGCTGCAGTGACTCATGATAATTTGTTTGGCTGAGAATCATTATCCAAAAATGAAGTATGTACATAATTTGCTCCAAAATATCGTTTTATGTATCTCAGATGAGTCACTAAGAGTTAATTTTTTTAATTTCTCTGTTATAAGTCAGGAAATCCGTTGCAAAGGTATATAGTTATGTGATACAGAGTTCTTAATGAACAAATGATGGACGAGACTGGATTGCACAGTTGATGTAAGACCGCCTAGTCAAATATGGGGAGAGGTCATAGTTTGGTGAATTGCTAAGGGGATTAGTGGAATGAATACAGCCATTGTCCCATAGTGTCCAATCCAGCTGTCATGTTTGCTGGAAAATCTCCCTTTTTGCATGTCTGTTTGTTTTCAAACCCTTGTATTTAAATCTTTGTATTCTTATTACTCGTTGCTCTCCTATTTTCTCATTCTTTACATCTATGCTAGTATCTCTCTCTCGCTCTTCTTTCGTATAGAGATACGAAAAGACATAGACACAGACTCATTAATGGGGCTAAGACATTTTTTTTACATAAGACGAACTCAGGGAGATAAACACCAGATTGACATGAGTTACAGACACAGTCAGGGGTTTGGTGTTATGTGTATAGAAACTGCTAATGTTAAGCAGAAAGTTTTTTTTCGTTGTGGAAATATGATTCATGTTTTTTTTAGATTGCATATCTGCTTTTTGCCTCCTGTACAAAGTGTGCCTTTATATTTATGCACAAAGGGTGGAGAGATCGCTAGAGGTTAAAACATACAGATATGCATCTCTGTGTAGAACATTGGAGTAGGATGTTTGCCACAAGATACGACATAATGTGAAACCCTAGAAAATGTAGAATTTTCATGTTTTATATTTTTTTACTGTTAGACAGACATGTACTGGATAATGTTATATTTTGAAGAAAGTGTTATAGAGATAGACCCCTTTGCCCTTCTCACTTAGTCAAGTAGCTGAATGTGGGGTACTGAAAATGGCATGTGAGTTGGCAGAGGGAAAATCGATTGATATATATTGGTCTTCAGCATTTTTCTAGTCTTGGGGGCGATGTTGAGGTGACTGAGAAATCCTTTATAGCAATACCAGCACATGAGTAGGACACTACATAGATGACTTTACACAGAAACCAGTTACCAACTGAAGTAGCTTCTAGTAAAGTCCACACTTACACACACGACTATACATGGCTGTTACACCAGGGCGAACAAAGCTGTCAAATAGACAGAAGGGTTTTATGTGACAGATGACTAATCTATGTTTTGTTTTTATTCTGGTAACAAATTACATACTTTTTGATTCGCCACAAACCAGTGTGAACATAAAGTAATGGTACTAGGTAGAACGAATTGAATAGAATGAGAGTTGGAACTTGATTGAAGTGGCTGATAGCTTTGGCCACTAGTCCTTCCCCGCTATTAAAATCACTCCTAGGCAGCCTCTTAACTTGTTTGACTTTTGAAATGTTCTTGACCCCTCTTGGGATGAGTTTGTATCTCAGAGACTAGTTTAGACCTTAAGAGAGAAGGTAAACAGTAAGACAGCAACCGAGAACATCCAAAACACTGTTTCCTGAAAAGTCACACTAACTGTTAGGATGTTGAATCGGAAGAGTAAGTTGTGGAGCAGTATTTTCTTAGGCGCAGGTTATTTGACAAACAGGTACCAGGTGTAGGCTATCAGCATCACGACTTCAAGGGCAGCAGAGACACACTGGAGCCCATTTCACCCATTGCAGAGGGGCCAACACTCAAAGAAGGGTCCAAGTGCACTCATGAATCTGTTCTGGAAGGCCTCGATTGCAGTTAGTAGCACCTGAGCCAAAGACTAAGACAGTTGTCCAGCATGAAGTTGTAGTTTTTCCTGTTTTGTGTTTCTCTCATTTCATCCTCTTCTCAGGACGGTCAAATCTTTTAATTACTAACAGGTGACAGAGGCTGGTTCAGGTAATGATATTGAGGGGTTGGGGATGAGGAAGAAATTAGTAGCACAATCGATCCAGCCAATTACTCTATTCAATTCAGGGGTAAAGGAAAATTTTGAAAGCTTGGAGAAAGTGCGAGGGGCTATTGTCTGAGTAGCATTACGTCCGTAAGTATGGTGACCCCATAGTTGAAGAGAGGTGCAACCAGCGATGCCAGCCCAGTAATATTCTGACTTGAGCGGGCATCCTTGAGAGTGATTATCATTCTTGGGTGGGTAAGGTTGTAGACCATAAAGTGCTGAATGTGCTCTCACGTGCCTCAGTGAGTATATCAAGTAGGACTAGTTCTCTTTCCACTAAATATTATTGAGGTACCCGAATTATGGGTGGGAGGTCACTAGGGGAAAAGTACGACACCTAGGTCCCTTAGTCTAGAGTCTCCCAATATGTTGCAAGCCCATCACTGTTTCATGTACAAACAAACCTGAGTATTCGGAGACTGGGAAGAACGAACAGACAATTGCCCGCCCACAAGTGTTGATAAAAAGAACTGATGACATTATTAGAAGCGTGTATATTAACGCAAGCTAAAGAATATTGTATATGACATTATTAATAGACAGGATGATGCTATTGATGAACATGAAGTGTTTAAATGTATTCTGAGCTTAAAGACATGCGTTGAACTGGTGAACCTGTTAAACTTGAAGAACTGTAGTAGAGTATTCTGTATAACTGATACATGATCTATTGTACTCTGTACCCTTCCAAATAATGTATTACATGTTTTATTGTACCCTTGAAGGGCAGACAAAAAGGTTATCTCCAAGCTCCAGAAGTATACGGTTTATAGAAAAAGAAAAAAATTGTCTTGAGGATTAAGATTCTCTCTTATGATAATTTGTTTAGATCTACAAACAGGGGGACTTGCATTACATAGCAATGAAACGTGGTACTTAGATCTTGCATATAACATCTTTAAGGTGATAGTTTATTATACTATCAAAGGGTGGAACTGGCGAAGTCGTATAATTGGATTAACGAAAGTATATTGGTTGATATTGTTTCATTGCGCGATTGCATTTAGTATGCCCCGCTACACGTGGCGTACTGTGATCGCACAGTAAAATACGCACGCACACACTTGCATTACAACATTTAGTTATCTATATAATTCATATTCATATTGATTCCATTCTACAGTGATTTATGAGCAGATAGTATTTAGTTTATTATTAGTTTATATATTATGATTATATGTACACTTCAGTATTATTTTAGGTTTAGGTTATAGGAAAAGTGTCATGTCTGATATCATTTTAATCCCCTAATCATCAGCAGCTGTCCGGTGCATTCGGCGAAGAGATCGCACATTGCATACGCTAGTTATTGATGTTAGGGAATAAACCTTTAATATGATGCTGACCATAAAATGCTAATGGACAAGATGTAACTGGAGTCTTGGCGGGAAGAAAGGAGCACATCCCCTGGAGAGATGACCCCCACCTTTGGATTCTTTAGTTTGAACTAGCCTATGCTCTGCAACCCCCTGGACCTTCCTGAAGTCTGGACCTATAGAAGCAAGCCACGTCATCTACATTGTTCTCTCTGTAACACTGAATGCATATAATCATAGCTGTGCTCCAACTAGCTTCAGTCATTCTCTGACCACAGTATTCAAGGGTGAACTACTGTTCACTGGTACCCATGGGAGCGCAGCGAAACGCATGCAAAACGAGCGCAGTATGTATGTATCTTTTGGTATTGACTGTGCTGTACTGTATTATATTATAATCATGTATCGGCAGGTATGCAACGCTTACGGTTTTCGGTTCCTCAACAAAGGGTGGATGGATGGACGCGTCTCATACGGGAAAGAACGCAATGTGTTCAAAACCTGTTGTTCACTCTGTGTTGCGAAACCGAATGTCCGTTGTTGCATAATCTGAAGGAACGCTAACTTGAATCTAGGGACAAGAAAGAAAAATGTTTCTTTTTATTGTTGTTTTAACAGGTATCGCATTGCATAGCGTATGTGTACTTCCTGTTTAGCGTGTATGAACTTCCGGTATTGTTCCCGCGTGTTTCAACGGTCGTGTTCATAGTCTGTTATATATGTTGTGATGAAACGGGGTGCTACTGGACTGAGAACTTTGTATTCATCACCCGTTTCTCACAGTTTAATGTACTTTTAAATCCTTCGCCCAGTCTAAGTATATACACCAGTGCAACGGTGTATTATGTGGTTTATTATTTTATGTTTTTAGGTACATTTTGCACTTGCTATTACCTGTGATATTGTATGTAGTATAAATATAAAAAATATTGCCATACTGTGTGAAAATAACAGAACAGCAGCAGTCATTTTGCTTGTGTTAGCTAATGTAATTACCATTTGTCTCAAATGTCTATTGTATGAGGTGCAACTGAGATTTGGTTTGCAATCAAACCAATGTCTGAGTTAACTAGTTGGCAGCCCATGTTAATTAGCTTGGTCAACAGGTAATCTGAGAGGTAATGAGGTTAGAACTTCTAAATGATATGCAATGTGTCTCCACAGTAATATATTGGCTGCAAAAGCATGGGGAAATGTATCAATATGTATCAATATAACTGTAATTGTATCAAAAGGTATCGCAGACTTACATTGTGTAACACTGCTGATATAATGTGTCAAAAGTCTTATAGTTCCATGTAAGTATGCAGTGTCATTCCTTGATGTACTATTGTAACCCCATGTGTAGTGTATCCAGCAAAACAGCTAATTGAGTCAAGCTATTCTATTGTATAATCAAGATAACAGGGACAGTATGTCTAGCAGTTAAAGTGTTGACTGGGAGACCTCTTCTGTAAGGGGGAGGTTTCAGACATTTGACCCTACTTCCGGTGTATACAGAAAATAATATATGGAGAGGAGAATGCCAGGGGAGCTATTCTAGTTTGGGGAATCCTGGTGTGCAAGACATCAGCGAAATGCACTCTGGGCCAGGCATTGTGGTGCCGCTGGAGGAAACACTACCAGAACAGGGGCGGTGTGAGCCAGTATCCCAGGCTGGGGGACACCCTAACTGTTTTGCTAATCGGTAGTGGTAATATTAAGGGAGAATAAGGGAGAATAAGACACTGAAAGAGACCGAGATTATTACTTTGGAGTGCTGACTGCAAGAGGCTGCTGGAGGATACATGCTACCATTTACCCTGTAACCTGCGAACGTCTTGTGGTGTTGTGCTGTCATAATAAAGTCATAATAAAGTCTTATTTTGGATATATTCAAATCTACCCAAGTGAGTTGAATCCCACAGAGGGTAACTGCCATCCCAGCTAAGGGTGGTATCCTCACATATGTATAGTGTAATCACTTGTTAAAGCCTTTTAAAATATATTACTATTGTTTGGGAAATCTATTTTCTGTACAGAAAACAAAAAGATTGTGTGTGTGTGTGTATGCGAATGATATGCATAAAGATAGGAAAATCGCAAGTATAGTTGATATTAGACAGGAAAGCGTTGTATCCAGAATTTAAGTACTGTTGAAATTAGACATCTGCTAAAATAAATTACTTTGTGCCTTGGAAACACAATACATTGCTTGGGCAATACTTAATTTGAAAACGATAAAATTACTTTAATACATCACATATAAAACAAAGAGAAAATGGAAAATGTGTTCATAGGGCACACTACTGACCCAAAAATCAATAATTTTATTAAAATAGTAAATCTTTATTAGTGATATATTAAAAAACCTTAAAGCGAAATAAAAAGAAAAAAAAATGAAATTAATTGACCCAAAATGCATAACTACTGTTTAAAGGGTAAAACAATTACCCAGCTAGCTGGCTGTCTTGTAATTTAATGTATTAGTAATAGTAGTGGGTCTAGCGACAATTATCTATGGTTTCATTGGAGGTTGGAGTTTATTACCCTAATGGGATTAACATGGAAAGTAAAGAACCTGCTACAGTATAAATAATAAAATGTAGAAAACCGACTAATAAATCTATAGGCTGTATTATGAGCCGTTATAGTAATACGCTGATATTGCGTACTTCATGAGTAAACTGGTGAAAGTCAGGTATGGGCAGCTTAATGGGTGTGCTCGGATGCCATATCTGCTCCCCTCTCAGAGGCGTACTCCACTATCCCTGTCTTAAATAATAATAGTATGTAACAGCTGTCCTAAATGTTACACAGAAACACAGTTGGCTAATATATGAATATGTGTGTGCGAATGGGCTTCCGTGTATCTAAGATATTGTCCCCTATGTACAGGGAATTCTTTTCATTTTATTGAGTCTATTGAGACCCTATCTATTCTATTATATGTTTGTCCACAAACTATGAACTGGGGTATGGGCAAACAAATGCACTGTCCAATGTTGGTATCACGCCCATACATCATAAATTAATGCATTAGTAATATTATTTTATATAAAATATAAATGCATTAGTTAAAAACCAACAGTTACTTCTTATAACATCCTAAAATAGTTATTTTTTAAAGACACAATAATTAAAAAATATGTGTGTTTGCCTGTAAGTTTCTATACATAAGATAGATAGTCCTCAGAGTAGGGCATGGCACCTCTCCCTTGATAATTTGTACAGGTTGTGGGATCATTAAATGGAATGTATTAGAGAGCTGCTTCTCTCATATGTTGGACATGCTCAGAAATTGGCTCCCTTTTTCATGAAGGGCATGAGTCATTAAGGAGAGTAAAGCATAAATAAGGAGGAACGTTGCACCTAGGCAAAAACCATGTTGCATTGGAGGGGGGGTGTATATTTAAAATGTGGGGACAGATTTATAGTTGGAGTAGGGCATGTCCTTGAACAACTTTAAATTTCAGTGTAAAAATAAAGCTATCAAGTATTTGTGTACTACATGAAAAAACAGACAGTATTTACCTTATTTACGAAATAATAAACTAATTTGCACCCCTTGCATTGTAACATGGTTTGTCCAGGAGCAAACTTACTCCTATTTTTTTGCTCTGCTCTTCTTAGGCCCAAAGAGGGCAAATTTTTCTATATATAGGGTGTGATTCATGTTCTGACATATGTCCATATTTGTAGTGTACACTGGTGAAACAGCTCTGCACATACTCCGAAACTAATCTTATGTCTATGAATGATATTCAATTCATGTATGAAATTTCATGCTCTTTTTTCAAATGCAACTTATGTGCAAGTTTCACTCAGACTTAAATCAGGCCCATAGTGTCTGAATTGTGGTCTTTTCCTGCTGAATGCCACCTTTCACTCCATATAAATGGTGTATGTATTACCCAGTATTGTCTTATTAATTTTTTTTCCAATTGTAAAGCGCTACGGAATCTGCTGGCGCTATATAAATAAATGTTGATGATGATGATGATGTTTGTAGATTGCATATGAGCTTCTTGGTGGCTGCGATAGGCTCTCATATCTTATTTGTAAGCTGTCATATTGTGTATTGAATTGCTAGAGTAGAGAATCCTAGTGTTTTGGTACTACACTTTTTTGCCTGTGAAACTTAAGATGGTGGAGTCTTGTACATGTATTTTTGAAAGTGATCAGACAATCCAGAAATAGGAGTTTATTTGTTCCAACATATTGATGTTGCACTGAGAATTGCACATTGGAGAAATAGGGTTTCAAACACAGTGATCATTAATGAAGTGTTGTGTGGCAAAGTTAAAAAAAATAACACAAGTTCTGCAATGAAAGTAGCCTTGGATCCAACCCTAAATTTTGACAGTCATGTATCAAAAAGGCACCATTATGGAATGACCAGTTTGATGAGCAGGTTGCAAATTCCTTGATATACATGTATGAATATAATAGCAACTTAAGCAACTGGAAGCACCAAGACAATGTCTTACAATTTCTTCAATATATGCAACATTTGTAGCCCAACAACTGTTAAAACGTCTGGACCAGTACACCTCCCATCCAAGTCCATTACAGCAGGAAATTATACATTTGCAAGATGAACAGTAACAGCAAGATTCAAATTGATTATTCAACATTGCTGAACCCTTCCAGGAAAAATACTTCCCAGAACAATGAAAAGAAAAAACTAAGCAAAGGCTATTCCCTTTACAAATACAGATCAACATACTGATGCCCTAATTACAACAACTATGTTTCAGAACCAAGTCACAGATCTTAAAATAAGTATTTCCCACCAAAACAACACTGTTGCTGTAGAGAATCTAATGTCTTCATGTTTGGGGATTACATCCAACTCTATGAAGACCCACGATTTTTAAAACGAAGTGATCAGAAAGCTTTAATACCAGATGAACAAAACATTCTTCTCTGTGACAATATAGTGTGTAGTAATAAAGAAAAAGACACAAGTAAAGAGATTTTTGCGAGCTGTGAAAATAGTATCAAAAAAACATCCCTGTAATTCAGTTTTGAGGAAATGTGTGTTTCTGATGACAATTTCATGTCGAAAGAACAGTTAATGAAGAAATTAAAGACATTTCATCATTCTTGTCAGTAAATTAAAATAGATGCAAATATCCAATCATTGAAATAGTTATGCAATGAGGAAAAAGCAGGAATTTCTGGAAAGTTGTGCACATATGACAAATAGCACAGAATGTTTGCAAATCCATTAGACATTATATATGATAAAGGTACACCAAGTAGCTGTTTCTGTTTCTGTTTATGTTAGTACATCAAGCTGTGCTACTAAAGGAAATAAAAATGGACACCTTTGAAAAAAAGCTAGATGATTTCTTCATGGACTGGTAAGCAGACAAGATGAATCTAGTCAGAGGAGCTAAAGAGTTGGCCACTCAGATAAAGCTGCTTAGTGTCTCATCTCCACATTTGAGGCAAAAATGACTCGGGAAAGGCAGCGGAAGTGTTCCAAGCTGCTCTTACTGTTTCATCAAGGGCTGCATCCAGTCCACACCACACTTTACAGCAGCTGGGTTTCTTCTCGGAAGGATTTATTGGTCCCTCAGCTCCCCAGCCCAGTCAGACCCTGTTCAACAGCCACAAGGTCACTATCTCTTTAATTTGGGCCAGAGGGTAGAAGGTTGTCCCCGTGGGGCCAGGTAGCCAGCGAGTGGAAAAGAATAATCATTATCTTCTCATCACTATTTATATAGTGCCACCAATTCCACAGCATTGTACACAGAATATTGTTTGTTTATTTGTAAGGCCATGCCCCATTGGAGCTTACAGTCTGAAATCCAGAACACACACATACAGACTAGAGTTATTATTGTCAGCAGCCAATCAACCTGCTAATATGTTTTTGGAGTGTGGGAGGAAAACGAAGCACACAGAGGAAACCCACACAAACACAGGGAGAACATACAAACTCCACACAGATAAGACTTTAGCCAGGAATCAAACAATGCTTTGGTATTCCCACCAGGAACTTGATTTGTTTTACTGGCTGACCCAGTTTAAAGCAGTCAAAGAGGAGCTGAAGACACTGGAAGCCACTCAGAGAAAACTTAAGCTGCTCCACATTTGAATATTTCAATGTAGATTGGTATGAGTCCCTGTAATATATCTGTTTGTGGATTGGTTTTATGTTTGATTTTATGAGAAACCGATTGTTTTTAATTGTTCATACATGAAGTAAAGAGTAATACACTAGATCCTCCCTGATTGCTAATTTTTTGCAGGCATTATGGAGAATAAACAATATCCCAGTGAAGGAAGGAGGAGATAGAGTTTGATGTTTACCTGAAGGCTCATTTGAATTTGAAACACTGTAAGTATATGTCCATTGGGGTCAAGGTTTCACAGAAGAATCACAGACCTTGCTGTTGTTTGTGTTTTTCACATCATTAGCCACATGGTGTTAAAATCTTTGTGGTTCAACATTTGGGACATTGTGTGATTAGGACATGCTACACTATGTTGTGTTTTTTTGAGTTTTAGCAAAAAAGGAATAGGACTGCTGATTGCCATTGCATTGAAGAAAAGTGCCTCAATCCCGCTGTGTTTAAGGATTGGCGCCTAATGTATGTACACCATTGATGTGTTTTTGCTCCACATTTGAAGCAAGAATGAATGAAGCTGCAAAAGTGTTACAGACTGCTCTTTCTGTTTCATCATGGGCTGCTGCCACTCCACACTTAAGGGGCAGTCATATAGCAGATGTCTTCCTTCACAGAAGGATTTTCCAATATAGTTATGGTTTGCTACAGGTCTCTAAGATGCATCATCTTTTCATCTGACAGTCTGCAGGGAAAGGCTGTAGACAGGATTACATACATGTATGGCAGTGAACGTAGATCCAGAGGCATACAGGTGTAAGACATATGTAACAAAGAGGCCTATTTTGCCTCACCTACTGTACATGGAAAGGAGAAATCACAAGAGTCTGCAGGTACATTCAGCAGACAGGGTTAATTCCCACACAGTCTTTCCCATAGCACACAACCACACAGGTGCACCATATGGGTGTTATTGATTTTTTGTCTGTCATTGGTTTGCAGTGTTTTGGTGAAGAATAAAAGGCTGTATTGTGCACTTGTGCATTGCAACCAATGTCAGCTAGTGGCCGATGTGATGGAAAAATAAAAACACTGTTCAACAGTAAAAGCACCTGTGCCACAATATATATGCTGTGTGTATATATATATATATATATATATATATATATATATATATATATATATATATATATATATATCACTGCTAAATTATCAGTACAAAGTTCCTTCCCTTGTTTGCCCATAATAAAGTAACCCTTTAAACCCTCTTTAAAAATATCCAGATTATTTTGAGGTTTTGTGTCAGTTAAATTCTTGCCTTCCTGGGCCAGAGGATCCCCTCTTCGACACCTGGCCAGACTGGACCAGACAACCAAAACTTGACGACCACCACGTGTGTAACAGATGGAATTGGTCTTTTTCCTGAGACAAAGGCATCTAGTCCATGTATTGCTTTAGTAGAGAAATTGTGCTTAGTGATTACAACACTGTTATTAATAACATATAAATTTACAAATGTTGCAACCCTGATACTAAATAAAAAACTATAATCCTTGGCATATTTGCAATTTGCTAGTTTTGAATTTAAAAATGTATCTCCATGATTAACTGATAGTTTCTGTACAAGAAGAATCAATGTAACTTTAAGAGAACAGGGACACAGTAGGAAGTGGATTAGTGATCAGCACAGTCATAGCAGCAACACTCAGAGATTGGCACTGCTATTTATCACAGCGCCATGCCTTCTGTACTCTTAAAAAGGTTTGATACCATATTATTTAAATAATTATAATGTTATAAAGTGTCTATTAATGCAGAGTGCAGATTTCATCTAGTAGTAAAATGTTTGAAAGCTTCATTTGTCATAACAAACCTTCCTACAATAAATTTAAGTATTTTCTACCAAAGAATAAACTAAAATTAACCTTAAAATTACCCACCCTACAAATATTTAGTTTCTATGTTTGGGAGCCAAAAATAAGGCCAAGGTCATATATAAATATCAAATGCAGCTCTCTTATATAAGACAGTTTTGTTTATTAGGTTTAGTGGTCCTTTCAAGGCAGCAACAGCAAGATATATCATGTCCTTGTGGGAACGATTGACTCTGGGCTACATTAAATGACTGGGCTTGAACATGGAAGCTCACAATGCATAGTTCTGTAGAAACTGAGCTTCTTTACCTTCTCATTCTTTATTATTTCACAGTATATGCAAATTAGTATGTTACACTTGAAATGTACAGTTAAAATATTGTATTATATGTGGTGCCCCAAAATCTGAGTACCCTGGGGTGTATCTATATGTTTTTAATTTGTTAATTTAATTTGCTAATTGTTAAAAGTGTTTATAAAGATTAAAAAAAAAATGTTTCTTGAGGGAGAAGTGACAGTTGGGAGTGGTTGGTGGTTGCCGGGAGTGACAGGAAGGAGGAGTGTGTGGCATAGCAACAAGTCCACTAACATTAGTAATAACTGTGAACTCCCAGAAGGCAGTGGGAAGAGGAAAGTTCTAGACTTCTGAGGGAGAGAGATCCCTGTGTCTGCATAGACTGAGAGAAGATAAGAAGTGAGCCAAAGAGAGGTGTGAGTAAAAAGGAAAATACTGAAAACAAATAAGCAGTATAGAGATCTGTGACATCACACTAAACAGACTGAGCTATGTACTGAGAACAGTGTGAGAGGAGAGAAAATAGAGAGGTCTGTGAATACACACAAAAGAGACTGTGCAATACAAAAGATCATCAGTTTATTTGGCGTGAAAAAGTAATTTATGGGCCCCAACCACGTGCAGCACTTCTACTAAATTCCTGTGCACAGTTCAACCCAGGATTGAGTGTAAAATATGGTAACGTTACCAAGATAATATTGGTGCACCAAATGTTTTAGTTGAATATTAATGTTAAGTGATTTACCTGAAAATTTATTTATTGTTATATGTTAAATGCTATTGTGCTCTATGTTGATCAAATGAGTGTTTTGTCATTGCCATTGAGTTGAAGGGGTCAGTGGCGCGGTGGCTTACCAAAATTATCTTTACCGCATTATTATTAAACCCAAGTTATTTGACCAGTCCTTGTCCCTCTCATTGAAGTATTTATCTCCTGACCACCGGATGTCCGAATAAAAAAGAACCTGACTCGTGTCTGGAGGACAAGGTAAGGGAAGGAAATCCCATCAGTACTCGACCACCACATAACTTTGGCTTCAAACCGAACAGGAGCCGAGTGTATCAGGAGAGTAATACCCTCAGTGAAAAATGGATCAGCAACCGGCAGGGCCCATAACCCTACCATACTATTTCGGGGCCCCATGGCTCCCGAAGTACAGCGGGGATGACGACAAGCTACAGAAGACTTCATTAACAGAATTCGAGAACAAACTGGAATCCATGTTCCGACTATACCCGTTGAATGAACAGCAGAAAGTGGCTCAGAGAAGTAATCTCATGGCCGATGGATGACAAGAAAGAAGCGGCACAAGTTTTAAAAAAAATTTCCACAACGTTTGAGATAAGAACTCTTCCGGAGTTGAAGATGAAACTATATATTCGCAAGCAACAACCGAACGAGACACTGCGAGACTATGCCCTGAGCCTACAAGAGATGTTAAGAGCTATTCAGGCAGTGGACAAAGAGGAAGTACGAAACGCGGATGAAGCCCTAACCGTACAGTTCGTAGAAGGAGTCGCCCAAGAAAGCGTTAAGATTCAGCTGCGACTGATCAAAGCACAGATGCCAGGCAAAACCTTCCAAGAGTTTAAAGAGACCGCCATCGCCATTGTTGGTAACCAACGGGGAAGGGAGGAAGAATACCCAGAATTGGTAGGCTTCAGAGAAAGCGCAAGCTCAACGGGAGCCATAGCAAGCAGCACAAAAAAGTCAACACGAGCTCAAGAATCGGTAATACAGAGCGGTCAGTATCCCACCGGAGACCCAATGCAAATGCTCAAAGAGCAAATGGAGGAGCTGGCCGTCGGAATGGCAGAAATCCAGTGAGAGATGCGCCAAATGGCGAGGCCACCGGCACCCACCTACGGGGGACCAGAGTGGAGGCCCTAAAGACAAAGACCAGTCCGAGGCTGGTGGGAACCACCTCACGAGTATGTACGGCGATCGCCCAACCAATTTGATAGTCAAGGGCGCCCGATATGCTGCCGGTGCCATGGGATAGGACACATAGAAAGAAACTGTGACCAAAATGAACATTTAAACTCTGACACCCCGAGATTGAGGGCCGAACTCGGGGCGAGCCCCGGGAATAGATCCGGATCCAGAAAACTGGAGGCCCCAGTTCATCGGACAATGTCCCACGTTACCCGTTACAATTAATGGAGTTGAGACCCTGACTATGCTTGACACGAGGTCGCAGATTACGACCATCCGGCTCCCTACATTCCACAAGTATTGGAGCAAAGAGCAGCTGTTATCACCACCCCCAACCTGGCTGCAGCTGACCGCCAGTAACGTCCTCAAGATTGCGTGTGAAGGGTATTGGGAAGCGGACATCCAGATCGAAGCGACCTTGTTGCCAAGACAAGGCTGTCTTGTCACCGCCCCCTATAAAGGGAACATAGCCCCCATCATCCTGGGGATGAATGTGCTGCAAAGATGCCCGGATGAGCTAGTGGCTACTTTGAAGGGTAAATTAACCCAAGCGGCTTCCCCCGGTCATCAGGCCTTTCAACATACTGTTTGGCTCCTACAAGGTTACCAAAAGTCCGCTGATTCCCATGTAAAGGTTTCGGGCACTGTCAAGTGGTTTAATGTGCGGAATGGATATGGCTTCATCAACATAAATGACACCAAAGAAGATGTCTTTGTCCACCAGACAGCAATAAAGCGAAATAACCCACGGAAGTTTCTGCGCAGTGTTGGAGACGGGGAGACTGTAGAATTTGATGTTGTGGACGGAGAGAAGGGTGCCGAGGCAGCAAACGTGACTGGCCCTGGTGGTGTACCAGTAAAAGGAAGCAGATTTGCACCCTACCGACGAAGGTTCCGCAGACATTTCTACCGGCCAAGAGGAGAGAATGCTGCAGAATCTGGTGGGGAAGTAAGTACAGAGCAAGTGAGCGAGGGAGAGAGAGCAGAAGAAGTGTCCTCTCAGCAGAGACCTGTCCAGCACAGACGCCCTCCTCCGTTCTTCTACAAACGGCAGCAGAAAGACTACGACTGGGATGCGCAGGCCTATCGGCTGTCAGAAGGAAGCATCGTCCTCAAGAAGAAACATCAAGGGATGACTGGGACAAAGAACCAGATGATAGAAAAGGGACTTTGCCTCAGCTGCCCACCGACCCTTTCAAGCTACTATTGGCAGTATCAGGATTAGAGATCTTTCTCACTGAAACTTTTGTATATAATGTATATAATGTATAGTAAAACTGTTGTCATTGAAAATGTTTGCTATTATAAATGTTGTAGATGTGTGATTTGAGTTGATATAGAACAACCACCTTTATGTCTTAATGCGTGAGGACACGCACCTGAAAAAGCGGGGGTGAATGTGGTGCCCCAAAATCTGAGTATCCTGGGGTGTATCTATATGTTTTTAATTTGTTAATTTAATTTGCTAATTGTTAAAAGTGTTTATAAAGATTAAAAAAAAAATGTTTCTTGAGGGAGAAGTGACAGTTGGGAGTGGTTGGTGGTTGCCGGGAGTGACAGGAAGGAGGAGTGTGTGGCATAGCAACAAGTCCACTAACATTGGTAATAACTGTGAACTCCCAGAAGGCAGTGGGAAGAGGAAAGTTCTAGACTTCTGAGGGAGAGAGATCCCTGTGTCTGCATAGACTGAGAGAGAAGAAGATAAGAAGTGAGCCAAAGAGAGGTGTGAGTAAAAAGGAAAATACTGAAAACAAATAAGCAGTATAGAGATCTGTGACATCACACTAAACAGACTGAGCTATGTTCTGAGAACAGTGTGAGAGGAGAGAAAATAGAGAGGTCTGTGAATACACACAAAAGAGACTGTGCAATACAAAAGATCATCAGTTTATTTGGCGTGAAAAAGTAATTTATGAGCCCCAACCACGTGCAGCACTTCTACTAAATTCCTGTGCACAGTTCAACCCAGGATTGAGTGTAAAATATGGTAACGTTACCAAGATAATATTGGTGCACCAAATGTTTTAGTTGAATATTAATGTTAAGTGATTTACCTGAAAATTGATTTATTATTATATGTTAAATGCTATTGTGCTCTATGTTGCTCAAATGAGTGTTTTGTCATTGCCATTGAGTTGAAGGGGTCAGTGGCGCGGTGGCTTACCAAAATTATCTTTACCGCATTATTATTAAACCCAAGTTATTTGACCAATCCTTGTCCCTCTCATTGAAGTATTTATCTCCTGACCACCGGATGTCCGAATAAAAAAGAACCTGACTCGTGTCTGGAGGACAAGGTAAGGGAAGGAAATCCCATCAGTACTCGACACATATTTACAGGTCCAGATTTGTAAAATTGTTATACACACCTGAGAATAAACCTATGGTGGCAAAATTCCAGGGGGTGGATGGGCTTCCCTTGTTTTCTAATTTTACCACATACATTTTATTCCCTCTGTAGTAGAGTTATATCTAGCAACTATCTGAATGTTTATTGTGGAAGTATGGAAAAATCCTTTCCCTTGTTTGCTTATGATACAATGATGTATGATGCCTGCCCAATCCATCATATCTTACACCTACTATCAGCAGAGTTGAATTTTTTAATGTGAACATAAATGTTTTTCAAAGTTTAAGGTCCCTATCCAACCTGCAGACTAAAATAGGCACCTAATGTAATTTTAGGTTTTAGCATTTTACAAAGTTAGGCTTATTTTTCCAGTAATACGGTTCCTTGTGTACAAATGAGCTGTAATTTTGCTTGTGCCGATTTGTATAAATGTGGGATACAAAATCACCAGCACAACTCAAGGCATGTGATGTCCCCAAAGATGGTTTTGCACTGCACCATGTCAGTTTTGTTCATTGTAAAATACTGCTTAAGTGTAATCAACTTATTTCAAGGAAATTAAATGGTAACATAAAAGAATTGCTGTTTAATATTTTATGGAATGTAGTTTATAATTTGATGCAGAATATTTCTTTGTTGCTATCATTGCTCAGTACATTTTTACCATAGAACACTTATTATTCTTGTTAAGCTTGGAAGGTAGGGGTGCATTTAGCGGTTATCCATTCTTGGTTTATGTTTTGATATAATAGCCCTATTGTTGGGAGATAACTGACTACACATTTCTGTTAAAATTCTACCGGGAGCACTAAAAATCTGTTCATACAATGCTACAAACTTAGATAATTTTGATCAAGATTCTTATGCTAATTTTCTAGTGGATCCACTATTTTCAGTCAGTAAGTTGAACCCTATTTTTCACAAAACATCTGCAGCTTTTGGTTTTGGTTCTAAAACCATCTTCATGTTTTGGTTTTGGCAAAAAAACCTAATGTTTTATGGTTGTGTCATAAAACATTGTACAAAACAGGTAAAATCATGTAAGTTTGAGCTGTTTTGTTTCTACAGTAGTAGTATTTTATCATTAACATACATTAACAGTCCTTTACAGTCTGTGTTCTAATGACCATCTCACAACTGTCAATATTTTCACCAATCTTGACCAATGGACGCAGCTAGCTGGCTGGCTATATATAGTGACAGAGCAGTGGCACAAACACATTGTAGTTTAAAAATAAAACCAGATACAATCCCTATGAAACATAGTGGAAGAGCACTTGCTAACTGGATGGAGCTAAATGGACCAAGGTTGTTTACAATTTTAGGCAGCATGTGTGATACAATGTAGAAAGACACTAATAAAAGCTCAATAGAAGGATAGCAGCTGCATCAACAGATATTATAGAAAAGATGATAGACCAGGGTGGGAAAGGTCATAATATAAAATAGTGCAAGATGGAATTGTGTTAGACCCTTCCCCCCACACTTATGTTAAAAAGGACATGCAGGGCTTAACAATCCAAGAACTTCAGTGACAGATAAGGCCACTTTTCTGAGATGCTTGATTGCTTTTGGGCGCCCATAAAAGAGAACATTTTGTTGTTGCTTTGAACTGTAGAATAGATAGGGATTTTAATAAATTTGCTAATGGGCATTAGGTTAACAGTGGTCATTTTTCTCAATGTTGACAATGTTATCATCCTCATCATCACATCATCATGCTCATCACTGATGTCAAGATCAATGTAATTGACATTTTATAAAAGAAGATACACAAAGTAGGTGACTGTTAGGTAGCATGTGTGACACATTGCAGAGGGACTGCAGCTGCACTAATAAGAGCTCATTAGATGTACAGCAGTGGCCCCAATATATATTTTAGACCGGACAATAGACCATAGGGTAAATTTATCAAGCTGTGTGTTTGAAAAAGTGCAGATGTTGCCTATAGCAACTAATCAGATTCTAGTTATCATAATAACAGCTAAAATCTGATTGGTTGCTATAGGCAACATCTCCACTTTTCTAAACCCGTAGCTTGATAAGATTACCCCCAGGAGGGAAAAGCCATAGTGTAAAATAGTGCAAGATGAAATTATCACTGGATACTGAAAGGATGAGGAGGATAATAATAATAATGCTAAAGGTGCTGCTGCTGTTGAAGGCGATACACCTAACCAGTGAGCTGTCATGTAGTTTTTTGTTTGACCATTACCACTTGTCCACATATATACGTAACAAATTTGATATTCTATGCAATGGCCTTTTCTAACTGCAATATTTTTATTAGAACTTTCTCCAAACTATAGGGATACAGAAAGCAAAAATGAAACAAGGAAATGATACATCAAGGAAATAAGGGGGCACATAGTGGGGAAGGCAAACAATTTATAAACGTGGAAAGCAAAAGCAAAAGCAAAACCAATGCACGGTGAGATAGAGATATACTTTAAAAAACATATAAAGATTGATTACCTAAGTCAAATCACTAAATGAAAGGGAAGCGAAAAGGGGTCAGATATATAGACCATCTATTTACTTGGAAAAGGAAATCCCAAGACATATGAAAAGGTTATGAGGAATCCTCAGGAGGTGTTACAAGCCGTGGCGGTAAGCCGCATCCTGGCGTGAGGTAGCAGCCAAGCACGTGCATTAGTTTCAATGCACTGTTATATTTCTAGAGGTTGTAGGGACATCCTCCATCTCCAGGGGGAGCTCTCGCATGATTATATTGTCATTCATACATGTTCCTGGTTGTAACATGACGTATGCTAGTGTGGCAAGAGCCCGCTACTGCAGAAGCACACGCGTACAACTTCTTCCTTTTTATGGTTCTTTATTGTCAGGATGGTAATAATGTTTTGACACCGTATACTTGCACAGCAATTATAGAGACCCTCAACGCTTATTATACATAGACCAGCTCTCTGTCCAGATCAGCCAGCTACCCCAGCGTTGATCTCCCTGAACAATGAAACAAGCAGGGTTTTATACCTGACACTCCTCCCACAGGCCTAGCTTGATGGACAGGTGACACACCCACCTTCTCTTTAAAAGAAAACGCCCATCCCTGGCTCTGTTTAGACTATCAGACCCACCCTGTCTGTTTGCTGAGAGGAAGCAGCTTTTAAATCATGTAAGTAAACCAATTTTAAACTACACATATGTTTTTACCTGGTTTAATCTCAACCTAGGTACATAACTGTGCCAATGTTTTACTCTACTTCCCTGCTTTCTCTGCATATTGCCAGCTAAATGCCTCCTTTTGTTACACTAGTTCACAGCTAGTAATTAATCAGCAGCCTCCTGAGGCTGATTATCAGCCCTGTCCTCCTCCTTTCTGATTTGCCCATCATAGTATTTAAGGCAGTGAGGACTGAGCCTCACTGCCGGTTATAGTTCCTGCTGCAGTGCTTTAGCCTGCTCCCTTTCTGTACCTGCTTATCTTTGATCCTGTTTACCATTGCCGACCCTTGCTTGAATATTTCACTATGCTTTTCTGCCTGTGCCCCTTGATTTATTGCCTGGACTCTGATGCTGCCATTTTGCCTGTGACCTCTGACCTCGGCTAGTGTACATATGTTTTTACCTGGTTTAATCTCCACCTAGGTACATAACTGTGCCAATGTTTTACTCTACTTCCCTGCTTTCTCTGCATATTGCCAGCTAAATGCCTCCTTTTGTTATAATATCCTCCCGCTAGCGTCTCCAAGTAGGGGGACGCGGACTTCGCGAGGAGCGCATATTTTCGTGACAAAGCATCTGCATTTTTGTGTAGAATCCCAGGCCTATGTTCTACTGAGAACTTGAAAGGTTGTAGTGCCAAGAACCAGTGGGTTACCTTGGCATTTACCTCCCGATTGTTCTGCATCCGTCTTAATGGTGCATGGTCTGTTATTAGGGTGAACTCTCTGCCTAGGAGATAATAGAGCAGAGCTTCTGTAGCCCATTTTATGGCGAGACATTCTTTCTCCACAGTGGCATATTTTTGTTCCCTTGGAAGCAACTTACGACTTAGGTACAGGACAGGATTTTCTACTCCATTCTTCTCCTGTGACAAGACTGCACCTAAGCCAACACCAGAAGCATCAGTTTGGAGGAAGAACCTCCGGGTAACATCTGGTGCTTGTAGAACTGGAGAGGAACAAAGAGCTAACCGAAGATCAGACCAGGCGGTTTCTGCAGAGTCAGACCAAGTTAATCTATCTGGACAACTTTTTTTTAACATGTCCGTAAGTGGAGCAGCTCTAGTGGTGAAGTGGCTTACAAATCGCCTGTAGTAACCTACTAAGCCTAAAAAGGTTCTTAACTGTGACTTTTTCTCTGGTCTTGTCCAATTTTTGACTGCCTCCACTTTTTCTAGCTGGGGTTTTACATGCCCTCGACCAACAATGTACCCCAAATATTTGGCTTCTCTCATGGCTATGGCACATTCCTCTGGGTTAGCTGTTAACCCTGCGGACCGTAATGAAGCTAAGACCGCCTCAAATTTGGCTAAATGTGATCCCCAGTCTGGGGTATAAATCACTATATCGTCCAAGTAAGCAGCTGCATAAGCTGTGTGAGGTCGTAGCAATTTATTCATAGCCCTTTGGAAGGTGGCAGGTGCTCCATGCAACCAAAAGGGTAGGACTTTTTATTGATAGAGACCATCAGGGGTGGAAAATGCAGTCTTTGGCTTGGCCGTGGAAGTCAGGGGAACTTGCCAATAACCTTTTGTTAGATCAAGGGTTGTTAAATAATTGCAACCAGCAAGATTTTCCACTAGTTCATCCACACGTGGCATCGGATAGGCATCAAACTGCGACATACTGTTTAGGCGCCTAAAGTCATTGCAGAACCTAATTGTCCCATTGGGTTTCGGGACAAGCACAATAGGACTATTCCACTCACTAGTGGACTCTTCAATCACATCTAACTGGAGCATCTTCTCAACCTCCTTTCTCACGTCCACCCGTCTGGCTTCTGGAATACGATATGGCTTCTGCTTGACAATGACTCCTGGCGCAGTGACAATGTCGTGTTCGATTAAGGTAGTGCGCCCAGGAATGGAAGAGAAGACATCCCTGTTCCGGCGAATCATTTCTTCAGTCTGTTGTCTCTGCTGAATGGACAAAGCTGGCTCTATGGGCACTTCAGACTTTTCAATGGCAGTACTCACTACTTGAGGAGAGGTTTCCTCATCATGCCAGGGTTTAAGGAGGTTCACATGATATATTTGCTCCTCCCTTCTCCTACCTAACTGGTGGACTCTGTAATTGACAGGACCGACAGCCTCTAGAACTTCATATGGACCCTGCCAATGGGCAAAAAGTTTGCTTTCCTGGGTAGGAATCAGGACTAGGACCTTGTCCCCAGGCTTGAAAGATCGAACAACAGCACTTTTGTCATAACTTTTCTTCTGTCGTTCCTGAGCCTCTTTTACATGTTGCTGCACAATGGGCCCTATCTTTCCTAGCCTCTCATACATTTGGGACACAAATTGTACCAGATTTGGCTCCCTGGCACCTTGCTGCTCCCACCCTTCTTTTAACATATCCAAGATACCCCTGGGCTGTCTCCCAAACAATAACATAAAGGGACTGAACCCTGTTGAAGCTTGAGGTACCTCACGGATGGCAAACATCAAATAGGGAATAAGAGTGTCCCAATCTTTTTTCTCTTGAGCCACTGCTTTCCTGAGCATGTGCTTTAATGTGCGGTTAAAGCTTTCCACCAAGTCATCTGTTTGTGGATGGTATACAGAGGTGTAAAGCGCCGTAACCCCTAGCAACTGGCACATGTCCTTCATCAGTTTAGACATAAATGGAGTACCCTGGTCTGTGAGGATTTCTTTGGGTATTCCCAAGCGTGTAAACATCAATACAAGTTCTTTAGCTATGGTGCTGGACTTTATGTTTCGTAGGGGAATTGCCTCTGGATACCTGGTTGCATAGTCAAGCACCACTAGTATATATTGGTGCCCACGTGCGGATTTTTCCAGGAGCCCCATAAGGTCCATAGCTATTCGTTCAAAGGGAACTTGTACTATTGGTATTGGAATGTGAGGTGCCCTGTACATGGGTTTGGGACAGCTTCTCTGACAAATGGGACAGGACCGGCAATACTTTTTCACTGCCATGTGTACACCGGGCCAGTAAAACCTAAGCAGAACTTGTTCCCGTGTTTAATCCTCCCCTAGGTGTCCCCCACAGACATGTGTATGTGCTGCTTTTAACACTAGGGTTACATGGACCTGAGGAACCATTAATTGTTCTACTTTTTCCCCCTGTACATTAGCAACTCTATACAGGAAATTATTTTTAACAATAAAATATGGTATACCTTCTGCAGGCTGGGCAGCTTTCGCTACCCCATTTACCTCAGTCACACTTTTAAAGGCATGTTCCAAAGTGGCATCATTAAGTTGGTCTCGAGCAAAGTCCTGCAAAGGAAACAAAATTGGTATTGCGGACCAGTCCGTATCCTCACTGACAGGCGGGGTGGGCTCATCTGCGACATCACCGACCAATGCTAGTTTGGACTGTCCATGTTTCCCCACAGTTGGATGCTTTTGTGGAACTCCTGCTGTGACTCCCAGGATGGCATTCCGGTTTGGCGGTTCCCAAAGATCGATGTCCAGATGTTGTGGATTCCTAGACGGTTCCTTTAAGATCGGGCTTCCGACCGTTGCATCAGTTGCCGGCATGTCCGGCCGGATCCGCTCACCCAGGACATCATTAAACAGTGGGAAGTCTCACCCCAAAATGAGTGGATATGGGAGTTTAGGTGCTATGGCAGCTACCACCATAACAGTTTTATCTTTGAGTGTGACTGGTAGTATTGTTCTTTCATACTCCTCTGTTGTGCCATGTACGCAAAGAACTTTCACTTTGGGCAACCGAGAAGTTATGGTTTCGGGTAAAGCAAAGCTGGAAACCAATGAGAGTTCACTCCCCGAGTCAACCAAGGCCAGAACAAGGTTTTGGTTGATTAGCACAGTCACCCGGAACAAAGGACTTCCTGATGTGGGACTCATGGTAAAACAGCCTGGAAATGCAGGTCCAATATGTGCTACAGAACAGTCCATGGGTTCCTGTAGTTTAGGACACTCTGCATTAAAGTGGCCTGGCTCACCACATTCAAAACACTTCAGATTAGACAGCTTTGCACCTGGCCCTCTGTCCGTAGCAGTTTTGCCATTGGGCCCTGTGGCAAGGATTGTCAAAACTGGCTTTTGGCGCAGCAGCGGCTTTGGCACAAATGCAGGTTCTTTAGTCATTTGCTGTAGCGCACAAAACCTTTCTACCACGGTGGCAAGCTCTTCATAAGTTTGTGGGTCTGATTGCTGAACCCACCTTTGCAAATCGCGGTTCAGCCCCCGGATGCAGTGATCTATCGCCAAAACTTCAATAATCCGAGAAGGCGAATTCTCTTCAGGCTGCAGCCATTTCTTTAAAATTTTAGAAAGCTCAGCCACTTGCGCTCTGACCGGTTTTTCTTTATTATAGCGCCATTGGTGAGAGCGCTGGGCTCGGCCTGGCCTGGAAACTCCAATGCGAGGCAATATCTCAAACTTTAGACACAGATAATCAGAGGCCCGTTCCTCATCTAGATCCATATAAGCTCGCTGAGCTTCACCAGTCAGATATGGCGCCAGTCTCTCAGCCCAATCTTTAGGAGGCCATTTTGCCCTTTTTGCAAGTCTCTCGAAAGACACCAGATATGCTTCTACGTCATCAGCTGGTGACATTTTCTGGAGAACAGGACCAGGTGGTTCATTTCTGTCATGCCTCACCTGGCTTAACTCTTCTCTTAAGAGCCTTGTGTTTTCCACCTGTGCCTCGGCGACTTGTAGCACCTGAGCTTGCTGCTGTTGCTGCGCAGCGGCCACATTCACGAGGGTTCTCAGTACTTCCTCCATGTTGACGTCTGCGCTGGTTGGGTAGCGGAAACTTGCTTCCCGGAGCATCCCACTCCTGACACCACTTGTGGCAAGAGCCCGCTACTGCAGAAGCACACGCGTACAACTTCTTCCTTTTTATGGTTCTTTATTGTCAGGATGGTAATAATGTTTTGACCCCGTATACTTGCACAGCAATTATGGAGACCCTCAACGCTTATTATACTTAGTCCAGCTCTCTGTCCAGATCAGCCAGCTACCCCAGCGTTTATCTCCCTGAACAATGAAACAAGCAGGGTTTTATACCTGACACTCCTCCCACAGACCTAGCTTGATGGACAGGTGACACACCCACCTTCTCTTTAAAAGAAAACGCCCATCCCTGGCTCTGTTTAGACTATCAGACCCACCCTGTCTGTTTGCTGAGAGGAAGCAGCTTTTAAATCATGTAAGTAAACCAATTTTAAACTACACATATGTTTTTACCTGGTTTAATCTCAACCTAGGTACATAACTGTGCCAATGTTTTACTCTACTTTCCTGCTTTCTCTGCATATTGCCAGCTAAATGCCTCCTTTTGTTACACTAGTTCACAGCTAGTAATTAATCAGCAGCCTCCTGAGGCTGATTATCAGCCCTGTCCTCCTCCTTTCTGATTTGCCCATCATAGTATTTAAGGCAGTGAGGACTGAGCCTCACTGCCGGTTATAGTTCCTGCTGCAGTGCTTAAGCCTGCTCCCTTTCTGTACCTGTTTATCTTTGATCCTGTTTACCGTTGCCGACCCTTGCTTGAATATTTCACTATGCTTTTCTGCCTGTGCCCCTTGATTTATTGCCTGGACTCTGATGCTGCCATTTTGCCTGTGACCTCTGACCTCGGCTAGTCTACTGGATACTCTGTTTGCTGCTGTCCCTCGACCCTTGCTTGGACTTCACTCTGCTGGTTACTCCTATATTATATCGCTGGGTTATCCCCAGTCAGTGCACAACTCACAACCCTCTGTTGTCTGCGGCCTAGTCTGTCCCCACTACTAGGGGCTCCAGCGAACACCAGACTTCAGAGCAGACTCTGGGTGTTGATGTACTGGCAGGAGGGGTTTCTAACATTATAACCGGCCTAAAAAAGAAATACTTATGGAGCCTAGTCCAGCCCAAGTCCTTGCAGGGCAGATCCAGACTATTTTGCAGGTAGTACAAGACCACTCAATCAAATTGGCTGCCCAAGAGGAAGCCGCCAAGGCCTCTCAAGCAAAGCTGTCACTTGCCATAGGACCTATACTGAATATTCCGGATCCGTTCTCCGGTGACAGAATCCAATTCCGGAACTTTAAAGAAAGCTGTAAGCTTTATTTCCTCCTCAGACCCCACTCCTTAGGTTCGGAGCAGCAGAGGGTGGGCATAATAATTTCCCTGCTCCAGGGTGATCCACAGTTCTGGGCCTTTAGCCTGGCCCCAGTCAACCCTGCACTGCAGTCTGTGGATGCCTTTTTCAATGCCCTTGGTCTTCTCTATGATGACCCAGACCCAGTGGCTTCAGCAGAGTCGCACCTAAGGGCACTTAGACAAGGGCGGCGTACCGCCGAAGAATACTGTGCCGAATTTAGGCGCTGGTCTGTTGATAGTCAGTGGAACGGCCCTGCGCTGAAAAGTCAATTCCGCCTGGGCCTCTCGGAGCAGATAAAGGACTTTTATTATAACATTGGGTTGCAATAAACCAGTGTTTCTCAACTCAAGTCCTCATGCACCTCCAACTGCTCATGTTTTCAGGATTTTTTTAATCATACACAGATGACTTAGTCTGCTTGGCTGGGTCAGTAACGATCCTACCTGTTTCCACAAAGATAAATCCTCAAAATATGAACTGTTGGGAGTGCGTGAGGACTAGGGTTGAGAAACACTGTGGTAAACCTTGCTCTGCACAATAACATAACTCAAGGGAAAAGGCACATATGGGAGAGGTGCAAACAGAAAGGAAGTTATATGGTTAGATAAGAATGATGATATATAGCTAAATGCATCCAAATCTAAATGTGACTAATGATAATAGCTACAGCAAGGTTGGTGGAAAGTGAGACAACCCCAATTAGGGTCTGTGGCAACACTCCTAAAACCCCTCCCCCTCCTAAAAATGAGCACCCATTTGATCATCTTTTTGATGGAATTACTTTGCACAAGAATTGCATAATATCATCACTGTAAATAATGGAACATAAGCGAATATGAATTACATTTGTGCCTTTTGCCTCAAGCATTAACTGCAACGTATAGTTCTACTATAAAAAAGTCTGTCATAAGGGGGACCAGGGATAAAAAGTATAGTAAATCATCTATTATTGTGTGAATCGAGGTACAGTTTGTCTGGGTGATCATTTTTTGTCACAAATATTAACAGAATAAAAATGTAACAATAAATATGTATACAAAAACATGTTATTTCCTAGAAAGAGCACAGACCTGCCTATCTGGGAGAAAATCCTAATGATGTCTCAAATGATGTCACAATGATGTAGTAACAGTTTTAATTTTAAACATGCTTGTAGATGTCATGGTTTCAGTAACCAAATGGAATTGTTCCTGATCTTATTATTTCACTTGTCCCAAAAGAAAAATCATCTCATCATTTATAAATTACAATCTGTGGTGTGGCAACCCCAGATGTTGTTTATAAATAAAACATTGCTTTAAAGAATTAGTGAATAGATTTGTTAAAAGCTAAAATATAACTATAGGTCCAATATCACTAATAGTTTGTCTAAACCACAAGAAATTTGCTTATAACTAAACTTGGGCTACATCACGGATTTTGTTCTTGAGGAATTGTAGCTATACATGTGGTAAATGTATACATATAGCCAATAAAACCTTAATATCAAAGGATTTTACTCCCAAATAACCCAAGAAAATGTCACAATTATGATTTGTCTCCTACTTACAATTGAGGGATGGTCATCAGCCTAAAGTAGATGCAAAACCGAGGTTTGTTATCAGGTCTGAGATAGGCTTCTATACCTTAAGGGGTTAAAAAAGGGACAAGATAGGCTTGCCGGGCTGCTCTCATGGTGTGTCACAGTAATTTCCTACTCGGCTGAATACTTTCCTTTGTGTAGCTGAGGCAAGTTTCTCACTCTCACATCCCCAGATTGTTGTACCTGCACAGTATCTCCTGATATCAGGGTTTTTTTCTGGTTGCCCTGGTCAGCTTGTGTTTTGAAGGTCCTGGGGGCCAATCCCTGTGTTGTTGTTCTGATGTTTGACCGGTTCAGATATTGCTGGTGGGTGAGTGGGATAGTGCACCCTGACTCTGTTGGAGTGGCTAGTTTTACTAATAGGCCGGAAAGCTTTGGTAGCCAGAGGCCAGTACCTGATGGGGGCACAGGTAATAATGCTTTATTAAAATAAAATATTCTGTTTTTTGTTATTTTTATTTTTCTATTTTTTTTATTTTTAGACTTTAATATATTGTTTTTTGCAAAATCTGAAACTGGAAGCCCAAGTCCAGACTCAAGCTTGTGCACAGGGTCCCAAGATTATCAGTTGGTATCACTGGAGTGTGCATCGCTCAACTACCCTGGTGACATTTTTTAAAAGATAAATTAATTATGTGTTTGGAGAGTGCAGAGTATCCTTGTTTTTTGTCTATACAATCTGGGCAACCCCCTCTTGCACTCCAGTTTGTACATGGAGAGTGCAGAGGATCTATGTCTGTTTTTGTTTATACAATGTAAGTCCCATCACTCTTGCACCCCATTCTTTACATTAATTAATTCCAACTTGTGTCAGGTGAGTCCCAGGTTTCCCATGGCTGCTAGTGCTTGGGAAAGACTTGCCTTTAAAAGCTGTGTGTAAGTAAGCCTTAAGCCCAGATAAAATCGCATAGCATTTGATCATGTTAGGACTGACCAGAATTGGCGTGAATTGGTCAGCTTAACATATATTGCAATATGTGGAACTAACATTCCCTGTTTTTAATTTAGTACATCATTAGTGTTTGGATAGTGCAGAGTATCCCTGTTTTTTTAATAAGATGTTAACCACACTCCTAATTAAATTATTATTATTATTTATCTATTTATTTATAAGGTGCCACAGATCCCATAGCTCCGGTTACAGAAGCAAGTAACAAATAGATGAGGTAATACACATAAGTAGCACAGATGAGTGTGAATAATGCCATGGGGATGCAAATTTGGAGATGTTGAGTTTCAGGAAGTGCTGTGATATCCAGATAGTTACAGCTGACAGACAACTAGATACCAAGGTTAGGAAGGCAGGAGAGAGTTCAAGAAGGAGAGCAGTTGGAGCAAACCAGGAGAGAGCTTTTTTATGAAGACCTAAAGAGTGAAGGGTGGTTATTGAAAGAGAATGATCAATGGTGTCAGCAGAGAGGTCGAGCAGTATGAGAATGGAAATGTTATCTGTGGACTTAGCTGAGACTAAGGGCTAGATTTACTAAGCTGCGGGTTTGAAAAAGTGGGGATGTTGCCTATAGCAACCAATCAGATTCTAGCTTTCATTTTGTAGAAAGCACTAAATAAATGAAAGCTAGAATCTGATTGGTTGCTATAGGCAACATCCCCACTTTTTCAAACCCGCAGCTTAGTAAATCTAGCCCCAAGTCTTTTGTTACTTTAGTGAGGGCAGTTTCAATTGAGTAAAGGGGATGGAAGCCACACTGGAGAGGGTCAAGAAGAGAGTGGGAAGAGTGAAAGTGGGTCAGACGATTGAAGAAAAGTAATTTGATAAGTTTAGAATTAAAGGGAAGCAGAGATATGGGATATAGTTGGAGAGAGGATGGGTCAAGGGAGGGTTTCTTGAGAAGAAGGGAGATGAGAGCATGCTTGAAGGCCGAGGGGAAGATAACAGTGTAGATATGGATAGGTTAAAGAGGTGAGCAAGGTGACAACTGGCATTGGAAGAGAGGGAGCGGAGAAACTTGGAGAGGAAAGGGTTGAGAGGACAGATCATAGAAGAGAATGGACCTCATTCAAAGGAGGGTAGAAGCTAAGAATGGCAGAATGAGTGAAAGAGGACATGTGTGGGGAGGCAAGTCTATTGAGAACAGATAATATTGTGGATAGAGTCAATTGTATCTTTGAAGTAGATGGCGAAGACAAGAGCAATGATGGATGAGGGGAGAGGAGGTGGGGAGAACATAGTAGAGAACTAATGGTAGCAAAGAGCCTTTGTAGCTTATTGGAAAGGGAGGCGATTAGTAATGTGAAATAGGTTTGCTTGGCAAGAGAAAGGGCAGAATAATAGAAGGAAAGCATGAAATTAACGTGGATGAAGTCAGAAATAAAGTGGGATTTACTCCATTGGCATTTAGAGAGGCATTCTTTTGGAGGAGACGAGTAAGAGGGGAGTGCCAGGTTTGAGTTTATGAATGGTGGAGACAAAGGATGGAAACTGGGGCAGCAGTGTCAAGGGCAACAGAGAGTGAGGTGTTGTGAAGAGTGACAGCGGTATTGGAGCATGATAGGGAAGAAATGGGAGTGGGGAGGGGTTCAAGAAAGGACGCAAAGATAATAGGGTCAATTCTGTTCATGGGACGCAGCGTGACAGCATCTTTGGGTGGAACATGGGGGGCAAGGGGTAAAGAGAAGTTAAAGGAAAAAAGATTGTGGTCAGAGAGGGGAAATATAGAATTGGAGAAGTTGGAGATGTAAAAGAGATGGGAGAACACAAGGTCTAGGAAGTGACCATCACAGTGGGAGGCAGAATTTGTCCCTTGGGAGAGGCCATAGGAGGAAGTGAGAGTTAAGAGTTTAGAGGCAGTGGTAGTAATAGGAGAGTCGGTAGGGATGTTAAAATCCCCAATAATAATACAGTGGGAGAAAGGGTCAGGGTCTATTCAGAGATTGAAGTTAGTATTGTATATTTTCCTCTGCAGTTTTTGCTTATTCTGGTGAAGCTTTACTTGTGGTTACTGTAATTGTGTCTACTGTGTTGTCAGTCACCTCGCTGTGCCCAGGTTGTGCCCACACAAAAAATAATGGGGGGAGGTCAAAAGAGAGAAACTTCGTGAAGTCCTCGCGGTAGCTTTTTTACTGATTAATTCAAGTTTACACTTACATCCATTTCAACATTAAAAATATCTCAAACAATAATGTTCAATCCCTACTCGTAGAGGAACAGGACCTTCAACTGTGTAGTTTCTCAATGTGTTTTTTTCGAGTATTGGACTTTTTAAAGAGACTTAAAACAGAGCAGGTTAGTATATGTAAACAACATGCAAAATCATTAGTGTTTCCTCTCCATGAAAATAAATGCTTACATTAGCAGCCATTGAAGCGCAGCATAGTGTGCTTGCCTGTAAATTCTGCACCAGGGAAAAAATTGCATTTAATTCTAAAACAGCCCCTTTCTGTTTTTAATCATAGGTACTGAATGTACTTCCTAACATTTCAACGTGATTCATTTTGCCTGTATTCATTGTCATGAACACACCAAGTAAACAAGGATATAATAAAATACTTTTTTCAAAAGCTACAGCTGAGCCTGCAATAACCTTCCAAATTAATTTGCAAAAACCCTTCTAGTTTCATAATTCCAGAAACTTAATCTCTGCTTCTCTGCAGCAAATACGGGTCTGTATATTATAAGGGTGAAAAGCACCTTCTTCACCAGAGATAGAACTTCACCCTATGTATCAATGGGGTATTACTGGGGACTGCCATGTCTGACCAGTGAAAATGTCTCCATGCAAAGCATGGAGAAGTCTGTTTTGCAAGGACAGCAATAACACCTGTACCACAACAATGGTGGTATTATTAATTAACAGGGTTTTGGGACCCATTTAACAAAAAAATTGTCCCAGGGCAGCGGTTTCAATAGGAGGCTGTCACAACGATGACTTTACTTACCTTAAAACTCCGGTAACTATTGAAAAGTTGACTTTGCGCATGTGTGACCTAAGGTCACGCATGTGCAACTTTGCAATAGTAACTGGAGGTGAGAGCATGTAAAGCTGTGGTGAGGGATCCCTCTACCGCAATGCTCTCCCCATAGACTACAATGGATAACGCCATCTTCAGCTGTCATTAGCCAGCAGGGACAAGTTCAGAAAACAATTTGAGTTTCAAAGCTTGGTAAATCACGTAAAAAACTCCCCATAGAAAACTGTGTTGACTGCTTTTGTGTACAATCAGGGCCGGTGCAAGGTTGCTCGGCACCCTAGGCAAAGCTTAAGCTTGCCGCCTGCACTACCCCTCCACGCCGCCCAAAAAAAATTTTTTTTTGTTTCCCAGGACCTAACACACTTGACATTTCTAAAATAAAAATGATAACTCTCACCTCCTCCGTTCTCTCCTGTCTGTCTGTAGCCTCCATTCTCTCCCCTCTGTCTGCAGCCTCCGTTCTCTCCCCTCTGTCTGCAGCCACCGTTCTCTCCCCTCTGTCTGTAGCCTCCGTTCTCTCCCCTCTGTCTGTCTGTAGACTCCGCTCTCTCCCCTCTGTCTGTAGCCTCCGCTCTCTCCCCTCTGTCTGTAGCCTCCGCTCTCTCCCCTCTGTCTGCAGCCTCCGTTCTCTCCCCTCTGTCTGCAGCCTCCGTTCTCTCCCCTCTGTCTGTCTGTAGCCTCCGCTCTCTCCCCTGTCTGTAGCCTCCGCTCTCTCCCCTCTGTCTGTCTGTAGCCTCCGCTCTCTCCCCTCTGTCTGTAGCCTCCGTTCTCTCCCCTCTGTCTGCAGCCTCCGTTCTCTCCCCTCTATCTGCAGCCTCCGTTCTCTCCCCTCTGTCTGTCTGTAGCCTCCGCTCTCTCCCCTCTGTCTGTAGCCTCCGCTCTCTCCCCTCTGTCTGCAGTCTCCGCTCTCTCCCCTCTGTCTGTCTGCAGCCTCCATTCTCTCCCCTCTGTCTGCAGCCTCCGTTCTCTCCCCTCTGTCTGCAGCCTCCGTTCTCTCCCCTCTGTCTGCAGCCTCCGTTCTCTCCCCTCTGTCTGTCTATAGCCTCCGCTCTCTCCCCTCTGTCTGTAGCCTCCGCTCTCTCCCCTCTGTCTGCAGTCTCCGCTCTCTCCCCTCTGTCTGCAGCCTCCGTTCTCTCCCCTCTGTCTGCAGCCTCCGTTCTCTCCCCTCTGTCTGCAGCCTCCGTTCTCTCCCCTCTGTCTGCAGCCTCCGTTCTCTCCCCTCTGTCTGTCTGTAGCCTCCGTTCTCTCCCCTCTGTCTGTCTGTAGTCTCCGCTCTCTCCCCTCTGTCTGTAGCCTCCGCTCTCTCCCCTCTGTCTGTAGCCTCCGCTCTCTCCCCTCTGTCTGTCTGCAGCCTCCATTCTCTCCCCTCTGTCTGTCTGCAGCCTCCATTCTCTCCCCTCTGTCTGTCTGCAGCCTCCGTTCTCTCCCCTCTGTCTGTAGACTCCGTTCTCTCCCCTCTGTCTGTCTGCAGCCTCCGTTCTCTCCCCTCTGTCTGCAGTCTCCGCTCTCTCCCCTCTATCTGCAGCCTCCGTTCTCTCCCCTCTGTCTGCAGCCTCCGTTCTCCCCCCTCTGTCTGTCTGTAGCCTCCGCTCTCTCTCCTCTGTCTGTAGCTTCCGCTCTCTCCCCTCTGTCTGTAGCCTCCGCTCTCTCCTCTCTGTAGCCTCCGCTCTCTCCCCTCTGTCTGTCTGCAGCCTCCGTTCTCTCCCCTCTTTCCTGCACTCACCTTAACTTCCTCACTTTTCTTCCTTTCTCTTCTTGCGCGCCTTTCGTTTCTTCTGTCTTCTGTCTCCTATCGGCTCCTCTACACTGGCAGCATCGTGACGTCACGATGCTGCCAGAAACCAGGCGCCAGGTGTATTCTGTAGCAGCACCGCATAATTGAGGGCGGGCGGCCGATTTGCCCTAGGCGATCGCACCGCCAGCATTTATTTCTAAATTATTACTGGGTCCCCCGCTTCAGTGCCGCCCTCCAGAGCCCGGCGCCCTAGGCAACTGCCTAACCTTGCCTAATGGGAGCGCCGGGCCTGCGTACGATGCAATGTACTATATCTGCTGCAATGCTATTTTAATAATAGATAACAGTGTTACCTAATAATTCAGTTACCCCCTGAAAATGACAGTTTTTTCAGCTCTTAGAAGCTTCTTAAGTAGCCCTCAATGATTCTTCTGTTAACTCCACCTCAAGATTGTGGTAGCAGAAAAAATGCTTTATTATATAAAAAAACAGTATTTCAATTTTTAATCCTTTCAAAATGTTTTATATTTTTAAAACATTTTAAATGTAATTTCAATCATTTTTTAAATGTATTTTTTTGAGCTTTCAGTGCAACTGTGTATTTGTGACATAAGCATACCCCTTTAAATTGGCCTGGCGAAACAGTAAGTTAACCTAAGTTAACAGTAAGTTAGCTGCCAAGGCAGCTGAGCGAGATTTTAATAATAAATGATGGCGATACATGGTGATAGAAAATCTGCTATATATTAATAAATAGACTCCTTAGGTTTAACTAATTAGAGATCAATAAATCCAATGAGCTTTTATTTAAATTAATGAAATGTGTACAAGTGAATAAAATCATTTGGAGAAGTGCAGCCAGAACAATTAAGACTACTATGTATGTGTAGACAAAAGAAAATATAGTCTGACGCTCTAAAGCAAATACAATCTAAAAAAGATCCTGCATTAGGCCTTAATTGCACATGGTATCTTCTTATTCTGTTCTTAGATACACTCATTAGACACTTGCACTTTTATATACTTTGCTAAATAACATTGCTTTGTTCAGTCCTTCTACCACGCTAAATAACACCAAAGCTTTACAGAATTAATTTTCCAATACCTACTGTATCTCAGCATTATTTCACAGTATATATCTGTTATAAATAACATATACTCGCTATATGTGTATATATATATATATATATATATATATATATATATATATATATATATATATATATATTTATTAAAGTATTTTACTGTTGCCACAAAAAGACCTTGCACTTACAGTTTATTATTATTATCATTGTTATTATTATTATTACCATTTATTTATATAGCGCCACTAATTCTGCAGCGCTGTACAGAGAACTCACTCATCACTAACATCAGTCCCTGCCCCATTGGGGCTTTCAGTCTAAATTCCCTAACACACAGACAGACAGACAGACAGATACACACACACAGACTAGGGTCAATTTGTTGGCAGCCAATTAACCTACCAGTATGTTTTTTGAAGTGTGGGAGGAAACCGGAGCACCCGGAGGAAACCCACGCAAACACGGTGAGGACATGCAAACTCCTCACAGATAAGGCCATAGTCGGGAATTGAACTCATGACCCCAGTATTGTAAGGCTAAGTGCTAACTATTTAGCCACATTTCTTATGTTCAACATAAGAAATGTAATATGACACTATCAATATGAAATTAACCCTATGTTCACCACCTTTTATTCCCTATACTATTAACCTTTACACTGTCCTTACACTATTTTCTCTACACATTTATCTCTAATAATATTAAGTATTTATAATATTGATTTAACTATTCTGGATAATGTATAGCAAGCAATATTTACAGTAATAGTAAGCTCAGATAAATAGCTAAATCAATATTATAAATAGTTGGGGCAATAGTTACTTATCTATAGATAATTATATGTATAATACTTATCAAATCCCTTTCTGTAGCGTAGGGGATTTCCTGTAGTGCAGGGAGATCTCTGTATCCTGGATCTAATCCTTGTTATACAGTAAGTGTATCATTGCACTTCCAGTTAATGCTTTCCAAGCTGGAACACATACTGTCAGAATGTGCATTTGATAATGGAGGTTTGTTATTGCAGCTCCTTGGTACATGTCTTAGGTACTCATGGGGAATACACACCTGCTAGGCAAGTATCTCAGTGGAATTGCTGAGTTTGGTTGTTAAAATGAAAACCTGTTTGCGTACTTCCGGCTTTGGTACTTTCAGTTTAGAATGCATATTGTTTGGCATGCCTCATAGAGAATACAAGGGAGCTATTGACTCATATATTTTGCAATGATAGACAGACTATCACCTTTTGATGAATCATGAGCTGCAGCTGAAGACAATCTGGGATTGAATAAGAAGTCACGTAACTACATGTATTTTTTGTTGTTTTTTTTATCCTGAAGAAAAAATGTCTGAGCACAAAATTAACAAAATGGATACAAAGCTACATGAAAGCATGAAAGGCATATCTATAATATAAATGTCTAGTGGCGTGTGTTAGTCTGTCTGTGTGTGTGTGTGTGTGTGTGTGTGTGTGTGTGTGTGGAAAAAATAAAACCAAGCTGCAGCGCCACCTGCTGGGCGGAGTTATACACTGACCTACTAAATTCTTAGTGTGGGTGTAAAAAAAAATTCAGAAAGGGCTGAAATTTGATATACTAAGATGTTTTTAATTTGTTAATTTAATTTGTTAATTGTTAAAAGTGTTTATAAAGATTTTAAAAATATATATATTTCTTGAAGGAGAAGTGACAGTTGGGAGTGGTTGGTGGTTGCCGGGGGTGACTGTGGGGAGTGGTTGGTGGTTGCCGGGGGTGACAGAGTGAGAGGAGTGTGATACTCAGGACCGCTGAGAGAGATCCCTGTGTCTGGATAGACATCTGGATAGATGTGGCGATGAAAATGAAGGATGAGGTGATGGAGAAGAATGATGAGGTGGTGACATGTGGACAAAACCACGTTAAAAAAGGGCGCTTACATCGGGAAATAACGCTCTTCCCCAGAGGAGGCCTGGGCTATGGCCCAAATGCATGACAAGAACCTTTTTAACACCTTAAGTAGCTTGATTTGACTAGAATGCATGAGTATCATGCACGGGTTAACTTGTAAAAATATATATTGTCTGACATAATACCTAGAAAGTATGTAGGTAGACAATGACCATATCAGAACATTTGCAAAACATGTGAATTAAAATTGAATTAAAAGAAAATAAAAACAGAAATGATGGTTGTATCTTTTAGTAAGCTGCCAAGTATTTTTGCTCCTACTGTCTCACTATTTGTAGCCAACCAACTCGCTGCAGACTTTGGCTAAAATTAGTGAAAATTTGGACAGCTGAAAAGAGATCATTAGAGACTGTAAATGAATGTTAATGCTATAAATAGTATAAACCTCATAATGTTGGTTTCCTCTCTTCATACGCCCAACCTACTTCTAGCGTATACTTATTACTGTAAATGTCCCATCAAATAAACACGCTGACACCAGATTAAGGTTGGAAAACAGGTCACAGTTTATTAATTATAAATTGTTGAAAAAACAGTGACAGTGAGACCATGGCAGTCCGCCACTTAAATGCAAAGCCAATACAGGTGGAAGGTCAGACTATTTCATCACCAACCCAGGATTTTATCCTTAACCTGCTAAATTTTGGCAACAGAGTGACTATACCCCTTCTGGACTCAACAGTGACATGCCCACACAAAACAGGTCAAGGGGTCCTCCTTACAAAAGGAACAGTAGTCTGGTTGCTTTGAAGGGGGCATTGACCCGTGGCCAATCCACGGAAGCACCATAAGCTTATTAGTGCTGACTGTGATGGTCTCCTACCAACTGTGCCTCGTCTGTTCAGGGACAAAAAGATGGTTAGCTCAAATGCGGAAGATCATAACATAAGCAGGGTGGGAGGGAGATATCCGGTGCATGAAGAAGTGACCCAGAATCCACTAGGTCAAAAATATATGGAGAAGCCTGGACACTCCCAGTGGATGTTATTGGCTGGGTATGCAGGAGACTTAACCCCGAATAGGTAAGTGCTATGACAGACACAAACACATGATTTTAATTGCATTTGGCGTATGGTCTCTCTCATCATAAATCATCATCACCATTTATTTATATAGCACCACTGATTCCACAGCGCTGTACAGAGAACTCATTCACATCAGTCCCTGCCCCATTGGAGCTTACAGTATAAATTCCCTAACAAACACACACACACACATAAACTGTAGTGTTGATGTTGTCTGTTCATGCACCCAAACTCATTCAAGCGTATAGTTATTGCTGTAAATGTCACATCAAATAAACATGCTGACACCAGATTAAGTTTGGAAAAAAGGCCACAGAGGTCAAGATAAGTAGTACTGTGCAGTACATATCTACAGCATAGGGAAACAATTCAGAATTGCATGGCAAGTAGAAATTAGGCAGCAGTGCAGCTCTATGAGCCACAAGCAAAAATCCGAGAAATTACCGTAGTAGCAGTAGTATTGTGCAGAGAACAATGCGTCTAGTTGAATCTACCCCTTAGAGTTTAAACAATGTGTTATATCTTGTAATGCAGAAACTAAGTGGGATCATGTGATTGGAATGAGGGGTGGCTCTGGGCAGCTCGAAACCCTCCCTAAATACACACCTCGGTGCCCACTGTAGTTACGATATTCCTGACACTGGCTTTGAGTAACATGTTTTCTCTCTGTTAAAAGCAATGACACAGAAAACTTGTTAAAACAGCTTTATTTTATGCTTTATATCCACTGGAAGACGCAGAAAAATGTACATCAATAGCATCCATTATTATCTGCAGGCCTGCCGTCAAAAATCTTAGGGACCCTATCTGTCCTACCTCGAATTCCTTTTATTAGAAAACAGTCCTCATTGTTAGGTAATATGCAAAATTCCTTCTAGTGAATATTATGCAAATCAAACTTTCAACTTGGTAACATTTTTTAATGGTAGTACTTTGAATGTGGTGACTAATGAATACTCCGTTCCCAAATACTGTTTACTCCTGCATCCTCTACTTTTTTTATATATGCACATGTACAGTGTATGAATGTAGTACAGAATGGCAGTTGTCACAACCTCCACAAACATGATGGCAGCCACTGCCCCCCTCAATATTTATCATCTTTGTACAACCCCCTTTCTCACAAATTACACATGTGTGTAATGGTGATAGGAAATATTAGAACTAAAATATTGTCAAGAAATAAATAGCAGAATTCCTGGTTTGTTCATTCTGCCGAGGGGGAGTTCCTAAATAAAGATTTTCCAGAACATCAGTTTCAGGAAACAAAGTTATATCTTACAATGTGTTTCTTTAACTGACTGAGTTATGAAAATGGCGTCAAATTCTTCTGGAGAACAAATTGCACTGAGGCCTAGGTAAATAGCTCACCCTTTGTGGCTTCTGCATAGGAGACACATTTGATGGTGACAATTGATTACAAATTGTGAGTTAGATGAGCAGTGGGGAGAAGTGCATACCGTCTACACTGTGTCAAACCTTATATAAAATGCACATATTGGGCCTGAATCATATAATTTTGCATATGGTCTGCACATGCTCAGAAATGGACTATGCGCCAAGGAACATAGCCGTATCCAAGCTGTCTTTGAGCACAAAGGGCATTTAAAACACCCTAGGATTTCAGGGAGTGAACAAAGTGTGAAAGAAGTGGATGCGCACAGCCAATCTCAAGCAAGGGCGGTCCCATGCAGCAATGTGAGGTGCAAGCGTACGTAGGAACAAGCAGTTTTCCAGATGTAAAGTTTGCTCCTGCTCAGAGTCCACTTTAAATCACAGCCGACAACCATAAACAAAGACAGCTGCACCCCGCTCCTCGTGACATCTAATGGAATTGGAAACTTTGCTCCATGCACCTGCATACACTCATCTTATTATACACCACTATGTCATGCCTGAGGATCTGTTTGTACCCAGACTGGGTTTTGTCTCTGGAGTTGGACTGGTGACTAGATGGACAAAGCTGGGTGGCCTGGTAATGCTCCTCTGCATGTAGTGAAATGATTGGTGCAGATGATGATTACACTAGCAGGGGAGAGCAAACAAGAACTGCACTGGAACTGGAATACTGGACCGGACTGTAACCAGAATGCTGGAAGAGGATTGCTATAACTGGACTGGAACTGGAATGCTGTAAGTGGATCACTGTAACCGGACTGGAGCCAGAATGCAGACTGCACTGTCTGAGCTGGATTAATAGCAAAACTGCAAACTGCTAGACCCAGGTTGGCATCTGAAATACAACGGTGCACTGGCAACACGAAAGGCCTCCAGGAAGTCCTTTTATCCCCTGACTGGCTGAGAGGAATCATGTGACCGAATCCAAGATGACCACTCCCATAAACTGAGTCTGGAAGGATCTCTGGAGTGGAGACAAACTGGGCAGCATCTTACAGAGAGGTCTGAAACCAGCAGAGCCGGAGGGCCACAGGATCAAATTGGAAAGGCAGCGAAGACGTAAGTGACAGGACTTTAGAGCCTGGTGTGTGACACACTATATAATACCCATGAAGAAAGATGCTATTTGGTGCTATTTCGTCTGCATCATTTGGTGATTGTACAATACAAACGGATAGTTGAGCAATTTCACAAGCTTTAGTCCAGGCCTGTCCAACCTACGGCCCTCCAGATGTTGTGAAACTACAAGTCCCAGCATGCCCTTCCAGCTATCAACAGGTTGTCTACTGGCAAAGCATGCTGGGGCTTGTAGTTTCACAACACCTGGAGGGCCACAGGTTGGACAGGCCTGCTTTAGTCTATTAAATAGGGATGTTTTTGTTTTCCAGCACTGCATATGCTTTACAAGTAAGTGTTTTTAAATATGTGGCTATACATTTATACCATAGTAAAGTGCCACATTACCAATGTTTGTCTGTTTTAAAATGTTATGTGCTTGCTGAACAGTTTATCACCTGCTTGGGAACATTAGCATTGTGTTTAACTATTTTCTTAATTAAGATTTTTAATTAAGTTTATTTTCAGTTATATAATGAGCCTGGCAAGACAACTTTCAGGTCTAAGTATATTTGCAATCTATATTGTACAAACAATGTCTTCAGGTCACGTGTCAGCCTCTTTGGGATGTTTGATGCTGAGGGAGTCCATCACTATTGGCTCCTGCGTCATATAATCATGGACATCCTGCACGTTGTGCAGAGTGACCTAGAGCCAATGCGTAAAATCCCAATGGCAATACCACCATTGACCAAACTGCTGGCGGTACTGCATTTTGTGCCACAGGCTCCTTCCAGACAACAGTGGGAGACGGAACAGGGATGTCCCAGAAGTCCTTCAGTTGGGTGCTGAAGGCTGTACTGCTATTCCTTTCGCGGCTAAGGCAATTTATCCATCTGGCACTCGATGAGTACCTTGTGCTTATAAAGCGGCCGTTTGCAACCATAACTGGCATTCCCCATGTTGTAGGGGAAGTAGATGGCACACATGTCGCCCTGGTTCGGTTGTGTGGGAATGTAGCCCTGGTTCTGTTGTGTGGGAATGCTTCCATTTATTGAATTAGAAGCATTTCCACTCAATAAATGTCAAGGCTATATGTGATGCCTCTCTCCTTATTTGAGACCTGGATGCTGTATCGCCTGGGATTACCTATGACTCTTTTCTCTTCAAGCAGACTGGAACATGGTACAGATTTAAAAAGAGGCAATGGAGTGCAAAACCCCATGGTGACACATTGCTATTAGGTATTATTTTAGATTTATTATGTCTTTTTCATTAACCTTTTGCTGTCATAGACCTTGCTATATACTGTAGTCAGAAGTGAGAGGTCTTCAACCTTTGCTAAATTTTTACACTCATGTCAATAAACTGCATGCAGCAATGCAAGTGGTAGAAATTAGTTTGTTAGTTAAGGAAAATACTGACTGATTTTCATTGAGCATACATATAGTTCTTTCTTTATTTTTCATTATGATTTGTACCTAGATCTATGACATGCACTACCCTAACTCTAAATCTGTACCCCTTCCCCATTTGCTTGTGTGAAATAGGCTAGTAGACTTAAATGGCAAATATTGCACCAATACAATAGCACCATGTCATGCCAGAAGCTTCCCAGATGAGTGTATATCATCAACATCATCAACAACATTTATTTATATAGCGCCAGCAAATTCCGTAGCGCTTTACAATTGGGAACAAACATTTCTAAGACAATAATGTGTAATACAAACAGACAGAGAGGTAAGAGGGCCCTGATCGTAAGCTTACAATCTATGGGACAATTGGAGTTTGAAACACAAGGGCATGTGCTACATCATATTGCACATTAGCCAGCTAGAATGCAAAGGTAAAAAGTATTTAGTGGACTGTGTGATCGGTCACAAAGGTGTGTAAAGGGTGATAATAGGGTAACCTAGGGAGATTAAGATGCTGGTTGAGGAATATTGTAAGGTTGGCTGAAGAGGTGTGTTTTCAGAGAACACTTGAAGGTTTGAAGATTAGAGGAAAGTCTTACTGTGTGAGGGAGGGAATTCCGCAAAGTGGGTGCAGCCCAAAAAAGTCCTGTAACTGGGAATGGGAGGATGTGATGAGAGTGGAAGTGAGACACAGATCTTGTGCAGAACGGAGGTGTCAAGTTGGGAGCTATTTTGAGACAAGTGAGGAGATGTATGTTGGTGCAATTTTGTTGATGGCCTTGTATGTTAATAGAAGTATTTTATATTGGATTCGTTGAAATACAGACAACCAATGTAGAGACTGACAGAGTGGCTCAGCAGAGGAAGATCGGTTTTCAAGGAAAATCAATCTAGACGCTGCGTGCAAAATAGATTGTAGGGGTTCAAGTCTGATTTTGGGAAGACCAGTAAGGAGGGAATTACAATAGTCGATGCGGGAGCGGATGAGTGCATGAATTAAGCTTTTGCAGTATCTTGTGTGAGATATGTGCGTATTCTTTAAATGTTCTTTATATGTATGTAACATGATTTAGATATAGAGTTGATGAGGGGAATAAATGATAGTTGTGAGTCAAGTATTACACCTAGGCAGCGTGCTTGCAGGGTGGGATTTATGGTCATGTTATCAACAGAAACAGAAATGTCAGGCAGGAAGCTTCTGTTTTTGGGTGGGAATATTATTAATTCAGTTTTTGAAATATTGAGTTTGAGTTGGCGAGAAGACATCCAAGATGAAATGGCAGAAAGACAGCTAGTAAAGCGAGACAACACAGATGTGATAGATCAGGAGAGGATAGATAGATTTGTGTATCATCCGCATAGAGATGATACTGAAATCCAAAGGAGCTTATTAGTTTTCCAAGAGAAGTGGTATAAATAGAGAATAGCAGAGGACCTAGGACTGAGCCTTGTGGTACTCCAACTGATAAAGGAAGCGGAGCAGAGGTGGATTCAGAGAAATTAACATTAAAAGAGCAATTAGATAGGTAGGATGAGAACCAGGATAGGACAGTGCCTTCAAGACCTAGGGATTGTTGCGTTTTATGAGGAGAGAGTGGTCAACAGTGTCAAATGCAGCAGAGAGATGCAGGAGAATTTGAAGAGAGTAATGGCCTTAATTTTTTGCTGTGATATGTTTGGTTTCTCATTATTAATATTTTTGAATTTGTCTTTCTTGTCACCTTTATAGGAGACAACAAGCATGCTCTCTGCCCTTGGCTCCTCACTCCTTTTTTGAACCCACACACAGTGCTTTAAGATGCATGCGACTCGTGCATTCAGCCAAAAGACTGGTTGTTGAGAGGGCATTTGACATTTTAGAGGCAAGTTTTACGGTATCTCAACCATTCTGTTGGCACTCTTTTTTACGCGCCGAGGACCGTATGTGATATCATTGCTTTATGTGTGGTGTTCCTAGGGTGGAAGAGGCTGAGGTTGCTGGCCAGGAGGTGGAAGACATGGATGCCAGTCCTCCTGAAATGGTGAATTCATCTACCTTTAAAAAATGTGAGCTTTCCACCTATTTTGCATAAAAGCAACTGATTTTTTGTTTAAATGACTTAAGTTAATGTAAATAACCCATTTCTTACATTTTTAACATTGATTACTAATTACACACATTGCCATAATTAACGGTAAAAATTGAAAAATATTTTGTTTGTGCCCTCTTTGCCATTGGTGCTATTGTTGGTTATGGTTTTGGATGCACCTGCTTCTGATTACCAGTGATGTGGAAGTCAACAGTGGGTAAGAAGTAGAGGCCAGTGGAACAGCAGAGGTTGCAAGTGCAGCTGAGAGTGGTGGTGCAACAGACAATGACTGTGATAGGGGTGGCAGGGGGCAAAGATGGCAGGGGGCAGAGAAGGCAGGGTGGGAAATGATGGCAGGGGTCAGGTGGCAGAGATGACAGGGGGGGTCATGGGGCAGAGGTGGCTGGGGGTCAGAGGTGGGAGAGATGGCAGGGGGGCCAGTGGGACAGCGATGGCAGGGGGGACAGGGTGCAGCGATTGCAGAGTTAGACTGAGTCAACGTGAAAAAAAGGAATTATTAACAAAGAGGTGGATTGATTTAAATTGTGTTGGTTGGAAAACAGAAACCCTCAAAAATAAGAGGGTAGTGGTGCAGTTTTGTAAAATTGGTGAGAATAAGTAGTTTGGTCAGGTACTGGAGTGTCATAAACTCTTGTGTGGTGAAGTAGGGATGATAGCTATGACTGCTAATTTGGGATAATGTAGAAGGAGAGGATACATGTGAAATTGGTGCTGGAGGGTTGTTTGTGGCATATTGTGGAATAAGGTGAGAGAGATAGGTGAGTGTAGTGTTAATTGTAGTGAGGTTAGACTGCAATTTGTGCTGAATACGGATGAGAGTAGTCCTAATTTGTGCAGCGAATGCTGGACACTGACTTCTGCTTGCTCTTTCAATTGATGCTCTTCCACATCACGGGCCTCCTCTTGCAGTTTATCTTGTAAAGTATCTGCATCATCACCTAAAAAATTTTTTTAAAAAAAATGTTACTCATGAACATAAAAATATTTTCATCATCTTAATCAATGACCAACTTTTTCACAACATTTTAATAGACAATTTGGTGTGTGTGATGTGAAATGGGTCATCCCAAAAAAATTCAAAATTAAATCTACCTGTATCAACCAGCATATATGTTTTGTGTTGTTTGGACTGTAAACTATGAATCATTTAGAAATCTCAAAGTTAGATTTGCATAAAAGAATCATTCATCTTGAACAACATTGTCTGATACTGATCTCTGTTGACTAGCTTTCATGATAAATTTAATGTTTTTTTTTCTATTTACTTACAATCGGCAATTGTCAAGTATAACTTTTGGAAAATGTCAATATTTTGACATTATATTATTATTATTATATTATATTGACATTTTTGGTTATGTAATAAAAAAAGAAGACTTTTGAATAGAATTCTATTGACCTTTACAATGTACCTGTTGGGGTTAGAGGTTCATTGATGAGTGGCTTCATCCGGTGTCAATCTGGCTCACCACTTGAACCACCTGCTCATCAATACAGGCCAATGTCGTGCTCTTCAGGGAACAGATGGCAGAAGGAAAACAATTATATATATGAGTACAACAGGGCAGGGAGCTGATCATGTGTACACTGTTTGCATTGCTATATAATTACTATTATGACATTTTGTGTTTGATATATTGGCAATTTGTTTTTTGATACTTGTATTTAAATATAATGCTGTTTATAGTGTGTTCTATTCACTGTATAAACATATGTTTATGTAATTAGGACAGATGATTCTTGGTGTCTCAGAATGGTATAAAAGGATAGAAGTAGTGTCTAATCATTGACCCTGATGAAAGTAATTGGAAATTAAATGATTGTTGGACTGGAAATGTTTTCTAATGTATTATTTTCTGGACTTTTTTGTATTTTTGTACTCTATTAAAATTATTTTGTATTTGTGCACTCTGGCTTGCTGGTGCTGATCTGTTCATTGTATTTGAACAATTGAGGATATGCAATTTATTATATAGACTAGGTATAGCATCTTTTGTTACTTTTTTGATAGATTGTTGAGTGCATCCACCTCTATCTAATTTTGTGGCAATTTATTTATGTGGATTTTTGCATCATATCATTTAGTAAATTAGATATGTATATTTTTTTATTTCTTATTATTTTGTTTTACATTTTGTTTTTTTCACATTTTGTTTTTTTCCCCTTATTTGTTCATTTCAAACAGAGGATTTTGTGCTGTCAGGAAATGGTTCTATTGAATATGGACATACTTTGCAGCTTGGTGATGCATAGGCAAAAAGAATTCTTTTTACAGATACTGATGCTTTGGCATTTGATAAGGAGACCCCAGACATATTATATAAGGACTTACTGTGATGAAAGCAAAGGGAAATAGATCTATATTTACATGATTTAAAGCTGTCTCAATACTTTAAAGAAAAACTCATCCCTAGAGGATTTAGAAGTCACAACTTACCAACTTTAGGTCGACATAATAAGAACTTTTGTGTTAAATGGTGCAATATCCTGAATAAATGTTCCTTTGATTTGATGCTACTAGTTATTGAACAGGTTGGTAGTGATTTTACTGATATTGGGAAAGAAAGTTCTGACACCAATGGCTTGAAAATGAAGGAATCTGATATACCTGCTGATTTTTTAACAAATTGGATAATGACTTAGAGAAATACAGATTTTCCCCATTTTAAAAAGTATAAATATTGTATGGTGAAGCAGGACTACAAGGAAAACATGTATGTTCATAGCTGGTACGGTCTGACTTTATTAGATCTAAAACACCATTTACATGTCAATCTAAATGCATTTCTGCGGTCCCATTTTCTGATTTGGACAGTAGATCACACACTTCTGCTAGTGACTCAGATGTTGAGCTACTGGTTCCACATAGTGGATCCCAATTTGTCAATACCCATGGCGGTCACTCAAGGCGGCAACCAAAGAACCCTACAGACCCACATGGAGGGGTGGCAAAAAATTTGAAAAGAAGAAGAAATCAGAGACCTCTTTAAATATGGAGAGTACAGCAATATTTCATTTATCACAACATGTTCTTTCAAAGGCAGAGTTTTGCTTGTTGAATAGAGGCTTGTCGATTGTTCCAACCATTTAACAAAATTATTTTGATTGGATCACTGATACTTATAAGTTTGGGCGCCTCTTACGACTTCGTAATTTTCTTCTGAACAAACTAATATTTCATCATCGTCAGTAAGAGGAACACAATTGCCAAAAAAGGAGTACATTTGATCCTAACAGCATAAATGCATCGCTTGATTCATTTATTAGACTATTGCAAACAGATAGACACTTATGTCAAAAAGACAAAATATTTATTTTCCCAATTTGTCCTTTAAAGAAATAGCAGCCATTAAAACCTTGAGCGCCAATAGAAACTTAGTTATCCGCCCTACTGATAAGTATGGTGGGATCGTTCTGCAGGATTTGACAACTTTTCTAATCAACTTTTGTGGCAACTTTCGAATGTATCTTGTTAATGGTAGCTTACTTTTGAACTTTAGATATTGATGTGGTCATTAATCTGGGATTCATCACGGGTTTAATTGAACAAGAAACAGTTTATTTCCATACCCAGACACACCCAAAGGTACCGATTTTGTATACCTTACCGAAGGCCTGTAATTTTGGCCAGGGGTTTACTGTGCCAACCGATTTCACAATTTGTCGACATATATCTTCAGCCTATTGTCCAAAGTTCAAACAGTTTAATCTCAGATACCACCGATTTTTTTAAAACGTCTATCCTCTCTGGGTCCGTTTGAAAATGGATGGCAATAAGTGACACTGGATGTCACCAGTTTGTACACGAATATCCAACATGACTTAGGACTATTGGCCTGTAAAGGTAGTATAGATTTGTGTACAGCATACTGTGGCCCTCTGTGTGATTTCATGATGAAATTGGTTTAAATCACTTTACAAAATAATTACTTTCTCTTTCAGAATAGTTTTTATTTACAGCTGAGGGGAACAGCGATGGGTTCGAACATGGCACCATCATATGCAAACATTTATATGACCGAGAATGAGAATTTTTATATTCTTTTATTATGATTATTCTTTTGGTTTATTGATGATCTCTTGCTGATTTGGAATGGTAGTATAGAAAAACTCACTGAATTTATACAAAGACTTAATGAAATTCCAGGAGCCATCAGATTCACATGCAATATCAGCAGTGACATTATACAGTTTCTTGATGCAAGAATTCAAGTATGAGGAAACAAGTTAGTGGCCACGTTGTTTTCTAAAGATATGGATAAGTAATCTTAATTACATGTCACCAGTTTCCACCCTGCTTCTCTCAAGAGAGTGTTGTCATTTTCATAGTTCTTGAAAGTTATTTGAATTACATCTGATCCTAATAAGATAGATGATGCACTGTCTGCCATTAATCAACTTTTCATTGACCGTGGCTACAGTTAAACAGAAGCTGAGAAGGCTCTTGAAAGAGTGGGTAAAATTAGCCAAGAGACATTGTTGACATCTCATACTAAGGCTGGTAATTCTGATGGTAATATAATCAACTTTTGAGCCACTTACACTACTGCCTCGAAACAAATACACAACATGGTACACTATTTTATCTTCAAATTCTATTCCAAGATTTGTATATCAGAGAGGAAAAAACCTGTGTGACATGTTAGTAAAGACTGCCATTGTTACATATCTAAACTATAATTCCTTAAAATTGTCTATGAAGCAAACCAGGTATTTATCGTTGCCTAGGGTGTACCAATTGTCAATACCTGTGCCGTGGTGAATCCATTATACATCCTGTTACTGGTAAAGGGTTTAATCTTAAATATAAACTCATCTTCGAAACTAGATTTGTGATTTATATTCTGAAATGTCTGTGCAATCTGCTTTATATTGGAAAAACATCCTGCATTTTAAAGGAAAGATTGGCCCAACATAGGTCATCCATTAAAAAAGCAACTACAAGTCATCTACAATGGAAGAGATGAATCACCCTCTTGTGGCTAAACATTTTTCCATGAGAGGACAATCTATTCGTTATTTAAAATGTTATTCTGTGGATCATATCTCTCCCCTTAGAAGAGGGGGCAACATGGATAATCTATTGTTGCAACTTGAAGTCTGATGGTGAATCTCTAAACTAATAACATTGACTCCCATTGGATTAAATGAGGATTTTATGTTAAGTTGCTTTATATGATGATTTTTTCTATTGGTTTGTTTTTGTCTAGTTGTATTTTTTTGTTTATTATTTATTTTCTATTATTCACTATTTTTGTTTTGTTTTATTAGTTATTCTTTGCTCCTTTCATAAGCATTCTCTTTTTTTCTTTTTTTTCACTACTTTTTGCATGGTGATCGTTATTTGCCCTATTGACTGGGTTTCATTATTTTTACTATTACTATTACTATTACTATTACTATACTATTTTTGAATAGGCAATTTATAATTGCAATAGTGCCCTTCCTTCTGTGCATTTTTAAACTTTAGATCATTACTGCTACCATACAACTGACAGTTCATACTGACTGCATTATAGAGTTGTTGGTGTTCCTAATCATGGCTGCATCTGTGTTTGACATTTCTGATGTGCCTTGTGTTAGCGTCACAGTCCACAAAAAAAACTATGTAAAAAAACTATGTAAGACTTTTCTATCCCAAATTTACTTCAACACTATGTTTGTATACAGATTCCAATCGACAACTGGACTATCATCTGGTTTGCACTGCGAATGTTTTATTGAGACATCCCAGTTACTACTACTACATGAACTCTTATGTGCTTTATTCTATTACCATTTAGAGCCATATATTTGCTACATTTATGTTGTACTACGGTCTCATGAATGTCATGCTATATACATGTATATTTCAAACTACTTATTTGTACTCACTGCAGTGTTATTAAGCTTAACTACAACTCTCAGGAGAGTTTATTGTGCTCTACTAGTACTTTGTACGTATAAACTTTATATAATATACAGATTGTCTTTTATACATTTCTATACCATCAGCTCAAGTTTCCTTTCCACTTCCATTATTCTCATGTACCTTTTTTCTTCTTTATTATTTTCAAGCACCAGGATCTATCAGATTTTTGTGCCATTGTAAAATAGAGGGAGGGACACCTCATACTATCCTCAGCAGCATCACTCCTTTCTATCTGTACAACTCCGACAGCACCGCAGTAAGTTGTTACATACTATCCAATATTACATATTCTAATCTTTTCTGTTCAATACTTGTCCATTTTGAAAAGATCATTCAGTGAAACCTATATTTAAAGAAAGCTGTTTGTGAGGGTCAGCATACAACAGCACACCCCAAAAAACACTATATATTTTAATATTTTCTATTTTTAAATTATTTTCTATTATGAAAGTGTCATTCAGTGAAATCTATCCTTAAGAAAAGCGGTTTGTGAGGGTCAGCATACAGCTGGACTCTCCAAAAAAAACACTATATATACTATTCTTTTCTATTTTTCAATACCTTTTTGGAAGGACATTTAGTGAAATTTATATTTAAAGAAGACTGTGTGTGTGAGGGTCAGCAGCAGATACACACCCCAAAAAAGTAAACAGGGTGTTCTTGTCTTTGACTCAGAGCAGCACAACCCCCCGATAAAATAAAAACCTTGTTTGCTAGAAGTATATTGTGGAGCAGTGTCATAAGAATTGTAATATAAAATTCTTTCCTTTCCCTATCTCATTGAGCATTAACCTGGTGTGGTGACAGGCATCTACTAGTAGCTCCAATCTGTTCAAGTAGCATTACTACTCTTGGCAACCATGAATCACTGTACAGATCAGAAGCGACCAAGTACCAGTAATGGCAGTAGTACTGCTGTTACAACCTCTACTAGTAAAAGAGGTAATTTGGGAAGAAAGTTAATGAAAGTATGTAAGCTCGTATGAGCAGAGCCCCCTCCCCTCCTGTCTCCATACCTGTTCTTCCGCTCCGTCTTTACTGCATATGACTAGCCGGAGTTTCTGAAGTATTGGTACTTTTTGTTCATTGTTCTGTATGGTTTCACCCTGTATAGTCTACTGTTGGCACTGTGTGCGGCGCTGCGGATACCTTGTGGCGCCTAACAAATAAATGATAATAATAATAATAATAATAATGAAAGTGTCCTTAAAATCCAAACACTATTTGTCAAATGCAATCCTAAAGAAAACATCAGCTCTTGATGTAAGGAGGAGGATTAAGAGGGCATTTTCTGATGAATGTGGTGACTTGTCCAAAAAATGAAAAATAGCTAACATTACATACAACACCCACAGTGGCAAGACAAGGCTCAGACTATGTTCACTTTTTACTAGTAGTGGTCTTGCTACTATGGTACTGGTATATTCATTAGAATAGCCTTTCCAAAACAGAGTGCCCAACACGGTCATGCATCTTCCTCAACTTCACATGCACCACATTGTCGCTCAGAGTGTACGTCTGTTACTGACACCTTCAAAACAGACAAATCAGTGCCTGAGGATAACACGGAGGTTATGAAACAATGTAGGCGCTGTTGAGGATAGTCTAAGGAGGGTATCCATAAGTACTACATGTGAGTCTGAAGGTTCAGAGTGAGACACTGAAATAATAGAGCAGCTTCCTTCGAAAAGTCCTTACCTATTTGTAGATGTGAGGAAAATAGTAGTAGTATTAGTGTTGATAATGATTTACCTATAGAAATTGAGGAGGCTACTATGGAAGTTGCAAATGTGCAAGAGGATGAGGGGGATAATTGTGGATCTGAAAATGAATGTGATGTACATGGCTGAGATAATGAGGAGGAGGATAATGATTTTGTAGAAGTAAGACAGGCACCAGTATTTTCATTTTCATCTAAAGCCAGACAACATTTGTCAATGCATTGGTAGCCTTTGTCATGTCAAAATAAGTAAAGGGAGGAACGTTGATCATCTAGGTACCTCCTCTCTTATATGTCATTTGTAGCAAGTTCATTTAATCCGTGTTCAATCCCAGCATCAGTTAGTTCATGCTAGCTGAAGTAGCCCAGCATCTGCTAACAGCCAAATGAATAGATAGTTGCAAACCTCACTTGCATCAACACCTTCATCATCAACTTTCTCATTATTAGTATGTAGTCCTGCATCCAATTTTCAAATTCCAAATGACTGCCCTAAAGCAATCCATGCTTCCGAAAAAACATCCTTGCACACCACAACGAGTGTGATGAAGGCTATCTGCCAGTGTTGACGCTACTGTACAGGGAGGCAGAGTATAAATGCACCCCTGGTGTTCACCAGGGACCCCCGAAAGGAGGTATGGACTTAGCCACAGGGGATGCACAGGTCGCGGTTCTCCGAGACAGTCACCAGCAAGATAGAGGGGAACAGTGGATAGTCAGGCTGGCTGAAATCATTACCAGGAGGTCAAGCGGTTCCAAATCATGAGCCAGAAGTGAAGTCAGGGATGCCAAGGTATATAACTTGAGTAGCGGAACAGTACCAAATTAGGATCCAAAGAGTGGTCCAGTAACAAGCCGAGTCAATAGGATAACAGGAACAGATTGCAGGAACAAGAATGCTGGAAATCAGGAGTAAGCCTAATACTCTGGCACCAAAATGGTGCCAAAGGCTAGTTTAAATACATGCAGAGAGCTCCTGATTGGAGCACCAAAGGAAGCAGCTCCCATAGGCTATTTCGGGAAAATAGAGAGCACTGACCGCCGATATAGAAAAGAAGCAATGAGGACAGAACTGCGCATGCATGTAGACTCAGCCAGGAAAAGAAGACAACGAAACACTTGCGGACGGAAGGAGTCGGGTGACCGTTCCTGGCAGTAGTGGAACTGTGGGGCAGGCGCCCGAGATACTGTTGCTAGGTTGATACGCCTACACAGAAGGGAAGCAATAGGGCTAAGCATAATTTTACACAATTGTCTGTGAAGCAAGCATTTGCAAATGGAAACAAGTATGACAGTCAGCATCCTGTAAGAAGAATACCATTCTTCCCACCAATTACCAACAGAATGTGTTGATTCCGGTGAGGATGAATTAATACTGTGTAATGATGATGATCATGACATAAGTGATGAGGATGATGATGATGGTGATGGCATGGTCATCAACATAGAGGAAGTTGAACATGTTAGTCAAATGACCATTAGAAATTTATAAAAAAACAAAAACCCTGCTATTTATTCTGTCCAGTTCATCGACCAACAACCAAAATGTTCTCTTTTGTGGGTGCCCAAACAAATCAAACACTTTAGCCACAAAAGTGGAAGCCCTGTCGCTGGAGTGTTTGGTTTATTAAACCATATGCATCTCCTTTTTCACATATGAATGGCTGAGTGGGCTCATGGACAATTCCATCTTGCACTATTTTACATTTTAACCTTTGTCTATCGACTTGTGTAACATTAGACAATTCAGATGTCAACATTATTATTAGGTCGCTGATTCACTTGGTGGGCAGTATGATTAGGTAGACAATTCAAATGTTGACAGTATTATTATAGAATTAGGGATTGGGCTAGCGATATGGGTAGGGACAGGTCTAAGGGACAGGGATAGGAACAGGGAAAGGGACAGATCTAGGGACAGGGAAAGGGTTAGAGATAGGGACAGGGTTAAAGTTAGAGATAATACTGTCTTCATTTCAATTATCAACCTAATAAATACTGTCTACATTTCAATTGTTGTCCTAATAATATTGTCAATGTCATTATATTGTCGACTTTAAAACACTGTCTATTCTGCTAACCACCAATCATATTATGTCAATCCTGTAGCTGTCGAACACATGTATGCATCACACCAGTGTGAGTGGTCCCAAGTACAATGCCATCTTGCACCATTTAACACTGTGCCCTTATTGTCTCATAATCTGTTAAAAAATGTCTACAGCTGCAGACGCTGTCCGTCTAATGAAATCTGATACTGCCACTGCTGTCCCCTCTCCAATGTATTTGCTGCAGCACAGACCCTCTCCAATGTATTTGCTGCTGATACTCTCCAATGTGTCACACATGCTGCCTAACGGGTACCTACTTGGTGTATCTTCTATATTCAAAGAAAATGTAATTGATGTAGACATTTTCAATGAGGATGATGATGAGGGTGATGATTGGTTACCTTTGAGGAAGATGACCACTGTTATCCAAATGCCCATGATTCATTTGTTAACATCCCTATCTAATATCCAATGAGCAACCTACAACCAAAATGTTGGCTTTTTTTTAGGGGGGGGCAAACAAATTAAGAACTGAAGTCAGAAAAGAGGCAGTTCCTGTTGCTAGAGTGCTTGGTTTGTTAACCTTTATGCATGTCCTTTTCAACATATAGGTGGGTGGGTGTTTGGACCCAAGGACTATGTCATCTTGCACAATTTTGACTCTTACACTTTTCCCCAAGAAGCTTCTGAAGCCTTCGTTGTAGTACATTCTTGCACCAAAATTCCATTGTAATGTATTGCAATGCCTAACTGTTTTCAGCATGTTACTCGTGCTGCCAACTGTCAACTGAATACTGGTTGGGTGATCAACATGCCAAATTCTGTCTCTTAATTTCTCAGAATTGGATTCAAATTCAATAACATTGTCTTGTCAAGACAGATGTTTGGCAACCAAATCTGCATCAATGTGAGTTATACATACTTGTGGGAGGGCCAACTATTTCCCAATCTGAACAGTATGGTTTACAAATTTCTTACAATGCACTAATATAACATATATGTATTATTTATATATTCCATATTTAATTATTAATTCCATATTGACATTCATTACATAATGTATACATGATATATTAATATACTTGCAAATATGTATATGAGTGATGAGTCCCATTGTTTGATTCACAAGGGTAGCATTACGGTACACACTAATCTCTAATCAGCCAGATCTACCTTACTCATACCATAGCAAGCACTTATAGTAAAACAAGGCATTTGAAAGCTCTGCACATGGCTCTCGATGTATACTATACCCAACGATAAGTGCATAGTAAATAGCGTAAGAGTTGTTGATGGATGCTCTGTTACATTTCAAATTTATTGTATGCCTAGTCTTTGAAGTTTTTTCTTGTGAGTGCAAGCCACCTTCATCGATCATCATCCAAACTTATTTATAAAGCGCAATCAAATTATGTTACAGTTTACAGTTGGTCACAGCGCTGGGGTCATACGTTCAATTCCTGACCATGGCTTTATCTGTGTGGAGTTTGTATGTTCTCCCTGTGTTTGCGTGGATTTCTTCCGGGTTCTCTGATTTTCTCCCACACTTCAAGGTAAGCTCCTATGGGGCAGGGACTGATGTGAGTAAGTTTTCTGTCCAGCACTGCAGAATTAGTAGCGCTTTATAAAGAGCTGATAATGATGATGACAGGCAGCATTACGGCACAAATTTGTTTTCAGACAGATCTTAATCAAACCATAAAAAACACTTATAGTAAGATAAGGTGCTTGAAAGCTCAACTTTTGGCCTCCGGTGAATACTCTAACCAGCGATAAGTGCATATGAAAGTCTGGGGAGTATATTCATTTTGACAGCATTGATATGGACTATCCAGGAGATAAAGTGATATGAACCCATAATAAGGTGCAATTTAATTTGGGAGAAAATGTTGGGAAAGTTAGCTTGGAAAAGCTTTTCATCTACCTTACTCATACCATAAAAAGTAGTAAAATAAGGTGTTTGAAAGCTCAACTCTTGGCTCTCGGTGAATACTCTACCCAAAAATAAGTGCATAGTACCTAAATAGATGAAGGTGCAGGCCACCTTCGTCTATTTAGTTTTATCAATATTTGTATTAACTGTATTAATTAACTGTATTAATTCCATGACTGTCCTTCATATGCCTGTTTCTGTAGCAAATGTGTCTATTAAGGATGCTCTGTTATGTTCTTTCTGGATTATGAAGTAGATCAGAGAGCAGAGAGGTATCATAAAAGTAATCCCCTTTTAATGAAGGTATTTATGATCTCAAAATTGCATTTTTTGCAAGGCTGCCAGATCATCTATTGTGTTTCCCTTTATAGGGCTTAAATATTTTATTAACTCCCATTTATTTGTGCAATATATTTCTGCCACTGCTCTGTCACTAATTTTAGCCACCAATCGCTGCAGACTTTGGTGAAAATTGGTGAAAATTGGCACTGTTGTGAAGGGATCATTAGAAAATAGACTGGAAATGACTGGAAATGAATGGTAATGTTATAAATAGTAATAAAGGAGCAAAAACAGCTCAAAATGACATTATTTTACCTGTTTTCACAATTTTTAATTAAATCCAGATCCAAAACCTTTCTAGTTTGTGTGCCAAAACCGGTAGGAAAGCGAAAACATGAAGTTGGGTTAGGACCGACAACGAAAAACGGAAACACGAGGGTCAGCGCACATCTTTAATATCTGTTGGTAAATATATATATATATACATATTTATATATATATATATATATATATATATATATATATATAATTATGTGTAAACAGCAAAATAGTGGGCGCCTATTAGTGTGTAAATCCTAAATACGATTCTTATATGCGTACCAGCTATATGAAAGAACATGTGCACATCATTAAATAAATTATGCAGGTCCAATCCAATCCATTCCTCAGGCGTGTGGACTCAATTCATAAGTCGGGGAAACAGAAAAAATCACACATAGGGGCATATATAATTCTCGACGTTTTCTGCAGCATTAAAATTATTACCGTTATTACGGTAATAGTAAGCTGGATTTCAGCTCGCGGCTCAGGGAGCTGCGAGCTGAAATCCAGCGAGAAAACTACTGTAATAACGGTATTTACGTACACTATTACGGTAATAACGGTAATAGTGGGCGTGCCACCAGATTTTTGGTGTTTCCGACAAGAATTGAATATGCCCCTCTGGAAATAATACCCTGGAAATAAGGTTATAGATGGGTAACAATTGACATTCAGGCTTTGTATACATCTATAGATCATGCCAATGGAATATAAACGATGGGCTGTTTTTAAAGTCTTGATAATAGCCTGAGTGATGCCCATAAGGAGTTTATATGCATACTAGCTATATTTATATTATCTCAATGCTACTTTAAATTGCTAGACACCTTTAACCTTCAAATATGTGGCACAGCGATGGGCACAATATTTGCACCTAGCTTCGCCAATTTGTATATGGGGAAATGGGAATTGGGATTTTTTTGTATAATGATAAGAACCCTTATTTTTTATCATAGATAAATCGACGATATTATAATGATCTGGGATGGTCCATTGGATGTATTGGAAGAATTTCTTAAGTATCTGGATTGAAGTGACTTAATTCTAAGGTTCACTTGAAAATCTGATGATATTAGTGTAGAGTTTCTAGACTTAGTCCTGGAGATAAAAGAAGGCATGATAATGAATAAGACATATATTAAAGAGGTTGACACTAATAGTGATTTACATTATGGAAGTTGTCACCTCAGAAAATGGAAAAACAACATTCCTTTTTCTTTATTCAATTGCGTCAAAAGAAACTGTACAGGTGAAGTGATATGTGATGAGCAGATGCAGATCTATGTGGACACATTTAAAGATAGAGGTTATCCCGATCAGGTTATTAATCAGGCTTTAGAAAATACACCTACTTTAGATAGAAGGGAGATGCTTACTTAAAAAACTAAAAAAGAGATACAAAAATTCCATACATAACTAGGTATAATAGAGATGAGAAGAAGATTAGACATATACTTAATAAACACTGGAATGTTATTCAGATGGACCCTATATTAGGCCCAATAGTGAATAAAAAGCCGAAAATAATCTTTAAGAGAAGTAAAAATCTTTTTTAGCACCTAGTATGCTGAAAAGGGCCTGTATTAGATAAGTCTTCTGGTGGTTTTTATAAATGGTCTAGTTGCAATATGTGCAAACTAGTTGATACTAGGAATAAAACTTTTACAGATTCTCATAAACATAACGAATTTAAAATGTAAAAATTGATGAATTGTCTAACAACATCTGTGATTTACATAATAGAATGTCCCTGCAATTTGAAATATGTAGGCAAAACAAATAGAGCTCTAAAACTAAAGATTCAAGAACATATCAGAGCCATTAAAAATAAGTCTGAATTGCATTCTGGTTCGAGACATTTTAAAAACCATCATGGGGTGGACTACAGTGGTTTCAAATTCAAGGCAATAGAACATGTAACTTTGGGAATTAGAGGTGGTAGCTTGAGTAATAAACTTGCATATCGTGAAATCTATTGGATTTTCAAACTTCACACTTCACAATTTAAAATTACTTCTTTTATTAACTAATTTATCTTTTTGTTCTTTTTCTTTCCCTTATTTTCTCTTTAGGTTGTATACTTTTTATAGTGTTTTTTTATATGGTGAGATATGCATTCTGGGGTTCCCTCGAGATCCATGGTCTCATCCTTATTTGATGAGATCATACATGGGAAAGGGATCCTGATGCAGGGCATATATTGATATATCATCTGATATTCTTGGTATATTATGTGCTGTTTAATAGTGTTAATATATGTGGTAAATGGTTATGCTGATATTGTACAATTATTGTTATAATTTATGTTGGGTAATGATCTAGTTGATGTTAATTATCATCAGTGAAATTATATTTAGAATGGTCCGTTATTGGACTATTTTACATATATTTATATTTTTATTCCTGCATTTTTTTAAAGGTATTCTGGTTTTATTTGTTTGTCGAATAGTACTTTTTACAAAAAGTTTTAAATACTGTATGTAGAGTTTTTTTAATGTAATTGATATCTTGTTTATATGTGATATAGTAATATCTGTCTCAGAGATCCACGTTTATGTCTTATATCCATATCTAATGCTTTGAAACTATTGCTAGTAAACATGCCTTTAACTTTCATAGTACGGGAAGTGACATCCCGAAAGTTAATGGCCGGCGACGCCGTGTATAGGAGACTTTCAGATTATCGGAAGTTGAGTCCCGGAAGTGATGCACAGGAAATGACACACAATCTATATATATATATATATATATGAAGTGAGAATGTTGTCACTCACAAAATGGTGGCGCTGCTAATTCACAGATTTGTGTGTTCACTGGAATACACCGATGCAGTACTATTACATTTTCTTAGCTTAGCTTTATCGTAGTTTAAGGCCTGCATGTCTTAGAAAGAGACAGTAGAGCAACTTCACAAAAAAGTAGACCTACTAAAACCCTGAAGAGCATTTCTGCATCCAAGACTGTGCCTGCTCCTAGAAGATACCTACAGAACATCACCAAACATCATCTGCTCCCGAAAGATCCCTGCAAAGCATCCCTCCACCCAAAACATTCCCCATTGCTGACAGACCCTTGCAGAGCATCCTTCCACTAAACATACTAACCCCTCCTGAGAGATCCCTGCATAGTATTCCTCCCACCAACACTGTATCTGTTAGCAAAAGTTCCCTGCAGAATATTCCTCCTCCTGAAACACAATACTTGCTCCTGTTATTACCCTGTAGAGCATTCCTCCTTCCAAGACTGTGCATGCTCCTAGAAGATACCTGCAGTACATAACTCATCACCAAACAGTATCTGTTCCCAAAAGAATCCTGCAGAGCATTCCACCACCCAAAACACTCCCTGCAGCTTACAGACCCCTGTAGAGCATCCCTCCACTCAACATACTAACCCCTCCTGGCAGATCCTTGTAGAGCATTCCTCCCTCCAATATTGTGCCTGCTCGTAAAAGATACCTGCAATACATGCCACCTCAACAAAAATGGTTCTTCAGCAGACAGATCCCTGCATAGAATCTCTCTGTGTGTTTGGATTACACTATTGTGCAGTTTGATAAAATATTTCCCGATAAAGACTTGTTGGCTCTATGTATCCTTAAAAGTTAGCTTAGGGCTTGTAAAAGAATGTAATGGCAAACATTGCTCACTGAAAACCAACTAAGCAGAGGCTTATACACCAATTTAATGTAATTTACCTCTAATATTATTTTGTAGTTCTACTTTTTTATGACACGCAGGCTCTAAACTACGATAAAGCTAAACTAAGAAAATGTAATAGTACTGCATGTGTGTATTCCAGTGAACACACAAATCTATGAATTAGCAGCTCCACAATTTCTGAGTGACAGCAATCTCACTCCATGATAGTGCTGAATCTGCAGCTAACCACAGGATGTGATGGCATACCATGTCTGTATTGCGCAAGTAACTTGTCCATTAAGGTTTCTGCCTTAATCGTTGCAATTCCATTGCTTTTTGGAGTTTGAGTGGAAGAGTTTCAATAGTTTTCTTACATTTTAGATGGTGTGTAAGAAACCGTAATCGGACATGTTAAACCGTAAGGTTTTTTGTCTATGAAATTTCATGGCTTTTTGTAAAGTAAAAATATTGATAATAAATTTCTAAGCCTATTTTTCCTAATCCCTAAAAAACAAGAGTTTTAATATTGCTCTATTATACTAATATCTATCGCCTCTGTTGCATGACTATGGCACCTATCCACTATTGTTTTGATAAAGTAATTTTTCCTAAGATTTCCTCTAAAGCTAGCACCCTTCATTTCCAGTGCATGGCTTTCTCTCACACATACCCCCATGCCCACCAGCTTTGTGATCGCATGCACACATGCCATCGCTAAGTGCACCAGCTTAATTCTCATGTCACCCCCTGCGCACCAGCTTTATCACGTCACTCCTATGTGCACAAGCTTTTTTAGCACGTCACACCCTGTGCACCAGCTTATCTCTCACTTGTAACCCCCATTTGTACTAGCTTTTCTCTCACATGTCACCCACGGCACACTAAATTTTCTCTCAGAAAAGCTTGTGCGCAGGGTTTTTTTTTATCACGTCACCACTTGTGCACCAGCTATTCTCTCACGTCACTCCTATGTGCTCGTTTTTTTTTTATCACCTCACACCCTGTGCCCTTGCTTTTCTCTCAATTGCCACTCCCTGCACACAAGCTTTTCTTTCATTTTACCCCTTGCGTACCAGCTTTGCTTTCACATGTCACCCCTTGCGTACCAGATTTTCTTTCATATGTCATCACCTGCTCACCAGATTTTCTTTCAATTTTCACAGCCAATGCAGCAGTATAATTTTCTCTCACATTACTCCTATGTGCTCATGATTTTTTACCACATCACACCTTGTGCCCCAGCTTTTATCACACATCACCCCCTGCGCACCAGCTTTTCTCTCAATTGTCACAGCCTATGCACCAGTATCCAGCATCCTTGATTACAACAGCTATAAAGAAAACAAATTAGCTCTACACTCTGTGTGTTTGGTAAAAAATCCAGAGAGATATTCAGTCGTGTATCTGAGGGGAGTTGGTAAATATAGACCATGTGTGTATAACATAGAAATAATAATAAGTGTACATAAATATATGTTCGCTTTTTCTTAGGTGGTTTAGTAATACCAGTACAAACAAGTGGCACTCACCTATGGACAAAAATTATTATCCCAAAGGTAGGAAAGTTCTTGTCAAAATGAACAATCTGAATAGAATCATCTCAGAGACTCTCCATCAAACAATAAGAGAATAAATGTATCTGTATCATACAAGCTGACTTCTATTAGTTCCTTAAATTGTAAACATAAATTGTGCTGTCTTACCCAAAGTCCAGCTAGTGGTGGTTTTCCAAGTGGACAGAAGTTTATCTCGTGGTTTTCAATGGAGATCTCCCATGAGGGTTCTCTGTGTCCACACGCTGCCATGTTGTCTCCACTTTCAGATGATCACAGTCAGTTTGCTATCTCTCCCTCATATGCATGCTGCAACTTACTTCTGAATGTCTCTGGCAGAGTGCTTCTCTCTATATCCTATGCATTCCACTGAGAACCATTACTTTCAGATACTGCAGTGAATGGGCTGGGCACTTGCCTAGATATACATGCGCTCTGCAGTTATATAGTGCAATGCTCCAGAGTGCAGCCAGTGTGACAACTTGAAGTGTATGTCCATCTATAGCAGTCAGACTTTCCCATCTCCGAGCAGAGATAAACGTAAGGCATTCAAGAAACCCCAGGACATAGAGCCATACAACTCAAACAAAAGCATCATATCTTTGTAAAAACAAGGGAAAAATCAAGCACACATGCTTTGATTCCTTTCAATCCAAGTCCACCCACGAAGACACAATAAATATACTACCACTGATCCTTTCATATCTGGCAGACACAGCAAGATGTTTTTTGAATTTAATAAACGTGAGACAGGATATAGTAAATATATGTAAACTCGTCTACACCTGTGCATCTATTGGCATACAGTTAAACGAGGTCCGAAATGAAAGAGAATATTATGTTATTATAATATTTGTAAAACAGTGCAATTTCCAGGGCATTGAGTGACAGGTAGTGCAGTATGAGGACGAGTATGTGACATGTTAGTGAGCCACGCAATGGCATACACCAAGTGTCTCATGTCTTCCAGCTGTGAAGCGCAGCTTGTGAATATCGTGTGCTGCCCAAATTCAGGTTTCCGAGGCAGGCAGGAGGATAGTGTGTGGGCTGCTATAAGGAGAGCTGTGTTATGTTACTCACTACATACCTCGTTGGCTTTCGGCACAGAACACAGATGATAGGTGATCACAGCAGGAACCTCAGAGCACTTTTAAATCTCCCGCTCCCAGCTAAGTCATTGAGGGGCTCTGTTACAGCCGCTCTGGCACCACTCAGACAGATTAAACTTTGAAATGTGAGCACTAATAATACTACAAGGATGCCCCCTCTCAGCCCCAAAACACTAACCAGCCTCCCTGTGGATAGAAAATATGGCTAATTTCTCCAGCTCAGAAATTAATATCTCTTAGCGAAAAAGGTCAGCCATATTTGTATTCTCTTGTGAAGCCAGGCTGCGTAAACCCACTCTCTTTGACATGTACCATAGGTATGGCTCTGCGTTTTTAGCTTGGCTGAGATGAAAGGACCAAACAGCTGTTAGAAGCAACAGAACCAAAAAGCTCTGGTTGCCTGAAGTTGCCATCACCAACACCACAGCGCCCAGGGTCTGAGGGTGGGGTACGACTTAACGGTGCTGAGTACACCAACAACACTTACCCCAACATCTTAAGTCCGAACGGCTGATTCCCGGCGAGGATCCATGACGACTCTTTTGTGTACCGGCTTCAACCAACTGCAATGAAGAAAGTCGCCGGCGCGACTTGATGACATCAGTGAAATAGGCAACGCTGGTAACGCTGCTCTTAAGGGGGTAATGTAAGTATGCAGCTATGTACAATGTACTTTAGAAAGGGTTAGTCGGTTTTGCCAGCATAGTTATGCTAACTACCACCGGGGTCTGGCATGTCACAACTGCCGCTTTTTACAGTTACTTTGCTGTCTGTTGGGCATTTACAAGCAGATCCATTTAAAGCAATGGACTGTCCACTCTATTATATCTGAGCAATTATTTGCAAATAGGTTGAGTGACAGGTTTCTTCAGTCTCTGCTCAGAATCCATGCTGCTAGATGCCCAATGTGGAAAGCAGCAACACTGACGACGGTGGCACGGGCTCTGGCTTGCTGGGAGGGCTTTTGCACCTAGGCTTGTGCTGGAGTCTCAGGAGAGCAGGGAGCCAGTGGTTCAGAACAAAGGATCTCCTAAGAGATCACCCCGGCGCTTACTGTTAATATAATTATTACGTAATAAATTATAAGGCTTAATAGGTGACCCTGCAGCTTGAATACGGTTTACCAAACCGTAAAATCAAAATGTAGAAACACAGAGCAACAAGCGCTGGGATAACATATGTGACAGTAATAAATCCCTCTATATAGGATACAATCCATGAAAGTTTTATTTATACACTTTTAAAAACATAGTTAATTCAACATATGTCCATCATTGAATAAAAACCTGTAACATTACTTGATGCATATCAAAGTACTCTGGATTAGTCGAATACTCTTATCAATCTTCCAGTTAGTTTTACAAAATGTATCAAATGCCTGTATGGTCTGCATAAAGTTTGCATACGTAGCAAAATCATCAACACATCAAATGTCAAAACACTATAGCAATCCTCAAGATATATGTTGGACATAAAATAAAATAATATACCAATCCCTTCGGGAAAAAATGAATACATGCATGATTCAAAAAATATAAAAATATGTGAAAATATAATATTATAAAATATATTGAAACCATGTAACTGATCCAAGTTATGCCGATGAGTCCCGAGTATTTATATTGGAAATGAACTCCGCCTATAGATAAATAGCGCTATCATCTGGATCTCCTTATTGAACTATCATGTATATAACACTTTTTCCGTAAGATCCTGAAAAATAACCACAACATCCAATTTTACCACGTCCTGTGGTTTTCAAAGGGAAAACGATAGGTTCGTTCAACTTGAATCAACAGTTAAAGGTAAAGTCGGAGTCCGAGATATGATGGGGTCGTCTCAGAATGTGGCAATATATGTCCTTCACAATGTTCGGGAGTTAATATCCACAACAGCAGTTAAATATAAACATAAACGGATCTTACCCCATGCTGAAGAATTCCAAAAATGGATAACTCCGGGGCTTACCCATACTGGGACCTTGATCCAGACTGCAAATCGGGCAGTGAGGCGATGTTCCGTCCATAGACGTGATGGTGTGTGCCTCTTGATTGTCCGATATCCGGTATCCGATGTTTCGTAATGATAATAGTTCGGCTTCATACAATATGCGATATAATGCTGTTGATGCTGTTTGTTGAGGGAGAACATCTTAACTTCACATATCTCTCAGTCTTCCCACAGCGCTGTGTTCTGAAAATATCAAGTAAGTAATAACTGACGCGTTTCTTCCTATAGCGACCAGGACTTCCTCAAAGCTAATGTTCACACATCTCCAACTCCTTTTAAAGGGACATATGGGCGTGGTTAACTCCCAAAGACTGGTTGTCTTAAAGTGGACCCTTCGACTTTATTCCTATTAAAGTGGAGCCAAGTAGAAAGGTAATCCGGATCCTGTTGTTATATAGGGGCACATTTATCAATATTCACATAAAGTGAAAAGTAGTTTTCAATCCTTATCACAATGATAAGGATTGAACTATTTCTCACATTTATGTACAGCCCTGCACAGAAACAGCAGTTCCGAAAAACTGCTGTTTCTGCGATGTAAAAAATCATACTTACCCCCCTCTTCGGAAGCGCTGCCTCCAGGTCTTCTCCTCGTTCTTTTCATTCTTCAATACGCATGTCCAGTTCCAAGAATGTAGGAAGGTGCAGTGCTGTAGAGGTGTAGTGTGAGGGGATGTAGTGTTGTAGTCTGAGGGGGTTAGTGCAGTGCTGTATATATGTAGTGTGAGGGGGTAGGAGCAGTGTGAGAGGGTAGGTGCAAGTGCTGAATGGGTGTAATCTGAGGGGGTAGGTGCTGTGCTGTAGCGATATAGTGTGAGGAGTATAGGTGCAGTACTGTACAGGAGTAGTGTGAGGAGGAAGGTGCAGTGCTGAAGACTTGTAATGTGAGAGGGTAGGTGCAGTGCTGTAGAGTAGTAGTGGAATGCTGTAAGGGACAGGGGCAGTGCTGTAGAGGTGTAGTGTGAGGGAAGTAGGTGCAGTGCTGTAGATATGTAGTGTGAGGGGGTAGAAGCAGTGCTGAGTAGTGTGAGGGGGTAGTTGCAGTGCTGTTGGCGGTAGGGGCAGTGCTGTAGAGGTGTAGAGTGAGGGGGTAGCTAGAGTAATGTGGGGGTGTAATGGAGCACTGTAAAGTTGTGCTGCACAGTGCACTATCTCCTCCTCCAATTGTGCCATGTTATCTTCCTGCACTGCGCAGAAGAGGTCATGTAACACCGAAGTCAGTTGCCGCTGTTCCGATAAGCTGTGCAGGCTATTGACAGCATTAGTTATGTCTGTAATGTTTAGTCTGTTTACATTTACCAAATATTGTTACCCAAAATATAGCCTAAGCTTCTCCCCCAGACCCTATATCCCTTGTCTGAACCCCTCTCCTTGACCCTATATCCCATTGTCTGAGCACCTCTCCCTGACCTTATGGGTTAAATGTATCAAGGTCTGATTTTTTCAGTGTGTTCGCACATCACAGGTGATACCTGCGATTTTAATCTAAAATTTCTCAAATGTATCAAGCTGAGATTATTACCCTGATTTTCAAAATCGCTGGTCATCTCTGGCAATTTGCTGCGATGTCAAACACTCCTGTGTTAGCTAACTCTCCTGTGTTATAGCAACGAGATTACGAAAAACAGCTGTCAAAAGTGTAAAAAATAGATGAAATTTAAAAAAAAAAAGCGTGGGGTCCCCCTCTATTCACTATTAACCCAAGTGCTGCCAGACTACTGCTGGTTCTGTGAAAATCGGGGAAAATATTTGCGTGGGGTCCCTCTGATTTTAACGGAACCAGCACTAGGCAAACCAGTCGGGGTTGGTGGCACTATAGCAGGGGGACACGCTGCCATAATGACAAACCAACCCCAGGCTGTTCAGCACTGGCTGAATTCCCTAGGGAGTTGGGTTTGCCGGAAAAAAAGCGGGCACCCCCAATAGGGACACCCAGCCCAGTGCTGAAATCATTAGGCCTCTTCCTACACCCCTGGGCGGTGGGTACAGGGTAATAACGGCGATTAAGGTATAAAAAAAAATGGGCGCCATTTTGTTTTGTGGAACTACAAGTCCTGGCCCTCCAGGGTGCCATAAATAGTGTGGGCATGCTGCTACTTGTATAACTACAAGCACCAACATACCCATGGCAGCCAGGGCATGTTGGCACTTGGAGAACCACAAGTGCCAGCATGCCCTGACACCCAGGGTTGGCTGGGACCTGTAGTTCCACAAAAGAAAATGTTAAATAAGCTACCACACCCTTGTTAACACCTCATACATTTAATAAAAATAATAAACCCACAATAAAGACAGTAAACACAGTCCCAAAGTCCGGCTCGAAAAGTCCAAAAAGAATTTGTAGATCCAAAGTCCCTGCTTGTAATGTCTCCTTTTCTCCTTGGGCAAAAAGCCCCCCTTGTTGCTTGTAGTCTTCTAATCTTCTTGGCCAGGGGGTCCCCCTTGTTGTTTGCAGTCTTCTTGTCTTCAGCCAGGAGGGCCCCAGATTTGTAAGATCCACGCTTCTTCATTCTTGTTTGAAGAAAAAAAAAAGGAGCAGAGCCACCTCAAACAGTTTTTACTATGTAGAAGCTCCGATGCGCAATGACCATTGGAGCTAAGCTCCAATGCGCAATAAGCTTAGCGCTAGGTCTATTTATAGTATTAGGGGATTTTCCCACGCTGTCTTGGGAAACCCCTAATACTATAAATAGACCTACAGCAATTAGCTAAGCTCATTGCGCATTGGAGCTTCCACAATCACCGCAGGAACCTCAGAGTACTTTTGAATTTCTTGCGCCCAGCTCAGTGCAGTGAATAAATTAACTGACGTCACTCACTGTGTAGGCGGGAAGTTTAAACGGGCTCTGTAACAGCCGCTCTGACACCGCTCTGAGGGATTATTAAACTGTGAAATGAGAGCAGTGCCAGGGCTAATACTAGTATAGTGTGCTTCCAATCAGCCCCAAAACACCAACCAGCCCCCTGTACCCAATAAACATGGCTAAATTCTCCTGCTCACAGAAGAAAAATTCTTAGCAGGAGGGTCAGTCAGCCATATTTGTACTCGCAGGTGAAGCCACTCTGAGTACACCCAGCACGCACCTCTATTTGACATGCGCAATGTTAAGAAATCCCCTATCATTAAAATGGGGCATATTTTACCAAATTGCAAAAAAACTGTAACTTTCTCAAAATTTTAAACCCTCAAAAGCACTCCTCAGCCCTAATAGCTTTCTTACAAAACAAACCCCAAATCTTTAAAGGTCCTGTACACCGGGTTACGCTCTCCCAAAAAAACCAGAAACACTGTGACTTTTGCAAAACAGGAAGTGGGAAAAAATGGCGAGATTGTGAAGTTTAAATTGTTCCTAATTTGTTATTTTTTATTCATTTTTTCTGAAATTTGGCATGCGGCACCTGTGGACAGTTTTCCATTCACATGCCAAATTTCAGCTTACTTGCTTTAATACGTTTTAAAAATGTAGACCCTCAAACACCATGCGTTCTGCCATCTTCTCACGTGCTGAGCTGCGTGTCTTGACAGCAACACTTGATCATTGTTTTCGGTCTGCAGCTCAGTATGTGAGTAATGAACATAAATGAATACATACTGGGTAGTCCGCAGGTACCTGCAGCTTGAAATCTGTAGTCGCCGCTCCATCGTTCAGCTGCAGAGGCGATGGAATGACTTGAGAAGGTAGACGGCCCGAGCTCCTTGTAAAACTGAGGGCAGAGATTGATAGGCATAAATTCTATATTAATCGCATCTTGTCATATAGAAAAATAATCTTACAGTTATTGCAATTTAGGATTATCATGATGGGCCTGATTCCTTAAGGAAATCCAAGCAAAATAAAAGAGTACTATTTCCCCTTTGACAAACCATTTTGCTTTGGAGGATAGTTAAATACAAAATGTGGGGACAGATGTAAAGTTGGGGTAGGCCATGTCGTCAATCTAATTTAAATTTCAGTGTGAAAATATACCTTTCACGTATTTGTGTGCTACCTGGAAAAACAGCCAGGATTTGCCTTACATGCAAAATATTAAACAAATTTAAAGCACTTTCATGGTAACATGATTTGTCTCTTTGTAGGTTTGTGACATAGATACCATTTAGAAATAAACTAATATGTCATATTTTTTTTTACAGAATGCTTAAGACAACATCATCACCTCTTCCTCCACCGTGACCAAGAGGAGAGCCATCTAGTTGAGAGACAGAAGGAGGAGCCCCACGAAAAGGAGGCACATGAGGAGGCTGCACAAGTAGTTGAGGGTCAGGAGGAGTAGGGCCTGGAGGAGAGGCAGGATGATGAGCCTAAATTTTTTTTTCATTTTCACCCTGTTTACCCACCCCAAATCGTGAAAGAAAGGAGGAGCCACAATCATTTGTCGACTAAAGTATTTGGATTTTGCAACGTAGTTGACTTTAAAATGTTTCTTTTTCAGCATAAAAGTGTGGTCCTCTGAATCATTTTGTTTTCAGAAATGAGATTTACCCAAGACCTGGGGGTAAATGTATTAACCTCCGGTTTATTCAACTCCCGCGAGTTACATTTACCCTCTGGTCACAGTTTAATGAGCCTCATAAATTCTGGAAGAATTCAATCTCCAATCACAAATAATATATAGCTACATGTGCGTCAAAAAAATAATATACTTCAGACTACTTCTGTGTTCGGCCTAACATGAACTTTTGTCCAGTACACCCTTAGAGCTAGCATATTATTTATCTATATAGTAAGAGTTGAATTTTTTGTTTTTTATGGGAAATAGAGAGACAATGTCGACACAATGATTCACAAAGGTCCATCTCCCCTAATATAAAGCCCCCAGTATAAAAAAATGAAATTTATTGTATTTGAATTAGTAAGTCACTTTGCTAATTGTTAAAAATAAATACATATTTTTGTTGCTTTGGAAGAATGTGTGGGTGTTTAATAAATGTAGGTTTGATGTAAATAGAATATTTATCAAGGGTTTTTATACATTCAAAGAATTTAACAACACTCCCATCCCCCAACAACTTAAACAACCCTAGTATCCCTACTATGGAGAGAACTAGTTGATTTAAACTTTAGGGTAAATATCTGAGACTTTTTAATTATGTTAAACTAATTCAATAATTATCGGACCAATTGTGAAATTATGTATTTTTAAATTTGTTAGCTTATTTTCTCCTATACAATGCTTATAGCATAACATAATAAGGCTTATTGCAATGTGCTCAAGAAGATGGCTGTATCTAGCACAAAAATATATAAAATTCACTTGTTTGCGCTAAGAAAGTAAAAAAGGTGAAATTTGATTTGTTCATGAAAGGCAGGAAATCTTGCAATCTTGATACTGGTTAAAAAAACTATAACGTATTAACAATTTATGCTAGTCCTTTACATTATTTTACTTTTCTTTAAGCTTCAAAATGATTAAGATGATTATTCGGAGTGGCCAGGAGAAATTTTAGCTCTAGAGATATGCAAATTTTTTTTTTCTGCTCGATATACTGTATGTACAGTATAAAAATCGACAAAATGTTGCTGTTTTGTTGTTTGATTTTAATTTTATATTCAATGTGGCCCAGACATGATAACATGAAAGTAACCTCACATGTGTAACTATTGTGAAATTATATTATAGAATTATCTTTGTCTCTTAAATGAAATAAAAAGTGTGATTCATTTACATGCCGCTCAGATTCAATGCAATTCTATAACTATTCTCCATATGGCTTACACAATTCTACCAGCACCATTTAATAGATTAATTTTGTATTCATCTATGAATTGTCTGACCTTTACTCTAGTTCAATAAGTCAAAGAATGTCAATATCTATTCTATATTCATTAGGCATTAAGGAAGATGTATGGTTGCCATATGCATTAAAACAGATAGAAATCAAAGCTTAAATAGGACATCAGGTTGTTATATAGTACAATGCTGTGCAGGCATATGTGTCATGACACTTAATGTAGAAAAAAAATTAAAATAATAATAATTAAAATATAGTCATTGTGAATGCTACACTTTACACTTATTGAATTGACACTATGGCCTCTTACACAGTATTCAGTAGTTTAGAAAGGAACAAATGTTAATAGTCACAGTTGTTAAACAATTGTCATTGGGATTTATTTTTGATCCTTTGCAAGTTCTGGCAGAGTTAGACCATACTTGCCAACATTTTTTTTTTTTTTTCCGGGAGATGCCGGCTGGGACGTGGGCGTGCAGGGGGCGGGGCTGCGAAATTGCGTCATTTTGGCCCCGCCCCCGTGACGGAATGACGCAAATCGCGTCATTTTACAGTGGGGGCGGGGCTAAACGCCGCGATTCCGGGTGAATCGCGGCGTTTAAACTAATTTTTTCCCCCTTCGTATCAGGGAGATTGCCACACTCGTCCGGGAGACTCTCGCAAAATGCGGGAGTCTCCCGGACAATCCGGGAGAGTTGGCAAGTATGAGTTAGACCTTACATTAAGTTAGTGAATCAAACTCTGCCTGCCCAGTTGTAGAAGCACCTCCCATATAAGAACCTGCTATGACAAATGAAAGCGAGCTCAGGGTATATTTTATTAAATATAAACACTTCACTTTTTGTAGTTTTACTTGCTGTTAAAAATCTTTGCATTGCCGATTCACTGTCTGAAATAAACACTGATCCATTGATGCCTGCCTACTTGCTTTTAATTGCCAAGTTAGCATGTATTATTCTTTCTCTAATGAAGCAGTAATTTACATGGAAAGGGCAAGCGTACCATATAAAGAGGCCACTCAATATAAAATATCTTGCATTCAACAGTATTCAATATTTGGAAACATATTATGAATTTTAAACTGTTCTATGATTTCTGAAGCTGAAACTTAAACTTAATCTGAGTACCTGTGCTTTAAAATGATTCTAAAACTTAAACAAAATTCTTTATTTTAAATATAATGTAACTAGTTACAATGGCCTCTTGTATCAAGTATGAGCAGAACTAGCTAATGTTTTGTTTTTAGAATCCTCAGCTTAAATTATGAGGGAGGCCGAGGTAGTTTAAAAGCATGTGTTGTGAGCTGACAATGTTACTTACCACTGGGGGTTAAGTCTGTGATGGAATCAGCCAATGGTGAGGATGTGGGAGTGTCGTGGAAAGATATATCAAGCAGTTGGAGAAGGAGAGAGCTTCCTGTTTCCTGGATCTGGATACCTGCAGCATCAGGCGTAGTATCACTGCCCCCCCCCATTGCATTTAACGTGGTGTTTTTGCTCTTTTTTATCTCCTTTTTCTTTCTCCTACTGTTGGTATACCTGCCTTTTTTCCACCTTGTCTCTGGGTTGCTCTGCGCAGATGGCCAGCACTCGCCCCAGACGCTCAAGGTCCACCCCCGCCAGGCTTGCCTCTTCCCCCCCCTCGTCACGCGGCGGCTCCCTCTACAACCGCAGGCACCGTTCCTTATGATAGTCCACATCGCTCTGCTCAGGGGAGAAGTATGCTGGGACCATCCGGCGGGTTTACAGGGGAGGCGGGGCCTAATGGCGGTGTCACACCACGAGTCTCGGGCGCCGCGAGGGGAGCTCGTGGGGCAGGGCCGAGTCGCGGCAGGAGGTCCAGAGCTCCGGAACGGTCAGCAAGGCTGCGCGTGCCCGGAGGTTTCCGCCGGGTCAGGGTGGCAAGCAGAGCCCAGGGCAGGGGATCCCCATCCCTTGTTCCCGCGGCAGGCAGACAATCGCGCCTGCCTGACTTCCCCGAGGCAGTTCCCTCGGCCACCATTCCGAGGGGTATGTTTCAGGAGAACATGGGCGGGGTAGTGGGGGGAAGTCATGGTATGGCTGGGGTATTGGGACAGAGTTCCCCATACAGGGGGCTGGGACCAGTGATACTGGACCCCCTCCCCCCACCGGGTCAGCGAGGTTATTTGGATGTGGCAAGCAGTAGGACCACACCCTCCCCCTTCAGGCAACAGGTTCTTGACCTCTCTAACCACCCACCACGGAATACTATGTGGCAGGGTATGGTCCCCCTCCCGCCACCCCACCACGGAGTGATGGCTGGCAGCTCATTTCCCTCCCTCCCTTTGCCATGGGCCAGGGATACCCCACCCCCGGGGTCCTCCATAATCTTATTTTCCCTAGAGGCATCCATGCAGGCAGTGGCGGGTGTCTCTTCAAATCAGGCCCCTGGGCTTCTGTGTCCAGCACCAGGCAATTTCTCTCCGGGGAATAGGGGAGCATTTGAGCAACATGCCCCTCTGACATATACACCTGTCAGGCGGTTGCAGGGCGTTTCTAACGCATCGGGCAGCTGGCCTTTTCCGCCGGCGCTCTTCAACCAGCCCATGGGAGACAGTGCAGCCACCTCGGGGTCTCTGCCTGTTATAGACCTGTGGTGCAGGGAGGAGATAATTGGTCAGCCCCCTACCCTTCTGCTTCTGGTCAATATCTTCATTCTTATCCTATGCCCTCCTTTTATGATCCAGCTGTTGTTACTAGTACGGTTTCACAGCCCTCCCTGGCAGAGCGGCAGGGTGATAGGAGTCAAGGGGTGCCTCCTCTCACGGCCGCACCCCCCTTAGTTACTACGGCAGGGGTCCCGTCTCAGACCTCGCACGTGTTGTCTCCCTCGAGTGCTAACGTGTCTTTTCATCTAGCTCCACAGACGCAGGCGGCTTCAGCAGCAGCGCAGACAGAAGAGGACGGGCCAGCGCTGCTGCCACAACGGGGAGAGGAGACGGACCGGGCAGCGCACCAAGCGTCCCAGCAGATCAGTTCGGAGGATGAGGGAGGAGCAGGAGCAGTTCGACAGGAGGCACAGGGAGCGGCCGGTGAGTATGAGGGTTCCACTATATGTAATACACTCATGTCTAGTTCAACCATTTCAACTACCAGTGATAAGTCAGCCGCGTCCTCCCCTAGACAGGGTCAGCGCAAGCTAATAAAAATTCTTAACAATCATTTTGGAGGAAGTAAAAGGAAACACAGGGGTCGGTTGGAAACTGCTTCTCCCACATCGTCAGGAGGCCCGCTAGTTAAATGTGAGAACACAGCGTTGATGATAGGAATTAGGCGCAGCGTAAGAGATAAGATAAAGCGGGGTTACTATGTGGATATCTTTGAGCTAACAGCACACACAGAAAGGGAGTTGGCAGCTGCGCGCGCAAGAGGTGGAGTTGGTGAGGATACATACAGACATTTTTCTAACTGGCTAACCGGTTATTGCGTTTTTGCGGCTTATTACTTGGAAATGAGACCGGATGCAATTATAGACGTCTGAAAATATCTCCATTTGATTAATGAAAAGCATAGTTGTGAAAGTCCAGGGACCTGGCGGTTATATGATAAACTTTTTCGTGAAAAACTACATGGCCAACGTTATATGCCCCTGGCCTATAAGGATGTTGAAATTTGGATGAGGTTGAATAGAGCCCAAATGGGAGGGGTGCACATGGGGTACGGCCCTCCACAGTTAACTAGGTTTCCGTACGGGGGGAGGCGAGGTGCTCCCCAGTTTTCAAAAAAAACGATGTTTTGCCTTTAATTATTCCTCATGCGGGAGAGGGGAGGCATGTCGATATAGGCACGTGTGCTCCAATTGTAGAGGAGACATCCCCTCAAAGATTGCCCTAGGGGCTACGTGGGCGTCGGTAGGGGATGGGGAGGGGCGGGGGGAGCTGTCTAAGGCGGATTCTCTCATTATATTCCCAATCCTGTGTAGATGGCTGGCTCTTTACCCTGATGCCGCCCAGGCCTATTTCCTTAGGGAGGGTTTTCGCCTCGGTTTTCACATCCCCATTAATAGTGGGATGACGGGGACCGCCGCCAGGAACCTTCGTTCCGCTTATGTACACCCTGACATTCTGGCGGAGAAAGTTGGAAAGGAGATAGGTCTGGGGCGCATGGTGGGCCCCTTTTCTTCCCCACCCATTCCGGATTTGGTCATTTCCCCGGTCGGAATAGTACCTAAAAAGACACCAGGTAAATTTAGATTGATTCAGCTTTTATCTCATCTGGCGGGCAAGTTGGTTAATGATGCGATCGACCCTAAAATTAGCTCAGTGGTGTACCAGTCCTTTGATGATGCATTGACCATAGTGAGAGAATTTGGCAAGGGAGCGCTGATGGCTAAATTAGACATTGAATCTGCATTCCGCCTCCTCCCGTTACACCCCGAGTCCTTTAAATTTATGGGTTTAAAATACAGAACGAGTACTATGTAGATCGATGCCTGGCAATGGGTTGTTCAGTTTCATGCGCATATTTCGAAGCTTTCAGTTCCTTCCTCCACTGGTGTGTTGGGGCAGGGACGGGACACCGCGGCATAGCGCATTATCTGGATGACTTCCTGTTTATAGGTCCAACCAATTCCCCTCGTTGTAAGGACACACTGTATGCAGCGCAAGCGTTATTTCAGGTGATGGGTGTACCAGTAGCTGCAGATAAAACGGAGGGCCCAGGCACATGCTTGACATTTTTAGGTATAGAAATTGACACAATAGAAGGTTGTTGTCGTTTACCCTCTGATAAAATTGTTATCAGTTAGAGTCCCTGATAGAAGAAGTTATGGCGGCACCGTCTTGCTCTTTGCGGAAAGTTCAATCTCTGTTAGACTCGTTCAATTTTGCTTGCCGAGTGATACCTATGGGCTGGGTATTTTGTAGGAAGCTACAACTAGCGACGGCAGGTTTCCGTAGCCCCCATTTCCAGGTACAGTTGTCTGAGGAGATGTCACTCACCAGACTGTGAGTGCTTCTTCACGTGTATTTAGGAACCGTGGCCGTCCACCATCCTGAGGGTCTGCGCATGTGCAGCCCTTTCAAACCTTCAGTTCATGTTCCTTTTAGTTAATTGGCTGATCAGGCAACACTCCCTATTTAAAGCACCTGTGTTCAATACCTCGTTGCCTGATCTTGGAGTCTCATTCCCATGAGCCTCTGAAGGTGTTCCTGTGTTTCCTCGTGTATTCAGCTCTGCTGATTCCTGTGGTTTCCAGACCACTTCAACTCTCCTGTGTTTCATCGTGACTGTATTAGCTGATTCCTATGCGCTGCCTCCGTGCACTACAGTTATCAACTCACTTCAACTCTCCTGTGTTTCATCGTGACTGTATTAGCTGATTCCTATCCGCTGCCTCCGTGCACTACAGTTATCAGACCACTTCAACTCTCCTGTGTTTCATCGTGACTGTATTAGCTGATTCCTATCCGCTGCCTCCGTGCACTACAGTTATCAACTCACTTCAACTCTCCTGTGTTTCATCGTGACTGTATTAGCTGATTCCTATCCGCTGCCTCCGTGCACTACAGTTATCAACTCACTTCAACTCTCCTGTGTTTCATCGTGACTGTATTAGCTGATTCCTATCCTCTGCCTCCGTGCACTACAGTTATCAACTCACTTCAACTCTCCTGTGTTTCATCGTGACTGTATTAGCTGATTCCTATCCGCTGCCTCCGTGCACTACAGTTATCAACTCACTTCAACTCTCCTGTGTTTCATCGAGACTGCACCTGCTGACTCCTATCCACTGCCTCCGTGTACCTGCAGTGTCCTGCTTGCCGCTACCCTTCAGTTCTATTCGTGTCTGCAGCCAGCTGATCCGCTCTCCGTGCTTCTACAGTGTTCCTGCCTGTGTCAACTCACCTGTCTGCATCGGATCAACGCCTCGCTGCTTTCATCTCGTCTAGACCATCTCTACACGTCAGTGTTCTCCAGGTGTCCAGTCCTATATACTACTGCTTCCTGATTATTTGTTCCCATCTCCGCTGGTCTACCTACCTGTGCGCTGCACCTACTTGATTACCGCTTCTGCCCTCCTGGGACTTCGCATCCTGCCGGCCTCCAGCCGTTCAGGTATCTCTGCACTCCTGTCTGACAGCCTGCTCCTGAACCACGGTATGCATACTTCTCATTGACTGTGCTGGTGTATTGCATATCTTGCTGGACTGAGTTGTTCTCCCCTGGAGTTTACTATCCGCTGAGACTATTGCCATCATTTGACTGTGTTACCTGTTGCCCGGATAGTTCCTGTGACTTTGTATTATTGTGCAGTGCTGTTCAGTCATTACTATATTGTGCATATCATCGTGGGATCAAGTTCAGTGTGCCCGTGTATACTCTGTATTGCATTTCTCTCCCCGTGCTCCTCCTCACTTATATATTCAGTGGTACAACTTGCTAGAGGCAGACCACTGATCCCTGTTTCCCGAGTCACCTGTTTCTAGTATCCTTTCACATAGCAGTGGTACAACTTGCTAACACAGACCACTGACTTCCCGGATACCTCCACCTGGATTCCATTCCTTCACATAGACAGCGGTACAACTTGCTAAACGCAGACCGCTGACTCTCATCACCTCCTCGTTGCTGCTGGACATTCCTCCTCACTATAGCAGTGGTACAACTTGCTACCGCAGACCACTGACTACCCTCACGTTTCCTTTGTCCATTCAGTTCCTCGTGTACTACTACCTGTATATTACCAGTGCTGCTAGTCATAGACTTTCCTCGAGCATTCTCTACCATCTGCTGTCTCCTGTTCCGTGATCACCCCGCTACCAGAGTACCATATTACCATCTATACTACTCTGGTAAGTCCATCACCTGGTGATCCCTGGGTAAAGACTCCTAGTGCCCGTGACAGGAGATAAGGGAGGATTTGTGTATATGGAGGCGGTTTCTGATGGTTTTCAACGGTATACGAGTATGGCCAGCACCCTCAGTATCTAGTACATCTTTGGACTTACATACAGACGCATCAGGCTCGAAAGGTTTTGGTGCATTTTTTCAAGGGGAGTGGTGTGCCGTGCCTTGGCCGCAGTCATGAAAGGCTGAGGGTTTGGTTCGGAACTTGTTAACGTTAGAATTGTTCCCCATAGTCGTGGCTTTGGAGTTGTGGTCTTGCCGGTTGCGTGGTAGGAGCGTGGTGTTTTGGTGCGATAACCTAGGTGTGGTCCAGGCTATTAACAAGCAGAGCGCCTCATCACGCATGGCGATCAACTTGTTGCGAGTCTTGGTTTTGAGATGTCTAGAGTTTGACATTAGTTTTCGCGCACGCCACGTTCCTAGCATTGATAATCAGATAGCGGACGCTCTTTCTCGTTTTGACTGGCAGCGTTTTAGATCTCTGTGGCCCCACATGTCCGTTTAACCGGCTTACAGTGTCCCCCTTGTGTTTGGCAGATGATCCAATAGGAATAAGGTGGCTAGCGGAGGCGTCCTTGGCTCCTGCAACTAGAAAGTGTTATCAAGGGGCATGGGAACGTTGGTTGTGTTACCAGGCGTCTTTCAAAAGCAACACTTCAGGTCAGATTCCCTCTATTACGGGCTTTATGTGGAATCGTTATAACGAGGGGGTTTCTAAATCTAGGATGGGGTCCCTGTTAGCCGGTATTTCATTCATGGCTAGACTAAATGGTACACAGGATCCCACAAAGTCATTTATTATAGCTAAGGCTTTAAAGGGTTGGCCCAGAATTCAGCCAATAAGGAATGACACTCGCCGGCCTATTGACGCGCAAATTTTAGCCAGGTTAATTGAAGTCTTGCATAAATTAGCTATGGATGATTACGAGGCTTTACTTTTTGGTTTGGCTTTCTCAGTAGCGTATCACGATGCTTTTAAGGTTAGTGAGCTTGTGGCCAGATCTAAGAACGACGTAGATGGAGCTTTGCTTTTTAAAAATGTAATTTTACAACCTAATGTGATACGCTGTAAGATAGGTAAGTAAAAAACGGATCAGTTAGGCAGAGGCCATTGGTTAGCAATGGCGGAGCAGCAGGGAACATCTATATGCCCGGCTGGCCAATAATTTTGCTAGTCTCTGGCCCCCAGGGGAGGGTTTGTGGTTAATTCATAGGGACAATACCCCATTAACTAAATTTCAGTTTAACGCCTAGTTAAAACGGGAAATTGGTCTGAACAGAGTAGACTGTAGTACACATTATTTCAGGATAGGGGCTGCCACTGCCGCTGCAGTTAGGGGTGCATCTGTCACTGAGATTAAAGCGCTAGGGAGATGGAGGTCGCAGACTTACAATAAATACATCCGGCCGGACAAATGAGCCTTTAGAGGTTCCCTTATTCACAGTCCTACATCTCCCCACGTCTTTCAGTACTCTCTATCGCTTTAATCTTATCTTTTCTCCTTTATATTTTCTCCTCTATCACTTGGTGACTCCGGGCTATGCTGCTCGCTGTGTTGAACGGGGGCGTGAAGGGATTTTCTCCTCTTTTTTCCTTGGCAAGGTCTGATTAGTGTGTGTGCCTCCAGGGTTCTAAGGGGTTTTTACCTTCATTTGGGTTACCAATTTTCCTATTTCCATGTGTTAAGAATTAATGTAAAAATAAAAATAAAATTAAAAAGTTAACTAAAATAAAATAGTTTTAAATGTCAAAGCAGATGGCCCTCATAGAGGGATATAAATGTTAAACTAATGAAGAAAAGTGTTTCCATTGTGGGGTACTCCTCTTAAACTGGGGTGGCTTCCTCTGGTATGGAGGGGCTATTTTAGGAGTTGTTCACAGCTTAGAATACGGTTTGATTTGTTGGTAATACTTACTGTCATTAAACATGGATATAATTTGATGAGAACATGTATTTCGTTCTAGGTTTTGCGGTGAAGAGGACACGAATATGGGTGGTGGGTTATTCGTTTATCTTTTGTGCAGCGAAACACAGAATAGCGGATAGGTGGTCCGGTTTCACGCACCCAGTTGACATTAGGTGGTTGGGTCAAAGGGACATGGTATGGGCGGTGCTGATTCACACGTTAGGTAAGGAAATAGAAGATCACGGTACCCCTGATATAGTGGTGATTCATTTGGGGGGTAATGACGTGGGAAGAGGTAAATCCCTGGATCTAATTATTAACATTCGAGAGGATCATGCGCAAATACATGCCCGATGGCCTTCAATTAAGGTTTGTTGGTCTAACATAATACCTCGTTTGTCCTGGAGATCACCTATTCCCCCGGCCACATTGATAAGGGTGGTTAAAAAGATAAACGGATATGCAAGACAGAATGTTAAAAGCATGCAGGGAGTGGTTATAAGTCATCCCGGGTTAACGGTAGACAAGAGGCATCTTTTCAGAGCGGATGGGGTTCATTTGTCTACAGAAGGAACAGTTTTGTTTATAGAGTGTATTTTTTCGGAGCTGAGGGGGTTAGTTTTTTCTTTAGGTGGCGGGCCGCGTGGTCCATAGGACACACGGCTGTGGTAGGAGAGCATGGCAGTCAGATGGTTGTTAAACATACGGTACTTAAGTGTTGGCGATGAGCCTTGGTTCCCTCAACGTTTTCAGACTCGTTGATACTCTAGTAAGGAGTATCAGGGTTTGCCTAGAAAGGGCTTAACTAGTTGAGTCCAGATGGTATTGAGTTAATTTATAGTTTATAGCACCAGCCAATAGATAAGGTTTTAACCTGGCTTGGTGGAAAGGAGACGATCTTCCACCTTATTGGTTTATGTTGGTTTTAGCTGGCTGCCCTGCTCTTTGCCACCTATATAAAAAAGGTCTAAATTGTTGATAGAAACTTTTGATAGATTTTGATAGAAATAAAATAAAATAAAAATAAAAATAAAAATAAATAAAATAATAATAAAAAAAAATAATAATAAAAATAAAAGGACCTTTTTATTCCAAACTTAAGTCGGTGTCCGTGTCTTTATTTTATGGTTTGTAGATGTTGGGGAATGTTAACCAAAAAAGGGGAGTTGCATAGGAAGGGTAATAAACACTATGCATTTTATTATGAGGGAGGCCATTAAGCCGAGGGAGTTTAAAAGCATGTGTTGTGAGCTGACAATGTTACTTACCACTGGGGGTTAAGTCTGTGATGGAATCAGCCAATGGTGAGGAAGTGGGAGCGTCGTGGGAAAATATATCAAGCAGTTGGAGAAGGAGAGAGCTCTCTGTTTCCTGGATCTGGATACCCACCCACCCGCCCTGTTTTAAGGTTATATTTAGTTACAATATTTCCTAGTCATGAGGAGTAAGGTTTTTAATGGTAGGAGAGCATGGCAGTCAGATGGTTGTTAAACATACAGTGCTTAAGTGTTGGCGATGAGCCTTGGTTCCCTCGACGTTATCAGACTCGTTGATACTCTAGTAAGAAATATCAGGTTTTGACTAGAAAGGGCTCAACTAGTTTGAGTCCAGAGGGTATTGAGTTAATTTATAGTTTATAGTACCGGCCAATAGATAAGGTTTTAACCTGGGTTGGTGGAAAGGAGACGATCTTCCACCTTATTGGTTTATGTTGGTTTTAGCTGGCTGCCATACTCTTCTCCACCTATATAAAAAAGGTGCAAATTGTTGATAGAAACTTTTGATAGATTTTGATAGAAATAAAATAAAATAAAATAAAAATAAAAACAAAAAGAAATAAATTAATTAAAAAAAAATAATATTAATAAAAATAAAAGGACCTTTTTATTCCAAACTTAAGTCGGTGTCCGTGTCTTTATTTTATGGTTTGTATGTGTTGGGGAATGTTAACCAAAAAAGGGGAGTTGCATAGGAAGGGTAATCAACACTATGCATTTTATGGAATTCTAAATGCATTGATAATACACAGGCAAAACAGTCTGCATTTAAAAGCTGTAACACCTGTGCCAATGGTTTCTGAAAATTGTGTCTCTAAAGATATGTAAATTAGGAATTGCAGAGAATAGGTCTTACAAACTAGATTAAAAGAAAGGTTTGACGACAAGTTTAAAACTGCATTAACATTCTGCAGGAATATAGGTGAAGCAGTGGAGTAAAATTTGATTTTCTTTTAAACTTAATTTATTTCAAAATATTAACACTGTGATCTGCAATACAGAATTTTTAAACACTATAATGTACAGATCCTTTTGTAATGTGAATTCTTCATCACTGTGTACCAAATTTATTCAAGTGAAACTACCTACAACAGCAAAAGGTTGTAAGGATTTTTTTCCACCCAGCTTCTTTGCAGTTAGAGATTGGAGTCAAATTTAGATTCCCTTGGCTGTTGTTTTGTAGTAGGTAAGGACAGTGGGATTCTTGTTCTTCTTTTTCATAGAAAAAAAAGAAGAGAAAAGATTGAGATCTTTTCACCCCTAAGATTTCCTTTTAGTGCAATCTTTGTTTATTGAATGCCAACATGAAATATCAAGAGAAATTGATTACAGCAGTAAAACTATCTTTTTAACAAAGTTGAAACATTATAATAAAAACTCTGTTTATTTAAAGTGAAGAGTTGGTACAATCTTTTGCACAAGGTAGAGGGCAAGTGAAAGAGGGCAAAGAGATGGATAGAAGGGGACGGATGAGAGGGGTGGGTGCAAGTGTTGATCTAAATTTGAAAGATGCGGTTGCTTCAGAGCGCAAGGGTAAAACTTAACACCATCTAGCTCTGACAATTTCTGGCAGCTACCCAAGCTCTGTGTAATCATTGCTGCCATCTATAATAAAGAAGTGTTGTTGGGGCCTAATTAATCTCATTATATAGACTGTAATTTAGGGGATATGTGAAGGGACTGGCAGCAGCTTGTAACTGGTTATCTCCTAGTGTAACGCCCCCTGCGGGGAAAGACAGGGACAGACGCAACACAAAAGAACTCACCTTATAAACGATGGTCACCTCCAGTCCGCTTCCGATTTCCCAGCTGCGATCCAATCCCAGCAGATCCGCAGCCGCAGTCACCCCCAATCACGTCCCTCTAAGATAGAGGCAGAGATTACGGCCGTGCCTACCAGGTAAGGGCTGTCCGAGACTACGGCAAAGAACAAGGGCACAGTCAGTCCAAGCTCCTTGCCGCCTCCTCACTTTGTTCTTGCCAAGACGCGGGGGACTACAGGCACTGAAGGCCAAGACTAATCCGAGGACTAATCCCGCCTCAAGTACCTCACACATCTGCCGGTGAGGGCCTAACCGAAAGGGGGAATCGAGCGTGATACTCACCGGGACACTCCCACTTCCGATCCGGTTCTCCTGCACCTTCCCGACTCCTGCGGATGACAAGAACACACAGCCTCCCTCTACGCTCTCCGTGAGACTAAGATGGCACCCACCAAACTGGACTGACTGCAACAGCGACCCGACCCTAACAACGTTCTAATGGTCGGCAACGCAACTAAGTCAAAACACTAGGACTAACTAGGTGTGGTGCACTAGCAGAACTGCTCACTTACACGCTACGGGGAACACCAGCCGGTGTTCACAGCCTAAATCGGAGGGCGGTTCCTAACCCCCTCACCCAGGTCGTACCAAGAAGCTGCCTTCTTGCTATGGGGTCACCCACGGACCCTAAGGACCGGTTCTTTAAGCCCGGCTGAGGCTCCGTAGAACAGTACACTAACCCGCGGGCCGACTGCCGCACGGAACAGCCGATCGAACTGAACCGCCCGACTGCCTGTACTCGGGTATCTCACACGTGTCCCTACGTCCGGAACCACAGGTCCACCTGCACGGAACCGGCCTTGAGGACCCTTGATCAGAACCACGGCCGCCCCTGGAACTGCCTCAAGGTGTGCTGCACTGCCACCGACTCACTCAGCCACCCCCTCTGGGTACCAGTGTGACCCCGGGGACCTAAGGGACAGGGAATCTACGTGTGTTCTCCCCTGACTATGTGTATGCTGGTAACTACACTTGTCCCCACAACACGGGTTAGCACAGGAAAACCACAGGAACAAGAGCCTACCTTTAATGGGGGCCTGACGTCTTGCCCCTGGACACAGTTATGTAGCACACCCAAAATACCGTAATGTAAACTATACTCGCCGCACAGACAGAATAAATACAGTATACAGTACTTTGCACGCTACTTACCCGAGCACATCGCTGTTAGCCAACCAGCAGGTTGCTACAGCACCACAGGAGCCTACGCTCTACTGTACCTCCTAACCACGTGTGCTCACCTCACACAGGACCGCGCCTACACTTACGAGGCTCCCACGCCTCTACCACACACCACCAGGACCTTATGCCCTACACACCATGGGTCTCTGCCCAGCTACACACAGAGCCTTGTGCTCTGATTAATGGGCCTCAGCCCCCTCTCTACCTCAGGGCTCTGAGCCCACTAACTAGGGCCTTGTGCCCTACTACCTAGGGGTCCTAGCCCCTGCCTGAGGCCTGTGGCCTCCCTAACTGACTGAGGGCCTTGTGCCCTTAATAGCCTACGGGCTACCAGCCCCTAACCAGGCCCTCTGGCCTTCCTATGGCCTCTAGGCCACTAACTACCTAAGGGCCTTGTGCCCTTGTACCTGGGCTCTCACGCCCCTGTCTAACTAATAGGGGCTTGTCCCCTTTATCATGTATACTAATGGCCTACTGGCCCACTAACTTCGTTGGGGCCTAGTGCCCAGGTCCCTGGGCCTTGTGCCCCTACTTCACGGTGCCACGGGCCTTGTGCCCGACTGTGCCCACGGGCCTAGTGCCCGAATTCACGCTGAGTATACTTACCTGCTCTGCGCAGGAATCTCGGCTTGCCACGCCGTCTTCTTCCGCCTTCTCCGGGTCTTCCAGACCCTCCAACCGGCGGCGCCTCTTCTCCGGTTCGGCGCTGTTGAGAGCTGCTTGGCGGGGGCGCTCTCAGCCCTTACAAGGGCTCCCCGCCGACGATCTCCGCTCCGGCGGCTTGATTGAAGTCTTCTGGCGGCAGGGTAGCTCACGGCCCTTACAAGGGCCCCCTGCCGCCGCTGCTGCTGGCTCTGTTGCTGGACGTCTTGAAGAGACGTCCTCTCTCTTCTCCGCCGACGGACTTCTGGCAAAATGGCGCCACCCGGCGACTTATATAGTCGCCGGCGTGACGTCATCAGCCGGCGCGAGCGCTGATTGGCTCGCGTCGGCGCCAATCTTTTGAATGGCCGGGCGCGAGCCGCGATTGGCTCGCGCATCCGGTCGCTGATTGGCCAGCAGGGAAAGATGAGCCCTGATTGGCTCATCCTTCCCCCGCGCACGGGACCTGCAGGAAGAAAGTCATACTCACCGCCGCTGGATCGATGGACGGGTAAGTACTTCTCCTCTTCTTTCTTCACCCGCTTGCAGGGCTCAGCTACCAGGGGACTCTTCATCCCCTTCCCGGGCGCCAGGCACATCTTCAGCCCCTCCAGGGGCATAGCGATGGCGGGCACCTTCGCCCGCTTCTCGGGCACCATCTCCACACTAGTATTCAAGAAGATTCACATCTCTGTGAACTCCACACAGCGGTTTGGACAGAAGAATATATATTGTTGAATAACATACAGCACTTAAATATTTTAAACCAGCACTGTGAGGGAATTCCACCTTATAGGAATGACTGCTTTAGGTATTGTTAAGATATTTTAATAGAGGTATTGGCAAAGTAGTACGTTTCAAAGGCCAGCATTTAGGAACCCCCTCCCCTTTTATCTTAGATGAAATTTTAATCATGCCAAAATGTTGTATTCCAGCATTTGTCTGAGAAACCCAAGATCATTCTACTGAGGATGGTAGGATATCTGTAGTACCGTAAAATAACTTTAAACTGTGTTTCTTTCATAGACTCACTCTGCAAACATGCATGAGTGAATTTAAAGATTTAAACCAACTTTTTAAGCTCCCAATGCAACAACCAGCACACCATTGCAAGTTTCCGCATACGTTGGCAGGGATTCTAAGACATTTTCCAAGATTAGTTTATGTAGAGAAGAGAGAGAATGCTTAGTGTACTGTACAAAGTACCACAAAGTAAGTCAGTCCTCAAATGAATATACTATTCTGGGCCATTAAAGTGTCTGATATGGAGATGAGACCAGAAGTTCTTAGAAAATTTTATTGTAAATCCATCAGCCCTGGACTTTTCCCACCAGGGATGTAGAAATCACTATGGCTAGTTCTTCTAGGGAAAAAAGAAGCTCTGTTCTCTTGCCCTCCGAAATTACTCGAAAGTTTACAAACAAAAGGTAGTCATCTATATGGTTTTTCTCTTGTCAGGTAGAATCATTAATTAGATTATCCATTTTCTAATAAGAGGTACAAAAAACCCTTGCAATCTCTTCTAGTTCAAAAATGCTATTTATTCTATTATATATGATTGTGTGTCGTCTATTATTATTATTATTATTATTATTATTATTATTATTATTATTATCTTAGATTTGTAAGGTACCACACTTCTTTTCAGTGCCATACAGTAGGGAAAACAGGACATAGATAAAACAGGGGCATACAATTGAGATAAAATAAATGCAGGTATGAAAACAAAGGGTATAGAGGACCCTGCTCATTAGAGAGCCTACATTCTAAGTGGAAGAGAGCACAGCTTAAACAAGAGGAGCAACTTTAACTCAGAGTGGAAATTAGGATAGTTGTGAGGGTGCATTAATGTGAGTATTATTGGGATTTGCAAAGTGGTGCAACAGATGAGGAGCAGTGATAAGGGAAGATCAGTCTTGCAGAAAAATTTAGGATGGATTGAAGTGTGGGTAAATGGGTTTCAGGAATACCAGATAGCAGAAGGTTGCTGTAGTCAAAATTGAAGATAATGAGAGAATGGATAAGAATTTTGGTAGCATGCTGAATTAGAAAAAGGCGTATTCTGTCAATGTTTCTAAGGTGGAGTTGACAGTATTGGGAAAGAGTCTGGATGTAAGGAATAAAGCAGAGGATGGAGTAAAGTGTGACACCATGGCAGCAGGCTTGGGAGTAAATTGTGGTGTTATTGACAGTGAGGGAGATTTGAGGTGAGTAGGTGACTATGGAAGGATGGAAAATGATAAGTTCTGTTTTGGACATTTTGACCTTTAGGTAGCATTGGGACATCCATGTGGATATCGCAGAAAGACAGTTGTTTATTCGCAATAGTACAGAAGGGTAGAGGTCAGGAGAAGAGATCCAGATTTGGGTGTTGTCAGCATAGACAGCATGGTACTGTGAATGAGCAAATTAGTTCACCAAGATAAGAGGTGTACAGTGAGGAAAGGGCGAAGAACAGAGCCTTGTGAGATCCCAACAGACAGTGGGAGTGGAGGGAAGGATGTGCCAGATGTAGAAACACTAAATGAGTGGTGAAGTGAACCAGGAAAGATCTGTGTCACAAAGGCCAATGGAGTGGAGGGTGTGTAGGAGAAGAGAGTGATCAACAGTGTCAAAAGCAGCAGAGATGTCCAGGAGAAGCACTATGGAGAAATGATCCTTAGGCTTTGCAGTAAGTAGATCATTGATCACTTTTGTGAGAACAATTTCAGTGGAATGTTGGGGGCGGAAGCCGGATTGCAGAGACTTTAGAATGGAGTGAGAGGAGACAAAATGAGACAGCCAGTTGTTGGAGGCAAATGGGAGGAGAGAAATAAGGTGGTAGTTGGACAGAGAGGCTGGATTGAGAGATGGTTTCTTTAAAATTGGTGAGATAAGTGCATATTTAAAGAAAAATGGAAATGTGCCAGTGGATACAGTATATAAGTCAATGCCTTTGGAGCACACAGAGATTTTGATCTGGTTTATCTCCCAAATAAAAAAAAAGGGTTCTTGCCTTTAGAAAGGGCTAGTTTGTTCTATCTTTAAATAGCTTTATTAAATAGATGTTCTAGTATCAGTAAATTCTCTATATACATCTTCTGTGAGAAACTATATAGACCATTTCTAGGGTTTTGATTTTTGTTAAATGGGATTACTTCCTGGCATACGTCTTCTTATTTCCCCCTACAGGTATTAATAAAGTGTAATTGATATTATCTAGTGTAATATACTCACCAATAACTGACACAATTGGTTTTTGCAGTGTGGATCTTGGGGTATGTACAAGCAAAACTAAAGATATGTGATCCGTACTAAGCGCTCACTATAGATTGCTGCCCTGATACACAAATGGGTGCTACTACACTATAAACATTGATAATGTTAATACGTAGGTATCTCAGGCGAATACTCTATGTAATACAGAGTCTCTGGATATGATCAAACACAGTAAGGTATAGTATTAAATATCTAGGCATTCAAAAACAAAATATGAATAAAGTCCTTCTTTTCCATGTATAGTAGGATTAATTACAATTGAAGGATATAAATGCCACAAAAGTTCTTTCTTTTCTTAATATTCAACCAATTAGTTCATCTGTCTCACCACTTCTCTCTAAAGCAATAGCTGTGTCACGAAATTCGCGGGGGATCTTATGATCCCATGAATCTGCCTGATTTGGCACAACACAATCCAATGGCGCGGGGTCTAGCGAAACCGGTGGTCATCACCAGGAACCCCCGCAAGGAGGTATGGTGTTAGCAACCCCTGTCCCACAGGTTGCGCCACCTGAAAGAGTACCAGGCAGATCAGTTTGGGAGAGCAGAGAACAGAGAGAATAGCCAGTAGCTATACACTGGGAGGTAACTCAGAGTAGATAACAACGGAGTCACTGGAACAGCGTGGTAGTTTAATGAGTGCTCTGCAGACAGGAGATATTGAACTGTAGCTGAACACTAGAGAGGTATCTCAGAACAGGTACCAACGGAGTCACTGGAACAGCGTGGAAGTGCAATGTGGTCTGTGGACTGGAGATACTGAACTATAGCTGGACACTAGAGAGGTATCTCAGAACAGGTAGCAACGGATTCACTGGAACACCATGGAAGTTCAATGTGTGATCTGCAGACAGGATTCCAAGAGCAGAGAGAGAAAGAGCCAGGTCCTACCACTTGCAGGGAAGTGAGCACAAAGCGAAACAATAGATTTCGGCCAATGAGGGACAAGTGGGATGTCTTAAATGAAAGAACGGGGCTGCGCATGCTCAGACCCAATAGCAAGATGGTGCCCGTCATCAGGAGGATGTGTCAGCGATCGCCGGGACTTCTGCCTGCTGGAGGGAGGTAAGACTGACGGTACCTGCACGCGAGGCCGGCGTGTGACAAGCCGTATATATAAAAGAGATGAAAATGGGGACAAGATTAATGTATGGTAAATCCAAAAAATCAGGACAAAGACTAGTAACCAGAAAAAAACACTATATATTTTGCTTATCAACAGCAAATCTTAATTACACCACATGTGAAGATAATTCTGTGACAGAGCTCTTTCCACTTTTCAGTGCACTTATGTTTTGTACATACAGAATTGCAAAACATCCAAATGTTCTCTTCCTTTCAGTTGCAATGATCACCTTTAGTTTGTGATCTCTTGCTTTCTCACAGATTACATAGATGAAAGAAAAAGGAGAAAACAGGATCTGGCACAGTACCTCAAATACATTGATTTATTTGCACACACAAAAAAAAAAAAATATATATGTAAAAAGATAAAAACATAGTGTCAAAGTCGTATAATTGGATGAACGAAAAGTACATTGGTTAATATTGTTTTATTGTGCGATTGCATTCAGCATGCCATGCTACACGGGGCATGGCGCTATCACGCGGTAAAATACGCACACACTCGCACTACAACATTTGGTTATTTATATATTTCATATTTATTAAAGGTTGCAATTCACATTCATTTATTAGTAAAATGTATTAGATTGTATATTTCTCTATACATAATACTGTAGTAATGGTTTTTATGATTCAGGTGTTTTAAAAGATAAAGAGTTTGGTCTCATATTAAAGCTTATTTCACCAGCATTAACCCGGTGTGGACGGAATAGCGATCGCATCTAGCGATCGCAAGATACAAGCAATATGAGATTAATGCTCTTAAATACTTTTATGTGGGTCAGTTTGAACTGGTCATTCAGAGTCAAATCATGGGAACAATAGGGTGTGGGATGTTCCCCTCACCCTCTGTAAGGATCAAATGAACTGACCTATGACTTGCAAGGAGCTGGAATGCCATTAACCCCCGGACCAATGCAGACCTTACTAAATGTTAGCTGGACAAATATATAAAAGCATGCTGGCTTTTGTTCTCTCTCTCTCTTTTGGAAACTGGAAATGTGACCGCATGGGCTGCAGTCATTGAACCTGAATGAAACCTATAAGGAAGATGTAATGTATTCAGTGTTTTTATACTTTCCTGATTTAATGTAAGATCTTTAATAGGTATCATGTATTGGCTATATTGTACTGTATTGTACTTATTTACTGAACTGCTAAACAGATTGCTTTTGCTAAATAAATTGCTTGTGCTTCGGAACCACACAATAAAATCGCTTGGGCAATGCTTATTTGAAAACGAATAAATTACTTTAATAATTTGGGTGCTCGGAAAGGCGCTACATTGCTCACAGATTCACAAAACTGACGGATTTCGGTTTACCAACAAAAGGGTGGGGTGAGGATGTATGCCTTTATATCATCTAGTGTTGCTAAATCGAATATCTGCTTTGTGCAATCTATGGGGTGTTAGTGAGAATCTAAGGACAAGAAAGAAAAAAAACCTGTTTCTTTTTCATGTAATTTTGCGATTTAAATGTGGTTTGTTTGCATTGCATAGCATATGTGTTCCTGCATTAAGTATGTGAACTTCCGGTATTGTTGCCACGTGTTCAAACAATCATGCTCATAGTCTGTTATATATGCATAGTATAATTACTTGTTAAAACCTCTGGGACATTATTACTATTGTTAGGAACTTTGATTTTCTGCGCAGAAAAAGGTGTATGTCGTGTGATTTGTTGACTTTAAATACACTAAGGTTTGATCTATTGTTGAATAGAGTGTCAGTTGCTGTCTGACGAGGCAGATGCCCAACTAATGTACGGTATACAAGGCAGGTATACCGGGGGCGGAAACTAAGAGAGTTTTCGCGACGTGCACCCAAGGGTAATCGCATCGCTTACTGATAAGCTTTAAGCATTTTGATTGCACCGCAGGACAAGGAAAGCCGTGATTGCGACTTGGGGGTAACGGGGAGGAATTACGTTGGTAAGGCTGGTAATTGACTTTACCGGATGCTGCCAGGCGTAATAAACTCAACAGATTTTCTTGGAGAGTCAGGGGTAATCGAGGAGCTGATAACCCTTTAGTCCGCATTGATATTTCTGTATTAGCGGTCCTCGTTCAATACGAGAGGAAGCGAGTGGACGCGGCTTGTAGTAAATACGTTCACGGGCCAGTAAAATTTCTCTAGCGGTACATTGCGGGTAGCAGAGTGTTGAAATTAGTGGCAGGATATTGTGATATTTCTGGGACCCTATTTTTGTGGCAGGATATTGTGATATTACTGGGACCCTATTGTTCAACATGGGTGCTAAGCATACACTAGAGATGGCCAGTGTACTGCCTAAGGAAGGGCCTATTGGTTCAGCACGGTTTCTTATGTGCAAGAAATATGGTGCATATGCAACTGCGTATTGTGACACGTGGGTCAAGATGACCAAAGAGTGTGTTAGGCCTTTCCCAACAATATGGAGTTTTAATGCAGAGGCACTAAATAACGTAAAATATAAAGTGTGATTGATTAAATCAACAAAAATGAGAATTGAACATGATGATTGTTTGAAATTGTGGCAACTAGAGGGGAACACATGGCAAGCAAAAGTAGGCGTGGCGAAAAGTGCGTGCATAGCGGAAGTAAGCGTTGCCAAGCGAAGAGAAGCGAGCGCAAGGTAGGAAAGTATAAAACACCGAATATAATTAAAAAAAAACAACTTATAAAAATAGCAAATGTAACTATCTATGTAACTATTCAGGTTTAAAAGCTGAGTAACTTAAATGTATATTTTTTTATTTTTATTTTTTTGTGTATGGTGGGTGTGATTGAATTTAGGAAAATAACCATGCAATTGAGACAAAAAAAAAAAGAGACCAGGTTTTTTAAACAGTCTGAAGAAACTTTTTTTTTTTTTATTCCATGCATAAAGTACAGCCAGGGAAAAGAAGTGTAACAAAGAAATGTGTTGTGTCTATGCTAATGGCTTCGAATCAGGAATCCTAAAAACAAAAAAATCAGGTTTCACATGTAGGTGTCACAAGTCGATGATAAGGATTGAAAGCAAAAAGAAATATCATGTTTGTTGTTTTTTTATTTGAAACTGACTTTATTTTGTTTCTATTTTTGTAGGTAAGGACAAAGAAAGAAGTATATATACTTAGCTACTATGGGGATTACAAAAGAAGTACAAAGCTTTCCCTTGAAAGACAAATTAACAGTAATTTATTTGGTTGAGATTCATTATTTAAAATGAAGTGTGCACATACTTCGCTCTAATGTTGTTTTATGTATTTCAGGAGGACACAAATGAGAGATATAAAGTATGTGTCACAATGGGTAAACTTTGCACTTCTTCATTATAGTCAAGAGATAGTGAGTTCCATATGAGCTCCCGACGGACGACACTGGATTGCACGGTTGACGTAAGACCCCCTAGTTAAGTATGGGAAGGGGTCATAGCTTAGCAAATAGCTTAGGGGATTAGTGAAATGAATACAGCCATTTTACCATAGAGTCCAATCCAGCTGTCATTTTAGCTGTAAAATCTCCCTTTCTGCATGTATGTTTGTTTTCAAACCCATGTATTCAAATGTTTGTATTCCTATTATTTATGGCTTTCTTATTTCTCATTTTTTTTACATCTATGCTAGTATCTCTCTCTCTCTCTCTCCTCTTGTAGAGATAAAAAAAAAAGACAGACACAGTCTCATTAATGGGGCTGAGACATATTTTTTTTTTACATAAGACAAATTCAGGGATACACACACTAGATTGACATGAGTTACAGAAAAAGTCAGGGGTTTGGTTTTCATGTGTATAGAAGCTGCTGATTTTAAGCAGAAAGGTTCTGTTGTGGAAATACGATTCATGTTTTATAGATTGCATATCTGTTTTTTTTGGGGGGTTTTTTGTGGTTCGTGCCTTCTGTACAAAGTGTGCCTTTATATTTATGCACAAAGGGTAGATGTATGGATAGCTGGAGGCTAGACATACAGATATGCATCTCTGTGTAGAACATTGGAGTAGGATGTTTGCCACAAGATACGAAATAATGTGAAACCCTAGAAAATGTAGAATTTTCGTGTTTTATATTTTTTCAGTTAGACTGACATGTACTGGATACTGTTATATTTGAAGAAAGTGTTATAGAAATAGACCCCTTTGCCTTTCTCACTTAGTCAAGTAGCTGAATGTGAAGTACTGAGAATGGCATGTTAGTTGGCAGAGGGAAAATCGATTGATATACATTGGTCTTCAGCATTTTTCTAGTCTAGGGGGTGACGTTGAGTTGACTGAAAAATCTTTTTTATAGCAATACCAGCACATAAGTAGGACACTACATAGAGGACTTTATACAGTGACACAGTTACCAACTGAAGTAGCTGCTAGTAAAGTCCACACTTACACACACGACTATACATAGCTGTCACACCAGGGCGAACATAGCTGTCAAATAGACAGCAGGGTTTTATGTGACAGCTGACAAATTTATGTTTTGTTTTGTTTTTCGTTGTATTGTTTTAATATGTGAACACACACACACATGCACGCATACACATATTGGTTAATATATGAGGATTTGTGTTACCTGAAGAATAAACTGTCTGGAAGGTGAAGAGATGTGGTGAGGAGTCTGGCGGACCCTGGAGAGATGGACAAGGTAGACCAGTAGCTCCCAGGGTGTATCTTCCAGACCTAGCGGAGACAGCACATGGTCTGGCTCAGCTGGGTACAGAAGGTATGTGCAAGTTGGTAAGAATATATTGGGGTGCACCAGACATTTCTTCTCAAGTTAGTAGGAAGGCAACGTCCTGTCTGGATTGAGAGAATGTCAGGAAGATGATACCAATAGAGCCATCCCATATCCCTCCTGCTGATGTTTTTTTCTCCAGGTGAAACAAATCCACGTCATCCAATTACCACCTTGCAGGATCCTCAAGTATACACTGGTGTACCGATAAAATATGTGTAGGTAAAGGTGTATTGAAATGTGTCTAATAATGTATTACTTTGTCATACTCAAAGCTTTTGTTATTCAATGGGATAGCCCTAGAGTTATAATAGGTGATAGGGGTATTCATGTTATTGATAATAAATGTATAACGTATGAGTAGTGGTAACAAATGACATGCTTTCGATTAGCCACAAACCAGTGTGAACATAAAGCAATGGTACTAGTTAGAACAAATTGAATAGAATGAGAGTTGGAACTTGATTGAAGGGACTGATAGCTTTGGCCACTAGTCCTTCCCCACTATCAAGAACACTCCTGGGCTGCCTCTTAACCTGTTGACTTTTGAAATTTTCTTGACCCCTCTTGGGATGAGAGACTAGTTTAGACCTTGAGAGGGAAGGTAAATGGTGAGACGGCAACCGAGAACATTCAAAACACTGTTTCCTGAAAAGTTACACTAACTATCAGGATGTTGGACCAGGAGAGTAAGTTGTGGAACAGTAAGTTCTCAGGCTCAGGTTATTTGAAAGACAGATAGCAGGTGTAGGCTACCAGCATCACAGCTTCAAGGGTAGCAGAGACACTGGTGCCCATTTCACCCACTTCAGAGGAGTCAAAACCCAGAGAAGGGTCCAAGTGCACTTATGAATCTGTTCTAGGAGGCCTCGAATGCAGTTAGTAGCACCTGAGCCAAAAGCTAAGACAGTTGTCCAGCATGAAGTTGTAGTTTTCTTGTTCTGTGTTTCTCTCATCACATTCTCTTTTCAGGACGGTCAATTCTTTTGATTATTGACAGGTGACGGAGGCTGGTTCAGGTAATGATATTGAGGAATTGGGGATGAAGGAGAAGTTAGTAACATAATCGGTCCAGCCAATTACTCTATTCAATTCAGGGGTAAAGGAAAATTTGGAAACCTTGGAGCTTGGAGAAAGTGCGAGGGGCTATTGTCTGATTAGCATTACATCCGTAAGTACTGTCGAAGTCAACAAATTGGATAAAGTCATTTCAATTAAAGTCTAGCAAACTTGGTTGTCTTTGTTTGAAAAGATGCGTACGGTACGCATCGACGTACAAGGGCATGCTACGGCGTGAAAGGGCGTACGCATCCACTACACGTGGCAGCAACAGTAATTGGTCTTTTACCATACATTCGCACAAACACGCATACTTATAAAATAGTACACATTAATGGTAGTTGCAACACATAGTCAGTTATGTCGAAATATAGTAGTATTTATATGTTATATCAGAGTTACATGCATATTAGTGAAATACACGGAACGGGTTAAAGGAATAACATCATGAGTGGTATCATAATGAACCTTGTTACATATCCTACTGTTTGGTTCACTCTGCGAGGGAATCGCAGAGTGCATACGCAAGTTATGAATGATAGGGAATTATGAACTACTTGAGACTAAGGAATCCTGGCGGGAAGAGCAGAGCATACCCCCTGCAGAGATGACCCCCTCCTTTGGATTCCTTAGGATGAACCAGCCAATGATTGACGACCCCTTGGACATTCCTGAGACCCGGACCAATAGATGCAAGCTATACCATCTTCAATGTATTACTGTATTTGATTGTGTATATAAGCAGCAGCTTGTGATCCAGAGTGCAGACATCTTGTCCCCGGACTTCAGGATTGAATGACTGCACTGGATCCAGAGCGCCTGCGATAAGTAACGGCTGTATTTACTATTACTTCGCTTGAGCTTATATATATATTCTATTATTTGCGAATAAATCTCTGTGCTTTGGAAACACAACTCGAGGTTCGACAATCGTTATTGGTTAGCGACAATACGCACATAACAATTTGGGGGCTCGTGAGCTTTGGAGGTTTCGTTGCCGATGATACGCAAGACCAACGGATTTCTTTTCCTCAACAAAGGGTGGAGACGCGTCATAAACGGGTAAGAACGCATGGTGTTCAAAGCCTGAATTTTACTCTGTGTTGCGAAACCGAATGTCCGTTTTGCATTATCTAGGGCACGCTAACTAGAATCTAGGGACAAAAGAGAAAACTGTTTCTTTTTTCTGTCATTGTGCGTTTTAACTGTATTGCATTGCTTAGCGTATGTGTATTTCCTGCTGTGAGTACGCGAACTTCCGGTAGACTTGCCATGTGGTTAAACAATCGTTTTGATAGTTATTATACATGCATAGTATAATTACTTTTGAAAGCCTCTGAGACATTATTACTATTGTTGGGAACTTTTGATTTTCTGCGCAGAAAAGGTGTATAGTGTGTGATGTTGTAACGTAGATACACTGTTTTATTGTGGATTGTGCTCAGTTGCTGTCTGACGAGGCGGATTGCCCAACTGAAGGACGGTATACAGGGCAGGTATACCGAATGCGAAAACGTGTTTTTCGCAAAGCGCTACCAATAGATCGCAAGGTTTGCTAATAATTAGTATTGGTAGGCAGTGCGATCCGATCGCACCGTTAGTGCGAATTGGTGAAGCAGCTAGGAGGAATTATACTGGAAAGGCAGGTTAATTGTATTAACTTGCGCTCCCAGCGATAATAAACTCAGCAGATTTTGTGGTTGAGCCAGGGTATCGAGGAGCTGATAGCCCTTGGGGCCCACAGTGATATTTCTATATTAGGGATCCTCGCCTGGTGCGAGAAAAGCGAGTGAACGCGGCTAAAGGAAATACGTTCACCGAGCATTATAGATCTCTAGCGGTGAGTATAGCAACAGAGTTGAAATTATTAGGTGGAAAGAACAGAGCATTGCGGTGTGTCTGTATTTCACATTTGGCCGGAAGGAACAGAGCATTGCGGTGTGTCTGTGTTCTGGGTAGAAGGTATATTGTTCAACATGGGTGCTAAGCATACGCTAGAGATGGTCAGTGTACTGCCTAAGGAAGGCCCTATTGGTTCAGCGAGGTTTCTCATGTGTAAGAAATATGGTGCATACGCAACTGTGTATTGTGACACGTGGGTCGAGATGACCAAAGCTTGTGATAGGCCTTTCCCAACAATAGGAAGTTTTAATGCAGAGGTACTAAATACTGTAAAAGATAAAGTATGGTTGATCAAGTCAACGAAAAAGAGAAATAGACATAATGGTTTAAAATTGTGGCAAATGGAAGGTAACACGTGGCAGAGCAGCGAATGCAAACCGGAAGTAGGCGTGGCGAAAAGCGCACGCAAGGCGGATGTAACCGTTGAGAAGCGTGGCGAACTCAGCGCAAGCGCGCCCCCGCCACCTTATGTGGCAGGAGGGGTAAGTACAGCCGTTGTTAAAATTGAAAATAGAAAGATTGCTAAATTGTACCCTGTTTTAAGCCAGTTTCAATCAAGTGTATCTGAAAATGAAGATGAACCCACTGTGATTTCGGCCATTGCCCATGCTGTTAGTGTACTAGAGGCTCAGCGCAAGTATGAGAAAATGGCTGAGATAGGTGAGAGTAGCGTGATCACTAGGAGTGAAAGCGTTCTAAACCTAGGACCAGTAAATCCTGTAGTGTCCCCTGAAGTCAGTGTACCAGAGGGTGCGTTCCCAGTCCGCACAATATCAGTTTCTAATGGGAAACCGGATAAGGATGGTGTAGTTCCTTTAAGAAATGTTACAATGCATTGTCCCTGGACTAGATCAGAATTACGTTCCATTATGACTGAGTTCCCAGACCCTAGAAAGGAGTTAGCTAAATGTCAGAAATTTGTTAAAGATTTAGGGAATGCTCACGAACCAACCAGTAAGGATTGGCGGGTAGTGTTGAGGGCGTGTCTTCCTCCCAAAACTAACATACAAAAATTTATTGAAGATTGTTTGTTGGAGGAAGATGACACCTTGACTGATGAGATTAACCAACGGAATATAGAGCAAATTGTCAAACACTTAGCCATCTGTTTTCCAGTAGTAGTAAATTGGAGTAAGATTTTCACCATTAAACAAAAGGATAGTGAAACTGCCTCAGATCACTTTGCTAGAGCTATAACAGCGATCGCACGATTTACTGGGATATCCAACATAAGTGAGGATCCACATCACAGAGAGGTAGCTGTAGGAGTACTGATGGACGGCCTTAGAGAAAATTTAAAGACGAGGGTACAAACCACATTACCTAATTGGAGAGGCGTCACGGTAGACTCTCTTAGGGAGGCTGCTGTGGAGCATGACAAGAACCTTTTTAGAAAAAGGGAAGAGAAAAGTGATAAGTTAATGACGGTAAGTATACAGGCTCTAGAAGGGGTGCATACACGACCACCAGCATACAACCCATATAACAGGAAACCTAAAGTGATCAGGTGTTTCAACTGTAACGAGGAAGGACATTACAGGAGAGATTGTAAAAAGGAAAGACTCAATACACATAGGGGTGGGTCACATAGATATCCTCCAAGGAGGGATTCACATAGACTAGAAGACTCACATCTACCCGCGCATTTTACGGCAGCAAATGCTGCGCGGGAAATCAATAGTCAGCGCTAGGGGTCAGGTCATACCTGTAGTCTACAGCCAGTGAGGTTAACTGAGAGTCAGAGTGAAGAACCAACAATGATAGTTGACATAGCTGGTAGGAAACAAACTTTTCTTGTAGATACAGGGGCGGCCCGATCTGTGATAACCTCTCCTTTCAATCTACAGGTGACCAGTAAAACTATTCCAGCTATGGGGGTAACGGGAAAAGTGTTACGTTATCCTCTAACTAAACCCGCTGAAGTTACTATCGGCCCTCTGCATACTAAGCATTCGTTTCTCTTAGCTGCAGCGGCTCCTACTAACTTGCTAGGGAGAGACTTGTTATGTAAAATGGGATGTGTCATATACTGTACTTCAGATGGTGTGTTCCTAGATATACCCGAGAAGGTTGCACATGAGGTACAGGACATATTGGACACCCCTCAAAGGTTAATGTTACACTCTCCTGTTATAGAACAAAGTCCATCTCAAGTAAAGGGGATGTTGCTGGAAATACCAGGTTCCCTATGGACCAAAGATGGACAGGACACTGGACTGATGGCAAACGTAGCCCCTGTCATGGTCAATCTAAAAAGTGGTAGGATAGCTCCAAAAATCCCACAGTATCCATTAAAACCGGAGGTGGAACAAGGGGTATATGCCGTTATTGAGAGACTGTTACAACAAGGGATTTTAATTCGTACTGCCAGTACAGCAAATAGTCCCATTTTCCCTGTGAAGAAGAATGGGGGGAGGGGCTATAGATTAGTCCAGGACTTAAGGGGAATTAACAAAGTTGTTGAGAGCCAATTCCCCGTAGTGCCGAATCCAGCTGTCATCCTCATGCAGATTCCACCGTCTGCCAGTCATTTTACTGTCATTGATCTATGTTCTGCTTTCTTCTCAGTCCCTCTTCACCCTGACTGCCAATACCTTTTTGCATTCTCCTACAGGGGAGTGCAATACACATGGACCAGACTACCCCAGGGGTTCATTGACAGCCCCAGTATTTTCTCCCAAGCCTTACATGACTGTTTGCAATCCTTTCAATCCCACAATGGGTCTGTTCTAATTCAATATGTGGACGATTTGTTGTTGTGCTCTGATTCTTTTATGTCATGTTTACATGATACTAAATTGTTGTTGCTTCATCTTTCACAAATAGGGCACAAGGTGGCAAAGGATAAATTACAGCCATGTCAGACTAAGGTCAAATACTTAGGACACTGCCTCACTAAGGGGCTAAGACACCTGACAACCGACAGAATTGAGGCCATACAACACATGACCCTGCCGCAGAGCCAGAAGCAGATTCATACTTTCTTGGGGATGTGTGGATACTGTAGGTCCTGGATCCCAGGTTTTTCTATTCTGGCATTACCATTGCAGGAGCTAGTCTCTTCCTCAAAACCAGAACGTTTTGTACACACAGAAGAGTCAGAGCAAGCGTTCTTTAATCTTAAAGATAGTCTGACTAGAGCACCTGCATTGGGAATACCTGATTATGAAAAGCCTTTTGAGCTATTTTGTACAGAAGCTAATGGTTGTGCAGCAGGTGTCCTCGCACAGAAACATGGTGACGCTAGCAGACCAGTAGCATACTACAGTGCACAATTAGACAATGCGGCAAGATCACTCCCAACATGTCTCAGAAGTGTAGCAGCAACGGCTCTTCTGGTAAGTAAGAGCGAGGACGTAGTATTAGGACATAATTCAACTATCTATACACCCCATGCTGTATCAGCTCTGTTAAATTCAGCCCAAACCAGACATTTTTCAGACAGTTTCTTCAGCTAGATTCACAAAGTGGGAACTAGCCCTGATGGTACCCTCAAACATCACCATCAAACGATGTAGCACCTTAAATCCAGCTACATACCTTCCGTATGTGTCTCTAGAGACACAAAGGGTGGGAGGTGAGGAGACCCTGGTTGATGATGAGTTAGGCAAGAATACTGACACGCATGACTGTATGGAACACCTGAATCAGACCTTTACTGCAAGGCCCGACATACGTGACACCCCCTTAGAAAATGTAGATTTTACGTTTTATACAGACGGAAGTTGCCATAGACAGACAGAGACAGCAGAGCTATGTACTGGTTACGCTGTTGTAGACGACCAGGATGTGGTAGAAGCTGAACCCCTTGGCCCACCTCACTCAGCCCAGGTGGCGGAACTAGTAGCACTAAGGAGAGCGTGTGACTTGGCAGAGGGTAAATCAGCCAATATATATACTGACTCTAGGTACGCCTTCGGGGTAGTGCACGATTTTGGGGCCCTTTGGCGCCTTAGAAACTTTACGACAGCAGCAGGTACACCAGTAGCACACTCACAACACATAAAAGGACTTCTAACAGCGATACAGTTACCCAGAACAGTAGCCGTCATAAAGTGCAAAGCCCATACCTTTGAAGAAGACCCAGTGTCATTGGGCAACAACAGGGCAGACGAAGCTGCTAAATGGGCAGCAGGGCAACCTATGACTGTATCGACCGAGACTATGATGGTTTTTCAGACATTAGACACGCAGAAATTAATTGAAATGCAAGATTTGTGTTCCCTGCAGGAGAAGGCGGTCTGGAAGGCGAAGGGATGTGGTCAAGAGTCCTCAGGACTCTGGAGGGATGGACAAGGTAAGCCTGTAGCTCCCCGAACGTACTATCCAAGCCTGGCTGAAGCAGCACACGGCCTGACTCACCTGGGTAAAGAAGGTATGTGCAAACTGGTGAGAGCATACTGGTGTGCTCCCGGATTTTCCTCTCAAGCTGGTAAGAAAGCAATGTCATGTCTTACTTGTTTGAGGAAAAATGTTGGGAAAACTATTCCAACTGAGCCATCCCACATCCCTCCTACAGACGGACCTTTTCAGGTAATACAAATTGACTATATCCAATTACCACCGTGCAGGAATCTAAAGTATGTGTTAGTGTGTATTGATGTGTTTTCCGGTTGGGTAGAAGCATATCCGGCAGCCACTAATACTGCTGTGTTCACTGCAAAGAAAATTGTACAAGACTTTGTGTGTAGGTTCGGTATCCCTAGAATCATTGAAAGTGATAGGGGTACCCATTTTACTGGTGATGTCTTCCAAAATATGTGTAAACTCATGGGAATCAGTAGCAGACTTCACACCCCTTACCAACCACAAGCCAGTGGTAAGGTGGCGAGAGTAAATGGTACTATAAAGAACAAACTGGGTAAGATAATGGCTGAAACTGGGTTGGCATGGCCTGAGGCTTTGCCGTTGGTCCTCCATAGCATTCGAACCACTCCTAGACCTCCTCTTAATCTGTCCCCCTTTGAGATACTGTTCAGACGACAACCTCATTTGATCGTGAGTCCACAAGACGACTTAAAGTGTAATAATGAAGTGACTGTACAATATCTTATAAGAATGAGTAGACAGCTGAAACAACAACAACAAAAACTAAAAATGCTGTCACCTGGTATGCCAGCGACGAACTGTCATGATGTTTAACCTGGAGACTATGTTATGATCCGCAATTTCTTACGTTCAGGTTGTTTAACAGACCGTTGGGAAGGCCTGTACCAAGTGCTGCTGACCAGTACTACATCACTGAAGGTTGCAGAGAGAGACACTTGGGTCCATTCCACCCACTGCAGGAGAGTCCATAATCCGGAGAAAGTGCAAGACAAAACTCAGACCGACAACATAGAGCTGTCACTTGTGAGCCTGTTCCGGGAGACCTAAAGCCTGCAGTTGAGACACCTGAACCAGAGACGTTGCCTCAGAACTATCTTTCCAGCGATGGAGTGGCGGTTTTTGTTTTTCTTTTGTTCCAGGATTTTCCTTGTTTTTACTTTTTCTAGGACATTTTATTTTTGTGAAGGAGGATGGAGGACGGAGGAGAGTTCTGGGAGTGATACGGATGAAATGGAGGCCGAAGAAAAGTTAATAGGATACTCTGAACAGCCCATTATCAAACTTGGTCCAGGGGTTATGAAAAGGTCTGCTAGCTCAGGAACTCGGAGGCAGTGTGAGGGGCTATTGTCTGATGAGTATTGTATCTGCAAGTTCTGCGACTCCCTAGTTGAAGAGAGATGCATCCAACGATGCCAGTCCCCCAGTACTCTGAATATAGGCGGGCATCCTTTGGAGGATTATCACTCCCTGGTGGGTAAGGTGCTAAACCAAACCGAGTGTTGGGTGTGCTCTCATGTGCCTCAAGGGCAGCATAACATAGGACTAGTGCCATTCCCTCTAAACATATCCGAAGTACTCGAATTAAGGGGTGGGAGGCCCATAGAAGGGAGGTACAATAATACTAGGTCCCCTAGTCTGACGCTTCGACAATACTCCATAGGCAGATCTTTGCTGTGCCTAAACATATCTCATGCAAAGTGCCTGGAGAATTGGGAGGCTGACCTATCAGATCAGTCAATGGCTCGCCACACTCATTTTAGAGGGAGACTAACAAGGTCACTACTAGGCAGGAATGTTGATGGAGGTCACAAATTAGGGCGTATAACCAAACATAAGAAGGTATCCATTGGAAAAGTCTCTACAGATAAATGTAAAAATGTCATTAATGCCGACATGTGTCTAGAGCAGATGGAGACACTAGGCATGGGTAGTTTTATCAAAACTCTGTGTGATATAATTCATGGGCATACTGTTCCTTATGTTCTCCCTGAGGATGTGTATTTTGTTTGTGGAAGAAAAGCTTATTCCTGGGTAACTCCGAGTTCCAAGGGCTTGTGTTTCCTAGCTAAACTGGTTCCTGAAATCATGACTATTACTCATGAAGAAATTGTAGATATTCACAAGACTACATCACCAGCATACATACACACACAGTATGAACACCGTGGCAAGAGAAATATGATTCCTGGTGAGGAACCCATAGCTACAAAATTGATTAGTGAAACTGCTGGTTTCCAAGTTATGGTTGCTCTAGATCTCACCAGGACCGCTCGGGGAACATTAAACTTTAAATATATCCAAGACCTAGCTAAATTAATAGATAATATCACCGAGATGTATGATGACACTTTCAGGTAAACTGGAAGGGAGCTACAAGCGTACAAAAAGGAGTTGGTGCAACATAGACTGGTACTAAATTATCTCACCTCTATTACTGGTGGGTACTGTGTGACACTGGCCACCCAGTTCGGTGTCAAATGTTGCACGTACATTACTAATAATACTGATGACCCTAAAGAGGTTATAGACCGGAAGATGGATGAAATTTTGCAGCTGAAATGGGAATTTCGAAAGAGCCATAATTCTTCGTTATATGAGGTCGGGGAAAAGGTGGCGGGTTGGTTCTCATGGTTGAACCCAGCAAAATGGTTCTCCAGTCTGGGGGAGTGGGTACAGGAAATGATTGCGAGTGTAGGTAAGCTCCTTCTCCTTATACTGGGTGTCATCTTAGCAATTGGTTTAGTTGTCAAATGTGTTCCTACTGTGTTGAAGTGTGGAAAATGGTCTCATAGGAGTGACACTGAGAAAGAGACTGAAAGGGTGGTACCAGATACCGAGATCATGGTCTGTGAAGAAGTATTGTATAATCCTGAACTTGAAACGGTGATTGGGTGATAGTTTATTACACTATCAAAGGGTGGAACTGTCGAAGTCAACAAATTGGATAAAGTCATTTCAATTAAAGTCTAGCAAACTTGGTTGTCTTTGTTTGAAAAGATGCGTACGGTACGCATCGACGTACAAGGGCACGCTACGGCGTGAAAGGGCGTACGCATCCACTACACGTGGCAGCAACAGTAATTGGTCTTTTACCATACATTCGCACAAACACGCATACTTATAAAATAGTACACATTAATGGTAGTTGCAACACATAGTCAGTTATGTCGAAATATAGTAGTATTTATATGTTATATCAGAGTTACATGCATATTAGTGAAATACACGGAACGGGTTAAAGGAATAACATCATGAGTGGTATCATAATGAACCTTGTTACATATCCTACTGTTTGGTTCACTCTGCGAGGGAATCGCAGAGTGCATACGCAAGTTATGAATGATAGGGAATTATGAACTACTTAAGACTAAGGAATCCTGGCGGGAAGAGCAGAGCATACCCCCTGCAGAGATGACCCCCTCCTTTGGATTCCTTAGGATGAACCAGCCAATGATTGACGACCCCTTGGACATTCCTGAGACCCGGACCAATAGATGCAAGCTATACCATCTTCATTGTATTACTGTATTTGATTGTGTATATAAGCAGCAGCTTGTGATCCAGAGTGCAGACATCTTGTCCCCAGACTTCAGGATTGAATGACTGCACTAGATCCAGAGCGGCTGCGATAAGTAACGGCTGTATTTACTATTACTTCGCTTGAGCATATATATATATTCTATTATTTGCGAATAAATCTCTGTGCTTTGGAAACACAACTCGAGGTTCGACAATCGTTATTGGTCAGCGACAATACGCACATAACAGTACGTTGACCACATAGTTAAAAAAAGATGTACACCCAGCGATGCCAGTCTAGTAATATTCGGACTTGAGCAGGCATCCTTGAGAATGATTATCATTCTTGGATGGGTAAGGTTTTAGACCAAACATAGTGCTGGGCGTGCTCTCACGTGCCTTAGTGATTATACAAAGTAGGACTAGTTCCCTTTCCACTTAATATTCTTGAGGTACCCAAATTATGGGTGGGAGGTCACTAGGGCAAAAGTACAACACCTAGGTCCCTTAGTCTGGAGTCTCCCAATATTTTGCAAGCCGATCACTGTTTCATGTACAAAGAAACCTGAGTATTGGGAGACTGGGAAGAACGAACAGACAATAGCCCGCCCACAAGTGTTGATGAAAAGAACTGATGACATTATTAGAAGTGTGTATATTAACGCAAGCTGAAGGAGATTGTAAACGACATTATTGAATGACATAGGATAATGTTATTGATGAACATGAAGTGTTAAATGTATTCTGAGCTTAAAGACATGCGTTGGACGGATGAACCTGTTAAACTTGAAGAACTGTAGTAGAGTATTCTGTAAAACTGATACATGTTCTATTGTACTATGTACCTTTCCAAATAATGTATTACATGTTTTAATGTACCCTTGAAGGGCAGACAAAAAGGTTATCTCCAAGCTCCAGAGGTATACGGTCTATAGCAAAAGCAAAAAAATTGTTTTGAGGATTAAAACTCTCTATTATGATAACTTTTTTAGATCAACAGACAGCGTGGTCATACACCAAGGGGGACTTACATTACAGAGCAATGAAACGTGGTACTGAGATCCTGCATATAACATCTTTAAGATGATAGTTTATTATACTATCAAAGGGTAGAACTGTCGAAGTCGTATAATTGGATGAACGAAAAGTACATTGGTTACTATTGTTTTATTGTGCGATTGCATTCAGCATGCCATGCTACACGGGGCATGGCGCTATCACGCGGTAAAATACACACACACTCGCAGTACAACATTTGGTTATTTATATATTTCATATTTATTAAAGGTTCCAATCCACATTCATTTATTAGTAAAATGTATTAGATTGTATATTTCTCTATATATAATACTGTAGTAAAGGTTTTTATGATTCAGGTGTTTTAAAAGATAAAGTATTTGGTCTCATATTAAAGCTTATTTCGCCAGCATTAACCTGATGTGGACGGAATAGCGAACGCATCTAGCGATCGCAAGATACAAGCAATATGAGATTAATGCTCTTAAATACTTTTATGTGGGTCAGTTTGAACTGGTCATTCAGAGTCAAATCATGGGAACAATAGGGTGTGGGATGTTCCCCTCACCCTCTGTAAGGATCAAATGAACTGACCTATGACTTGCAAGGAGCTGGAATGCCATAAACCCCCGGACCAATGAAGACCTTACTAAGTGTTAGCTGGACAAGTATATACAAGCATGCTGGCTTTTGTTCTATCTCTCTCTTTTGGAAACTGGAAATGTGACCGCATGGGCTGCAGTCATTGAACCTGAATGAAACCTATAATGAAGATGTAATGTATTCGGTGTTTATATACTTTCCTGATTTAATGTAAGATCTTTAATAGGTATCATGTATCGGCTATATTGTACTGTATTGCACTTATTTATTGAACTGCTAAACAGATTGCTTTTGCTAAATAAATTGCTTGTGCTTCGGAACCACACAATACAATCGCTTGGGCAATGCTTATTTGAAAACAAATAAATTACTTTAATAATAGTCACAGAAAAATGCCTATAAAACAGTAAGTTGCACTTCTATCAAAAGCAATAGGGTGGAATCAGCATTTGGTCATAGGCAAATCAATAAGCTTACAATCCTCGAACAGAACAGCATATACACTCCTATCAGATATATGATGAACTCAGCGTATAGATGTAAAAACCCGGGTGATATTGGCTGGACATTCACATTCTATCCAGATAGTTAATTCTGCTGTCTGCTCTCTGCTCCGTGTTCTCACCGACGTGTTTCAACCCCGCCTCCGGGGGAATTTATCAAGATGTGCATGAAGTTGCAGCTGATCTTATCTATATAAATAAATAGTGATGATGATGTTGATGATCTTAATTTATATGTCCATAAGCCAGTCAATGGACAGATGTTGCCTTCCCTAATCATATATTTAAAACATACATTTCTTTCATTCAAATGCACTTCCTAGACAAATAGATCCATTCATTCATAATTTCTCCACTTATTTATCAACTGACCACTATTGTAAACAAGTGGGAAGAGTACCTATAAGATGCCAAAATCGGCATCAAATTAAGTAGTTTACTTCATTAGTTAAATGGTCATTCACACCAGAATAATCCTCTTTTGGACTACCAAACTGCAAATTATCAATGGTCACTGTAGTAACACACTGCATAGAATAAGATCTAAGTACCAATCCAGAGTATATGTTTGCTAATCCATCACAGTCTTGAACAGACTGATAACTAAACCAGGCTCTACCCAAGTGATATTGACATGGTAATCATAGTGCAAACAATTCTCAAAAGAAATGCCTGTTAATGGAATATTGTCATTATACAGCAAAAAAGGCTATGTACAAATAAACAGATAATGACATTAATCACATTGATGGTAACATACATTACACAATATTAAAGGTGGACAAACAGAACTTATTGCCACCAAAATCCCATTTCTCATTATACATGGTGAATAATATAAAGAATTACACGCTTAGAATACTCCTATTAATAAGAGATACCGTACACCTATCGGAACATAAACATATGCATTGTTTGAAGGGGTCCTACACAGTCCTCATAATGTAAAAAGTTGGATCAATATATCCCATTACATTTAATCAATGAATAATATCTATGATTTATTAACTCCTTAAAGCCTCTTGGTGAAGTTAAAGGAGAATATGCCGGACATATAGAAATATTATGTATGGGCTTAATTTGCCATACCAACAAATATATGATCTCATGACCTATAGGAACCACATGAAATCAAACCCCACACTTTCATACCTAATAGGAACCACTTAAGCTCAAACTCCATATTCAGTCCATTCAGAGCCAACATTATTAATCTGTAGATGCTTTCCATTTTGGCCCTTGCCAATCTGATCTTCAAATACTTATATCTACAATTCTCCTTAACTGTTCTAATTCCACAAAAAAAAAATAATGGAGTCAGTGCTGCATTCGTGTTTATCTTTGCAATGGGCTGATAAGGAGTGATTGATATTCCCCTTTTTTATATATTGTATATGTTCGGCTACACAGACTTTTAGGGGTCGACTGGTCTTTTCTATATACTGCTTATTACATATGCATTGTATCAGATAGATCATATTTTTCAAATGACAAGTAATTAAATCTTTGATTTTATAGTTAAAACCATTGGCTATAGATGTATACTCTGTAATTTTGGGCTGACTGCTTTTAATAGTCCTACTTGGCAAACACATGCCACATCTATGAAAACCTATAGTATGCGCTGGAAATTGTCCTTTCTAGGTAATACACTTTGAACTATATGATCTTTTAAACTAGGAGCCTTTCTATAAATAAATTTTAGTGTTGTCGGTATTAATGTCTTCAAGATTGGATCACTCATAAGTATGTATGTAAATCATGTTACATACATCTAAAGAACATTTCCAGAATACGCACATATCTCATACAAGACACCGCAAAAACCTTAATTCATGCACTCATCATCTCCCACATCGACTATTGCAATTCCCTCCTTACTGGTCTTCCCAAAGTCAGACTTGAACCTCTACAATCTATTTTGCAGTGGCTAGATTTATTTTCCTTACAAACCGTTCTTCCCTTGCTGAGCCACTCTGTCAGTCTCTACATTGGTTGCCTGTCTTTCAACGAATCCAATATAAAATTCTTCTACTAACATACAAGGCCGTCAACAAAATTGCACTGACATACATTTCCTCACTTGTCTCAAAATATCTCCCAACTCGACACCTCCATTCTGCACAAGATCTGCGTCTCTCTTCCACTCTCATCACATCCTCCCATTCTCGGTAACAGGACTTTTTTCAGGCAGCACCCACTTTGTGGAATTCCCTCCCTCGCACAGTAAGACTTTCCTCTAGTCTTCAAACCTTCAAGAAATCTCTGAGAACCCAACTCTTCAGACAAGCTTATGATATTCCTCAACCACCATCTTAATCTCCCTAGGTTACCCTATTACCAGCCTCTACACAGCTAACACAAGACAACAACCCTCTGACCAACATTGCTACACACAGCCCACTCAATACTTTTACCTTTGCATTCTAGCTGGTCCAGTGTGCAATATGATGTAGCACATGCCCTTGTGTTTCAAACTCCCATTGTCCCGTAGATTGTAAGCTTGTGAACAGGGTTCTCTTACCTCTCTGTCTGTATGTATTACCCAGTATTGTTTTATTAATGTTTGTTCCCAATTGTAAAGCTCTACGGAATCAGCTGTGCAGCACAGAGGATTACATTAAACCCGGTATCATCACATGGAACAAAGAGCCGTTTAAAGGTATCCAGGACTCATTGTATACAGATTTACAGATAAGCTGTTATTTCATATATGGCACACATTTTTATGCACAGGTGTGATAGAGCACTTGTTTGTTGTTAATGCACTAGGAGGCGCCTTTTCTCCATATTTTTTGATTCGATTTCTTCCTGTATGTTCAAGCAGAATTCTGAGTAATGGTAGCCACTTGAATGAAAGGGAATGCTTTATTGATAATGACTTGGTTTCAAATTTTATTAACTGACTGTATCCATATATAAAGAACTGTACATAAAAGAAAAACTGGTTCCTTTTTAGAATTGTTTAAAAATTGCTGAACGGATTTGTGTGTCGGATACTAGACTTTTATTTTATTTCCCATCAATCTATCTGAGAGAGGTAATATTTATTAAAATACTATTGTATCATATTTCTTCAAATAGAACAGTCATCGCTGCTGACAACAGTTGGTGAGGAAGGAGGCAGAGGATGAGCCCCTGGAGGAACTCCAGAAGGCCCAGCTGGAGGAGACATCCATCTCAGGCCTCTGAAGAAGAATGTAACAATCTTTATTTAATAATATAGTAGTATATTTTAGTGTGCTATTTCTGCAAATCACTATAGACCCCAGAAATCCTTTATTTACTAAATCTGTATTTGCCTAGACCTAGGCAAAGATTGCTATTATGCAGGTATATGACTTAATGGAACTAAAAGGTATTTGCCCTTAAGTAACAAACACATCTTTATTTTGGCTTTATGTAACAAACACATCTGCATATGCCTCCAAAATGCAGTTCTCTCACTAGTACCATGTACACACTAAGGTTAATCTTTCAGTTAATTTATGTTACTCTAGCTCCTCTGAAAACTGTGGACAGAACTACAACCACAGTGCAAAGATATGTTTCTAACGTGTAATAATGTTGCAATGTTAAAATGTAGTATTTTATGTTTGTTTTTTGTTTGTTTTTTTCCAGGTGCAGAACCAACAACCCCCCTGTACATTTTGATTGAAAAAATATATTCAATAGCACAGAATTATAATTTATCTGTGATCAAAAATTTGTTAAATGATTTTTTTTGTCTAAAAAAAATATTGTATGTGTTTTATTTGTGAAAAGCAAATATGTAATAATGAGATATATTTGTCAATAAAGAATATGATAAAGGGTTTATTGTTAGCATGGAATAGTGCAGCCTGATGAGTTAATACATTGAAAGTGTTAATATTACTTAATCATCAGGAAACATCAGTATTTAGGAGAAATAAGGTAAATTAGGTTAAGTAAGGAAATGCACTGATATGTGTTCACATGTGAATTAGGAGTAAATACGCATGCAGTAAAAAAAAGCTGCAATTGCTCCAAAAACAATACGAGAAAAAAAATACTTACACGGTATTTATGTCTCATAGATGAGTTACTACCGTAATCACATCAGAATATACTCAAATATGCTTGGATTTGAATACTGACATATATATGCACAAGTTGTGTGCTCTATTTAAAAAACGCTTAGTATATATTAGTGTCTAATATACACTACATTAAAATTCTCTTTAAAATGTCTAAAGAGGCATAAATAGAGTTAAAAGCAAGGAAAGAATATTCTTATATTTATACTATATTTCAATAGAAGTTAGAATCCATAAAGCACCCAACAATCAGCAGAACTGGACAAGCACATAATATAAATTATCATCTCAACTGGCATGACAACCATAGAGAACACAATTATAATTACGGGATAGATATCTGCACAAAAAGTTCACTCCGCATCATTCCCATATGTTAGCTGACAGTTTGTAGGTTTAGACAAACAGTGTTAGTGCGTAACATTTAGAGATGGGCGGGCTCGGTTCCCCGAGAACCGAACCTGGCCAAACTTCAGGTATTCGAGTACCGAGCCGAGCAGGCTCAGTACTCTCCCGCCTATTCGGAATCGAAAACGAGGCAAAACGTCATTGTGACGTTGCCGGATCTCGGAGCTCGGATCTCGCAATGTTTCAAATGCATAAATATCCGCCTCCACAGCAATCCATTGCCATTTGACAGAGGGAGAGATAAGGGTCGCAGGATTAGAGCAGGAAGAGAACAGTTATTACAGCAGTTATTACAGCAGGAAGAGAGGAGTATAGATGAGGCATTTTTCCAAACATTACAAACTGTTTGGGGTGTCATATTCCCTCCTAAAGAAACTATTTTCTGCCTGCATTATTATATACCAGCACTATATCTTTCTGAATTTGCACTACAAGTGCTTGGGATGTCAGATATTCCCCTCTTTGAAAAAAAGCAATTTTCTGGTGCTGAAATTACTATATACCAGCACTATATCTTTCTGAATTTGCACTACAAGTGTTTGGGGTGTAACACATTCCCCTGTTCTAAAAAATCTATTTTCTGGTGTTGAAATTATTATATACCAGCACTATATATTTCTGAATTTGCACTACAAGTGCTTGGGGTCTCATTAAAAGGGATTCACAGCAGTCCACATATGAGCAGGATCAGCAAGCAGCTGCTGCCACCATGATGGTAGTCTTCCTTGTACATCATCTGGTAAAGCCTATGTAAAAGTACATAGTCTTTTTAAGCCATGTAAAAAACACACCAAAAAAAACCTTAGACCGTGTTGAAGAGAAAAATAGGTGTAACTGATGAAAAGTTAACTGCCAAGAAAAAAAATTGCCAGCATGCCATTCTACACACGCAGTGGCAAAGAAAGAATGAGGCCTTCGTCTTTCTCTATTAGTGCGAGATCTAAAAATGTTACTGAGCCTTCTTCTTGTAAGGTCACTCGTGACTAAGCAAGACCAAGTAATTTGGAGTCCAAAAGTCGCACAGAACTACTGTTACGTGTGAAAGTCGAGCTGCAAGAAAACAGTAAGGCATTAGAGGAAAATGTATGCTCAGAATCAGAAATGACACCAATTCCTGAGGAGAGTTCATCCACGAGTGGTATGTGTCACAGTGACCATTCTGATATTTTACCCATAAAGAAGGACCCTTTTAGCATTTCTGCTGATGTGTGCCTAAACAGCCCCAGTGTAGCCGGTGATACACCAATTGAGGATGCCACTTTGGAATTAGAAGAGGATGAGGTGGAGATTTGTGTAGGCGATGAGGGCGCTAATGAGGCTGTTGATGAGGATGAGGTTGTTTGTGTAAGACCTGCACCAGTGGCAGCAGTTCTGGCACGTCACAAGAAGAAGCCCATTGTCTTGCCTGGGCATAAAACCAAAAAAGCTAATTCTTATGTGTGGAATTATTTCTACCCATATCCTGACAACAGTTGTATAGCCATTTGCAGTGTATGTCAAGCCACAGTCAGTCAAAGGAGGAACCTTAACCATCTTGGAACCTCATCCATGTTACGCCATTTGATGCAAGTTCATGGCAAGGTTTTGGGAAAAGCTGAAAGTTATGACAAAAAAAAAACAAGCATTCCAACATCAGCTAGGACCTTTCTGTCACCTACTTCCCGACGGCTGCAATCTACACCCACAACACCGTCCTCATCAATATCCTCAGTAGCGATTGGAGTTAGCCCTGCATCCCACTTGGTAAGCCTCGATGACTCCTGCACTAAAATTGATTCCTCTGAAGAATGTTTAAGCCTTAGTCCCACTGCTGCTGCTGCTGCTGCTGAGGGTGAATCTTCCTCCCATAAGAAGGCCAAGAAAAAGAGCACTATTACTTTTCAACAATTAACTGTGAAACAATCTTTTGCTAGAGGAAGCAAATATGACAGCAGTCACCCAGTCACCAAGTGGATCACAGATGCCATGGCTACTATGCTAGTGTAAGATCTGCGTCCAATATCCACAATAAACGCAGCTAGTTTTTCACAGTTAATTGATGTTCTGTTTCCCCGTTACAAAATTCCATCACTACACCATTTTTCCCGTAAAGCTATTCCGCAACTATACATAACCGTTCGTAAAAATTTAGTAATTGGACTCAAATATGCCATTTTGCCCATTGTACACTTAACCACAGATATGTGGACAAGTGGAAGTGGCCAAACCAAAGAGTATATGACTGTGTATATGACTGTGACAGCCCACTGGGTTGGTCATTTGCCTTCACCAGCAGGAACAGCAGCAGCATGTACATCACTACATAACATTTGTCACAGGCAGGCTACTCTTTATATCACCGGCTTTACTAACAGGCATACAGCTGATAATTTGTTACGAAAACTAAGAGATGTTATTGATACATAGCTTATACCGCTTGGACTCTCCGCAGGATATGTCATTTCTGATAACACCAACAATATTTTGCGAGCATTACAGCTGGGTAAATTCCATCTTATTCCCTGTTTGGCTCACACAATAAACTTGGTGGTGCAGAGCTTCCTAAGAAATAACCGTGAGGTGCAGGAGATGTTTTCGGTGGCCCATAAAATTTTGGGACATTTCCGGCATTCAGCCACAACATGTAGGAGTGAGTTCAGATTCTGCTAGCTTGAGCTAAGTCATTTCCTTAATTCGACTATTGGAAAAGCAGCTTGACAAACTGAAGGAGGAGATGAAGGAAAGCAATTCCGCAAAGTATGTGGGCCTTGTAGATCAAGTACTTAATTCACTTCACAATGATTCAAGAGTAATTAAAATCTTGAACTCGGATCACTACGTTTTGGCAACTGTGCTTGATCCTAGGTTTAAGACTTACATTAATTCTTTGCTTCAAAATGACCGAGATGTGAACCTTTGCAAGGAGCCATTGGTCAGCAAGTTGTCCGCTGATCTGGGCCTTGGCTTCACGACGTCTCCTCCTTCAGTTTCTCAGGCAGCTGCTGCTCGTAAAAAATTGCACTTTCCAAAGTCAAGCAGGGATGACACAGGGGGCAGACCACAACAGTTTGACATCTGGGCTGGTTTGAAAGATTTTACCAAAAAGCGTGTGACCTTGCCCATAACTCCATCCAATCCTACTATTAACATGCAAATTATGGTGGAGGATTATTAAGAGAGTTAATTGATATTAAAATGTCAGACAGTCCCTTTCCATACTGGGAAGTAAAAGAAGCTATTTGGAAACCCATGCACAAACTTGCTTTGCAATACCTAAGCTGCCCACCCTCTGGAGTGTACTCTGAAAGAGTATTCAGCACAGCGGGAACCTTGTCAGTGATCGACGTAGGAGGTTACTTCCGAAAAATGAACTACATCTTCCACGAGGAAGGCCTTTACCATCAAAATACACAATTTATTGATGGGCGCTAGAGATCATAAAAATAATATATAATATTGGATCGCAGCTCCCTAGGTGATAGATACCTGCATCTATCAATATGAACCAAAGATATAGAGTAATAAAGGGGCACAGTATCAAATAAGCAAGTGTATATTGATGTTTATTGGATACTGCGCCCCTTTATTACTCTATATCTTTACCATCAAAGACATCCAAGTACTGACAGTTCTCTAATGGCGGATTCCAGCGGAGATGAATTAATAGTCTGTGATGATGATGTACACACTTATGAGGGTGAGAATGATGCTGAAGATGATGACAACAACATCTTTTTAAAACTTTCAATATAAGTGTAGGGTGTAATCTACCCCCAAAGAGAAAAGGGACTTGGGGCATTTCTATTTAACGTACAGTCTTTGCGGGCTGCTGTTTTGTCAATTTCACTATAAATGTAGGGTGTCACATACAGACAGACACCAAACTGCCTTTTTTGCTATGAATGTCAATAGCTATTTTTTGAGCATTGGCTGCCACCCTGGAATGGTGTGTGTAGCTGTAGAATTAAGGACGGCCTACCAGGGATTAAACTGTATTTTTCCTAATTTGCACTAATAAGGTTTGGGTGTAATTTAGAGCCAAACAGAAAATATGTTTTGACCATTTCTATTGATCGTCCAGTCTTTGCCGGCTGGGTTTTTTCAATTTAACTATAAGTGGAAGGTGTCATACATAGACAGACACCAAACTGCCTTTGGCCATTTCTATTTTATTGTACAGTCTTTGCAGGTTGCTTCTTCTTCTATTTCAATTTTAATCTCTGGGAATCATCTAGACCTAAACAGAATATCTGCTTTTGGCATTTCTATTTATAAAATAGTCTTTGCATCCTGCTCCTTTTTCTATTTAACTATAAGTGTAGGGTGTAATATACACCCAAAGACAATGACTACATTGCCAATAGTCAAAGATGGAGAGGAAGACAGCTTGTATGTAGAATTTGCAGGCAAGTGTTACATTACATTGAATAAATAAGACACAGGGAGAAGGAGAAGAGAGAGACAGAAAATGAATAATCTTTCTCTTCCTCAGGACTGTCAATGGTGTTATAGTCACTTAGTAGGCTGTGGATCAGCCTGCGACAGTCCTGGATGGTCATCTTTTCCCTTTTCAAGATGAGGCGATTCCTGGCAAGCCAAATAGCGTCCTTAAAGCATTTCATTAGGCTCCAGGCCTCCTGGATTAACCCAATGATGTGGGTCCCAGGAAATATACCATAAAATACTGAATGGGATGAAAGGCAAGTTCTGGGCACACTGTCCTTATGTTCATGTTCCAAGGCATCCAACAGTGCCTGTGCAGTGGGGAAGTCCCAAAAAAACCCGCTGTGCTGTTTCCCTTCTGGTGATGTAGAAGGGGCAGTGGACATATTGGCACAGGTTCCGGGAGTGCATGAATGTCCTGAGAGGCAGACATCCCTGAATAGCCATCCATGCAATGTCTTTGTGTGTATTAGTCAGCCTCTTAGAGGCCACATTCTCCAACATGTGTTTTGCTGTGTTTGTAATCAGCACTTTACATAATAAGTACCTAACTAGATTATAAGTTTTTGGGAATTGGGGGTGATTCAAAGCTCACTGATGAACTGGCTTTTTGCTATGAATTTCAATGGCTCTTCTTAGTGCATTGTCTGGCACCCTGGTTTGGTGTGTGTCTGATAAAAGTACACATCCCGGGGGGGTCAGCATACGTTGATATTTATTAGCTGTAGAATTACCTCACTTATCCAAGAAACAGGTGGAGCACTAAATTATGTTATTTTAACCCCAAAAAATTGATTTTTTTTTAACAAATTGCAAAACAAAAAAAAAACAAAACCATAACCGAAACCAAAACACGCAATGGCGGTTTTGCCAAAACCAAAACCAAAACATGAAGCTAATCCAGACCCAAAACCAAAACACAGGGGTCAGTGAGCATCTCTAGTAACATTACACTCACAATTGTACAGTTCTAAGTCCCCTCAAACCTGAACAACTGCGTTACAGTTTCAGCTGTCCATGCAGATTCAAAAGTAGTTGAAATTCGATTCCACTAGGCATGTGTAGCAAAATATATATATTTTTTTATTGCAGTACCGTGTCAGCCGTAAGTGGTGGGGTTATGGATAGAGTCCTGGGACGGGGAAGGAACTCACACTTACCCTATGCACTGCGCCGATCTCTGGTCGTCTTCGGGAGCGTCTCCCCTATCTTCGATGGCGTTTGCATGGATGAGGGGGAATGTTCGAGTACCTGAATGCAACAGGGGTTAGGGCCCCTTGTCTCGTATGTCGGGCACTTATTTTGCTGTAAAGGGATGGGGTGAAATACGGGGAGGGCAGTTCTGCAAGGTGAGTGCACCACAGGGAACAGCCCTCGCCGGACTATACTCACACAAGCTGGTCCACTACGACAACTCCCTCAATCCCTGCTGCTTCAGGGGGTTCTTACGCGCAGAAGCTTTCAATGTCCTTGTCTGCCAACCAATGCCTGTAAACAGAGCACAGTCTCCCTACCTAGGGCGTTTCTCTCCTAACTGCTGCTACGCTTCTAAACTCACTCGCGCACCAACCCTGACAACTATCATGTGCGCACAATCCGTAATAAGAGATTCACTACACAGCAATGATACAACAAAGAAAACAATCAGAAATAGAGAAGGGGGTACAGTATACAATTGAAATACAACGTATAAACACTAAGCAATATGAAAAGACACACTCACTACGAGCTTAGACAAGGGTGGCCTACTAAGATGTTTCTGGGGTAGGTGGTGCAGGAGGGAGCTTAGTGAGACCTAGGGGCTATGGCTGTGGATCCAGCCGAGGGGAAGTGACTCTGGATCCTGCCGAGAGGCAGTGGCTGTGGATCCGGCCGAAAGGCAGTGGCTGTGGATCCGGCCGAGGGGTAATGACTGTGGATCCAGCCTAGGGCTAGAGGCTGTGGATCCGGCCGAGAGTTAGTGGCTGTGGATCTGGCCGAGGGGTAATGACTGTGGATCCAGCCTAGGGCTAGTGGCTTTGTATCCGGCCTAGGGCTATGGCTGTAGATCTGGCCTAGGGCTATGGCTGTGGATCCGGCCTAGGACTAGTGGCTGTGGATCCAGCCTCTAGTAGGCACCGTTGACTCATACCCCCAAATTTCCCTACCACAATGGGACATTCTCCAATCAACTCAGCTGAGTTGACAATGCACGGCACTTCCTCCCCTTCCCCAGCGTGTTGTCCCGAGACCGAGAGGGATTCTAGTTTAACGACTTCTGTGTGGCTGGTGCCTGGCATTGCTAGGGCGAAGTGACCAGGTTTCCCACACCTCCAGCAGTGCGTTTCCTCTGGGCTTTGACGACAAGGACCCCCGTCATTGCTCTTTCATTCCTGATAGGGCACTAGCTCTTTCTGCATTTGCTCCATTTGCCCCTGCATTGCTGTAATCACATCCCGGAGATCCTTGGCGCAGCTCTCCAACAGGTGGGGCTCTTCTCTGGTGTCCCTAGCTGGAACATGGTGCCAATGGTGGGCCATAGTTTAGGGATCCACATGGTCCTCTCTGTCCTTTGAGATGGCTTCCATCATAATCTTTCTGAACGTCTGCGTCTCATCTGTGTTCACCTTGTTCAGCATCACCTGCCTCAGGGCCACGTTACGGAGGTCCATGACAAATTGCTGTCGCAAAAATTGGAGGTCTTTCCGTCACAGCTCTGCCTGCAGCTCTTGCAGGGCATTGGCAAACTGTGGGATAGTCTTGTCCTCCCGCTGTACCCGGCCGAAGAACCTTGTCTGAACTGTCAACACTGACACAGCCATTCTATAGGTGTCTTCCCGGATCTTTAAGACACCCTCCAGGATTGCTCGCTCCAGTTTAGATGCCAAATGAACCGACCACACCCCAAAGCAGATTCACTCCAGATCTCTGAACTCTTAGGACTTTCATTCTTCCATCTGCAAGGAAAGCCTCCGTTTTATTACTTTATCTTATCTTTATGATGTATTCCCCCCTTTGTACAAAATGCTTAATGTAACATCTCTTAAATGTTGTGCCCTTTTCTCAGTCATTCATTTGTAAATTGCCTGATGAAGGGGCCTCTGTGCTCTGAAGGCTAGCAAATATAAAAATTTATTTTGGTTAGCTAATAAAGGTATCACTCCTATAATACTTTTGAATTTTTTTACACAAAAGTATTCAACATCACATAGATTCCTTTAGGTAATAATGCAATGTGTGCTCTCATCCGTTGACCTATTAAAGAGAGACTTCTGACTCCTTTCGTCTATTCTTTGTAAACGTTTTTAAAGGAATACTCTACTTTGTTTGTCACTCTTAAATAAGATTATTATAGTCATAAATTAAAGTCATAAATTAATTATAGTCATAATTAATCAAGACTTGTTTTGTTCTTTATTTGTTCTCAAAATCTATGATCATTCTTAAACAGTACATAAAACAAATATAAGCACAATTTAACAAAACTATTCTCTGCTATAAAATGAAAAATAAAAAAGCTCCAATGAAAATTAACAATTATGAGCAGTTGTGCCTTAAAGTTGTTATACATATAGGGCCTGGTTATTTAATGAGCATAAATGGCGATACGTTGCGTATTTTGTGCACAATTACTATTATTGTGCATACCCAGAAACAGACCACACAGCAGAGAATGCATAACCGTCTTTTTTATCTTCAAGCACAAAGGACCCTTACCACAGCCTAGTATTTCAGGGACAGAATGCAGTCAATGTACAGTCAGGGCGAGCCAAGTTCAAGCGCGCTCATCAGCATCAGATTCAAGCTTTGGGCATCCCAAAGGTATGTGTTTTTGTGTCATAACACTTTCGCTAGCCACAGGTCTGGTGTAACTGCCAATTACTATTGATGACAGCTGTGTATGCATGCTAGACCATGTGTTTGCAATCAGGAGCAAATGAGAAAATGTATCTTATATACAGCAGACACTAATAAGTTTGTAAAAAAAATATTTTTGTAGGGGGGGGGCTAAAAAAATTGTATTTGTTTTTTAATGTTGTGTCTTAACTATATTATTAACAGGTGACAATAATTGATTTTTTTTTTTTTCTTTGCAGTCTTTTGAAACTCAATACTCCTTATATGTTTTGGACGTATCCTGCAGTGTCTTGTCTGTTAGAGCAGAGCGTACTTAGACCCATATTCATCAACAGTCTTCATATCTGTTCCTTGTTGAATACGGAAGCTTTTTAAAAAAACACATAGGAGCGTATTCAATTGTCGTCGGAAACGCCGTAAATCTCTCGCTCGTCGCACTATTGCCGTTACTACGGTAATAGTGTGCGTAAAAACCGTTAATACGGTAATTTTCTCGCTGGATTTTAGCTCGCAGCTCCCTGAGCCGCGAGCGGAAATCCAGCTAACTATTACCGTATTAACGGTAACAGTTTTTCCACAGCGCGGAAACTAAACAATTGAATACGCCCCATAATGTTTATTTTGCGTTTCTTAATGAATCAGAACCATAGACAATAGCATACTTATAGACTTCTTTACCCATCATATATACATTTAACTTTAAAATATAAATATATATATATATATATATATATAAAACTATGTCATCTTCTTCTTGTCATCACTCATGAGTAAGGGCTAAAAATTGTATAGCGTCTCCAAGTAGGTAAGATCACACATATGGGTACTGAGAAAACATCAAATGTTTCAATAAAAGTATATAGATAATAGAGATTATTAGATGTTTAATAATACCTCCCTCATTAGACACAAAGGGGCATATGATCGAAAAAAGGGTAGGGGGACCCCTTCAGCAACATTTTTTTATAATTATTTTAAATAATAAAAAAAATAGTGATTTTTCCTATTCAGCTCAATATATATTCATTTTCTGTTGTCTCTAATCAGACTAACAATGTCCCAATAATTTAGAGAAAAAATATAATTTAAACCTCCACATGCCAATCACTAAACTCAGTTCTCTGTTTCAGAGTATGTATATAATATATATGTAATACATTTGCTTAAAAAACATATTTTTTCATCTTTAATTTTTATTAAATTTACGTGGGATAGAAACTAGCTGGTTCTATTCTGTGCAGGTTCTCTCTTTTCAGGGTTTTTATCTGCAGGAGATTCCTTGACGTTGACGGGTGAGCTTACCCGAATATAGCTATATTGACCACAAAATCTCCTACTTATGTATTTGCTGACATATAGTTATTTATATATTGTTTATTTTAGAGCGCTGCACTCTTTTTGTTTTCACTTGCACAATGGTCTTCACTGTCCTGGCTGCACTTTCTGAAATGATTTTAATTACTTGCATGCACATATTTAATTAAGTTGAAGGAGTGCAAATGGGTACCATTGATTTCTAAATTAATAGATTTAATGTCATACCAACATCTGAAATAGCTATAATAAACTTTTGATATAATACTTGGCCGAAATGGGGCTAAAGAAATGCCCATGGCCAGGTAACTTAAGCAACACATATATACAAATGTAATCATGACAAAGGTTATCTCCTAAACAAGAAGTCAAAACTTTCTCATTAAAACTATTAAAGTCTGATGTCGCTGTATAGGATATGATCGGGTAGTGGCATTAGTTAAAATTATAGTATGTTACCATATAGGCAATTGTTTTAATAAATATAATTGGGTAGCTAGTTTATGTACATATATATATATATATATATATATATATATATATATACACATATACAAATATACACATATACATACACATCTATATACACGTATATATACACGTATATATGCAAATATACATATAAATATATATATATATATATATATATATATATATATATATATACACATATACATACACATATATATATATATATACACACATATACACATATAAACACATATACATATATACGTACGTGTATATATATATATATATATATATATATATATATATATATATTGATATATATATTTACATGTTATTACATACATATTTACATATATATGCATATAGAGACATATATATATATATATATATATATATATATATATATTATGAATAATGTATATATTTATATGTATATATATATATATATATATATATATATATATATATATATACATAAATACATGTGCACATATACATACACACATGTATATATACATATGTATATGTATGTAAAAATAGCTATATATCTATCTATATATATATATATATATGCATAGATATATATGTGTACACATATATATATATATATATATATATATATATATATATATATATATATAGATAGATATATATATATATATATATATATATATATAGATATATATATATATATATATATATATATATATATATATATATATATTGATATATATGTGTGTTTATATATATATTCAACCTCATATTAGTATTGCAAGGATACAATATGTGTATTAATGTCTATTATTTTGTGATGTAGTCTTGTATTGCTATGTTTAGAAGGAAGCATGGGTATTTAGAAGACTTATTATCATTGTGCTTTATTTTTTTGTAACTTGTATAATCATAAATAAATAATAGTAAAATAGAGCTGAGTTTTAATGTCAAATTACTTTTGGAATCATTAAAACTATTGAAAAATATATTTGTATGCAGTTTTGATGTATATGTCAGATTGCAAAGGTTTGGACAAAATTCTGCATAGTCTGTGAGCCAAGGTAATATATCTGTGTGTATCGTATATTTATTATTGCATAGATATATTTCTTGGACAGTAGGCATATAGAGTATTTTTCAATCTTAAAAACACATGAGCCAGTCATACACACATACGTAATAAATAAATTTATATAATGTATGATTGGACTAGAAGTAATTCTGCCCTTTTAAGTTTATGAGCCAACCAAGTCAATATATCTGCACATATATAATATATTTTAATACTTAAGTGTTAAATAAATACAACTAAATAATACTTATATGTTAAATAAATTAAAGATAAATATACAACGATTCTGCAGCAAGTAGACATAGGTCCTTTAGCAATTGAAAGTGAACTTAGGTGTTGGTATTTTAAGAATATCAAACTGTTTACTGTTTAGGTTCATAAGGGAGTAATCTGTTTTAACCACTGCCCATTATTCTATAATCATGACATGCCTTCTCCCTAAATTTGAAGCCTTATAGAAAGTTCTTCCAGAAAAAAAAGGCAGGAAGGGGGCAGGGGTTAAAACTATGCAAGTTAAATTTTAAATTTCCAGTACACGAAACAGCTCCAGTAACCAAAATAAATGGGAGTAGATTAAATAAACAAAAAAGCTGATCTAGAGATAAAACATGTTGAAATGTACTAATAAGGATTTCAAAAAACATTTTCTCTTTTATTGTGCTAACTTCATGTATCTGTTCCCTTGTCCTCATGTGTGGACTTGGGGTTATGCTTATTTTTTGGACCATTTGCCATCTGTCTCTATGTGGACTTGGCAGCATTTCAATTTTGGAGTATGATACCTCCTGAAAATTCACTTCACAAAATTGATCTTGGTCATCCAGTTGTTGTAAAGTGATCTGCATCCCATTATGAGTTACTTTTAGGCTCAATTAGAAACCTTATTTGTATTGCATATGATTCTTTTAAAATTTTTGACATGTGGTCCTGGAAATTATATCTATCATGCACCGGAACCACCTATCGTTTTGTACACTTTCCTGGGTCTTCCCCAACCTGGCATTCCCACATTGTAGCCTAGTGGGGTCGTCATCTTTGATTTGGGTCTGCCCATCCCTAGACACATCTTTTATCTGTTCCCATTCCTTCCCATTGGACAATGCCCTCTAATGGGCAGGATATATATTACACCTGGCTGCTTTTTTTCTCTGCGAAAAGAAAGAAGATAAATGCTGGATCTACAAAGGTGCAGAGAACAGTCCTTCATGAAATATAAATGTGTTGCACATTGAGCAAATATTTACTTTTTATTTCACTTGTCATAACAAATTGTGCTGCTTTTAACAGACCAATATTTCTACTGATGATAATTAAGAAAACTTATATTTTAATTGCATTACTTGGGTTCTCGATGTGCAATACATATATAGTTCATGAAGGACTGTTCTGTGCACCTTTGTAAATCCAGTATTTCTCTTTTAGTACTATATTAGCTGGCTGGTTGCATCTCAATTCCAATTAATGATACTAACTAGCAACATTATCTAAAAAAATCAACATATTAATTAATATAATATAAATTGAGATAACAGTCCATTCTCTACCACAAGCGCCACATAAAATGCATATGGTTAATCTCTTTTTCTTCACACACCTTACCATCCTATGTATGCTATAAGTGTAACTTAACTAAACCAAAATAAAGACACGGACACATATCAGCTTGATTGGCAAAAAGTCGCAGTTTTATTAAAAAAACAATTGAATAAGAATCCAGAATGGTGGTGGCGAGAGCAAAATGCAGTCAACTAGCAACCAATCTTTTAACCAAATAGTACAATGCCAAGATGGCATTACACCAACCAAGGAATAATCCCTTAACGTTGGCCGGTGTTAAAACAGGCGTCAGCGTGACTGCTCCCCTCTGGACTCAACATGGGCGGCCACGCACAGCACGCCCAGGGATCCTCCACTCAGAAGGATCAAGAGTGATGTTACTTTGAAAGGGGCAGTGACGTGCGGCCAACTAACATAACACCGTTGTGTCTAGTCGCTGACTGCACTGCTCTCCCACCCACTGCGCCTCGATTTCTGAAACAAAATTCTGTTAACACAAACAATACACATTTAGTTGGGTGGGAGGGAAGGCATCCAAGAAAGTGCGGGAAGAAAAGACCCAGCATTCCCTGTGAAGTAAAATGAAGAGGCTATGTCACTCCCCAGGGATCCTTTTGGCTGACGCTAACGATTTGGTCTTACCCACATCATTGCCTCCCAGATGTAAAACTAAGATGTCAGGAGGTTGCGATTTTTAAACTTCCTCCTCCAACCAGGGCAAAAGGGATGGCCAACATAGACCCCTCTTCCCCATCCATTTTATATCAACCGGGCATGGGAAATGTGACTGGTCACTTGACAACTGATGCTTGGACGCCCAATAAACAAAATAATGTCCTAAAACCAAATCTGTATGTTCTGGCCTGTGAACCGAAGATAAAAAATTTCATCAACTTTAGGATTAAAATGCACCCAAGCTTCTGTTCATTAACCCGACCAAGCAAACATTAAATAAGGGGAGACTAAAAGATCGCCACCTGTAACAACTAATGCACCATGTGTACAAACTTTAAAGCTAAGAACTAAGAGAAAAATAAACCTATCAAGTCAAAACAGGAAAGCATAAACTTCCATTTGAAACTTATACTGAACGACTGAGTTAACTAATGACTAGCAGTGTTCCAACCTGTAAGGTTTATTTAATGAGGGGCTAGTAACCAACCATATCCTGGTTTAACTGATGCCGTACCAACTTAAAATGTTAACCACGGCTACATGAATAATGAACAAATACAACAACCACGTATGGTTTATCTAGAAAAAGCATTAAAGTTACCACTTATGGTTTAACAGCAAGACTGAAGGTACCAACTTCTATGGTTTAACATTCATAACGAGTAGTAGAAAATAGAATACCAACCTGCACAGGTTTAAAAAAAGCAAGGGAAAGGGAAAGAGTGGTAACCCAAGTGAAGGTAAACAACCCATCAAAACCCCAGAGGCTCACCACTAATCAGGCCTGTATCCATGGGAAAAGATGGGAAAATCTCTTAACGCCTCCCCTAACATGACAAGCAGCTTTCGCCTTGAATTACCGAAGAGGGGAGGGGGGGTAGGAGGAGAAGAATAGAAAGAGAAGGAGGGAAAACAGAGGAGGAAGTGATGAGAGGGAGGAAGGGATTGAAAGATAAGAAATGAAGAAAACATACTTAAATAATTAAGGCCTAATATACCTTTTATAATTAATCGACTTCCAGCGACCCAAAGGTTTAATATCAAGTACAGAGGCCCCACTTACAGCTGCCGCTGTAGCAGCCCCGATACGAAATGAATGTGTCCCGTAGAACTTAGGGTCCAAACCAAAATTTTAAAGATATCCCTAAACTGGAGTTTTGACAGAGGAGACCCATCGACATGCACTAACCATGACTCACTATCTCTGGGACGAATCTCCGCCAATTTTGCACACAGTGCCACTGGACATATGGTCGAATCACTGTTAGCAGACAAATTGACCCAATGACCTCTACTGTACTGGTCCATCTTAGAGCGTAAAATTTTCACTGAAACCTGTGTGTCAGTCACTAAAGTGTAACGAGCCAACAACGCCGAACCTAAAGTAACTCTAGAGCCAGAAACTAGCTCACTAATCCTAAATGCTCCATGAAATGTCATAGCAAAAGCTTTGCTAAATAATATAGCCTCGTAGGCACTTTCAGTTACCTCTGCCAAAGAAACTATAAACTGTTTCAGTAGGGAAACAGTAATGGAACGCCAAGAATCAGATGCAGCGGGGTGCATCTTAGCCCATCCCTTAATGGCCTTAGAGATTGCAAAACCTCTTGTGGGATCTAATATGCTATGCAAGCAAGCCATAAACGATATGCCTGCCAATATTGAAGCCATAGCTGACTTATTTACGCCTTCACTATATTTTTCCCACATGAAATTTAGAATCTCTTCTGCCTGACCTGAGGTACTTGATGCCCTGGAACTCAAGAAAACTTCCCACTGACGCCAGGCTGCCTGGTAAGCTCGTCTGGTGGATTGTGCAAGGGACCCGATCATTCCAATTTGACCCACTGCCATGCGAAGGAAAGACAAGGAATGCCAGTTAATTGAGCTGCTGGGGCTAGCTCCCTAAAGCGGTGCCATTAGAAACGCGAGATCGCTTCTGCCACCACATTCACTTCTCCCGTGACATTTCTAGCTTGGAAAATTATATCATTCTCCAAGTATTTCAACACTAACTATGTAAAAGATTCACCGCTGGCAAAGATGTAGCGCTCTGGCGATTGATTGCTTGCACCACCCCAAGATTATCGCACCAGAACACAACATTCTGGGTCGCTAACCTATGGCACCAAAGCTCAATGGCCAAAACAATAGGAAATAATTTGAGAACTAAAAAATTAGCCACCAAACCATTATGGCACCATATTGCAGGCCTAGGATCTGCACACCACTCGTCCTGAAAAATAGCCCCGAAACCATTTGCTCCCGTCCTTGGAGCTGCAACGCACCCCGCTCACCAGCGCTGTGTTATCGCAGCGCACCATTGGGCCTCCTAAGGCCGTAGGGGGGGTAATAAAAGAAGGAGTTACTCTTGTGGTTTTTGTTAAGTGTTCTTTTAGAAGCTTCAACAGCTTGCGCGACCCCTGACTCTCACCTTCTGAGTCATCGCTAGAGCGAGACATGGGGGGACTACGTGTGTGTGCATCGTGCATTGTAACAGACTCACACTCACCACTTTGACCGGATGTCCCCGGAATCACTTGTGCATCAGATGCCACTTCTCCTCGTGACCCCTCCGCATTAACCGCCTCTGAGCAAAGATCTGAAACTCCTGCTACTAAGTCCGTCCTTTGCACGGATGCGTCCTTGCTTGGACGGGATACCTGTAGCGCTGAAACAGAGGACATGGTAGCAACATTCACTGCAACAATTCGATTCTCACTACCTACAGCATTACTATTTGGCAGGTTCTGAAAAGCAGGGCATGCTGTTACACTCACAGGGACACCTGGGGCAGGGGGCCGACCCAAGCTGTGGTCCGGCAAAAGGATCCGTAGAGGGTACTGCCGGTCAGGGGCCATGAAACCTACTGAACCGGGTGGGGCAACATTAGGAGCCGAATAGCAATAGCAATACTCATTGGATGGAGGGGGGTAAGGTGCCGACCAGGTATAGGGGGCAAACGTGTTAAATGCCGGGGCGGGAGGAGGGTACGGCAGTGACAGCTTAAAGGAGAAGGGGACGACGGCCCTCTCACGCTTTAATTCTGAAAGGACCATGGAGAAGGTATAGGAGTAGAGGATTGCTGTCAATTGCTGGCCTGGGGGGGAAAGTACCCACTCATACCAGTAAACGAAAGTATAGGTGGAGGACCCGGGTTAACCTGCGAAAAATGTGGGCGGGGAAACTGAACGGGGGAAAAAGATGGTGTATTATGATAACCCACTGGAGCTGTACAACGGGGCTGGAAACATGCATTCTGTGTGCTAATGGGGCGACATCTACCTCTCAACCAACCTTCGTGCATGAGGGGTGGTATGCTAGTTCGTGGCACATTATTATTAGCAACATTAGTTAACAACCATGGGCTAGGAGGGGTGGCAATTATGGCATTAACCCTTTCCAAACTAACCGCATTACCCTGCACAGATTTCATCTGATCCTGCCTCCCCACTGAGGAAGTGTAAGAGGCAGCCAGACTCTCCAATCCGCTGGTGACATTCTCAGCCTGCTGCATTAACCTTCTCATAGAAGGAGTATGAGGCTCCACACCAGAAGTCCTGCTCCTTACAGAGAAAGGGGAAGGGGATCCCCTCCTCTGTCTACCATTACCCCTTGTGCACCCCCAGAGCTAGCCCTCGCTGCTGCCCGCTCTGGTGGGCGAGATCTGAGTGCCCCCTTCCTACCCCCATGCCTGGAGCTCCTATGGAACTCCAGCACAGGAAGAGCCCCCACTACATGGGCGCTGCTGGCCCTCTGTGCAGCAGACGGGCACACGCTCCCCGACAGGAGCTGCGACCCATCTGCCAGATGCGCAGGCGTGCCAGCTGACCTCTTCGGTTTCTGCACCCTGCTTGACATGCTGCACAGAGGAAGGTAAAAAACTAGCAGTACGAGAAAAGAAAAAGTAGGAAGAGGGAGAAATATCAGAGGGAAACTAAAATGGGGGAAAATGGAGGATAAGAGAAGGGAGGGAGGGGGGGAAGAAGGAGAGGGAGAAAAATAAGGAAATACAAGGAAGGAATAAAGAGTGATAAGTAAGCTGTGATACAGACGGCACAGGACGGGCAGGATATTAAAAAGGGTACTGTGCAGCAATAAAACACTTCAAGCTATAAATTATGTAAAAGACACAATCCTTATCTTCCAGGAGCTCCTTCATCCCAGAAAGTGCGGTAAGAAAAGACCAAGCATTCCCTGTGAAGTAATATTAAGAGGCTATGCCACTCCCCAGGGATCCTATTGGCTGCATATCAGCAAAACTTTAACCCCGAATGGGTAAGTGCCTGAAAATGAAGTGCCCTCAGCTTAATGGCTTCACTTAACATTCTTCTTCTATGTATGCTTTCTTTCTCTGCCAGATCTTGAGTCTATTTCACCCTGTGTGGGTGTATCAGTTACCTGCCACAGAATATCTCACTCTCTGATCCAGTCTACTGCTGCAGCTACCTGGACTCTCGTGTATACCTGCTGCAGAATATCTCACCTCCTGATCCAATCTCCTGCTGATGCTACCATGATCCTGGTGCATACCTATCACAGATTATCTCACCCTCTGCTCCAGTCTTCTGCTGCAGCCATCCTCATTTATACCTGCCCCACAATATTCCACATTCTGTTCCAGTCTCCTGTTGTCGCTACCTGGACCCTGGTCTCACAGATTATCTTATCTTCTGCTCAAGTCTCCTGCTGCAGCCACCTGGACCCTCATGTATACCAGATTCAGAATACCGCACTTCCTGATCCAGCTCCTGCTAACTTGTCCCTGGTGTATACCTGCTGCATATTATCTCACCTTCTGCTCCAGTCTTCAGCTCCCAAACTTTCTGGACCCTAGTGTGTACCTGCCAAAGATTATATTCCCACTTATCCTGTCTCCTGATTTCAGCTACCTGGAGCTTTGTATATATCTGTCGCAGATCTTCTCATCTGACGATCTTGCTTCCTCCTTCCAAGCCACCTGTATTCTTCTGCTTACAGACCATTGACTCTGCCATATTCTCTTCCATCCTACACTCTCCACTGGTTACTGGATGCCTACCTAGAGGGCCACAACCTGCTGGGCAGATGCCACTGTGCCCAAACTCCCTTGCGGGGTCACTAGTGAAAACCTTCTCTCCCATTAGTCTTTGCGCCTCTCTGTATTTCTCATTGAACCTAACAGGCTCTAAGGATCCTACAGATACCCATTGACCATGACAATATCCATTGCAATTGATACATTCCAGATATCTGTATCCCCTTGGGTTTCATTCCAGAATTATTTCTAGAGTATTAACATTTGGGGTCTGAGCTCCATAAATCTTGTTTTACAGACAAGGTCTTAAGGTAATGTAAAATTTTGGCAAGATCCTCCGTTAGTCTCCTGGTGCAGGAATTTGCCTTGATGGGTCAGGCCTAAAAATGTTCCTCCAACTATTGTTGATTGGGAAGATACAAATATCTCAGAAGCATGCTTGGCTTCGTACATCTTTGGCTGTGAGGTTTCCCAGTTTATTTTCTGTGGGCGGACTTTTTTATCTCTATTTCAGATACTATAATAATAGGATTTGTTTAGTGTCAGGAAGTGAAGTTTTACATCATATCTATTGAGGCTAAATACCAGATATGTCTCCCCATCATTTAGTTTATTACCATTAGGGTGGATTTAAAGTAGATCTCATAGCAAGGATTAAGAAAGCAAAAGAATACAAGTTGATGACTTATAGCTCAATTTACCCAACAGTGTAGATATTTATAGGTTCCTTAAATGTGCAGATATTTGATCCACCTGAACTATCGTTTGTGTCCCACATGACTCCTTATAGCTAGTTTAGTGTTCTGCAGTGTGGGGGTTATTTAGTCATATGTTGCAGGGCTTACTAATAACACTCAAATTCTATGCTGTTGGGCAGGGAAGGGTACCCCACGCAGTAGAATCAGCTGGGACTATCAAGTGACTCTTGGAGTAGTGAGTCCTTATTTGCTGTATTTAGACAACAAATATGACTGCATTTCAAAACTGGTTGGGTGGGTCAATGACATTGCTGCATTGGTGCATGGAGGATGTCATAAAGACAATCAATTAAACCCCAGGAGATCGTGACTGCCCTTGCCTATGAGGTAAAATGGGAGTGAGGAGTCAAGGGCAGAAAGGGTACACCTTGTGTCTCCTAAAAAGAGTAATAAGAAAAAAATATTAGTAATGAGTAACTAAACATACAAACAATTAGGGAGAACTTTTAATATGGCATGGTGCTATTTTAATGACAATTGATTATTCAAGTACACCATAATTCAAAGAGTGTTAACATTTTTCATAGGTAAATACATTTATGAATACAGCGTATACCAATGTCTTTGTTATTTGTAAATAATGATGTGATAGAAAATAGTACTAAAAAGTCATGCATCACCGTGTGACTTTCACCTCCATGCATCTGTTGCAATGTACACCACATGCCTGATTACCTGAAGACAAAGAAGTCATAAGTGCTTCTTGGGCATCTAACAAACAGGCATCAGATCTGGAGACATGCATCACATATAGCCTGGATATTGACCAAGTGTAAATTATTTCTATTTGAATAAATAGAAGCATTTCAACCCGACAGGACATGGGCCAAATGTGTACTATCTACTGCCCCTGTAATATGTGAAAAGCTGTCTATGGTGGCAACCTGCCACTTTAAGGGCACAAGTGACTCTTCATCGAGTGGCAGATGGATGAAGTACCAGATGCACGACAGGAAAGCCCTTATCACAACCTTCAGCACATGACTTAAGGTAGCTTGGGACATTCCTGCCATGAAACCTTCTGCAGACTGGAAAGATCTAGGTCACTCTGCAACATTGCCAGGGTGCCCACGATGACATGAGTTAATAGCCGATAACGACGGACCACCTCAGCGTCAGACATCCCAAAGAGGCTAACACTTGGCCTGAAGATACTCTGCCTGGGCCAGCAACTGTGTACCAGTTGCTGGTTTCGAAGTAGATGACGCCTGTCGTCCTCCAGATTCCATACCTCCACCATGCCCGGCTATAAAATAAACAACTTATATGTGTAAATGTCTCCTGTATTTATTTACTGCAATTTGATGACACATGGGTCTTGTCTGATTTTCATGTAAAAATATACTCATACTCTATAAATATATTGAATTTATTGTATACAGTTAACTTGTTAGTTTTCTTATTCCTAGTAGTCAAGTAAGTATTTCTACTTGTCAATGGGGATACAGACCTATTAAGTATCATACATTATTTTTATATTTTAAAGTTTCTTTTGAAAATTCCCTGTTTTTGTAATATTGGGATAGTTTTATCTTAGACCAAATTAAGTGCTATAAATAATTTCCATTCATAGAAAAGGTTACATTTTCATTCATTGTTTAATAATAAGGAATCAGCTATAATATCCTTAGGTGCTTAAGAAACTGTGTTCTCATGTTACTGCATTCTCATATTTACAAATATTACATGTGGGGCATTTTGCATCAATACTCTTATTAAAGAGATCACTATGTATCTGTCACAGAATTGCAGAGATGGCCGCTAACCGGTATTGGCGCAACTGAACAGGGAGGTGCGGAGTCTAACATACCCCCGAATTCACCAGGGACCCCTGCAATGGAGTTTGAGCTTAGCTGCAAAGGGTACGCAGGTTGCGGTTCTCCAAGACAATCACTGGTGTAGCGACAGTAGTAGACAGGCGTAGTCAGGCAATCCAGGTCAGAAGCAACCGAGCGGTACAGTACACAGGGAGGATCAAGAAAGAAGTCAGGTCAAGCCAAATAGTCAAACCAGCTGGGCAGTGAGGTACCAAATCGAAACACAGGAGAATAGTAACAGGAAGCCGAGTCAGAACCGAAGAACACTGGAACAGAAGTATAGGAAGCGATGGAGCAGGAGTGAACCAATACTTTGGAACTAGGGTGCTTTATATATACCATAAATTGCATCCTGATTGGGTTAGGGAAATTTTGGCGGTCAGACATGCTGACTGCCACAGGTGAGTGGAGATAACGTCCTGCTGCTAGGCAACAGGACGCGGCTGCCGAGAATGTGCAGGTGTCTGTCTCCTGCACCAAGTGTCAGTGCGGAGACGGCTCCATTTTTACAATTGCTTTCATTTATTAATATAGAAAGATGTAACCTATTCAAGTTCTATCTAATAGCATATCTAGCACTTAGTTACATATGGTTAATGAAAAGCAATTGCCCTGCAAATATGTTTTTGTATGTCGGTTATGACTTCCTTTCTCATATCCACATTCATTCAATCTAGGTACTGATCATTGTGTGGCTTTGTTCTGGATCCTGTTATCTGTATTAAAACTGAATACAGCAAGGCAAATGTTAACACGTTTCGCTACAGACTTTTTCAAGGCAACAGATTAACAACATTTTGCAACTAGCAAGGATCTATTGAGGCTCAGACTTAAATTTCTGTAAAATAGTTAAAAAATATATAAAACTAAGCATGACATGAAATTTAAGAAACATGACAAAATAAAAAAAAACATTACAAATGTATGGTGCTACAAAGGCAAACATAGTATACAACATGGTCAAAACTTTACAAAGCTTTTAAAAGGCTAACACACAAAATGCAAATGTATGTAAGTGTGAACTATACAACACACACATAATATTTTAAAACAGACAAGCATTGATAAAATGTGACATTACTATATTAAAAATGTTGTTGTTTGACAAAATGGCACCATAGTTAGATTGACCCTTAGAGATTGAATCAACCATATCTGCAGGGGAACGTTTTAACTCTACATTGCAAGTGTACATCTGCTACTTTCCCTCCCCGTTGGCTCCTTGAAATCCTAAACTGTTGTAAGTATCCTTTGCACTTTAGGGTGAATCAGACATTGCTGAGTTCTGTGGCGTATGTTCCAGATCTGGGCATGCGCAGAGTAATTGTGCGCATTAAATGCAACATATCAACAGTTATTTACTGAATTATGCCCAGTATCTTAAATACATTCATCAGCCAATGGGATAACTCAATTTTTTGCTGCTCTGCAGATCAGCAGTTATGTGTTATTAAAACAGCAGAAACAGCAATCTGTGAATGGGAGCAAGCTACAAAGGGAGCGGAGATAAGAATTTTTTTGTGGATATCCCCAACAGAGTCTTTAGGTAGTAAGAATTACCTTTTATATCACTCAACTGTAGATGACTTTATCAAAGATTGGAATATTTTATCTTGAGCCACTGTATCATACTTTTGGCCAATGAAATCTTGACCTATTAGTACTTAATCAGAACAGTGGAGCAAACACTATAAATTGCTGAAGCCCAGCTCAGGCCTATTGAACAATGACAGATGTCAGCTGCATTGAATTTCTGGAATTCCAACTTTTTTTTTTTTTTGTACTAAAAAGGTCTTGATGAATTTACCTAATATGATTCACTAAGCTAAAAACTGGTAGCAAGAATAGGAGCCTAAGAATACTTATAACCTTTTTCATTTCAACAGCCCTGTTTTCATTGGCTTTTCTATTAGCGCAACAATTTTTGAGACACAATTGATCATTTATACACTTGTTTATGAGGAGATTTCAGTTTTTTGCAAATAATGTTTTCATTAAGATATGTATTGATACGTTTGATATTGAAAATTGTGAAGGTATTGCATCACTTCTTATGCATAAAAAATGTTCCCACTTTAATTATTTGCCATCTAGTACTTATATCTAATAATTATCCTGCATGTGTCTACAATTAGCTAGTCAGATGTTACTCCTTCTTTCATTAGCACCTGCATAGTGATTACATACACACATGTATATTACACCTACTCTCAGGTGTGTCGGGCCCCTGTGTCGGGCTTAGTAAATGTTCTTTCCTGCTTGGATACTGGATTACATAGCAATCTGTGTAGTGTTGAGTGTACCCAACTCTCCTAGCCCTATTCCACAAGCCCACTAAGTCTCGAGGCCCCAGTGATGATGTGAAGACAGGTGCAGCCAGTCATGTTTCTAGTTAGTAGGGCAGGGGTGTGTTCTGCCACCAGGGTGCCTTTTGATCTTCAGTCTTTCCTGTCCCTCAAAATTCCAGGTACCAAAGGGGCTGACTGGATGAACATGACAAAAAAGGGAACGGCACAGCAGCGACTCTTGCCCAGACTTGCATATGTGTTGCCTGGGCATGTCAGTGAGCTTTGGTCCTTGCAGACTTCATATTTGCTGTAAGATTATGGAGAAGCTTTCCAAATTGTGCAACCCCTGATTGAAGCTTATATTTTGCATTGAGTCACCCTTCTATAAAATATACAGTATCTATCCCAATTACATATAATACAGTTTTAAACGAGGACTAACAGTCTTAAAATGTTCAGCATTTTTTTAACTGTAGGATATAAACTATACAATGTAAACATATAATAGAACCATGGAAACAGTGTATGTTATTTTATTTTCTACAGTGTTGGCACTCCTCATGTGATGAAGCTGTTAGGTGTGTAACCCTTCCAAAAATGTGAGTTGGAAGCATACTTTTTGGAATTTTCCTCTAGGAGATCCAAGAGTGGAGGTCCAAGGGACAAGAGTGGGAGGCATGTCAATGCATTTTGGATCATCACAAGCATGACACTAAATGTACAATTTGCATCAAGTAATATAATTAAAGCCTGTCAAGTTCAGAAGAACATAAAGCAGGATATGGGAGCATATCTCCCAACATGTCTATCCCTGCAGCAGAACACGCCCCCAAGGGGCTGCTTAGCGCTATCAAGCTAAGGGGAGGAGGACTGTAAGGTACTTAAACCTGTATTGTGCTACTGTGACCAGATAGGAGAATTATGTCAAAGCAGTGTTAGTTTGCCTGGTGTCATCCTGACAGAAGCGTATACTGTTTTCTTGTGAGTCAGCAATAAAAGTACTGCTTCTACCGCAAGAAGTTGTTTGTGTGTGTATCATCAGAGGGGTGCTTGTGTCACACTATATATTAGTTCATTGTACACTAAAATACTCTATAATAATCAGAAAATACTACTACTAACTTATACTCACCACTTAGAATAAATATTAACCCACTCAACAATTTACAGTTCACCAGTAATGATTCATGTAGTCTCACTCAAATCCTGGCCAGGCGTCATAGGTGCGCATATATTCTAGCAAATAGCTACTTCTCTCTCAGTTATATGTATTTTTTTTTGTTTACTGGATCTGTATCTGAATTCTGTATTAATAACGATGCAGATGATATTTTAATCTAATTTATAAATTCATTCTAAGAAATAAGTATTAATAATGATGCAGATTATATATTTAATAGATATATAATGCTCACTTCAGGTTCCTGTTATTTATGAATATCACAGTTTCTCAGAGTTACTCACAAGATCATGGGTTTGATTTCATAAATGCTGCTTTTTTCTCTTTTTTCTTACAGATATTTCTTCTCATTTTTTCTCCATACAAATAATATTCCTCTATGATATTACTCCCCACAGATATATCTCATTACATTTATTTCTCTTTACAGATCTGTCTCAATCATTCGCATCAGTCTCCTGTCTCTCACAGATCAGTTTCCATCACCAGCTTCCCCCATACACTAAATGAGCTCCTCCTTCAGTCTCTGGAAGGTACCAGTAAGTATGAGCAATTTTATATCAATATTACTCGAGTCGATTGGGATAGCGATGATCTGTGTTTTCCTGCTGGGACAATGGAATCTATTTATTAAAGGGAAAAAAGCCAGATGGCTGAAATGCCAAACAAATCTTAGAAACATACTTTATTCTTTGAATAAATATGTCTAACAATGTAAGATATATATATATATATATATATATATATATATATATATATATATATAATATTTTTAAACTATTTTATACAATTTGCTTTTGTTCCCTAATTGAACTTAAAATCTGGGCTTCCAGTTCCACTGTGCATGCGTGAACAGGCTTTCTATCTAGCTTTCATTAGTTTTACTATACTAGAACTGCAGCTTGACCTATTCAAGCTCACAAGAACCAAATTAGATAATTGCTGAGATTAAAATGCAACTTTTTATGTCTTGTTTATCTGGTATATATTTATTTATATCTATTCTAATCTCTACTTCCTGATAGTCTTTGTCCTAAAGTACATGCAATGCTCACTGTAATCTTAGGGATAGGATGACCTAACCATTCTGCTGCCTGAGAAAGTACAATGAAGTTTTTTTTCTTTTTCTTCCCATGCAAAACTGAACCCATCAGAATAATTTTACATATTTGTAGACAAGGATGGACTGTACTGTGTTTCCTTGTGTTTGAATGGCAGAAAAGATCTACTAAATCATAATGAATGCTGTTTATTTGTAGCTCTTTTACTTATTTTCATAGAACACTTTTAATAGCATGGAATAATCATAAATTGCACAAACATACATCTCCTCTCTTGTCTCAAAATATCTCCCAACTTGACACCTCCATTCTGCACAAGATCTTCGTCTCTCTTTCACTCTCATCGTTTCCTTTCATTCTAAATTACAGGACTTTTTTCGGGCTGCACCAACTTTATGGAATTCACTCCCTCGCGCCATAAGACTTTCCTCTGGAATACAAATCTTCATGCGGTCTCTGAAAACCCACCTCTTCAGACAAGCTTATAATATTACTCAACCACCTTCCTAATCTCCCTAGGATTCCCTAATACCACACGCTACACAGCTATCACAAGACAGCATCCCTCTGACCAACATAGTTGTGTGACTGAGCATACAGCCCACAAAATACTTTGTGACCTTTGCATTTTAGCTGGACCAATGTGCAATATGATGTAGCATTTACCCTTGTTTATCAGACCATTGTCCTATAGATTGTAAGCTTGCGAGCATTGCCCACTTACCTCTCTGTATTACCCAGCATTGTTTTATTACTGTTTGTTCCCAATTGTAAAGCGCTACGGAATCTGCTGGCGCTATATAAATGTTAATGATGATGATGATCATGGAAAACAAATATTTTTTGCAACCAGTATGTACAACACCTTATGAACCTGTTAGACCTCATTATGCCCATCTTCTGCTTACCAGCTATACAAGCTGGCACTTGCACTGCTGATAGATATTTACTGCTCCGTTTTTTAGTCTGTAGACTAAAGAGGTGGTGGTGATGAGAAGCAAGGAAGCTGCACGGGGGATTTGTAATATGCAGCCCTGTATTGTCATAATAGCGACCGCATACTTTTTAAGCATGAGGGTAGGCAGAGATAACTATGGCATTCCAGTAGGGCATCTGACTGAAGTCTTGCACAGCCAGTGGAGAGGAGGATATAGGGACATTTTAACAATAAAACATTTAGATTAGAAATATTTTACATTTAGGCTAAATTAACAGCTCCATATTTAGGTGTATACAGACTATATTCAGTTTTAGATATTACAGGACCTTTCAGATATGTTGTCACTACAGTCAGATAATGAAAAAGCAAAGTACAAATATTTTCCTATTGATCCTTCCTTCCATTATATAAATCTATCACTGCTTCTTTTAAAATACTACACAGTATATTGACTGACCTCACTTCAATGTTGTTTACTTTTGCAGCTCAATACATTAAAAAAAGAAAGATGTAGTACTTGACATGTCGAGTAATTTCATTATCTGCATTATGTTGATCCTCCTGATTTCTCCAATTAACACTCTCAAAATTGCTAGATGGCATGAACAACTATTACATTTCCGCAAAGAACTTGATTCATTGATGTTAAGAGACAAGATGCCATTCAGTGTGACAGCTTGATTGGGAAATGGTCAGTTTCACTCCATATAAACAGAACCCAAAGACTTAATGTGATTACAATTTTTTTGGAGAGCTCCCATCTTATTTTCTTCTGTCTCTTCTTGTGAAGTAATTAGCCCAGGCTTGGATTGATATGTTTACAAGCTAGATGTCAATAGACTGACATTAAAAATGAAACACTGGAGGGTTTATGATTAAAAGTCCTCTCTTATCATTGATTTTTATTGGGGAATTTAAAATAAGTAAAAGTGATTTTGTAAGCTTTTTACTAGACATTATATACAATTCATGGTCATTTGAAATGATTGTTATTTGATTCTGCTTCTCAAATCAATTTCATAACTGTCAGTGTTCTAAATACTACCCCACTGCTGCCCTTAACACTAACATTGATTATGTTGATTAAAGTAGCCTGAAAATATGTACTCTCTAGGGCAAGAAGACTGCAAGCACAGACCTGGAGGGAAAGGAGGAGAGAGAATCGGTTTTGTTGGACCAAACAATGGTTCCAGAGGATAGACTCATTTTCTCATATGCCCCTGTTGCAGGAGATCAACTTCAACAACCATGATGACTTTAGGAATTTCCTCTGGAGGTACAAATCCACATTCAAGGAACTGTTCCAAGTAGTCACCCCCGTCATCCAGAAGGAGAACACCCATTTAAAGAGACCCATATCTGCAGAGCATAGACTAGTTGCTACCCTGAGATTTTGGGCCACAAGAAGGGCACAGGCTCATCTCAAATTCAGCACAGAAATGTAATCTCAAACTCTGGGTTAGATCATACCTAAGACCTGTGACTATATAGTTCAAGTTCTGCATGAACAGTATATGAATATTGGTAAAACGAATATTCTTTTTTTTTTTTTTTTTTTAAATAAATATATATATTTTATTACAATAGAAACTGTACATTATATAACAAATGTGCAATACAATAAAATCAAGGCAGGGGTTCACAGCTGTTCATAATGCAACAGCTTGCAATTATTCATTGGGGATTGACACCGTATGTACTATTGCATACTTGTGCTGGGCATTGGTGGGAATGTCATGTAGTGTTTCGTGGTAACACTGTCACGGGCACTAGGAGTTGCTTACCCAAGTTTCACCAGATGGAACTCTGCTAGAGAGGCGGGGTTATGGCACGCACCTCAAAGCAGGCAGGCAAATGATTGGAGCGACACAACAGCAGGAGAGTAGAGATAGTCTGAGGAAGTCAGCGACTTGCAGCTATGGTTAGAGGAGAGTCAGCGACTTGGAGCAGTAAACTGGAGGCTGAAGATAATGTAGACACGAGGAGTGGACGTGGATAGGTGATGGTAGGTAGAGGAGGAGTCAGTGGTCTGCGTACAGCAAGTTGTACCACTGTAGTGATGGGAAGAATAGTACTGGTGCAGGTAGGTAGCAGGGTAGTCGGTGGTCTGCGTTCAGCAAGTTGTACCACCGCTATGGTGAGGAGTCTGGTCCAGGGGTGGGTAGGTAATAGGAGAGTCAGTGGTCTGCGTATAGCAAGCTGTACCACCGATGTGATAGGAGGACTTGTCCAGGTGCGGGTAGGTAGCAGGGAAGTCAGTGGTCTGCGTGCAGCAAGTTGTATCACTGCTGTGAGAAGGAATTAGGACTTGTCCAGGTGCAGGAGAGTGAAGTTGAAAGGCAAACTGTGGCTATATGGAAACAGCGTGATTAGAGCAATGTCTTGTGAGGCAGAGATGGAAGGCACAATGAATAGTCTGTATGGAGTAGATGCCTTGCAGTGAGGAGAAGCTGGTCACAGCAGATATGCACAATAACGCTAAGTAGTAGCATGAGGAGATATCGTAGCTTGAGTGTAAGCTTGTCCTAAATGAAGCAATGCAGTAACACAGTCTATATGGGTACTTGTACCCTGTGCAGCAAACAACTATGGATACAACTGGTATGCGAGCAATAGGCAATAGTCAATAGTCAGTAGAGCATACCCAGTTGTGTAGATCCAGAATAAGCTGAGAAGTAAAGCGTTGTAGCGGTATGGGAACCGCCGCTGAGTTGAGCAGGGAGCAGCGTGGAAGCTGAAGCACGAGTAGAGCTGGAAGCAGTTTGGAAACTGTACACACGAGTAGAGCTGGAAGCAGTTTGGAAACTGCACACAGGAGTAGAGCTGGAAGCAGTTTGGAAACTGCACACAGGAGTAGAGCTGGAAGCAGTTTGGAAACTGCACACAGGATTAGAGCTGGAAGAAGTTTGGAAACTGCACACAGGAGTAGAGCTGGAAGCAGTTTGGAAACTGCACACAGGAGTAGAGCTGGAAGCAGTTTGGAAACTGCACACAGGAGTAGAGCTGGAAGCAGTTTGGAAACTGCACACAGGAGTAGAGTTGGAAGCAGTTTGGAAACTGCACACACCTATAGAAGTTCACTGGGAGTGAGACTTCAAGATCAGGCCACTACCTAAGGCTGCAGGTGATCCATCAATCACATTAGTGGTCAGGTGCAGTTGTTAAAGGGACCTGCGCATGCCCAGTGCGACAGGATGGCGGACGGCCGCGGTTCCACACAGGTGTGAGCGGGAAAGATGGAGAACCATGTACCAGAGTGGAGACACTCACACTCCGGTGAGTGACAAACACATTGTCCTCCCATAATGTAATGTTGCATGTGGCTGTGCCAAAATGTATATGATGATACCTGCCTGAAATGTCCTTGCTCCTGGATTTGGTTGGATTGTGTCAAAATTGAGTTTGGCCACAAATCATCCATGTTTAACCTACAAATCAGGTTGTACACCAAACGTTTAATTTGTATTTGTATTGGTCTGCTTGCACTTCTCATAGCATAGTTGCAAGCAGATAAAATAAGTCTTGTTGCGTTTCTTTTAGACATCAAATGGTTTGCTCATTCTACCATCTTTTCTGTTATTGCATCCTTTTGATCAAGATATCAGAGCCTTTTTTTGCACACCTTGTTCCTGTTTTGGTACTTCTGTGATGTCCTGGCTGTCTACTGTTAACTGGCTGCCATGTGTAGTTGTATCAGGTAGGCTACATAATTTCGACAAAGGAAATGCTGTCACCTGACCTGCTGACATGAAAATCTCAATGGTGACAGTGAGAGAACAATGCCGGCATATACCCAAGATCTGCCGGCATTGGTCTTTTAATATCGGCATTGTGATTGGCGACATTGTATATGTCAGAAATCACACTGTAGACATTGTTAACCTGTCTGCACAATAGATGTTTTGGCAATTAACTTGCCAACATTCTCATGTCAGCAGGTTAAGTGCCAACATTTCCTCTGACACAATTATGACCGCCACCGGTTGTAGCTGTAGTTGTATCTTGTTGGTCAGACACATCACAGATTATTGATTTAGACAGAACAGCACTCTGTATAATTAAAATGTACTAATTTAACAATTTCAAACATCTTTGTTTTTCAGTTTCCTGCAACGGAAACAGAGCAATGGCAACTTGTTCGCTGAAGATTTTGAAAGGCAATGGAATTTCCAAACTGTGGCCGTGCCATTGATGGAAAACCTGTACAAATTATGCCATCCTCGAAAAGTGGATATAATTATTACAATTATAAAGGTTTTTTTCAGCATAATTCTAATGGCCATAGTGGATGCCAGCTATGACTTCCTATTTGTGGACATTGGGAAAAATGGGAAGGTGTCAGATGAAGGCACATTTGAGCAGAATCCCTTCCAAGACAAACTGAAAAACAATGAACTTAATCTACCAACAGGAAATGACACAAAATATGGACTAAATTTTGTATTTGTGTCAGATGAATTGAAACATTACCCGCAACGCAATCTGAAAACAGAAAGGCAGATATTTAATTATAGGTTGTCATGAGCTAGGAGTGTTGTGGAAAACGCATTTGCAATTCAAAGTAACAGAATTAGAATCCTTAATTAATCCATAATTCTATGTTTAGACAAGGTTGACAAAGTGGTGATGGCTTGTTGTGTCCTACACAACTTTTTTAGGTTCAAATGCCCCTGTATTCGTAGTACACAAACCAATATGGACAACAATGTAGAACCAACGGAAGTTGTTTGGTTGACAGAACTGGAGTCGGGATATATTAGAAATGAAAGTCACATGGCCAACTTAAATAAGGAGGCCTATGTACAATATTTTAATGGGTGAGTACTGTGCCATGGCAGAATGACATTGTGTAAAGTATGTACCAAAGCATGTTATGTGTGTAAACTATACTGTGATGTATATTTCATACAATAACACTTTATGCATCAAAAACATTACATTTTTCACTTACTGTTCCATTTGGTGGTATTTAATCACGCCGTGCCACTTCTGATGAGGAACTACTGTCCGTGTTCATGTTGCAGGTGGTCTATTAATTTCATATTCATGGGTGAAGCTCAGGAGGTCACAATAACACAACTTTGGCACATACTCATCGTCTGCCTCTGCCCCAGATTTTTTGGAGGCCTCAATCTTGTCCAGTTCTTTTTGAATATTGTCCTAAGGTTCTGTATCGTCCCCTTTGCCCAGTCAATATTTGCTCCAGGGTAATGTGGAAGGCATGCTTTCACTAATTCTTGCATAGTCACACTCCTCTTCTGAATGTTAGAGTAGTCTAGATTTTATTTTCCACAAGTAGAGATGTAATCTGTAGGTCTCATTGAAGTCCTTCATGAGCTCCACATCACGGTCATAAGCCATGTCTATATATTATTTCAAAAATATTAATAAAAAAGTGGTTATATTTACACACACCAAATATGACAGAAGGATTTTAAAAAGAATTGTTTTTTAATAATAAACTAACAGATAAAATCATTTCAAGTTAAGAAGAAACATAAGGAAAAAAAACGTATCATTGAAAAAGAAAAAATGAATGGCATGTTTAAGCACAAGCCTACAGAAAAAATACATAATCGCTCCATAAGGTACATAAAGTTAAAGTGATTAAACGTGGCAAAACGCTCAGAGTTTCCCTTTGTATTCCACTGATTTTTTTTGGTATATTCTTCTGACATATCAGCAAACATGAGGTTATTTTACACAAATAAGCGGTGTGGTCAAGAAAATGGAAAAGCTGAACGAATATATTACTGAATTAATGGTAAAAAAATCAATGATGTTAAGAAAAAAATCAAGAAAATTGAAAAAACATTACTGGAATTGTTTCAAGTATATAAGAAAGTTATGAGTGAAAATAGTGGCCAGGTTAATCATTAAGTATGTCAGTGGATTTATAAGTGATGCAATTTTTTTTTTTTTGCTATATCCCTTTCTATGGATATTGTCTACTAATAAATGTGTTGGATTAAAAAAGTTTTTTTTTTGGTGCACTTGCAATAAAAATATATATTTACTAGCAGTAAGGTCATAAGTAGGAAACATGTTGAATGCACATATATGGTTTTATCGAAAGCTAATTTATAGAATACATAGCTATGTGCTTTCCTTGTAGACTAGATGTACACAGGTGTAAAATTATGCAAGCAGACATATCCAATACACATCTTTAGTATTTCAAATGTATGTGCCTTTCTTGTAGACTGTACTGACAAAGGCGAATAATTAGGCAAGCAGACATATGCTATACACATCAATGTAATACAGTACACTTCTATTACCTTTCCGTTACAAGCATCTAATTGCCATTTGACTGACATGTGAGGAGAGGTAAAGACATCAGAAAACTACATACACATCCCCCGAAAGAAGTCGCAGTTTGAGGAACTATCGGCAGCAGGTTATGGAATCGGATGTGAATTCATACACACTACATGATCAGAAGGTGATTGGAATGAGTTTATAAAACAGTAAGACCAGCCAAATGAAATGACGATGTGGCTTTGGGACAACTTACATTCATCGTGTAAGTATACAGAGCAAGCGATTTCTGACTCAAATGGGCTACTCATATTATTTCTATACATTCTATGCATTTCGTATGTCAGCTGATTAGCATGATGATTGGAAAGAAAAACCTCCACTGTATACCAAGCTTTAGGGGCCTTTTTATGATAGTGGGAAAAGCCCTTTCTCTGGCAAAAATGTGTTTTATTACTGGAGATATCTATAATTGTCTAATGCTGTGCAAATGCTTTCGGTAGCCCCAGCCGGGGAAGAGATTTGTCTACTTTCTCCAGCAATTGTTTGCCATCTCAGGATGGCAATAGCAAGGAATATTAATTGACAAAATTCCATATTTTAATGAAGAAGTTTTCTAATTAGATTATTATAAAAATATTTTTTATATATTTGTAACCATTTAAAAATAATAATTAGCAAGCGGAACTGGAAGCCAAAATCAAGGCTTCCAGGTCCACTGTACGTATGTGAACCAGAATGCCAGGTCACACATGCATAGATCAATTCAACACTATTCCTACCCCTGCCAGCTATTATCGCCAGGCAGCTGAGTATTACTGAGCTACTCCAGAGATATCTTCTTAGTAAATTGTGACTATACAATGCATGATAATAAATAGATCCCTTTATCTGAATGATTGCTCAGAGATAACAAAAGACAACTGTGTTTGCTTGCTAAATACATATGCCTAGTTTTTTGCTACTATTCATCCGATTTTGTTTTTTTTTATATAGGATCCCGTGTTTGCATGGGTTTCCTCCCATACTCCAAAAAAAAACCATACTGGTAGGGTAATTGGCTGCTATCAAATTGACCCTAGTCTGTGTGTCTGTGTGTGTGTGTGTGTGTGTGTGTGTGTGTGTGTGTGTGTTAGGGAATTTAGACTGTAAGCCCCAATGGGGCAGGGGCTGATGTGAGTGAGTTCTCTGTATAGCGCTGCGGAATTAGTGGCGCTATATACATAGATGGTGATGATGATTTTGACGATGATCCCCTGCACTTAAAATGCCCTGAAGGTTTGGCCAATAAAACAAGCCATCTTGTAGGATTTGGTAGAAAATAGTATATGTAATAGTTTATATCTTGTGTCAGAACTGTCCTGCTTTCTTGTTATAGATTAGTGCATGTGCTCTCTAATTTTAAATTGTATGCTTTGAATTAATACCTCCAATTTTATAAATAATGCTAAGACATACCTTTTGCATTTTGATGTACATTAGAGAAAATACTTCTTTCCATGACTTGCAGTGGACCACTTAACATTTCCCAAATATGAATGTAAATATTATTAATCACTATTTTATGTAAAGCAACTTGAGTTTTAGATCTGTGGTCCTTTAAATCTCACATACCTTGTCTGTCATATATTATAGGTTTATTTCAAATAAGAATACATTTTCTTCACTTTTGAATAAATATTGATTTACAAGGACACATGAGGGTAAATGTATCAAGTTCCAATTTTGAAAATCCCACAATTTTCTTGGGAGAGTTGAAACTCGCCGATCTATTAAACTGAGATTTGATGTAAAATCGCCAGAGATGTGTTTCTGTCAAAATCGCTATTTCAAAAATTGCTAGAAATCGAAGCTCTGACTGTTTGCCACTCTAGCTAAACAAGTCTCCAAACATATGATGCTGCTATTAAGCAAACTCTCCCGAGTTTGCTGTTAAAATCACTAGATACAACACTCTGCTTCCTATCTGCAAAATTAGCAAACACATCACTGTTACACTGGTCTGCCTATAAAGTCACAGGTCCCGGCGGCTGTCAAAAGGAAAAAAATTGATAATTGTTCAAAAACAATGCATGGGGTCCCCACGTCAGAGCACTATTAACCCTACTGCTGCCAGCCTACTGCTGGTTGCGTGAAAATCTGGATAAATTTGCATGGGGCAGCACATTTGCTAAGTGGTTAGCACTTCTACTTCACAGCGCTGGGGTCATGAGTTCAATTCCTGTCCATGGCCTTATCTGTGTGGAGTTTGTATGTTCTCCCCGTGTTTGCGTGGGTTTCCTCCGGGTGCTCCGGTTTCCTCCCACACTCCAAAAACATACTAGTAGGTTAATTGGCTGCTATCAAAATTGACCCTAGTCTCTGTCTGTCTGTCTGTCTGTGTGCGTGCGTGTGTATGTTAGGCATTTGACAGAAGGGCCGATGGCTGTATGGGCCGGTCCGGTACCCCGCACAGCGATCATGTGAGTATTTGTATACTCACATGATCGCGGTGCCTGAGCCCACCCCCCGTCCTCACTCTCTCTTTTTTTTGTCTCTTAACTTTTTCTTTTGCGCAGCGGGGGGGGGGGATACAAATACTCACATGATCGCAGTGCCTGCATCCCTCCCCCCCTCTCCACTTGCAGTGCATGTCGGGCGTGACGTGATGACGTCACGCCCGACATTCATTGAGGAGCGGCGACACAGAAGAGAAGAAGACAGAAGAAATAAAAGAGAAGAGAAGAAAAAGTTGAAAGAAAGAAATTCAGAGGTAAGTAAAAAAATGGAGAAACAAAGAGAGGCACAGGCTGATGGAGTGGAGGAGGGGGGGGCGATAAAAGACACACAGGGGTGAAGAAGGTGGCGATAAGAGACACACAGAGATGAAGAAGATGGGGATAAGAGGCACACAGGAATGAAGGTGGGGATAAGAGGCACACAGGGATGAAGAAGGTGGGGATAAAAGGCACACAGGGATGAAGGGGCACACAGGCACACAGAGGCACATAGGGATGAAGGTGGGGATAAGAGGCACACAGGGATGAAGAAGGTGGGGATAAGAGGCACACAGGGATGAAGAAGGTGGGGATAAGAGGCACACAGGGATGAAGAAGGTGGGGATAACAAGCACACGGGGGATGAAGAAGGTGGGGATAAGAGGCATTAACGGGGATGAAGAAGGTGGGGATGAGGCACACGGGGCATGAAGAAGGGGGGGCAGAGATAAAAGGCACAAGGGAATGAAGAAGGGGGGGCAGCATGGCACAGGGTGATGAAGAGGGGCAAAAGCAGCATGGCAGAGTGTGAGGAAGGGTAAAATCAGCATGGCAGAGTGTGATGAAGAGGGGGGATAGCAGTATGGAGGGCGCAGTGCGATCATAAGGGGGCATAGCATGGTGATGATGAAGGGGCACAGTAATGTGTGTGTGATCGCACAGGGAGCTTTTGGCAATGTAGTGTGTGTGAGGTAGATGGTGGCTAATTAATGGGTGCTATTTTGTTTGCAGGGTAATGATGGGGCAATGTAATAGTAGGGACTATTAATTTAATATGGGGTGGTTTGGGGACTATTGATTGTGGCGATGAGTTTGGGGAGAATTAGATCTCTTTATTAAATGTGACAATGAATTTAATGGCAGTGATGGTTGCAGGAAATAGGTATATTTATGAAATGTAAATGCTATTTAATGCTGGGGCTGTATGTAGGAAGGGAAATAGGTTTATTTATTAAATGGGATTACTATTATTTTAATGTTGGGGCTGGAGTGAGGCCTAATTTTAAAACGGAGGTGCTATATTGATTTAACAGTGGTGCTGGTTGGAGTTTTCTAAATTTCATGTACCTATTTTTTTCCAAATAGGGCCCCCAACATTTCAGGATCCAGACAAGCAGCAACTGATCTAAAGACACCAGCAGCCACAAGTCAGGTAGGAGAAAGCAGGACAGTCTACCAACTGTCCTGAATTTGGTGGGTGACTGTCCCGCTTAGTCAGGATTTGGTCTGACTGCAAGGACAGTTGGGTGGTATGTCCTACTTCACATTATACTGCTGGTGAAGGCAGAACTATGTGCACCTAACAGTAGTGCTCACAGTAATGCCTGTGTATTTGTTGAAAATGTGTTTAATAACCATATTACATTATAGGAGCCCCCTGTCTTAAGTGCCTAGGGCCCCCCGAGCCTTATTCCAGCACTGGTTAGCAGGAGGAATCTGATAGTTGCTCCCAGTCCCCGGACAGGACACAGCCTGCAGAGCAAGCCGAGGAGCTCTAAGTCTCATGAGATTTATTAATCTTGTGAGACTAAGAGCTTCCCTGCTCACTCTACAGGAAGTTCCCACCTTGATGGATGTCAGCAGCAGCAGAAGCATAGATAAGTACAGTGGGCTGGGTTGTTGTAATGTGTTTCTGGGGTGGGAGGTAGCGTGATGTGGATGGGGAGGACCTGATAAATGTAATGTTTTATTATAATGTATGTATCAATGCCCCATGTTGACTACGCCCCCAACATAATGTAGCCACACCCTTGGTGCCGCTGTGCAGCGGTAACACAGTTTTTTCCTGCTCATCAATAGAGGTGGGCCTGCCTGCTTCAAATGCCAGGGCTGATTTTTAGTCCCAGCCCGGCCCTGATGTTAGGGAATGTAGACTGTAAGCTCCAATAGGGCAGGGACTGATGTGAATGAGTTCTCTGTACAGCGCTGCGGAATCAGTGGCGCTATATAAATAAATGGTGATGATGGTGATGATGATGATGGGGTCCCCCCCGATTTTCATGCAACCAGCACTAGGCAACCCAGCTGGGGTGGTTGGCACTATAGCAGGGGGACACGCGTCAGGGGTCCCCCTGCCATAATAACAAACCAAGGTTCAGGTGAGTGCTGGACTATGTCATATATATAGCCCTTCCTCATGTTCTCAGCTGCCATTTTAGAATTGATAGCAAATTAGGAGAATATTTGCTGCAAATATTTGCTCATAAATTTGGTTGTAGAGGGTTGGATAGGGTGAAAGATGGAATGTATACTAAAAGTGTTGTCATTTTATAGCACAAATCTTAATTTTATTTACAGATCAGTCTTCTGAAATAGTATGCTGAAAACGTGGGTGTGAGGGAGTGAAGAGTAAACAGTGACAACCAGTAGTTGTAATATATTATTAGGAGTGGGACAAAAATAAACATTCTTCCTTGTTTCAATCGGAACACAATTGCGTGAGGGTCAGTATCTATAACATCTGAACTATTTAGTGGATAAAAATGTTTGACTAAGCAGCAACCCGCCCCCCCAAAACAAACTCAAAACAAAGCATATATTTTTAAAGAACCAATTGTATAAATTGTAATCATTTTCTGGTGCAGTGTCTGAAGAATTGCAAGTGTGGAAGTCAAATAATTGGATGAAGTAAATCAAACTGATTAATATTGTTTTACAGTGCGATTGTGATTAATACGCCACGTGTTATGACACAATTGCACAGATTCATAACACACATTTACATTCACACTTACACTTGTAAAAAACACACATTTATTAAGGTTCCAATCCACATTTATTAGTAAAATGTATTAGAAATTGTTTGTACATAGGTGATAATATATTAAAGGTATTTAAGGCTCAGGATATAGAAAATGCATGTTTAGTTTCATTTTGATCTGCACATTACCATCTCGAATCTGATACATTCGGCTTTGCGATCGCTTCCTGCAATCAATAGTTATGGAAGATAAAAGATAGGATGATCAAAATGACATTGTGTTTTAAGTTTGTTTAGGACTAGTTTGGGTGAGTTGCCTTAAGAAGCACATGCAGTTGTTGGAAAGGTGACCCCCACCCACCCTTTAAAGGCATTGTTTGAACTGACCTATGACCTGCATTACACTGGACTGTCCTGAATCCTGAACCAAGGGAAACATGCCATGACATCATCAGTAGTATTCAGTGTCGGACTGGGGCATAAGGTGCCAACCGGGGGACTGCAACGCTAGGGGCCCACCAGAGGGGGTGTGGCCAACCATCAAAGAGGTGGGACCAGACACTAGAGGGGGAGTGGTCAGTCCACAAAGGACAGCTAGCACCATAGTGTAGTATGTAAAGAATGCAGTGTGTGTATAAAGAGTCTTGTCCTGCACCTTAGATTGGGCAGAACAGTCACCAAAAATTGGGATTGTCCCACTAGACCAGGCTTGGCTAACCTGTGGCACTCCAGGTGTTGTGAAACTACAAGCCCCAGCATGCTTTGCCAATATATAGCAGCTTATTGCTGGAAGGGTATGCTGGGACTTGTAGTTTCACAACACCTGGAGTACCACAGGTTAGCCAAGCCTGCACTAGACTCAGAATATTTGACAGACTGTCTTACCTGTTGTTGTCACTTTTACCACCTGTAGCTGCTGGTTTCTTTAGTTGCGGCTTGTCTGGATCCAGGAATGTTGAGGGCCCTATTTGGAAAAAAATTATGGGTACATTTAGAAAATTCCAACCAGCCCCGGCGTTAAATCAATAGGACCCACATTTAATACTTAGCCACCACCTACCATACACACATTACATTGCCACAAGCCCGCTGTGCCATCACACACACTATTGTGCCCCTTAATCACCATGTTATGCCTCCTTATGATCACATTGCGCCCACCATGCTGCTTTTGCTACCCTTCACACTCTGCCATGCTGACCTGGCCCCCCTTCACACACGGCCATGCTGACTTGGGCCCCCTTCACACACTGCCATGCTGAATTGGGCCCCCTTCACACTCTGCCATGCTGACTTGGGCCCCAATCACACTCTGCCATGCTGACTTGGGCCCGCTTCACACACTGCCATGCTGACTTGGCCCCCCCTTCTCACTCTGCCATGCTCACTTGGCCCCCCTTCTCACTCTGCCATGCTGACCTGGCCACCCCTTCTCACTCTGCCATGCTGACTTGGCCCCCCTTCTCACTCTGCCATGCTGACTTGACCCACCCTTCTCACTCTGCCATGCTAACCTGGCCCCCTTCTTACTCTGCCATGCTGACTTGGCCCCCCTTCTCCCTCTGCCATATCTGACCTGGCCCCCCTTCTCACTCTGCCATGCTGACCTCCCTCCCCTTCTCACTCTGCCATGCTAACCTGGCCCCCTTCTCACTCTGCCATGATGACCTGGCCCCCCCTTCTCACTCTGCCATGCTGACCTGGCCCCCCTTCACACACGGCCATGCTGACTTGGGCCCCCTTCACACACTGCCATGCTGACTTGGGCCCCCATCACACTCTGCCATGCTGACTTGGGCCCCCTTCACACACTGCCATGCTGAATTGGGCCCCCTTCACACTCTGCCATGCTGACTTGGGCCCCATTCACACTCTACCATGCTGACTTGGGCCCCCTTCACACACTGCCATGCTGACCTGGCCCCCCCTTCTCACTCTGCCATGCTGACCTCCCCCCCTTCTCACTCTGCCATGCTGACCTGGCCCCCCTTCTCACTCTGCCATGCTGACCCCCCCTTCTCACTCTGCCATGCTGACCTGGCCCCCCTTCTCACTCTGCCATGCAGACCTGGCCCCCCTTCTCACTCTGCCATGCTGACTTGGCCCCCCCTTCTCACTCTGCCATGCTGACCTGGCCCCCCTTCTCACTCTGCCATGCTGACCTCCCTCCCCTTCTCACTCTGCCATGCTAACCTGGCCCCCTTCTCACTCTGCCATGATGACCTGGCCCCCCCTTCTCACTCTGCCATGCTGATCTGGCCCCCTTCTCACTCTGCCATGCTGACTTGGCCCCCCTTCTCACTCTGCCATGCTGACCTGCCCCCCCTTCTCACTCTGCCATGCTGTCTTGGCCCCCCTTTTCACTCTGCCATGCTGACCTGGCCCCCCCTTCTCACTCTGCCATGCTGTTTTGCCCCCCCTTCTCACTCTGCCATGCTGACTTGGCCCCACTTCTCACTCTGCCATGCTGACCTGGCCCCCCCCTTCTCACTCTGCCATGCTGACCTGGCCCCTCTTCTCACTCTGCCATGCTGACTTGGCCCCCCCTTCTCACTCTGCCATGCTGACTTGGCCCCACTTCTCACTCTGCCATGCTGACCTGGCCCCCCCTTCTCACTCTGCCATGCTGACCTGGCCCCCCCTTCTCACTCTGCCATGCTGACCTGCCCCCCCCTTCGTACTCTGCCATGCTGACCTGGCCCCTTATCCCTCTTTCATCCCTCTCACTGTTTCTCTCAGGGCTTCTCTGCTCTTTTCTGTTTAAAAAAAAATAATGACAGGCTGGCTTGGCTGCGGACTCACTTACCTGTCTGTCAGGAATCCGCTGAGTGAGATCCTGCTAGTCTCTACTGGGATTAGCTAGACTCCACCTTGAGGAGCGGAGTCTAACAGAGCGGAAGGTTTTCACCAGGGATCAGTTACCAGTAACAAGTGGAGCAGGTGAATGACGATCTGCGGCAACACCCTAGAGAGAAGGGAGCTATGATCCACGGCAAATACCACTAACAAGTTAAGCAGGTAAGTGGAGATCAGCGACAGTACAGTGGATAGTTAGCGGTTGATGATCCACAGCAATTACCACTAACAAGTGGAACAGGTAAGCAGAGATCAGTGGCTGTACACTGGATAGGTAGCGGGCGAAGAGCCACAGCAATTACCACTAACGAGTAGAACAGATAAGCGGAGATCAGCGGCAGTATACTGGCTAGGTAGTGGGTGATGATCCACAGCAATAACCACTAATGATTGGGACGGGGAAGCGGAGATCAGCGGCAGTACACTGGATAGGTTGCGGCCGAACACCATGCGGAGGAGATGGGAGCTGCTTCCATGCCAGAAATAGACACGAAGAACAAGCAATGATAGGTGAGGGGAGGAGTCTTATAAAGGGATGTCAGGAGGGTACAACCAATGGGAGAACAGGCAGGTAGAACAGGTGAGCAGGTCTGCGCAGGACTGCTGCCAACATCACAGCTGGTGAGGAAAGTAAAGAATCAGGAGGAGTGTAGGCACACCACTCCTCGAGTTGTGGCCACCCCTCGAGGAGTGGTGTGCCTACACAGGAAGGCCGGTGTGTGACACTCTCTTTGCCTGACTACACAGACAACAATTATCTTATCCTGGGTGAAGCTCATTAGAAAATGTCATGTATTCAATGTTTTTATACTTTGCTGCTTTATTGTAACATCTTTAATGCGTAATAATGGCTTGCTGTAAATCCTGCTATATTTTGCAATTAAATATCTTTGTGCTTTGGAACCACAACAATCGCATTGGACAATGTTTTATTGGTAATCGATAAGATGACTTTTTGTGTGCTCGAAGCGGTGAGATCACGCTACCGGAAGATTCGCAAAGCCTACGGATTTCGGGTTCCTCAACAAAGGGTGGAAGACGCATCATAATTGGGTGAGAACGCAATGTTCCAAGCAATGTGTTTGAGGCCTGTTTATCATTCTGTGTTGAGAAACCGAATGTCCGTTTTGTGTAATCCAAGGAGCACTGGTTAGAACATAGGGACAAGAAAGAAAAAAAAACAGTTTCTTTTTCATGTCATTTTTGCGATTTAATCGTAGTTTGGTTGCTTACGCATATGCTTCCTTGTGTTGCCGCATGTTTAAGCAGTTGTGTTGATAGATAGTCCTGTTGTATCTTATAGTGAAATGAATTGTTAAAACCTCTGAGGAGTTATTACAACCATTTGGGAAAGTTATTTTTCTGCGCAGAAAACAAAGGTGTATATGTATGTGAAGATAAATTTGAGGATCCAGGTTACTGTTGAAAGAAACAGGGTATAAAGAGACCTTTGTGGTGTTCTGTTTGAAAGAAAACAGGGTATAAAGAGATGCTGGTGAAACAAAAACAAGGGCTTTTTCGTCGCAAACCCAATGGTGGTCGCAAACTTTATTAATAGCTACTATCTGTAAGCGGTGCGATCCGACCGCATGGTTGAGCACGCAACTGTGATTAGGAGTTGTGGGAGGAAATACGCTGGCAAGGATAGTATTAGTAAGTACTTAGTGCTACCAGTGGTATAGTACTCAACAGGGACCTCTCTCGATAGGCGGGATATAGTTTTATGCTGTGAAGTGTTGATATTTCCATCAGTCCAGTAGAAAGTGCCTGTGTTAGGGACCTCGCTGTGTATGCTGGCAGTCACGTGTATTGCTTAGTGGTACACAGTGGAGAAGATGTGAGTGGATGCCGATTGTGTAATTCGGAAAATGTAAGCGGAAAATGTAAGCAGAAAAAGGAGTTGCTGTGTGTAGAGAAGTGTGCGCAAGCAGGAAAGTATAAAACCTAATAATAAAATAAAAAATTTAAAACTTAGAAAAATAGCAAATGGAACTAATAATCTGTATTAAGTGTTTAACTATTCAGGTTTAAAGATATTTTCTTTTGTGTTTGATTGAATTTAGGAAAAAAACCCTGCAACAGAAAAAAGTCCAGTTTTTCAAACAGTCAGAAGAAACTTTTGTTTTTATTCCATTCATAAAGTGTAGCCAGGGAAAAGAAGTGTACAAAAGAAATTTGTTGTGTCCATGTAATGGCTCAGTCTCCATTCCAGACCCCAAGCCTGTATAAAGTAATACAGGCTTTGGGTCTGGGTATTGCCGCTTTAAAACTGCCATTTGCAGTCTGTCCATACTTAATGACATAATTTAATGCTGTGGGTGTTTAGCCCAATCGGAATGGAGACTGAACGTTGCTTTGAAGCTCCGGAAAAACTGCATGGCGGAAATATGGTAAGTAGTAATTTTACTAACTACTGTAGGGCTTATAGGCATCATTCCCCTGTCGGTTAAAATGTTGTCGGGGTTGAGAGTGCCGTGGTAACGAGTACCACCGCCTCACATAGCCTGGTAGCTGAACTTGTGGGATTGAAAATGGCATGTGATTTGGCAGAGGGAAAATCAGTTGATATACATTGCTTTTGAGTACTTTCTAAGACAGGAGACGACATTGAGGTGACTGAGGAACTTTTTATGACAATAGCCGTACATGAGTAGAACACTCACATTACATGAAGGATTTGTGACAGTGACACAGTTACCAAATGAAGTTAAAAATTTAAGTTAAAGCTTACACACATGACTGTACATGACTTTAGTAACAGGACGGGCAAAGCTGTCAAGTGGGCAGCAGGTTTCTGTTTTTTATTTTTTAAAATTGTAAACACACATGAATTAGTTAAAATAAAAGATTTGTGTTCCCTGCAGAGAAAAAAAAGTGGTCTGGAAGATGAAGGGATGTGGCCAGGAGTCCTCTGGACCCTGGAGGATGTACAAGGTAGGCCTGTGACTTCCAGAGTGTATCTTCCAGGCCTAGCTGAAGCAGCACATGGTCTGAATCAGCTGAGTAAAGATGGTATGTGCAAGCTGGTAAGAGCATACTAGTATGCATCAGACGTTTCTTCTCAAGCTAGTAGAAAGGCAATGCCCATGCCTTACTTGATTGAGAGAAAATGTCAGGAAGACAATACCAATAGAGCCATCTCATACCCCTCCTACAGACGGACTTTCTCCAGGTAAAACAAATCAACTTCATTGAATTGCCACCTTGCAGGATTCGCAAGTATATGGTGTACTGATGAAATATATCTGGGTAAAGGTTTACTGAAATGTTTCTAATATTGCTGTGTCATATACAAGATTTTTGTTAGTAGATATGGTATTCCTAGATTTATGTAGAAGGTGATAGGGGTATTCATCTTTACTGGTAATAACTTTTAGTACAATGTATGAGCAGTGATAGTAAGTTACATACTCTTTATCATCCACAAGCCAGTGGGAATATAGAGTAAACAGTACTATCTAGAATGAATTGCATAGACTGATGATTTAAACTAGATTGGAGTGGCCAGTAGCTTTGGCCACTAGTCCTCCATATCATCAGAATCACTCCGAAGCCGCCTCTTAACCTGCCACCATTTTAAAATTCTTTTGACTTTCCCTGAGATGAGTTTATAATAAATGTAGAGACTGTCGAAAATCTGAGTTCATAATGGAAAGACTGTTCAAGATCTTGTAAAGAAAAATAAATAGTGAGACAGCAACAAAGGACGCTCCAAACACTTCTGTTATGTTATACTAACTGTTATGAAGTTGGACTGGGAGAGTATGTTATGGACTGTAATTTCCTACGCTCAAGTTGTTTGACAGACGGGTACCAAGTGTTGACGACCAGCACCACATCCAATAAACTGCAGAGAAATCGACACATGGAGAAGGTTCAAATTACAGCCAAGAATGACACTCATGAATCTGTGCCGGGAGACCCAAGATCGCAGTTAAGAACACCTGAGCCAAGGACTTTGCAAGACTGTTATCCAGCATGGAGCAGCGGTTTTCCTGTTTTTCCCTGTCCAGTGTTTCTCTCATCTCATTCTCTTTTCAGGACAGTAAATTCCTTCAATGGTGACCAGGTGACCGAGGCTGGTTCAGGTAGTGATATTGAGGAGGTGGGGATAAGGGAGAAGTTGGTAGCACAATCGGTCCAGCCAATTACTCTATCCAATTTAGAGGTAAAAGGATCCCGTAGTTGAAGAGAGGTGCCAGTCCAGTAAAAATTTGGACTCGAGCGGGCATTTATGAGAATGATTATCATTCTTGGGTGGGTAAGGTTTTAAACCAAACTGAGTGCTGGGTGTAATCTCACGTGCCTCAGAGATTATATCAAGTAGGACTAGTTCTCTTTCCACTAAATATTTCTGAGGTACCCGAATTATGGGGTAGGAGGCCAGTAGGGAAAAGGAAATACAGCTAGGTCCTTTAGTTTAAAGTCTCCCAATATTCGGCAGGCCAATCTTCGTTTCACATACAAAGAAACTGAGAAGAACGAACAGACAATAGCCCACCCCACAAATGTTGATGAAAAACCTGTTGATATTACTAGAGTGTGTTTAACTACAAAGGTTTAAGGAGATCATAAATTATATTATGTTAACTGACATAGGATGATGTTATTGATGAAAATGTATTATTTAAATGTCATCTAAGCTATAAGACATGCTTCGGACAGATGAATATGCTTGGCATGAAGAACGTTAGTCGTTGTTGTTACATATTTTATTGTACCCTGTATCCTTCCAGATAATGTATTACATGTGTGGGTGAAGGGCATACAAAAGGTTAGCTCCGAGCTCCAAAGGCATATGTTCCGTAAAAAAAAGAAAATGATTAGGATTGTGACTCTCTTTTATGGTAACCTGTTTGATATCCACAGACAGTGTGGTCATACCTACAGGAGGACATACATTACATAAAAATGAAACATACTACTGAGATCCAGCATTAAAATTTTAAAGGTGATAATTTTGTGCACTATCAAAGGGTGGAACTGTGGAAGTCAAATAATTGGGCGAAGCAAACCAAATTGATTAATATTGTTTTACCGTGCGATTGCGATTAGTACGCCACATGTTATGACGCAATTGCACGGATTCATAACCCACACATTTAAATTTGCACTTACAAATTTATTAAGGTTCCAATCCACATTTATTTATTAGTAAAATGAGTTAGCGATTGTTTCTACATAGGTGATAATATATTAAAGGTATTTAAGACTCAGGATATAGGAAATGTATCATGTTTAGTGTAATTTTGATCTGCACATTACCATCTCAAATCCGCTACTTTTGGCTTTTCGATCGCTTCCTGCGATCAATAGTTATAGAATATAAAAGATTGGATGATCAAAATGACATTGTGTTTTAAGTCTGTTTAGAACTGGTTTGGGTCAGTTTCAGAAGCACATGCAGCTGTTGGAGAGTTGACCCCCCATCCTTGGAGGACATTGTTTGAACCGACCTATGACCTGCATTACACTGGACTGTCCTGAACCAGTGGAAACATGCCATGGCATCTTTAGTAGTTTTTCCTATATTCCTGGATACTATCAAGCTGCTTTACCAGCTAACGCTCTCTCTCTTTGCCTGACTACACAGAAAACTTGATGTTTTCTTATCCCGGGTGAAGCTAATTAGAAAAGTAATGTATTCAGTGTTTTTATACTTTCCTGCTTTACTGTAACATCTTTAATGCGTAGTAGTGACTTGCTGTAAATTCTGCTATATTTTGCAATTAAATATCTTTGTGTTTTGGTACCACAACAATCGCATTGGACAATGTTTTATTGGTAAGCGATAAAATTACTTTAATACAAAGTAAATCTTGGTTGTTCCTTTCCCTATCTCATTAGTTGTTCAACTGGTGTGGTGGCAGCTACACGCAGCTCCAACTTCAAGAAGTTTTACTTCAGTTGTCAATCATGGATCAGTCTATAGATCAGAAGTAACCCAGTACTAGTACTGGCAGTATTAGTACTTTTTCAACCTCTACTAGTAAAAAAAGGTAATGTGGGAAGAAAACTAACTCCAAATGCAAACACGGTTTGTCAATCTCTAAGAAAACATTAGATCTTGATGTAGGGATTCAGAGAAAAATTACTGATGAATGTGTTGATTTGTCTAAAAATGAAAATAGCTAACAGTCCTACCACCACCCGCAGTGGCAAGAAAAGAATCAGAACATGGCCGATTTTTGCTAGTAGTGGTCCTTTTACATGAACTAGAAGGATTACAACAAAAGCAACTGTCCAACACGGTCATGCTTCTTCTGTATCTTCCCATGCACCACCGTCTAGTGATAGGTCTTTCACCTCCAAAAAAGCCACATCAGTGCATGAAAAGAACACTGAGGCTCAACAACAAATTGGCCATTGACAGAATCCTGAGGAGAGTCTAAAGGTGTTCATGAGTTATATAAAAGTCTGACATTTCAGATACTGGCACTGTACTTATAAAGCAAGCTTTTTCTAAAATTTCTCAATTAATTGAAAATATGAGGTTGACTAATAAAAATTATGATTTAGATATAGAAATTGAGGATGCTACCTTGGTAGTTGCTGTTACAGTTGTATTTATAATAATAATATAATGTATTGTGTGCAGCCTGATTTGCAATATTATATACATTATTATTATACATATTTCTTATTTGAGGAATTGCTGATAAAATACTGTGAAAAGGGTAGGAACTATGGGCCCGACTCATCAAGGTACACCAACGCATACGCATCTGCTAATCGACTCTGCGCATGCGCGAAACGACTCTTGAGATGCGCAAAACGCCACATACTATTATTATTAGTATTAATTTTTATTTATAGGGCGCCACAAAGTATCCGTAGCGCTGTACAAGGACAAACAATGGCACAGTACAAGGTGAAACAGCACAGTACAAGTAACAGTAAGCACTATAACTCTGGGGGCTCAGGCACAGCATGAAAGAGAGGGAGGGAGGGGAAAAGTGAGTACAGGCAGGTAACTATGGCCCAAGAGGGTGGGCACGGATGACAGGTTGAGAGTCACTGAGGGGAGCGGAGAGAAGCGAGAGGAGACAGAGGGCAGAGGGACTGAGAGGAGGTGAGCTGAGTAGCTGGAGAGCGCAGTTAAAAGTGATGGAAACAGAAGGTAGGAGAGCCCTGCTCAAAGGAGCAAACAATCTAAAGGGAGGGGAAGACGGACAGACACATGGATGAGACGGAGAGACGGGAGGAAGGGGGAGAAGGGAAGAAGGGATGAGAAAGAGAGGTAGCCGACCGGTGGGAGTTTAGGCATGAGACTGGAAGGCTTTAAGGAAAGGGTGGGTTTTTAATGTTCATTTGAAAGAGGACAGATTAGGGGAAGTTCTGATGGAGCAGGGGAGCTTGTTCCAATGGAGGGGAGCGGCGCGGGAGAAGTCTTGGATACGTGCGTGAGAGGAGGTAATCAGAGGGGAAGAGAGGCGACGATCGTTGGACGATCGCAGTGAGCAGGAGGGAGTGTGAATAGAGATAGGGTTAGAGATGTAGGGAGCAGTGGAGTTGGCGAGGGCCTTGTAAGTCAGAGTGAGGAGCTTGAAAAGGATTCTGTAGGGGAAGGGGAGCCAGTGAAGGGCTTGGTAGAGTGGGGATACAGAGGTGGAACGGCGAGAGAGGAAAATAAACCTAGCAGCGGCGTTAAGTACAGATCTAAGGGGAGCGAGATGAGAGAGGGGGAGGCCGATAAGGAGAAGGTTGCAGTAGTCCAAGCGGGAGATAATCAGAGAGTGGACAAGAGATTTGGTGGCATCCTGGGAGAGGAAGGGCCGAATGCGGGCAATTTTGCGAAGCTGGAAACGGCAGGATTTGGCGAGAGAGTGAATGTGAGGGGCAAAGGAGAGAGAGGAGTCGAGGATGACACCTAGGCAGCAGAGTTGGGGAACAGGGGAGATAGATGAGTTGTTAACAGTGATGGAGAGGTCAGAGGGGAAGGAGGTACGAGAGGGAGGAAAGACAATGAGTTCAGTTTTAGCAAGATTGAGTTTAAGAAATTTAGAGGACATCCCGGAGGAGATGGCAGAGAGGCATGCGGATACCCTGGAAAGAAGGGAGGGAGAGAGATCAGGAGAGGAAAGGTAGAGTTGAGTGTCATCAGCATAAAGGTGGTACTTGAGGCCGAAGGAGCTGATGAGTGCACCCAGAGAAGAGGTGTATAGTGAGAATAGTAAGGGTCCAAGGACAGAGCCCTGAGGGACCCCGACTGGAAGGGAGGAAGAAGGGGAGAGAGAATCAGAGGTGGAAACAGAGAAGGAACGGTCGGCAAGGTAAGAGGTGAACCAGGAGGGGACGGTACCGGAGAGGCCAATGGACTGAAGGGTGTGAAGCAGGAGGGGGTGGTCAATGGTGTCAAAGGCCGCTGAGAGGTCGAGGAGAATCAGGAGGGAGTAGTGGCCCATGGCTTTAGCCGAGAGGAGATCGTTCGTAACTTGAGCCAGGGCAGTTTCAGTGGAATGGAGGGGGCGGAAGCCTGATTGGAGAGGGTCAAGGAGGGAGTGTTCAGAGAGGTAGGTGGAGAGACGGTTGCAGACAAGTCTCTCGAGTATTTTGGAGGCAAATGGGAGAAGGGAAATGGGGCGGTAATTAGAGAGTGAGGTGGGGTCAAGATTGGGTTTCTTGAGAATGGGTGAGACGAGAGCATGTTTAAAGGCGGAGGGGAAGATGCCGGTGGAGAGGGACAGATTAAAGAGGTAAGCGAGGTGGAAGCAGGTGGAGGTGGAAAGGGAGCAAAGAAGGTGAGAAGGGATGGGGTCCTAGGGGCAGGTAGAAGGGGGGGAAAGAAGAAATGAGAGAGTGGACTTCCTCACCCGAGGTGGGGCGGAAGGAGAGAAGGAGTTGGTGGCTGGGGGAGAGGGGGGGAGAGTGGAGGGGGGAGGAAGGGCGAGAGGGGGGGGTGGCGGCAGAGTGGGTGGAGGAGGAGATTTCAAGTCTGATGGCCGCGATTTTAGAGGAGAAAAAGGAGGTGAAGTCAGTGGCAGATAAAGAGGAAGGGAGGGGGGGCGGTGGGGGAGACAGGAGAGTGTTAAAGGTAGCGAAGAGGCGGCGGGGGTTGGAGGACTGGGAGGAGATGAGGGATTTAAAGAAGGATTGCTTAGCGAGCGAGAGGGCAGAGCTGTAGGAGGAGAGGATAAACTTGAAGTGGAGGAAATCAGCCAGGGAGCGAGATTTTCTCCAGTGGCGTTCGGCAGTACGAGAGCATTTTTGGAGGAAACGGGTAAGTTTGGAGTGCCAGGGTTGAGGATTTGGAGCAGCGAAGGTGGATGGGCTGGGCAGGGGCAACCGCATCAAGGGCGGAGGAGAGGGTTTGGTTATAGAGGGAGGCCGCCTGATTAGGGCAGGACAGGGTGGAAAGGGGAGAGAGGAGAGTTTCGAGAGAAGAGGATAGAATAGCAGGATCAAGGGTGTCAAGATCGCGCCTGGACCGGGTAGATTTGGGTGGGGGGAGGGGTGCAGGAGTAGAGAGAGAGAATGAGAGGAGATGGTGGTCCATCACGGCAGATACGGCTCTCAATGTCAACTCAATCTCAAAGTCCAACGCAAATATATTTGAGATGGCTGCTGACCACTTGAGAAGAAAGGGGTGGGAATGGGAGGAGAGTAGGCGCGGACTGGGCGGAGATGAGACATCATTTGAGTAAAGTAGGCGTTATGCTTTTTCACTTGAGAACAGTAGGCGTTCCCTCTGTGCAGTTAAGTGAAACTGACGTCACTCCTGTCTCAAATCCTTGACAAAAGTTAAGGAAGGCCAGGGTCATGATTAAATCCAAAACACCAAGTGCAAACTACTATTAAAAACCTTTACAAGCATACTCTGCGTATAAAAACCACAACCAAATATGCAAAACAAGCACACATATCAATACTTGGTTTTGATTCCATTACTGTGATTGTGTTTAAAAAAAATCCTCTTTGCTTTACACACACCTTTCTACTAAATGCCACTGCCAGGTCTAACATGTATAATGATATTTAGGGCCTTAGGGTTAAAATTGGAACTGCCGGAATGTCGGAACGCCGGATTTAATTAGCTTCATATAGCGCACTATGCTGCTTGCTGGCTCTTCAGTAAAGAGGCCTGGCTTTTATAGGCCTCTACATTGCAGTTTGGTATGCTAGGCAGATATATTTTCTACTATCACTCCCTATCCATTCCGGCTGCCAAAATGGAGGGCACATTCCATTCCCCATTCATTACAGTTGCCAAAATGGAGTGCACACTCCATTCCCCATTCATTACAGTTGCCAAAATGGAGTGCACACTCCATTCCCCATTCATTACAGTTGCCAAAATGGAGTGCACACTCCATTCCCCATTCATTACAGTTGCCGGAATGGAGTGCAGCGTGCATGATAAAAAAAAATTTTTTTGTAGCACTAACATTCAATGTTGACATAAATATTGATGTTAATTCTCTTTACAATCACCACAACCACCATTCAAATTACTGTCAATGTGAAATGGATAATGTGACACTTGTTCATGGTGTTTTTACATGCAAAACTACTATGAATCGTAAGAAAAATTATTACATTTTTGCTAATTACACACATGATATATGCGCCTTTGACCAGAGCGTATTATGGCCCCAGGAACACTTTTAACATCAACACAAATATGGCAAGCATATTAATGATGCCTCAGAGACAAGAGCATTGGTGAGGACTTGAACTCACGCATGCAGGTTTGCAAGGTAGAATAGCTAGCTGCTACGCCAATGTACAAGTGATGAAAACAACATGTCAAGGAAAGGTAATAGAACTAAAAGCTGACCACTTACTTCAATCATAAGTTGTTTTTCATAAAACTTTGTTAAAAAGGCCAATGCTTTGAAATATTAAACACATACAGATTCGGTACATGCAGAGTGAAAATTTCTGCATATTGAAATGTAGCCATGTATATTAATACAAACCAAAAGTATAATAATATTGCTAGCACTTCCAATTATTGCTTTTTCTCTAAGGTTATTTTGGACACTTAGGTTTTTTCCCTTTGGCCAGTAGAGATTTCCTATATCTTTGCAATCAAGTAATTTGGACCAACTGCTTTTCTCTGTTGTAGCTGACCACACTGTTCAACATGCCATATTACACAACAAAACTTCCTAAAGCACTCTTAGATAAATGACAGAGTGTAAGACATAAACTGAAACATGGAAATAGACAAAGTTAAGCCACATACAGGTATCATTCGGGGTTCAAACACTTTACCGTTTCATTGGCAGCTCATTTCTTTAGCCACTAAGGTATACTTAAGATGGAAACACCCCCACCAAACTGCACATGAACTATTTGCACACAAAAATGTCCTTCAACAGAATTAATTGAACACTTGAACACACCTTCTTAGTAACAGGCAGAAAGGATCATGTTTGGTGATTTCAAAATCAATAAAGCAATGTGTAGTCTAATGAATATCAGATATTTTTACTCTAAGAACTAAACACAAGCTTGTTTTAATCAGTATAAAATAAAAGAGAGTTACTCATAACCACCATTGCATAGACCCAGCATCAGATCTCGTCAACTGATACCTGGCCTATACACCTGCATATACTTAGCTCATTACAATCACCTGTAAAATACACCCTCATGCAAACTAAAAGTTTGTTAGAAATCAATAGATAGTACTGTGTTTTGCTGCTGCTGGTTTCCTTAATTGCATTTTATTTGTATTGAGTGTTATTTAAAGTTACTGTGTTATAGGCACTTTAAATGTTTTCAAGATGTTTGATGTTACACAATAACAGTGCATTTTTTATTGCAGATTTAATGAGCATTTTAATGTGTCTTATTTGACTATTGAATTATAACCTTTTTTTTAGGGGTGTGGTGTTGTGAAGCTTTTCAATCTTATACCTATTATTTAAACTCTTATGTGGTATAGCAGAATTTTCATGGTGCATGTTTATTCAACAGATCACCATCCCTCACAAAAATGTGGAGCCTGGACACCTAACCTTCAACATTGATTTGCAAGGTAAAAAAATAACAATCAAATATGGTTTGTCACACTTTGGGTACTATCTGTTAGTCCACACAAACTATTGTATTGGGATTTATGTTAATGGATTTTTCTTTTTTAGAAACCAATACAAATGTTGGGACCAGATACTTGGGAGGGAATCAAAAGTGTACCTTTGATTTCTGCAAAATAGAAATGCTGCTGTGTCTGGAGTTATGGAGCTTATCGGTTTGAACAATAATGTTGATTGTTTGGTAGAGATTGCTGTGTTTATTGCAAAACTAAAGGCTTTTCTTTGTGTACGAACAGGCCTTAGCTGGGACATGCCTGGCTCACCTGAAAATAATCATTATTCAAGGAAGGAAACAGACCTGGACTTGTAGTCTTTTTTCTTGTAAGTATATAGTTATGGTCCTATTATGTTATTTGTGGACTTGTGTTACAGTTAAGATAACATATTGTAGATTTGAATGCTTGAAAGTACAGGTGTGTACAAAGAACACAGGCAAAGACTTTGTTAGTTTAAATTGGCCAAAGTTTGTTGGCTTTCTATCTGATATTTGAAACATAGAAGACGGGCATTATGGCTTCCTGCATGAGCTGCCTTGCCACACTTCTAAGCAATGCTTAGAAAGGAGTTGTTATATTATTTTTTCTATGTTTCAGTTGCTTACTGTAAATGTGTTAGCCCAAATTATGATGTAGAATGTTTTGGAGATACTAATTAAATTGAAACTCTCTGCTGCTTTGGACACTGATTAACATTCTATACATCCTTCACTCCATTGTCCATTTAGACACAGGTCTCTTCTGGGTCACTTGCTACCTAGATAACTGCTCCTGTACTATAGGCACCTGTTGCAAAATCTCCCTTCCAATATCTCTCTATTGAGGTATGGCAAGAAATAATTTTTGTACAAATGATATAGATTTATATGGAACACCAGCTGTCCCCAATGTTTGGCAGGATGTGCCCATGGGATGTGCTGTGGAGGAATGAAAGTCTCTAGTGTTTTGAATAATATGTAAGAGTAAAGGGTTGTTGCTGGTCGAAATTTTACTGTCACAAAAACAATACATTTCTGAGGTTCATTTGGTGCTGTGGCTTGTGGACAATAGGCAATTTGCACATTTTTTAACTTTATTTTGTGGTGGGACTTTCAAGGCACAAATGATGCAAAACACACAGCTAAATCAAGCCATATGAAACACTCACAAGGCAGTATTACAGAGAGTAATGTGGTGAACCTTACAAGTCACTTTCCAGGTTACATTACAGGGGACACCTTCATGTGCACCAAGGCATATACTAAGTACATTCTTATATGTTGTATGTGAGCTAATCTTGCTGAAGCAATGTTTTGTTTTTACATTCAACAGGCCAAGCTGGTGTGCCTTTTGGAGTTCAGCAGTTTGTGTGTCACTACACGTTAAAGTATTTCTCCAATGCTGCTTATGTTTCTTGACTTTGCCCAGATTGTCTACTCTTGATGCAAGTAACTTGGGCACACAGACCATTGTCTTATTTGCTATGTATTCTGCTGCAACTATATAATCATGTTTGTTAACAATAAATGTGACCATGCATGAGTGTCATCAAGCACTCCCAATCAAGTATCTGCTAACTACTACACTGCTGTGCTTTGTTTTGTCATACACAAGGATCCATACATAGTCCTTTGGGGCATGTTTAGGCACATGTCTACTTATCCAATATATTGATGGCATGTTTGGTTTTTGGGGCATTAGCCACATAATGGCCCTCCCCTGAATTCACACTATATGTAGTGGTTTTAACCTTTAATATTAGAGATATTTGTGTATTTAGTATAGTCTCTTTGGGTGTAGCACGTTTTTAGAATGTGGTATTGTGCACGTTCAACATGGTCTGTGAACTTATAGAGATGACCAAAACACCTTTGACAGTGTTTCTTAAATGTTGATGGCATTGGCTGCCACACTTCCTAGACTAGGAACTATTGAAACCAACAGGCCCAAAAAACACTTGCAACTCACACAGCTTTGTTTGGAATTGTGGCCACAGACAAATGCTACACACAAAGTCCACTTAGTCAAGGCCAAGGTCTTTGTGTCAGATGCAAGTTCTGCATATGTTGGAGTTGGTTTCCACATAATTTTGTATTTCCCTTTTGGACTGTACTGTTGGGTGTTGCACTTAAGCTATTGTGGCAAGAGCCCGCTACTGGTGAAGCACATGCGCACAACTTCTTCCTTTTTATGGTTCTTTATTGTTAGGCTGGTAATAAATGTTTGACACTGTATACTTGCACAGCAATTATGGAGACCCTAAACGCTTACTATACATAGTCCAGCTCTCTGTCAAGATCAGCCAGCTATCCCAGCGTTGATCTCCCTGGACAATAAAACAAGCAGGGTTTTATACCTGACACTCCTCCCACAGGCCTAGCTTGATGGACAGGTGACACACCCACCTTTTCTTTAAAAAGGACATGCCCATCCCTGGCTCTGTTTAGACTTTCAGATACACCCTGTCTGTTTGCTGAGAGGAAGCAGCTTTTTAAATCTTGTAAGTAAACCAACTTTACTACATATATGTTTTTACCTGGTTTAATCTCCACCTAGGTACATAACTGTGCCAATGTTTTACTCTACTTCCCTGCTTTCTCTGCATATTGCCAGCTAAATGCCTCCTTTTGTTACATATCCCTCCACCTAGTGTCTCCAAGTAGGGGGACGCGGACTTCGCGAGGAGCGCATATTTCCGTGACAACGCATCAGCATTTTTGTGTACAATCCCAGGTCTATGTTCTACTGAGAACTTGAAAGGTTGTAGTGCCAAGAACCAGCGGGTTACCTTGGCATTTACCTCCCGGTTGTTCTGCATCCATCTTAATGGTGCATGGTCTGTTATTAAGGTGAACTCTCTGCTTAGAAGATAATAGCGCAGAGCTTCTGTAGCCCATTTTATGGCGAGACATTCTTTCTCCACAGTGGCATATTTTTGTTCCATTGGAAGCAACTTACGACTTAGGTACAGGACAGGATTTTCTACTCCATTCTTCTCCTGTGACAAGACTGCACCTAAGCCAACACCAGAAGCATCAGTTTGGAGGAAGAGCTGGGTAAAATCCGGTGCTTGTAGAACTGGAGAGGAACAAAGAGCTAACCGAAGATCAGACCAGGCGGTTTCTGCAGAGTCAGACCAGGTTAATCTATCTGGACCACTTTTTTTTTTTTTAACATGTCCGTAAGTGGAGCAGCTCTAGTGGCGAAGTGGCTTACAAACTATCTGTAGTAACCTACTAAGCCTAGAAAGATTCTTAACTGTGACTTTTTTTCTGGTCTTGCCCAATTTTTGACTGCCTCCACTTTGTCTAGCTGGGGTTTTACATGCCCTCGACCAACAATGTACCCCAAATATTTGGCTTCTCTCATGGCTATGGCACATTTCTCTGGGTTAGCTGTTAACCCTGCTGACCTTAATGAAGCTAAGATCGCCTCAACTTTGGCTAAATGTGATCCCCAGTCTGGGGTATAAATCACTATGTCGTCCAAGTAAGCGGCTGCATAAGCTGTGTGAGGTCATAGCAATTTATTCATGGCCCTTTTGAAGGTGGCAGGTGCCCCATGCAACCCAAAGGGTAGGACTTTATATTGATAGAGACCATCAGGGGTGGAAAATGTAGTCTTTGGCTTGGCCGTGAAAGGTCAGGGGAACTTGCCAATAACCCTTTGTTAGATCAAGGGTTGTCAAATAATTGCTACCAGCAAGATTTTCCACTAGTTCATCCACACGTGGCATCGGATAGGCATTCAAACTGCGACATACTGTTTAGGCGCCTAAAGTCATTGCAGAACCTAATTGTCCCATTGGGTTTCGGGACAAGCACAATGGGACTATTCCATTCACTCGTGGACTCTTCAATTACATCTAACTGGAGCATTTTCTCGACCTCCTTTATCACGTCCACCCGTCTGGCTTCTGGAATACGATACGGTTTCTGCTTTACAATGACTCCTGGCGCAGTGACAATGTCGTGTTCGATTAAGGTAGTGCGCCCAGGAATGGAAGAGAAGACATCCATTCTTCAGTCTGTTGTCTCTGCTGAATGGACAAAGCTGGCTCTATGGGCACTTCAGACTTTTCAATGGCAGTACTCACTACCTGAGGAGAGGTTTCCTCATCATGCCAGGGTTTAAGGAGGTTGACATGATATATTTGCTACTCCCTTCTCCTACCTAATTGGCAGACTCTGTAATTGACAGGACCGACAGCCTCTGGAACTTCATATGGACCCTGCCAATGGGCAAAAAGTTTGCTTTCCTGGGTGGGAACCAGGACTAGGACCTTGTCCCCAGGTGTGAAAGATCGAACAACAGCACTTTTATCATAACTTTTTCTCTGTCGTTCCTGAGCCTCTTTTACATGTTGCTGCACAATGGGCCCTATCTTTCCTAGCCTCTCATACTTTTGTGACACAAATTGTACCAGATTTGGCTCCCTGGGACCTTGCTGCTCCCACCCTTCTTTTAACATATCCAAGATACCCCTGGGCTGTCTCCCAAACAATAACTCAAAGGGACTAAACCCTGTTGAAGCTTGAGGTACCTCACGGATGGCAAACATCAAATAGGGAATAAGAGTGTCCCAATCTTTTTTTCTCTTGAGCCACTGCTTTCCTGAGCATGTGCTGTAATGTGCGGTTAAAGCGTTCCACCAAGCCATCTGTTTGTGGATGGTATACAGAGGTGTGAAGCGCCGTAACCCCTAGCAACTGGCACATGTCCTTCATCAGTTTAGACATGAATGGAGTACCCTGATCTGTGAGAATTTCTTTGGGTATTCCCAATCATGTAAACATCAATACAAGTTCCTTAGCTATGGTGCTGGACTTTATGTTTCGTAGGGGAATTGCCTCTGGATATCTGGTTGCATAGTCAAGCACCACTAGTATATATTGGTGCCCATGTGCAGATTTTTCCAGTGGCCCTACAAGGTCCATAGCTATCCGTTCAAAGGAAACTTGTACTATTGGTATTGGAATGAGAGGTGCCCTGTACATGGGTTTAGGACAGGTTCTCTGACAAATGGGACAGGACCGGCTATACTTTTTCACTGCCATGTGTACACCGGGCCAGTAAAAACTAAGCAGAACTCATTCCCGTGTTTTATCCTCCCCTAGGTGTCCCCCACAGACATGTGTATGTGCTGCTTTTAACACTAGGGTTACATGGACTTGAGGAACCATTAATTGTTCTACTTTTTCCCCCTGTACATTAGCAACTCTATACAGAAAATTATTTTTAACAATAAAATATGGTATACCTTCTGCAGGCTGGGCAGCTTTCGCTACCACATTTACCTCAGTCACACTTTTAAAGGCATGTTCCAAAGTGGCATCATTAAGTTGGTCTCGAGCAAAGTCCTGCAAAGGAAACAAAATTGGTATTGCGGACCAGTCCGTATCCTCACTGACAGGCGGGGTGGGCTCATCTGCGACATCACCGACCAATGCTAGTTTGGACTGTCCATGTTTCCCCGCAGGTGGATGCTTTTGTGGAACTCCTGCTATGACTCCCAGGATGGCATTCCAGTTTGGTGGTTCCCAAAGATCGATGTCCAGATGCTGTGGATTCTTAGGCGGTTCCTTTAAGACTGGGCTTCCGACCGTTGCATCAGTTGCCGGCATGTCCGGCCGGATCAGCTCACCGAAGACATCATTAAACAGTGGGAAGTCTCGGTCCAAAATGAGTGGATATGGGAGTTTAGGTGCTATGGCAGCTAGCACCATAACAGTTTTGTCTTTGAGTGTGAGTGGTAGTATTGTTCTTTCATACTCCTCTGTCGTGCCATGTACACAAAGAACCTTCACTTTGGGCAACCGAGAAGTTATGGTTTCGGGTAAGGCAGAGCTGGAAACCAATGAGTGTTCACTCCCCGAGTCAACCAAGGCCAGAACAAGGTTTTGGTTGATTAGCACAGTCACTTGGAACAAACAAGGACATCCTGATGTGGGACTCATGGTAAAACAGCTTGGAAACGCAAATATGTGCCACGGAACAGTCCATGGGTTCCTGTAGTTTAGGACACTCTGCCTTAAAGTGGCCTGGCTCACCACATTCAAAACACTTCAGATTAGACAGCTTTGCACCTGGCCCTCTGTCCGTAGCAGTTTTGCCATTGGGCCTTGTGGCAAGGATTGTCAAACCTGGCTTTTGGCGTGGCAGCGGCTTTGGCACAAATGCAGGTTCTTTAGTCATTTGCTGTAGCGCACAAAACCTTTCTACCATGGTGGCAAGCTCTTCATAAGTTTGTGGGTCTGACTGCAGCAAATCGCGGTTCAGCCCCCGGATGCAGTGATCTATCGCCAGAACTTCAATAATCCGAGAAGGCGAATTCTCTTCAGGCTGCAGCCATTTCTTTAAAATTTTAGAAAGCTCAGCCACTTGCACTCTGACCGGTTTTTCTTTATTATAGCGACATTAGTGATAGCGCTGGGCTCGGCCTGGCCCGGAAACTCCAACACGAGCCAATATCTCAGACTTTAGGCACAAATAATCAGAGGCCCGTTCCTCATCTAGATCCATATAAGCTCGCTGAGCTTCACCAGTCAGATATGGCACAAGTCTCTCAGCCCAATCTTTAGGAGGCCATTTTGCCCTTTTTGCAAGTCTTTCAAAGGACACCAGATATGCTTCTATGTCATCACCTGGCGACATTTTCAGGAGAACAGGACCAGGTGGTTCATTTCTGTCATGCCTCACCTGGCTTAACTCTTCCCTTAAGAGCCTAGTGTTTTCCACCTGTGCCTCGGTGACTCGTAGCATCTGAGCTTGCTACTGTTACTGCGCAGCGGCCACATTCACAAGGGTTTTCAGTACTTCCTCCATGTTGCTGTCTGCGCGGGTTGGGTAGCAGAAACTTGCTTCCTGGAGCATCCCACTCCTGACACCACTTGTGGCAAGAGCCCGCTACTGCAGAAGCACACGCGAACAACAACTTTTTATGGTTCTTTAATGTCCGGATGGTAAATGTTTGACACCGTATACTTGCACAGCAATCATGGAACCCTAAACACTAGCTATACATAGTCCAGCTCTCTCTCAGGACCAGCCAGCTCACCCCGCATTGGTCTCTCTGAACAAATGAAACAAACAAGCTTTTATACATGATGCTCCCCCCCCAGCCTTAGCTTGATGGACAGGTGACACACCCACCTTCTCTTTAAAAGAAAACACCCATCACTTCTTTTTGCACAACCAGACACGCCCTGTCTGTTTGCTGAGAGGAAGGATTTCAGATCATGTAAGTTTAACCAAATTTAAACTATTGCTTTTCATACATAAGTCTTCACTCTAGGTGCATTATTGCACAAATGTTTTACTCTACTTCCCTGCTTTCTCTGTATATTGCCAGCTAAATGCCTCATTTTGTTATATATATATATATGTGTTAACCCGTGCATGATACTCATGCATTCTAGTCAAATCAAGCTACTTAAGGTGTTAAAAATATTCTTGTCATGCATTTGGGCCTAGCCCAGGCCTCCTCAGGGGAAGAGCGTTACTTCCCAACGCAAGCGCCCTTTTTTAACGTTGTTTTGTCCACATGTCACCACCTCATCATTTTTCTCCATCACCTCATCCTTCATCTTCATCGCCACAGCCTTCATCAAGCTACTTAAGGTGTTAAAAACTCCCCACTGTCACCCCCGGCAACCACCAACCACTCCCAACTGTCACTTCTCTTTCAAGAAATATATAGGTCAGTGTATAACTCTGCCCAGCAGGTGGAGCTGCAGCTTGGTTTTTTTTTTCCACACACGCCACTAGGCATTTATATAGTAGACACACACACATAAATCCTAATTTTTTTTCTACGCATTGACAGGAGAAGATAAGAAGGCATTGGCAGCGGCGTGTGAGAAGTCAGGCATGGTGGAGGAGAAGTACCGATCCTTCCCTAGATGGGCGAATGCCTTCTGCATTTTCGCAACTATATACCTGGAAACTAGGCCCAGCGAACAGGCGGAAGTATGGCGTTACATGCACCTGATTAGCAGGATGTATGTGAAAGACGGTCCGGTCATTTGGAGGGCTTATGATGAGCTTTTCAGAAAACGTATGAGTGGACACGAGAGTTTGCCCTTTGGGTCGAAAGATATAGACACCTGGCTTGAACTGATGAGGCCGAGCGACCAGGAGGCAGAGGGCAGCTCAGGCAGGCAGTTTCAAGGGCCGGGGAGGGCGCAAACGGCCCTCCCCACGAAAGGAAGGTGCTACGATTTCAATGCAGGCTTCTGTCAGCGAGGGGCATCCTGCAGATTTAAACACCAATGCACATCATGCGGCGGACAGCATCCAGCCTCCGAATGTGCAAGGGCCTGAGGAAGCGGAGGTAGGGGGAGAAGTGCAAATCCAGCTGTGCCGAGTCAAGGGTCCATCGCCAATTAATTTTGCGGATCTGGACAAATGGCTGGCTTGGTTTGAGGATAGAGACACTGCCTCCCTCCTTCATGACGGCTTTCATCTAGGATTCAGACTCCCAGTTCAGGGCAATATATCAACGGCTGCCCCAGTTAATTTGAAGTCAGCCCTCGCTCTCCCGGGGATGCTAGATGAGAAAATAGGGAAGGAGGACGCTTTGGGTCGTATGATTGGCCCATTCCGGCTTACTCCCATTCCCAACCTGATTTTGTCCCCGATAGGGGTTGTTCCCAAGAAGGCAGCGGGGAAATTCAGACTGATGCAGCATTTGTCATACCCTGCTGGCCAATCCGTTAACGATGTGATAGACGCCACTCTGAGCTTGGTTAGTTTTCAGTCGTTTGAGTTGGCGCTGGCACTGGTGCAGGAGTGTGTGTGGGGTTCCCTGTTAGCTAAAATTGATATCGAGTCGGCTTTCAGGTTATTGCCCCTTCACCCGGAGTCGCTTCAATACATGGGTTTTCGGCATCGTGGTGGATACTATATCGATCGCTGTCTTCCTATGGGTTGTTCGATATCCTGTGCAGTATTCGAGAAGTTTAGTGGCTTCTTGCATTGGTGCATTCAGGCGGGAACGGGGTGTCGGTGGATCGCACACTATATTGATGACTTTTTGGTTATCGGACCACCTGATTCCAGGGGTTGTCAAGATATGCTGTTTTCCACAGAGGCTTTGTTCAGGGTGCTAGGCGTTCCCATTGCCGCGGACAAGACGGAGGGCCCGGCCACGTGTCTTTCATTCCTCGGAATTGAGATCGACACAGCAGCAGGTATATGTAGGCTTCCAGCTGATAAGGTGTTAAAGATGCACGAGTCCATTGTGGAGGTGTTAGGCTCCTGCTTTGGTTTACTAAGGCAGGTTCAGTCACTGTTAGGGAAGTTCAATTTTGCCTGCCGTGTGATTCCCATGGGTAGGGTCTTCTGCAGAAAACTTCAGAGGGCCACCGCGTGTAGAAGCCGGCCGCATGCGGCCATGCGGCTATCTAGGGTGATTAGGGAGGATTTGCAGATATGGTTTATCTTTCTCAGGGAGTTCAACGGCAGTCAAATTTGGCCAACACCCACCATAACGAACTTTAATATCAACCTTAACGGATGCTTCCGGAGCCTGCGGCTTTGGGGCCTACCTGGACAGGCACTGGTGCGCGGACAGCTGGCCAGAGGAGTGGCAAGGGCTGGGGATTACCAAGAACTTGTTGGTCTTGGAGTTGTTCCCAATTGTGGTAGCAATCGAACTGTGGGTGCCTGCGTTGCGGGGGAAACACATTGTATTTTGGTGTGACAATTTGGGCGTGGTTCAGTCGATCAATAAACAGAGTGCCTCAGCGCATCATGCCATATCCCTGCTGCGTCACCTAGTTTTGCACTGTCTGCAGCATGATATTTTGTTTAGGGCTAGACATGTTCCGGGGGTGCAGAATGGGTTAGCCGATGCGTTGTCACGCTTCCAGTGGAGCAAGTTCCGCATTCTGGCTCCCCAGGCGGACAGTGTTGGTATCCCGTGTCCCTCTTGTGTTTGGCAGATCATTAAGCCGGCATAAGAGGGCTAGTGGAACAAGCGGTAGCTCCCTCCACCCTGAGGACATATCAGTCAGCATGGAGACGGTGGTCACTGTACAGCAAGCAAAAAGATCAGTCTGAGGCAGGTCAGCGTGACGCTATGTTAGCCTTCATGTGGGAAAGGTACTCCAATGGGGAATCTAGAGCCTCTATGGCATCTACCCTGGCGGGGATATCGTTCATGGCAAGGCTGCAAGGTTACCCTGATGTTACCAAGGGTTTTATGATCAGCAAGACCCTTAAGGGGTGGGCTTAGGGCACGACCCTCGCACGTTGATGCGCGTTTACCAATCACCTCCAACATTCTGAACGAGTTGATAGGGAAGCTGTATCTAGTTGCATTTGACGAATACGAGAGGCTCTTGTTTAGCACCGCGTTCTCCATGGCATTTTTCTGAGCTTTTCGGGTTTCTGAACTGGTAGCTAGGTCCAGGGGACATCAAGAGTCTGGTTTGAGGGCAGAACACGTTAGCCTGTGCGAGGGGGTTGTGGCCTGTAAAATAATTAGATCTAAGACTGATCAGAGTGGCACAGGATCATGGGTGCAGTTAACTAAGCAGTCAAATATTAATATCTTCCCGGTTAAATTAGTGTCACAGTTGATAAGTATGAGACCTCAGGCCTGCTTGTTTTTATGTCACTGTAACGGTATGCCACTGACGAAATATCAATTTGCGGCTATTTTGAAATGGACCCTGCAGTCCCTAAATCTGAACAGCTCCAGGTACGGGACGCATTCGTTTAGGATCGGGGCGGCCACATCCGCTGCCTTGGCTGGTTCCTCTACCGAGACCATAAAAGCCATTGGCCGTTGGAAATCCACGGCTTATAAATCTTATGTCAGGATTGACAGTGTTGATGTTTGATGTTGTTACGCTAATCATAATTTTGCCTTCACAGTTTTCTTTTTCTTCTCATGCTTTTCTGTTTCTCCAACCCACCCCCACTTCCCTTCCCCACTCCATCTTCTCCCTCCTTTTGGTGGGCTACCCTGGGCTTTTCCGCTCGTCGCTTTGGAGCGGGGGCGCGAAGGGATTTTGACCCGGGTTTCCCTGGGCGTAAGTCCTGATTAGTGGTGTGCTGCCGGGGTTTTTTCCGGGTGTTGTTTACTTTCGCCTGGGTGGCCTGCTCCCCGTATGTGTCTCTCTTCCCTAATCCTCCCCCGTGGTCCAGTTTTTATACCGTGCTATCCTTCTTGTGCTTTATGCTAAGCCTGGACTGTCTTCCAAATAAGGTGGTATGTTTTTTAACACTGGTTTTCTGCTTCCAGGTGAGAGAGTGCTCCAACTAAGATGGTGTGGATTATCGGTCATTCATATTTTTTCTGGGCCACTGGCCATCCCAGGTCTAATGTTATCCCGAATCACGAGGACGTCATAATAAGATGGTTGGGCAGAAAAGGCTTGGGTTGGTCCGATCTAGTTCCATGGTTGGTGAGGCTTATTAAACAACAGGGCCCACCAAATGTCCTAATAGTGCATGCGGGTGGCAACAATTTGGGAAAAGGAAAGTCACTTGACCTTATTATTGAGACTCGGGAAGACCTTAGGCGAATTCACGAAGGCTTGGCCAGATATCCCCATTGGTTGGTCAGCATTAATACCCCGGCTGGCATGGAGAACAAATATCCCCTTAAAAAAGATGACTGTTATGGTCAGGAAGGTTAATAGCGCCATTCGGAAGGTAGTACGGTCCCTGGGAGGGATAATTATAGATCAACCGGGCCTGGGGGTGGAGTCACCTCAATTTTTTAGACGGGACAGCGTACATCTAATAGAGGAGGGTATGGGTTTCTTTGTAGAATTTGCCGGGGAGTTTTGGTGTGTTTCGTTTAGTTGGTGGTGGGCTGCAGCGTCTGTGGGGCGCAGCGGGGTAGGAAGGCACTGCGTTCAGCGGCTGATTTGTGGGCGCACAGGTAGTTGGTCGTAGGTCACTCTCCCCTAGGTGGCACCAGTAACTCCTTTTTGGTCCTTCGGTGAGTAGGGTCTCTGTCCGGCTCAGTGAGGGAGGGCAGCGTGAGTTTTAAAGGGGCAGTCACTCTGACGCCAACTCAGTGCAAGTAAAGACGGGATTTGTTCCCCTGTGGTTGTGGACGTACGGCGGTTTGCGCCAGTCCACTTGTGTTATAGTGTTACCAGCTTGAGAGCTGTTTCCCAGTGCCCTTTCTCCGCCACCATAGGTTTAGTTAAAATTAAAAACTCATAATAAAAGTTCTTGCAATTTTTTAATAACTTATCCAAGTCTCTGTGTGTTTATTTGCATGCAAATGTTTAGAATTTTTAAAGGGTGATGTGAGGTTTATGGTGACATACACAGTGAGCCCTTTATGTAACAGCTAACACAAAATTAATAATTGATTACTCTTTATGTAACAACCTCTCTTGCTGATTTCTATACCTTGCTTCTATCACTTATGTATATTTAAGCTGTTTAACTTGCCATAGCACAATTTAATTAAAACAACTTTGTTCCATATGGAAAAACAACCTTTTCTATACTAATCAAACTTTCTGTTAAGTTTGTGCTACAATACAGTCTGAAAATTTGTCTGTTCATTTTTAGTCAAATATATCCTCCATGAAGCTCACAAATGACTGTTCATAACATTGACCTGTTTTGTGTCATCTATTATCATTATTATCCTTTATTTGTTAGGCGCCACAAGAGTTCCGCAGCGCCGCACACTGCACAAACAGTAGACTATACACGGTAAAACATTACCGAACAGTAAACAAAAATACCAAAACTTCAGAAGCTCCAGGCAGGCTAATGCAGTAAAGACGGAGCAGAAGAACAGGTATGGACACCGGAGGGAAGAGGGCCGTGCTCAAATGAGCTTACATCCTAAGGGAGGGTGAACAAAACTCAGGCACAAAGGGAGCCAGTTGACGTATAAGGGAAAGAAAATGGCCAAGAGGAGAGAGGGGAGAACGGGTTAGGTGGAAGGTTGGTAGGCTTTGAGGAACAGGTGGGTTTTGAAGGAGCTTAGAGTGGGAGAGAGACGGATGGAGCGAGGGAGGTCGTTCCAGTGAAGGGGGCTGCAAGGAAGAAGTCTTGGATTCTGGAGTGGGAAGAGGTGACTAGAGTGGAGGAGAGGCGATGGTCATTGTCTTAGCACAGGGAGCGGGGAGGAGTGTGAATAGAGAGGAGGTTAGAGATATAGGGGGCATTAGACTGGGAGAGTGCCTTGTACATGGTGGTCAGGAGTTTGAAAAGGATTCTGTAGGTGATGGGGAGCCAGTGTAGGGCAAGGCAGAGAGGGAATGCGGAGGAGGAGCGGCGAGAGAGGAAGATGAGTCTTGCAGCCGCATTGAGAATAGAGCGGAGGGGGGCGAGGTGGGAGAGGGGGAGGGCGGTAAGGAGGGGATTGCAATAATCGAGGCGAGAAATAATGAGTGCGTGGATGATAGTTTTGGTGGCATACTGAGAGAGGAAGGGCCGGATGCGGGCAATATTGCGAAGTTGGAAGCAACAGGCTTGGGCAAGGGATTGAATGTGGGGGGCAGAAGAGAGAGAGGAGAGAGAGGAGTCAAAGGTAACGCCCAGGCAGCAAAGTTGGGTGACAAAGAAGATGGTGGTGTTGTTAAGAGTGATAGAGAGGTCATGGTGAGAGGGGAGCTTGGGGAAGGAAAGACAATGAGTTCACTTTTAGATATGTTAATTTTGAAAAAGCGCGAGGACATCCAGGAGGAGATGGCAGAGAGGCAGTCGGATACACGAAAGAGGAGGGTGGAGCAAAGATCGGGCAAGAAGATTTAGAGTTGGAATTCGTCAGCATAAAGGTGAAACTGAAGACCAAAGGAGGAGATAAGAGCACCAAGGAAGGAGGTATGGAGTGAAAAGAGTAGAGGGCCGAGAACAGAGCCCTGAGGGACTCCAACAGGGAGAGGGGAGTGGGTTAAGGAAGAGCCAGACGTGGATACAGAGAAGGAGCTGTTAGCGAGGTATGAGGTGAACCAAGCAAGGACAGACCAAGATAGGCCAAGAGAGAGAAGAGTTTGTAGCAGGAGGGGGTGGTCTACGGTGTCGAAGGCAGCAGAGAGGTTAAGGAGGATGAGTAGGGAGAAGTGACCCTTGGATTTGGCTAATAGGAGATTATTGGTAACTTTGGCCAAGGCAGTTTCGGTGGAGTGGAGGGGATGGAAGCCTGATTGGAGAGGGTCAAGGAGGGAATAGTCCGAGAGGTGTCTGGTGAGGCGGCTGCAGACAATCCTCTCAAGTAATTTGGAGGCATAGGGGAGAAGTGAGATGGGGTGATAGTTAGCAGGAGAGGTGGGGTCAATATTAGATTTTTTGAGGATGGGAGAGATAAGAGCGTGTTTAAATGAGGAGGGGAGTGTTGAGCAAGGCAGAACAAATAGGATAATCAGAAAATAAAATGGTAAATGCAGAGCAAAAACAGTCAGGTAAAGCTAGAGATAATACAATAACTGTCAGCGTAGATAACAATCAGGAAAAGCAGAGTGATCACCAGTACATCCAGAGCATGAGTGTCCACAGGAGCAGGATGTCCAGGTATGTTGTCCACGAGAGCAGGAGGACTGGAATGAGAGTCCACAGGAGCAGAGGAGGCCCGCGGTCGGTGGATGGACAGCTCTCAGGGGTTCATCGGGCAGGAACAGAGATCAAAAACAGGGAGGAGAACGTGGAGGACCATCAGAGGCAGGCAGGGCTGGAGGAGCGGGAAAGGGCAAAGGAGTCCGGACCAGGAGACAACAGGAGGCTGGAACGGGAGACCGGACCAGGAGGCTGGAACAGGAAGCCGATTCAGGAGGAGTAGAGAGGCATTGGGACATCAGTAGACAATCCGAAAGAAGAATAGGCCCGAGCCTCGACCTGAGGTAGGCGGTGATGGCAGTGGGGGGAGCCAAAGCAGGAACAGTAGGAGGCGACAAGCAGGAGACTTTGTTATGTACAGTGTGCACAGGCGGGCAGCAGCGAGGCATCTGGAGCCAGGGACAGCTGGAGGCGGCAGGACCCAAGAGACTCGATCGAAGACAGCAGGAACGGAGAGCAGCTGAAAGGTAGGCCCAAGCCACAGCCTGTAGTAAGTGGAAGTGGAGGCGGCCGAGAGTTAGGTCAGGGAAACAAGGCGGCAAGACCCGGGCTAAGGCCAGACTCGCTTGTGTCACTCATCTCGGTGGCCGGAGTCAGGACAGGAGCAGTGGAGGCCAAGCGCTTGCTGAATGGCTCTCAGGGGTGTAGAGACCAGCTCGATAGAAGGTCGAAGCCGCGGCCTGCAGTGGATGGAGGCGGCGGCGGGAGGGAGTCAGACAGGGTACGAGAAGGACGTAGTCATGGATGGGGCGTGCAAAGGTCATTGGTAGGCAACGTGATTAGGCATCCCAGGTGAGAAATTCGGGGACCAGATTGATAACCAAGCAGGGCTCCAGTGAGCGTTCAGGAGACATGTCTGCACAACTCGAGGTTATAGCCAGACATCTACATTTGAATTATGCAAATATGCCTCGCCTTTATAATGACAGCTGTAGATTATTTTGATGCAAGTATGTCTTCAATCAGCTGTAATAATGCATTGCCAAAACGTTAGGATAAGTTCCCACAAATGGTCTTCTACAATCCAAGTGCATAGGATTCTAATAAACCAGTGATGAACTTTAAATTAAGCAATATATAAAGTAATCCTTTTTATACATTTATTATATATTTTAACTATGCTGAACACCATGATATAAACTTGTATCTTAAGTTTTAGCATACCAAAATAAAGTTAAATGTTTCAGCTTTAATGAAAAAAATATATAAAGGAAAAAATTAAATTTTCATCTTTCACTTGATAGGAATCCTTTAATTACCTTTTATAAGTTTTTCTTTCAACTCCATATCTATAATTAAAATACTTTATCATGAAAGCCCAGGAAAAAACTTGTTAGCTTCACTGATGGTGAGTCTCAATTCAAGTAGAACAGGTCCACATTTTCATTTTTATCATCCTCCTTCAAGAAATATAATGATCCCTCTTTTTACTTCCCAGTAGTATTTAACTTGTCAGCCTTGCATCATTACAACAGTTTTTAAGAGATCAATAGGAGCAAATTAATCTTACTGATACATAATAAGATTCAAAGAATTCTGTGAGTACAGAGGGTTCTGAAAATTATTCTTTTGATGTAATGACTATTTAGGCCAATGACTTGAAAAAGATGGATATCAATGCAAAATTACTGTCCTAACAGCCTCTCTTTTCAAAATAATAAACTATATTTGGTTAGATGGGCTAGTATGGCCATTATTGAGATGAATTTGAAAGTATATATAAATGTGACTATCTATCTGTGACTCCACAGACTACCGGAAATTTCCATCCTGCTGCATTCACTCATCTTATTCGGATTACAATAATATACGTATGTTCTCTTGAGGATTACAAATGTTTATTATTGGGGTTGTGAGTATTTCAAGAACTGTATTCAGATGGATTTTATTTGTGTTAGCAACCTTGCTTCTTAAATAGAGCCAGGTGTATTATATCGCAATGCTGTAGAATTACAAAATGGTGAGCGCCCTATTTCTGGTCTCCATCCACTTCTCATAACATGTTTAGGAAGTAAGCAGCTCTTTCAAGCCCTTCAACATCACAAAAAAAAAGAGTTGCTCTTCATCAACAGGGATTATATATCTCATTATCCATTGTTACCCACTGTTATTCTTTCATGGACTCTAGTAGACCTAGAGGCACCAGCCCTGCAGAGGAGAGCCCTATGTGGGGAGCATCTTAATACACCACCAAACCAATCTTTACATTCCAGCCAATTCTGAGCCAAACTGGTTTAAGACTACCCGTACACGGTGGAATTCCGCCATGGAAAGATTGGGCATGTTAAAAGAGACTGCAGGGGTGTAATGGTCGTCTTGTCGCTACCAAAAAATAGTGTCCTATGCGATTATTGTGGTTCCAACATACAAAGATTTAATAACAAAAGATAGCAGGATTACAGCAAACCATGATGATGCATAAAAAGGTATAACATAATACAAGAATAAACTGAATACATTACATTATGCAAGCACGTTCCCTAAGCCCAGGTCCAGATACAGTCTTTTAGTCCATAGTCAGGTTGAGAGATTTAATACTGGCCTTGGGATTTGCTAATATGCAGTTTGAGATAACAAAAAAACAGTGACGATGTCACAATGTACAGAAAGATAAACTTAGGTCTTTCTTCATTGGTCCAGGGGTCAAGTCAGTCCAGTACCATGCAGATCATAGGTCAGTTCAAAGGATTCCTCTAATAAGGTGGGTGGCAGCTCACTTCAACAGCTGAGCACATGTTTTACCTGAGGGATCCGACCTAATCCAGTTTAAACTAACCTATAAACAAAGTGTTTTTGATTGTTCACCTCATACCATTAATAACTTGCGATCGCAATATGCGTTTGTTTCCCTATTGACTCCGGATTTCAGCTAGTAAAATATAAATTAATATGAGTCCAAATTCCACACATTTCTGTGGACCTAAACCATAGTTACCCCTAATGTATAATTATCTTTGCATAAATAACCCTTAAGTTTTACTAATAAACTGATGTGACTTGGAACTTTAATAAATGTGTACTATTTACAAGTGTAAACGTGTATGTGTTATTAATCCGTGCGACTGCATCATTGTCATACACGTGTCGTACTAATCGCAATCGCATGGTAAGCACATATTAATTAATTTAGACAACTTCATCCAATTATTTGACTTCCACAGGGGAGACTTTGGGGTGTTCCAGGATTTCTCAAGCTTCATCTGGGTCTCTAAAGCAGACAAAGTGGAGTGATCAGTTATATACAAGGAGCCCCTTACAGGCAGAATAGGGATCCATGATACCTTCACCATGCTGCGAGCCTCCTTCGTTTATAGCCGCATCCACAGGGCTATGCTTGAAAAGCACATCGGCTCTGCTGGGAATTCTATGTATCATTTTTGCCTTCTGCTTTTTAGAGGAGCCCTGGTTGAGATAAGTGGCACAGCTCCTTCCCTTATATCTGGACTACATGGTTCTACCTGGATGTAGGAGATAATGGTTGAGTTGTTGCAAGTGAAACAGAAGTATCTGAGTCTTGTATAACACCAAAGCTCCTGAGCAAGTCGAGGCCCTGCCCTTAAGTCTTGATAGAGTGATTGCGCCCATCCTTTGATGCAATCAGCTGAAAGGGCAAACCATGTTACCAAATAGACTAATCTACCTTGGGTCTCTGGTATGGAAATAAGATTAAAGAATCATCCTTAATTTATTTATATGAGAACTTCAAGAAAATATCCTGTTAGTAACCTACGAGAGAGAGATATACATTGGATGGTGACAGTCACAAGCACTTATTTGATGTAACTGCACAGGACGGTTTTGTATCAACTATTTGTTTAACTACTTGTATGTGGACAAATGTTCCTGGCCAAACAAAGAAATACATGACAGTTAGCCCACTAAATAGGTGCTTCAGCAGCAGCACCTCAAAAACCTTTATCATTATCTTCAGCAATGACTTGAGTATTATCATCATCAGCAGCACCCTGAGTATCATTATCATAATGATCCTCCCAATATGGATGAGTTTCAACACATACCGTGTTTTGCATGCACAATAAGCTTAACAATCCAGCATTTTCTCAAAAATGAGAGGTCCATGCAGGAAATGCTGGCTTCAAAAATGTTGACAATTTTTGGTATTTGTTAACCAAATGCAGAACACTGCAACATAAATATATTCTGCCATGCCAGCACCTGAAGCAAGCTGGAATAATGAAGTGGAACTTTAGGAGCAGCAGCAAGCCATCAAGAACTATGCAACAAATCATGAGATAAGGAGGGACATGTTGCCTTACTCCAGCACACTGGGAAACCATTTGTCTTATGCAGCCTACTTAAAACTTTTGAAACAGTAACAAGTAAACTGAGTTTAGACACTTCCAGCTTGAGTAAAGTTCTAATACCGATTAAATTAGTTTGGAATTGTTTATAGAGTTCTGTATTTCCTTCACAAGGACCAAAGGCTTGCATATTGAAATCCAAAGACTATCTTTGGTCAACAATGTTTGATCCTCATTTTAAGGTATATGCATTAATGTAATGTAAACTGCTTCTTTTGAACAAATTGTCAGTTCAAGTGGTACATAAAAATACAGCTTCTTGTAAAATGATGTGCTTCTGCAAAAATAATTGACTAGCTATTCAGACAGTGAGTCACCACAGCATACATGTCAAAGATTATTATGATCGGCAGGCTTAAAAGAAACGCACAAATATCTTGATTTTGCGTTTACAATATCTCACACTTAAACTATTGCTTGAATGGTGAAATATTTTTTTAATGATAACAGTAAATCTGATATTGGAGTCTATCCTTTTGAGTACTGGGAGTCAATGTAGTCTCTTTGGAGCTCCTTCTACAGGCTAACTATGGTCTAGCTAATCTGCCCACCTACCAGTGTATTCATTGAAAAAGTGATAGGACAGGCAACAACATTATAATTTATATTCACAGGTTGATACTTCCCAAAAATGTTTACAAGCTGCTGCTTAATAAAATGAACTTTGACTTTGTTAATGAATGCAGTTGCCAGCTAAATGTGAAATTTGTAATGACTGATTCCAGTGTGTATGATCTTGACATTAGTTATGACATTGCTGGCCATTATAAGCCTGAACCCCAATAATAGTCCTTAGTCAAACTTCACAACCATTTGCTTTGTGGAGGCCCGTACAAACTTAGAATTTCATTCACAAAGTCACATTCCTTGTTGCTCTAGTACCTGGTTTGTTAAACTCTGTGCATATCTGTTTAATTTACAAAATAGGGATTGGTGAGAGGATAATACTATTTTCTCATACTATTTAGAAATCCTGTATCTTTTTTAAAACTGCCATCTTGCTGCCGCTGCACCACCATTCTGTTCTATTTGAGTTCCTTGCACAATATTGTATCATACTAACCCAAGAAATGCTGGGCTATACCCTCCTGTACCATTTCTTAAACTGCCTCCCCATCTGCTCTGCCACTTTGTTTCATTTAGGTCCAATCTCCTTGTACTGTTAATAAATGCTTGGTTTTGTAATAGTGATGATCATCAGTGCTAACACTTATAGCGATGAAGATGGAATAAAATGCTTATTACACTTATTATTATCTTTTATTGATAAAGTGCCAGAAAAGGTCTGCAGCACTGTACAGCACATGCAGTAAAATAGTGCATGACATAAAAGGACTATACAATATAAGCAAAACAGTACAATAGACATCAATTAAATGAACCAGCAGCAATGAGGTGCTAGGCAGGGTATCGGCACTCATTAGAACCTGAGGTAAGAGGCAATAGAAGTGGGGGAATGGAGGGCAGAATAAGGAACAAATAAGCACAAGCTGAGCCTCTACCCAGGGCACAGCAAACAGGTGCATAGCCACTAATCGAGGAAAAAAAAGTAGATATAGGTGTGCTGATGGCATAGCTAATGAAAGGACACAAGGAAGAAGACCCTGCTTTTGAAAGTTTAAAATCTAGTGGGGAGGCCAGTCAAAGGTGAGTAGCACAATGATGGTTTGTCAGTGTGATGGATGCTGTAGTGTGGTTAGGAGGAGATCCGGTAGGCTTTGGTGAAGAATTGGGTTTTGAAAGCCTGTTTAAAGCCTTGGAGAACCTGGAAGCCTGCAAGAAGGAATGCGTTCCAGAGGAGGTGGGCAACACTGGGGAAGTCATGGAAGTGGAATTGAGAGGAGGTGATGAGAGAAGAGGAGAGGCAGTGGTTCTTGGCAGAATGGAATGGGGCAGGTAGGAGTGTGGTTGGCTATGTAGCAGGAAAAGGATTGGGTTATGGCTCCATAGGTTAGATAAAGAATTTTGAAATAGGCTCTGTAGTGGAAAGGGAACCAGTGTAGTGACTGGCATAGAGCAGAGGCAGATGCATTGGGACAAGAAAGAAAAATAAGATCAGCAGTGGCATTGAGGGTGAATTGAAATGAGGAGAGGCAGGAAGAAGGAAGGCCAAAGAGAATGAAGTTGCAGTGGTTCAGGAAAGAGATGACAAGCAAGTGGATGAGGGTCTTGGGCTTGGCCCAGGGTGAGAAAATGTCTGATATAAATGTGTAAGTGGAATGAGTAGGAGATTGTTTGAATGTGGGAAGCAAAAGAGAAGGAGGGATCATGGATAACTGCCAGGCAGCAGACTTGAGAGAGATGAAATGGTAAGATCAATAGAAAGAGAGATGTGGGTGGTGAGGGGACTCTGGAGAGTGGGAAAATGATGAGTTCAGTTTTAGACATATTGGGACTCACATGCAGAGTGGGACATATGTCAGTTTGGGTAGAGTATCTTGCAGGAAATTCTGATCATGCACAAAAAGTGGGTGTACATGATTCTGGTACTTACACCTACTTGCTCATGGAGAGGCAGAATGGTGTAAAAAAGCAGGCTGACAGTGGTGAGGCAGTTGTAGATAATCCACTTGAGAAGCTTGGAAGAAAAAAGGAAAAACAAATTGGACAGTAGTTGATGAGTCAGAGACTAATGTCAGTTTTTTGACAATGGGAGAGATGAGGGCATACTTTAAGGAAGAGCGAAAGGTGTCTAATGAAAAGGACAGGTTGAAGAATTGGAAAGGATTGGCTGGCGGGAGGGAGTGGATGGGGGAAGATGGAGGGAAATGGCGGGTTGGGGATAGATAGAGACAGATAGAATTGATTTTGGGTGTGAAGTTAAGGGCAAAGAGAGGTATGGGGAGGAGTGGGGCAAAATAAATAATCAAAGGTGGAGAAGAGGTGACAGGAATTTGAAATGGTGGAAGTCCAAATAAAAGCTCTTGTACCGCCAGTGTCGCTAGGCAGTATAAGAGTATTTTTTTAAGGTATGTGGTATTTGGAATGTGGATATGCTAATACTTATGGTGACAGCTATAAAGTAAAGGGAAACAGCTAGATTAGAGCATGAAAGTGTGGGGAGAATTGAGTCAAGTGAGTAAAAAAGTATAAGGGTTAGTGGACTCAAGGTTAGACTAGAGAGTAGCATTGGGATGGGAAAAAGATGAAAGGGGCAGGGAAAGACTAAAGGAAATAAGAGAAAACTATCATCATTTATTTATATAGTGCCACTAATTCTGCAGCACTGCACAGAGAAACTTACTTCAATCTCTGATTGCACTGTACAGAGAAATTAACTCACATCAATCCCTGCGCCATTGGAGCTTACAGTCTAAATTCCCTAACACACACACAGACCGAGAGAGACTAGGGTCAATTTAATAGCAGCCAATTAACCTACTAGTATGTTTTTGGAGTGTGGGAAAAAAGCAGAGCACCCGGAGGAAACTCAGGCAAACACGGTTAGAACATGAAAACTCCACACAGATATTCCCTAACTCATGACGCTAGTGATGTGGGGCAGAAATGGTAACCACTAAGTCACCGTGCTGTCTTTAAGTTTGATACCTAATCCATGGTCCAAAATTGTATCTTCTAGAGTTGTCAAGGTTGTGGTGCTACTGATGGAGATGTGCTGTAAACTTTTTTCTGTGGCTGAAGTGCCTGGTTTGTGTGCATGTCCTGTTTAATCCAAACATAATGGTGAGTTGAAGAATGACTCAACTGTATCAACTTATTGGGTGTAGGTAATGTGTGCTGCAGCCCTTGGCTAATATTCCTTAGAGTTACAATATTGATAAATGTGAGATGGTTGTTCTAAAATAAACTGTATTTGGCAATTATGTAATATATCTAATGACTGATTGTCATTTTCTGTTGAATTTATGTATATCACTCTGAAAATTTTATGTAACCTTTCAAAGTGTATTTTGTTAAGTGACCTGAGTCTGACCTAGACAAGTGTCAATGGTCTTTTGAAACTAGCCAGGCCTAGACACAGATCTCTGAGGAGTTTGCGTATGCAGAGGAGTTAGGCTTAGCCAGGCAGAAAGATCAGAGGTGAGACATTCTCTGAGGGGCCCAAACATATATCTTAGTGATAGATAATTTACTTTGGGGAAAGCTCTGTGTCGTTTTGAGCATCCATCTAACTTAGGTAAAAAATATAATTCCTAAGGTGGGAGTGAAGAGCCTGTAAGAAGAGTTTAAAATCTTCTGCCTTAGACATCAAATTGTCCATTTCTTTGAGGAGGGTCTACCACGACTGAAATGTTTTCTCAATGTGTGTTCCTCACATGCCAATTCCTGATCTTGTAAGTAGGGATTCTGGTTTTATTTCCTATTTTATTTTCTGAAACTCATCTGTGCAAACCTATTGTATGTCTGTTTAATACCTTTTTGTAAATAAGAATTGGAAACATCTTTCAGATTAAACCATTTTTATCTAGAGTACTCTCCATTATTCTTTGTGAACTTATGAAGCCCAGGGAGGATCATCAGGAACCGAGAGCAACTGATTCAGGCGCTTGTGGATGCTGAACAAAAGCTAAGTGCTGGGGGAGGCCAGGGGAAAGCATCTCTGCTTCAGGAGAGCCGATAACACTGGACATCACCACAAATACCTCTGTTGAACCAAGTGAGGAACTTACCCTGGATATGCCAGGTAACTGGACAGTTAGATGCATGCTGCCCTCAAACAGCTGAAGGCTACTGATTCTGTAACATCGCTGCAGCTGATTCAGCAATTCCAAAAGGCTGCTGAACACCGCGCTGCTGCAGACCGCAAGGCTGCTGAACGCCGAGCAGACAGGGAGGCTGCCGAACACCTCGCTGCAGCAGACAGGGAGGCCGCTGAACATAAAGCCAAATGCAAATACCTGTTAGTGCTAGCCAGGCTCAACGGATAGTCGGCAGACCAAGGTTCGAGTAAGAAAAAATGCAGACACGACCAATTTCCTGTGTTGGAAGAAGACGGCAACCTTGATTCATTCCTGAGGAGATTTGAAAGGACTTGTCGACAGTTTGAGCTGGACTCCAGTGAATGGGGCAGCTATTTAACCACTGGACTGAGAGAGAAAGCTTTGGAAGCGTTTGCAGACCTTCCCCAGGACCGTGACAGTGTATGTCGCAATTAAGAAAGCCTTATTACTTTGTCAGGTCAGGTTGAGCACAAAGGATGAGTGGGATCCTGATGTCTCAGCTAGTATAGGCTACACTTCACCCAGAGGCGCGGAGTCTAACAGAGCGGAAGGTATTTACCAGGGATCCCTGCAAGGAGATTTGGGCTTAGTGGCTTCCACCCTGCAGATCGCGGCCCTCTAGGGAAGTTCCCAGTGAGACAGAACAGAGAGGTAACTCGAGAGGTAAGATGAGACTGAGGAATGAGGCCCAGTGAAGGGTAGAGCACAGGAGTCTCTAGTGGTACACTGGAGAGGAGGTGGCGATGACCCAGGATAGTGCTATCCATGGAGAAGTAGATAGGCAGAGGTCAGTGATGCACTGGGTACCCAGCAGACGATGAACCACAGCTATTATCACTTGTTAGTGGAACGGGTCAGCAGAGGTCAGCAGTGCATGCAGAATAGGTAGCGGGCATTGATCACAGTGATACCACTAACGAGTGGAGCAGGTAGGCAGAGATCAGCGGTACACAGGATATGCAGCAGACGATGAACTACAGCTATTACCACTTGGAAGTGGAACGGGTCAGCGGAGGTCAGCGGTGCATGCAAGATAGGTAGCGGGTGTTTATCACAGCGATACCACTGATGAGTGGAGCAGGTAGGCAGAGATCAGCAGTACACAGGATATGCAGCAGACAATGAACCACAGCTATTACCACTTAGGAGTGGAATGGGTCAACGGTGGTCAGCGGTTCATGTAGGATAGGTAGCGGGCGTAAATCACAAAGAGGAGAAGAGAGCTGCTTCCAGGTCAGGGTGAAGACTCGAAGAACCAGCACTGAAAGGTGAGGGGAGGAGCCTTATAAAGGAGTACTGACCAATGCACAGATATGCCAGGTAACACAGGTGAGGCAGTTTCACAGGTGCAGACTGCTGCTGACAGGACGGCATGCACAAAGGGAAGAATCAGGATGAGGGCAGACGTGCCAATCCTCGTGTGGTGATACCAGGAGACCGGTGTGTCACAGTTTCAACATAATTCCTGGAAATTCAGAGACTCAAGGCGCAATTATCATACATGATCGATGGATTGATGGATTGCAGGCGCTGGACTATGATAAGCTGAAGGATCTTATTCTCCAGGAGCAATTCCTCACACTGTGCCCAGCTGAGGTGAGAGAATGGGTTGTGGAACGTGACCCTAATACAGTACAAGCGGCTGGTAGCCTGGCCGACAAGTACACAGTTACCAGGGCTCCTGTAATGAAGAAGAGTTGAGGAGCACCAGGGCAAACTATGTGGAAAGGGAGGCAACCTGGAGGATCACCCCTGAGTTCCCCGTCAACCAAACCAGCTGTTGCTGCACCTTTTGTGGGGGCATGGAAAAATCTGTTTTGGCAACTGGTTGCTGGTGTTTTACATGTGATGAAGTGGGGCACATCAGTGTCAATTGCCTCAAAAATAAGAAAACCACTCCTCCTCCTGTGGGGGGCTCGGCAGGAAAGCCAGTGCCGGCTGTCCTGTGTGCAGTAGGACCCAAGAACACCCCAGAGACAATCTGCAAGTGGTTAAGATAGGACACCAAATCACATTTGGATTGTTAGACACTGGCGCAGCCCTGATTCTTGTAATCCAGCTCTAGTGAGCCTAGAGAACATTTTTCCTGGGAAGACTATTGCAGTGCGAAATATGGGGCCTATATTCTGCAGTACCCCTAGCCAGAGTGTATCTAGATTGGGGATCTGGCAGAGGAATACGAGACATTGGGGTATTAGATAATCTGCCTGCCACAGTATTGTTGAGGACTGATTTAGGAAGGATGCACGCTGCTTATATAAATGAAAGTGATGTCATTTCTGATGCACTGATGCAAACTAACTCTATTTTTCCTCAGGTGAGCTCTGCTGACCTGCATAGAATAAGTGCAAAAATATGTAATGAAATTTCATGTGCTGCTGAGAATACTCATGCAGATTTGCAGGTACCTGTGATGCAGAGGGAGGGCTTATGTGTTTGATGATGATGCTTATTTTGGAGAGACTTACCCTTTACATCCCCTAGGTTGTGAATTTGATCAGGGCAAAATGTGTGAGATGCGTAAATGTGATACCATGTCCGCTAATATTTTAGGTAAGCAGGTCAATTTAACCAATTCTGAAGGTGATCCAAAGTGTGAAAATGTATCAAATGTATTCACAGTAGTTACCTGGAGAGCAGCACAAAGGAGCTGTGCATTAACCCTCTAACCCTCACTAGAAACTAATACCCCTCCACCCCCTCCCTCACTGTAGGAGCTGCAGATTCAGGCAGTGAGTTTAATGAGCCACCCCATGCTGTGTTCCACACTAACAAGCTTGGAAGTGATACCTTCAAATCAGAACAAAACACTGATCCCAGCTTATCAACTGTAATGGGGAGGGTCAGTCAAGACTGTTTGGGAGGTGAAGTAGACAGAATTATTTGGGAAAAAGACTTTTTGTACAAAGAGAAAAATGTCACGATTATGCATCCAGAAGCAGTTAATGACAGACAGCTCATTGTACCACGAACCTATAGGGAGGGGTTGCTGAAAGTTGCCCATGAGATACCCCTAGCAGGACATTTGGGTGTTGCCAGAACTAAAGCTCGTTTGGTACATATTTTTTACTGGCCTGGCATGCTGACTGACGTATCCAAGTACTGTCGCTCGTGCCATGTGTGCAAGCTCGTTGGAAAGTCTGGTGATATGGGGTGGGCCCCTCTCATTCCCCTGCCCATCATATCAGAACCCTTTGAGCGGGTTGCTGTGGATATTGTGGGTCCCCTAGACATTAACAGTAGATCAGGGAAAGAGTACATTCTAACTGTAGTGGATTATGCTACTAGGTTCCCAGAAGCAGTAGCTCTTTCATCCATTCGCTCAGACAAAGCAGCAGATGCCCTTATAGCTATTTTCTACAGGGTCGGGTTCCCAAAAGAAATGTTAGCTGATCAAGGTACCCAGTTCATGTCTAACCTCATATAGAGTCTTTGTAAAAAGATGCAGGTTAATAATTTAATTGCTTCCCGTATCACCCTCAGGCCAACGGGCTGTGCAAGCGCCTTAACAGCACCCTAAAACAAATGCTTAGGACTTTTATGGAGTCGCAGGGAAGAGGCTAAGGGGGGTTTTTACCGCACCTCCTCTTTGCATACCACGAGGTTCCACAGGAATCCACTGGCCTCTCACCCTTTGAACTCCTGTAGGGTGCCGGGTGTGCGGCCCGTTAGATTTGATTAGGAAAGACTGGGAAGGGAAATTGATCACCTCAGAAACATCAGTGGTAAACTATGTAGTGCAGTTCAGGGAAAAATTGCAGTCCCTAATTGGGGTGGCACAGAACAACCTGAAAGCTGTGCAAGCAAACCAGAAGCTGTGGTATGACCGCAATGTGAGAGAACGCATATTTGAGGTGGGACAAAAGGTTCTGGTTCAAATTCCTATGCGGCAGAACAAGTTGCAGGCTGCCTGGGAGGGTCCCTACACCATAGTACAGCACATTAATGAAGTCAATTATGTCGTGGCAAGGAATGGCGGCCAAAAGAGGCAGAAGGTCTATCACATATACATGCTCAAAGCTTATCATGATAGGGAAGCTTGTGTATTAGCGGTGTGTAGCTTGCCTGAAAGTGAGTCTGACCCCTTGCTGGATTTAGCAGCTGTTGCTAGAGATGTAGGGTCCCTAGCAGATGCTCACTGCAGTGTAGAGCTGCCTGATGATCAATTAGAACAGCTAGTTGACACGCTAATGCCTTATCAGTCTCATTTAACACACTGTAAAATGAGTGTAAATTAATATAATTGGTATACATACTAATGCAGGAAGAAAAATCAGCTAAGAATGATTTAATGAGTTTTAATTTTTACCATTTGTCAATAAATTAAAATTTTGGGGTGAAAACCAAAAATGAAAGCAAAAACAAAACACCAGCCTGTATGTGCAAAAAACAAAATCAAAACAAAAAAATGACAATGGCTTTGGATTCAAACCCAAAACTCAGGGCTATTTGGACATCACTATACCATACGTCGTATTGAGATAAGCATGTATTTTATTGTTTAATGTATTTGTATCAGTGATCAAAGTGGGAATGTAGAAATGGCAGTATGGAAAATGTAAGTGAATGGAATTTGATAGTTTTGAAAGACGTAGGAAAAGTGGCGGTATGGCATAGCAACCCACTCTGACCACTGACGTGTATTATATGTTTATTATTATTGTCAAGTACAAGACAATTTTCACTTTAAATGAATTGAGCACAATTCAAATTAAATATACTTCACTATTAAGCACCCCTTATTATTTTTGGGGGGGTTTACATTTCACTGGGGAAACAAAAAGTGTTATTGAGTTTGATTGTCACCTTGATTTTGTAATTAATGGAATGAAAGTCGCCTCCTTTTTGTCTTCTAAAATTGAAGATATCCGACTTGATATCTCCTCCTCCACTCTCTCATCCACCCTCCCCACTTTTCCGTACTCCCCCCCCTAGCCACCTTCCTCTCCACTCCTTCCGCCCCATCACGGGCGAGGAAGTCCACTCTCTCATTTCATCCTCCCCCCATCTACCTGTCCCCTGGATCCCATCTCCTCACACCTTCTTCGCTCCCTTTCCCCCACCACCTGCTCCCACCTCGCTCACCTCTTTAATCTTTCCCTCTTCACCAGCATCTTCCCCTCCTCCTTCAAACATGCTCTCGTATCCCCCATCCTCAAGAAACCTAATCTTGAGCGTACTTCTCCCTCTAACTATCGCCCCATATTACTTCTCCCCTTTGCCTCCAAAATTCTCAAGAGGCTCGTCTGCAGCTGTCCCTCCTCCTACCTTTCTGAACACTCCCTCCTTGATCCTCTCCAGTCTGTCTTCCGCCCCCTTCACTCCACTGAAACAGCCCTATCTAAAGTCACCAACGATCTCCTCTCTGCTAAAGCCATGGGCCACTTCTCTCTTCTCATCCTCCATGATTTCTCTGCAGCCTTTGACACCATCGACCACCCCCTCCTCATCCACACCCTCCAGTCCTTTGGCCTCTCCGGCCCAGTCTTGTCCTGGTTCACCTCCTACCTTGCTGACCGATCCTTCTCTGTCACCACCTCTGGATCTCTCTCCCCCCGTCCACCCTTCCAGTCGGAGTCCCCCAGGGCTCTGTTCTGGGACCCTTACTCTTCTCTCTCTACACCTCTTCTCTGGGTGAACTTATCAGCTCCTACGGCCTCAACTACCACCTCTACGCTGACGACACTCAACTTTACCTCTCCTCTCCTGATCTCTCTCCCTCCCTCCTCTCTAGGGTGTCCGCCTGCCTCTCTGCCATCTCCTCCTGGATGTCCTCTCGATTCCTCAAACTTAACCTCGCCAAAACTGAACTCATAGTCTTTCCTCCCTCTCACACAACTTGCCCCCTTCTGACCTCTCTATCACTGACGACAACACCTCTATCTCTCCTGTCCCCCAACTTCGCTGCCTCGGTGTCATCCTCGACTCCTCTCTCTCTTTTGGCCCCCACACTCTCTCTCTTGCTAAATCCTGCCGCTTCCAGCTGCTTAACATCGCTTGCATCCGGCCTTTCCTCTCCCAAGATGCCACCAAATGTCTTATTCACTCTCTGATCATTTCCCGCTTGGACTACTGCAACCTCCTCCTTACTGGCCTGCCCCACTCTCATCTCGCTCCCCTTCGATCTGGCCTCAACGCAGCCGCTAGGCTTATCTTCCTTTCTTGCCGCTCCTCATCTGTCTCCCCCCTCTACCTATCCCTTCATTGGCTCCCCTTTGCCTACAGAATCCTCTTCAAGCTCCTCACTCTTACATACAAGGCCCTCGCCAACTCCACTGCACCCTACATCTCCACCCTCCTCTCTATTCATGCTCCATCCCGCCCTCTCCGATCTGCCAATGACCATCGCCTCTCTTCCTCCCTGATCACCTCCTCCCATGCGCTGCCCCCCTCCACTGTAACAAGCTCCCTCCCTCTATCAGAACTTCCCCTAATCTGTCCAGTTTCAAACGGGCTCTAAAAACCCACCTTTTTCTTAAAGCCTTCCAGTCTCCCACTTAATTTCCTACCTTTTCTTCTACCTCTTCCCCTTCATTCCCCTTCCCTTATCCTTATCTCTCCCTCTCTCCCCCGTGTCTCTCTGTCTGTCTACCCCACCCCTTAGATTGTACGCTCCTCTGAGCAGGGTCATCTCTCCTCCTGTCCTCACCACTCTTAACTCGGCTCTCCAGCTACCTAGCCCTCCTCCTCGAGGACCCTCTTCCCCCCCGTCCCCTCTCGATTGTATTTGTCTAAAATATGCTTGCTGAAAGTGCTGTATTATTGTATTACTGATCAGTTGGAGTATAAATAAATCCCTCAGCATTTTATTTGTATGTACAGTTCCCTATCCCCAATCCCCAGCGCACACACTATTCATAAGACACCAAGTGGTTAGAACAAACCTGATAACTAGACATATGCCATCTAGACCATATTTTATGATATTTAGACTTAGCATTTCAGCTAGTATCATCATTATCATCATCATCATTAATTTATATAGCGCCAACATATTCCTTAGCGCTTTACAATTTAGGACAAACATAATAAACTAATAAACAAACTGGGTAAAACAGACAAAGAGGTGAGAAGGCCCTGATTGCAAGCTTACAATCTATGGGACAATGGGAGATTGACACATGAAGTTAAGTCTACATTTTGCATTTTGGCCCAGCCAGACTGCACAGGTAAAAGTGACGCATAGGCTAAATGATCCTGTCACACAACAATGTTCGTCAGGGGGTAGTTGTCTTGTGTGAAATTGTGTAACAGGTGGTAACAGGCTAAAGGCGGTGAGGTTAAGAAGGTGGTTGAGGAATATTATAAGCTTGTCTGAATAGGTAGGTTTTCAGAGAACGCTTGAAAGTTTGTAGACCAGAGGAGAGTCTTATTGTGCGAGGGAGAGAATTCCATAGAGTGGGTGCAGCCCGAAAAAAGTCATGTAACCAGGATTGGGAGGATGTAATGAGGATGGATGAGAGACACAGATCTTGTGTAGAACGGAGTTGCCGAGTTGGGAGATATTTTGAGACAAGAGAGGAGATGTAGGTTGGTGCAGCTTTGTTGGTGGCCTTATAGGTTAGTTAAAGTATTTTATATTGTATTCGGTAGAAGACAGGCAGCCAGTGTAGAGACATACAGAGTGATTCAACAGAGGAATAACAATTTGCAAGGAAAATCAGTTTTACCGCAGCATGCAAAATAGATTGTAGGTGTTTGAGTATGTTTTTGGGTAGACCAGTAAGGAGGGAATTGCAATAGTCAATGCGGGAGATGATAAGTGAATGAATTAAGGTTTTTGCAGTGTCTTGCGTGAGATATGTGCGAATTCTGGAAATGTTCTTTAGATCTATGTAGCATGATTTAGACATAGAGTCAATGTGGGGAACAAAGGATAGGTGTGAGTCAAGGATTACACCTAGGCAGCAAGCTTGTGGGGTGGGATTTATTGTCATGTTATCAACAGAGATAGAAATGTCAGGTATGCTCTTGTTGGTGGGTGGGAATATTATTAACTCTGTTTTAGAACGATTAAGTTTGAGTTGGCGAGAGGACATCCAAGATGATATGGCAGAAAGACAGTCAGTTACACGTGACAACAAAGATATCAAGAGATCAGGAGAGGATAGATATATTTGGGTATCATCCGCATAGAGATCATACTGAAAGCCAAAGGAACTTATTAGATTTCCAAGAGAAGCGGTATAGATAGAGAACAGCAGAGGACCTAGCACTGAGCCTTGTGGTACTCCAACTGATAGGGGAAGCGGAGCAGAGGTGGCTCCAGAGAAATTAACAGTGAAAGAGCGATTAGAAAGGTAGGATGAGAACCAGGATAGAATAGTGTCTTGAAGACCTAGGGATTGCAGCGTTTGTAGGAGAAGAGAGTGGTCAACGATGTCAAATGCAGCCGAGAGATCCAGGAGAATTAGGAGAGAGTAATGGTGTTCAGTTTTAGCTGTGATCAGATTATTGACAACCTTGGTCAACGCAGTCTCTGTTGAGTGTTAAAAACGAAAGCCAGACTGAAGAGGATCCAACAGGTTGTTAGCGGAAAGGAAGCGTGTGAGGCGAGTGTAGGCAAGTCTCTCTAGAAGCTTGGAGGGGCACGGCTGCTGAGAGATGGGACGGTAATTTGATAGAGAGTTTGGGTCGGAATTTTGTTTTTTTAGAATAGGAGTAATCACTGCATGCTTGTATAGTGATGGAAAGATGCCAGTAGAGAGTGAGAGATTACAGATTTGAGTTAGAGGTGAAATGAGCACAGGAGACAGGGATCTACCAATTTGCGAGGGAATAGGATCAAGAGGACAGGAGGTAGAGTAGGAAGATAAGAAGAGCGTAGAAATTTCCTCTTCATTTGTGGGGTCAAATGAAGAGAGGGTGTCAGAGGGTAGTGGGAAGGAATTGAGCGGATTGCTTGTCGAGGAAAAGGATACCATTTCTAGTCTGATCTTATCAATCTTGTCCTTGAAGTAGGAAGCAAGATCCTGAGCACTGATAGTAGATGGAGGGTTCAGGGTGGGAGGATTGAGAAGATGTTTAAATGTATTGAAAAGGCATTTGGGGTTAGAAGCCTGTGAATAGATAAGAGATTGGAAGTATTGGAAGTATATACATTATCTTTCATGTTGTACAGTAGTATTAACCAACGCTCTCAGCTTATGGAAATCAGGTGGGTCGGGTGCCAACTATGTCCTAGAAATCACCATCTTAGCGAGTGTCATTAGATTGAAAATATAAGTAGCTGCATATTTATTAATTAAATCTTTTAACGATATTCCATATAGACAGCATTTAGGATTCATGGGGGGAGCCATAGGAACAGTATTAGGAACACCTTTCCAGACTTTTGTCCAGAAAAAATTTACAACCGGGCAAACCCATAGCATATGCCAGAAATTAGCATATGAAAAGCTACATTTTGGTCAAGACGAATCACCTCTCTGGCCCATACAATGCAAACCCATTGGTATAAGGTATACTCTATGGAGCACATATAAATATATTTGCTGGTACTGTAGGCAGGAAGTAGCATTACGGAGACACTTAAGCATGTGGGTCCACTCCTCATCCAATAGAGAACCCAGATTCACCTGTCATTTGGCTTTCAAAGAGTCTAAGTCAGTAGGAGCCAATGAACCGTTAATGTGTGAATAAAGTGGAGATATAGATTTACTCGCACACACACTTTGTAAGAGAGATTTAAGAGGAGATGATTGAATTAGTGGAGGGGAGGCAGGAAACTGTGTGTTTAGAGAATGTCTTAGCTGGAGATAGTAAAATGCAGATTTAGGTATCCCTTTTTTCTGTGATAATTGTGCGAAGGTTTTCAATGGACCAGACTGATACAACTGTCCATTAACAATACCATATCTCTGCCAAATATTGTACTCTCATAATTGAGTTCCGGGAAGGAGGAATTATGCCATAGAGGGGTAGAAGGGTCATATCCTTGGCTTTCCAGTATATTCTGTGAAATACGCCACATTTCAACAGCCTGTTTAGATATTGGGGCCACCTTACTCGGATATTTCCACATAAGTAATATACCCAGCGGTAACAAGAGCGCACCATCGGAGGCGTATGCCCCAGCTTGCTCACCCATAAAACCTAACCAAATGAGTAAGATGTGCCGCGTAATAGTATATGCGCAAATTTGGGAGAGCTAGACATCCATCTGCCTTAGATCTAATCATAAAGTAGCCAATCGGATATGGGCCCTGACCTCACCCCACACAAACGAAGAAATTAGCTTATCTATTCTATGAAATAACACCCACGTGAGGTATACTGGAGAGTGCAGAATAATATATAAGAATTTGGGCTGTACAACCGTTTTAACTAAATTAATCCTACCCATAACCGTAAGGCACTTCCCCGTTTGAGATTATTTTATTTTAAAATATTCTATAATCGGGTTAATGTTAAGGTATACGAACTCGCTAGCCATTTTAGATATCAAAACCCCCATATATTTAAAACTTTGGGTCCATTTAAGGGGGTGTTTAAACCTGCCCTCTGGGGGAATACACCATGGAGCGGAAATATATAAGTTTTGTCCCAGTTAATCAGTTAACCCGAAAAATATCCAAAGTTATTAACCACCTCCAAAAGGCAGTCAAGAGAGGCATTTGAATTGGACAAGAATGGTAACATGTCGTTAGCGTAAAGAACTATAGAATTCCAACAATTTGAGGATGATCTCTATTTAAACAGGCAAGGGGCTCTATGGCCAATGCAAATAACACTGGTGACAAGGAGCAGCCTTGTCTGGTCCCTCACACCATACCAAAAGAGGGGGATGTATGGCCATTTACTGAAACCCTTGCCGCCGGCTCAGAATATAGTCGCCTAATCCATTTAGTAGACTCCACCCCCAGCCCAAATCTAGACAGCACCTCACATAAGGACTCCCACTCTGCCGAGTCAAACGCCCTGGCAGCATCCAGAGAAACCACCACTGCCCCCTCCTCAGCCGAGTGGGGCGACTGGATGTGCGTATAGAACCGCCTTAGATTTGAAATAGTAGATTTACCGGGTATAAATTTTGTTTGGTCCGGGTGAACTATCTCAGAAAGAACCAAATTTGGTCTTGAGGCAAGAATGTTAGCCAGTATTTTAACATCAGTACAGTGGAAGGAAATGAGTCTATAACACTCTGGATATAAAGGATCCTTCCCAGGCTTCGGCAAGACCATTATTAGCGCCTCTGACATTGATGGTGGTAGTGAACCCAGGTCGAATAAACCATTAAACACCTCTAGTAATTGCAGAGTTTTAAAATTTCTCATATATCTCTATAGGGAGGCCATCAATTCCCTGAGCCTTTTGGTTAGGGAACAAGGATATGGCTGCACCTATTTCCTTAACTGTAAGAGGTGCATTCAAAAGGGAATGTCACGGGCACTAGGAGTTCTACCCAGGAATCACCAGATGATAATGCGCACAAGAACCTTGCAGCTATAATGGTAGGAAAGTCAGCAACTTGCAACTATAGTGCAGAGGCAGGTATAAACCAAGATGAGCCGGGCGGACGTGAATAGGTGAAGGAAGGTAACGGGAGAGTCAGTGGTCTGCGGATAGCAAGTTGTACCACTGCTGTGATGAGAAGACTTGTCCAGGTGCAGGTAGGTAACGGGAGAGTCAGTGGTCTGTATATAGCAAGTTGTACCACTGCTGTGATGAGAAGACTTGTCCAGGTGCAGGTAGGTAGTGGGGAAGTCAGTGGTCTGCGGATAGCAAGTTGTACCACTGCTGTGATGAGAAGACTTGTCCAGGTGCAGGTAGGTAGCGGGGAAGTCAGTGGTCTGCGGATAGCAAGTTGTACCACTGCTGTGATGGGAAGACTTGTCCAGGTGCAGGTAGGTAGCGGGGAAGTCAGTGGTCTGCGGATAGCAAGTTGTACCACTGCGAGGAGGTGAGGACTTGTCCAGGTGCAGATAGGTAGAGTAATAGTAATAGTCTATGACTGTATGTATACAGCTGGAGAGCAGAGAAGCTTGTCCAAACAGATATGCAGGGTAACAGCTAATAGTCTATAGTGGGTATGTATACCGCCGCTGAGTAGAGAGGCTTGTCCCGGTGCAGACACAGCAGGAGAGCTAGGAGTCTGTAGCGGGTATGGGAACCGCCGATGAGCAGAGCAGGTAATCCAGCAGGAAACTGAAGACACGAGCAGGACACAGGAAACACCTTCAGAGACTCACAGGGAGTGAGAATCAAGATCAGGCAACGATACAAAGGCCACAGGTGCCTTAAATAGGGAGAGGTGATTGATCCACCAATTAAGTTAAAAGCAAGGTCATAAGAGTTCAGGGATCCTGCACATGCGCAGTCCTAACAAGATGGCGGACGTCCGCGGCTCAGGACAGGCGCCGGCAGGAAGGAGAGAGAACCACGCACAAGAGCAGAGGCACTCACGGTCCGATGAGTGACAGGGAAGCCGAATACTGGGAGAGACACGGAAGTTTAATGGAGTCTAAATATTCAGTTAATTGAGAGTGAGAGTACTGTACCCTATAAACCTCCTTATAATATTGGAAAAAACTATCAACAATTTCACCCCCCCCAAAAAATTTTACCCCTTGAAAATTATAAATTACTGGGATAACTCTACTGGACTGTTGTGCCCTTGCAAGGCATGCTAAGTAGCTTTCACCCACATCCGCCCATGAGTATTGAGGGTGCTGTGAGAATAGATGGCAACGTTTTAACTTATCAAAGATACAATCTCCCCATTCTACCTGAGCCTTCAACCATTGGAGACGATCTTCAATCGTATGTGAGCTTATGTATAACTCCAGATCCCTGCAACGTTGTGCCAACTCAGACTCTATTTTTCTATTTGAATTCCTAATGACAAAAATATTTTTAATCAAGGTTCCCCTCAAGAAGGCCTTAAATGCATCCCTAAGAACATTTGTAGATGATGACAACCTATTATCAGTAAAATACCCTTCCCAAAGAACGGTAAGACTTATCCCAGTACCCATAGATTCCAACCATAGAGGGTTTAGCTTCCAAAATCTCACTCCTCTATCATTCGACAGGTCAATACCAACAAGAACTGGGGAGTGATCAGAAATACCTCGGGGCAAATATTCAATAGAGGTAACATATGGAGATAATGACAGGGAGCGCAAAATCAAATTTATTCTGGACAACGCATGATAACTGGCACAATAACATGAGAATTGTTGTTTTTCAGGATTTCTACATCTCCATACATCAACCAGGCCCATCTCATCCACCAAGCGAGAGAAGGGGGTAGGACCACCGTGAAGGGGTATATTTGACTCTCGCCATCTATCTAAACCAGTATAAAAGACATTATTAAAATCTCCCAGACACACCACTGGGGAGGCCGGGGATAACGCCATGAAAGAGGAAGCTTTACACAATACATCACTGTTGTACGGTGGCAGAAAGACAAGTGGAGAAAAGTTAATAACTGCTCTAAGGAACAGATATCTGCCGTAAGGATCAATTTCCACATGTTCTATTGTAAATGTTAAAGATTTCCTGACTAAGATAGAAACTCCCCTGGAGTTAGCAGCAGGCGTAGAGTCATATGCCCACCCCACCCACTGACGCTTTAAGGCTAAAACTTTACTTCCATAGAGATGAGTCTCAGCCAATAAGCTATATATATGTTATTTTTTCGAAGCTGGGATAACACAAGGGAGCATTTAACCTTATCATTCTAATATTGCACGCTAATAGACGGAGCTCCCCCCCACAGTGATTACTTACAGTCATGCAGTCATACCACATTGGAAAACATCGAGTATACAATAGGAGGAAGGAGCAAAATGCTGGAGAGAAAAGTTCGGAGACCCGCTCCGTGCACATTGAAGAATGATCAACTACCTGAGTCATAGGCAAACATAAAGGCATTGCGGTGAGAACAATACAAAGAACAAAAATACATGAAACTATTTAACAACCCAACCCCCACCCTGTATATCCCCATTACTCTAACTAAGGTATACTTTAACCCTAAACGAGCCCATTTAAACAATACATGGAACTATAAAACAGGGGAGCTATACAATCCTCGCTATAACTATGAATAGGATAGCAACTGGTTCTCTGCCGCCAGACCTGTAAGGCAAAACAACAAGTACCAATATAAACATTTAAGGCACATTTCTTTCTCTCTCCACACCAATGCCTATTGTGGTGTGGAGAAGAAGTGATGTCGGCCCTGTGCCTCCACCCGAAGCCTTGCCAGGAACATCATAGAATATGGCAGGTTTAATTCTCTTGAATTTTATTTAACTGAAGTGAATTGAGCTCTGGATTTCTGGATATCTAACGCAAAGTCTGGAAAAACTGAGATGTTATTGTTAATTTCAGAGTGCCTTTCTGACGAATCAATCTGAGGAGTGCATCTCTATCCCTGAAATGAAAAAGTTTTGCTATAAATGTCCTTGATGGTGCACCAGTGGGAGGAGCTTGAGGTGGTAAGCGATGCGCTCTCTCTAATGCAAATTGGGGTGAAAAGGCCTCTCTTCCAAACTGCTCAATCAGCCATGATTCCAAGAATTGTTCCGGAGCTGATCCTTCTGCACATACCGGCAGTTCCACAAAACGGAGATTACTTAGTCTCAGGCGGCCCTCCAAATCCACCAGTTTGGTTTTACACTGGGAAAATTGTATAGCAAGACTCTGCAACTCCCCTTTCACCGGAGCAGATGCATCTTCCAAAGTATAGATACGATTTTCTGTTTCACCAACCCTTTCTCGTATTTTTTGCAATTCGTGCCTCATCAATGAAATATCAGCTTGGACTTCACCAATCTTATCAGGGACCCTTTTTTACTAGGCTGTAATAGCAGATAACACCTGTTGAATGGATGGTGAATCAACTTGATCTTGTTGATTGGTATCAGAAGTAGATTTTGAGCTAGTCTGTAAAGCCTGCGCCTCCCCAGAAGAGGTGGAGGAAGACTGATGGGAAAAGCGCTCGAGCCTGGCCGCAGGTGTCTGGCCATGCTTTCCCATACTTAAGCAACCTATGTAGCAACGCCTAAGATAGTGTCACCATGTTTGATCCAGTTGTTGAGTCTCCCAAATTTATTCCAGCTCTGCGGTATCTCAGACAGCCTGACAAAACATATACATTTTTACACCAGAGGAGTGAAAATGTTCTGCAGTAATGTTCTTCAAAGAAATTCTTTATTTCAGCTGCTTTATATTGCCTTGCCTAGTATTCACTTCAAAGCGCCAATGAGGTTAAGATTAACAGGCAATTACATACTACCGTTTATCAGAGGAAAGGAACTCTAGATAGTGTGCCTTTACTAACTTTTCACCACCTCATAGGAGGATGGATGCTTTTGAAAAGTATTTTCAGGGCTTTGGAGCAATTCAGATGAGCCCTTCTCCTCGAGCACAGCCTGAGACACCAGGAAACACAAAATCAAACATGGCGGTCACCCCATCACTGGAGCCCGCAAAATGAAGTGTCAGCACGGCGGACCCTTTAGGATATAGCCACCCCCTGCACCAGCCTGAGGATGTGAGTAGTTAGGAATGTTCTCTTTTTACCTCTTTTTGAGGCTTGACATTAAAACAGTGTTAATCACTCTTTCATGGAGTCTGCAGCACCCATTCCATGTGAAGTTAAATGAGAAGGGTGCAGAATATCAAGGAGCCTTCGCGCCGTTCCATTTGTTGATGTTCTTCTCTCCGATTAGAGGGGATTCTCCCAGGACCATCGAGCCACCGCACCCCTATTTCTGAGTGGGATTTCAAATTTAGCTCCCGGCTTCTATATTGGTGTAGGCCCCGATAAGCAGGCCAGCAGGGAGGCCACACAGGTACCAGCTCCAATCAATATTATCTCTCCACAAGTAGATCACAGCATGTCACCTGTCCTTCTCGATCAACAGGGAGATCTTATGCAGCAGGAACCAGCAAAAAACAGGATAATTAGTCAGATTGTTATGGAGAGTAGGAACAAGATATCCTACTCCATGCTATTCCAAGCCAACCCCCCCTCTCTGGTTCTTTTCGGTAAAACCCTGAAGTGTGAAGTATTTCTGATTATGGAAAGTCCAGTCCACTTTGTATTCCATTCCAGCTGGGCTTATGTTTCTTTCCTAAAAGTTACATAGTAACGAGCTGGGTAGTACATTAAAGCAATCTTCCTTTATTTCTTTTGTAGTATTAGTATTCTGTTACCGTTTTATGCAGAAGATACTTTACTATGTCTTGTGCTTTCAGCATATAGATATATCTCTTGCTTCTTTTTTGGATCTACTACCTTTTATAGCTAAATCTCTTTAAGTGGCTCTATAGTCACTTCTGTAATGTGCATGCAGTGTGTCCTGTTTAATATGAGTTAAGCAGTGACACTATGGTTTTTTTTTAAATAATGTTTCTATAGTTTGCAGATGTCTGTACAATTCCTATTTAGTAGGATTCACTCAAAATGAGCTGTTTTGATCATTTTCCTTTAGATATCTATACATGATTTCACGTGTCTGTTTGCCAAGATATTTCAAAAATGTAACAAAAGTGTGTCCATTAATGAAAGGTCCAGAAGCTGTCTTGCCTATCCAAGAAATGCCTTTGCCAAAAAATTGTTGTTCAACTCTGAAATTACACTGACAGCTGAAGTGGATGGCTGTTCAAGGATACATTGCGTAAAGGACCCATCTATTGCAACAAGAATGTATTGATAATTGAGTAGCTGACCATAAATAGTAATTGATAATTCCTCCTAGACATCAGTGCCTAGTGAACGCATTTGCAAGGGTTTCAATATTTTTTGTACCAACACTTCCAAACAGACCAAACTGTTTATTATTGAGTGCCCAGAGAGTTTGAAACAACAAACTTGGAACCTCAAAGAGCAAGTTAATCCTCAGAGACAGGGAGTTCTTCTCTGATGTTTCTAGAATCTAGAAATTTGTATTTGTATATTTCAATTCTGTGCCATTTGCCAGTTTAAATTGATGTGTATAAATGCAAGTAGATAGAACGTATGTAGTTTCTGTTGCAAAAAGTAAATCAGTGTGTACTGCATGAGCTGCAATAATACTATATAGTCTTGAGCAGTCGAGTTTGTAGTCAATAGGACTATTATTTTTCTGTGAGTGATCCTATAACTATAGCCTAGCAGGTGTAAACCTAACCTTGCTGCTTTGTGATCTGTACAAATTGTAAAAGGACTACCTTTAAAGAATGATATGATAATATTCACATCACCAGACAACTGCTAGTTTCTCTTTTTCTCTCTGTGAATATATTTTTGCTTCCATGTGAAAGTATATGTTGATCTGGCTTGTCACTTTTATACCAAGGGTAATCCCTTTGTATATATGTCTAACCACTCTGGCTGTTTTAAGGAAAAAAGGAAAACAAGGGACCGACATTAACAACCATCCAAAGGGGTCCCCACAAGTGCCAATCAAAAAATTATTGGCCAATGGAAAGACATTATGGACTTGATCCAACCCTATATATATGCGGGCTGTGACCCACACATTCAACTTTAATGAACTGTTCCCTGAGGAAGCCCAAGCAGGCGAAATGCGTAGGCCCATGCTTTTTTCCAAGTACACACTATCAGAAGCTCCATCACTGATAATTGCCGAGTGCATTATCATCAGAACTCCAAAAAGACGCGGAGTATTGAGAACGCGCGCACGTGCGAGAAAACACTGTCCGGCGAACCAGTCTGTACTGTTAGGACCTTGTCACAGCATTGCAGGACCTTAGACTCAGCAAAACTGTCGGGATAACAGCAGCAACCAGAAACAACGGAGACTAGCGGACCGGCAATCCCGGGCAATCATCCAAACAGAGGTTAGTCCCAATAAGATATTATAAAAGGGGTTATTGCATACTAAGTGGTTTTACCGCAATTTGTTTAACAATCAATGAACTCCGGGAAAACAGTTAATCTGGAATCCTTAACACTCGAACCAACAAGTGACATTGTTCGACCGCGAGTGAACTGTATTATACACTTTGGTGAAAAACACCAGACTTAAAAGGAAAATTTCACCTATAAACCGACTGGGTTTATTTATGGACACATACCACAGGTATTGGAACTGTTATGAGCGTTTTGTCGCTATCCAATAACGATTGTCGAACCTAAGTTCAACCTAAAGAATACAAAGGTGGGGGTCATCTCTCCAGGGGATATGCTCCGATCTTCCCGCCAAGATTCATAGTCTTAATAGTCCATAATTCCCTAACATTAATAACTTGTGTATGCACTCTGCGATCCCTTCGCAGAGTGAACCGGACATTTGCAAATGTAAAGGGGATTAATATGACATGATTCCTTCAACCTGTACCATATGTTTTACTGATATGCATATAACTTATAATATTACACATAAACACTACTATATTTCGACATAAATAACTATGTGTTGCAACTACCATTAATGTGTACTATTTTACAAATGTGTGTGTTGGTGCGAATGTATGTAAAAGCGTAAATACTGTTGTTGCCACGTGTTGCGGCTGCGTACACCCTTCCACGCCGTAGCGTGCCTTACGCATCTTTTCAGACAAAGACAACCAAGTTTGCTCAATTTTAATTGAAATGACTTTATCCAATTTGCTGACTTCGACAGTTCCACTCTTTGATAGTGTAATAAACTATCACCTAATCAATGTTTCAAGTTCAGGGTTATACAACACTTGTTCACAGACCATGATCTCGGTATCTTGCACCACCCTTACAGTCTCGTTCTCAGTGTTTCTCCCAGAATACTGTTTTCCACACTTCAACACAGTAGGAACACCTTTGACACATAAACCAATTGCTAAGATGACACCCAATATAAGGAGAAGGAGCTTACCTACACTACCAACCATTTCCTGTACCCATTCCCCCAGACCAGAGAACCATTTCACAGGATTCAACCACAAGAACCATCCTGCCACCTTTTCCCCGATCTCATATAACGAAGAATTATGGTTCCTTCGAAATTCCCATTTCAGTTGCAGAATTTCATCCATCTTCTGGTCTATAACCTCCTTAGGGTCATTTGTGTTATTGGTGATGTACCTGCAACATTTGACACCAAACTGGATGGCCAATATCACACAGTACCTACCAGTAATAGAGGTGAGATAATTTAGTACCAGTCTATGTTGCACCAACTCCTTCTTGTACACTTGTAGCACCCTTCCAGTACACCTGAAAGTGTCATCATACATCTCGGTGATATTGTCTATTAATTTAGCTAGTGTCACACTTTTACACAAGGAATATCACTGACTGGTATTAGCGCTACTAACCTGAGAGGCGCGGAGTCTAACACACCACCGGTGTTCACCAGGGACCCCCGCAAGGAGGTTTAGGCTTTGCTGCGTGCGATGTGCAGGTCACGGTTCTCCCAGGAAGTCACCAGTGCAGCGATTAGAGGGTAGTCAGACAGGCCGAGTCGAAACCAAGGAAGCGAGGTACCATGGAGAGTAGGCAATAGTAGTCAGGAACGGTCCAAAGGTCACTACCAGTGCGGGCAGCGAAGTACAAGGGATATCCGGAAGAGAGGTCAAACAAGCCAAGGAGTCAAATACACAGGAGGCCAGGAACAGGAATATAAACTAAATGCTGGAGCTTGTTAGAACCAATACTCTGGCACTAGACATGTGTCAGAGGCTGCTTTAAGTACTCTAAGGTGCCTCCTGATTGGGTTAGGGAGATTTAGGCGGTTTAGACATGCTGGCTGCAGACAGGGGAGTAGAGATAGAGTTCTGCTTCTAGGCAACAGGACGAGGATTGCGGAGAGAAGGTGTCCGTCTCCGGCGCCTATGGAGAGCGCGGAGACGGCACCTGATAGCTGACCGGGATAATGCGTCAGCACGCAAATTCTTGGTACCGGGCCGGAATGGGGAGGAAGGATCTCGGAAGCGGTTTTAGAGAACACATCAGCGAATTCAGAGTAGACTTCAGGAAGGCCCACCAAGGAAAAAGTACAGAGACAGGTCAGCTTGGGTTTAGATGGGAAAACGGATCTCAGACATCTTTTATTGCAGGATTAACCCCAGCGGATAACTTGATCTCGCTGCCAGTCGAATTGTGGAGAATGGAGCTTCAGCCAGGGTAGACCCAAGATGATGGGGTTAATGGATTGGGGTAGCACAAGGAAACTTATAGTCTCGGAGTGAAGTTCCTATCTCCATCCGGAGAGGAGAAGTAGAGAGAGAGATTGAGCCATTGGAGACTCTATTTCCGTCCACCGCAGTGAGCATCAAATGTTGAGACAAGGGTATTGTATCCAGACAGAGTTCGGTCACTAGTTTGGAAGAGATGAAGTGTCCTGCAGACCCCGAGTCCACAAAGGCCCAGGTAGTAAATGGGCCATTAGGGAAAGCCAAGGTGACTGGCATCAAGAACTCCGACTCCTTCGGAAGGTAGGAAGAAAGGGACTGGGGTCCTAGGTTGACCTCCCTACTATCACCTAGGAGGTGGCGTTTCCCGGCCTCTTGGGACAAATGGAGAGAAGATGTCCTGGTTCACCGCAATACAAGCAGAGGCGGTTTTTCATACGTCTCTCACGTTCCTCTGGGGACAGACGAGAACGGCCGATCTGTATAGGCTCCACTGCAGGCGGAGTAGGAGGAATAAAGTTAGGTACCAAACGAGGAAACGGCCGGCGAGTGCAGTCCCGTTCAAAAGCTCGTTCCCTGTGGCAGATGTCCACCTTAACACACAGGGATATGAGGTCATCCAGATTGAAAGGAAGATCACAAGAAGCTAAATCATCCTTGATGCGCTCATTAAGGCCTTGCCAGAAGGTAGCGAAGAGAGCTTCGTCGTTCCATCGGAGTTCGGCTGCAAGGGTCCGAAATTGTACCGCATATTGTCCTGCTGTAAGAGAGCCTTGGTGTAATCCTAGGAGACTAGAGATTCTTCCGGGTTCATCAAATACCTTGCGGAATCTTTCAATGAAGACCACAGAATTTTGTAGTATGGGGTCCTCTCGTTCACAGAGAGGGGAAGCCCAGGCCAATGCTTGCCCCGAGAGAAGTGAAATTAAATAAGTCACTTTTGCTCTTTTTGACGAGAAATTCTCCGGAGCCAACTCGAAATGAATCGAACACTGGTTGAGGAAGCCACGGCATTTCAACGGATCGCCATCATATTTCTCGGGAGGAGAAAGACGGAGGCCTCTGATGGTAGTACCCCTAGCGGGGATGGTAGGATCTGATGCGGCAGAGGAAGTGGCGGCCGAGGAAGTGGTAGATGGTGATGCTTGCAAGGAGTCCAGACGGGAGATGACTCCCTGAATGCATTGCAATAATTGGGCCTGGCTGGATTCTTGTCGTTCCACTCTTTGACCCAGGTGAATTAATAAGTCGCGGGGCGAAGGATCATCCGGTCCGCTTATGGCCAGAGTATTCTGTCACACTTTTACACAAGGAATATCACTGACTGGTATTAGCGCTACTAACCTGAGAGGAGCGGAGTCTAACACACCACCGGTGTTCACCAGGGACCCCCGCAAGGAGGTTTGGGCTTTGATGCGTGCGATGTGCCGGTCGCGGTTCTCCCAGGAAGTCACCAGTGAAGCGATTAGAGGGTAGTCAGACAGGCCGAGTCGAAACCAAGAAAGCGAGGTACCACGGAAGGTAGGCAAGAGTAGTCAGGAACGGTCCAAAGGTCAATACCAGTGCGGGCAGCGAAGTACAAGGGATATCCGGAAGAGAGGTCAAACAAGTCAAGGAGTCAAATACACAGGAGGTCAGGAACAGGAATATAAACTAAATGCTGGAGCTGGTTAGAACCAATACTCTGGAACTAGACATGTGTCAGAGACTGCTTTAAGTACTCTAAGGTGCCTCCTGATTGGGTTAGGGAGATTTAGGCGGTTTAGACATGCTGGCTGCAGACAGGTGAGTAGAGATAGAGTTCTGCTTCTAGGCAACAGGACGAGGATTGCGGAGAGAAGGTGTCCATCTCCGGCGCCTGTGGAGAGTGCGGAGACGGCACCTGACAGCTAGGTCTTGTATATATTTAAAGTTTAATGTTCCCCGAGCGGTCCTGGTGAGATCTAGAGCAACCATAACTTGAAAACCAGCGGTTTCACTAATCAATTTTGTAGCTATGGGTTCCTCACCAGGAATCATATTTCTCTTGCCACGGTGTTCATACTGTGTGTGTATGTACGGTGGTGATGTAGTCTTGTGAATACCAACCATTTCTTCATGAGTAATAGTCATGATTTCAGGAACCAGTTTAGCTAAGAAACACAAGCCCTTGGAACTCGGAGTTACCTATGAATAAGCTTTCCTCCCACACACAAAGTACACATATTCGGGGAGAACATAAGGAATAGTATGCCCATAATTTATATCACGCAGGGTTTTGATAAAACTACCCATGCCTAGTGTCTACATTTGCTCAAGACACGTGTCAGCATGGATGACATTCTTACAATTACCTATAGAGACTTTTCCAATGGATACTTTCTTATGTTCGGTTATACGCCCTAATTTGTGACTTCCATCAACATTTCTGCCTATTGGTGACCTTGTAAGTCTCCCTCCAAAATGAGCGTGGCGAGCCATTGTCTGATCTGATAGGTCAGCTTCCCAATTCTCCAGATGCTTTGCATGAGAGATATTTAGGCACCGCAAAGATCTGTCTACGGAGTATTGTCGAAGCGTCAGACTAGGGAACCTAGTGTTATTGTACCTCCCTTCTATGGGCCTCCCACCCCTCAATTCGAGTACATCGGAGATGTTTAAAGGGAATGGAACTAGTCCTATGTTTTGCTGCCCCTGCCGCACGTGAGAGCACACCCAGCACTCGGTTTGGTTTAGAACCTTACCCACCAAGGAGTGATAATCCTCCAGAGGATGCCCGGCCACATTCAGATTACCGATGGACTGGCATTGCTGGATGCATCTCTCTTCAACTAGGGAGTCACAGAACTTGCAGATACAATACTCACCAGACAATAGTCTCTCACACTGTCTCCGAGTTCCTGAGCTAGCAGACCTTTTCATAACCACTGGACCAAGCTTGATAATGGGCTGCTCTGAGTACTCTAGTAATTTTTCCTCGATCTCCATCTCATCCATATCACTGCCAGAACCTTCCTCTGTCCTCCATCCTCCTTCACAAAAATAGAATGTCCTAGAAAAAGTAAAAACAAGGAAAATCCTGGAACAAAAGAAAAACAAAAACCGCCACTCCATCGCTGGAAAGATAGTTCTGATGCAACGTCTCTGGTTCAGGTGTCTTGACTGCAGGCTTTAGGTCTCCCGGAACAGATTTACGAGTGACAGATCTGTGTCGTCGGTTTCAGTTTTATCTCGCACTTTCTCCTGGTTACTGACTCTCCTGCAGTGGGTGGAATGGACCCAAGTGTCTCTCTCTGCAACCTTCAGTGATGTAGTACTGGTCAGCAGCACTTGGTACGGGCTTTCCAAATGGTCTGTTAAACAACCTGAACGTAAGAAATTGCGGATCATAACATAGTCTCCAGGTTCAACATCATGACAGTTCGTTTCTGGCATACCAGGTGACAGCATTTTTAGTTTTTGTTGTTGTTGCTTTAGCTGTCTGCTCAATTTTATAAGATATTGTACAGTCACTTCATTATTACACTTCAAGTCGTCTTGCGGACTCACGATTAAATAAGGTTGTCGGACGAACAGTATCTCAAAGGGGGACAGATTAAGAGGAGGTCTAGGAGTGGTTTGAATGCTATGGAGGACTAGTGGCAAAGCTTCAGGCCACGCCAACCCAGTTTCAGCCATTATCTTACCAAGCTTGTTCTTTATAGTACCATTTACTCTTTCCACCTTACCACTGGCTTGTGGTCGGTAAGGGGTGTGAAGTCTGCTATTGATTTCCATAAGCTTACGCATATTTGGGAAGATATCACCAGTAAAGTGGGTACCCCTATCACTTTCAATGATTCTAAGGATACCGAACCTACACACAAACTCTTGTACAATTTTCTTTGCAGTGAACACAGCAGTATTAGTGGCTGCCAGATATGCTTCTACCCAACCGGAAAACACATCAATTCATACTAACACTTAATTTAGATTCCTGCACGGTGGTAATTGGATATAGTCAATTTGTATTACCTGAAAAGGTCCGTCTGTAGGAGGGATGTGGGATGGCTCAGTTGGAATAGTTTTCCAGACATTTTTCCTCAAACAAGTAAGACATGACATTGCTTTCTTACCAGCCTGAGAGGAAAATCCAGGAGCACACCAGTATGCTCTCACCAGTTTGCACGTACCTTCTTTACCCAGTTGAGTCAGACCGTGTGCTGCTTCAGCCAGGCTTGGATAGTACGTTCGGAGAGCTACAGGCTTACCTTGTCCATCCCTGCAGAGTCTTGAGGACTCTTGACCACATCCCTTTGCCTTCCAGACCGCCTTTTCCTGCAGGGAACACAAATTTTGCATTTCAATTAATTTCTGCATGTCTAATGTCTGAAAAACCATCATAGTCTCGGTCGATACAGTCATAGGTTGCCCTGCTGCCCATTTAGCAGCTTCGTCTGCCCTATTATTGCCCAATTACACAAGGTCTTCAGAGGTATGGGCTTTGCACTTTATGGCGGCTACCGTCTTGGGTAACTGTATCGCTATCAAAAGTCCTTTTATGTGTTGTGAGTGTGCCACTGGCGTACCTGCTGCTGTCGTAAAATTTCTAAGATGCCAAAGGGCCCCAAAATCATGCACTACCCTGAAGGCGTACCTAGAGTCAGTATATATATTAGCTGATTTACCTTCTGCCAACTCACACGCTCTCCTTAATGCTACTAGTTCCGCACTTGGTCTGAGTGAGGTGGGCCAAGGGGTTCAGCTTCTACCACATCCTGATCATCTACAACAGCGTAACCAGTACATAGTTCTCCCGTCTCTGTCTGTCTATGACAACTCCCGTCTGCATAAAACGTAAAATCTACATTTTCTAAGGGGGTGTCACGTATGTCGGGCCTTGCAGTAAAGGTCTGGCTCAGGTGTTCCATATAATCATGCGTATCAGTACTCTTGCCTAACTCATCATCAACCAGGGTCTCCTCACCTCCCACCCTTTGTGTCTCTAGAGACACATATGGAAGGTATGTAGCTGGATTTAAGGTGCTACATCGTTTGATGGTGATGTTTGAGGGTGCCATCAGAGCTAGTTCCCACTTTGTGAATCTAGCTGAAGAAACATGTCTGTTTTGAGCTGAATTTAACAGAGCTGATACAGCACGGGGTGTATAGACAGTTAAATTATGTCCTAATACTACGTCCTCGCTCTTACTTATCAGAAGAGCAGTTGCTGCTACACTTCTGAGACATGTTGGGAGTGATATTGCCACAGTGTCCAATTGTGCAGTGTAGTTTGCTACCGGTCTGCTAGCGCCACCATGTTTCTGTGTGAGGACACCTGCTGCACGACCATCAGCTTCCGTACAGTATAGCTCAAAAGGCTTTTCATAATCAGATATTCCCAATGCAGGTGCTCTAGTCAGACTATCTTTAAGATTAAAGAACGCTTGCTCTGACTCTTCTATGTGTATGTTACGATACTTACCTTCCATGCTCCCCCGCCGCTCCGTCGGACCCGGAAGCCGCACTTCCGGGTTCAGCATTCACGTGACCGCTACCTAGGGCGGTCTCGTGATCGCTACCAGGGCGGGGAATTCAAATGGGACACTGTATAAAACCTAGCTCTGACACTTGGAGAGTGTCAGAACAACTTACCAGTTCCTGGCTCCTGATTCCTGGCTCCTGATTCCTGTGTCCTTCCTTGTTCCTGTGTGTTGTCTTCCAGTGTACCGACCCGGCTTGTTCACTCTTCTGGATTCCGTTGCCCTCCGTGTACCGACCTGGCTTGTTGACCTTCCTTACTGTGCCCCTGACCCGAATTGCCTCACGCTCCTTCCGCTATATGTTATCTGCCTTCCTGTGTACCGACCCGGCTAGCTGACTACGCTTCTGTTCTGGTGTCTCGTGTACCGACCCGGTTTGATTGACTCCGAGACGGCTTCCTGATTCTGTCTACATTGCCTGCCTGTGTACCAACTGGCCTGTCCGACTACTCTCAGCTTGCTCCTACTCCGCTGTACTACATCTTGGGGCAAACCTGAGGACCGCGACCTGCGACTCCCGGCAGCAAAGCCCATCCCGCTTTGCAGCGGTTCTTGGTGAATACCGGGGAGATCGTTAGACTCCGCACCTCAGGTAAGCCAGCGTTAATCAAGATTAGTAGTGAATCCAGTAAATCCGTTACAGTGTACAACACGTTCTGGTTTTGAGGAAGAGACTAGCTCCTGCAATGGTAATGCCAGAATAGAAAAACCTGGGATTCAGGATCTACAGTATCCACACATCCCCAGGAAGGTACGAATCTGCTTCTGGCTCTGTGGCAGAGTCATGTGTTGTATAGCCTCAATCCTGTCGGTTGTCAGGTGTCTTAGCCCCTTGGTGAGGCAGTGTCCTAAGTATTTAACCTTAGTCTGACATGGCTGTAATTTATCCTTTGCCACCTTGTGCCCTGTTTGTGAGAGATGGAGCAACAACAATTTAGTATCATATAAACATGACATAAAAGAATCAGAGCACAGCAACAAATCGTCCACATATTGAATTAGAACAGACCCATTGCAGGGTTGAAAGGATTGCAAACAGTCATGTAAGGCTTGGGAGAAAATACTGGGGCTGTCAATGAACCCCTGGGGAAGTCTGGTCCATGTGTATTGCACTCCCCGGCAGGAGAATGCAAATAGGTATTGGCAGTCAGGGTGAAGAGGGACTGAGAAGAAAGCAAAACATAGATCAATGACAGTAAGATGACTAGCAGACGGTGGAATCTGCATGAGGATGACAGCTGGATTCGGCCCTTTGGGGAATTGGCTCTCAACAACTTTATTAATTCCCCTTAAATCCTGGACTAATCTATAGCCCCTCCCCCACTCTTCTTCACAGGGAAAATGGGACTATTTGCTGTGTTCGATGTACGAATTAAAATCCTTTGTTGCAACAGCCTTTCAATAACAGGATATACCCCTAATTCCACCTCCAGTTTTAATGGATACTGTGGGATTTTTGGAGCTATCCTACCGATTTACCATGACAGGGGCTACGTTTGCCATCAATCCAGTGTCCTGTCCATCTCTGGTCCATAGTGAACCTGGTATTTCCAGCAACATCCCCTTTACTTGAGATGGACTTTGTTCTATAACAATAGAGTGTAACATTAACCTTTGAGGGGTGTCCAATATATCCTGTACCTCGTGCGCAACTTTCTCTGGTATATCTAAGAACACACCATCTGAAGTACAGTATATGACACATTCCATTTTACATAACAAGTTCCTCCCTAGCAAGTTAGTAGGAGCCGCTGCAGCTAAGAGAAATGAATGCTTAGTATGCAGGGGCCCGATAGTAACTTCAGCGTGTTAAGTTAGAGGATAATATAACACTCTTCCCGTTACCCCCAAAGCTGGAATAGTTTTACTGGTCACCTGCAGATTATGAGGAGAGGTTATCACAGATCCCCTGTATCTACAAGAAAGTTTGTTTCCTACCAGCTATGTCAACTATCATTGTTGGTTCTTCTTTCTAGCTCTCAGTTAACCTCACTGGCTGTAGACTACAGGTATGACCTGACCCCTAGCGCTGACTATCGTTTTCCCGCACGGCATTTGCTGCTATAACGTGCGCGGGTAGGTATGAGTCTCCTTGTCTATGTGAAGTCCCCTTTGGAGGAAATCTACGTGACCCACCCTTATGTGTATATTGTCTTTCTTTTTTACAATCTCTTGCGAAATGTCCTTCTTCGTTACAACTGAAACACTTGATTATTCTATGTTCTTATTATGTGGGTTGTATGCTGGTGGTCGTGTATGCATTCCCTCTAAAGCCTGTGTACTTACTGTCATTAACTTATCACTTTTCTCTTCCCTTCTTTTAAAAAGGTTTTTGTCATGTTCCACAGCAGACTCCCTAAGAGAATCTACTGTGATGCCTCTCCAATTAGGTAATGTGGTTTGTACCCTTGTCTTTAAATGTTCTCTAAGGTCATCCATTACTAACCCTACAGCTACCTCTCTGTGATGTGGGTCATCTCCTATGTTTGATATATTCCAGTGAACCTTGCTATGGCTGTTAGAGCTCTAGGGAAGTAATCTGATGCTATTTCACCATCCTTCTGTTTAATGGTGAAAATTTTACTCCAATTCCCCACTATTGGAAAATAGATGGCTAAATGTTTGACAATTTGTTCTATATTCTCTTGATTAATCTCATCTGTCAAGGTGTCATCTTCCTCCAACAAACAATCTTTAATAAATTGTTGTATGTTAGTATTGGGAGGAAGACAAGCTCTTAACACTACACGCTAATCCTTATTGGTTGGTTCGTGTGCATTTCCTAAGTCTTTAACAAATTTCTGACACTTAGCCAACTCTTTTCTAGGATCTGGGAATTCAGTCATAATGGAACGTAATTCTGATCTCGTCCAGGGACAATGCATTGTAACATTCTTTAAAGGAACTACACCATCCTTGTCCGCCTTCCCATTGGGAACTGATATTGTGCAGACTGGATACGTACCCACTGGTTCACTGTCTTCAGAAGTAACTACAGGATTTGCTGTTTCAGTATTTTGAATGTTATCCCTGCTAGTGGTCACACTATTCTTACCTATCTCAGCCATTGCCCTCTTTCCATATTTACGCTGAACCTCTAGCATATTAACAGCATGGGCAATGGCTGAAATTACAGTGAGTTCATCTTCTTCATCAGAAGCACTTGTTTTAAACTGGCTTAAAACAGGATACAACTTAGCAAATTCCTTTTATTCATTTTTAATAATGGCTGTACTTACCCCTCCTGCCACATAGGGTGGCGGGGGCACGCTTGTGCTGAGTTTGCCACGCTTCTCAATAGCTACTTCCGCTGTGCGTGTGCTTTTCGCCACGCCTACTTCCGCTGTGCATTCGCTGCTCTGCCACGTGTTGCATTCCATTTGCCAAAGTTTTAAACAATCATTATATCTATTTCTCTCTTTCGTTGACTTAATCAACCAAACTTTATCTTTTACATTATTTAGTACCTCTGAATTTAAACTTCCTATTGTTGAGAAAGGCCTAACACACTCCTTGGTCATCTTGACCCACGCGTCGCAATAAACCGTTGCGTATTCACCATATTTGTTACACATAAGAAACCTCGCTGAACCAATAGGCCCTTCCATAGGCATTACACTGGCCATCTCTAGCGTATGCTTAGCACCCATGTTGAACAGTACCTTCTATGCGGAACACAGATACACCGCAATGCTCTGTTCTTTCCAGCAAACAATACTCTTTTATGTGGAACACAGATATACCGCAATACTCTGTTCTTTCCAACAAACAATTTCAACCCTGTTGCTACAATCACATCTAGAGATCTCTAATGCCCGGTGGACGTATTTCCAAATAGCCGCGTCCACTCGCTTCTTCTCGTTCCAAACGAGAATCCCTAACACAGAAATAGTTCCTCGATAGCCCAGCTACCACAAATTTCTGTTGAGTTTATTATCACTGGAAGCACTAAGTCGATACAATCGAACAGCCTTTCCAATATAATTCCTCCACTTCCAATTTTACACTCACGGTTGTGTTTACTGTGCGGTTAGATTGCACCGCTTACTAATACTAATTATCAGTAAACCTTGCGATCTATTGGTGGCGCTTCGCGAATACCCAGTTTTCGCACTCGGTATACCTGCCCCATATACCGTCCTTCAGTTGGGCACCCTGCCTCGTCAGACAGCAACTGAGCTCAATCAACAATAAAACAGTGTATCTACGTCACAAAACCACACAACATACACCTTTTCTGCGCAGAAAATCAAAAGTTCCCAACAATAGTAGTAACATTTCAGAAGCTTTCACAAGTGATTATACTATGCATGTATAACAACTATCAAAACGATTGTTTACCCACGTGAAAAATCTACTGGAAGTCCGCGTACGCAAAGCAGGAAGTACACATACGCTAAGTAATGCAATACAGTTAAAACGCACAATGACAGTAAAAAGAAACAGTTTTCTCTTTTGTGCCTAGATTCAGTTAGCGCACCTTAGATAATGTAAAACGGACATTCGGTTTCACAACACAGAGTAAAATTCAGGTTTTGAACACATTGCGTTCTTACCCGTATATGGCGCGTCTCCACCCTTTGTTGCGGAACCGAAATCCATTGGTTTTGCGTATCGTCCGGCAGCGTAACCTCCAAACTCACGAGCCCCCAAATTGTTATGAGCATTTTGTCGCTATCCAATAACGATAGTCGAATCTCGATTTGCGTTTCCAACGCACAAAGATTTATTCTCAAAAAGTAGCAGAATATATCCAAGCGAAATAATAAAAAGTACAGCCGTTACTTATCGCAGGCGCTCTGGATCCAATAAACAGTCATTCAGTCCTGAAGTCTGTGGACAAGATGTCTGAACACTAAATGAGGAGCTGCTGCTTATATGCACACAGAGATACAGTAAACAATGCAGATGGTATAGCTTGCTTCTATTGGTCCAGGTTTCAGGAAGGCCCATGGGGTTGTCGATCATTGGCTAGTTCAACCTAAAGAATCCAAAGGTGGGGGTCATCTCTCCAGGGGATATGCTCCGATCTTCCCGCCAAGATTGATAGTTTTAATAGTCCATAATTCCCTAACATTAATAACTTGCGTATACGCTCTCTGCGATCCCTTCGCAGAGTGAACCGGTAGTCGCAAATGTAAAGGGGATTAATATGATACTACACATGACATGATTCCTTCAACCTGTACCATATGTTTTACTGATATGCATATAACTTATAATATTACACATAAACACTACTATATTTCGACATAAATAACTATGTGTTGCAACTACCATTAATGTGTACTATTTTACAAATGTGTGTGTTGGTGCGAATGTATGTAAAAGCGTAAATACTTTTGTTGCCATGTGTTGCGGCTGCGTACGCCCTTCCACGCCGTAGCGTGCCATACGCATCTTTTCAGACAAAGACAACCAAGTTTGCTCGATTTTAATTGAAATGACTTTATCCAATTTGCTGACTTCGACAGAACTCATAATAACTCCATTAGAGGACTTATTTAGTTATTAAGGAGTTATACATTATTGACTATATCAGTAAATTGCTATATTTTGATTGTCCTTATATGGTTTAAAGGGGATCATTTAACCAATGGCTGTTTTTAACATTTATATGTTTATATTGTATATAAAACCAGTGCACTGGAAGCGATCTGTTTATTAAATGTAAAATGCATACTTCCTATCAACTTTTGTCTTAAAACACTTTACTGCGCCAGGGAGAAATTATTGTATTTTACTCTGTGTATCAGCGGCTTCACTAAGAGGCATACAGCTGACAATCTGTTACAAAAACTAAGGGATGTCATTGAAACATGGCTAATCCTGCTTGGACTCAACACCAATATTGTTCAACCATTACAGTTGCGAGACAAGGCATCAGCCTTGTTGTTTTTGAATCCTGGTCGAAACGTGATGAAGAACTTGAAACGAGAGAAAAACAGGACCCATCGGGCTTGCCTGGAATTTATGACCTTAACGGATTGAATAAATAGAAGATTTTTGTGGTCAGTATATACCGTAATCACATGAGCTGCTCCCTCAAGCCAGTGGCGCCATTCTTCAAATACCCACTTTACTGCCAATAACTCCTGATTACCAACATCATAGTGGGTTTCTGCGGAAGAAAGTTTTCGAGAGAGGAATGCACAGGGGTGCAATTTATGGTCGTAGGGATCCTTTTGGGAAAGAATAATGTGAGAGCTCCCCCTGGAGTTGGAGGATGTCCCTACAACCTCTACAAAATATAACAGTGCATTGAAACCAATGCTCGTGATTGGCTGCTACCTCACGCCAGGATGCGGTGTACCACTGCGGCTCATGACACCTTATTAGTGCAAATTAGGAAAAATACAGTTTAAACCCTGCTAGGCCCTCGACCATCCTTTGCATGTTAATAGTATAATTGGTTGGAGTTAAGGGCAAGGTCACAAATTTTTGGGTCAAATCTTTCAAACCAGCCCAGATGTTGTGGTCTGCCACCTGCGTCATCCCTGCTTGTGTTTGGAAAGTGCAAATTAGTGCCAGAACCTCATGTGCCAGAACTGCTGCGGGCACTGGTGCCACACTCCTACCACTGGTGCAGGACTTACACAATAAACCCCTTCCTCATCAGCGTCCTTGTCGGCTACCCAAATCTCCCCCTTATCCTCTTCTAATTTCAAAGTGTCATCCTCACTTGGTGTAGCACCGGCTACACTGGGGCTGTTCAGGCACACATCATCAGAAATGCTGAAAGGGCCCTTCTTTATGCGTACACTATCAAAATGGTCACAATTACACATACCACTGTTGGATGGATTTTCCTCAAGGATTGTTGTTATTTCTGATTCTGAGCATACATTTTCATCTAATGCCTTACTGTTTTCTTAGCAGCTCGGGTTTCACACGTAACAGTACTTGTGCACCACTTTTGGACGCAAAATTGTTTGGTCTTGTTTGCTTACGAGTGACCTTACAAGAAGAAGGCTCATTAACATTTTTAGATCTGGCAGTAATAGAGAAAGGCGAGGGCCTCATTCCTTCTTTGCCACTGCGTGTGTAGAATGGCATGTTGGCAATATTTTTTTTCTCGCCATTTAACTTTTCAGCATTTACAGCTCTTTTTCTCTTCAACACGATTAAATTTTTTGTTTTTTTGTTTTTTTCCCTGACTTAAAAAGACTATGTACTTTTACCTAGACTTTACCAAATGACGTACAGGGAAGATCTTATCGGGAACATAAACAGAGCTTTCCTACAACAGAAAACTTCTAATAGTGTAGCATGTTTGATATAAATTCTAGCTACTGTACAACGTGAAACCATGAAACATATAATCCCGCATTCAACACGATATCCACACTGTGATTCACCCGTGTCTCCTTATATATCCAGCACCCTTTTGGATGTATGCTTACTATGTTCCAAAAGAAATCACGCATGTAAGAATCTGATGAGTATCCCTCTCCTATTCGCTTTCTGTTTCTCCTGTCAGAGATCCACACTCAAAAGAGAAAACAAAGGGAGTGATCTAGCGCATTACCTTTTAATAATAATAAAAACATCAAACATATACAAGTGGACTCGTACCGGGGGATGGAAGTCAATGTGCAATCGCAATGTCTTTTACCCAAGATCTCCAATGGCTATCTCCTAGATGGTATCTCGCCCACGATAACAGTCTGTAAAAGCCTTTTAAAACCAACGCGTTTCGGGGCGTGGTCTGGACGCCACAAGCAGTGGTTGCCTTTTGTGTGAGCTCCATATAGCTGGAGGCAAAAACGAATAGAAAATAAAGAATTCCCCTCTCTCTACTCGGCACGCTTGTCAGAAGGGGACTTAAGAGCTGCTGACCTTCATCGAGTGTCTGCCCGGTCGGGAGTGCGCACGGGCAGAAGTACATCAGTGCTGGAGTCTGCTTGAGAGCTGGGGAGCTGCCTGGCGCTGGGACACTGATGCCCTGATTGCCCTCATGCTGAGCGGAGAAGCGGGCAGGCGCGGCGGTCCGGTCCAGTCAAGTCGGAGGCCTACTTCCGGTTCAGGAGCCTCGGCCTCGAGTACCCACTACCCCATCAACGAGTGACTTCCGGAAGGGGCGGGGCTACGTGGCTGCACATATCGCCGCTGAGCTGCCTGGATAGAGTCCTGCTGGCCACGGAGAAGCATCTGTGAATACTTTGGCACCAGAAAAGATCCATAATATTACTGAAGCCCAGGTCTATTTATCAGGTGAGGTAAAGGCAATGCCAACACCCAGCATCTCCTGGAGAAAGGAGTGCCTGGCAAAGATAGAGGCGATAGGAGAGCCACCTCACCCCATCTCTCCCCTCTGGCTGCAGACAGAGCATGGGTGTGATGAGATGTCCCCCCTTGTGACCCTGACAGGGTTGTGCAGTCCAATGGAGGCCTTTTGAAGTGTTACAGCACCTTCCCACCCGCGGAGTACCCTCTTGAGATTCTATTTACGCAAAATTCAGCTACAGATCTTGAGGTCCTGAAGCTGTGCCTAGGTAATCATGCCTCCTAAAAAGCTTAAACCTACTACTACTGCTATGGTCCCTCCGATCAAATTTCAACCGAAACCGAAATCAACAACGACCTCGCCTTCTCCACCAAAAGGCTCGCCTCCGTCACGACAGACACCAGAGCCGGCAGCTTCCATTCTGAGCGCTTCGCTGCCTGACCAGGGCCCTGATACAGCTCAAGATGCACCACTAACAGTTCGTGCCTTACATCAGATGCTGACTGCACTAAGGGCAGACTTGACCTCTGAGGTGAAGGCAGCGATCGGTGGTCTGAAAACTGATGTGACAGAACTGGGAGATCGAACAGACCATCTGGAGACAAAGATGGGTGAACTGGTCTCTTCGCATAACGACCTCTATTCCTCACACAACGCTCTTAGCTCTTCGCATAACTCTCTACAAAGCGAAGTCCTGTCTCTGAGAGAGAAGGTCGCAGATCTGGAGGATCGCTCTCGCAGAAATAACATTAAGATAAGGGGCATACCGGAATCTATTGCAAATCCTGATCTTCAGAGCTATGCTGTTTACCTATTCAGCAGACTTCTACCATCGCTGGACGCTAAAGACTTTTTGATAGATCGTATACATCGCCTCCCTCGTCCACGTACTGCTCCAGGGAATGTCCCAAGAGACACTCCTGCTCAGGGTCCACTTCTATCATGTCAAAGAGGCGATCCTTAGAGTGGCTCGGGATCCTAGCAGCGAGGCATCCCTCAGAGATCTTCAGCTTTTCCAGGACCTCTCACTTACCACCATTAACCAAAGACGAAGTCTACAACCAATCACGTCAGCTCTGAGGGCCAACAACATCACCTACAGATGGGGCTTCCCGGTGAAATTGCTGGTTCGCTATGAAGACTCTACTTATGTTATCTCCTCCGTGGAGGCAGGCATCAAGCTGTTGGAGGAGTGGCGTATCTCCACACCGTCTGGATCTTCTGCAGCCAGGCCCCCTCCACAGGCTGAATGGTCCCAGGTTTCCAGAGACTGAGTTATATTCCTATTTTCTATGTTGAAGTCTCATGGGCCCTAATCCTGATTTGATAAGTATAACCTTAAGTAATATCAGCAATTCCGTTTGACTAAGATATGTTTTAGCGAGTTTAATGATTGTAGGGGGTGGCTGCCGGGGTACCCATGGAGGTAGAAGCTTAGTCTTGTGCCCAGGGCCAGTTGCCCTTAGTTGTGTCCCGCTCGCGGGAGGCTGGTCCTCCCATGGGGGGGTGGGTCAGAAATGGACTGCTTCCATGGGGGCCCGGAGGTTGTTGCGCCCCATTGAGTTTGTGCTAAATATATCTCTGTGGTTGTTGCAATGTTGTAATGCTATTTATAATTCCTCTTGCTGTTTTTTTTATTTTAGGGTGTTCCGCGGGTGGGAATGTGTTCCAACTACCCCCCACATGTTAAATAATTTGTAACACTCTTACCCATGTGGCAAATACTCTGACCCGGTTCCTCGGGTCAGTCCATCCCACTACTATTCCCTTTGTTCCCTTCCTCCCCCCCTTTTAATCCCCCACCTCTTCTTCCCAGTCACTCCAGAACTAAATCTCTAATGCAATACTTACTCTCGTTCAGTACATCGCTACACTATGAGTCTCTAGATTATGGTTAAGTTCTATACTTTAAATACTAAAGGTCTTAACTCCCCTAACAAACGGCGCCTAGTGCTCACCACATTTCATAGACAAAAACCAGATGTTGTGGCTCTCCAAGAAACCCATTTCTCCTGCCATGCCCCACCGCAGTTGAGGGACTCGAGATATCCATTAGGTTACTTTGCCAATGGCCCTTTTAAAAGAAATGGAGTTGCTGTTCTCTTTAGCGCCTGTGTACACTTCCAACTCCATTCAAAACTAGAAGATAAGTCGGGGAGGTACATCATCCTGACGGACCTCCTAGAGGACAAGCCAATAACTATAGTTTCACTATATGCGCCAAACTCCCGCCAAATTCCCTTCCTGAAGGCCTTGTGTGAGGAGGTACAAAAAGTCCGAAAGGGCCACTTGGTGTTATTGGGAGACTTTAATTTGACTTTGGACCCGAAGGTTGATAAGTCCAGGCCACAAAGATCATCTGGTCCTGACCCTACCCTTGGCCCCTCCACTGCTTTCCGTAAGCTCTTAGCGGAATATGACCTTTACGATATTTGGTAGGCGCAGTGTCTGGGTGCTCGAGAATATACCTTTCACTCAATGGTCCACAACACCTATTCTAGAATAGACATGATTTTGTCGGATAAGTGGACACTCCAGCATACTGACTCTATCAATATCCTCCCTATTACGTGGTCTGATCATGCCCCGATGGAATGGTCCTGGAATCTATGTATTGCCAGAGCCCCTCCAAGACCTTGGCATATGCCAGCCTACCTACTCACTTCACTGGAGGCCAGGGCTGCTCTCTCGGAGGCATTGTCACAATACATTCAGTTAAACAATCCAGCTGACACTTCCCTTTCGACACATTGGTGTGCCCTGAAGGCGGTTGTTAGGGGTGCTGCTATTCAAATCGGGGCCCGTTTAAAGAGGCAATACCTTCTACGCCAACGAACACTCGAGTCTCATCTAGCGAGATTAGAGATCCAAAACCAAACACGGCCATCTAAAACCTTACAAAGAGAAATAAATGAGGTGAGGAAACAGCTAAATAATATTTTCATATCTCGCATGAAATCCTCTTCACTCAAGTTGAGGCAAAAATTCTATACAATGGGTAATAGGGCCAGTTCGTCTTCTAGCCCGAAAATTAAGAGGCAAGCAAGCTAGGAATCATATTAAAGTATTGCACGGTCCTAGAGGTAACAAGATATATAACCCAGCGGCCATAGCTAACCAGTTCGCCAAATTCTACTCTAAACTTTAAAACCTCCAGGATGATGATAATGTTTTTAAACCATCTGAGGCCTCCATTTCCGCATTCCTCCAACACTTTGACCTTCCCTTGTTAGACGCCGATAGCTTACAATTGCTTAACCTTCCTTGGACTCAGGGAGAGGTTGAGGGAATCATTAAATCCCTTCCAAAAGATAAGGCTCCTGGCCCGGATGGTTTCATTAATGCATTCTATAGTGTCTTCGGGACCGAAGTTTCCCCTCTCCTTACTAACCTGTATAATAGCGTTTCGGAGGGTGGGGTTTCCCAATAGAGATGTTGGAAGCACAGATTATTACTATACCGAAACCGGGCAAGGACCACTCAGACTGTAAGAACTATAGACCAATAGCATTGCTTAATACAGACCTGAAAATATATGCTAGACTGCTTGCTGATCGTCTGAATCCCCTCTTACCACAACTGATACATCCGGACCAGGTAGGCTTTGTAGTAGGCCACCAGGCCTCGGATAACACTCGACGCATATTGAATGTCGTGGACCTCCTCTCTGGGTTTTCGGAGGAAGTTATTCTGCTCTCTTTAGATGCAGAAAAGGCCTTTGACAGACTCCATTGGAAGTACATGAAGGAGGTTTTGTGTAGGTTTGGTATACAGGGAAGAGTTCTTCACTCCATATTAGCCCTATATCAGGACCCCTCCGCTAAAGTCTTCAGTAACGGTTTCCTATCATCTTCATTTCCCATCACTAATGGCACGATGCAGGGGTGCCCTCTTTCCCCTTTCATGTACGTCTTCCCCTTTCATGTACGTCTTGGCTATAGAACCCCTGGCCCACATAATCCGGCAGGCAGATAACTTCCCAGGTATTGACATCCATCCACGTAGACAGAAGGTATGCCTATTTGCTGATGATGTCCTCCTGTTTGTAACCAGCCCGGAGACCTCGTTGATAACTTTGAAGCATATCTTAGACCGGTTTAGCGAAGCATCATTTTATAAATTGAACATTACAAAATCTGAAGCCCTTCCCATTAATATACCACAATCTTCCCTTTCAAGCTTACAAAAGAAATTTCCTTTTGTGTGGGTTAAAGATTCCCTATCATATCTAGGTATTCATATTCCGGCAAATTTATCTGCGGTGTTTGAAGTTAATTTTTCCCCGATTTATCTTCACCTCTCCTTACTGGCCAAGAATTGAATTGACTTTGAGGGCTCCTGGTTGGGACGCATAGCGGCTTTTAAGATGATGTTGCTACCAAAACTTATGTATATCTTCCGTACCATACCCTATATTATACCAAAACGAATGATGGATAGGTTCCACACTCTGATGATGTCATATGTCTGGAGGCAGAAACGCCCCCTTCTTACATACAAATGTATGTCTTTACCAAAGTCAAGAGGCGGACTATTGCTTCCCAGCTTAACACTTTACCAGGATGCTTGTGTTTTGAGTTGCCTCCGAGACTGGTCGCTACCTCATGCAGCTAAGCCGTGGGTTGATATTGAGAGGGCATTATATGTAGGATTCCCTTTGCTGGATCTTCTTTGGATTCCTAGATCGGACCGCCCACCGGGTGCTCGTAAATTACTCTCCATCTCGGATGCCTTACGGGTATAGGATAAATTTATTGGGTCACACAAGGACGTTGCACTCCCTTCTCGTAATCTTTCCCTCCAAGCATTGTCGAAACTCATGCCGGATATCAATATTACCGTATGGAAAAATAGAGGGATAGTCTCTCTGGCGGATATGTTTGCGCAGACCCTTTTTCTCCCCTTCGACGTGCTTAGGGACAAATAGAATCTGCCTCAGTCTGAGATGTTTAAATATATGAGAATTAGACACTGGGTGGGGGCAGCCTCCAGGACCCCCCATGCTCTGTCCACACTACCAGCTCAGGTCCTAGATAGATTAACAAAGGCGGGTAGTAGGGGAGGAATAACATTTTGGTACCGCTATTTCCAGTCCCTAGTCCCAGCCTCCAAGACTCCGACTCAGGCACGTTGGGAAGCAGATATTGATATGACTCTTTCCCTCCAGCAGTGGGAAAAGATCTACATTTCCTCACACCACATGTCTAGATGCATCAATCACACCGAAATGCATGTTAAGCTCCTCAATCGGCTCTATCTCACCCCGGATCGCCTTCATAAGATATGGCCAAGTCAGTCTAAATTCTGCTGGCGTCAATGTGGTCAGATAGCAGATGTTTATCATGTCTTTTGGACAAGCCCGGTGAGCCAGACGTTCTGGGGCGAGGTATCCGCTTTGAGCTTGGAGGTCCTACGAGTTTCTGTCACTCTTGACAGAAATTCCTACATATATATAACTCCTACATATATATCAGCCTGTGATCCCTAGCCATAAGCGCTATGTACTAGGACACATACTAATAGCTGCTAGAGCAGCAATAGCTCAGAACTGGAAGTCCCCTGCTCCCCCCAGCATCACTAAGGTTGTGTCTAAGATCCAGTATAATTTTGAAATGGAAACAACGGATGCGCCCTATACGTCATCCGCCTCCAATCCAATTTTCAAATGGTTTAGCTGGCACGAATATGTCACAGAGGGCTCCGGTAGAGCACGAGTAGCCTCAAATACTTCACCCTCCCCCTCCCCAGCAGCCCTCATAGAGGAACCCCAGCCTAATGAATAGGCTCTGCCAGTGTGTTATTTCAGCTACCTAGGTATCAATATGTCCCCATCTGGTGTACTATGAGAAAGACCAATGTGTATATTTTATTTCTGCTTCTCAAAGTAACATGTATGTTATAAGATCGCTGTTTCAATTGAGTGACTCCCCCCTCCCCCCCTGCGTGGGGGTTCCCCACCTCCCCCCTCCCCCCCTGTGTGGGGGTTCCCCACCCTTTTTTACCCTTTTGTTTGTTCCTTCAATTGTGCTTGTCACCCTTTCTTTTTTCTGTACCCCATTTAACTTTGAAAAACTCAATAAAAACTTATTTAAGTAAAAAAAAAACAACGCGTTTCAACTCCTATGGTGAGTCTTTTTCAAGGTTCTGTCTTCAATCTATAGAACTCTTCTTATATGTTGTTCCTTTTATTAGCAACACCTGTTCCTTGTTGTTCTCCACGGGACTCCGATGTTACTTCCGGGTTTCTAAAGCGAGGCTTGACTATCTTACGTTTTGCTATTGTGTACTGAAGCATGAATGTAACTATAACTAATTACAACTGCTAAAAATCAGTTTATAGTACATATAGCGATTTTGCAAAGTCATATGAGTAATTTAGATAATAAAAATAGAACATTTCCGCTATGAGAAAAAGGCCAATTAGCTCATTCCTTATCCAACCACACATGAATCGCAATGAGCAGCTGTATCAAATTGCCGGATTCTAACTAATACAATAAAAATTCCTCCCTGCTGTTTTCTTAAACAAATTCTTGAGAGAAATAGTAGATAAACACTTTGTTTTCAAATGTATTGCTTTAACCTCCTATGGAAAAACCGATCAATATTGATGCCCATTCGTTTTGAAAAACATCTCAAATATATGCTGTGACTTTCAGACCTTAGGACATGTCTGGAAGAAAACCAAAGTTCGCGATATCTTATGTCTTTGGTCTCACAGTTATTGTTCTACTGGGTCAATTGCCTAATCTTTTTAAAAATCGATATTATAAGAAAAAATGGAAAAAGGTTTTTTTTCCCGTTTCTTCCACTGGTCCTCTCAAGATGGACAGTTAAACACGATGTATGCAAATTAAAATGAATATGGCCAGAATTACCAAATCTTTACATCCTCATCCGTATTTACAAAGAAGAACATTTATTCTAAACATACCATGTTTTATACAGGATATGAAGCTTAAAATTCTGTTACGATGAACAACTTTTTTATATATGTTAACATCAAAATGCAGACATTCCAGTTTTTATCTGCTCTAAGCTATGTTAAACTTAATCAGACTGCCGATGTTCTGGTCCTGAACATCAATATAATCAGATCATATTCCGATGAATGCCTAGATTGCTCCAACAGAAGACTTGTCGAGAAACCGTAAGGAGAAAAATAGGACAATAGTCAGTGCATTGTAGCAATATGCTGAGATTACCTTTGTCTGAGAACGATATTTACTAGTTTACACTCCTCATGCATTTCTATATAAACCATTTTAATTCAAAGTCAGCATTTAATCCTTTCGGAATTAGAGTGTCAATCTCATAGATGTACTTCATTTCGGCTCTAGATAAAGTTGTTAGAACATCAGTATTCCTCCAATTGTCCTCTATTTTATGGATACCCCAAAAACCCTTAATTTGGTCTACTGAATTTGAGTGGATATTCTTAAAATGTTGAGAAAGCACATGAGTCTCAAGACCCCTCTTAATATTATATAAGTGTTCTCTTAGCCTCACCTTTAACGGGCGAGTTGTCCTCCCCACATAGATTTTGTTGCAGCTGCATTTTATGGCATATACTACATTTTTGGTGTGACAGGTTATAAAGTGATCTATTTTTATATCCCTCTCATTTAGTCTTATATCTGTAGTCTTGGTATCCTTCATTTTGCATGTTTTGCATGCTGCACACTCTCCACATCTATGGAAGCCTTTGGTTCTCACTGAACACCTTCTCTCCTCTGGTAAATGGCTTCTAACTAATTTATTTTTTAGATTTGGGGCCCTCCTATATATGAACCTCGGTTTCATGGGTATCATGGTCCCTATGACTGGGTGTCTCTTCAAAAGTTGCCAATGTCTTTTGACTATATTCTCAATTTGTCTATGATTCGTGCTGAAGTCAGTAATAAAAGACCATTCATTGTTATATTTTGATTTCGGGACATCTTTCTCCTTAGGAATAAGCAAATCGCTCCTATTTATTCCTTTCACTACTGTTTCTGCTCTTTCTAATGTTTCTCTTTGGTATCCTTTTTGGCTAAATTCACTTTTCATCAACGTAATCTGTTCTTCACATACTATATTCTCTGTGCAATTGCGTCTCACTCTCTTGATCTGCCCAAGTGGTACATTCTCTAACCAGATCTTATGATGGTTACTGTTGTATTCAATGTAGCTGACTGTGTCTGTGGGCTTGTGGTAAGTTTTTGTTTGGAGACCTGCTTCATTAGTGTACACAGTGATATCTAAAAAATTGACAGATGTTCTACTCCATTCAAACGTTAGCTCAATGTGGCAGTCATTATCATTAAGATAGCTACAGAACAGTTCCAATTGTTGCTCAGACCCTCTCCACACAAAGAAAATGTCATCGATGTACCTCCACCATGACACCAGGCTCGCCCCAAAACCATGCCCCGACCACACTGACCTCTAAAAATAGAATACTTTACAACCTGTCACACCAAAAATGTAGTATATGCCAAAAAATGCAGCTGCAACAAAATCTACGTGGGGAGGACAACTCGCCCGTTAAAGGTGAGGCTAAGAGAACACTTATATAATATTAAGAGGGGTCTTAAGACTCATGCGCTTTCTCAACATTTTAAGAATATCCACTCAAATTCAGTAGACCATAACAAGGGTTTTTGGGGTATCCATAAAATAGAGGACAATTGGAGGAATACTGATGTTCTAACAACTTTATCTAGAGCCAAAATGAAGTACATCTATGAGATTGACACTCTAATTCCGAAAGGATTAAATGCTGACTTTGAATTAAAATGGTTTATATAGAAATGCATGAGGAGTGTAAACTAGTAAATATCGTTCTCAGACAAATAAAATCTCAGCATATTGCTACAATTCACTGACTATTGTCCTTTTTTTCTCCTTACGGTTTCTCGACAAGTCTCCTGTTGGAGCAATCTAGGCATTCATCGGAATATGATCTGAATATATTGATGTTCAGGACCAGAACATCGGCAGTCTGATTAAGTTTAACATAGCTTAGAGCAGATAAAAACTGGAATGTCTGCATTTTGATGTTAACATATATAAAAAAAGTTGTTCATCATAACAGAATTTTAGGCTTCATATCCTGTATAAAACATGGTATGTTTAGAATAAATGTTCTTCTTTGTAAATACGGATGAGGATGTAAAGATTTGGTAATTCTGGCCATATTCATTTTAATTTGCATACATCGTGTTTAACTGTCCATCTTGAGAGAACCAGTGGAATAAACGGGAAAAAAAACCTTTTTCCATTTTTTCTTATAATATCGATTTTTAAAAAGATTAGGCAATTGACCCAGTAGAACAATAACTGTGAGACCAAAGACATAAGATATCGCGAACTTTGGTTTTCTTCCAGACATGTCCTAAGGTCTGAAAGTCACAGCATATATTTGAGATGTTTTTCAAAACGAATGGGGCTCAATATTGATCGGTTTTGCCATAGGAGGTTAAAGCAATACATTTGAAAACAAAGTGTTTATCTACTATTTCTCTCAAGGATTTGTTTAAGAAAACAGCAGGGAGGAATTTTTATTGTATTAGTTAGAATCCGGCAATTTGATACAGCTGCTCATTGCGATCCATGTGTGGTTGGATAAGGAATGAGCTAATTGGCCTTTTTCTCATAGCGGAAATGTTCTATTTTTATTATCTAAATTACTTATATGACGATCTTTGCAAAATCGCTATATGTACTATAAACTGATTTTTAGCAGTTGCAACTGTAGTTACATTCATGCTTCAGTACACAATAGCAAAACGTAAGATAGTCAAGCTTCGCTTTAGAAACCCAGAAGTAACATCGGAGTCCCGTGGAGAACAACAAGGAACAGGTGTTGCTAAAAAAAGGAACAACATATAAGAAGAGTTATATAGATTGAAGACAGAACCTTGAAAAAGACTCATCATAGGAGTTGAAACGCGTTGGTTTTAAAAGGATTTTACAGACTGTTATCGTGGGCGAGATACCATCGAGGAGATAGCCATTTGAGATCTTGGGTCAAATACATTGCGATTGAACATTGACTTCCATGCCCCGGTACGAGTCCACTTGTATATGTTTAATGTTTTTATTATTATTAAAAGGTAATGCGCTAGATCGCTCCCTTTGTTTTCTCTTTTGAGTGTGGATCTCTGACAGGAGAAACAGAAAGCGAATAGGAGATGGATACTCATCAGATTCTTACATGCGTGATTTCTTTTGGAACATAGTAAGCATACATCCAAAAGGGTGCTGGATATATAAGGAGACACGGGTGAATCACAGTGTGGATATCGTGTTGAATACGGGATTATATGTTTCATGATTTCACGTTGTACAGTAGCTAGAATTTATATCAAACATGCTACACTATTAGAAGTTTTCTGTTGTAGGAAAGCTCTGTTTATGTTCCCGATAAGATAGCCCAGAAGATCCCTGTAGTGCATAAGAAGTAAGCGCCACAAGTATGTAATCTTTTTATTGTACACATGTTATCACAAGCATAGGTGGTTGCTTGTTTTTACATACTAGGCTGCATACCCAGTAGAGCGCCGTTGTGAGAATTTGTCAAACTTGTACAGGGAAGACTACCATCAGGACTGCTGCCAGCACCTGCTTACTGATCCTGCTCATATGTGGACTGATTTGAATCCAATTTATTGAGCCCAGAGCACTTGTAGTGTAAAATATTAAATATATAGTGCTGCTAGATAAGACTTTCAACACCAGAAAAATTGTGGTTTCACACTGGGGAATATGGGACACCCCAAAAGACTTGTAGTGTAAAATATTCAATAAATAGTGCTGCTAGATAAGATTTTCTTCAGCCAGAAAATAGTTTCTGGAGGAGGGAATATGACACCACAAACTGTTGGTAATGTTTGCAAAAATGCCTCCTCTATCCTCCTCTCTTCCTGCTATAACAATTGCTAGAAGAATTGCTAGAAGAATTTCAATAATAATTGCAAGAATAATATATAGAATATTTGCTCTCTCCCTGCTCGGCTCGGTACTCGGATAGGTAACGTTCGGGTGGGTTCGGTTCTTGGGGAACCGAGCCCGCCCTTCTCTAGTTTTAATACAACTAAGAGTCTAGAAATTCAGAGATCCACTTGAATTCACAGCCGCCTTGTTATTTGAGATGAGGGGGGTAAAGAAAGGGGTAAAAGGGGGTAAAAGTAGCATGGAGGGCGCAGTGCGATCATAAGGGGGCACAGCGTGGTGGTGATGAAGGGGCACAGTAATGTGGCAATGTAGTGTGTGTTAGGTAGATGGTGGCTAATTAATGGGTGCTATTTTGTTTGTGGGGTAATGGTGGGGCAATGTAATAGTGGGGAATGTTAATTTAAGATGAGGTGGTTTGGGGGCTAATGATTGTGGGGGTGAGTTTGGGGAGAATGAGGTCTCTTTATTAAATGTGACTATGAATTTAATGGCAGTGATGGTTGCAGGAAATGGGTATATTTATGAAATGTTAATATTATTAATTTATTGCTGGGGCTGTATGTAGGGAGGGAAATAGGTATATTTATTAAATGGGAATGCTATTATTTTGATGTTGGGGCTGTAGTGAGGCCTAATTTTAAAAATTGGGTGCTATATTGATTTAACAGTGGTGCTGGTTGGAGTTTTCTAAATTTCATGTACCCATTTTTTTCCAAATAGGGCCCCCAATATTCCAGGATCCAGACAAGCAGCAACTGATCTAAAGACACCAGCAGCCACAAGTCAGGTAGGAGAGAACAGGACAGTCTGCCAACTGTCCTGAATTTGGTGGGTCACTGTCCCGCTTAGTCAGGATTTGGTCTGACTGCAAGGACAGTTGGGAGTTATGTCCTGCTTCAGATTGTACTGCTTGTGAAGGTAGAACTGTGTGCAGCTAACAGTAGTGCTCACAGTATTGCCTGTGTATTTGTTGAAAATGTGTCTAATAACCATATTACATCATAGTAGCCCCCCTGTCTTAAGTGCCTAAGCCCCCCCCCCGAGCCTTAATCCAGCTCTGGTTAGCAGGAGGAATCTGATAATTGCTCCCAGTCCCTGGACAGGACACAGCCTGCAGAGCAAGCCGAGGAGCTCTAAGTCTCATGAGATTTATTAATCTTGTGAGACTCAGAGATTCCCTGCTCACACTACAGGAAGTTCCCACCCTGATGGATGTCAGAAGCATAAATAAATACAGTGGACTAGGGTGTTGTAATGTATTTCTGGGGTGGGGGGTGGCTTGATGTGGATGGGGAGGGCCTGATAAATGTAATGTTTTATTATAATGTATATGTCAATGCCCCATGTTGAGCACGCCTCCAACATAATGTGGCCATGCCCTTGGCATCGCCGCCGCAGCGGCACTAACAGGGGAGGGCCTGTATGCTTAAAATGCCAGGGCTGATTTTTAGTCCCAGTCCGGCCCTGTGTACAATACATATGTGGAATATAAAGTGCCAGCAGAATGTGCAGATAAAAAAAGTATTCAATTATTGTCACCTGTTAATAATATAGTCATTGATTAAAAACTATTTTAAAAAAAATAAAAGGTTGCTTTTTTGATATTTGTCCCCCATGAAATACATGTATGATTGTTATTAATGCCTACTGTACATAAAATGCATTTTTACAATTTCTCTTTACAGCAAACACATGTTCTAGCATGCATGCATGACCGTCATCACTATCACTCAACATATACACCAGCCCTATAGTTGGTGCAAGTGATACGACTGAAAAACATGCACCTGAGGGATGTCCAAAGGTTGAATCAGACGTTGCTGCATGCGCTTGACCTTGGCATGGGCATACTGTACTTTGACTACGCACTTATGTCCCTTCCCCTCCCCGTCCTGTTCATGAAGTCATGGGCTGTCGGAAGTGTCCTTTGCGATGAATTGCATACACTTGCATTCACTGGCATATAGTTAGTTTCTAGGCATGCGTCATGCAATTTAACGCAAAATATGACAGTATTGGCATTTAAGTTCTTTAATGGATCATGCACAAAATGAATATCTTATACTAATGCAAACAAAAGTAACGTTTAAGGCATTTTCTAGAACAGGTTGGCATCGCATGCTGAGATTTATGCTGAATTTATTAAGGTTCAAACACAGGAGATATCACAGACATCTCCAGTATTCACTATACTAATTATCAATATCACTGTCCCCATAAGGCAATTTAGTAATGATTAATACCGCAAATACAGTAATTAATGATCAATACTGCAGTTCCCATTGTTAGGAACTCCCTAGCCAGCACAATAAAACTCGGAGTCTACTCCGAAAGCCTGGTGTTTGCTGGAGACCCTAGTGGTGGGGACAGACTTGGCCGCAGGCTGACAGAGGGTCGAGAATCGTATACCAGCTAAGGAGAACCCAGGAGTGGAGTGATTGGCAGACAGCAGCGTGGGGTTCAGGCAGAGTAAACCAAGGTCAGAGGTCACAAGCACAGGTTCGGAATCCAGAGATAAGCGAAAGGTCAGGGGCACTGGCGGAGGAGCAGAATCCGGATTTCAGGCAAATGGTCAGGGTCAGAAGCATAGGTTCAAGGTCCAGGAAAAAGCAAGGGTCATACACGGGAAGTTAGTCACAGGTATTAACACCAAGCAGAGAGAGAACAAGCAGGCAGCAGAACTGTGAACAGGATGCTATAACCGGCAGTGAGGCTCTGATCTCACTGCCTTAAATAGCACTAGGAGCCAATCAGGACAGAGGAGGGAAGGGCTGAGAATCAGCCTCAGGAGGCAGCTAATTAATTACTAGCTAGAACTAGCATAGGAAATAACATAACCAGGAAGCATGTATAAAAATAAAAGTGAACCAGTTTAAATCATATAGGAGCTCCACCTGGTGTTGGAGGATGTCCCTACACCCTCCTACATCTATGTCACAAGGATAATAACAGAGCACAGAATATAAAGCACATGCCCGGCTGCCAGTTCACGCCAGGATGTGTTATACAGCCGCGGCTCATGACAGTACCCCCCCCTTGAAGAGGGGTCAAGGCACCCTGACATCCAGGCTTAGAAGGAAACTTCTTAAAAAATTACCTAAGGAGTTTCTCAGCGTGGAGACGCTTCTGGGGTATCCAAGTTCGCTCTTCTGGGCCGTAACCCTTCCAATGGACTAGGAACTGGACCTGCCCTTGAACCTTCCTTGAGTCCAGAATTTTTTCAATGATGAACTCGCGGTCTCCATTAATAAGCAGAGGCCGAGGTCTTTAAGAGGAAGATTGACTGTGTTTGCTGAGAGCAACAGCTTTTTTCAGAAGAGAACAATGGAAAGTACAGTGAATTTTTAAAGATGGTAGTAGTTTGATTTGAAATGCCACTGGATTTACTTTCTTCTCAATCAAAAATGGGCCGATGAATCGGGGACCAAGTTTCTTGCAGGGTTGTCTCAATTTGATGTTCCGTGTGGACAACCATACACGATCTTTAATACACATGGACCACGATGACGATCAGCAAAGGCTTTAGACCTAAGAGAGGCTTGACACAGAGCGGAATGTACCTTCTTTCAAACTGACTTCAACCTGGCAGTGAAGGCAGGTGTTCCAGGATCACCAATAGTAACAGCAGAAGAGAGAGAGTTCGCTTTCGGGTGGAACCCAAGGTTGCAGAAGAACGGGGAGGTACGTGTTGCAGAGTGGCAAGCATTGTTATAAGCAAACTATGCCCAGGATAAGAGGGAGGACCAATTATCGTGAAACTTGGAAACGTATATGCGCAGAAATTGTTCTAAGGATTGATTGGTTCTTTCCGTCTGACCATTTGACTGAGGGTGGTAAGCTGAGGACAAACTAACTTTAATTCCGAGTGAATTGCAGAAAGACCTCTCATATTGTGCAATGAATTGGGACCCTCGGTCCGAGACTATGTCTTCTGGAAGGCCATGGAGACGGAGGATATGAGTAAAAAATAAGGTGGCCAAACTTCTGGCATCCTGCAATTTGGGCAAGGGTATACAATGTGCCATCTTGCTGAATCGATCAACAACTACCCAAATGGTGTTATGACCCGAGGACAAAGGGAGGTCGACAACAAAATCCATGGAAATATGGGTCCATGGCCTGTTTATAGTTGGCAAGGGTAGAAATTGACCCCGAGGACGGATTCTGGAAGACTTGTTCCTGGCACATTCTGGGCAGGCGCGAACATAGTTTTCCACATCCGAAGACAAGGTGGGCCACCAAAGCCAGCGGGAAAGTATTACTATGGTCCTCTGGATACTGGTATGACCTGCTGAGCGGTTGTTTCGTGGCATTCGATGAGGGCCGACTTCCTCAGATGAACTGAGACAAACAATTTATCAGCAGGTGTCTGAGCTGGAGCAATTTTCTGGAAGTGGTGGAGTGTGGCCCCAAGATCCTGAGTTAGACCGACATGAATGGAGGTCAAGGGAATTATTGGTTGCGGGTCATGAGGCTGAGGATGGGATGCCATAAAACTCTGAGACAGAGAATCAGCCTTAGTATTTTTTGATCCTGGACGGTAAGTGATAAGGAAGTTGAATCGGACCAGCGGGCCTGTCGAGGATTTAGAGTTTTGGCGGTCTGAATATACTGAAGGTTTTTATGGTCAGTGAAGATGGTAATAATGTGAGATGCGCCTTCTAACCAATGCCACCATTATTCGAGGGCCCACTTGATGGCCAATAACTCTCGATTCCCAACATCGTAGTTAATTTCGGCAGATGAGAATTTCTTGGACAGATATGCACATGGGTGCAATTTTTTGCATTGGGGATCTCTTTGAGAGAGAATGGCGCCTCCTCCTACATCTGAGGCGTCTACTTCAACAATGAACAGAAGCTCAGGATCTGGATGCCTAAGAATGGGTGCAGATGTGAAAGCGACTTTAAGGGCAGAAAAGCTCGCTAACGCCTCTGAAGACCAATTAGTTGGGTCGGCGCCCTTCCGGGTGAGGGCGGTAATAGGAGCCACCAACGAAGAAAAGGAGCGTATAAACCTCCGGTAATAGTTGGCGAAACCAAGGAACCTTTGGATCGCCTTGAGGTTAGTAGGAAGAACCCAGTCTTGGATTGCTTGGACTTTACTGGGGTCCATGGAGAAGCAAGATGAAGAAACGATATAGCCTAAGAAGGCCACCCTGGAGACTTTGAACTCGCACTTCTCCAATTTTGCGTAGAGGGTGTGTTGACATAACTTCTCCAGAACTTCCCGAACCTGTTGGCGGTGCTAAGGCAGGGACTGAGAATAAATTAAAATATCATCTAAATAAACCTCCACGGTCTTACCCAGGAATTCTCGCAAGATGTCATTGATTAAATCCTGGAAGACTGCCGGAGCGTTACACAATCCGAATGGCATCACCAAATATTCATAATGCCCAGAGAGGGTATTAAAGGCGGTCTTCCATTCATCTCCTTGTCTGATGCGGATGAGATTATAAGCACCCCGTAAGTCAATCTTAGAGAAGATGGTGGCAGACTTGAGCTGATCAAACAAAACAGAAATCAAAGGCAGCGGGTAAGTGTTTTTGACTGTGATTTCGTTCAGGCCATGGTAGTCGATGCAGGGTCTCAGACTGCCATCTTTTTTAGCCACGAAGAAACAGCCAGCACCTACCGGGGATTTAGAGGGACGGATAAATCCTTTCCTTAGATTCTCCTCTAAGTACTGTTCCATAGCTTGAGTTTCCAGGGCAGACAAAGAATACAGACGCCCTTTGGGCAATTTAGATCCCGGCACAAGATCGATAGCACAGTCGTAGTCCCGATGAGGCGGGAGAGAGTCAGCCTTCTGTTTACAGAAGACGTCACTGAAGTCCTGGTAAGGTGTAGGCAACAATTCTGGACTAGGCTGCAGGGTTCTGAGAGGCAGGGTCAAACATGAAGTAGAGCACTCTAAGCTCCAACGGATGATCTCTCCCCTTTTCCAATCAATAAGGGGATTATGACTTTGCAGCCATGGATACCCCAGAATCAACGGAGTGGAGGGACAGGTGATCAGGAAGAATGTGAGTTCTTCAGTATGGAGAGCGCCTACGGATAATCGAACCAATGGGGTCTTGGCGAGTGTTTGGCCCCCAACCAGGGGATTACCATCTAAGCCGCAGGCGGTAATGCTCGAATCCAGTTTGACTTCGGGAATTCCAAGGGTTTGAGCCAACAGAATGTCCAGAAAGTTACCTGCTGCACCGCTATCAAGGAAGGCCGACAAGTCAGTGGAACAATGTCTGAAGGCTAAGCGTGCAGGGACTAACAGAGAGTTTTCCGAAGAGGTTATTTGGAGACATAAGCGCACCACTTCTCCAGCACTTGAGTCTAGGCGTTTTCCCGCCTTGCTGGGACAGGAATGTACTAGGTGGCCTGATTGGCCACAATACAAGCAAAGGCCTAGTGAGCATCTTCTGGAGCGTTCCGCGGGAGTCAGGTGATAAACACCCAGCCGCATGGGTTCAGGGATATCCAGCAAAGAAAAATCGGAACTGGGTGATGAGCCAGGAGATATTGATGATTAACGTTCAGCTTTCCGCTCTCTAATTCGACAGTCAATTTTAATGACAAGCTGCATCAAATCTTCAAGTGAGGTGGGTACAAGATACTGAACAAGAGAGTCCTTAATTTGCTCGGTAAGGCCCAAACGAAATTGACTCCGCAGTGCCGGATCATTCCAGGCACAATCAGTAGACCAACGCCGGAATTCCGCACAATATTCCTCAGCGGAACGACGTCCTTGCCTTAATGCCTGGAGATGAGACTCAGCTGAGGCCACTCTGTCTGGGTCATCGTATAGCAACCCCAAGGCCTGGAAGAAGGCATCCACGGCTTGTAAGGCTGGACTTGTTGGTGAAAGGGAGAAGGCCCAAGAGTGAGGATCGCCCTGGAGTAGGGAGATAACAATCCCTACTTGTTGCTGTTCGGAACCAGAGGAGCGTGGTCTCAGGCAAAAATATAGCCTGCAACTCTCCTTAAAGTTGCGGAAAACAGACCTGCTTCCTGAGAATCGATCAGGTAAATTCAACTTCGGCTCTGGAGATACGCCAGAGGAGGCTTGCTGAGGTTGCAGGTCTCTGGAGGCCTCTTCTTGCGCTGACAAACGCTGGGCCAATTCCTGGATCATTTGATACACAGTGTCAACATGGCCAGCCAGCACTTGAAATGGGGACGATTTGATTCCGCTTTCCTCCATTAAAGTTGGTCTCCGGAATTTCTGTTTTGGCCGGTTATAATGTTAGGAACTCCCTAGCCAGCACAATAAAACTCGGAGTCTACTCCGAAAGCCTGGTGTTCGCTGGAGCCCCTAGTGGTGGGGACAGACTTGGCCGCAGGCTGACAGAGGGTTGAGAATCGTATACCAGCTAAGGAGAACCCAGGAGTGGAGTGATTGGCGGACAGCAGTGTGGGGTTCAGGCAGAGTAAACCAAGGTCAGAGGTCACAAGCACAGGTTCGGAATTCAGGGACAAGCGAAAGGTCAGGGGCACTGGCAGAGAAGCAGAATCCGGTTTTCAGGCAAATGGTCAGGGTCAGAAGCGTAGGTTCAAGGTCCAGGAACAAGCGAGGGTCATACACGGGAAGTCAGTCACAGGTATTAACACCAAGCAGAGAGAGAACAAGCAGGCAGCAGAACTGTGAACAGGACGCTATAACCGGCAGTGAGGCTCTGATCTCACTGCCTTAAATAGCACTAGGAGCCAATCAGGACAGAGGAGGGAAGGGCTGAGAATCAGCCTCAGGAGGCAGCTAATTAATTACTAGCTAGAACTAGCATAGGAAATAACATAACCAGGAAGCATGTATAAAAATAAAAGTGAACCAGTTTAAATCATATAGGAGCTCCCCCTGGTGTTGGAGGATGTCCCTACACCCTCCTACATCTATGCCACAAGGATAATAACAGAGCACAGAATCTAAAGCACACGCCCGGCTGCTAGTACACGCCAGGATGTGGCATACAGCCGCGGCTCGTGACACCCATAGGGCAATTGAACAAGCTTCTAAAAACTCTTTTCACAAACTCCCATTGCTAACACCATCCTCTTACCTATGTAAAGAGGCGCAGAGTGTGTAGCGGGATCTCTTCTAATCCTACCCCACTTTCCTATAGTGTGTACTACGCTATGGGTGTATGTACTGACTTATGATCATGCATGTGCAATGAATACAGCAGGGACAGCACTGGAAGTGTAGTCTTTTTCTACTGTCGCGAAAGATGTTTCCTGGCTTAACAGGCTTTGCTAGGACAGCCACTTAACAGAGGAGCTGTCCTGGCATGGCTAAATTGAATGTTCTGATTCATTTCTTACTGCTACGATAAGCGGCAATAGCAAACTATACATTACAGACAATTTGTGGTATTTTTCATTAAAATGCCCCTAAATCCTACTCGCTCAGGCTGTTCATACTTTGAGCTTTTTTAGTCATCCAGCTTTTACTGTAAAAATTAGTTGAAGAACAGAATATCTGTACTTTCTTTAATTTCTTCAGGTCTAATTCTTTCTTTCTTTTAACATTTTATATTGTCAGCTTAATGAGGAGCTTTACAGGTCTGTGAGTATGGCTTTATCTCATTGTTAGTAAGAGAAGTCACACAAGCTAAATAAAAAGATGAACTTAAATTTAACTGGATACATTTATGATATTAACATTACATTTTTAGTAATAATCACTTATAATCAAGGTTTTACTTCTTAACCAACTTCTGTTATGTAGCAAATGCACATTTACTCTTCCCTATGTTAAACATTTAAATTACTATGTTATACAAAACTGCACATAATTATAAATAGTATAATTTATACAGAGCATCTTATCTTCCTGTAATCATTATTCTGCAGTATTATTATCTGCAATGGTGTCAGAGGTAGTTGTAGCATTATATTGCATACAGATTTTCACAGCTGAGATAGATGGATGATTAAAATACTGTATAAATCATCTTAGTGATGCTGGTTTTAAGAAAAAAAAATACTTACCAATTTTGTCTCCCAACTGCACTTCCTGCTATTTAACTCCATCATAAAAATAGGAACAAAAGATTACTGCTTTAAAATGGTAACTAGATGGATTAAGTTCTTGAAGGGAATCCTGTTTCGATAAAGAATTAATTCCCGCAATGCCTTTGTGTATTCTTGTTATAATCTTCATTACAAGAATGAGGTGGAAGTGAAGTCTATTATTCATCTCTCTCTTTTCATTATTATTTTGTATTAAAAAATATAGAATGCATAATTAAACAAGCAAGCAGATCCATTTCACCAGCAACTAATCCCATCTGTTTTATTAACCAATTAACAAATCTTAATGCTCAAATATTACTCCTATGCCATAATTAATTTTATTTATATTTATTGCCTGACATGGCAATTATAAAGATCCCAGTTTGAAGTCAACTACAACAAAATAAAAATAAGCTTACAATGGAATTAGAGTACATTGTCTTGCCATTCTTTTATATATAAAATATATCCTGCTTTTTGGATACTTTCCTATTTCTGAAACATTTCAGCCAGGATATAACACTGCTCTATAGGCAGAAATCTGTTTAAAAGCAAGACTTTATCTTCTTGAATGTCTAATCATATTTAGTTGGCAAATACAGCAACAGTTTTTCATTGGAAAAAAAAAAGCAGAACCACTGGAATGGAGAGAATCATGCTATCTCCAAGTCGGCAAAGGCAGAGTTTGAAGGACTCGTGGATATACTGTAATTTGTCAGCATGCAAATTAGGGTTACCAAACATAACCATTCCATAGCCCAATATTCATAGCTCATGATCCTGGAAATACTGGACTGTGTGGAGGATGATGTTTCTGTCTGGTGGCAGAGGGAGCAGGTTTGCAGGTGAGATATGTAGAGATGCTGGTACTGTGCACTATATCATTGGCAATGTAGGCATCTCTGTAAACTATAAATGGCAACTTCATTACAACAAGAGGTCAAATAGATAGCAAATAGATCACAATATGGTAAAAAATATATATGCTTGCGTGTGAAATGGTGAAAAGGTAGATGCAAACTCTAGTACAAAGGATATATTCTTGACAGCAAAAAAATACTTAAATTTGGACAGTTGACATACAAAGCACATACAACACACATTAACAGCCTAACATCCAACAAATAATAAAGTCTCATGCCTGAACACATAGATAGCCACAGATGCCATGAGCCAAGATCTACCTTTATATGGCATCAGATATGCAACAAGACATTTTAGTGCCCTGGCCAAAACAGAACACTGGCATCCTCCCACATGCATCTTGCTTGGAATAGATGCTGTCTCTCAGTGGCAGTGTACCGCTGGAGAGGATTCTCCTAGACCTTTACTAGAACAATGCCTTTCTCCAACACTGTGCTGCGCTTTCCAACCTGTTCTTGCAGTTTTCACTTCCTGGTGCTGCTGCTGGTATCTTAAGCTTAGTTGCTGCTTGATTGGACCCTGGAATGTTGAGTCTATATTTGTAAAATAGGCATATTTATTAATTGTGATTGCTATTGATTAAATTCTGGGCCTGATTGGGTGGAAGGAGGTCTGTTTACTAAACAAAAAAAGCAATGGACTTAATGCCCGGCTGCCCTTGGTGGAGGGGTGCCTAGGTTGTTCACTCGCTTAACTTTTTCAGAGTTGAATAGATACTATCTGTTTTTTCCAAACAGGACCCCAACATTTCAGGATCAAACCAATTGTTAAACATAAAAGAATTACGCCTCCTGCGTGAAGACTGATTGGATGTGGTCTGGAATTCCATAAGTGGGTTAAAGCACGGGAGAAGTCTTGTTACAGGGAGGATGAGGTGGTTGTCAGAGATGAGACAAGGCACGAGTCAGGGGTCTAAGATTGTGTGTGTGAGAGTATTTTGAAATTATATTTGAGATCTATGAAGGGGTGGTGTTGTTAAAGGCATTGTAGTTAAGGTCAAGTAATTTTAATTAGATTCTTGAGGAAGCCAGTGCTGAAATTTGCAAAGTCATATGGCTTTTATTGATCGTTGTAAGAGGAAGGTCAAGCTTGCAGTGGCATTGAAGATGGATTGAAGTTGGAATAGGTTGGTTAAGGGAATGTCAGATTGCAGGAGAATGCCGTAATCAAGGCAGGAGAGGATAAGACAATGGATGAGAGTTTTGGTAGCAAGACTGGGAGAGAGACTGGACGTGAGGAAAAAAGCAGGCGACGGAGTCAATGAGCGATTTAGTTTCCCAAGACAAAAGGTGTACAATGCATTTAGTAAAGGGCCAAGATCTGAGTCTTGGGGACCACAATATAAAGTTGTTGGGCCTGAGTCATTAAGGAGAGCAAAGCATAAAAAAGGAGTAACATTTGCACCTGGGCAAAACCATGTTACATTAGAGGGGGAAATAAATTTAAAATGTCGGGACAGATTCATAGTTGGGGTAGGACATGTCCTAGATCAACTTTAAATTTCATAATAATAATAAAGCTATCAAGTATTTGTGTGCTAGATGAAAAAACAGCTAGTATTTAACTTATGTGCAAAATAATAAACTGATTTGCACCCCTTTCATTATAACATGGTTTGTCCCAGAGAACATTTACTCCTTTTTTGCCTTAATGACTCAGGCCCATAGTGTGCATGTGTCAGAGGTAGAGTCAATAAAAGAGCGGTTTGATAGGCATGCATTTTGTGCTTTAGTTAGTTAGCTAATTTCTTGTCCTTTCTATACTCTTTTAAGGCATGTGGAAGGAATGAAGGAGAGCATACTACAACAGCATACAGTTTGTGGATCCTGTGATAAGCCTTTAACAACTGAGACTGAAGGGTACTTTTGTACAATGTACAGTTCTGAAGCCAAGTGAAAATACTGCCCACTTAGCAGTTTAATTAGTTTATGGACTGGATGAAGGATTTTTTTGCAGGAAGATATGTATGTTATATAGGTGTTAAAGATGGCAAGGTCTCAGACAACCATGAATTTAGAGGAGATATACTTCCAAAATGTGATTCACCAGGGAATTAAGAGAGATTAAATAACTAGGATTTGTAATTTAGACAATTTGGATATTTTGCTCAAGCATATATACAAATCTATGAGTATTGATGGGGAAACAATTGCAACATAGGCTCATAAATTCCCTTTTGAAGATTACAATAAAAAGAGTAGAGGTTTCATGGTGCACTAAGTGCTGAAAGAACTAATTCACAAGGAATGATCATAGGTGAGAAAGCATCAGTCTAACTTGAAAAGATTAGAAATATGTATCGAGGCCCAGAAGTGGAACTTGGTGTCAAAAGTAGATGCACCTGTAGCTTGTATGTCACTGAGAACTACTCTCCCTATTAATAGCAAGATGGAGAGATGTTTGCAGGAAACGTCATATTTCATCTCAAACCACTTTGAAATCAAGTGTGTCTATGGCCTCAGTGGCCAGGGCACTTAGATTGTGAGGTGAGAGGCTTTTTACAATTGTCCAATAAAAAGTTGGTAGACAATACATATTAAAAACCATTGAGGTTATGCAAAGAGACATACAGTACTTGGTCAAATATGCTTCACAAATTATTTTATTTTAGGCAAGGACAATAGTATCAACAGTGGTAGCAAGGCGATCTCTCTTCTTGTGCCCTTTGCTGCATAGTTCAGTCAAAAAAAAGTCTAGCCAATCTGAAATTAGAAGAGACCCTGCTTTTTAGCAACAAAGTGAACCCTGTTACAGATGTCTTCTGGGGTAAATCTATATCATTGTCATAAGATAAAAGGACTTATTATATCTACTTTTTCTCAGCTCCTCAGAGCTCCAAGAATTTAAGAAGTTTGAAGCCAGGGGGGACAATGGGAGAGATTTAATTCTATGTGAAGAGCCTGTAATGAGGCTTTGCAGCGATGTTCAGCCTGAAAAATTATTGCTGCTTGAACCTCATAGAAGTGTACGCAAAAATAAGCAAGAATTTCAGTAATGAAGTGCACATAGGATCAAAACCTGTGAGACTCCCATGGCATTTTGCCATTAATTAAATATCCCCCAATATATCAGGTAGTATAATCCTGCTACAACCAAAAAGTTTTGTGAAGCACTCTGATTTAAAGAAGGACAAAGAACAAAAATATAGGACTCAAAAATGATTATTGCTGGGATCAGTACCCATTAACACCAGTTTGGGGTAGAATTGGACAATACTCACACTCTATCACACACTCTATCACAGATCAGTGGGTGTTAGAAAATGTAAGAAACTGATACAAGATTTGTTTCATCAATCTGGAGAAAATCCCGCTCCCTGGCTGATTTTCTCCACTTCAAGTTCATCCTCTCTTCCTATAGCTCCGCGCTCTCTCTCGCCAAACAATCTTTCTTTAAATCCCTTATCTCCTCCCAGTCCTCCAACCCCCGCCGCCTCTTCGCCACCTTCAGCACCCTCCTCTCCCCCCCGCTCCTCCTCTCCCCTCCTCCCTGACCGCCACTGACTTTGCCTCCTTTTTCTCCTTTAAAATCAAGGCCATTCGTCTCGAAATCTCCTCCTCCCCTCACCCGCCCGCCCCCACCCTCCCTCCCTCTCCTTCTCCCTCTCCCTCTTGCCACCACTCCCTCTTCTCCTTCCGCCCCACTACGGGAGAAGAAGTCCACTCTCTCATCTCATCCTCTCCTCCGTCTTCCTGTCCCCAGGACCCCATCCCCTCCCACCTCCTTCGCTCCCTTTCCCCCGCCACCTGCTCTCACCTCGCCCACCTCTTCAACCTCTCCCTGTCCACCGGCATCTTCCCCTCCTCCTTCAAACACGCTCTTGCATCCCCCATTCTTAAGAAACCTCATCTCGACCCCACCTCTCTCTCCAACTATCGCCCCATCTCTCTTCTCCCTTTTGCCTCCAAAATACTTGAGAGGCTCGTCTGCAGCCGCCTCTCCACCTACCTCTCTGATCACTCCCTCCTCGATCCTCTCTAATCTGGTTTCCGCCCCCTCCACTCCACCGAAACTGCCCTGGCCATAGTCACCAACGATCTCCTCTCTGCCACATCTAGGGGCCACTTCTCCGTTCTCATTCTCTTGGATCTCTCAGCAGACTTTGACACCGTTGACCACCCACTCTTGCTCCACACCCTTCAATCCTTTGGCTTCTCCGGCTCCGCCCCATCCTGGTTCACCTCTTACCTTGCTGACCATACCTTCTCCGTCTCCACCTCCGGATCTATCTCCCTCCCCTCCTCCCTTCCAGTAGGGGTTCCCCAAGGCTCTGTTCTCGGACCCCTACTGTTCTCCCTTTACACCTCTTCCCTCTGTGAACTCATCAGCTCCTTTGGTCTCAAGTACCACCTCTATGCGGATGACACCCAACTCTACCTTTCCTCTCCCGATCTCTCTCCCTCCCTCTTCTTGTTATGTGCGTATTGTCGCTAACCAATAACGATTGTCGAACCTCGATTTGTGTTTCCAAAGCACAAAGATTTATTTGCAATAAGTAGAATAATATGCTCAAGCGAAGTAATAGTAAATACAGCCGTTACTTATCGCAGGCGCTCTGGATCCAGTGCAGTCATTCAATCCTGAAGTCTGGGGACAAGATGTCTGCACTCTGGATCACAAGCTGCTGCTTATATACACAATCAAATACAGTAATACAATGAAGATGGTATAGCTTGCATCTATTGGTCCGGGTCTAAGGAATGTCCAAGGGGTTGTCAATCATTGGCTGGTTCATCCTAAGGAATCCAAAGGAGGGGGTCATCTCTGCAGGGGGTATGCTCTGCTCTTCCCGCCAGGATTCCTTAGTCTTAAGTAGTTCATAATTCCCTATCATTCATAACTTGCGTATGCACTCTGCGATTCCCTCGCAGAGTGAACCAAACAGTAGGATATGTAACAAGGTTCATTATGATACCACTCATGATGTTATTCCTTCAACCTGTTCCGTGTATTTCACTAATGTGCATGTAACTCTGATATAACATATAAATACTACTATATTTCGACATAACTGACTATGTGTTGCAACTACCATTAATGTGTACTATTTTATAAGTATGCGTGTTTGTGCGAATGTATGGTAAAAGACCAATTACTGTTGCTGCCACGTGTAGTGGATGCGTACGCCCTTTCACGCCGTAGCGTGCCCTTGTACGTCGATGCGTACCATACACATCTTTTCAGACAGCGACAACCAAGTTTGCTAGACTTTAATTGAAATTACTTTATCCAATTTGCTGACTTTGACATTCTCCAGGGTGTCCGCCTGCCTCTCCGCCATCTCCTCCTGGATGTCCTCTAGATTCCTCAAACTCAATCTCACAAAAACCGAACTTATTGTCTTTCCCCCCACTCACTCCCCCTCCCCTTCCGACCTTTCTATCACCGTTCTCAACTCCTCTATTTCCCCTGTTTCTCAACTTCGCTGCCTCGGCGTCACCCTGGACTCCTCTCTCTCCTTTGTCCCTCACATCCTCTCTCTTGCCAAATCCTGACGGCTCCAGCTGCGCAACATCGCACGCATTCGGCCCTTCCTCTCCCAAGATGCCACTAAACTACTTGTCCACTCTCTTATTATCTCCCACTTGGACTACTGTAACCTCCTCCTTACTGGCCTCCCCCGCTCTCATCTCGCTCCCCTTCGCTCCGTACTCAATGCAGCCGCTCGGCTCATTTTCCTTTCTCGACGCTCCTCTTCTGTCTCCCCCCTCTACCAGTCCCTCCACTGGCTCCCCATCCCCTACAGAATCGTGTTCAAGCTCCTCACTCTTACTTTCATGGTCCTCTCCAACTCCACTGCTCCCTACATCTTCAATCTTATCTCCATTCACGCTCCATCCAGCCCTCTACGTTCGGCTAACGATCGTCGCCTCTCTTCCCCCTGGTTACCTCCTCCAATGCTCGCATCCAAGACTTCTCCCGCGCTGCCCCCCTCCACTGGAACCAGCTCCCCCGCTCCATCAGAACTTCCCCCAACTTGTCCAGCTTCAAACGGGCCCTAAAAACCCACCTCTTCCTTAAAGCCTTTCACTCCCCCACCCAGTGACCTCCTCCCAGTCTCCCCCTATCCCCCTCCCTCTCCTGTCCCCCTCCTTCTTCCCACCTTTTCATTCTCCTCTCCCCCCCTCTCCGTCTCTGCCTCTGCTCTCCCCATTCCTTCCTCCTACCATTGTGTCTCTGTCCGTTCTACCCTCCCCTTAGATTGTACACTCCTCCGAGCAGGGCCTCCTCTCCTTCTGTTCTCCACCACCTTAACTCTGCTCTCCAGCTCCTTGTCTCCTTCGTGAGGTCCTCCGGCCACTGTCTCTACCCCGCTGGGAGCTCTCACCTCTAGTCTAGCTGTTCATTGAGCTTCTGAGTTACTGTGCTTTCTGTTAACTGTACTGTGCTGTCTCACCCTGTATCGTGTTTCTGTCTGTCCCTGTACAGCACTACGGATACCTAGTGGCGCCCTATAAATAAAAATTAATAAAAAAATAATAATAATCAATATCCTGGATTGGTCAAAGAGGGGGAAATTCTATGTCCAATCCAGGACTCTATCAACCCTAACAGAGTTAGAAGTCTTACAAAACAGGCTTCAAACCCTAATAAAGGGTCATACAATTTACCTTATTCCAGCAGTTCTATACCAGATTCTTCCTTGTCAGAAAATCATAAGGAACCTTTCATATTGTTCTGGAACTGAAGAGGAACAACAAGTTTGTCCTTTTTTGCTTGGAGTCTGTGGATTCTATCCTCTCTACCATCAGCAAAAAGGTTTTCTCACCTTAATGAACCTTATTATCATATCCCCAGGAAAATCCTCAGGTTCTTGGTTTTGGGATAGCACTTTCAGTTCATCTTCCTCTATGGGGTGGCCACATCACCGTGAACTTTTAACAAGGTGCTAATTACTCTTGTGCTGGAATTAAGAAAGCAAGTAGTAATGATATGACCGTATCTGGATTACATCATTATAGTGGGGAGTTCAGAGCACATTGTCAACTACAGAACAGTACAAGTAATAACCTTTCTACAAACCCATAACTGTATTGTGAACAGGGTAGAAATGTAATCTCATCTTATTACAGCAATACAGTTTCTTTGGGTTCAGACAAACACCAAAGAGAACAAAGGTGTATAAAGTAGGGATGTGCACCGGCGACTTTTGAGGTCTCGTGTTTTGTGTTTTGGATCCGGATTTTCGTTATTTTTGAGGTTCGGATTTGTCTCGCAAAACACTTGACGAAAGGTCTCGGTTCGGATTTAAGGTATTGGATTCGGATTTTTTTTGAAAAAAACATAAAAAGTTTAAAAATCAAGTTTTTGGGCTTATTTTCACTCCTAGGCTATTATTAACCTCAATAACATTCAATAACAAGCATTTCCACTAATTTACAGTGTATTCTGAACACCTCACAATATAGTTATTAGTCCAAAACGTTGCAAAAAGGTATCTTTCTGGACTGCGTAGAGGAGTGGGTCACCACAATATCTTAAAAACCCTGAACTTTTATGATTCGCACCAATAATTGTACCTGGACTGCGTAGAGGAGTGGGTCACCACAATATATTAAAAACCCTGAACTTTTATGAATCGCACCAATAAATGTACCTGGACTGCGTAGAGGAGTGGGTCACCACAATATATTAAAAACCCAGAACTTTTATGAATCGCACCAATAAATGTACCTGGACTGCGTAGAGGAGTGGGTCACCACAATATATTAAAAACCCTGAACTTTTATGAATCGCACCAATAAATGTACCTGGACTGCGTAGAGGAGTGGGTCACCACAATATATTAAAAACCCTGAACTTTTATGAATCGCACCAATAATTGTACCTGGACTGCGTAGAGGAGTGGGTCACCACAATATCTTAAAAACCCTGAACTTTTATGAATCGCACCAATAAATGTACCTGGACTGCGTAGAGGAGTGGGTCACCACAATATATATAATAAGAAAACCATCAACTTGTTTGATTCGCACCAATAAATGTACCTGGACTGCGTAGAGGAGTGGGTCACCACAATATATTAAAAACCCTGAACTTTTATGAATCGCACCAATAAATGTACCTGGACTGCGTAGAGGAGTGGGTCACCACAATATATTAAAAACCCTGAACTTTTATGATTCGCACCAATAATTGTACCTGGACTGCGTAGAGGAGTGGGTCACCACAATATATTAAAAACCCTGAACTTTTATGTTATCGCACCAATAAATGTACCTGGACTGCGTAGAGGAGTGGGTCACCACAATATATTAAAAACCCTGAACTTTTATGAATCGCACCAATAATTGTACCTGGACTGCGTAGAGGAGTGGGTCACCACAATATCTTAAAAACCCTGAACTTTTATGAATCGCACCAATAAATGTACCTGGACTGCGTAGAGGAGTGGGTCACCACAATATATATAATAAGAAAACCATCAACTTGTTTGATTCGCACCAATAAATGTACCTGGACTGCGTAGAGGAGTGGGCACTGGGCACCACAATAAAATATATAAAAAACCTTCAACAGGTCTGCATTACACTACACATACGGCTGCTCCTCCATCCTCTCCATCATATACATGTTGGAGTTTTAGCGTGTGACAACCTCTTGTTTTTGATAATGTCAGTGCATTTTGAATATTTTTCAATTTGCCCCACACCACTGAATGTACTTTATCTATGATACGCATCTATCTATCTTGACTGCGTAGTGTGGTGGCCCCGGTACACAATTTGGTACCGAGGCCACAATATAATTAAAAAACCCTCCACGTGTCAGAATTCCACCAAACAAGTATCTGGACTGCGTAGTGGGGTGGCCCCGGTACCCAACTTGATACCGGGGCCACAATAAAATAAATACACCCTCCACGTGTCAGAATTCCACCAAACAAGTATCTGGACTGCGTAGTGGGGTGGCCCCGGTACCCAACTTGATACCGGGGCCACAATACCTCCTCCAAACATGCTACAGACAATTCGTCATTGAGATCCCATTAAGTATGTTAAAGACAGACAGGGTCCAAGTGTTATTAGTTGACTTTGTAAAGAAAAAAACTGTCCCTGTTGCACATAGTCGTGCAATGAAGACTTACTTTTTCATTTAAAGGCACGATCTTTCAAGTGTAGTGTTTGTAAGTCTAAGTCATATTATACTTTTGGTAAAATTGGTTTTTTTTGTTCCTCTTTATGTTAATTAATTAGTAATAGAATTAAAGTAGGAAATAGAATTAAATAGAATTAAAGTAGGAAATAGAGTGGTATAGAGTTGTAGTGTGGTATAGATAGAGTGGTCCACACAATATAATAATAAAACCCTCAACTGGTCTGAATTCCACCAAACAAGTATCTTGACTGCGTAGTGTGGTGGCCCCGGTACACAATTTGGTACCGAGGCCACAATATAATTAAAAAACCCTCCACGTGTCGGAATTCCACCAAACAAGTATCTGGACTGCATAGTGGGGTGGCCCCGGTACCCAATTTGATACCGGGGCCACAATATAATTAAAAAACCCTCCACGTGTCGGAATTCCACCAAACAAGTATCTGGACTGCATAGTGGGGTGGCCCCGGTACCCAATTTGATACCGGGGCCACAATACCTCCTCAAAACATGCTCCAGACAATTCGTCATTGACAGACCCCAGACAGACAGGGTCGTAGTGTTATTGTTTGACTTTGTAAACCCAAAAAAATGTCCCTGTTGCACTTGCACATAGTCGTGCAATGAAGACTGACTTTTTCATTTAAAGGCACGATCTTTAAAGTGTCAGAAAGAGAGAGAAGACACAGGAGAGGAGAGTTGTAGCTGGGGACCTGGGGTGGAAGCTCCCAGGCTCCCCCAGCATTGCCTGGAAGTCTGAGCGTGGTGACTGAGCCAGGGCAAGGAATGTGTGCCCTGGATGAGGGGGAGAACTCCATGCCACTATAGTGAACCCAAGAGAGAGGGGGACACTGCACATGGAAGAGGCCCTGGAGTGAGGGCTGCTACAAGAGGCATGGTAGCTGTAGTGTCAGATCCTGAGGCTGAGAGTACACAGAGTGACGTGTCAGAGCACAGGAGACATTATCCCCGCAGAGGAGGGATGAGCTGCAGTTGAGAGGTCTGTTGTTGAAATAGGACATGCACACTTTAACAAACCAATCATTTCAGCGACAGGGCCTACCAAACAACTTTGACTGAAATGATTGGTTTGTTTGGGCCCCCACACCAAAAAAGCTATTCATCTCTCCCTGTACAGACTAAACAGGCTCTACTGAGGCAAGATGTCGTCCTCATCCTCAACCTCTGATTCCTCTCCCCCTACAGTGTGTACTTCCTCCTCATCACACATTATCAATTCGTCCCCGCTGGACTCCACAACCACAGGTCCCTCTGTAGTATCTGGAGGGCAGTGCTGTACTTCATTGAGGAATTGATTATTCATTTTTATAAACATCATTTTTTCAACGTTGTGAGGAAGCAACCTCCTTCGCCGCTCACTGACCAGGTTCCCCGCTGCACTAAAAACTCTTTCCGAGTACACACTGGAGGGGGGACAACTCAGGTAAAATAGAGCCAGTTTGTACAGGGGCTTCCAAACTGCCTTTTTTTCCTGCCAGTAACAATATGGACTGTCTGACATGTCTACTTGGATGGTGTCAGCAAAGTAATCATCCACAATTTTTTCTATTGTGACAGCATCCAATGCAGCGAGAGTAGACATGTCTGCAATGGTTGGCAGGTCCTTCAGTCCGGACCAGATGTTATCAGCATCCCCGCCAGTGCCTCTTTTGGGAAAACTGAGCTTTTTCCTCGCAGCCATAGATGTGGAAGAAAATGAGGGTGGAGCTGTTGGCATGTCACGGTCCTCTTCAGAGGACAATCTCCTGACCAGCAGGTCTTTGCACCGCTGTAGATTTGTGTCCGCCGGAAACAGAGACACAACATACGCTTTAAACCGAGGATCGAGCACGGTGGCCAGAATGTATTCCTCTGACTTTAAAAGAGTGACCACCCTCGGATCCTGGCAAAGCGTACGAAGGGCTACATCCACAAGAGCTACATGCTTGCTGTAATCGCAATGGCTTACCAGCTCCTCCCTCACTTTCTCCAGCTGCTTCTGCAACAGCCTGATCAGGGGAATGACCTGACTCAAGCTGGCAGTGTCGGAACTGACTTCTCGTGTGGCAAGTTCAAATGGCTGCAGAACCTTGCACAACACGGAAATCAGTCTCCACTGCGCTTGACTCAGGCGCATCCCCACTCCTTTGCCTATGTCGTAGGTGGCTGTGTAGGCCTGAATGGCCTTTTGCTGCTCCTCCATCCTCTGCAGCATATAGAGGGTGGAGTTCCAGCGCGTCACAACCTCTTGTTTGAGGTGATGGCAGGGCAGGTTCAAGCTTTTTTGATGTGCCTCTAGTCTGCGGTAGGCACTGGCTGAATGCCGAAAGTGTCCAGCAATTTTGCGCGCCACCGCAAGCATCTCCTGCACACCCCTGTCACTCTTCAGGTAATGCTGCACCACCAAATTAATGGTGTGGGCAAAACATGGGACGTGCTGGAAATTGCCCATATTTAATGCCCGCACAATGTTACTGGCATTGTCTGACACCACAAATCCCCATGAGAGTCTAAGTGGGGTAAGCCACTGGGAGATAATTTCCCTCATTTTCTCTAATATGTTGGCAGCGTTGTGCCTCTTATTAAAGCCTGTAATGCACAATGTTGCCTGCCTTTGCATGAGCAGCCATTTTGTAGATGCTGCTACTGATGCAGCTGTTGCTGTTGCTGCGGAAGGGGATGCATCTACCCAGTGGGCTGTCACAGTCATATAGTCCTTCGTTTGCCCAGAACCACTTGTCCACATGTCCGTGGTTAAGTGGACAGTGGGTACAACCGCATTTTTAAGAGCACTGAGGACACTTGATCGTACTTCTCTGTACATTTTTGGTATCGCCTGCCTAGTGAAGTGGAATCTCGAGGGGATTTGGTACCGGGGACACAATACCTCCATCAACCCTCTAAATCCCACTCCACTGATGGCGGACACCGGGCGCACGTCTAACACCAACATTGCAGTTACAGCCGCAGTTATACGCTTTGCAATAGGGTGACTACTATCGTATTTGGTGGTCATGGCAAACGACTGTTGGACGGTCAATTGTTTGGTGAAAGACTTAGCGGTCTTACGACTTCCCCTCTGGGAAGATGACCGACTAACAGCAGCAACAGCAGCAGTGGCAGTAGTAGGCGTACCGCTGCAGGATTCCTCGGATGAATCCCGTATTGAGGAGGACTCAGTCTGGCTGCTGACTTGGGCTGCAGGACTGAATCTGATGGAGATTGTGGAGGAAGTTGACGAGGAGGGTGTTGCTGGTGTGTATCCAACTGGACCACGGGATTTAGGTGTCCCTGTACCGATGAGGGTCCTAGCCCCAGTTCCTGAACTAACCACTGAACTATGAAGGTTATTCAGGTGACATATAAGGGAGGATGTTCCTAGGTGGGCAAGATCCTTACCCCTGCTTATTTGAGCTTTACATAAGCTACATATTGCCATACATTGGTTGTCTGGATTTGGATAAAAATAACTCCAGACCGAAGAGGTGCATTTTTTGGTCTTCTGACCAGGCATGACGATGGGCTTTTTCATCCCATGGACATCAGCTGTTTCCCCCCCTGGTGCCTCATTTACAATAACCACATCACCATCCTCATCATCAAGTTCCTCCACAGCGCCAGCTACATCATCAATAGCCTCCTCCCGAGCCACCTCTTCCCGTACAGTGATGGGAAGGTCAGGCTTGACAACCACCAACACCCTTGGACTCGCCTTGGGGATTTGTGATAATTTCTCTTTAGAAGGCAGAGTTGTTTGCTGTTTTGTTGCTGACAGCATAACTCTCTTCAATTTTTTGTAGGGGGGGGGAGGAGGAGGAGGGCTAAGATCCGTGGGTGAAGCTGAACCACTAGTCATGAACACGGGCCAGGGCCTAAGCCGTTCCTTGCCACTCCGTGTCGTAAATGGCATATTGGCAACTTTACGTTTCTCCTCAGATGATTTTAAGTTTCTCTTTTTGCTACTTTTTCTTAACTTGGGCTTTTTGGATTTTACATGCCCTGTACTAGGAGATTGGGCATCGTGCTTGGAAGACGACGTTGATGGCATTTCATCGTCTATGTCATGACTAGTGGCAGCAGCTTCAGCATTAGGAGGAAGTGGGTCTTGATCTTTCCCTACTTTATCCTCCAAATTTTTGGTCTCCATTATATGTAGCACAAGATACTGCAGAATGTGTGAACTTGGTAATATTGCAGTACCAATGGACTTATAATGCTGGATTGGTTTTGCAAATTTGGTTATAATTATTATATATATTTTTTTTTTTTTAATTTTTTATTTTTTTTTACTTTTTTTTTATTTTTTACAAACTTGGGAATAATGGGGAAATAACTATGCCCTTAGAAGCACAGAGCACAGGACACAGCACCACTGGACTGAACAGGACACGGCACAGGACCCAGCAGCACTACGGAACTCAGCAGGACAGAGCACAGGACACAGCACCACTGGACTGATACTGCAGAATGTGTAAACTTTGTAATATTGCAGTACCACTGGACTTTTACTGCTGAATGTGTGAACTTGGTAATATTGCAGTACCAATGGACTTATAATGCTGGATTGGTTTTGCAAATTTGGTTATAATTATTATATATTTTTTTTTTTTTTTAATTTTTTTTTTTTTTTTACTTTTTTTTTATTTTTTACAAACTTGGGAATAATGGGGAAATAACTATGCCCTTAGAAGCACAGAGCACAGGACACAGCACCACTGGACTGAACAGGACACGGCACAGGACCCAGCAGCACTACGGAACTCAGCAGGACAGAGCACAGGACACAGCACCACTGGACTGATACTGCAGAATGTGTAAACTTTGTAATATTGCAGTACCACTGGACTTTTACTGCTGAATGTGTGAACTTGGTAATATTGCAGTACCAATGGGCTTATACTGCAGGATTGGTTGTGAAAATTTTGTGGTAATTAAAAAATATTAAAGTAGTTTTTGGTATTTTATAAAAAAAACTTTTTTTTATTTTTTTAAACACAGGGGAATATTGGGGAAATAACTATGCCCTTAGAAGCACAGAGCACAGGACACAGCACCACTGGACTGAACAGGACACAGCACAGGACCCAGCAGCACCACTGACCTCAGAAGGACAGAGCACAGCACACAGCACCACTGGACTGATACTGCAGAACACAGCACAGCACAGCACAGCACAGCACTAAACAGCACAGCACAGCACAGCACAGCACAGCACTAAACAGCACAGCACAGCACTAAACAGCACAGAACTAAACAGCACAGAACTAAACAGCACAGAGGACCACCTAACACACCCTCCCTCTACCCTGATCAATGCCCGAGTGAAGATGGCGGCGACTAGCGGGGAATTTATAGGATCCGAGTATCGCGAGATCCGACAACGGGATTATGAGTCAGAGCCTCAGTTTCACTTTTGAATTTGGCGCCAATACCCGGATCTGTCTCGGATCCGACTCGGATCCGCAACGTTCGGGTGGGCTCGGATTTCAGAAATCCGAGCGCGCTCATCCCTAGTATAAAGATCCAGTTCCTGGCACATCAATTGCAGACCCAATATCAAATATTTATAAGTAAGGAACTTCAATTGATGATAATGTTCTCTTTCACCATAGGATCAGCCATTGTGCAAGATGGTATATGTGGAGTTTCGAAATGGAAAATCAAAGGCAAGAAGAGTGTCACTTTTAGAGCTGGAATGGATAAAACTCACAACAGACTCCAGTGTTGCAGGCTGGGGAGCCCAATTCACCTTCAGGTGACATATAGCATAAGGAACATTGTCATAAAATGTGAAAAGACTTTGTGTTTTGGAAATGAGAGCAATGTGTAAGACAATTCTTATCTTCATATAGAATGGAAGTATCTCAGGATAATCTCCAACATCAAGATAGTGTTAGCCTTCATAAATCACCAGGGAGGTACCAGAAGCAGAACCGTGATGGTAGAGATAGCAAAAAATCTAGTCTTGGGAAGAAACAACTCTGCAAAAGAGTCAGCATTGCAGGTAACAGGCATACAGAACGTAATTGCTGAATATCTCAGTGAAAAACAGACTTATCCAGGAGAATGATCTCTACATCAGGAAGTGTTTTTTTCGGCTACAAATAAGAAAATTTGGGCTTTCTCAACAGGAAAATATACCAAAGTATCTACGCTCTACTCTCACAATAAAGTTCAAGGTACAGAGGGAATAGACACTCTGACAGTTACTTAGATAATTTGCTTGGGTATATGTCTATATTCCTTTTCCAAATTGCTCACATTCTATAAAAGATCAAGTTATAGTGATCCTTCCATGTTGGCCTTGCTGTCTGTGGTTTCTTCTAACTCAATTTTTAATTCAAATCCAGCCCGGGTAGATTTTATGACATGGCAATTTAGTGGGAACTTACGCATAAGGGAGTATCAGAACAGGTAGCCAAGACTTTTGCAAGCAATAAAGAGCTCTTTGGTAATCAATTGCAGGATTTGAAAAGAGTTTTCACATGTGGTGCCTCTAGAATCAATTTAACTACTTGAATTATTTTACTTTTAGTATGGTCTCAGTACAGGTCATGCCATTACTGAGAGTATCTGAAGTCAAATTACTATTTGGCTTCTGAGGAATTATTTGCTTATTCTAAGCAGTGAAGAGGATTTGTCTCTCCATTAAGTCCTTTGTGGCTCCATGATACCTTAATTCAGTACTCAACACATTGATGTCTGACCAATTTGAACAGCTACAAGAGGTATCTCTGAGATGGATGACTCTAAAGATGGCATTCCTGGTGGAAATTACTTCTTCTTATAAGAGACTTACAAGCACTGTGGTGTGAGGAACCCTTGCTGAATATCTATGCAGATAAGTTTTTTAGAGCCAATGAAGTAGCATCTAAGTTTCACATTAATCAGGACATTGAATAGCCATTCTTTTATCCATAACTTAGGGATGAAAAAGAAAGACAATTGCATTAATTGGATGTTGTAAGGTTAATTTACACTTATTTAAGATACACCTTGATAAAGATTGTTTTAATCGAAACGCATTGGCAGTGGGGATCACACACAGAGAGGACTGTTGATCTCTTCCTGACACTTGCAGAAGGAAGGACTGGCGACAACGATGCCACTGTGAGGATATTATTTCTACATTTGCATATTCATCTGTATTAGGGTAAGAGTCCACTCTCATATGTGGCTGAAAAATATTTGTAGTTAGACTTTAGGAGATTAGAAGTGTGAGACATAAACTTGTTTATTTTGAGCTAGAGATGGACTTAGTCCAGGCAGCTCTCAGACAGGAGCTCATTGTTATGTGTAATTAACTCAGAAAATATTTTCTTCTCTAAGCACTGTAAGCTAACTATTAATGAAAACAAGGTGTACAATGACTCTGTTATCTGTACTGGTTTTTGCTCAGTTCCCTATATACCTCTGTTAGGGTTGACCTAAATTTGCCTTTACATTATATGCATGATCAAACTAATTTTTGTTGCCTTTTTTTCTACATGAATAGACACCATATTGTGAAATCTATGCCAATATGACCAATATTCTATTTTGCTGACCAATCTTGCAGCTAAGCTGTTCATACAGAAGACCAGTAATTGTTTGTCTTCCTGCAATAATTTCCCTGTTATCTTTATAGTTCATAATAGGCAGGCAGCGCTGAGGAATATGAATCAGTGACAAATGTGCTTGAAATAAGAATTATACAGATTGGGCATCATTGTGAGATGTAAAATAAAATACAAGGAATATTCACTCAAGGAAACTTGAAGCACAAAATTGTTAGATTGCTTCCCACAATGTCAGTAGCATCTTTAGTAGACATATGGGAAATTTGGGCACACTGGGCCTGATTAAACAAGGCACGCATTCTGAGCATAACCTGCGTTTGTTTAAAAATGCATGCAAATTGGCTCTGCATACTCCCGAATTCAACAAGGAATAGATCTGAAGATATGTGAGCTGATGAATTCAGGTATAGGTCTAATGTGCTCTACTACACAGGACACTGCAGGATATGTCCAATACCTACGTGGATTATAAACTTGCAAAAGAACGCACAGAAAAAAAATATATTAAATGAATGTCACCTGTTAATAAAATAGGCATTAGTGATAAAATAGTAAAACATTTGTTTTTTTTAATATTTTTTCCCCCATGAAATACATTTATTAGGGTGTTCTTAATGTCTACTAAGCATAAAATAAAATACATTTGTACGGTTGCTCGTGATTGCATATATATGTTATAGCATGCATACGAAACTGTTATCACTACTGATCAGGAATAGGCCCTGTAGCTGAAGCAAGAAATACGGCAGAAAAACAAGCAATTTTGAGATGGCCAGAGCTGGATTCGGATGTGGTTGTGTGTTTGAGTTCGGTATGCTCCTACTGTAAATAGACAACAGCAAAACTCCCCTTCCCTGCCCCAATTACTCCCCAAAATCATAGACTGTAGTAAGTGTCTTTTGCATTTGAAGACTAAATGGATAGGGCAGCATTAATGTACGTATCTCCCTGTTCTGGGCATGCGCAGAGTGATTTTGCTTATGATATGCTCAAAATCGGCAGATACATGCCTTGTGGTCTAATGAACATAAAATACATTTTTAAACTTGCCCCAGATTGCAAACACATGTTATAGCTTGCATACAAGACTTTCATCACTACTGATCAGGACTTAGACTATACCTGTTGCTTAAGCAAGAAATACAGCAGAAAAACAAGTAACTTTAGGATACCCAGAGCTTGATTCAGACATGGCTGCATACTCTCAAGTTTGACATGCCCTTTCAGTACATTGACCACAGCAAAACGCACTTTAGCCGTCCCATTCACTCCCTAAAATCGTAGGCTGTAGTAAGTGTCCTTTGTGTTGGAAGACAGATCAAACAGGGTTGCATTTACTGGTGTATGCCCCGGTTCTGGACATGTGCAGGGTGATTTTGCGTATAGGACGCTTAAAATTGGCAGATACGTGCTGTAATGATAAGGCACATCTGATGCATCGTCATGCAATCACATTTGCATTACCCTCGTCTCCAAAATGCACAATATGTCACAAATGAATGCCAATTATTGTTTTAAATTTGCAAGATGCCCTACTAAATGAAAAACTTTACCCACACTGATTCCTACCTTATTCCTACCCACATGGTACTAAAAGGCTACCCTAAGACCCCATAATTACCTCGTAACTGCTGTTTAAACAGCTGTGTATAGTATTCTAGTTTATTAATTAAATGGCAAACAATGATCATAAGCAATAGAATAATTATTCTGAGTTTTAGGTCAACATAATAAAAATATACTCAGATAAACTTTCAGTATATTCTGAGTATTTGAAAAATCAACATAAAATTGATTTGGCATATGTCACTTACATGATCAATATGTAATACATATTTTTTTTAAATAGAAACTTTATTTTATGACCATTATTTTAAAAGGGTGGTATATTATTAAATATGACAGTTGAACATTCAAAGTTAGAATTAAATTATTCATGAAGCAAACATAAAAAAATACTAGCAAACAAAGTGCTCAGAGATACATTGTAGCAATGCACATTTATGCATATATTAAGGGACAAAGAATGTACTCAAGACACGAAGCCTACAGAGTGAGTTAAATTGCAAGAGTGGCTGCCATATTTTTTTATATTGGAGAATGGTGTTTCTAAGTATAATCACTAGGTACAGGATGGGGTTCTAGGCAAGAGCATCAGAGTCATTTGGCCTTTAACCTTATAAATAAGACTTATTGCAACATAGTCTGATCATGTTAGGAGAAAAAAGGAAGTTTTGCAGGAGCCCTAGAAGCGTGTTTTGGGTTATGATACAAATAGTATCCCAAGCCCAATAGTTTTCAATGGAAGATTTTATGATCATCTATTTTAGTTTCAATATCCGCTCTCTGATTGGCCGACCAACATATAAGACCTGTACTGGCATTACATGTCAACTATTACCTTGACAAATACCTAAGTACATGTCACCACAATGCATTCTTTAATTGTGGTGACCTGTGAGCGATATTATTTAATTTAGGATTAGAGGCTATATTAAATGAGAAAGTGGCTATGGGTGTCATCGTAACATGGAACAGTAAATGTCAAGGAAATTACCATGGCAACTCACACTCTTCATAGTCAGTAGCAGTAAGGAGAAGTTATAGATCATGAGGGTCTCCATTCAGCTTTATGCAAAGTGAATGTTAGTAATATAGGTTGCCGTGACAGACGTCATGGTACGGAAGTTGTCATAACAACCGGACTTTACTTTCAGGACTTTGCATTTGGGAATATAACTCAGAATAACACCTTTTTACAGTTGGTTTAGAAAACCTATATGTTTGTATAGATTCTAATCAAAACTGAAATATGATTTCTACTTTTGTGTTTTTTTTCCCTTTTATGTCATCACGCCACTGGAGATGAATACCTGGAGTTACAATTTCATTCATCTAGTGGCTCTCTTTTGTATAACACGGCAGCAATCCATAGAGAGTGCTAAGAAGAAGTCATACACATCTACTTTCATTTGGAATTTATGTATACACAGAAGTCTTCTGAGATATGTGGAGAAGCGACAAAGATGGGAGGATGCTGCAAGTGAGGAAAGGTGAATAGATACTGATATAGGAGTGTGATCAGAGATTACTTTGTCTCCTAGACTTTCTGATGTGGTCTGTTGAATTAAAGCATATGCCACTAAGCTTTAGTTGATCCTGGACTGCCAGATGAAATGTTTGCTCAGTCTTATGGATCTAAGACTCTCTAAGTATCCGAGAGTTGGTGCTGTTCATTTTTTTCCACATGAAATAATGAAGTCTAGGGGAGGGTGGGGATTTATGTACCATTACATTATCTACCGTTCTATAGTTGCCATTACTATACGGTGGCAAGTATCCATTTGGGCTGAGATGGGAGATAACATTAAAGATTTTTTAAAGGGGGGTATTTAGAGCAGATGTATTAAGGAGAGTGTATCATGTGTGAAAATTTTCTATGTTTAATAGTATGAAATGACCCCATGGGTGAGGATGAAATGTTGTGTTTTGCATTCCATTGATATTGCTACCCTGCAGGCATTACTGTGGTATGAAGCTGATATGCACTCATTATTCCAGTCATCTTTGAGGGTGAAGACCTCCAATGCATCTCCTGGAGGAAAATTACATCTGGCTGCAACTTTTAGACATGAGTGTTAACTTTTTTATACTGTTAATAGTGGTGTTTAACCCGCCTACATTAAAAGAGGTGAGCTTAAATTGTTATGGTATTTTAAGAAATAACAGTAGAAGAATCATCTCTCTTGGATGACATTTCTGCATGGACAAGGTCGCCTTCTGAAGGTTTAACATAAGAGAGGTCCCCCATCTCTGCAGAAAATAAATGATTGAATGTTAACATTTTAATCGTAATATGTTGAGGTAATGGGCCTGATTCATTAAGGAACGTAAATGCCAATATATGCCATATTTTGCATAAAATCGTTCTGCCCATGCCCAAAAACAAACAATACACCAGAGAATACAGCCACGTCCAATTAATCTTCGAGTGCAGAGGACCCTTACTACAGCTTACGATTTCAGGGGAGGAACAGGGAGGGAAATGGGAATATGCACGTAGGCAATGTAAAAAAAGGGCATGCAAGCTGAAGCGCACGCAGCAGCATCTGATTCAAGCTTTTGGCATCTCAAATTAAGTTGTTTTTCTGTTGTATCACTTGCAGCATCTACAGGTCTGGTGTAAGTGATGATTACTAGTGATGACGGTTGTGTATGCATTTTATGTACAGTAGACATTAATAACATTCTAATAAATGTATATATATATTTTTTAATGTTTTGTCATTAATGACTATTTAAACAGGTGACATTAATTAAATAGATTTTTTTTCTGTACATTCTTTGGGACTTTATATTCTACATATGTATTGGTCATATCCTGCAGTGTATTGTCTGCTAGAGCAGAGTGGAACTAGACCTGTATTAATCAACAGAAGTATCTTTGCACCCGCTTCTTGTTGAATACAGATGTGTGTTTTTAAAAAATCACAAACTGTTAGTTTTGCGTGCCTTAATGAATTAGACCCAATGTTTCTACATCAATTTTTCAACAAATAAAAAGGGTGGGCATCAGGAAACTATCAGTTTGTGCACCCAGAAACAAGCAACTTTAAATATAGCTTTGAGGAAAAGTTCCAAGGAAGTCAAATATTAAACATGAAATTTGAAAAATAATAATAAGCATTGTGATTATACCTTGAACATTATACTCATAGAAGCTGACTGGGCTACTAGGCAGTTGGGGAAAAGCAGTAAGAAAGTGGTCCCTGGCTTTGATGTGGTCCGTTAAAATAAGGGTGTAGCCATTCTTCATGACTCTCAATTTAGCTGGATATAGAAGGGCAAATTACTGACTGCATTGAAAGAGATGACTGAAAAATCCTTAAAAATTAATATCTTTGAGAGGGCGAAGCAGCCAAAGGGAGAATATGTATCCTCTGTGAGCTCCTAGTGTAGGGACATGCAATCTCCAAACTTTGGGGATCCCCTTCTCCCAAATCTAACACCTCTTCTCAGCAATAAAGTCCCCCTTCTCCTGGGACCAGAGAGAGGCATTTTCGGCTTGAGAGACTCCATAGATCCCACTCATCACATTTACCACTCTGTAGGTGCTTGACTGCCGGCAATTGTTCTGGCCTGCATCTTCTAGCATTTTGGTGCCTTACTGACAGTGACCTGAAACCTGGAGAGCTAGACAGTGCACCTGATACTTTATGGAGAGCCCCACATTCTACCTGTCCAGAAGGCTGGCTAAAATCTAAACCAAACACTTACCCACTCAGGCCTAGTGGACCAAGCCGAGTCAGTCATGTACACCCACAAGTGGCTGCCTTCTCTCCCTAAGTAGCTTACTAATAACCTGCACAACATTCTGGCTCTAGCAGGCCCCCAAAATTTGGTCATCATTCACCACCACATCCAGCTCATGTAGCCTGGTCTGTTTCACCCCTGTTGCCTCCATCATTCATGAACACTGTAGAGGACTCCCCAGAACTGCTTGCACCTCATCACCAATAGAACTGAACCTTACAGGTCAGACCTCTGCAATACAGCCCAGTCTCCGCTTGGGTCCTACTCTGAATAGACTATCTTCTGCTTTCCCCACTGGGTGGCTGCTGACAGCAATCTAACCTTCTTATGGGTCTCCCAATCCAACCCGTCATAATAAATGGAATATATTCCAGCCCACTTATACAGGAAGCAGGCACTATCACCGAATTTAACTGAAATGTACTTGCCCTACAATTTAAGATTGCATCACATACCAGCAGGCTCCTCTATGCCCTTTGTGCTTCAGGGGACATTTATACCTGCAAAGCCTCTCAAACAAACCTCCTGAAGGTAAATGTATCAAGCTGAGAGTTTTCCGGTGGGTTTGAAAAGTTTAGATGTTGCCTATAGCAACCAATTAGATTCTAGCTATCATTTTGTAGAATGTACTAAATAAATGATAGCTAGAATCTGATTGGTTTTTCAAACCCACCGGGAAACTCTTAGCTTCATACATTTACCCAATGCAATCATTTCTGCAGAAGGAACACCAGAAGAAACATGGGAAGATGGGATGACCACCAGTTTGAAACAGTGGGAGGCTATATTAGCCGGTGACTATGTATTTAGCCAGTGTGTATTTGTAACAAGTCTATTGACAACTTTACGTAGCATAGTAAGTGTTACACAAGAGTTATGTTCTACAACAGACAAGAGTGTTGAAGAATTTACTAATATCTTCCTCCTCTGCTTCATCGACTGGTTCATTTGTCTTTTAGAAACAAGGTATGCTTACCCTCTAAATATTTATTTGCTTAAGACTTTTATTACTATTTTTGTAGTGCGATTAGTGGGGGTTAATTTAGGAAAGTGATCACATGACTCTGACCATACTTAACCATTAGATTGAGGCTGTTTCATCCTGGCAGGCTGTTTTAGCCATTGTTTATGTATTTAGCAGTGTATATTTATTCTGAGTGTGGGGTTGGACAAGAGGAGAACAGGAGGGAAACATTCTACTGGAAACACAGCTACACGAGGACAACATTCAGCAATCATCTGTGAGCTCTGCTGTCCTCCACCTCATGTACCTGCCTTGTGCACTGCCAGGACATTCCCTTCTAATCTATTTCTATACCGCTGCAGTTTTATTATGACTTGTTAGTTTCACTTATGCTGTTGCTTTTATTCCCACCTTCAAACCACACTTACTTCTCCACTTACCCTGAATATTTAACTGGCTCTCCAGCTCCCCCTTGGCTAGTGATCATACACAGCCATCTCAGTGCACCTTTTACTATGCCTAATGTTATATAATCTCTCTCCACTCCTGCCTAATGTCACTGTCTAATCTAACAGTTTTATTTACACACCCAAACCTTATCTCTAATGTACTAAATACTTTCCACTCCCTTGCTAATCTTTTTATATATTTTTTTCCTCTTTTCTTGCCTACTACCACTGCAGTCTCTCACTTTACTCATCTTTCCTGTTCTCACCATCTCCTCACCTCACTGTCTTTGCTTTCTGTCATACTTTCACTTGTCTATTTCACGCTTAGTTCTAGCATTATTATGGTTTGCACCTCTCACTTCTGTCCTTTTCCTCTATCCCTCTATTTCCCTTACCCAACCTTCTGTTATTCTGACCCCTTCTCCTTCCCTCCCTATCTCCCTTTCTGTCCCCCTCCCTATCCCTCTTCTTTCCTCTACCCCTGATCTCCCCATCTTTCTCTCTCTCCTCCTATCCCCCCTCACTCCCTTTTCTTCTTGTCCCCTTTGCCACTCTTCTCTCAGCATCATACCCGTTCAACCCCCCCCCTCCGGCCAAAACAGCTCCATCTCCACTCCTCCCCCACATCTTGCTCCCCTTCAACCCCGTCCCCTGCCCACTGACAGGTCCTCTCCTAGTTCTGTTTCTCATCCAATTCCAACCCTCTATCCCTGTCATGCCCCTCTTTATCTCTCAATCTGCTTGCCATCCCCAAAACTTGGTTATGAGATGTTATCTCCTGATGCTCTCTTTCAGAGTCTTGTCCTTCTCCCACACACCCAGACCTGTGGGTGGTGTTGGCATACTTCTCTCTCCCTGCTGCTCTTTCTGGGTTATTCCCTGTTCAGTCTTCACTCTTTCTCCACCTTTGAGGTACACTCTATCCGCCTCTTCCACCCAGCCCACCTCCGTGTTGCCATTATCTACTGTCCTCCTAGTTCCATCTCTTAATTCCTAGATCACTTCTCCACCTGGCTCCCTCACTTTCTCTCATTGATCTTGGAGGCCTTTAATATCCCTTTAGACCAGGGGTGTCCAACCTTTTAGCTTCCCTGGGCCACATTGGAAGATGACGAGTTGGTTTGGGCCGCACATAAAATACACTAACCCTAACGATAGCTGATCATCTAAAAAAAACATAGAAAAGATAGTTAACATATTAAACTTACTTGGAAATGAAGTTAGTAAGAGTTAGGACACCTGTTGCAGAATCATGATTAAAGCAGTAGTCCCATTACCAGCTACAATTTAACTTACCTGCATCTGTCCCTTAGTGGGGTTCGGGGAATTAAATGCCAAAAACTTTTTTTTCCTCTCTTTCTGCACCCATGAATCATTTTTTTTATTGACCAGTTTGAAATGGTCACCGATATAGGTAGCATCAGGAGGACCAATAGAAATCTACAGAGATTTAAAGATAGGGTGGTGGGAAAAATGGCTCATGGAGCAGCCTCCGATGAGGGTAACAGTGGGTGATATTTTCACCCTACTCAGCACTGCACATTTAAAATGGTTTAAAATATTAAAAATACAATCATCTCTTAATATTTATATTAGATACATACAGAGAACACAGCTAGTTCATAATTGCATGGTGCAGAAAGTCCAAATTCAGAGTAACAACAATAAGATACTGGATAATCTTTCACTGCTGCTGATAATTCGCGCGGGTGACTCCCCTGTGCTGCGCTACGCAATGGATGTCGGGTGTGATGACGTCACCCCCGACATTTACTGCGAGCGCCACACGGAGGAGGAGACTAGGGAGGGAGCCGGAGCGCCAGCTGACGTGACCGCAAGGTGAGTATTTACTTATTTATTTATTTTTTTTCAGTGCTGCCCCCTTGCCACAACCAAAACTCCTGTTGGGCCACATTTACAGGCATGCTGGTCCGCATGTGGCCCGCTGGCCGTGGTTTGGACAACCATGCTTTAGACAATCCCTCAGACCCTGCTGCTTCTAAACTTCCCTAGCTCTCCTCTTCCCTCAGTCTCTCACAATGGACCTCCTCTCCCTCCCACCACAGTGGCCACTTCATTTATCTGGTCTTCTCACACCACAGTACTGTCTCTGACCTCATCAATTCACCTTTCCCTCTCTTTAACAAACATCTGCTCTCTTTTAGCATCTCTCCATCCCTCTCACCTTCCCCATCCCCTAAGGTTGCTCTCACAGGTGCAATCTTGATATCTTTGTTCCAACCACATTCTCCTCCTCCCTGGTTTCACTCCTCTCCCCATTCACCACTCTTTCTTGCCCCAATGAGGCTGTCTCCTTTTACAATCTCAACCTTACCACAACATTTGACTCTGTTGCACTGGCTGTCACCATAAAACTTTGACAGTTCCTGCATCCAACATGGAACTCAAAAATTACCCGCTATCTTCAAAAATGCTCCCGCAGTGCAGAACACACACACACACACACACACACACACACACACACACACACACACACACACACAGACACACTAGGTAATTCTTATTCAGGGAGCTACTGGACAGGGCATTCCCCTCCCCCTTACACTTATCTATCTGAGGGTGTAGAGTAACAGGGAGTATGGGCCCCTCATCTACCTCCTCTAAGCCGTTAGACGGCTGGCTAAGTGAGTGTGGGCTTGCAACTGACCCCCCTGTCTCTATTGAAAACTAAGGTGAATTGTCAGTACACAGATGGAGATGTGAGTTGTGAACATTCAAACTACAGGTCCCAGCAGCAATGTAAGGATTGCTGTCACTCACTATTTCGCATTGGGCAGGACTATGGGTCTCCCCCACATTCTCAACACCCATGGGTACAGCTGGTTCAGGTACAGAACATACAGTTTCACTCTGCCTCCTCTCCCATTTAACCTGTACCCTATCTTCGGAGCATATTATCTGGGTAGAAACATTGCCTTTCCCTAACACAACAGAATTAATCACATTGTCATCTGTCCCATTTCTAGCAAGCATAATATCTACATCAGAATCAATGCCAATATTTACGGTAACACTGTCATCTTTCCCTACCTCATGACAAGATGTCAGTGTAAGAACATGTGTAGATTCTAATGCAATACTACTTTTGGCATTATCATCCTTACTCACTTCAGGTACCATAGAAGATACCGTTTCCCTGTCACATCCTGGTGCCTGGGAAAAAACATGGTTACTCTCAGCAGGTTCTGATACTTTAACATGGGTGGCATTATCATCATCATTAGAGACATACTGAGACAGCTTTGTTTCTAAATCTCCCCAGTAACACATTTGTAGGCATATTGTCTAATACACCGACATTTCTTAGACCTCTTCCAGCAGTCCAATCAAGGTAAACGTTGACCAAAGGTACAGTAAGGTGAATTCCACCCACCCCTTGCACAGAAATACACTTTCTACCATTTCTGAACGCACTAGCGTAATATCCGCACTAGTGTTATATCCCCACAGTTACCTTGTCACACACATTGACTGTTCGCAGGTTGTCCTTTCAGCCCCCTTGTGGTCCAGGAACACACAGGACAGCTGGAGAAGATTGCAGGGAAGGCACCCCCCAGAGGAGGGTGAACTGGTCTTCTTTACTGGATAGGTGGTACTAATGTGTCCCATCTGGTTGCACACAAAACATCGGCAGGTGTCTCCCAAAACAGGCTTTGCTACCACCCTCCAAAAAGATGAAGAAGAGTGGGTGATGGCGTTGATCTTCCTGGCCGTCCCCCTTTCCAGGCAGACTAGTGCAAAGTCCCCCTTTTAGCGGCAGGTGTCCAAGTGACAATATATTTGTCAGTCAGTCTAGCTGCTTCCACAGATGATTCAGGGTCCCGATCCACTACCTATTCCTTCACATCAGCTGGGCACAAAGTGTGAAACTGCTCCGGGATTATCAAATCTTTCAGAGCATCATCGGTGGTGATCTTTAACCCTCCAATCCACTGTTTGAAGGAAGCAGACAGTTGGGCCACAAGTCCTGAATAAGGGTCAGAGGCACTGCGTTTTAAATCTCGGAATTTCTGTCTGTGTGCCTCCAGTGTAACGTTAAAACCATGCAACAGGGCACTTTTGATTGCCTCATAATCTCTGTCCATTTCAGGTGGAAGATCTGCAAAGGCCTCTAATACTTTCCCATGCAAACCAGGGGGTAAATACTGAGCCCACTGATCTTTGTGCAGTCCATACAGTCAGCAAGTTTTTTTAAATCCTCGCAAGAAAGCATCCAAATCCCCATCTTTTTCCAATACAGAGAAATTCTCTGGACGGGGTCTGCTGATACCAGCCTCTCTGGCTTCTGGCTGGCGTTGGTGCTTAGCAAGCTACAGCTGATATCTCCTCTCTGCCTCTCGTTTGATAATCTTCTCTTTTTGCCTTCTTCCCCCATAGCAGCGCGTCTCCCCTCAACCTGGCACTGGCGTTTTGCAGCTTCCTTCTCCTAGAACTGCTGTATAAGTTTGCAAATAAACGTCCATAGCAGTGTCCACACATGAACTATTAGAATCATCCAAAAGTAACAGTCCACACTTTTAAGCAATATCCACAGTCAGGTCGGCTTCTGAATCCTGGCTGTGCCCTCCTGGGACACATCTATGACTTGATGCTGATCTCTCTGCACAAGAGCTTCAATCAATTGCTCCTTGCTTTTGCCACTAGTGGGAATTCCTCCATCCTCACATTGTGAAATCAGGGCTTCCTTTGTCATGCGTTTATATGCCGCAGCCATCTCTTCAGTTACGTTGCAAAATAAAAGATAGGAAAGAAAGAACAGAGAGAGGGAAAAAAATAAAATAATAAACCCATCACGGCGGCTAAGTGGTTAGCACTTCTGCCTCACAGCACTGGGGTCATGAATTCAATTCCCGACCATGGCCTTAGCTGTGTGGAGTTTGTATGTTCTCCCCATGTTTGTGTGGGTTTCCTCCGGGTGCTCCGGTTTCCTCCCACACTCCAAAAACATTCTAGTAGATTAATTGGCTGCTATGAAAATTGACCCTAGTCTCTCTCTCTCTGTCTGTGTTTGTATGTTAGGGGATTTAGACTGTAAGTTCCAATGGGGCAGGGACTGATGTGAATGAGTTCTCTGTACAGCCCTGCGGAATCAGTGGTACTATATTTAAATAAATGATGATGATGATGACGATGAAGCCCTGAGTTTCGTCCTTGTAAATCTATTGTATTTCTCGCAAGGTTACAAACAATTTATAAGTGCGAGGGTTAATTGCTTAAACCATGCTATTAATACTCTAAGGAATTAAATAATCCCACTGCTATGCTACCAATTTATCACGAACACGCTCCCAGCTGCAGTGACTTTGGAGGTGTTTGCTGTATGAGGTCAGACGATTCCAGCTTGCAGTCTCTCTTTACCTATCACATAGGTTATAGACCTGCTGAATCGCCCCCAAACAGCGCTCACAACTCACACACTTCAGGTTTGCCACCACCTATTGAGCACGGGCAATAGGACCTTAATATACTCTCCCACACTGGCACAAAAGGCTTCTAGCTATCCACAGACTCACAGACTAGCAAGACCCACACCAACAAGCAAAGGGTTAACTCTTCATATCTCCAGACTGTTACACAAATGTAAATGCAAGCACACACAGCTTGTTTATCAAATGTATCAACAAATCACAACTGATATTCAAAGGGTTAACTTGGTTGAGCTATATTCTTCTTAGCAGGCTAACAGATTCATTAGATTATCAAGGACGCAACATATTAAATTATAGATTTAATATACAAAAGTACAGGGCATACAGAAATAAAAAAATAATGAATAAACAATTAATAGATTGACATAACAAGCAAAACAGTTTAAAATAAAAGGGGTTACTTTCAGAGTAGCACTTACGTGAATTACATTTTCTGGCCATGGGAAATTGGCTTGGAAAATGGACAGCTTATCAATGTGAATTGATTTCCCAAAAAGTCTCACAATTTGCTGTAACTGTAACTATATTTTGGCTCCAAAATTCAAAAGGCACCTCCTCCTGATGTTTGGTGCATGTTCTTTTAGTTCCCTCCCAAATGCTAGATGTGGCTCCATTTTCTTCTGCTGTGTTTCTCACTTCTGCTGGACTGCATTCCATTTCTATCTGTTGTCCTCAGATCTGACACTCTACAGATTATTTTGCTGCCATTCCAGTGGTAACCTGCTGACTGCAGAGCTGACATTCCACAGTGTACTTGCCGCCATTCAAGTAGTAACCTGCAAACCGCAGAGTTCATACTACATAGTGTACTTGCCGCCATTCCAGTGGTAACCTGTTGCCCGAAGAACTGACACTCTACAGAGTATTTTACCGCCATTCCTCCAGTGGTAATTTGCTAACCTTTACTTCTCCTCTCTCCGTGTTACCCTCCATTGCTGACCACCTCTGCACATTCCAGTAAAGGTTTCGCCAGGTCCTCTTAGTAGGGGCCGTGACCTGCGGGACAGATGCAGCAAAGACCAAACTGCCTTGTGGCGACCCCTGGTGCAAACAGTTTCCCAGTTAGAGTCCGCGCCTTACTTGAGTAGTGCTAATCTAGGCAAACCAATGGATCCATTACCAAACTGTGACAATAAAAAGAGGCCATGTCGGATACGGCCAGGGAACCATCAGCCAAAGATATGCTTCAGCATTCGCTTAACTGAGTGGAACAACAAGACGCAGTCCAACGTCAACACCTACAGTGTTTTCAGACGCTTGCTCCTCGCATTGACACTTCGCAACTGCCACCCGCTGCATTGGCACAGAATCCTCCTGCGCCAGTGGCAGCATCAGTGTCACTCACCGGACTATTAGTGCCTCTAGGTTGGGACATGGGTCTCTCTCGCTCCTGCCGGCGCCTCTCCTGAGCCGCGGCCGTCCGCCATCTTGACTAAGATTGTGCATGTGCAAAAACCCTGAACTGTTAACACCTCGCCTCTAGTCTCATTGGTTAGTTAATCACCTCTCAGTACTTAAGGCACCTGTTGCCCTATTACCTTTGCCTGTTCTTGGTTCTCATTCCTTGAGACTCTGAGGTGTTTCCTGTTTCTGCTCGTGTTATCCGTTTGCTCTGGACAAGTCTCCTCTCCACATCGGTAGTAGAACTTACCCGCTGCAGACTACTCTCGCTACCTCTGTTACCTGCCTGCTTCTGGACAAGTCTCCTCTACACATCGGTAGTAGAACTTACCCGCTGTAGACTACTCTCGCTACCTCCGTTACCTGCCTGCTTCTGGACAAGTCTCCTCTCCACATCGGTAGTAGAACTTACCCGCTGCTGACTACTCTCGCTACCTCCGTTACCTGCCTGCTCCTGGACAAGTCTCCTCTATACATCAGTGGTACATTTTACCTATTGCAGACCACTCACGTTGCTCCGTTACATGCCTGCACCTGGACAAGTCTTCCCTTCACATCAGTGGTACAACTTGCCTATTGCAGACCACTCACGTTACTCCGTTCCACGCCAGCACCTGGACAAGTCTTCCCTTCACATCAGTGGTACAACTTGCCTATTGCAGACCACTCACGTTACTCCATTCCACGCCTGCACCTGGACAAGTCTTCTCTACACATCAGTGGTAAAACTTGCCTATTGCAGTCCACTCACGTTACTCCGTTCCCTGCCTGCGCCTGGACAAGTCTTCCCTTCACATCAGTGGTACAACTTGCCAATTGCAGACCACTCACGCTATTCTGTTACACACCTGCGCTGGACAAGTCTTCTCTACATATCCGTGGTGAAACTTACCAGCTGTAGACCATTCATGTTTCCTTGTGATATAGCTACTACTCTGTATGGTACCTATTAGCAGGACTAAAGTCTACAAGTGCCTCTGTATTGTAGCTGTAAGTCGCTGACTTTTCTACTATATTGTTGATTGGTCTTTGCCTAACGTTATACAGTTATCAAGTACTGGTCTGCTATATGCTACCTGCGTGCTAAGGCACTTGGACTCTTTCACTCATTTTATCCTGTTTACTAAACTGCTGTACCATCACAGTTCCACGGTGCCAAGACTCAGCATTTATACTATTGACATTCCTTTCCTCTATTCTACTGTATGGTTCCACTGATTCACCACACTACCCAGAGGTCCGCACTTCTGGTAAGCTTAGCTACACCTGGTGAATTCTGGGTAAAACTCGTAGTGCCCGTGACAATCAGCTTCTACCTCTACCCTACGGATTCCAGCTCCTTCCAAGTTTGATGGGGATCCTAAATCTTGTCGGGGGTTTCCTGAACCAATACCTCAGAATTCCAAGGTGGTGTATTTAATTTCTTAGTTGTTTGGTCAAGCTTTATATTTGGCTTCCCCCCACTGGGAGCAAGATGATCCACTCCTGGCAGACAGTGCTGCCTTCTTTGCTGCATTTTGTAAAATTTTTGATGAGTAACTTCTGCAGCATCCAGTATTCTTTGGCTCCGTTTTGTGGCTCAATACGTCATTCAATTCCAAACCTTATCATCTGAACTTCACTGGCATAATGATGCTTTTGTGGCTACTTTCTGACAAGGCCTTTAAAGCAAAATTAAAGATGCCCTTGCCTTGCAGGAACTTTCAACCACCTTAGACGCTATGATTTTGTTATGTAATTGTGTGGACCTCCACTTTTGTGAAAGATATTCCAAGAGGGATAGTTCCTGGCGCCCTTTAGTCAAGTTAGGTCCTCACTTTCTTCATCCAGTGTTGGAGGATGAGCCCATGCAAATTTTACGTTCTTGTCTGACTCTGGAAGAACGTGACAGGAGACTCAAGAATAAATTGTGCTTGAACTGCACGGATCCTGGACATCTGCTGAATGTCTGTCCCAAGAGATAGGGAAATGCCAGGCTCTAACCTGCTCCGGAGAAGTCAGATTATGGCTCTCTTAAACCTCTCCCTCTATTGAAATTCCTAACATCTCCCGTCATTCGGGTTCTATTCACACCTCTGCTCTTTTAGATTCTGGAGCAGCTGGGAATTTTATTTCACTTTATTTAATTTCGCAGGGCTCCATATCCATAGAACCCCTGGAGGTTCCTGTTTCTATTACAGCCATCTATGGGTCCCACATTGCTAATGGAACCGTGGAATTTTGCAACAAAAAACACCCTCCAAGTAGGAGCATTGCATCAAGAACAGGTCTCCTTCCACGTACTGCCTACTGCCACTACTCCTATCATCCTGGGTTTGCCGTAGCTCAAACAACATTCTCTCCAGATGAATTGGTCTACTTCCCAGATCCTGTCTTGGGGTTCTGCATGTTTTCAGAAATGTCTTACCCGAGTCCAAATGCTCAGAGCTATATTCACCTTACCCGGATCTAGGTCCACGGTGTTTCCCGAGCAATATCATTCATTTTTGGACGTCTTTGATAAAATCCGTTCGGAACATTTGCCCCCTCATCAACCGTGGGCCTGTCCCATTGAACTTCAGCCAGTGAAAACTTCTCCTAGAGGCTGAGTATACCCCTGTCTTTACCTGAGACTCAGTCCATGTCTGAATACATTAAAGAAAATCTTGAATGGGGCTTCATCAGACCTTCTTCCTCACCCGCAGGAGCGGACTTCTTCTTCGTGAAGAAGAAATACGGCTCCCTGAGGCTGTGTATTGACTACCGGGGGCTCAACGCCATAACCATCAAAACCGTTACCCCATTTCTCTTATTATGGAGCTCTTTGACCGTATCAAAGGAGCCAATGTCTTCACCAAATTAGATCTTCGTGGAGCCTATAACCTCATTAAGATCAAAGCGGGGGATGAATGAAAGACAGCGTTTAATATACACAATGGTCATTACGAATACCTTGTAATGGCGTTCGGTCTGTGCAATGCACCTGCAGTATTTCAAAGTTTTGTCCATGAAATATTCAAAGACCTTTTCTATGTATGTATGGTTGTGCACCTTGATGACATTTTGATCTTCTCACAAGATATTTCCTCTCAACGCCTTCATGTGGCAGAAGTTCTTTCGAGGTTACGCCTTAACCAACTCTTTTGTAAACTTGAGAAGTGTTCCTTCTAACTTCATCAAATGCCTTTCCTGGGTTACATAGTGTCTGGTTCTGGTAAAGTTAGAGAAATTCTGGAGTGGCCGCTTCCATTAGGCCTCAAGCATTTTCAACGGTTCCTTCGGTTCGCCAATTATTACAGGCATTTCATCAAAGATTATTCCACCATTGTCGCTCCTATCGTGGCCCTTACCCGGAAAGGTTCTAATCCCAAATCTTGGTCTACAGCCTCCTTGGAGGCCTTCGAGTTCCTTAAAAGCACCTTCGCGTGTGCACCTGTCCTCAGACAACCTGACACCTCCTTACCATTCTTCCAGAAGATTGATGTCTCTAATGTTGGCATAGGAGAAGTACTTTTGCAGAAGTCACCTCGAGGGCAATTTCATCCTTGTGCTTTTTTGTCTAGGAAATTTCTTCCTGCAGAGAGGAACTATGTCATAGGAGCCAAGGAATTACTCGCCATCAAGGTGGCTCTTATCGAATGGTGTTATCTTTTGTATCTCCAATAAGCACAATGTCTGAATCCCAGACATGCACGGTGGTCACTCTTTTTTTCCTGTTTTGACCTTCGCATAACCTTCAACCCAGGGGAGAAGAACAAGAGGGCTGATGCACTCCTACATTACCTTCGGACACTTTTTTGGAGGACACTCCTTCTCGTTCCTTCCTGGACCCCAAATGTCTCTTTTTCTCCTCCATGGTGCTCAAATCTCCAAACCCTCCACCTGTGAAGACTTTCCTTTCCTCTGGTCTCCACAAAAAGCTCCTGAGTCATTTCCAATCTACTCATTTCTCTGATCACACAGGGATCCAAAAAACCATTGAATTGTTGTCTAGAGGCTACTGGTGGCCAAGCCTACGCTCCGATGTTAAGGATTTTGTTTCCTCCTGTGGTACGTGCGTCCAACACAAGTCTGTTCACCTGGCTCCCTCCGTCCAGTTATATTCATTACCCATTCCGCGGGAACCTTGGACCCATATTAGTATGGACTTTATAACAGACCTTTCACCCAGCTAGAAATGTACCACCATATGGATTGTAGTGGATCGGTTTTCTAAAATGGCCTGTTGCATCCCTCTGTCCAGTCTCTCTGCTTCTTCGGTTTTGGCATCTCACTTTGTTAAAGAGATATTCCGTCTGCATGGCTGTCCTGACGAAATAGTCTTAGACCGGGGCGTCCACTTTGTGTCTAAGTTCTGGAGATCTCTCTGCAAATTGTTGCCAATTAAATTGAATCTATCCTCATACCACCCCCAATCCATCGGGCAGACCAAATGGGTCAACCAGGATTTAGAGACTTACCTCAGGATGTTTTCTTCGGCTAACCAAGACTACTGGGTTAGCCTCCTACTTTGGGCCGAAATTCGCCCATAATAATGCTTTTCATGAATATACCACTACTTCACCCTTTTTTGTTGTGAATCGACATCATCTTGTGTGGCTATCCACCAAAAATATATGGTCCCGCTGACAGCTCCCTTCGTCCCTGTCACTGCCATCTTAATTTCGGGTCTTGCCATGTGCAGACCCCATCTATTTTTTCCCTCTGCTCCCTTCCTATTGGATAATGTATTTTGGCTCCATAATTCAAAAGGCACCTCCACCTGATGATTGGTGCCTGTTCTTTTAGTTACCTTTCACGTGCTAGACGTGGCTCCATTTTCTCCTGCTGTATTTTCTCCCTTGTGATGAACTGCATTTCATTTCTACCTGTTGTCCACAGAGCTGACACTCTACAGAGTATTTCACCGCTATTCCAGTGGTAACCTGTTGTCCAAGAGATGACATTCTACAGAGAATTTATCGCCAGTCCAGTGGTAACCTGCTGACTGCAGAGCTGACATTCCACAGTGTACTTGCCGCCATTGTAGTGGTAACCTGTTGTCCGCAGAACTGACGCTCTACAGAGTATTTCACCGCCATTCCTCCAGTGGTAACCTGCTAAACTCTACTTCTCCTCTCCTCGTGTTGTCTGCCATTGCTACCATCTTTGCACGTTGCCCTAAAGGTTTTACCTGGTACTCTTAGTAGGGGCCGCATCCTGCGTGGCAGACGCAGCAAAGACCAAATCGCCTTGCGGTGGCCCATGGTGGCCATTAGACTCCCTGTCTTGCTTGAGTATTGCAAATCTAGGCAAACGAAAGGATCCATTACCAACCGTGACACATGTATTCGTACAAATCATACAAATCGTACATAAAAACATAAAATGCACATATGTGGTTGATGAAAGCAGTGCCGAGAGGTAGAAAGACACTGCTTGTGTGAGCTTATAGTCTATAAGGAAGTGGCTATTATCATAATCTCTACAAGATGAGTTATTATGTGAAGCTTTCTGGTCCAGAAATGTTGTGCATAATAGCGTAGCGCTAGGTACAACACTTCTCATCATAACACGACTGCGCTGAAATGATTGCTGGGGATGCAGTGGCGCACGCAGGGGGGGGGGTTTTGGTTCTCCAGAAACCCCTCCCCTCCGCGAACCAACGGAACTGTACAGCAGCCGCGGCGCTGTCAAAGAAGCGTCCGCGGCAGTGCTGTATTGTAGTATAATACAGCACTGCCGCGGATGCTGCTTGACAGCGCCGTGGCTGCTGTAGAATTCAGACTCGTGGCAGCTCCCTCTCGCAATTTTTTATTTTTTTTCGGGGGGGGGGGCGGAAACCCCCCTTCTAAATCCTGCATTCGCCCCTGGGATGATGGCTTAAAGGCAGCAGTTACTTTATCTGCAAGTAAGTTTGGGATAAGAATTTCAGGCACCTATTTGGACCCCTTCACCATGAGGAGGGAGACAGAGGTTTAGACTTATTTATTAATAAAAATACACCACTGTTGTTTACCACTGAGTTAGCTTCTAGGTGGGTGGGGGGACGGTCGCACTGATCGCCCCCTCTCCCTCTGGATCCTGCTGGGTCTTCTTCTTACATGTACACATGTTGAACACTCATCCAATGCTTCCCGAGATCCTGAACCCTTCTCTCACTCCATCCCCCATGAAAACGATCTTTGTCCGCCCTTGAGGCAGCAGTGTCGGTTAATCTTATGCTCATACGCTCTGCAAGCAAAGCACCTGCTTGTAAAGCATATAAGTAGCTTCAAAGGCTGTGGGGAGAAGTGCCGATATATCATATCGGCATATACCAGTCCACTTTGAGTACTGATCTGCACTACATGTACTGTTATTAAACCTGCATGTGTAGAGACACCTGTTATTTTCCCACAAAAGCCTTAGATGACAGAGACTGAGCTAGAGCTGGGTGGCTGACACAAAAGCATTCTATGGATAGGTGTAATGGAGGAATTAACCTACAGCACACAGCAGGAAAACTGTTAAGTTTAAACTATACCAGAATGTGTTTGAAGGAGTTTTAGAAAAATGGAAGTTGAAAAAAGTGTTCTGAAACCATTTCAATTCAGTTGTTAAAATGGACTGACTTAGCTTTTGCATTTACATATGCCAATTTAGATTCCGTTAGTTGCTACTCAGCTTTTTGTTTGTATAATTTGATCAAAGAAATTACAGTTCTCCGAGTGAATGTTATAAAGACATTCCACACTGCCAATGAGGAATCTATTAAAGATAAAATATTCCTGAGCAGGAATGCCCAGTCATTGAGAGTGCAAATATAAGAACCCTGAGGAAAAGAAAGACAGTTCCTTGTACAGTATTTATGTAGTCCCCAGACCTAGTGCTTAATGGAGGCGGTGATGTGGGTCCAATTTGTTGATTGACATGGGGAGCAGAGTTCCAGTCAGTAGGGCAGTGGTAGATCCAGGGGCGGTCTGTCTATGGCCACACACTGTCTCAATGTTCTCATGTACGAACAGCATCCTCTGCCTGGCTGTCTCTGCTGACAGGAACATGTATATATTGTGCTGCTATAGGATACCTACTACTGCTATTAGTGAAAAAGTGGATGGGCACTATATCAACCATTCCCCACATTAAAATAAACATCTAGGTCTGCCCCTGCAGTAGGGGGCAGTGTAACATTTTTGGATGCTGTGAACTACAATTACCAACAACTTCACACTGTGAAGAGACAGGAAACAACATCAGAGCCTGAAAAAAATCAGGGCTTTGGAACCCAAAATACTAGAAGTCAGAGAGGTGAATGGCAGAGGAGGGAGAAGGTGCAGCCATTGTCTGGTCTGCAGTCACATCCAGAGAAGCCAGCTGCAACCAGAAACAACTGTCTTCAAGCCTGCTAAGCCTGCAAAGAGGGAGAGAAACGTACAGAGAAAATATACTGTCTGTTTAAAAAACAGTCAAAGGGACTACACAGCCCTCGGTCACTGAAGATGCTAGTAAAGACAGATTACACAGACTGTCTGAGTACTGTGAATGTGAGTCCTGCTGCCAGTCAGCATAATAAAGAGACTTTACCACAGTGAGAGATGAGAAAGGAATCAACACTGCAGACAGAAAAACACGTAGAATAAGCTCATACTTGCCTACCTTTGGCAAGTTGTATCCCGGAGAGGGGCATAGCATGGTGAATCGCATCGTTTTGGTCCTGCCAAATATGGCGTTTAGTCACGGGGGTGGGTACAAAATGACACGATTCACAGCGAATTGCATCATTTTAGCCCCACATTTGCAGGATGCGGGAGATTTGCCAACTCTCCAGGGAGTCCTTGAGACCGACCCGAATTTCGGGAGTCTCACGGACATTCCAGGAGAGTTGGCAAGTATGAATAAGCTTCCATAGCAACATACAGAACACCTACTTTGAGAGACAATTTCAAGACTATTGAAGTATGTTGTCAGACAAGGCTGCAGGACTATTACAGCTTAGTGCAAATCAATCAGAGGGGAGTGCCAATCTCATAAAAGAGACTGTCTTGCCAAAGGTCCTGTACAAATATGCACGCGAGGCAGAGGAAGTAGAGGTTATTGCACAAGGGTAAAGTGAGAGCCAGATATCAGCACAGAAAAGCAGTGGCCGACCTGGGGCTAAATGTATCAAGGTCCGATATTTTCAGCGTTTTAAAATTGTGGAAAATTTGCTGATGATAACCCACTCTTTTAATCCTCAAGTCGCTAGATGTATCAAACTGCGATTTTTACTCTGATCTTAACAATCGCTGTTCATTTCTGGCGATTTTCAGTGATGTCAAATACTCCCGTGTTTAGCTAACTCTCCTGTGTTGTCCTCATCTAGCTACATGTTTAGTAAACACATCACTGTTACACTGCCCCTGTCTATACAGCCGGAGGTATGGCAGCTGTCAAAAGTGTAAAAATAGATAAAAGTAAAAAACAATTAAAAACAAATTGTGGGGTCCCCCAGCCTGACCACTATTAACCCAAGTGATGCCAGCCTACTGCTGGTTGCGTGAAAATCGTGGAAAAAATTGGTGTGGGGTCCCCCCCGATTTTCACTCAACCAGCAGTAGGCAAAAAAGCTGAGATGGGAAGCACTATAGCAGGGGGACATGTGGTAGGGGCCCCCCAATAATGACAAACCAACCTCAGGCTGTTCAGCGCTGGGCTGGATTCCCGAGGGAGTGGGATCTGATGAAAAAAATGGGGCCCTTCCCTCTAGGAATAACCAGCACACTGCTGAAAGCACTAGGGCTCTTCCTACACCCCTGGGTGGTGGGTGTAGGGTAAAAACGGCGAAAGTAATATTTAAAAAGCAAGCAGACACCATTTTGTTTTGAGGAACTATAAGTCCCAGCTAGCCCAGGCTGCCATAAACAGTGTGGGCATGCTGATGTTTGTATAACTACAAGCACCAGCAGAATCATGGCAGCCAAGGCATGCTGGTACTTGGAGAGCCACAAGTGCCAACATGCTCTGACACCCAGTGATGGCTGAGACCTCTAGTTCCACAAAACAAAATGTTAAATAAACCACAACACTTTGTTTACAACCACACACTTTTAATAAAAATAATAAAGCCTCAATAAATACAATACACACCCTCATTCATACCACGTAACTTTATTAATAATAAGAAAACCCCAAAATGCTCACCAATCTGAATTCTTCTTCTTTCGTAGCAACTTGTAATTCAAAAATGCTTGAAAACCATGTCCAAATAAATTTGTAATTACAAAGTCCCTGCTTGAAATGTCCAAAATAATTTGTAATTCCAAAGTTCCTGCTTGTAAATATCTTCTGTTCCTCTTGGCCAAAAAGGCCCCCTTGTTGCTTGCAGTATTCTTTTCTTCAGCCCAGGAGGGGCCCCGTATTTGTAATCCAAAACCGGAACATGCTTGAAAAATATAATAAACACAGTTTACAGAGGTCTCAAACTTGTGCTTGTACAGTGTACAAGGAGACAGACGCTACTGAATAGAATTCAGCCACAAGGTCTATTTATAGTCTATAGGGATTTCCCACGCTGTCATGGGTATTCCCCATAGACTATAAATAGAGCTTGCGGCTGGATTCTTATGGTGGGAACCCTCCATTCCAAAATTATTTTTTTTTCCTAATTCCATGTTCCTCCGTGCCCTTGATCTTAGGGCATCCTTGGCTCCAACTCCACAACCCTCAAATTGACTGGAGTAGGGGGGAGATCTTACGATGGAGCATGGCCTGTTCATCAACCTACTTGACCCTACCTCTCCGGGTTGTCCAGCCTTGTTCCGAAATACTTTCTTCAGCCTACCGGGAGTTCCAGGATGTGTTCTCTAAGAAAGAAGCAGATTCTCTCCCTCCTCATCGAGACTATGATTGTTCCATTGAGCTCATTCCCGGTTCTAAGCTCCCCAAGGGGAAATTATATGTCCTAACCATCCCTAAGACCATGGTTATGGAGAAATATGTGGAGGAGAACCTACTAAAGAGATTCATCAGCCCATCTAAATCACCAGTAGGAGCTGGTTTCTTTTTCGTATCTAAAAAGGACGGAAGTCTTCGACCTTGTATTGATTACCGGGGCCTGAACGGAATTACAGTAAAAAACACCTACCCGTTGCCTCTCATCTCTGTTCTTTTCGATCAGCTTAAGCAGGTCACAATTTTCTCCAAGATTGATTTGAGAGGCGCATACAACTTGCTTCGGATCAGAGAGGAGAATGAGTGGAAGACGGCTTTCAACACCCACTCGAGCCATTACAACTACCTGGTCATGCCTTTTGGCCTATATAATGCCCCCGCCATGTTTCAAAATTTTATTAATGATGTTCTGCGAGACTTTCTGGGAAAATTCGTTGTGGTCTACCTCAATGACATCTTGATCTACTACAAATCATTGGAGTTTCACCGAATGCACGTCAGGGAGGTTCACCAAATTGAAGAAATGTGAGTTTGAAGTTATCCAGGTCACAGTCCTAGGATATGTCATCTCGCCAAGTGGCTTTTCTATGGATCCCAGTAAAGTCCAGGCAGTTCTTAATTGAATATGGGCTACTAATCTGAAAGTCATTCAGAGATTTTTATTATTCGCTAAATATTGCACGCGATTTATCCGTTCGTTCTCAGTTTTAGTGGCTGCCATTACAGCACTTTCCCGCAAAGGGGCCGATACTGCTAATTGGTCTCCCACAGACTTTGGCTTCCTTCAGGGCTCTCAAGAATGCCTTTATCTCCATCGGTCCTCAGACATCCAAACCCAGAACTGCCATTCATAATCTAAGTAGACGCTTCTGGTGTTGGGGCTGGTGCTATCCTCTCACAAAAAGACCGCACCCCTGTGCATTTTTGTCCTAAAAATTCTCCTCCGCAGAAACCCACTACAGTGTCGGTAATTGGGAGTTGTTGGCAATCAAGTTGGCAGCACTGGCATGAATGAGCAAACCATGTAATTACAGTATACACAGAACACAATAATTTACAGTATATCCAATCTGCCAAAACCTTAAATTCTAGACAAGCCCAGTGGGTCCTCTTCTTCACCCGCTTCAAATTTATTATTATGTTACAACCAGGGTCCAAAAACACCAAAGCAGAAGCCTTGTCTCGCAGCTTCATCGCCTCGCTTCTTCCTCTTGCAGAACCTATCTCTATTATCCCTGCGTACGACATTGTGCTTGGCCTGACTCGGGATCTAGGCACGATTCTTCATGACCTTCAACATTTGGCACCTCCGGCGACCCCTGTGGGCAAGTTGTTTGTACCAGGTCATCATAGGTAGACAGTTCTCACTGAATGTCATAACAATAAAACCTCGGGTCACCCTGGAGTATCCAAGACTATTGACCGTTTGTCTTGTTCAGTTTGGTCACCTTCGTTGTCTACTGATACCAGGGAAATTTGTCCTGTCCTGTGAAACTTGTGACAGCAATAAGTCTTCTCGTAGCCTTCCTGCAGGTCCTCTCATGCCTCTGCCTGTCCCAGTAAAACCTTTGTGGAATTGCCTCGGTCATCCAGCATTAACACTATCTGGGTGATCGTGGATCGATTTAGTAAGATGGCCCACTTCATTCCGCTTACAGGATTGCCAAGTGCCAAAACATTGGCTTCCTTGTTTATTCAGCATGTTTTCAGGCTCCATGGACTTCCCATCAACATCGTTTTAGATTGCGGCTACCAATTTGTCATTGCCTTCTGGAAAGCTTTTTGTACCCGGCTGGGAATTAAACTTTGTTTATCTTCATGATATCACCCTCAGTTCAATGGACAAACTGAAAGGGTCAACCAATTCCATGAGCAATTTCTTCGCTTGTATGTGATCAAATGCCAAAACGACTGGGCCACTCTGCTTCCATGGGCAGAATTTGCCTAAAATAACTCATGCCACTATTCCACTCTTGTGTCTCCATTCTTATGTAACATTGGGTTCCATCCTAGGACCAACTCTTTGTCTGCTCTGGAATCTTCAAATAGACTGTTATCTCATCATTCCACTGCTCATCTCTTCCGGATATGGAAAAAGGTTCATATTGCCCTCAAACAGGCCTCGTTCAAGTCTAAACATTATGCTGATCTGCATCGCGGACCATGACCTTTTAAAGTCGGTGACAAAGTCTGGCTGTCTACACGCAACATCAAGCAGCCCTGCAAGAAGATAGGTCCCAGATTCATTGGACCCTTTGTCATTACTAGACAGATTAACCCTGTGGTTTACAGGCTGAATCTTTCTCCCTCACTCAAGATTACGAATACCTTCCATTGCTCCTTACTCAAAGCTGTTACATGATTCTCATAAATTCAGGCCACATCAAGTCCATAGGCCTCATTCTGTCACAGTCAAGGGACACCAAGAATTCATTATCGAAAGAATTCTCGACTCCAAAAAGGTCCAAAGTCAAGTTCACTTCTTGGTCCACTGGAAGGGCTATGGCCCAGAGGAACCTTCTTGGGTGCCCTAAAGGTGCCATCTACATGCTGACAAAATTATTATAGACTTCTTTAAGAAATTTCCTGGGAAACCTTGATGTTGGGGTACCTCGACTCCTCCTCAAGGGGGGTAATGTCACGAGCCGCGACTCCGCTGCTGGCCACCGCGGCTCACTTATTTCTGCTTCCTGGAGTCCCGGGCGTCCCCAGGAGGACCTGGGCGTCACTTCCGCCTTCTTCTTCTGTTGTTGCCTAGGCAACTGGTACACTTGGTTCTACCTGCTGCTGCGCCTGGCCAGCTGTCTAACATCCGGGCGCACTCGCGCAGGTCTGTGTGAGTTCAGCCTTGTATGGTTGATTGGGGGATTGGTATTAGCCACCTGAGCTTAGTTTTCACCTGAGCACCCTGCATGTTCATTGGGCCACATCATTATTTAAGGCAGAGAAGATTGATTGTTTGTGTATGACCCCTGGCTTGCTCACTGGACTTTGTTGGATTGCCTGTGACCCTCACCATTGCCTGTTTTCAGGATACGTTGCATTCTGCCGGCCCTGACCCTTGCCTGGACTTCACTCTGCTGCCTGCTGTTGCCGCTCTGACCTTGGCCTGTTTCTGCACTCCCCTACCTACTACCATCAGGCCCTCGCCTGCGCTGCAGTAATATTATAAACTTGTAACACTTTGTGTTTAGACTTGGGGGCATCTGAGTACCTGTGAGAGCGTACAGCTCTATGGGAAAGGCGGCTGCTATAGGTAAAGACCTCTCCTGCCTGTTCTACAAGTTTATGATATTTTCTGTCAGTCCTAACACCTGAACTTTGGAATTACAAAATATTTGGAACATGGTTGAAGCCTGGACTTTGAATTACAAATTTATTTGGACATGGTTTTCAAGCATTTTTGGAATAAAAGCTGTTGATAAAAGAAGAGGAATTCAGATTGGTGAGTATTTTGGGGCTTTCTTATTTCTAATAAATTTATGTGGTATGAATGAGGGTGTGTATTGTATTTATTGGGGTTTTATTATTTTTATTAAAAGTGTGTGTTTGTAAACAAGGTGTTGTGTTTTTTTAGCATTTTGTTATGTAGAACTACAGGTCTCAGTCAGCACTGGGTGTCAGGGCATGTTGGCACTTGTGCCAACATGCCCTGGCTGCCATGGGTATGCTGGTGCTTGTAGTTATAAAAGCATCAGCATGCCCATACTTTTTATGACAGTTCCACAAAACAAAATGGTGTCTGTTTGTTTTTTAACATTACTTTCGCCGTTATTAGCCTCACCTCCCAGGGGTGTAGGAAGAGCCCTAGTGCTTTCAGCACTGGACTGGTTATTCCTAATGAGGGGGCCCGTTCTTTTTTTTTCAGCGGACTCTACTCCCTATGGAATCCAGCCCAATGCTGAAATGCCTGGGGCTGGTTTGTCATTGCAGCAGGGTGATCCCTGCCGCGTGTTCCCCTGCTATAGTGCCACCCACCCCGGCTGGTTTGCCTAGTGCTGGTTAAATGAAAATGGGGGGACCACACACAAATTTTTCCCCGATGTCCACTTAACTACCAGTAGGCTGTCAGCACTAGGGTTAATAGTGGTCATGTTGGGGGACCCCATGCATTTTTTAAAAATTTTTTTTTTATCTATTTTTAAACATTTGACAGCTGCCAGACCTCTGGCTCTATAGACAGGACAGTGTAACATGATGTATTTACTAATCACACTGCTAGCAGCGTGTTGTATCTGGCGATTTTTAAAGCAAATTCAGGAGAGTTTGCTTAATCACAGCTTCATACATTTGAGACTTGTATAGCTAGAATGTCAAATAGTCGGGACTTTGATCTCTATCGATTTTGGAAATAATTGCCCACAAGCTGTTCCAATTAGCCCTCAGCCTTGCCCCGCTGTTGCGCACGCGCCCGGCTGCTCTGTAATCCTGGGACGCGGCGCTGGATAAGAGAGCTTCTTACCATTGCCATGGCAACGTCAAACGAGCCCCCGGAAGTGACGTCCCGGTCGCCATAGTGATGGCCGGGATGGAGATAGGGGAGTCACGGCGGCTGGGCACCGCCGCGGCTCGTAACAGTACCCCCCCCGACATCCAGGTTTTCTTGGGAATCTTCTGAAGAACTCCTTCAACTGTTTAGGAGCATATAGTCATCTTCGCGGGACCCATGACCGCTCTTCTAGTCCACGATTTTTCCACTGTACTAGGAAGTGCACCTGCCCCTGCACTCTTTTGGAGTTGAGAATCTTCTGGACCACAAATTTTTGTGGTATGTTCCTATTCCCCACAGAAAGCCCTGTAGGCTGGAAATGATTCAGGTATAATACCGGCTTAAGTAACGAACAATGAAACGTGTTGGGGATCTTTAGTGAGCGAGGAATCTTCGGTCTAAAAGCTACCGGATTGATCTGTTTGGTAATCATGAACGGACCAATAAATTTAGGCCCCAGTTTCTTACAAGGCTGTCTGAGCCTAACATTTCGAGTTGACAGACACACTTTCTGGCCCACTTTGAATGAGCAAGTGGTACGGTGGCGATCCGAAATTTCTTTAGCAGACAATGAGGACTTTTTCAAGGAGGACTGAACTTTCCTCCAAATTACTTTCAGATCAGCAGCTGTGGAACGAATCTCTGGGATACCAGCAGATTTGAGAGAATACAGAGAATTAGACCTGGGATGGAAACCGAAGTTACAGTAGAACGGGGAAGTTTGAGTAGATGAGTGAGATAAGTTATTGTAGGCAAACTCTGCCCAGGGCAGCAAAGAGGACCAATTGTCATGGAACTCTGAAGTATAACATCGGAGGAACTTTCAGTTTGCCCGTTAGACTGAGGGTGGTATGCAGATGACAGACTGATCCTGATTCCGAGGAGGGTGCAGAAGGATTTAAAGAACTGCGCTATGAATTGTGAACCACGATCAGAAACAATATCAGAAGGAAGTCCATGGAGACGGAAAATATGTTGTATGAAGAGAATAGCCAGATCTCGAGCGGTAGGAAGCCTGGTTAATGGAATGGAATGTACCATTTTGCTGAAACGGTCTACCACAACCCAAATAGTATTGTGTCCTGCAGAAGGTGGCAAATCAACAATAAAGTCCATGGACAAATGTGTCCAAGGTTTTGCAGGAATGGCCAATGGAACCAACTGACCTACCGGGCGGCGAGTCCTGGGGACTTTGTTTCTGGCACAAACCTCACATGAAAGGACATGACTCTTGATGTCAGCAGACAAGGATGGCCACCAGACCGTATGGGAAAGGATTTCCAGCGTCTTGAAAATTCCAGGGTGTCCAGCAGACCTACTATTATGCGCCTCTGCAAGAACCACCTTCCTTAGATGGACTGGAACAAAGAGACATCGCTCCGGAGTAGTATCAGGGGCTAATCTCTGGAATCTCTGCAGTGTGATTCTCAGATCCTGGGTTAACCCAGCATGGATTACGGAAGGAGGAGTAATAGGCTCTGGGTTTATAACTGGAACGTGGTGTGCCAAGAAACTTCTGGACAGAGCATCTGCCCGGACATTTTTGGAACCTGGTCGATAGGTGATCAGGAAATTAAATCGGGTGAAAAATAACGACCAACGGGCCTGTCTGGGATTTAGACGTTTGGCCGATTGAATATATTGCAAGTTCTTGTGGTCGGTAATGACAGAGATCTGATGTGAAGCACCCTCCAGCCAATGCCGCCACTCCTCGAAGGCCCATTTGATTGCCAATAGTTCTCTATTACCGACATCATAGTTGGCTTCTGCTGAAGAGAACTGACGGGAGAAATAGGTACATGGGTGTAGACGATTAGTATGAGGATCCTTCTGCAATAGGATGGCACCAGCACCGACGTCAGAGGCGTCGACCTCAAGAACAAATGTCTTAGCTGGATCCGGGTGTCTAAGGACCTGAGCGGAGACAAAAGCCTTTTTCAGGCTTTCGAATGAGGCTACTGCTTGGGGCAACCAATTAGTTGGATCCATTCATTTACGGGTCAGAGTGACAATGGGAGCCACAATGTCAGCAAAGCCGTGAATGAATCATCTATAATAGTTGGAGAAGCCCAGGAACCTCTGTACCGCCTTAAGATTGTTTGGTTGCACCCAATCCAAAATAGCATGAACCTTAGTTGGATCCATGGAGAATCCTTCAGAAGAGATTACGTAACCTAAAAAGGATACCTTCTGCACCTTAAACTCACACTTTTCCAGCTTGGCCTAAAGGTGGTTCTCTCGCAATCTTCGTAGAACTTGTTTAACGTGATCCCTATGTGCGGACAAAGATCTGAAATAGATGAGGATATCATCATGATACTGTGAGGGAAGCTGCTCCGGAATAGGCTGAATCACACGTAGAGGTAGTGTCAAGCAAGACTGTGTGCAATAAGAGCTCCACTGGACAATTTCTCCTTTTATCCAATCCATGACAGGGTTATGGCGGGATAGTCAGGGGTGGCCCAGGATCAAAGGAACTGACGGACATTAAATAAGGAAGAAGACTATGGATTCCGAATGGAGAGCTCCAATGTTCAATTGTAGTAGCGGGGTCTCCCAGGTAATCTTGCCGACTGGCAATGGACTACCATCTAAGCCACATACCGTAATGGCAGATTTGAGTTTAATCAGCGGAATCCCAGCAGAGCAGGCAAACTCGATGTCAAGGAAGTTGCCTGCAGCTCTACTGTCAATGAAGGCCGACAGGTTCACCGAACCGGCACTAGACGTGAGTTGTGCAGGGATTAACACAGCATTTTTTGAGGAATCAATTTGCAGACCTAGGTGAACCTTCCCCTCGTTCCCTAGGCATGCTCTTTTCGAGGCTTATAGGAGCAGGAACGGGAGAAGTGGCCCTTAGTGCCACAATAGAGACATAGGCCTTGTGCTCGCCTACTGTCTCTTTCCTCAGGGGAGAGACGATATGCTCCAAGTTGCATAGGCTCCTTGTCATCCGTGACAACAGGAATCAAGGCAGATGGAAGAGAAGATGCCTCCTTCTCAGACTTGCGTTCCTTAATTCTTCTGTCAATTTTAATAGCGAGGTGCATCAGATACTCCAATGAGATAGGAGTCGGGCATTGCACCAAAGAGTCTTTAATCTGTTCCGACAGGTCTAGACAGAACTGACTACGTAAGGCAAGGTCATTCCATCCACTATCAGGTGACCATCTACGAAATTCAGCGCAGTATTCCTCTGCCGACCGCCGGCCTTGTTTCAAGGCCCGTAGATGAGCTTCAGCGGAGGCCAAACGGTCCGGGTCATCATATAGTAGTCCTAATGCCTCGAAGAAAGCATCTACTGACTGCATGGCAGGACTGGTCTGAGGCAAGGAAAAAGACCAAGACTGGGGGTCACCCTGTAGAAGGGAAATGATAATCCCGACTCTCTGCTGCTCTGAACCGGAGGAGCGGGGTCTCAACCGAAAATAGAGCTTGCATGAAATTCCGGAACAGGGATCTATTTCCGGAGAACCGGTCGGGTAAATTCATCTTGGTTCACGGGTGGAATCTGGAGTGGATTGCGAGGTTTTCGCAAGTTCTTCCTGAACAGACAAACGCTCAGACAATTCCTGGATCATCTGGTACAAGGACTTAACATGGCCTGCTAAGGCTTGCGCCGGAGACGGTGTGGATCCGCTTCCATCTATCACAACCTCGTCTCAGTGTGTGGGCCGGTTATATTGTTAGGAACCCCTCCAACCGGCACAACACAACCCGGAGTATACTCTGCCAATCAGGTGTTCACTGGAGCCCCTGGTGGTGGGGACAGACTGGGCTGCAGACTGATAAAGGGTCGTGAAGTGTGTACCGGCTGGGGAGAACCCAGGCAAGCGGAGTGAGGTCCATGCAGAGGTCAAGGGCCGACAGCAGGTTGCAATTCCAGTTAAAAGGCCGGGGTCAAGGGTCACAAGCAGACAGAAGAAACGGTAAACAGGCCAGAGGTCAGGGGATACACATGAGAAGTCCAAATCCAAGCCAAAGGTCATACACGAAAGGTCAGCAGAAGTTCAATAAACAGGAACAGGAACAGGAACAAAGCAGGTCAGCAGACTGGGAAGCAGAAGCTATAACCGGAAATGAGGCAGCAGACCTCCTTGCCCTAAATACTGAAGCAGACCAATGAGAGCCTAGCTCTCTAATTGCCCACAAGCTGTTCCAATTAGCCCTCAGGCTTGCCCCGCTTTTGCGCACGTGCCCGGCTGCTCTGTAATGCCGGGACGCGGCGCTGGATAAGAGAGCTTCTTACCGTTGCCATGGCACCGTCTGACGAGCCCCCGGAAGTGACATCCCGGTCGCCATAGCGACAGCCGGGACGGAGACAGGGGAGACGTGGCGGCTGGGCACCGCCGCGGCTCGTAACAATCAGTGCCAATGGTCACACAGAAACAGGGGTAGCGGTGCTCTTGTCAGATTGCTCTGTGCCATTAATGTGGAATCACATCAGTCCACAGAAGACCAGAAGCTCTAAGCAGCTGCTGGCACCAGTCATGATGATACTTATCCCGCTTCGTCATCTGCTAAAGCCTATGTTCAAGTGCATAGTGGTTTTAAGTCAGGGAAACAAAAATGTAAAAAAAACAACTTTTACATTTTTTGATAAGGAGTATATAAATAATCTATTATTTTATATATGAACATAACATATGAACAGATTCAGCCACAATTGAATTAGCACACTAGCTTTGCACAAAACCTTCCTCCCCCCACTGGGAAAGCATTGCTTGTAAATACTTGTAAAATCAGTCTTCATTTGGTCAGTAATTAACATATGAAAGACTGTAGCCAGGTTCTAGTCTCCGACCACAAGAATAGACAGGGGGATGCTCGCACAAATCACTAACACACAAGTCTATAACAGGGAACATATGAATTTTACTTTTTTTAATTACTTTAGAAACTCGCAAACAGTGGTATGATTAACCTGTTTGTTTAACCCTGCTAAAAGGTATAGTGGTCACCAGTAGAAAGCTTACAATCATATGTACTGATAAGCTGGGTGTAACTAAGTGGACCAGATCACAGGTCACTGCAGGTATAATATGAATATTTATATTATTCAAGATGCCACAGATGTAGTATGTCTAAATCAAGGTTTTTTTTAGTAAAGCAGGTCACAGGTAGGTATGTACATGGCTGCAAAAGACTTAATTTTAGATGGTAAAATATATAGCCTTATAAATTCTGAGAAATAAGGTATTATATGTACTCAGAGCATTGAACACTTAATTGCCCTTGCAACATAATTAATAGGGAATAATAAGTAAAGTTTGGGTTTTGTCATTGGAGGTAGTTGAATGTATACAAGAAGAGGTCCTTGCTGTTATGTCAACAATTGATAATTGATTTAGCCCTTGCAATGTTTGAGAAATATATGCATTTGTTTTAACACTGTATATAAGGATATATGGGATAATAGAGAGGTGGTATTTAAAATCCTACTCATTTTAAAAACCCAGGAATCACAGGTAATTTATAATGGTATATTGGAAAGAACAAATAATATTAGTAACAGACACACTATCTAGTGGTCACAGGTATGTGTTGCAGCCCCTTCATCAGAGTTAGTAGTATTCTGGAAACGGGCGGGATAAAATATAAATCTGATAATTTTACATGTCATTATTTTGAAAGTGTTTGGCAACATGTAGCATTAGAATTAATGAAAGCCCTGGATAATGGTAATGTGTTTTAATTGCCTAGGGATAAAAAGGGGGATCCTAATGCACAGTGGTATATGCCACTCAAAAATGTGACATGGAAATTCCAACTTATGTAAGGTTACACGACATCTGATAAATGCCATCAGAACTGTTGTATCATTATGTAAGGAATAGGTAGGGAATCACACAATTGTATGTAAACATGGTTAATTAGAGTCAAGGAGAAACCCAGGGCATGAATATTAGTGATTGTTGATGACAGACAAAAATGTTTAAAAGTTTGTGTTCATAAATACCCGTAAAACCGAGTTAAATAAAACAAACCCCAGTGGATGGTAGTTTTATTCACCAGGATCAGGGGGACTGATATGGATTATATAGCAGATGTAAGCAGTGATAGTTTACCAACTGCAGTAAAAGTTTTAAAACAAAATGGTAGTTTAGTGATTTTGTTGCATTAATCTTTGCTGGCCAGTAGGGGCAATAATGTGCCTAAATCAGTTTTTTTAGAGAGAGTACATCAGTAGTGGATATACAGATCCCCTACCCAGCAAAGGTGGTTATGTACAAAATTTCTAAAGCTTTTAGGTCTTTAAAGAGGTTCTTCAGAGGGAAATTGCCATCACCAGTATACTAAATGGGTAAATCTCTAAACATTGTGTATCCTTGGAGATATGATTAGGTAAGATGACGTTATGTGATATAAATGTATTATGTATACTCACATTTCTTTCTGTCTCCACAGGTTACTAAGAACAGGATTCCTTTGTTTCTCCTTCCCAATTGATATATAGATCATTGGAAATGAGAAAAGGAGATAATGGTAATGCTAAGAAGGGTATAAAAATTTGACATTTTCCCAGGTACATAGAAACGTTGAAGGAATTTTTATGGTAATGTAATAAGATAAGGCAGTCTACAGGTCCCTGTCGCCACCTAGTGGTCAAAATTATGTGAAGTTTGGTCCATAATACTCGCAAAGGACAGCAAAATATGTTTGTTTGTTTGTTCAATTCCATAATGATAGTAACACCTGGGGGTAAATGTATGAACATGCGGGTTCTTCAACACCCGCGTGTTCAGCATGTTCAGCGATTAAATTTCAAGCGGCGCTGCATTGTAAAGGGAAACTTCCCTTTACAATGCAGCGCCGCTTGAGATTTATTCGCCGAACACGCTGAACACGCGGGTGTTGAAGAACCCACATGTTCATACATTTACCCCCTGGAATGAAACTCGTAAGTCATCAGAGGGGACGGGATGGGATTCTAACCATGCTCGGAAGGGAGAATTCCCAAAAGAGTATTTTGTTTTTCTTCCCATATTAGGAACCAAGAAGTGGACAGCTGCAGATGATATCAGAATGCCACAAGTGGACCAGATGCAAGAAACGAAAGATGGGTAGGAAAAAGTAAAAATTTCAAAACAACTGATATTTTCTTTTGCTTTCTACAAGATGGATAAGAATTAAGGCGATGCCCAGCTGTAGCAGATGATATCTCTGACAGATGACACAAGATCCTGAGACAGTCACTAAGGACACAGAATGGCAGGACTTGGACACAGACGAGATCCAAACCAGATGTCAAAGATGACTGTACCCCACAAGACCTCCCATCCTACTAGGCGAAGATGATGACATCATGAAGAGACACCAAAGATGGAACATCCTTCGGATCTGAGATTTAATTGTTGAGGGATAATTTATTGGGGAGTACCTTGACATGTGTTGATTTTTTTCCTAAGCCAAGGTTTTTTCATCAGACATGCCAACGTAGGAGTTCCATTAGCATCTCACCCCTTTCTTACTTGATATTTGTACTAAAAATTGCCTTACTATAATTAATTCCAAACACATAAATATATATATATATATGTAACCCTATTGGCCATCTGTTCTCTCACACTCATACATGTTGCATACAATCACTAGGGACACTGATAAGAGATGACAACAGATATCTGTCAGTCTAACTGTAATGACAGACAACTGACATCAGGGGGAATGATGTAGAGTATATAAATAATCTATTATTTTATATATGAACATAGCATATGAACAGATTCAGCCACAATTGAATTAGCACACTAGCTTTGCACAAAACCTCCCTCCCCCCACTGGGAAAGCATGGCTTGTAAATACTTGTAAAACCAGTCTTCATTTGGTCAGTAAATAACATATGAAAGACTGTAGCCAGGTTCTAGTTTCTACCCACAAGAAAGGTTTTATCATACACTTACACAAGGAGAGACCTTCCTTTTGGAAGCTGCTTCTAGACTGATCAGACATGCTATGATGCAGGGAAGTGACATGCAGGTCATGGCCTACATAGGCCCTGACTATTATGGAGTTTGAATGGAGTGTGTAATTGTGAGTGTGAGACTGGATTTGTAATGTATTGTTGAATGGAGGATGTTCGAATATGATATGAGAATGAATGATTATTTGTCCTAAGTCATATGAAAGTTTGAATACAGATGGTAAATGTGATTGGAAAGATTTTGGTTTGGTATGGACAGTGTTACATAAATGCATGCCTTGTTGGGATAGATTGTTGGTTTAAATGAAAGCATTTATGTTATACATAGTTTGGGATAGATTGTTGATGAATGGAGGCGTTTGTGTTATACATAGTCCTGTGTGATTCTGTGTCGGTTTAAGGCGGTAATGGAGTTTTTGAATGGAAATAGTTTGCTTTATGCAATTTAGTGTATATGCATAGAAAGTGATGGATTATTCAGGAAGTGATCAGATTGTTAAATATAATGTTTTGTTTGGACTATTGGTTTATAGGGAAGTTTGTGGATCTGAATCTCTGAGTATGTCGTTGAAATACCATGTGTTTAAAAATGGCCGTTGGACTTGAGTGAGATGTGTGCATGCTTTTCTGTATGGATTCTCCCCTCCCCTTCACTACACAATGCATACACATACACATAGCTTAAAACACACACACAACTTTAGACAATAGTTAGTCAAAACGCACACACAATTACTTATATATATTTATAGAACAGGAAATTAATGATGTATGGCACAAAATCTACATTTAGTGTAAAATATTGTTCTGCTGTTTATTGTTCTGTAATAAAATACAACACACTTTAAATGAAGTTATATCTTGCTGTGGTTATTCTTGAAGTCTGTCAATTTAAGGGAATATAAGAATGATGTTTCTTGGGTTAATTTAGAAATACCTTTGCGAGGAGTTGGTTGATGGTAATAGTCATATATATAACGGTATTAAATGGTCATACATACATTTGCCAGAATATTAAGGAGATTGATACCCATAAGGATGTAAAAATCCTTCAACATTTTTAAAGAAAAAACAAACCTCTATAATAAAGGTGAAAGTTTACTGTAGAAAAACAAAAAATTGCCAACATGCCATTCTACCCAAAATAGCTCCAGTCTCTCAGCTAGATCCTAGCACCTGCAATGTACATTGTCATCATTCTCACCCTCATCCTCATCCTCTCCCTCATCAGTGTGTACATCATCCTCACACAATATTAATTCATCCCCACTGGAATCCACCATTACAGAAGTCTCTGTACTTTGATCTAATTGCCGATAATGGCGTTCCTCTTGGAATTTGTGGTTCATTTTACGCCACAGCTGTCACGATTTTTGTTCAATTCTTTTAGACCAGACCAAATGTCAAAATGTTGTGCTGACTCATCTGCATCACCACTGGGTGTCTTGGGAAAGCTTAGTGAAAACGGATCACTACATTTGGGCTACTATGCTTGATCCTAGGTTTAAGAGCTATGTCTTCAATTTATTTCCAACTGTCCCAGATCACAAGAGATACAATGAGCTCCTGGTGAGCAAGTTGACAGCTCAAGTGATACGTGACACAACAGCATCCCCTCCTTCAGTTTCTCTGGCAACTGCTGCTAGGAAAAAATTAAGCTTTTTCAAGAAATACAGGAATGATGCAGATGAGTCAGTAGAACATTTTGACGTCTGATCTACAAGAATTGCCCAAAAATTGTGGCACCTCTTCCATAACTCCACCTGATCCTACTTTCAACATTCAAGGAATGGTGGAGGATTATTTTAATGACAGCATAGAAATAGACACGTCAGACAGTCCCTTTACATGCTGGGAGGAGAAAAAGTAAATTTGGAGACGCATGTACAAAATCACTTTGCAATACTTATGCTGTCTACTCCAGTGTGTACTCAGAACGAGTTTTCAGCACAGCCGGGAACCTTGTTAGTGATCGGAGTAGGAGGCTACTTCCTAAAAATGAGGAAAAGATGATGTTCATCAAAATGAACTAGAAATTCCACGAGGAAGGCATTTAATGGCAATTACATCAAAGAACAAAGACTTCTGTAATGGTGGATTCCAGCGGGGATGATTTAATATTATAGTTCATTGACAGCACTGATAGCTTAGCTGCCTTAAGCCCATTGTTAGCTAGTTTTGTGGGGGGGCCAAACAGACCAAGCACTTCAGCCACAAAAGTGGGTCTCCTTGTCGCTGAAGTGCTTGGTTTGTTAAACTGTACCTGCTACCCCTTGTATAAGATTTTGCTAATCTTCTCTTTAAATAGTAATTGAGATGAGAAGGCTTTCATAATATATTATTTATATTCTTTATTAAACGATATTATGCATAGATACAGCCATCACTGGACGAAGCAGACATACGCCCAGGTTCTCAAATGCCAATTGACAATCTATATTTGATTAAGTCATTCTCTTATAGAAAATGTTACTCATTATTGCCAAAAACACACCTTCCCAGCCTACATCACTGCAGACACTCTAAGTGGTAAATATATCAAGGTACGATTTTGCAAATCCAGCGATTTTCTCGGGAGAGTTGAAACTCGCTGATGTATGAAGCTGAGATTTAATCTAAAATCGCCAGAGATGTGTTTCTGTCAAAATCGCTATTTACAAAATCGATAGACATCAAAATCCGAACTGTTTACCACTCTGGTATGCAAGTCTTAAATTTATGAAGCTGCGATTAAGCAAACTCTCCTGAGTTTGCTTTAAAAATCACCAGATACAACACGCTGCATCCTAACAGCATTTTTACTAAACACATTACTGTTACACTGCCTCTGTCTATAGAGCCAAAAGTCCGGCAGCTTTTAAAAGTGTTAAAAGTTTTAAAAAAAAAGTGTGGGGTCCCCCGGCCTGCCACTATTAACCCTAGTGCTGCCAACCTACTGCTGGTTACGCGAAAATCATGGAAAAAATTTGCGTGGGGTCCCTCCAATTTTCACATAGCAAGGGGACATGCGAAAGGGGTTTCCCCTGCCATAATGACAACCAACCCCAGGCTGTTCAGCGCTGAGCTAGACTCCCTAGGGAGTGGTGTCCACCGAAAAAAAATGAGTGGGCCCCCCATCTAGGAAGAACCAGCCCAGTGCTGAAAGCACTAGGGCTCTTCCTACACTCCAGGGTAGTGGGTGTAGGGTAATAAACGGCGATTATATAGTTAGAAAAACAAACAGACGCCATTTTGTTTTATGGAACTACAAGTCCCAGCCACCCCAGGCTGCACTGAACAGTCTGGGCATGCTGTTGCTCATATAACTACAAGCACCAGCATACCCATGGCAGCCAGGGCATGTTGACATTTGGAGAACCACAAGTGCCAACATGCCCTTACACCCAGGGCTGACGGCGACCTGTAGTTTCACAAGAACTTGCTAAATAAACCACAACACCCTCTTAACACATAGTTTTAATAAAAATAATAAAACCCCAATAAAGACACTAAACACCCTCATTTATACCACATAATTTTATTAAAAATAATAAATCCCCAATACACTCGCCAGTGATGTTTTCATCTGTCGTCAGCAGCTTTTAATTCTAAATTGTTTGTAAACCAAGTCCCAAATAAATTTGTATCCAAAGTCCGGCTTGACCCTGTCGCAAATAAATTTGTATCCAAAGTCCATGCTTTGAAAAATTTGCAGTTTCTCTGGCCAGGAGGGCCCCCTTGTTTATTGCTGTCTTCTTATCTTCAGCCAGAAGGGCCCCATATTTGTATATAACCAAAAACATGCTTTGTTAAAAAAAAAAAAAAAAGATGACAGATACCGCAAACAGCTTCTACACTGTAGAAGCTCCGATACGCAATGAACTTAGCTCATGCGCGAAGTCTATTTATAGTATAATGGATTTTCCCATGACAGCGTTGTAGGAAACCCCAAATACAATTATTATCATTGTTTTCTGCATTTTCTAAACTATCCTCAAAGAACCACATCTGAGAAGAACAATCTATCATATGCCCCCAAAAGTTAAATTGTGAGGGAGAATGTAACTGTGTAACTGTAGTCTTAGTGGAGTGAATAATGCAATGCCAAACTGTGCCATGCCTGCTCTTACAACCATCTAAACAAGCCACCAATAAAGTTCCCATTTGAACAAAATAAAAGCTATACATTATATAAAAAGCCAGCTGCCATTGCAAACCACGTGAAATAGATAACATTGCATTAGTCAAGTGCATGGTATATGCACAAAGGGCCAGTCAAGGTCCCCAGGGAATAAAGTTGGAATGTCAGCCCTATATCAACATATGAAAAGTTATTTATGAAAAGGTATCATGCATCTCACCAGTTTAGTTCCATTCTGAGCCTTGTATACATGGGTTTAGCGTGGTTACTCCTATGTGTTGTACAGCCTGGTGTTCCTCTATCCTCGGAAGCCATCTTGCCAAGCATTCTGCACATGAGCAAACCCGGGAACCTTTTAAAACCTCTGCTCCACGGTGATAAGAGCATCACCAGCCAGTTCCCTTTATAAGGGTCCTCGTCCTTTCTATGGGTGTCAGTTCATCAGGTCTCTTACCTGATAGGAAGCATTTCCTCTGACTCCCGTCCGTGCTCATACTTATCTTTGTTCCTGTCTTCGTGAGTTAGGCTGTTCGTTCTTCGGCTGCATCATTGGTCCTGTTGCACAGTTATAACACCTGTGTGGATCTCAGTGCTTTTGTTCTCCGCAGTTCACCGCTTCACAGCATTACATGTTCAGCTTATTCCATAGTCAAGACCTGTGACCTCACTGCAGAGTATTGCTCATTATCGGTCTGGTTCCAGAGTTATAATACCTGTGTAGATCTCAGTACGTCTGTGCACCACAGTGCATCGCTTCACAGCTATATCTGTTTAACTAATTCCGCTGTTTGGACCTGTGACTGTACTTCTTGCTCAGCCTATCCTATTATCGAGATTCATGGCTATAATGTTGATCATCGCACAGCACCCGTCCTGTTATGGAATTCCATACACCTGAGGCTACATTCCATTCTGCCTTACAGTTACTTTGTGGTTCTCTGTATTATCTCCTCTGCGCCCCCTTGAGGACCGTGACCTGCGATTGAGAGCAGCTAAGACCATATTCCCTTGTGGGAATCCCTAGTGAATACCTCTCCTTCATTAGACTCCACACCTCTCTGGGGGTAGCTGTCACTCAAGCAGAGATCAAGACCGTTCCAAGTATCTGACTTTCGTGACACATGGTTTCTTTTGGGAGAAGTCTGCAAAAAACGACAAAACTAGAGATGCTCACTGACCCCCGTGTTTTATTTTTTGGTTTTGGTTTTGGATCTGGATTACCTTCGGGTTTTGGTTTTCGCAAAACCACCCTTGCGTGTTTTGGTTTTGGTTTTGTTTGGTTTGTTTTGCAATTTTGTTTAAAAATCAATTTTTTTGGGCCTAAAATAACCGAATTTAGTGCTCCACTTGTTTCTTGGATAAGTAATGTAATTGTAAACCTAATAAATTATGAAAAAAAACAGTTTAATTCCTGGTAGGCCGTCATTAATTCTACACACAAACCAGATGGTCTTCCTCTCCATCTATGCATATTGGCAATGCAGCCATCGTCTTTAGGTGTATATTACACCCTACACTTATAGTTAAATATATAAAGAAATACAAAGGCGGTTTGGTTTCTGTCTCTATAGGCCCCCTCCACTTGTAGAAAATAGTAAAAAATTCAGCCATTATAGACTGTACAATATAAATTGAAATGGACAAAGGCAGTTTGGTTTCTGTCTCTATAGGCCCCCCTCCACTTGTAGAAAATAGTAAAAAATTCAGCCATTATAGACTGTACAATATAAATTGAAATGGACAAAGGCAGTTTGGTTTCTGTCTCTATAGGCCCCCCTCCACTTGTAGAAAATAGCAAAAAATTCAGCCATTATAGACTGTACAATATAAATTTAAATGAACAAAGGCAGCTTGGTATCTGTCTCTATATGCCCACCTCCACTTGAAGAAAATAGTAAAAATGTCAGCCGTTATAGACTGTACAATATTAATTGAAATGGACAAAGTTAGTTTGGTTTCTGTCTCTATAGGCCCCCCTCCATTTGTAGAAAATAGTAAAAAATTCAGCTGTTATATACTGTACAATATAAATTGAAATGGACAAAGCCAGTTTGGGGTCAGTCTGTGTATGACACCCTACCCTTATTGAGAAATTGCCAAAACAGCAGCCTTTCAAGACTGTACGTGATATAGAAATGCCCCAAGTCCCTTTCCTATATGGGGGTAGATTGCACCCTACACTTATATAGAAAGTTTTAAAAAGATGTTATCGTCATCATCTTCATCCTCACCCTCTTCAGTGTGTACGTCATCATCACAGACTATCAATTCATCGCTGCTTGAATCCGCCATTAAAGAACTGTCAGTGCTTGGATGTCTTTGATGTTGAAAGCATTCCTCGTGGAAGAAGTAGTTCATTTTAATGAATATCATTTTGTACACATTTTTGGGAAGTAACCTCCAACATCGATCACTGACTAGGTTCCCGGCTATGCTGAATACCCGTTCAGAGTACACACTGGAGGGTGGGCAGCTTAGGTATTGCAAAGCAAGTTTGTACATGGGTTTCCTAATGGCTTGCTTTTATTCCCATTAAGGAAAGGGACTGTCTGACATTTCCATATCAATTACCTCTTGAAAATAATCCTCCACCATCCTTTGCTTGTTAATACTCGGATTGGATGGAGTTATGGGCAAGGTCACACATTTTTTTGAAAAATCTTTCAAACCAGCCCAGGGGGTAAATGTATCAATCTCCAGTTTCTTCAACTCGCGGGAGCTTGGCGAGTTGACAGCTAAAATTTAATGCAGGGCTGGCTTGTAAAGGCAGCGCTTGCCTTTACAAGCCAGCGCTGCTTTAAATTTTAGCTGTCAACTCGCCGAACTCCCACGAGTTGAAGAAATCAGAGATTGATACATTTACCCCCAGATGTTAAACTGTTCTGGTGTGACAAATGCGTCTTCCCTGCTTCGGTTTGGAAAATGTATTTCTTTACGAGCAGCAGCTGCTTGAGAAACTGAAGGAAGACATGTTGTCAAGCCAAGGCCCAGTTCATTGGACAACTTACTGAGCAATAGCTCCTTGCAAAAGTTCACATCTCGCTCATTTTGAAGCAAAGACTCAATGTAGGTCTTAAACCTTGGATCAAGCACAGTGGCCAAAATGTACTGATCCGAGTTCAAGATTTTAATAACTCGAAGATCATTATGAAGCAAATTAAGTACTTGATCTACAAGGCCAACATACTTTGCGGAATTGCTTTCTTTCATCTCCTCCTTCAGTTTCTCAAGCTGCTTTTCCAATAGTCTAATTAAAGGAATCACTTGGCTCAAGCTAGCAGAATCTGCTCTCACTTCAAACGTCACAACTTCAAATGGTTTCAGCACCTTGCACAGCACTGAAAGAATTCCCCACTGTGCTAGAGTGAAATACATCCCCCCTCCTTTCCCAATGTCATGGATTGTGCAATACGCTTGGATGGCTTTTGCGCTGTTCCTCCATCCTCTGAAGCATGTACAGGGTGGAATTCCACCTAGTTAACACCTCTTGCTTAAGTTGGTGGCAGGGCAAGTTAGACTGTTCTTGGAGCTGCTGCAATCTCCTACATGCTGTGGCAGAATGCCTGAAATAGCCTGAAATTTTACGGGCCACCGAAAACATCTCCTGCAGCTCACGGTTATTTCTTAGGAAGCTCTGCACCACCAAGTTGATGCTGTGAGCAAAACAGGGAATGTGATGGAATTTACCCAGCTGTAATGCTCGCACTATATTGTTGGTATTATCAGAACTGACATATCCTGGGGAGAGTCCAAGTGGTATAAGCCATGTATCAATCACATCTCTTAGTTTTCGTAACAAATTGTCAGCTGTATGCCTGTTAGTGAAGCCGGTGATACAAAGAGTGGCCTGCCTTTGACAAATGTTACGTAGTGGTGTTCATGCTGCTGATGTTCCTGCTTGTGAAGGCGAATGACCAACCCAGTGGGCTGTCAGAGTCATATAGTCTATGGTTTGCCCACTTCCACTTGTCCACATATCTGTGGTTAAGTAGACAGTGGGCAGAATGGCATTTTTCAGCGCAATCTCTACATTTGTACACACTTTTTATTATAGTTGTGGTATAGCTTCACGGGAAAAATGGTGTTGCAATTGAATTCTGTAACGCGAACACAAAACCTCAACTGTGAAAAAACAGCTGCGTTTATTGTGGATATTGGACACAGACCTAACACTAACATGGTAGCCATGGCGTCTGTGATTCGCTTGGCGACTGGGTGACTGCTGTCATATTTGCTTCCCCTAGCAAATGATTGTTTCACAGTTAATTGTTGTAATGTAGGGCTGCTCTTTTTCTTGGCCTTCCTCTAGGATAACGATTCACCCCCAGCAGCAGCAGTCATCCAGCCTTAATAAGAGGGATGCAGGGCTAACTCCGAGCACTACTGAGGATATTGATGAGGATGGTGTGGTGTGTGTATTTTGTAGCCGTCGGGATGTTGGTGACCGGAGGGTCCTAGCTGATGATGGAGTGCTTGTAATTTTTTTGGAAGAACTTTCAGATTTTCCCAACACTTTGCCATGTACTCTCGTCAAATGGCGTAACATAGATGATGGTTAAGGTCCCTCCCTTGACTGACTGTGGCTTGACATACACTACAAATGGCTATACAACTGTTGTCTGGATTTGGGTAGAAATATTCCACACATAAGAAGTGGATTTTTTTGTTTTATGCCCAGGCATGACAATAGCCTGTTTCTTGTCACATGCCAAAACTGCTGGCACTGGTGCTGGACTTACACAAACAACCTCATCCTCATCAACATACTCATTAACGCCCTCATTGCCTACACAAATCTCCCCCTCTTTCTCTTCTAATTCCAAAGTGGCATCCTCAATTGGTGTATCACTGGCTACACTCGGGCTGTTCAGGCACACATCAGCAGAACTGCTGAAAGGGCCCTTCTTTATGGGTACACAAACAGAATGCTCACAATTAGACATACCACTGGTGGATGGACTCTCCTCGGGGATTGGTGTCATTTCTGATTCAGAGCATACATTATCCTCTAATGCTTTACTGTTTTCTTGCAGCTCGGCTTTCACGCGTAACAGTAGTTGTGCACCACTTTTTTACTTGGCCTTGCTTGATCACGAATGACAGTACAAGAAGAAGGCTCAGTAACATTTTTTGATCTGACACTAATAGAGAAAGGCGAAGGCCTCATTCTTTCTTTGCCACTGCGTGTGTAGAATGGCATGTTGGCAATTTTTTTTTTATCGTCAGTTAACTTTTCCTCAAAGTCCCTGATTTAAAAAACTATGTACTTTTACATAGGCTTTACCAGATGACGTACTGGGAACACTACCATCAGGACTGGTGCCAGCACCTGCTTGCTGATTCTGCTCATATGTCGACTGCTTTGAATCCATTTTAATGAGCCCAAAGCACTTGTAGTGCAAAATATTGTATAGATACTGCTGCTAAATATGACTTTTGGCAGCCAGAAAAATTATTGTTTCACACTGGGGAATATGGGACACCCCAAACACTTGTAGAGCAAAATATTGTATAGATACTGCTGCTAAATATGACTTTTGGCAGCCAGAAAAATTATTGTATCACACTGGGGAATATGGGACACCCCAAAGCACTTGTAGAGCAAAATATTGAAAAAAAAAAAGCCTCCTCTATCCTCCTCTAACAGTTGCTAATAGAATTGGTATTAGAATTGCAATAATAATTGAAAGAATAAGGTATACAATTATTGCTCTGTCCCTGCTCTAATACAGCCTGTGACCTAACCCTGCTCTCTCCCTCTATCAAATGGCGATGGATTGCTGTGGAGGCGGGTATTTATGCATTTCAAATATCGCGAGAACCGAGCCTCGAGATCCGACGACACCACAATGACGTTTCGCCTCGATTTCAATTCCGAACGGGCGGGCTCGGATAGGCAAAGTTTGGGCAGGTTCGAATCTCGGGGAACCGAGCCCACCCATCTCTAGACAAAACAAACATCTATTCCGAAAATAAAAATTAAAATGAAATGTTCATTTTACATCTAGCATTGTTAAACTTGCTCAAGTAGCAAGGGTAACGATGATGTACATATTGATCATTCTAGGATTGTGAAGTAAATTTTAAGTTCTCAGATATCGTCCATGGTAAGATTCTAAGCCAGTTACATCATTCTTCACCAGAGTTCACTGCTGAAAGTATTACAGAGAAGTAGAGCAGGAAAAATCCTAGATCACCCACACTTTGCAAAATTAATGGGCCTGATTTATCAAGGCCCGCATTCTGAGTGCAACTAGCGTTTTCGGCTTTGCACACTCCCAAAGTCATCAGGGCACGGATCTCAAGATATGTGTGATGTTGAAATCAGGGACAGGTCTGCTGTGCTCTACTACAAAAGATGTTGCAGAATACTTCCAATACCTATGTGGATTATAAATTTGCCAAAGAATGGACAGAAAAAAGAATATTAATAAAAGTCACCTGTTAATAATATAGCCATTAATGATAAAACAGTGTTTTTTATAAAAAAAAAAAAAAAATTCCCATGAAATAGATTTATTAGGATGTTTTTAATGAATACTGAGCATAAAATACATTTTTACAGTCGCTTGTGATTGCATACATATGTTCTAGCTTGCATACGAGTCTCCCATCACTACTTATCAGGACTTAGGCTAGCCCTTTAAAGATAACAAGTGATACGGCTGAAAAACAAGTAATTTTGAGATCGCCCCTACTGTAATTTGACTTCGTCAAAATGTCCCTTTTCTGTCCCTTTCACTCCCCGAAGTCATAGGCTTTAGTTGGTGTTCTTTGGGAATGAAGACGGAGTCGACAGGGCTGTGTTCACGGATGTATCTCACTGTTCTGGGCATGAGCAGTTCGTCACACGTACTATACGTTGAAAAATCGGCAAATCCGCTCCTTAATGAATCAGGCCCAATAGGTTTAGCACTTAAGCTTTTCTGTTCATTGCATTAGCATCATTTTAGGAATTGATGGCTTGAACAGCATTGAGATGCCAAATACCTAGTCACATTAATTTTTCAAACATAGCTACACCCACTGTATACACCAACACTAAATAGCCATTAAATTTTAACCTATAAGTAGACTTTTGTTAATGTGAGCAAATCATGGCTTGCAAGCAGTATTTTTAAAAAAGATCTCAGCTGTGGTCATATTGTGACAAACATACTTTCAAGGTTTACATACCATTCTAATTGTGAGTAGCTTTCAGGCTTATATAAATATTTAAAGAATAATTCAATACTGTTCTTTTATCAAAGGCTAGAATCCTGCGAGATGCATTCAGCTATGCATACAGATTTGCTTTGCGATCACTCATTAGGGGCAAAATACCACACTGCAAGGAGTACATATGGTCTGGACAAATTAATATGTCACAGTAACACTGTGAAATGATGTGGTGACATTGTCTGCCAGCTTTCTGTGGCAAGCAATGCTTATATGTTAAGCGGTGTGTGGTTTGTGGACCACTGTAATATTTTAATTCGATTTTTTTATTTATTTTTCGCCTGTCTGCCTTTCCTTCTTCCTGCATTTATTTCCAATATTCATTTCATATTTCGTTGTGCTCCTCTTTATCTATGTGAATCATGATAACATTTCCTGTATCCAATAAAGGCTTTTATTTATCTTTTAATCATGCCATCATCATATAGCATTCCCAAGACAATTAAATATGAAGTAAAATGATTGGGTAAAAGCAGCATGTTGGTGGCTTTTACAGGTTCCTGTTTTCCTTCTAGAAGGGTACTTGGTAAAGAAATAATAAAGCATCCATATTGTGATCCATTGAGTATTATTAACCCACATTGCTATATTTAAGATCCAAACTGTTATGAGTCCATATATCTTTTCAAATAAAGGGAATAACTGACCAAATCAATCAGTCCATTAACAAATGAATGTCCATAATTAGATGAATAAAAGTCTCAACACACATTCCCAATGTTTGTTTGACAGATGTGGTGATGCTTCTCGCAATGGTCATGATGTCACAGCACCTATTGAGATTCAAGAAAAAAGGTTGGTTAAGTAAAAAATAATACAATTGTCATATTCCAGACACTGTAATATGCCTGCGTATACTGTTTGTTATCTGGCAGTGCTGCTGTTCTGATGGACTTGAGAGAGGTGTGTTTCTCAGGTGCACTACCCTGAAAGAAAGACAAGTATACAAGTAAAAGTAAAAAAAATAGACTTTAAAAGTAGTGTTTTGTGCATGTTGGAATTGAATCTATCTTGCATCCTGCTGGGTACTCAGATCTGCTATACACTTCGGCTGTGTTTACCTCTGTGAGCTACTATTTTAACTCTCACCTGTCATGCACTCATTGCATCTACTGGTTCCTTGCTCTGCTTATACTTGTCTTCTGACTCCTTTATTCTGGTCCGCATCTACATATTATTCATATATAGCTCAACTCAGAATCCTCAGACATGGATTGCAGTAACTATCTATTGCTCTCTTGTAGGGCTTTGCAGTGATTACCAGTCTCTGTATAAATCTGCACCAGCATGCCTTCAACAACATTGTTTATTAGCTTGCATTGGTTCCCTGTTACATTACCCTAGAAATTGACCTAATCCAGCTTTACAGTAAAACAGAGTAGTAATCCACCTGGTACAGCACCAAATTATCAATTTTTTGCCCATCTATGATACATAGAGGATAATTGTCGAAACATATAAAGTTGCTCACAAGGACAAAAAAATTAATTATGGAAAACCCAGGTATTGTCAATCAGGGTAAGTAACACTGTTTGCTTAATCTATACTGGATAGATTGCTTGTGCATTTTTGCTGTGAGACAAGCACCTGTGAGTCCCACATACAGATTAGTAGTGTATGGAATACACTGGTAACCACTATACAACTGCTTACAAAATATATAGATAACTCATTAGGGTAAAATTATATTAATAATGATTACCTGTGTTTTTACAACAGTTATGTGCTATAGTTTTAGTTTTTTTCTGGATTGCTGATTTTTTTGGAATGTCTTAACTATATATTTTATTGTCTCTGACTTGCATTTTTGAGAATTCTCAATTCATTAGATGGTCAACTAAATTTGTTTAATGAGGGGCATTGGCCATTTTATTTCCCTTTTTATTTATCTTTTAAATGTCTGATTAACAGATTCTATTAGACTAATTTTACATTTCCATAATTGATTATTTTAATTTAATTTTTCAAGTGCTTATTATTATTTCCACGCTTATTTGGCTAAAGGATATATGGTATTTTATTTTACTGCAGGCAACAGAGTTAGAGCCCACTTACAGTGGTGCACGCAGGGGGGGTTTCTGAGTCTCAAACCCCCCCCCCCTGCGCTAACTAAGTGGCCACTCTCCTATCCAGCATCCGCGGCGTTGTCAAAGAAGCTCTCGCGGCGGTGCTGCATTGCATACAGCACCGCCGCAGACGCTTCTTAGACAGCGCCGCGGCTGCTGTATAGAACAGCGCTGGCGAAACGGAGCTGCTGCGCATGCGCAGCAGCTCTCTCTCGTGGTTTTTTTTTTTTGGTCGGGGGGGAGAAACCCCCCCCCCCCCGACTATCCTCTGTGCGCCCCTGACTTATGTAGTTTAATGCAGTTATAAAAAGAGATGTATAGGTTTAACTAAACATCTATTGAAAATAAAATTAAAATAACCAGTACTTTTATTAATATGTAATTTCTCTATAAATTGTTGTCTTTTACTTTAAGGTGATTCTGCTGATGATATACACCACATCTTCCTTGGGATTTTTACAAAAGTAATGTCAAACTATATACACATATATTATACAAGTTAACCCGTGCATGATACTCATGCATTCTAGTCAAATCAAGCTACTTAAGGTGTTAAAAAGGTTCTTGTCATGCATTTGGGCCATAGCCCAGGCCTCAACCACCAGCCACTCCCAACTGTCACTTCTCCTTCAAGAAATATATATATATATTTTTAAAATCTTTATAAACACTTTTAACAATTAACAAATTAAATTAACAAATTAAAAACATCTTAGTATACCAAATTTCAGCCCTTTCTGAATTTTTTTCCCACACACACTAAGAATTTAGTAGGTCAGTGTATAACTCCACCCAGCAGGTGGCGCTGCAGCTTGGTTTTATATTTTACACACACACACACACAGACAGACTAACACACGCCACTAGACATTTATATTATAGATGTTAAAATCAAATGCTTCTCTGTTACTGATGAAAAAAAGTTTTAAAATGTTTGGCTATTCAGTAGAAAACAACAAAACCAACTGCCAATAATAAAGTGCAAAAGGTACACCCATACTTTAAAAAATCAACAGCTGTAGAGTTTTTACACTCTTGTGCTGAAAGCTCAGTAGATTGCCTCTCTTAATTCTTGTATAGTTACAATGAATATACAAGAAATGTAGATTTAATGAGGAGTGATGAGACTGAATATTCTTTTTAAACTACACAGGTCCAAGTATTCCTACAAATATGTGAAGGCTTTTTGGTTTTCATCCAGATTTAATTATCTGAAGGCTTCTGTTTTCAATCCATGGCCCTCGAGTTTCTTTTTTTTTCCCTCTATGTTGAGCAAAAAGCATTTGATTTTTAATGCTTCATGCACAAAGCTAATAAGACAGATTTTGTTAATATTCTTTCACTGTTCCTCTGGGCAAATTTCAAATAATCAGGTTGCTGGATTCATTGCTCTTCAGATTTAGGCATAGACTGCAGAACTGGGTTGATCATAATACTATCTCCTAATCAACTTATTTTGATTTGTTTTCCACTTTGCTGTAAATATAATAAATAAAAATAAAAATTTAAAGTTGGGATAGAATTACCAGGGCCAAGTCATCTGGCAGTGGGTCCCACTGGAGATTTCCCAGGTGTCCAGGTGAACCCCACTGCCAGATAGCTCCATCCCTTATAGTGCAGCTGATTGACAGGCTATTCTCTACCCCGGGACCAGCTTTCCTATTATTATGCGGCCATGGTTGTAATATTCCTAATTCTCCCCTCCTTTCCTCCTCTGGTGACCTCATCAGAGGTGGGCATCAACCACAAAATGTGCACACCATCACACGAGTGCAGAAGGGAAGAAAAGAAGGCTTGGATTCTGCAGTGTCAGATAAAAGAAACTAAGGGGTATATTTACTAAACTGCGGGTTTGAGAAAGTGGATATGTTGCCAATAGCAACCAATCAGATTTTTTTTTTTCTTTAGTACATTCTACAAAATGACAGCTAGAATCTGATTGGTTGCAATAGGCAACATCTTCACTTTCTTAAACTTTCTCAAACCCGCAGTTTAGTAAATATACCCCTAAGTGTGTGTTTGTGTGTGTGTCGGGGTTGCAGGGGGGGATTAAATGTAAAGTTGTTGACTCCATCAATGAGCCCTTGATAAGTTGGCCCTTAACAGAATATCGAGTTGAGGAAAGGATTAAACCGCATAACTGTAGGAATGCATTTGCGGGAGCAGCTTACAAACTATTTTCACCAAAACGTAGTTTCTACTATTAATATATATATATATATATATATAATGTAGATGTATATATATATATATATATATATATATATATATATATATACATATAAATATATATATATATTGTGGCAAGAGCCCGCTACTGCAGAAGCACGCGTGTACAACTTCTTTCTTTTTATGGTTCTTTATTGTCAGGATGGTAATAATGTTTTGACACCATATACTTGCACAGCAATTATTCAGACCCTCAACGCTTACTATACATAGTCCAGCTCTCTGTCCAGATCAGCCAGCTAGCCCAGCATTGATCTCCCTGAACAATGAAACAAGCAGGGTTTTATACCTGACACTCCTCCCACAGGCCTAGCTTGATGGACAGGTGACACACCCACCTTCTCTTTAAAATAAAACACCCATCCCTGGCTCTGTTTAGACTATCAGACCCACCCTGTCTGTTTGCTGAGAGAAAGCAGTTTTTAAATCATGTAAGTAAACCAATTTTAAACTACACATATGTTTTTACCTGGTTTAATCTTCACCTAGGTACATAACTGTGCCAATGTTTTACTCTACTTCCCTGCTTTCTCTGCATATTGCCAGCTAAATGCCTCCTTTTGTTACAATATATATATATATATATATATATATATATATATATATATATATATATATATATATATATATATAGTTGTAGATGTATATATGTATATATATGTATCTATGTATATGTACAGTTTTTATTATGGATTCCCGCAATGGGGGTTTGAGTTTTGCTACTGGCAGGTTCACAAGTCATGGCCATCTATCTCGCCTCAAGGTGTGATGAGCTGGGGGCAGATGACAGATAGGTCTGGTTAGGGTAGTCGGGACTCATACACAGATGGACTGCAAAGTGCCAAGCCGGATAATGGAAGGGAGTGTCAAAACAAGCTGGGTCAGCAACAAATAGGAACAGAAGTAGTACCAAATGACAGTCAGAAGAGCCATTAGGAATGGTTTAGGTCAGAATTCATAGATATCAGCCACATGATGAACAGAAACGCTGGAATACAGGTATGGAGCCTAATAGCCTGGCCCAGAATTGAACAGAGAGCAGGTTTACATAGCTGAGTTGATGAATAGGATATGCCTTTGGTCAGCAGTCACATGACCACAAGCTCAGTACTCTTCAAGTGCCACAAGCCCCATATGGCACAGAGTGGAGCAATGGCACAGGATTCATCGCTTGGAGCATGGGGAACATACATAATAGTGGATTTGGTAAATGAGACTCCGGTGTGTTAAAGGAGATTGACCATTCCAACTTGTAGTTGTGAGATTGGTATAGTATGGTACAACATAAAGCAGAATAGTTCCACTGGTTGTTGTTGTTATTTTAATGATTATAAATTTGTTAGATGCCAATGTGGTTTGCAGTGCTAGACCGAGGGGGAAAACAGGACATATCTAAACAGGGATTTACAAGTTAAACAAAACCAATGCAGACATGAAAACAAAGGGTTTGGATGGAGGAAGTTTGTGAGAGACCTTACAATCTAGTGGATGAAGGGCAGAGTTGAGACAAAAGGAGAGAGTGTCTTAGACTGGAATATTGCACAGCAGGGAGGTTGTACAAGTTTGAGTAGTAAGGTAAGCTCTAATAAAGAGATGGGTTTTCAGAGAACATTGAATGATTTAAAGGTTGGGGAAATTTATGATTTGATATGACTTAATAATATGAATTTAATACAAAAATGCCATTGTGCCTTACATGCATCCTGTTTATCTACTACTTTACTAGATTATTTTTTTTAGATACAGTAGTTAGACTAAAATGGTAGGGCCAGTGCTCAAAAGGTAATTCCTTAATTCCCTGTCATATTTTTCAATTGGCTGTGACTGAAATGTCAATCATAGTCAGTCATAATAATATGTAATGTAATCAGTTTACACAGGACATTATAATAACTATGATAAACAATAGAGCTGAGATCTATGCTAGTACTCATTTAAACTACTTCTTTGATATTCTGTGATTATCATACGCAATACAGTAAGATAAGACAATCAATGCTCTCACTGAGCTCACAACTCTGTAAGTCACTAACTGTAGTGACTATATTAGACATTCACTGCATGAAAGTTAGCATTTGCTGCTGTCTGTACTTTACCAGAACTCAGATGCTGGTAACACTCCCTTGTTGATTTAAATGCTCAAAAGGGCTCCATTACACTGCTATGAAGATTTCAGATACTCCAACCAGATGATTGATAGCCTTATCTATTTAGCTAATGTGGGAGAGGGGAAACAACAAGAGCAGTAACTGTGTGGACAACTGAAGTTAAAGACACGAAGAAGAGTATTTGTAGTGTTTATAGTCACAGGAGTGCACAGTGCATGTCATTATGGTGTTCACCTGAATAATTTCATGCTATTACCTCCCCATCAGAACAATTTTACTCAATCACCCTCACATTTTCACCCGATTATCAGCACTGTCATCATAATGTTTTCATCCTGTAATATCCGTTTCTATCGTCACTAGTAAAATTTGTCTGATGTAATTAATGTGGTTCCAACGCACAAGAGATTTAATAGCAAAATATAACAAAATACAAAAAAGTATAAGAAGGCCTAACTGATAAATTACACAGCACACTGGAATCCAGTAACAGTCCATCATTCCTGAAGTCTGCTTGGTGAGAGAGACTGTTGCTGGGTCAGTTCCTGTTTATATGCTATTTGGATTGAAAAAACAGTGATGTCACAATGTACACAAGGATAACACTAAGAAAGTTATTTATTGGTTCAGTGTTAAGAAAGTCCAGTACAATGCAGACCATAGATCAGTTCAAAAGATTCCTCTCCAGAGGTGGGGGTAAGTTACTCCAACAGCTGTGCACATGTCTTGCCTAAGGGAAGCGACTAATACTGGTTTAAACAAACCTATTAATAGAGTACTTTTGAGAAATAATCTTATACTAATCATAACCAGCGACCGCTATATGTGATTGCTTTTCCAATGATACTGGATTTCTGCTGGTAAAATGTGGATTAATAAAGACCAAATACCATACATTTCTTAGGAACTGAACCATAAATACCTTTAATGTTCATTTATCTTTGTAGAAATGACCTTTACATCTTTCTAATAAAATTATGTGAGTTGAAATTTTTTTAAAAGTGAACTATTTACAAATGTAGAAATGAGTGTAATTGTATTTGCTGTGTTTTCCTATGTAATCACACAGGATTCTAAATAACCGATATTTGTTAAATTAAATTTACTTCATCTACTTGTTTGACTTGGACAATCCCATCACCCACCTCATAAAAAATATTTCACCCTATTATTATTATTATTATTATTATTATTATTATTATTATTATTATTATTATTATCATCATTTATTTGTTAGGCGACACAGGGTTTCTTCAGCGCCGTACACTGTACAAACATTATATTATATTTGAAAATATCATCACCCATATTCATAATAATGATTTGACTCCAGCTCCAGTCCTCATCTCCCTGAGGTGGCCTTAGTAAAGTCTGGCACTAGCAGATAGCATTGCAGACAATGAGTTTGTCCCTTCATGACATTCAAGGCTTGGACAGCAGCTAGTGAGAATATCTCTATGTTTTATCTATCCTGCTACTGCACTTTTTGATCCACACAAGCATGGCAAAGGGAAGGCATGCAGAAGATACAATTTGACCTTTGATAGAAGTGACACACAAGGTGAGTTTTTTGTTAACAGCTACAGTGTTCAGTGCTGTGCCATTCAAGCACTCACACTTCTTCCACCTGCAACATATTTAGATCCTGCACACAAGCACAATGTGCATGATAAAAGAGCGAATCTTGGATGATAGTAAAATAATAATTTCAGGCAAAATGCCACCTGTTCAGGTTCAGGGATTTTGGATCCTCCCCCTTAGAAATGAAAATGTGTGTCACCACAACTATCTGTAGCTCAGTATAGGGCATAGAATACTGGCGAAAAAATAAGTAGAGGGCCCAATGTGAGTCCATTGTGTATCCTGCAGAGGCAGAAGGTCTGAGAAGATGGCTCAGAGAAGATATGAGAAGATAGCTTGGTGGAAAGTTCATGACACAGTCAAGTGAGGGGTTGTGGTTTGACCTGCAGGAGCCACGTGAGAGAGAACCTGTAATCTCTAACAAGCTGAATACCGACAGGTGATCTCTTCATTGTGAGTGATATGTGCTCAGGAGAATGGAGAGAGAGAGAGAGAGAGACAATGGTGACTGGTATAGAATAAAAGCACAGCTAATCAAGCACTTTTAGTATGTGTGCGCCCAGTAGCTAAAGAAAAGTGGTAAGAGGCATAGCTGCTTATTGATTAGAGAGGGACCAATTAGTGAGGTAGTGTACCGTGTTGGGGCTAGGTGTTTTGTATTTTTGGATACTTTGATGAAAACAATTAGAGCATTTTTATGTTTAACCTCTCCATTTGCTAATTGGAGTGAACACCAAAACACTGGGCACTGACCAAAAACTGCTGCTATCTTTGAGCTATTTCCCCAGACACAATGTAGAGTGTATATGTGATAAAGTATGCATGAGCAAACTATAATGTGAGCAGTTATAATATTTATTTTTATATTTCTGTATGCAATATATGATGCATATTATGGTCTTTGTACTGTATATAAATTGTGTAATATGTATGTGGTGTGTGCGTTTATATATTGAATAAATGTATTATCTATATTATGCAACCCCTACCATGTTGGTATTTGTAGTTCCACAATTGCTGGTGAACTACAAGTGTTCAATCTTTATTGCATATATATTTTGAATTGTGAATGGCATACTAAAGGGCTTTGAACATTAGGGCATTTGGCTACCCCACTGCTAGCAAGTCTCATAAAATCTATTTTTATTCATGGAAAACTCCTTTATCCCCCTTCCCCCCAAGTAGTAGAATATCTGTGTCATGAAGCAAGCCAGGGTGTCAAAGGAGGCTGATTGGACAGTCGCTAAGGCTTGGCCAACTACCTTGCTTCTACACCCTAAATTAGAAAAATAATAGCAGATTCCCCCAGATGTAATGTACATAATATTACTTATGCAATAGGTTAAAATGTAAATGCAATTTTTTAACATTTGTATTTACTGTATTTTAAACAGTGCCATTTCTGTGAATCCAGCACTGAGGTTTTTTGAAAATAGGATCTTGTACCGTTATTACTGTGGGAAAAGCCCAAATAAAAAATAATAGTCAATTCTTTCTGGTAACTGCTTCTTTGTAAATGGTGATAAGTTTGCCTGATTTTCTAGTGGGTGTTTATTATCATTTAGCTTTTTGGTGAATTGCAAATGAACCATGAATTCAGTGGTGCCAATTTTCCTGACTTCGGACAAGTTTCAGAATCAGATTTGTTCACCCATCTCTAGTGACTGCCTTGCAAATTGTATTGTTTTTAATACAGAAGGGAGAGCTATCTCACAGCCCAGACTACTTTTGTTACATGTCAGAGAGGATGTCTAGCTCCCATTGGTTGTACAAGATAGGGAACTGCAGGCCACTTATGTCTGGACTAATACTTAAATTGAAAGCTTGTAAATTACTTCTTAATGAGTTAAAACATATTAATTCTACATTTGAGAGTTGCTCTCATATTAAATCTTACAAACATTGATGCATCACAGGCAGTACTTTATGCAGTCCACAACATCATTGAAATATATTTATTACAATATTTTAGTATCCTTATTTTCTACTGCCAGACTAAGCTGTAACCTTGTCAGCAGACTGCTTGTTCCCTAATATGTTTAATTTAAGCTATATAAATGTTATAAAAGATTAAGTTCTGTTTTTCTAACTTGTGTAACGTTGGTATTTTACTTACCATCCAGCAGAGGGCAATAACTAATAAGGCATAGGGCTCCTAGTACGGGAGCTCACATGAACCAATATTCAATGCATTACACAGACTATTAACCTGCTTAACATATTCTGGGATCCATTATGTTTTCTAATGTATTCCTAGCATTGTGAAAAGTTTTCTGACTTATGAATTATACATATCAGATCCATCGCTGTACTAAAAAAGAGTTAATTAATCAAACCAGAGGAACACGCCTACAAATGTATTGTCCATTAACATATGATCAAGCCTTTTATATCATTAGAATAAACCATAGGGTCTGGGGACTAATAACAAATATAACATTTGTAAAGCACCTAAAAAATGTGCTAAGTGCAATTTAATTAGTTTCATTACATAAAAAAAACAGGAAGCCATGAAGTGCTTAATGTTATTGTCTATTTTATTCTTCGGGGATGTGGAAGCTAATATTCAATACCAGTAAACTGCAGAACATTAATAGATTGTGCCTTCAGTGCTACAGATCACACTGGTTAGACTGTAAAACATCATATTAGAAGACCCTTTAAAGAGAGTATGGTGTTGTAAATGAAGAAAAATATTGCCTTAGTTCAGTCTTTTACTTGCTTGGAAGAAGTATTGTTATGTGCCTGAGTCTGTAATTATATTCAGTTCTTGATTATGAGCCCTTGGTATCCATACCAGAACTCTAAGTTTGTTGTGCATTTTAATGGTGTTTGAAGCATATAGGTCAGTGTAGGACCTGCATACAATGAGTTGCCATTACTTCTGGGATGCAGGCTTAAATGTTTTGACCAAAATATGAACTACTACCTCATGTTTTCATTTTTCTAGATACACACAGATGCAGTGTTAAGGATAAGCGCTGACAACATTTGTCTTTTTGCTTTATAAACATAATTGTTCAATGCCTCACAAAGCAGTTTTCTTTAAATTCCAACAGCTGTGTGCTGCTTTTCTGTCCAAAGCACTCCACTGCCACTGCAATGAGCTCTGGTCATCCATAACTGCGAGTGCTAACGGATTATAGACCTGTATGACCCAGACAGTGACACTTCCACAGATTACTTCACTACACTTCATTAAGACCACTAAGCATTTTCCATGACCGCTTGTTCCTGAACAGCAGGATCACTGAGAAGGAATAGATTTTGATTGGCAATCACATCACAGACCTAATGTGTATTACTAATAAAATGTTAAAGTAATGACACAGTATTTACAATTCACAAATGTCCTATTTATAATAGGTTTACAATATTATACTTAGCAAAGAATCATTTATCTGATTGCCAGATATGATTTGGGTCCCAAATGTAGAAAAACATTAAGAGCCATTTACCTGTATAAAAGGTAAAACATTGATCACTCAATAAGAACATGATTACACTGATTAGTAGAATACTTAGGTTTAATTCTAATTTTTTAAGCCAAGAAATAATCTTATGCAAATTAAGCCTGTGTTGGAGGCCTTGAAAGTGGCCTGTCTTGTTATATTGATTAACTGCCAACTATCTCCATTCTTAATGTTAGCTTCCATGATGATTATTTAAAGCAGGTAGTGGTGAATACAGGGGTATAACTAAGTATTTCTGAGTCCAATAAGACCCCTCTTCACAAAAATATTTACCAATATTGAAAGTTACAATGATGTTATGAAGCCTTGTTGGCAGCCATGTCGCGGTGTTATACATACCAGTTCATTTGCACAGTTCAGTTCCCCGATAGTAGCTGCTGACAATATAGGAAAAGGGCGTACAAGTTTAAACTGGAACTAAAGATAAGCAAACTTTTCAAAACGGGGTACAGAATTTTTCAGGCTTCTCCAGGTCTGTGAAAGCAGAATGTGGAATTTGCAGCTACAATGCTAAAAAACGTTTTTTTTTATTTTTTTTTTATTTTGTTGAGCTTGAAGATTGTATTGTCAAAACTCTGCACCTCTACAAAATGGGCTGTTCAACTCCAATAGAAATGTGAAAAAATCTGATGCAACTTCATTTATATCTAACATGAGCTCAACTGAAATTGCAGAGAGATGAGCAAAGCCTGACTAAGCTGAATTTTTACTGATGTATATGGCTGTTTAATTGCCCCAGATCCTCTACAAGGACAGTCAAACAATAGCATCTGTTTGATTGAGCAATGTTCCTTTAACTGCAGTCCCAGGTGATTTCAGATGTTTTTTTTGTTTGTTTATTTTGCTGAAGTGGTCACATTCAAACCAAAATGTAACCATTTGAACCCACAGCTTTTTTCATACATCAAAGGTTCAGAAACCTTTCCTCTTAATATAATGTTGCTCCAACTTCTTAAATAAAATGATTAAATAGAATTTAAGGGATAAAGAGCTTTAGGTTAATAATAGGCATGCTTCAATAAGCTCTACACCCAAAACGGAATGTAAGCCCACAAAGAATTAAAGTAATAACAGATGGGGCACAGGCAGTGAGATCATAGAGAAGAGATTGCACCAAAAAAAATATACCGCATTCCCAATATATATAAAAAAAAAATCAAATTTATTATACAAAATACAGAAGCTTAAAATCATCTTCATCATCATCATTTATTTATATAGTGCCAACATATTTCGTAGCGCTTTACAATTGGGGACAAACATAATAAACTAATAAACAAACTGGGTAAAACAGACAAAGAGGTGAGAAGGCCCTGCTTGCAAGCTTACAATCTATGGGACAATGGGAGATTGACACATGAGGTTAAGTCTACATTTTGCATTTTGGCCCAGCCAGACTGCAAAGGTAAAAATGACTTATAAGCTATATGAACCCGTCACACAACAATGTTGGTCAGGTGGTAGTTGTCTTGTGTGAAATTGTGTAACAGGCTAAAGGTAGCGAGGTTAAGAGGGTAGCTGAGGAATATTATAAGCTTGTCTGAAGAGGTAGGTTTTCAGAGAACGCTTGAAAGTTTGTAGACCAGAGGAGAGTCTTACTGTGCGAGGGAGAGAATTCCATAGAGTGGGTGCAGCCCGAAAAAAGTCCTGTAACCGGGAATGGGAGGATGTAATGAGGGTGGATGAGAGACGCAGATCTTGTGTAGAACGGAGTTGCCGAGTTGGGAGATATTTTGAGACAAGAGAGGAGATGTATGTTGGTGAAGCTTTGTTGATGGCCTTGTAGGTTAGTAAAAGTATTTTATATTGGATTCGGTACAAAACAGGCAGCCAGTGTAGAGACATGCAGAGTGATTCAACAGAGGAAGAACGATTTGCAAGGAAAATCAGTCTTGCTGCAGTGTGCAAAATAGATTGTAGAGGTTTAAGTCTGTTTTTGGGAAGACCAGTAAGGAGGGAATTGCAATAGTCAATGCGGGAGATGATGAGTGCATGAATTAAGGTTTTTGCAGTGTCTTGCGTGAGATATGTGCGAATTCTGGAAATGTTCTTTACATGTATGTAGCAGGATTTAGATATAGAGTCAATGTGGGGAACAAAGGATAGGTGTGAGTCAAGGATTACACCTAGGCAGCGAGCTTGTGGGGTGGGATTTATGGTCATGTTATCAACAGAGATAGAAATGTCAGGTATGCTCTTGTTGGTCGGTGGGAATATTATTAACTCTGTTTTGGAAAGATTAAGTTTGAGTTGGCAAGAGGACATCCAAGATGAAATGGCAGAAAGACAGTCAGTTACACGAGACAACACAGATGTCGAGAGATCAGGAGAAGATAGATAGATTTGGGTATCATCCGCATAAAGATGATACTGAAAGCCAAAGGCACTTATTAGATTTCCAAGAGAAGCGGTATAGATAGAGAATAGCAGAGGACCTAGCACTGAGCCTTGTGGTACTCCAACTGATAGGGGAAGCGGAGCAGAGGTGGCTCCAGAGAAATGAACAGTGAAAGAGCGATTAGAAAGGTAGGATGAGAACCAGGATAGAATAGTGTCTTGAAGACCTAGGGATTGCAGCGTTTGTAGGAGAAGAGAGTGGTCAACGGTGTCAAATGCAGCCGAGAGATCCAGGAGAATTAGGAGAGAGTAATGGCGTTCAGTTTTAGCAGTGATCAGATTATTGACAACCTTGGTCAACGCAGTCTCTGTTGAGTGTTGAGAACGAAAGCCAGACTGAAGAGGATCCAACAGGTTGTTAGCGGAAAGGAAGCGTGTGAGGCGAGTGTAGGCAAGTCTCTCTAGAAGCTTGGAGGGGCATGGCAGCTGAGAGATGGGATGGTAATTTGATAGAGAGTTTGGGTCGGAATCTTGTTTTTTTAAAATAGGAGTAATCACTGCATGCTTGTATAGTGATGGAAAGATGCCAGTAGAGAGTGAGAGATTACAGATTTGAGTTAGAGGGGGAATGAGCACAGAAGACAGGGATCTACCAATTTGCGAGGGAATAGGATCAAGAGGATGTTAGGAACCCCTTCAGCCGGCACAACACAACCCGGAATCTACTCTGCCAATTAGATGTTCACTGGAGCCCCTGATGGTGGGGACAGACTGGGCCGCAGACTGACAGAGGGTCGTGAAGTGTGTACCGGCTGGGGAGAACCCAGGCAAGCGGAGTGAGGTCCACGCAGAGGTCAAGGGCCGGCAGCAGATAACAGTATCGGTAAACAAGCTGAGGTCAGGGGTCACAGGCAGATAGCAGAAACGGTAAACAGGCTGAAGATCAGGGTCACAGGAAACACAAGCAAAGTCCAATTCAAAGCCAGGGGTCATACACGGGAAATCAGTAACAGTATCAGAATACAGGAACAGGAACAGGAACAAGCAGGTCAGCAGACTGGAGCACAGAAGCTATAACCGGCAATGAGGCAGCAGACCTCATTGCCTTAAATACCCAGCTGAACCAATCACAGGTTAAACACACTCCTGCAGGTTAATAAAGCAGTAACTAACAAAGCTAATCTGGGCTTGCCCCTGGTTCTGCACAGTTGCAGGCTAATGCCTGTAATTGCCTCTCATATTAATTAGCCCACAGGCTGTAGGATGAAAGCTGCGCCCGGCCTCCTCCTATTGCCAGGACGCAGCGCTGAAGCGTCTCCTGGTTGCCCCGGCCCAGGACGCGGGTGAGTGAGTTGCGGCGGCTGGGCACCGCCGCGGCTCGTAACAGAGGACAGGAGGTAGAGTAGGAAGATAAGAAGAGCGTAGAAATTTCCTCTTCATTTGTGGGGTCAAATGAAGAGAGGGTGTTCTCCTAAGATTAGCAATTAATTTACTACATATTTGGGTAGTTCAAAACTCTACACTGCTCCCTGGTGCTGACTCAAAGGCACTGCATACCAATGAGCATATTAACTTCAGCTATGTCTCTGAAAATGTTATGTCCACCGGCTGCTTTATTGTAAGGCACTTAATTCTGTTACTTGACTATTAACTTGTAATTCAGTGCATATCATACAATGAATGGATGTTTGTTTAACTTGTACCAATGTAAACTTTGAAGTACATCCTTGATTAGCAGACTTTTCCAGTTTTTTGTTTTAAAATTAGCTATGTTTTATATATTGTAATAAATCTGATTGTATTTTTGCATATAGGAAACATGGCATATTTTTTATTAGTGGCAATCTCATCTCTACCCTCTCACTGCCTATGCCTTCTCTATTATTATTTTGTTTAAATATAATTTAGTGTTAATTTCAGTAATTCGAAAATACAGTCAAGATGTCAAGAAAATAAGCAAACAACCAATGCATTTTCCCTTTTGTTTGTTTTGAGAATATTCCAATGGCGTACATGCTCACACCTCTGAATATACATGGTCCCAGCATATGCTAATTGACATTCAGTTGCATTTCATTATGCAAGACTATTCTGAAAGTCATTTGTCACAGCTTTGAAGAAGTCATTTATTCATGAAACTTTAACGGGAATCATTGGATCTTTTGACAGTGGGGAGCATTGACTATTGAATGACAGGGTCACAGTATAAATGATAAGACTGCTAAAATCAGATGGATATTATAATGGACATTAATATATTTGTGCAGTCTACAGCATGCCTGTAATTTGTTTACAAGGTGAAAACAAATAGAGAGACTGCAGTGCAAATGTAATGTAGTGTTCCCCTAAGTTTGGTAACAAGAAGAAAGGAAAACAGAGAGAGGATTATTGCACTATTGAACCTATGTGAAAAATAAGAAGGGAGCATGTTTACAATGGACAGCAGTTGCTGCCTGAAAGGAAACCTAGAGATAATTTAAACATGTATGTTTTAAGGCCAGAGCCTTGCTGGAGGTGAGAACATCATGCTCCTGGCTTACTGGGGGCAAATAATAGGGGGCTCTACAGGAACTGCTGTTTTGCCTCAATGGATATCAGGACTAGAAAGAAAAGCACAGTAGTCAATAAAGAATGCACTGGTGATTAAGTGTGCCTACCCTGGACTTGGTAAATACAAATGCAGACAATGTATAATCATAGGAACAACCTATCAATTAAGTGATTTCTTGAATATGTGACTTCTTTAAATGTTCTTTACTACTGGTAACAAATGAACATTCTTATTATTTACTTCTATAGAGCCCATCAAGCCCTATGCCAAAGATCCAAGCCTGACAAGCCTCCCTGAGATTTTTATTATATATATTTTTATTACATATATATATAACTTTTACTTTATTATATTATATAACTTACATTATTATAACTAAGATACTTCTAGGTCATTGCTTGAAATCTCAAAAAAAAATAAAGTTATCAAGATTTTTCAAGATTTAGCACCACTACTGCAGCCAGAAGATGTAACCTTAAATCGATGACCTACCGTATTTTTCGCTCCATAAGACGCACCTGACTATAAGACGCACCTAGTTTTAGAGGAGAAAAACATACACTGGCCCCTTCACTCACACAAAATACACTGGCCCCTTCACTCACACAAGATACACTGGCCCCTTCACTCATCCAAAATACACTAGCCCCTTCACTCACACTCACCAACACACACACACTATATTAACACACTGATCCCCACTCTTAGACACACATGCTATGTTAGCACACTGGCACACACACACTATAGCCTCCAGCGCACACACACAGTATAGCCTGCAGCACACACACAAACAGCTTTCACGGGGTTTGCGCTAGACTTGATTATCATAGGGAAGACTGTTTATTATCTGTTTATTATTGTCTACATAAATTTTTAGTAAAGCATAGAAATTGTTCAAGCTGTCTAACAAAATCTGCAACTGGCATAAACTTTGCCTTTTTTGGCAGCTCAGAGCTGCAGACACTGCTCCTAATATTATTTAGAAGAAGTGAACAAAGCAAAAGCAATAGGTTATTAAAGTTATAAGGACAGTCAAAAATATTCTAAATTTATCCCTGTTGTTACCGCATTGACTAACTCTATAGTAGAATTCCAAATATTCTACTAGCAAATTTGACCCATTCTTTGAACAATCAAAAAATATGTGGAGTGACATGATAATTGGTGGTAGTGAAGTGAGGGTTAAGAAATAAAATGATAAGGAGCATAGGATAAGTTGAAGGTTTGGAGTGAATGCAGTACTTGAAGGAAGGACAGTTGGGCTCAGGCTGAACAGTTATATATAGCTGAATCAGCAACAGAGATAAGCAGCAAATCTAGCAGACATGTTATAAAGGGACAGGAAGAAAACTTACATGTCCAGCGTGGAGAAGTGGGTCCCGGCCAGGCTGCAGATTCTCATGATCGTTCGTCCCCCCGCCTATCTGTGAGGACCTAGCTATCACATGGGACATGCACCACATGACAGGTGCCGCTTCTCCATGCTGGACATGTAAGTTTTCTTTTCTTCCTTCCTTCCTTTCTGGCTTGCAGTATTCGCTCCATAAGACGCGCACACTTTTCCCCCACTTTTTTGGGGGGAAAAAGTGCATCTTATGGAGCGAAAAATACGGTATATCCTGAGTTAAACACTATTAAATATAAATGTGGGTTCCATTTCAAGCAGACAGTCCATATCAGTAGTCAAATAGTTTCAATCTCCCATGTAGAAGGCCTAGATTTAGTTTGCAAGCTTGGGGTATTGGATACAATACCAGTAGGCAGAGATCTGAATACAGGATGATGCTCCACTTCCCCTACTGAAAATGCCTTGGCCTTGGTATCATGTGATTCTGCATCCCTGAATCCTGGAAAAAGGCAAGTGGACACGAGCTTGATTTTTCACTGGTGATATGAAAGGGAGGTTATAAATAAATGCTAATTGTCAGGTATCCCCTTTTGTAGAATTAGATGTGATGCCTTTTAGCTAACCTTTATTACATTTATACACAGGCCTTTTCTGTTGGCACTCTTATATATAGGACAAATCCTGTTAGTCTTGTGGAGTATGAGTTATTCTTCCCTATGAATTTTGACATGGGTTTTTGTTTGGTGAATTAAAACAACTCTGGTTTTTTATTTTCTTATTGTCTCAATTTGTTGTTTTGATTTAAATTTAGTTTATGTATCGTTATGCTACATTTTCCCTCCCTTTCCAGAATCTCTTGCAAAGATTTAACATGTGTTCTACCCATACATTCATGTTTACATACTTCGTAAGGTTAAAGAAAGACGTACATCCATCAAATTCAACCTGTCATATATTTTAACTCCAATCAATTATTCACTATTGGGCTTTATAAAAGTTTAACTTCATGGATTTGTCTCTTTATTTTTCAACCTCAATAACTAGAAGTATGGGCTCTAAAATACTATATGAAAGCCAAGTGTGATATCCTCATCCTGCAGGACACATATTTTTTTTAATCTGTTTGAATACATTTTTTTTCGATTGATGCACTTCAGTTCAGTTTTGATCTCATATTCAATATTTGTATATCACCATTACAAACATAATTTAGAAATGATTGGGAAACCTAGTCCAACTCAAAATTAGAGAATGATCAATTTTCAAAACTATTTGAAAGCATAGCTAAATGTACAATTAATACTACTATCAAAGAAGAAAATCATATTGTTTTATATAGCAGGGATCTCATTTATTTCAAGTGAAATTAATCATCCAATCAGAAACTTTTTTTATTTGTACACTTGCTAAGTCATTAAAGCACCACATTTGTTGCACACATATAGAGGAATGGACATCAAAATGTAAAATAATGCATATAGGACCCACAAAATCCAAAAGCAGAATAGAGAATGAATCATGTTATGTCAACAATAACAGAAAGTAACTTTCAATTCAAAATTTCAGATAATAAAAGTAAGCGAGCAGTGTGGGAAAAGGCAGTAGAATACTTGGTTGTATAGAATAAAATATTCGTAACAAGAAAAAGAAAGTTATATTGCCACTTTACCTGTCATTGCTAAAATGTCACCTCGAATATTGTGTACAATTCTGCAAGCACAAGCTCTAAAATAACATAAATAAAATAGAAAATCTCAGAGACAGGCTAATAAAATGGTGCATGGGTTGCATAACAAAACAAATAAAAAAAGACATCAAGGGCTCGAGTTTGGTGGCGGTTACAAACCACCACCCATCGCTGACGGTTCAGTGGTCCAAAACATCGCATTTACTATAGGACGGCTTGAGGCTTCAATTTAAAATGACTGGCGATGTATGGCGGATTGAAAAAGCTAAAACGCCAATGGTTTGGATGAAACCGCCATCAAAACCGCCATCTAAAAAAAAGTACAGGACAGCTTTAATACCTACTTCAAAATTGCTGGATAGCTTAAGCATGCTGTTTAAACTATTTTGTCTATATTTTATTATTTTCAGAACATAAGAGAAGCACCATTGACATTTAAATTAGGTTGGCAATCATTATTTATTTATTGATTAAGGGGCAAAATGAATTAAATAATAACTTATGAGGGGGAAAAAATAATTCATTATATTAAGGGGAAAATATTATTTCATTATTACATTATTCGGAGAATATGTAATGACAAATTGTGCAATATAAATTAGCAATCAGTTAATAATATTATATATTCACATTTCCCACATAATATAATGCTATAATAGTGTCCCTTTAAAAAAGATATAAAAAAAAAAATTCCCCCATATTAAATTCATTTTGGCCCTTTATCAATAAATAATGATTTTCCAAATATTTTAAATGTCAATGGTGCTATCTCTTATATTCTGAATGGCAAGATAGATCAAACAGCATGCAGTTTGAGCAATCTCGACATTCACAACCATCTCTTTTATTTTGGCCGTTTGGATGGCCGTTTGGGTGGCTGTTTTGCGGCGGTTTTGAAAACCCCAGCTTAGTAAATCCGGCTGTTTGTATGTTCATCATTGTTAAAATCGGGCTGGCGGTTTGTAAAGTGGTGGTTCTGAAAAATTTATTTTCTGGCCCTTTTGACGTCGGTTTGGGCTTTAATAAACCCGGCGGATTCACAACTTCCAGAAAAATAGCCGAAAAGCGGCAGTTTGAGCAAACCGCCACTTAGTAAATCTAGTCCCAAGAAATACAAGGTCACTTTTGTTACCTGAAGTGCAATAAATGTTTGAGTTTCCTATCTCTGTACTCTCACATTACTAGTACATGAATTTGTAGTCAAAACTGTATCCCTGTGCCCCGATAGCAGTAGAGTCCTCTATTGTTGACGGCAATGGGAGATAAAAAATTCTAATTGACATGATACACCAGGAGCTGATCACCCTAGCTTCGGTGTATGCCCCCAATACAGGACAGGGTTTCTTCATTAATGTCTTTCTCCGTAAGTATTAAGCTGTAGCCAGAGGCAAGATTATAATAGGAGGTGACAACAACATGGCCTTAGACCCATCTTTTGATTGCTCCCCTCCGAATCCACTCACTGCACAATTACTATGAGACTCACGCAATCTCATCTGCTTGCTCATGCTCCACAACCTCAATGACTCATGGAGGGTTCTGTATTCGTCGGCCAGGGCCTTCATCCATTTCTCTGCTCCTCATCAAGTCCATGCCAGAATTGACATGCCTCTAGTTGACCAATGCACTACACGGCTTCTCTGCAGGGCTGATGTTATTCTTTTCTCCTGGATGGACCACTTAGCAGTGATGCTGGAGGTGTATATCCGAGCTCTCGGCCCATTGCGATTATGCAGGAGATTGCTGGAGTACTTTTTCTACAAGAAGGATAATAGAGACCGGGTAGCCTAGGCAATCTGGGAGTTCTGTGAAAACAGTTCCTCATCTGAGGTTCCCACTCATATGATCTGGGAAGCCCACAAAGCTACCATTTATGGCACCTGTCACGTGGGCCTACGTGACGCGTGTGTGAGACACAGGGTTAATCAAAAAACAATCTAGAATGATTAAATCCTTCCCTATCTATGCCATACACTAGCTTTGCCGTACTAACTATGCCACCACCAAGGTTTTTTCATGAAGAGCTGACAATCCTATTTCGAAAGCCTTCGGTTCTCCCTAGAATTAACCAAGCACAATTTACTTTAATCAGAGTTAACATAAACCACAATGTTCTCCTCGTTTCAATTATGTAGCGTCTTTACCAAACTGTCGCGTGATTTCATAAGAACACAGAGACTTGAACTTATTAAGTGTAATTTAATATGGTAAATACATCCACAATGCTTAAGTTAAATCAGTTAATAAAAGGCATACAAATATAATGCAATTGTTTCTTATAAAATAAAAAGGATAAAACACAAAATGAATAACTCACACATAATCAAGTTTCTGTTGCTGGGAGAAGCAGTAAAAATGTGACACTCTTAAATATCAGATTGACTCCCAAAAGTGAACAATTTCTTAGAGTCACAGTGCAGTTTTAAAACCAAACTGCAGGGCCCACAGCCCCCCTTCCTGTGATGGCAGAACAAAAAGTTCTGTGAGAATGCAAATTAGGGTTTTATAACTCTGCTGGAGAAACACCTTTTAAGTCAGATTTTTGTTACCCTGTACTAACTTTTCACCAGTATGGCTTACAAACATGATTTTACCTCCACACAACAGGTCATAAGTTCCCCTTCATCTGCATACCACACATGCCTCTGGTAACTATGATATTGGAGAAAATTATTTGATATTTTCATGTCATTAACATATAACCCTGTCTCTGCAGTCGGCATCTCTGAGGCTTCCCAAACATGTGTTAGATTTCATTGTCTTGAAAGAGATATTTTCAAAGGCATTCATGTTTGCGACCTGCCATAAATGATACAAGGTGCTACAATGGATCCATGTTCTTATCTACCAGCACCCTCTGGGTAGTTTAACATAAACAAAATACATTGATTTAAACAGCTCCTCTGAGCCATCTCATGCCATTTCTAGGAGTTAATTCACAAACACATATTTGCAGATTTATATGCTGAAAAATTAGCTTGCACATGACAGCACCCTCATAGCACTATCCAGTGAAGAGAAGAAAATAGTATTATTATGTGTATCTGAACTAGAGGCAGGAATTGCCTTGCTCACTAACCAACACCAACGCTTCCACAAGTGCTAAATGTATCAGAAACTATTAGCACTTAAGGGTCAGTTGAATCTCCTCCTGTGTACTAAGGCAGCTAGCCCCCTGTTTTTGATTAAGCATCGCTACTATGAAAGAGGGGACAAAGTGGATTCCATACTTCCCCAGAAACTCAAAGCGAAGCGCACTCGTAATAGACTGATCTCAATCAAGGACCCTGACGGACACCTAATATATTATCCTCAAAAGATAGCAGACGGGTTTCATGACTTTTTCTCGAACTTATATGACCTGCGTACAGAAGACACCCCCCTTGATGACCTTAACAGCTAGATTAAACACTTATGTCACCTCCCCGTCTGTCACAAGCCCATCTACTTCCCCTAACGCTGATGTCACACTCAAGGAACTCAAAGATACGATTAAACAGCTCAAAAAACTCATCTACACCCTGACTTGATGGTTTCACGGCCTTAAATTACTAAAAAAATTCCCAGACCCTCGCTCCCCTGCTTCTAGACATTTTTAACTCGGCCCTGCACAATGGGAAATTGGTGGAGCCACCACGGCAGTGAATATAGCATCCATCCGGAAAGAGGGACGAGATTCCATTTTGTGTTCCAGCCAGGGGCCCATTGCGCTGCTGAACATGCCTCAAACTTTTCGCCAAACTATTGGCAAACCATATAGCTGTTTGATCCCTGGAAGGCAGGGAGCAGATAACACCCGGAAGGCAATTGACCTGATACATGCTGCTAAGAAAGATGCGACCTCAGCACTAATATTAGCCCTCGATGCAGAGAAGCCATTCGATTGAGTGGCCTGGCCCATCATGCGACACACACTGTGGGAAATGGGTTTCTCGGGCTCCTTCCTCAGAGGTGTCTCACGCTATACCACAACACCTCAGCAACTGTTCTAGCGAGCAGCTCCTTCTCTGTACCACTGCACATTAAGAATGGCACAGACAAGATTGCCCTCTATCCCCCCTTCTCTTTGTCCTGACAATTGAGTCCCTGGCCATCCCAACTCAGGCATACAGTATCAAGGAGGTCTTTCAGGAACACAAACCCACCCTCTACATAGGTGACATCCTTCTTGCGATTATAATCACCCGCATCATGATCATGATTGTCCTTGACACCATCAAAGAATACGGCCAGCTCTAAAACTTCAAAATCATTGCAGATAAAACAGAAGCTCTTCCCCTTAACATCCCCCAACCACTCCTTAAATTCCTGAAGTCTAACTTACAGTTTCGCTGCCAGCCACATAAAATGAAGTACCTTGGGATTCACTTCATCAAGCACTATGATCAGCTATACTTAGCCAACTTTCTTCTATTATTTGATGCTCTGAAGAGAGTTCTCCTCACTTGGGCTTCTCACCACATCTCATGAATAGGTTTTTCCCTGGTGAAGAAAAGCCCCTTCACAACAGTTGGCCAAATCAAGAACACTCACCAGGAGGTAGGTGTATATGTGTCAAAGTCAATAATCAAGAGAAGACTTCACAATAGTGAATATAGAGGGTTCATCACAAGATGTAAACCATTTGCGAGCCACAAAAACACGAAGACCAGATTACAGTTTGGCAAACAACATCTAAAAAAGCCATTGCAGTTCTGGAACAACATCCTATGGACAGATGAGACAAAGATCAACTTATACCAGAGTGATGGGAAGAGAAGAGTATGGAGAAGGAAAAGAACTGCTTATGATCCAAAACATATCGCCTCATCAGTGAAGCATGGTGGTGGTAGTGTCATGGCGTGGACATGTATGGCTGCCAATGGAACTGGTTCTCTTGTATTTATTGATGATGTGACTGCTGACAAAAGCAGCAGGATGAATTCTGAAGTGTTTCGGGCAATATTATCTGCTCATACTCAGTCAACTGCTTCAGAACTCATTCGACAGCGCTTCACAGTGCAGATGGACAATGACCCGAAGCATACTGCAAAAGCAACCAAAGAGTTTTTTAAGGCTAACAAGTGGATTGTTATGCAATGGCCAAGTCAATCACCTGACCTGAATCCGATTGAGCATGCATTTCACTTGATGAAAACAAAACTGAAGGGAAAATGCCCTAAGAACAAGCAGGAACTGAAGACATTTGCAGTAGAGGCCTGGCAGAGCATCACCAGGAATGAAACCCAGCGTCTGGTGATGTCTATGCCTTCTAGACTTCGGGCTGTAATTGACTGCAAAGGATTTGCAACAAAGTATTAAAAAGTGAAAGTTTGATGTGGGATTGTTTAGTTTGTCCCATTACTTTTGGTCCCTTAAAAGGAGGCACATATAGAAACCGTTGTAATTGTAAACCGTTGTAATTCCTATACTGTTCACCTGATTTGGATGTAAATTCCCTCAAATTAAAGCTGAAAGTCTGCAGTTAAAGCACATTTTGTTTGTTTCATTTCAAATCCATTGTGGTGGGGTATAGAGCCCAATATATGAGAATTGTGTCGATGTCCCAATATTTATGGACTTGACTGTATATATATATATATATATATATATATATATATATATATATATATATATATATATATTACAACATATGCATCCAATGCAGTTATATGACTTTGTCTGCAGCCATTATTATTATCATTATTATCATTTATTTGTTAGGCGCCACAAGATTTCCGCAGCGCCGTACACAAAGCAAACAGTAGACTATACAGGGTATAACAGTACAGAACAATAAACAAAAATACCAATGCTTCAGAAACTCCAGTTAGGTCAATGCAGTAGAGGCGGAGTAGAAGAACAGGTGTGGAGACAAGAGGAAAGAAGGCCCTGCTCATTCGAGCTTACATCCTAAGGGTGGGTGAACGAAACAGATACAATTGGAGGAAGTTGAAGTGTGGGGAGAGGGACCGGGAGAAGAGAGGGTAGAACGTTTGGAGGAGATGCGGGTTAGGTAGAAGGTTGGTAGGCTTTAAGGAACAGGTGAGTTTTGAGTGCTCGTTTGAAGGAGCACAGATTAGGAGAGAGACGGATGGAGCGAGGGAGGTCGTTCCAGTGGAGGGGGGCGGCACGGGAGAAGTCTTGGATTCTGGAGTGGGAAGTGGTGATAAGAGTGGAGGAGAGGCGGCGGTCATTAGCTGAGCGTAGGGAGCGGGCAGGAGTGTGAATGGAGATGAGGTTAGAGATGTAAGGGGCCGTAGACTGAGAGAGAGCCTTGTACGTGGTGGTAAGGAGTTTGAAAAGGATTCTGTAGGGGAAAGGGAGCCAGTGTAAGGCAAGGCAGAGAGGGGAGGCAGAGGAGGAGTGGCGTGAAAGGAAGATGAGTCTTGCAGCCGCATTGAGTATAGAGCGGAGGGGTGCGAGGTGGGAGTGGGGGAGGCCAGTAAGGAGGATGTTGCAGTAATCGAGGTGGGAGATGATGAGTGTGTGTATGATAGTTTTGGTGGCTTCCTGAGAGAGGAAGGGACGGATGCGGGCAATGTTGCGGAGTTGGAAGCAACAGGCTTGGGCGAGGGATTGAATGTGGGGGGCAAAAGAGAGAGAGGAGTCAAGAGTGGCCCCAAGGCAGCGGAGTTGGCCGACAGAGGAGATGGTGGAGTTGTTAACAACGATAGAGAGGTCATGGTGGGAAGGGAGTCGAGGTGGGGGAAAGACAATGAGTTCAGTTTTAGAGATGTTAATTTTGAGAAAGCGCGAGGACATCCAGGAGGTGATGGCTGAGAGGCAGTCAGATACATGGGAGAGGAGGGAGGAAAAAAGATCAGGAGAAGATATGTAGAGTTGAATGTCATCAGCATAGAGGTGATACTGAAGACCAAAAGAGGAGATGAGAGCGCCAAGGGAGGAAGTGTAGAGCGAAAATAGTAGAGGGCCCAGAACAGAGCCTTGAGGGACTCCAATAGGGAGAGGGGAGGGGGTGGAGGAAGAACCAGACGTGGATACAGAGAAAGAGCGGTTAGCAAGGTATGAGGTGAACCAGGCATGGAAGAGTTTGCAGCAGGAGGGGGTGGTCTACAGTGTCAAAGGCCGCGGAGAGATCGAGGAGGATGAGTAGGGAGAAGTGACCCTTGGCTTTGGCTGATAGGAGATCATTGGTGACTTTGGCCAAGGCAGTTTCAGTGGAGTGGAGGGGGCGATAGCCAGATTGGAGGGGGTCAAGGAGGGAGTTGACCGAGAGGTGTCTGGTGAGGCGGCTGCAGACAATCCGCTCGAGTAATTTGGAGGCAAAGGGGAGAAGAGAGATAGGGCGATAATTCGCAAGGGAGGTGGGGTCAAGATTGGCTTTCTTGAGGATAGGAGAGATGAGAGCGTGTTTGAATGAAGAGGGGACTGTGCCAGAGGAGAGTGATAAGTTGAAAAAGTGAGCCAGGTGAGAGCAAGCAGTAGGAGTAAGAGAGCGAAGAAGGTGAGAGGGGATTGGATCAAGAGGACAGGTAGAGGGTGGAGAGGAAAGAATAAGGGAGCGGACTTCATCACCAGATGTAGGGGTGAAGGAGCACCAGAGCTGATTAATAGAGGGCGGTGAAGCGATGGTGGTGGCGGGAGAGGGATTGGAGGAGGAAATGTTCAGTCTGATGGCCTCAATTTTGGAAGAGAAAAAGGTGGAGAAGTCAGAGGCGGAGAGGGAAGGTGGGAGAGGGGGAGGGGGGGAGAGAGGATGGAGTTGAAGGTGGCAAAGAGGCGACTGGGATTGGAGGACTGAGAAGAAATGAGGGACTTGAAGTAGGATTGTTTAGCAAGGGACAGTGCAGAGCAGAAAGAGGAGAGCATAAATTTAAAGTGGAGGAAGTCAGCCAGGGAACGAGATTTCCTCCATACTGTTTAAGGAGTCTGCCTTTTAGAACTGCACTATGCAGGTAGTGGGCGATGCTATATTATTTTATAATTGGACCATGGATTGCATGCCTGCACATGAATATTGATTGCTTATCTGTCAATATTGCTCGTCTGTCTATTTATTTACAAACGGTAAAGGAGGAGTAGAAATCGGCTCTACTTACAATCATTCCAGTGACTGCAGAGTACTCTTATACTATCTTCTAACCAGCTATTTAGACTTTCAGTGATGATATCGGGATCACCTATTTGATTTATTTAATTTTATCTTTGCCAGCATGGGCAGTTTTATTAATCTTTTTTATTAATTTTCTATATGAATAAAATTGTTTATTTTGTTTAACAGATGTGTGCTTTTTAGAGGTCATATGGTAGGGTGAGTAGTTTTACTGAATTCCCTACACCCAATCAGGTTGTGCGCTGGGAAGTCTTTGTTTATATTGTTTATCTATCTAGAGAAGAGGGGTTGCTCTAGGTCCCAAGCAGCATCTGCAACCATTTTCTGGATTGTACGCTAATATATTCTTTGTTGTTCTGGTAAGGCATTCACCATCTAATCTCCAATATTATGGAAGTACACCTTCCATGTGACATCTCATATCACCTACTCCCTCACCCACCATCAGATGTCCCGAAACATAAATAAAGGCTAATTGGGCACATTATGATCACAGCCTGCACCCTCATTGCTTCAAATTAGAAAAAAATAGAGCCCCTTCCATCTAAGCTCTAAAACACAAGATCTGGCATACATACAAACTTGAACACAAAATCAGCATTATCCATGACTGTCCCTACCAATTCTCTTATGTTTGGGCAGCCTGTACTTCTCACTGAGCTGACCACCCCCTATTAGCCTTGTAATTATATGTATCTCCTCCATTACTGATATATCTACTACGCGGTCCAGTAACCCTTACACCCTGTCACCAAACTAACATCCCCCTTATTCTCACCATTCTGCCCATCCAACCTCTCCCACCCCCTTCCTCCTCTACACCCTCAGCACATTCTTAACTGTTTATATTATGCAATAGCATGTGTCACAACGACCAATACTTTATCATGTTTCTCAGTTTATGCTGTTTTATATAAAAAAAAAAAAATTTAAATGGCTGCTGCAAGCTGCATCTGCTATTCAAGTGGACTATCGGCTTAAACTCACAAAACATTTGTTTGTGAAGGAATTTCAGTAATCAATCTCCTATATCATTAAGAGACCATGTAGTACCAAAGGATATCCCTGTGCCGGGATTGAGGGCTTTTAACATGGTGGGTGAGGGAGTAGGTGATATGAGATGTCACATGGAAGGTGTACTTCCATAATATATCTTACTGGTATTCCCTACACCAGACTCTCATCCCTACAATCTATTTTGCATGCAACAGCTAGACTGGTTTTCCCTGCAAACCATTCTTCCACTAAGCCAACATACTTCACTTAAAATAACTCCAACTCGACACCTCTGTTCTGCAAAAGATCTACATCTCGAATCCATACTCATTACCTGTTCCCTTTCATCGTTACAGGATTTTCTTTGGGCTGCACACACTTTGTGAATTTCACCCTTTAGTCTTCAAACCTTCAAGTGTTCTTTGAAAACCCACTGCTTCAGGCAACCTCCCTCTTAACCTCTCTATGGTACCCTATTACAACCCTTTACACAGTTCACAGAAGACAAGTACTCTCTGATCCCATGACCAACATTACTGTGTGACTGGATAATATAGCCCTTTTTACCTTTGCAATCTGGCTAGACCAATAAGCAATATGTAGCACTCAAAATCATGTCAAAGTTCCATTGTCCTATAGATTGAAAGTTTACGAGCAAAACTATCTGTGTCTTTCTCTAAATAAAGTACTTTATCCATGAAACACATTTTGCAACTTCTCCCCTGATCCTCCTCATATAGCTTTTTACAAGCAGGGCCTGATTAAGGGTTATGGCCACCGTAAGCTAATAGACCCGTAGCGCCCCCGCCCCTCCCCTTTCCAAAAAAAAAAGAATCACTAAAGGAAAATTCAGGTGTATTTTCCAGTAAACAAATTTACAGATTCTCTTACCTGTTCTTGCTGTTCTTTCTTGCTTGTTCTTGCAGCTTTGTTATCGTTTAGCTGTCTTCTGGTCCTGTTTTGAGAGTATGTACAAACACTCAATGATTAGGCTCTTTAGAGAGTATCCTCATGAACGCCACACAATACAGAGATCATACCCCCCAAAACCGGCCAATTCATGACCCCCCTGTACACTCTCCCCCTCACAACACACTCTGTCCCCTTTTCTGCACACTGTACCCCTCAGAACACACTCTGTCGCCCTCAGAACACACTCTGTCCCCCTTTCTGCATACTGTTCCCCCAGAACACACGCTGCCCCTCTTTTTGAACACACTCTGTCCCTCTTCAAAATACACACTCTGTCCCCCTCAGAACACACTCTGTAAGAACGAGTTTTTCCAAGTAAAAACATAAAAAAAAATAAACAACATTGTTCTTCTCAGTTACACTTAGATTTTACTAACAGTACACAGTTAATTCGAGATTTAACTATTTAGAGGTATTATTGACCAAAGAGCTCTGCTGGAAATAGTTCAAATATTTTACCAAATCAAAACTGTTTGAAAAAGTAGCAACTCTTAACAACGTAGAATAAATTGCAAAAAATATATATTTTCCAAAATCTGTGACTAATTTTCATCACATAATTTAAATATAGATGATTTACACTAGAGATGCTCACTGACCCCCGTGTTTTGGTTTTGGATCTGGATTAGCTTCAGGTTTTGGTTTTAGTTTTGGTTTTTCCAAAACCGCCCTTGCGTGTTTTGCTTTTGGTTTTGTTTAGCTATTTTTTATTAAATTTCATTTTTTGAGGTAAAATCACATCATTTTGTTATTATTTTGTACCTACATTATTATTAACCTCACTAACACTAATTCCCAGTGATTTCCATTCAATTTTAGGAGAGGTAGCATGTACAATTTATCAAGCCAAGCAGTTCATCCACAAGGGGTGGCACTTTTGTGTGTCTGAAGTGCTTATTTTCTTTCGGCCCTCAATAAACAAGATAACAATGTTAACCACAATTAGGAGAGGGTGCATGTACAATTGATCAAGCCAAGCAGTTCATCCACAAGGAGTGCCACTTTTGTGGTTGAAGTGTAAGTCCAACATGGCCCTCCCTAAACAAGCTAACAATGGGCTGGTTAGAGTAATGGCAGAAACACACATCAGTGCCAGGAAAGATTAATGGTGCAAGATGGAAATAACCTTGGGCCCTTCCACCCACCCATATGTTGGATCTTACAAAGGACATGCACACTTTAACAAACCAAGCACTTCAGCGACAAGAGCTGCCACTTTTGTGGCTGAAGTGCTTGGTTTGTTTGGGCCCCCACTAAACCAGCTATCAATGCCCTAAAGGCAGGTTAGACCAACACTGCTGTCAAATGAATTCTACACTGTCAAGATGTTGTCGTCACCATCTTCAGCATCATCCTCACCCTCATCAGTGTGTACATCACCATCTCAGACTAATAATTCATCTCCTTTGGAATCCGCCATTACAGAAGTGTCAGTACTTGGATGCATTTGCCGGTAAAGGCCTTCCTCGTAGAAGATGTAGTTCATTTCGATGAACATCATCTTTTCCACATTTTTAGGAAGTAACCTCCTACGTCGATCACTGACAAGGTTCACGGCTGTGCTGAAAACTCTTTCTGAGTACACACTGGAGGGTGGGCAGCTTAGGTATTGCAAAGCAAGTTTGTACATGGGTTTCCAAAAGGCTTGTTTTTCCTCCCAGTATGGAAAGGGACTGTCTGACAATTCGATTTCAATTAACTCTTGAAAATAATCCTCCATCATCATTTGCATGTTAATAGTAGGATTGGATGGAGTTATGGCCGAGGTCACACTTTTTTTGGTAAAGTCTATCAAACCAGACCAGGGGGTAAATGTATGAACATGCGGGTTCTTCAATGCCCGCGTGTTCAGCGTGTTCAGCTATTAAATTTCAAGCGGCGCTGCATTGTAAAGGGAAACTTCCCTTTACAATGCAGCGCCGCTTGAAATTTAATCGCCGAACACGCTGAACACGCGGGCGTTGAAGAACCCGCATGTTCATACATTTACCCCCCAGATGTCAGACTGTTGTGGTCTGCCTGTCACGGGCACTAGGAGTTTTACCCAGAATTCACCAGGTGGAATTTCACTTTACCAGAGGCGCAGAGTCTAACACAGTGGCTGGTCTTCTCCAGGAACTCACGCAAGGGAGTATGGTTTTAGCGGCTGCCACTGTGCAGATCGCGGCCCTCTGGTAAATGTGGTGAATATACGGAACTGTACAACTGAATAGAAAAGGGAATGTCAATGATATAAATGCAGAGTCTCTGAACAATGGAAACAATGGTAACACGGTAGACTGATGAGCAGTAATAGAAGGAGGAGAAAGTTCCAAAGGGCATTAGCACACAGGTAGCATACAGCAGACCAATATATGACAACTGGATAAAGTCTATGGAAGGACCAATCAATAATGCAGCAGGAGAGTCAGCGACTCGCAGCTATACTTCAGAGGCACTATAGGCTTTAGACCTAAAAACAGGTACCATGCAAAATAGTAGGGTAAGCTGCTCTTGACATATGTTCCCGCTGGTAAATGTAAAGACTTGTGCAGATGCTGGTATGATACTAGATAGCGTGGAGCGGTCTGTGACCGGTAAGACTCACCACTGATGTGGAGAGACGACTTGTCCAGGTGCAGGTATGTTACCAGGTAGCGTAGAGTGGTCCGCGACTAGCAAGTTGTACCACTGATATGGAGAGACGACTTGTCCAGGTGCAGGTATGTTACCAGGTAGCATAGAGTGGTCTGCGACTAGCAAGATGTACCACTGATATGAAGAGACGACTTGTCCAGGTGCAGGTATGTTACCAGGTAGCGTAGAGTGGTCTGCGACTAGCAAGTTGTACCACTGGTATGGAGAGAAGGCTTGTCCAGGTGCAGGTATGTAACAAGGTAGCGTGGAGTGGTCTGCGGCTGGCAAGTTGTACCATGATATGGAGAGAAGTCTTGTCCAGGTGCAGGTATGTAACAAGGTAGCGTGGAGTGGTCTGCGGCTGGCAAGTTGTACCACGATATGTAGAGAAGGCTTGTCCAGGTGCAGGTATGTAACAAGGTAGTGTGGAGTGGTCTGCGGCTGGCAAGTTGTACAACGATATGGAGAGAAGTCTTGTCCAGGTGCAAGTATGTAACAACGTAGCATGGAGTGGTCTGTGGCTGGCAAGTTGTACCACGATATGGAGAGAAGGCTTGTCCAGGTGCAGGTTTGTAACAAGGTAGTGTGGAGTGGTCTGCGGCTGGCAAGTTGTACCATGATATGGAGAGAAGTCTTGTCCAGGTGCAGGTATGTAACAAGGTAGCGTGGAGTGGTCTGCGGCTGGCAAGTTGTACCACGATATGGAGAGAAGGCTTGTCCAGGTGCAGGTATGTAACAACATTATATATGGTACCAGCTGCTTGGCAACAAACCTGCGCTCAATATATCCCATATTGTATGTGGTACCAGCTGCGTGGCAATATAAATGCCCATATATGTATACAAAACAGAAATAAAGTTGTCAGCGCTTATCCTTTAAACTGCATATCTGTGTGTGTCTAGCAAAATGAAAACATGAGGTATTAGTTCATATTTTGATCAAAAGACTTAAGCCTGCATCCCACGTCAAGGGTACCTCATTATATGCAGGTCCTACACTGACCTATATGCTTTAAATACTATTAAAATGCAGTTAAAATCGGATGCACTCACCTCCCAGGTATAGGGGCTTATATATAGCAAAGGCTGGCTTGTTAGCCACACCCAAATGTGCCTTAAATAGGCTTGATGGACAGCTGCTATGACAAAAAGGCAATATTTTGAAACAAAACCAGAGAAAAATAAGCCCGCGCTCGGTATGTCCCACATTATATATGGTACCAGCTGCTTGGCAACAAACCTGCGCTCAATATATCCCATATTGTATGTGGTACCAGCTGCGTGGCAATATAAATGCCCATATATGTATACAAAACAGAAATAAAGTTGTCAGCGCTTATCCTTTAAACTGCATATCTGTGTGTGTCTAGCAAAATGAAAACATGAGGTATTAGTTCATATTTTGATCAAAAGACTTAAGCCTGCATCCCACGTCAAGGGTACCTCATTATATGCAGGTCCTACACTGACCTATATGCTTTAAATACTATTAAAATGCAGTTAAAATCGGATGCACTCACCTCCCAGGTATAGGGGCTTATATATAGCAAAGGCTGGCTTGTTAGCCACACCCAAATGTGCCTTAAATAGGCTTGATGGACAGCTGCTATGACAAAAAGGCAATATTTTGAAACAAAACCAGAGAAAAATAAGCCCGCGCTCGGTATGTCCCACATTATATATGGTACCAGCTGCTTGGCAACAAGCCTGCGCTCGGTATATCCCATATTGTTTTTGGTACCAGCTGCGTGACAATATAAATGCCCATATATGTATACAAAAAAGAAAGAAAGTTGTCAGCGCTTATCCTTTAAACTGCATATCTGTGTGTGTCTAGCAAAATGAAAACATGAGGTATTAGTTCATATTTTGATCAAAAGACTTAAGCCTGCATCCCACGTCAAGGGTACCTCATTATATGCAGGTCCTACACTGACCTATATGCTTAAAACACTATTAAAATGCAGTTAAAATTAGATGCACTCACCTCCCAGGCTTACATTTTGCAAAGGCTGGCTTGTGAGCCACACCCAAATGTGCCTTAAATAGGCTTGATGGACAGCTGCTATGACAAAAAGGCAATATTTTGAAACAACCGTCCGGTGAGTGACAGTACCCCCCTTTTAAAGGTGGGCACAGAACACTTGGAACCAGGTTTGCCCGGATATTTGGTATAAAACCTTTTTAGAAGTGCTGGAGAAATAAAGTCATCCACACGGATCCAAGAGCGCTCCTCCGGACCAAAGCCTTTCCAATGAACCAAAAAACAAAGAATTCCTCTCGAAATTTTAGAATCAAGTATATGAGTAATCTCAAACTCCTCCTCTTGTCGAACTTGAACTGGGCAAGGTGCTGAAGAAGGAACAGAAAATCGGTTGATGATAAGAGTCTTGAGTAATGAAATGTGGAAAGAGTTGGAGATACGAAGGTTCTTAGGCAATAACAGCTTAAAAAAACAGGATTTATCACCTGAATGATTTTATATGGACCAATAAAACGTGGAGCAAACTTCATAGAAGGAACTTTCAGGCAAATATTCTTGGTAGAGAGCCATACACAATCTCCAATTTTGAGTGCTGGAATTGCTCGCCTCTTTTTATCAGCAAAGAATTTATATCTCGAAGATGCCTTCTTCAGAGAGGATTTAACCTGAGCCCAAATGGATTTAAACTTTTGACATAATACATTAACAGCAGGAACATTAAGGAAATTTTGGGAGAGACGGATGGTGACCGTATACCACAAGGAATGGTGTTTTAGAAGATGATTCATGATACATGTTATTATGGGCAAATTCAGCCCATGGAAGCAAGTCTACCCAATTGTCCTGATTGGCTGAAGAAAAAATTCTAATGAAAGTCTCTAGGTCTTGGTTGACTCTCTCGGTCTGTCCATTCGATTGAGGATGGTATGAGGATGATAATGACAATCGAATACCTAAGGTCTTGCAAAGGGCTCGCCAAAATCTGGAGACAAACTGTACTCCTCTATCCAAAACAATTTCAGACGGACATATATGAATTTGAAATATTTCTTTGATAAATTGATCAGCCAATGTGGAGGAAGAAGGTAACCCTATCAAAGGGACGAAATGAGCCATCTTAGAGAATCTATCGACTACCACCCAAATGGTATTACATTTTTTGCTGAGAGGAAAATCAGTAACAAAATCCATACTTATATGGGTCCATGGTTTGGAAGGAATAGGTAGTGGTTGAAGTAATGCCGCCGGTGTTCTACGGGAAGACTGAAATTGGAAACAAACATCACAAGCGGCCACAAACTCCTTGATATCTTTCCTAATAGATGGCCACCAGTAACTCCGAGAGAGAATCTCTAATGTTTTTCGCACTCCAGAATGCCCAGCAAAACGAGAGGAATGATACCATGACAGAATCTTCTTTCGAAGAAGTGGTGGCACAAAAGTTTTTCCAAACAGTAGAACATTGGTGGAAGAAGCAGCTAAACTCACATATTTAGGATCAAGTATAGGACGTTCAAAACAATGTTCAATATCGGAGGAAGGAGCAACCGCCCGAGACAATGCATCCGCCTTTTTATTCTTGGAAGCAGGTTTGAAGGTTATAATTAAATCAAAGCGAGAGAAAAAAAGTGACCATCTTGATTGTCGGGGGTTCATACATTGAGCTGACTGCAGATAGAGAAGATTTTTGTGGTCCCTAAATAAAGTCAAGGGGTGACGAGCACCCTCCAGCAGGTATCTCCATTCCTCCAAAGCCACTTTAATGGCCAATAGCTCCTTATCCCCAATAGTATAGTTCTTCTCAGCAGCTAATAGACTTCGAGAATAAAAAGCACAAGGATGGAATTTCTTTTGTACCGATCTCTGAGATAGAATGGCCCCTAGTCCAATATTAGAGGCATCCACCTCCAGGAAGAATGGAAGAGTCACATCAGGTTGTCGAAGAATAGGAGCAGTTAAGAACGCCTTCTTGAGGAACTGAAATGCTTGAAGAGCCTCAGGAGGCCATTGCTTGGTATTAGCACCCTTACGGGTAAGAGCCACTATAGAAGAGACAATGGAAGAAAATCCTTGAATGAAACGTCGATAATAGTTAGCAAATCCTAAAAAGCGTTGAATAGCTCTGAGTGTAGTTGGCTGGGGCCAATGTAAAACTGCATTCACTTTCTCCGGATCCATTTCTAGGCCTACTCCAGACACAATATATCCTGAGAAAGGAATCTGGGATAATTCAAAGGAACATTTCTCCAACTTCCAAAATAGTAAATTTCTCTGAAGTCTAGAAAGAACCTCTTCCACGTGCTGTCAATGAGATGAAATATCTTGAGAAAATATCAATATGTCGTCTAGGTAGACAACGACACAAACATATAACAAGTCCCGGAAAATCTCATTCACAAATCCCTGGAAGACAGCTGGGGCATTACATAACCCAAAAGGCATGACAAGATATTCATAGTGTCCATCCCTGGTGTTAAAAGCTGTCTTCCATTCATCTCCGGCCTTAATCCGAATTAAGTTATAAGCACCGAGCTCCCTTGATGCGGTCAAAAAGTTCAGTAATTAACGGAATATGGTAACGATTTTTGATGGTTATGGCATTGAGACCTCGATAATCTATACAAGGCCTTAATGAACCGTCCTTCTTCTTAACGAAAAAGAAACCCGCTCCAGTGGGGGAAATGGACGGCCGGATAAAACCACGATGGAGATTTTCCTTAACATAGTTGGACATTGCTTGAATCTCTGGTAACAAGAGAGGGTCAACACGACCCCTTGGAGGATTCTTACCAGGTTGTAAGTCTATTGGACAATCCCAAGCCCGATGAGGCGGAAGACGTTCTGACTGGGCTTTATCAAATACATCAGCAAATGAAGCATACTGTGGAGTGAGACCAGGCAAACAAGGTGCTATAGAGGATTTATTTATTTTCACGGGAACAACTTGAGTCAGACATCTATGATGACAAGCTGGACCCCAGGAAATAACTTACGGAATGTTCCAATCAATTTGTAGAGAATGGAGTTAAAGCCACGGAAGGCCAAGTACAATAGGACTAGTGGTAACAGGGAGAGCCAGAAATTTGCTCTTGGTGTAAGACCCCGATTTGAAGGGTTAAAGGAATAGTACGTTGAGTAATAATTCCATTGATAATTCGTGAACCATCTATGGCCATGACAGCAATAGCTGTTTTTAAAGGAGTCACTGGTAAGGACCACTGACACACTAGGGAACTTGAAATAAAACTTCCAGCAGCTCCAGAGTCCAGAAGTGCATGAGTTGTAAAAGACCTAGTGGAAGTAGAAACAGTGACAGCAAACGAACAAATTTTAGAATCCATATGACATGGAGAGGATTCCAGGGACCCCAACCTTACCTCTCCAGAACAGGTTAGGGCCTCACGTTTCCCGACTTTTTAGGACAAGAGTTCAGCATATGATTAGGATCAGCACAATAGATATAGTTTATTCTTTAACCGTCGTTCCCTCTCCTCTGGAGTCAATCTAGAACGTCCCACCTCCATGCGTTCTATTGGTGGTCAGGAATGACGAAATCGGGATGCCAAGCGGACAGATATTTTAGATGAAGACTCCCTCTCCGAATTTCTTTCTTGGAATCTCATGTCCACTTGGTTACACACAGATATCAAAGCATCCAAAGAAGAAGGTAACTCTTGTGAGGCCAATACGTTTTTAATCTTGTCAGCAAGACCCTGCCAGAAGGCAGCGATCAACGCCTCATTGTTCCATTGGAGTTCAGAGGCAAGTGTGCGGAATTGAATTACATACTGTGCTACTGAACAAGATCCTTGGCGTAATCGAAGAATGCTAGAGGCAGTAGAAATAACACGACCAGGTTCATCAAAAATTCTTCAGAAATTAGAAATAAACATGGCACTATCCTCCAATAGAGATTCATCTCTTTCCCACAGAGGGGAGGCCCATGCCAGAGCCTGTCCAGAAAACAAAGAAATTATATAGGCCACTTTAGAGCGATGAGTAGGGTAATTTTGAGGTTGGAGCTCAAAATGATTGGAGCACTGATTGAGAAAGCCCCTACAAGCTTTCGGGTCTCCATCAAATTTTGAAGGAGTAGGCAGGTGTAGAGCAGAAACAGTAGACGTCTGGGATGGCACTGGGAGCGAAGAAGACACTGGAGGATTAACAGTAGAGAATACATTTTGCACAGGGTCTCCCCGAGAAACTAGATACTGGAAACATTAAAGTAACTGTTGCTGACGAACAGCTTGTTGTTCAATCCGAGTAACCAGGTGCTGCAACATGTCCTTAGCTGTTGGTTCCGATCCTGGGTCTGTCATGGCCTGTTATTACTGTCACGGGCACTAGGAGTTTTACCCAGAATTCACCAGGTGGAATTTCACTTTACCAGAGGCGCGGAGTCTAACACTGGTCTTCTCCAGGAACTAACGCAAGGGAGTATGGTTTTAGCGGCTGCCACTGTGCAGGTCGCGGCCCTCTGGGAAGTGTGGTGAATATACGGAACTGTACAACTGAATAGGAAAGGGAATGTCAATGATATAAATGCAGAGTCTCTGAACAATGGAAACAATGGTAACACGGTAGACTGATGAGCAGTAATAGAAGGAGGAGAAAGTTCCAAAGTGCATTAGCACATAGGTAGCATACAGCAGACCAATATATGACAACTGGATAAAGTCTATGGAAGGACCAATCAATAATGCAGCAGGAGAGTCAGCGACTCGCAGCTATATTCAGAGGCACTATAGGCTTTAGACCTAAAAACAGGTACCATGCAAAATAGTAGGGTAAGCTGCTCTTGACATATGTTCCCGCTGGTAAATGTAAAGACTTGTGCAGATGCTGGTATGATACTAGATAGCGTGGAGCGGTCTGTGACCGGTAAGACTCACCACTGATGTGGAGAGACGACTTGTCCAGGTGCAGGTATGTTACCAGGTAGCGTTAGAGTGGTCTGCGACTAGCAAGTTGTACCACTAATATGGAGAGACGACTTGTCCAGGTGCAGGTATGTTACCAGGTAGCGTAGAGTGGTCTGCGACTAGCAAGTTGTACCACTGATATGGAGAGAAGGCTTGTCCAGGTGCAGGTATGTAACAAGGTAGCGTAGAGTGGTCTGCGGCTGGCAAGTTGTACCATGATATGGAGAGAAGGCTTGTCCAGGCGCAGGCTTGTTCCAGCAAACAGAGAGCACGAGTAGAAACCGGAAACACCTCGGAGTCACAAGGGAATGAGAACCAAGAACAGGCGGCGATAATAGAGTAACAGGTGCCTTAAGTAGTGAGAGGTGATTGATTGACCAATGAGACTATGAGCGAGGTTTTAACAGTCCGTGGTTTCTGCACATGTGCAATCCTTGGTCAAGATGGCGGACGGCCGCGGCGCAGAACAGGCGCCGGCAAGAGAGAGAGAGACCCATGTCCCAAATCAGAGGCACTAACCGTCCGGTGAGTGACACTGCCAAATGCGTCATCTATGCTTCTCTTTGGAAAGTGCAATTTCTTATGAGCAGCAGCTGCATGAGAAACTGAATGAGCAGATGTTGTCAAGCCAAGGATCAGTTCAGCGGTCAACTTGCTGACCAAGAGCTCCTTGCATCTGTTCAGATCTCGGTCATTTGGAAGCAAAGAATCGATGTAGGTCTTAAACCTAGGATCAAGCACAGTGGCCAAAACATAGTGGTCCGACTTCAAGATTTTAATAGCTCTTGGATCATTGTGAAGCAAATTAAGTACTTGATCTACAAGGACAACATACTTTGCTTTCTTTCATCTCCTTCTTCAGTTTGTCAAGCTACTTTACCAAAAGTCGAATTAAGGGAATGACTTTGCTCAAGCTAGCAGAGTCTGAACTCACTTCACATGTCACAACTTCAAATGGTTTCAGCACCTTGCACAGCACAGAAAGGATTCTCCACTGTGCAAGACTGAAATACATTCCCGCTCCTTTCCCAATGTCATGGCTTGTGCAATACGCTTGAATGGCTTTGCACTGTTCCTACATCCTCTGAAGCATGTACAGGGTGAAATTCCACCTTGTTAACATCTCTTGCTTAAGTTGGTGGCAGGGCAAATTAAAATGTTCTTGGAGCTGCTGCAATCTCCTACATGCTGTGGCAGAATGCCGGAAATGTCCCGAAATTTTACGGGCCACCGAAAGCATCTCCTGCACCTCACGGTTATTTTTCAAGAAGCTCTGCACCACCAAGTTTATTGTGTGAGCAAAACAGGAAATGTGATGGAATTTACCCAGCTGTAATGCTCGCACCATATTGTTGGCGTTATCAGAAATTACATATCCTGGGGAGAGCCCAAGTGGTAAAAGTCCTGTATCAATGATATCCCTTAGTTTTCATAACAAATTATCAGCTGTATGCCTGTTAGTGAAGCCTGTGATACAAAGAGTAGCCTGCCTGTGAGAAATGTTACGTAGTGGTGTACATGCTGCTGCTGTTCCTGTTGTGAAAGCGAATGACCAACCCAGTGGGCTGTCACAGTCATATAATCTTTGGTTTGCCCACTTCCACTTGTCTACATATCTGTGGTTAAGTGTACAGTGGGTAGAATGGCATTTTTGAGCCCAATTAGTACATTTTTACGAACGTTCTGGTACAGTTTAGGAATAGCTTTTCTTGAAAAATGGTGTCGCGCTGAAATTTTGTAACAGGGACACGAAACATCAATTAACTGTGAAAAACCAGCTGCGTTTATAGTGAATATTGGACGCAGATCTAACACTAGCATAGTCGCCATGACATCTGTGATACAAAAGCAAAAGATTGAAAAAACACACAGCGCTGAGAGTGGCAGCCACTCCAAGAATTAACTTCTATAATGCCGGGGCTGGATACCCAAAAGAAACCAAATGTTTGGTCACTGTAAAATAAAATCGTAATCAACAGGTAACCCTGCCTCTTGTGGGCATTACCGTAGTGTCTTCGTCCGTGAGTATGATAATTCCAAATTTAAACACTGGGTAAATAAATTATATTATAATCATGTAAATGGATCTAAATACAGCCGTGTTATAATGAAGATAAGTATAACTATGTCAGACACTACAAACACAACCCATAGGTGTTTTTGATTGTGGAGTGGACACTTCTCAGATGGATCTTGAACAAATCTTCCGGATTGTAAATCATATTATTTGAAATGAGGCAATATATAGACATTCCTATATGATGGTATTATAGGTAAGTTTCGGATCCTAAGCATTAGAGTTCATTTATATTGTGCCGGCTAGGAACCAATCCACACAAGTCCCACATAGCCGGGTTTCACAGAGTTATATGATTGTTGAGGCGCTCGTCAGCAAAGATCTAGATGTAAGTTCATAAAGGGTTATATGTGAGAGAAAAGCTCAGTTTTAAGGGTAATCAACCCACTCCTGTTCTGACGGCTACGTCCCATGTAATCAATGTCTATAAGTCACGGGTAAGTAAAAGCCACATAAAGAGTCCCGAGTGAGTACTCACTGAAAGCTGTGGATAAAGATGATGATAAACAATGCTCCTTCCTTCTAACGCGTTTCATCACTAATAGTGACTTCTTCAAGGATGAATTGAATAATTGACTATTATTCAATTGTCTATTATTACTGAATTGACTATTATTCAATTCATATATGACTAAGTAATTACATACTACGGTGCACTGATTACATCACCATTGGAGTATAATGTATATTGGTTTTTTATGATGTAATAAATGCTATGTTTTTTACCCAGAGTTCTTCCACAACTTCATTCTTGTAGTGGCTGCCACTCTCAGCGCTGTGTGCTTTTTCTTTCTAGATAATACCTGCAGGATTTTGCTGACCTTTCACAGCTGCGATTTTGGTTGCCACTTTAAGTTTGGTGTAATACTTACTTTATCAGCGCCAAAATTTCTTGTTTGTGTTTAAAAGAAAAAGATTGTTTCACAGTTAATTGTTGTAAAGTACTACTGCTCTTCTTCTTGGACTGCTTATGGGAGAAAGATTCACCCCCAGCAACAGCAACAGCAGCAGCAGCAGTGGGATTAACGCTCAAGAATTCTTCAGAGGAATCAAGGACAGTGCTGGAGCCTTACCAATTTGGATGCCGGACAAACTCCGATCGCTACTGAGGATATTGATGAGGACGGTGTTGTGGGTGTAGATTGCAGGCGTCGGGATGTAGGTGATAACTTTCAGCTTTTCCCAACACCTTGCCATGAACTTGCGTCAAATGTCGTAACATGGGTGAGGTTCCTAGATGGTTAAGGTCCCTCCCTCAACTGACTGTGGATTTACATACACTACAAATGGCTTGACAACTGTTGTCAGGATTTTGGTATAAATAATTCCAAACATAAGAAGTGTCTTTTTTGGTCTTATGTCCAGGCATGACAATGGCCTTCTGCTTATCACGTGCCAGAACTGCTTCCACTGGTGCAGGACTTACACAAACAAGCTCATCCTCATCAACATCCTCATTAGCGCCTTCTTCGGCTACACAAATATCCCCCTCTTCCTCTTCCAATTCCAAAGTGGCATCCTCAGTGGCCTAGTGGTTAGCACTTCTGCCTCATTGCACTGAGGTCCGACCATGGCCTTATCTGTGTGAAGTTTGTATGTTCTCCCTGTGTTTGCGTGGGTTTCCTTCGGGTACTCTGGTTTCCACCCACAATACAAAAACATACTGGTAGGTTAATTGGCTGCTATCAAAATTCACCCTAGTCTGTCTGTCTATGTCTGTGTGTAAGTTTGTGTCTATATTAGGGAATTTAGATTGTAAACTCCAATGGTGCAGGGACTGATGTGAATGAGTTCTCTGTACAGCGCTGTGGAATTAGTGGCGCTATATAAATAAATGATGATGATGATGATCCTCAATTGGTGTATCTCTGGCTACACTCGGGCTATTCAGGCACACATCAGCAGAAATGATGTAAGGGGCCTTCTTTATGGGTACACTATCAGAATGGTCATGATTACAAATACCACTCGTGGATGTACTCTCCTCAGGGATTGGTGTCATTTCTGAATCTGAGCATACTTTTTCCTCTAAAGCCTTACTGTTTGCTTCCAGCTCGGCTTTCACACGTAACAGTAGTTGTGCACCACTTTTGGACTCCGATTTACTTGGTCTTGCTTGGTCACGAGTGACCTTACAAGAAGAAGCCTCAGTAACATTTTTAGATCTCACACTCATAGAGAAATTCATTCTTTCTTTGCAACTGCGTGTGTAGAATGGCATGTTGGCAAAAAATTTTTTATCGGCAGTTAACTTTTCCTGGATTACAGCTCTTTTTCTCTTCAACACGTTAAAATATGTTTTTTTGTTTGATTAGTTCCCTGACTTCAAAAGACTATGTACTTTTACATAGGCTTTACCAGATGACGTACAGCGATAACTACCATCAGGACTGGTGGCAGCAGCTGCTTGCTGCTCCTGCTCATCTGTGTACTGCTGTGAATCCATTTTAATATCCCCGTACACTTTGTAGTTCAAATATAGAAAAATACAGTGCAATGACTGGTATATTAGGATTTCAGCAGTCAGAAATTCAGCACTTTTATAAGGGTGTATATCGGACCCTACACTTTGTAGTGCAAATTCAGAAAAATAAAGTGCAATGACGTATATTAGGATTGCCACCCTCCTATTTCTATTTGATCACTTCGCCTGCTCTATATTCTGACCTAACCCTTCTCTGTCCCTCTCTCAAATGTCGCTAGATTGCTGTGGAGGCGGGTATTTATTGATTCCAAAACTCGCGAGATCCGAGATCCAGCGACGTCGCAAATGATGTTTTGCCTTGTATTGGAATCCGAACAGTGTCGGACTGGGGCATGAAGGGCCCACCGGGGAATGCAACACTAGGGGCCCACCAAATGGGGTGTGGTCAGCCATCATAGAGGCGGGATGAGACACTAGAGGGGGAGTGGTCAGTCCACGAAGGACAGCTAACACCTTAGTGCAGTATATAAATAATGCAGTGTGTGTATAAAAAATACACAGTCTTGACCTGCCCCTTAGATTGGGCAGAACAGTCACCAAAAATCACGATTGTCCCACTAGACCAGGCTTGGCTAACCTATGGCACTCCAGGTGTTGTGAAACTACAAGCCCCAGCATGCTTTGCCAATATATAGCAGCTTATTGCTGGAAGGGTATGCTGGGACTTATAGTTTCACAACACCTGGAGTACCACAGGTTAGCCAAGCCTGCACTAGACTCAGATCATTTGACAGACTGTCCTACCTGTTGTTGTCACTTTTACCACCTGTGGCTGCTGGTTTCTTTAGTTGCTGCTTGTCTGGATCCTGGAATGTTGAGGGCCCTATTTGGAAAAAGTAATGGGTACATTTAGAAATGCCAACCATCTCTGCCATTAAATAAACAGCACCCACATTTAATAATTAGGCCTCTCTCCAGCCTCAAAATTAAAGTAATAGTGCTCACATTTGATGAATAGATCTATTTCCCTCCAACCAACCCCAACATTAAATTAATAGTATTCCCATTTAAAAAATAAACCTATTTCCCTCCCACCAAACAGTCCCAGCAATAAATTATTAGCATTTACGTTTAATACATCCATTTCCCACGACCATTCCTAGCATTAAATAATTAATAAATATACAAACAACAGAAATTCCCCGGCTCTAAGTATAAATATGCAATGCAGAGACCAATCTGTAAATCAGAGTGAATATGTATTGTAATATACTTGAAACAGATACATGAATAAACAATGATGCTGTGAAAACAAACAGTGTAAATTTAAAAACTAAGTCTGTAGACAGAAACAGAAAAATCAAAAAAATATATGCATATATAAAAATACAAAAATACAAAAGGAAAAGAAAAGGAAAAACAAAATCCAAAATAAGAACAGGTAGAAAATAAATGAATATCCAACACAAAAAAAGGATATGCAAAAATTAAAATTGAAATTAAAAAAATAAAATAAAAATAAAAATAGGCCGGTGAGCTAGTGTGTATACATGGTTGTATGTAGTATTATCCTCCAAGTAGAGAGAATAGTGTCCTCCACCCTATAGGGCTTCCAGATGAAAATGGTTAAAGGAGAGCAAATTGTCAAAAGAAATCCACCGCTCAATACTGCGTTACATATGCTGTCCCATGCAGTGCTTAACATCTAGTATATAGATCAAAGTCCACATATGCCAGTTACTCACTGAACCAGGCCCCGGAAATGTCCAGAGGCAGCGCTCTCTGCCGTCCATCCGAAAGGCTCTATAGTATCCTCAGCTACGTTGGCGCATGCGCGTGTCGGAAATCCGTAGGTCCTTACAGCTGGATAGTGAAAAAAACTCAAAATCACTTGGAGGTCCAAACAGCCAATAGGGACTGCCAAAGTTAAAAGACCTGCCCACATAAAGAACACAGGGAACACCCCTTGTGTACTGGAGTAAATAAATATAGTGTGTCCAAATACTTGAGATATTAATTGAGCAGCGGGGACGCCGGGTCCTCGTGAGGGGCCTCCAGGTAAGCTCCGCCCATGGGTAAAAGGTGGTGTGGCCGTACGGTAGCCGGGCCTACCGGTGGTTTAACCGGTAGCCCGCTGGGCCAGTCCGATGCTGAATCCGAATATGCGTGAGAGTACTGAGCAGACTCTGCTCGGTACTCGGAACCCCAATGTTCGGATGGGTTCAGTTTTACACATCATTTTATTTAGTTGTACTAGTACCAATGAGCATTATTTCTCACTGGGCTTAAACATTATATAAAATCTGTGTAACAATAATAAACTGCTGACATTTTGGTCAATCTGTCAGCAAAGAATGTATTCTCCATAGGAATACTAGCACAATTCATATACTAGAAAAATAAACACTGTTTAAATAGAAATATCACTGACTTAAAGTAGACAGCACAATATAGGTCATTTGCAAAGCATAATAGTTGCACAGCACATTTACATTTGTGAGTTTTTCTTCAACCTTCACAAATGATTACATACACAAGTGATACCCACATTACTGCCATTCTGTATATAAGCTGTATGTGATCATTGAGGTTTTGAAGATTGGATACAATAGCCCATGTGTTAAGCAATTAAACGTGTCACCACAAACACATGCCCAGCTTCAATTTAAAGATTACCATTTTCCAGATGTTAATAAACCTGTAGTTGTAAATTTTACATGTTAGAAATCAAGTCCGTAAACTAAAATTGACCACATTCATAAACCACCACATGAAGGTGACCGTGACATTACTTGATTGTATTCGAGAGATTGTATACAGATTCAAACTAGGATGTAGTAGCAGATTTAGCGGAAAATGCATTTTTATTTGTGGGTGGTCAGGGGCAGGTATAAGTAGCAGTTGGTAATGAGGTACTCCTAAACTAGCGACCCACTTATAATTAGAGGTTTATGAATGATTTGCAGACGCTTATTGAGACTTTAGTAGTTGCTTGGCCTTAGATTAGGATTTGTCAAGCGTGTTGTAGCAAAGATATTTACATTTTTTTGCTGGGAAGTTGTTCCTGCTGTGTTTGCTAGATTATTCAAGTTAACTGATTCTTCATAGCAATTGCATTTGTAACATGTAAAATGAAAGATTTTTGTACATTTTAACAATTTGAATGTAAGTGTCTGAGGGCTGTGTCACACATCTGGACACATCTTCATTTCTGAAAAGGACGTACATTTTCATACATTTGCATGCACCTTTTACAATATTAAGTCATGCTTATGCTTGTGTCCCACTCTGAATCAGGCCCTCAAGGTCTATGTGGAAAAATTGTAAAAAATTGAAAATCGTTTGTGAACAGAGGTCATAATGCTGTGTGGCCAACCTCTATAGTGACAAAAAAGAGATGAGAAGAATTTGAACAAAAAGGTTTCTGCTCAGTCAGAAAGCCTGCATGGAAGACATCTCTTCCCCTGTGCTCATGTTATAATCACAAGCGCTGATAATGAGGTAGCACTGAGGCATACAGATGGCCACAGTCATGGTAAGGACATTTGGAGGTGGAGCAATATTTTTTTTTACTGTACCTTCGCGTAAGGCTCTAGTCTCTTGGTCTCTGAGTTTCAGCTGAGTGCGACTCCACTTCCTCTGTAATAAAGATGAGAGAAAATTAGTAGACAACTTACTGGTTACCTGGGCTGCAATGGATGGGAATAAAGGCTGGGGAAAAGACTGATATAAATCGCTGGCACATTAGAGGTTTATATTATGTAGGGCTGAAGAAGGAAAAGGTAACCTTAAACTCTTACTGGCTAGCACCATCCTGACTTTAATGTTATTGCCTTACTCTATGCTTGGAAACTGATAGAAGTAATTTGTGTTTAATTTACTAATAAATAAAGCAGATTTGCCTTGCAGACATCACTATACAACTTACATTATAGTACATGTTTGTACATGTGTACAAAAGACCTGCAATGAAAAGTTGATAGATTTGTACAAGTTGTGATGTTTAATTTTTGCTATTTGGCTTAGAATATGTGCTATTATTTTTATTTATGATGTGTTGCATATAAAACCTTTATGTGTGTAGTTGCAACGAAAAGTACTTTGGAATTTGTGTTCTTTCATATTTTGCACACATTTCTCCAGTGCTTTTATTTAAAATGAAATCGTTATTTTATATTATAGCATTACCCAGTTTACAACTACTGTATTTAAAGAACCTACAATAATAATAATTAAGTAATTTGTTGCTCTCATGTTGCACATATCAGTCTCAGACATACGCTTTATTAAAAAAGAAAATGACATGTTATTTGAATTTTGAGTTTATTCGCTAATTGACTTGATTAATTAACATGAGCTCATAATTTCAGGGCTAGATTTATATTGTAGGATACTCAAGCTGACATATTTTTTCCTTCATTCAATTCATTCCTTCATTTCTAGCAAACTATACTCATTTGAGGCACTTGGGAAAAGGGTGGAGAAACACTGTTCTACAAGGTAGAAAACCATATCAATCAGTGGTTTGAACTTTGTATGTTCCATGATACTAAATGAAAATAATTCATGCTTATTAATATGTACTATATACAGTGGTCAAGTGGCCCTCTATAACCCTATATGACATACCGGCGCTTCCCACTGCTTAGTCTAACTCAACACTTTGTGATCAATTATCACAATCAAATTTGTCAATTATGTAGAATGGGTGAGCTATTTACATAGCCTATAGTTCATTTTGTGCTACAGAAAAATAGTTGCAAGTTACACAATATAGTCAATAATCGAGACACTGGGTCTGATTAATTAGCGATCGGAGCTGTTGCGGAAATTATGATGTGTATTTTAAGAAAAAATGGGGAGATAAAAAATTTGCAATTCAATAAGGAACGGAAAATTGAAAAGCATGCCCACCTTCAGTCTTTTACGAAACGGAATATAAGATGCATCGGATCTTCAGCTCATCTTAAAATACACAACTTCCGCTACTTATTAAAAGATAAGAAAAAAGTGTGCTATGTAACGACAATTGTGGGAGGTGCTAATGGTTTATTTACCAAATGTTAAAAAACAAAAACGGAAATTATTTATGCCAGACAGTTGTAACCTACTTTTTCATTTTAACACTTACATATTCAGAGAACCTGATACAAATGTTTTTGCAGTGTGTTTAATGAGATAAATCAACACACCTTCTTATTCACCTACATGAAAGATTGTGTAATGTTTTTGTCTGTCTTTGACTTGACCTAAACGCATGTGGATGCAAATGCATTTAATTCACTAGCATGATATGCATATTAATAATAAAAAATAATATATGTTAAAAATGTGTATCCTGACCACTACATAATGCGTAGCGTACTATTTCATAATTGATACATAAGAGGGTACATACAACTTCCACACAGAGAAAGGGCATGAGTCAGGAATCAAACTCATGACTCCATTCTTGGAAGGTGGATTGGCTAACCACTAAGGCAACATTCATTTGGAAATGCAAATACATTCAATAGACTAGAGCGAGAAGCACAACAATACAGCATGTGCGCAACAGATGTAAGAGCTACAAAAAAGTACTCTTCCTTATTACCCAAAAATATATGTCAGTTAAGATCTGTACGGGTACCTTAATGGATAGCACTTGTGGCTCATAACACTAGTGTCATGAGTTTGAATACCAAGCATGGCCATAGTGTCTGTGTGGAGCTTGTGGCCCATCTTCATAAATGAAAGGAACACAAGAAACTTTGACCAAACCAGCCTATGTTTTGCTTTTGTAAGGGCTAGTATTAATATAGTATTTAGCTAATAAGGAAAGTAATGGATTGTTTTCATTTATCACACAATCACTTGTTAGCTTGATTATTACTCTGTCATTCAAATGTGATCTACTACACGCTCTACCACAATGATAAATCTGACCTCGTATGTTACATGTATCTCCCCCTCAAATGCAACTTTCTTAGGGCAAGGTGCATTTTTGATTTATTACAATGTTTTCCTTTCAAAATGGATTCTGCCCCACAGGTCACATTCACATTATTATGTGCATGCTTGACATCTATTACTAAGAATGGTCTAAGACTCATATGGGGTTGCCTTGATTTTGAGGGGACATTCTTGGAGCAGCATGGTGGTTGAGTCATCCACACTACTGCCTTACAGCACTGGGGTCATAAGTTCAATTTCCAACCATTCCCTTATATGTATGGACTTTGCATGTTCTCTCCCATGTTTGTGTGGGTTTACTCTGACATTCTAAGATGATATATGCTATGCTCTTTTTCTAATTTTAATTAGACCTCATATATTTAACATTAACCTCCCTCTTCAATGCAAGATGGTTTTGTAAAGATGTTAAATCGGTTCGCCATTTGGCATATACCTTCCTTAATGATTAATGTCCCCAGGGCACCTTATGTGTATGATATTACTACAAATGACCTACCTTTTGGAGGAGGGGGGGGGTGTGTTGTTGTGAAATTAGCATCTGCCAACCTTATTTTTTCATCTCCTGCTTGTATGTTATGTCCCCATCTTCTAAAGAAAAACACTGCAGCCAACACTGGGTCTGCATGGTAGCTTAGTGTGCAGCACCTCTGCCTTCCAGTGCTGGGGTCATGAGTTTGTTTCCTGCCTAATGCCTTATGTGTGTGGAGTTAGTGTTCTCCCCACGTTTGTGTGGCTTTCCTCCCAAAATCAAAAGACTTACTAGTAGCTTCATTTGCTGCTAACAAATTGACCCCAGTCTGTCTGTATTACGGCTTTTATATTGTAAGCTCTTTTGGGACAGATTGCCTTATCTGTACAGTGAGGCAGATTATTGGTGCTACATAAATGTGGAAATGATGAGGTAGTAGTAATGAAACAATGTACCTTAAATGCTATTATTGCTAGTAAGAATCTCCATTCTTTATTGTCCTAATACCTACATGATGTGCCATTGTAATAAATTAATAAAGACACCCACGCCAATGATTGTGTTTGAATACAATACATTAATGTCAACATTTGTAGTAAACAAAAAAGGAATCTTTGGAAGAACAAAAACAATTAAACATACAAAACAATTAGTAACACTTAGTAGGCCCAACATGATGGAAACCTGTGACATTTATAAGTATAAGAAGAGACAAAAAAGAGAAAGAAAGGCAAAGGATTGCAAGAGCACTCCTTTACAATCTAAATAAAATATATAATTTCTTGGGTCAAATGCCTTTATTAGTATTTTATATAGAAAACATATCTAAACACATTTTTAGTAATGCCCTCATTAACAAGAAGTGAAATATAAAAGAAAAAGAAAAATTAAACGTGATAGAAAAAAATATATAGTAGTGTATTAAAAATTAACCACAGATTGTGGAGCCAGCGAGGAAAAAAGGAGGCGGGGGGGGGGGGATTTTATTAACCAAATATAATCCAATTCTATTAATCCCCGATGCTACAATAGATATATATATATATATTATATCATACAATATTATATCAGATATATATATAATATGTAGATAGATGAATTGGATATATTATATGTGTTCCTATATATACTCAAGCACAATAAGGACTGAACAATAGATCCCTTCCATGGGGAAAGCACAAAGGAGAAACTATGTTAGTATATATATTATTCCATAGCCATTAGAGGTCCTATTGTTCTTTCCCCAGAAAATGTGCTGAATATGACAACAGTTTGATATGAGTTTGTGAAAGGATTTCTAGGTCCTCAACGATGATGGTAATAATGATATGTGAAGAAGTTAAAAATCTTGGTATTTGCCTTAAAAATACATTCAGCGTAATCACCAGCTCCAGCCTTGAACGATCTCAAAGACCCTGGAGGGGCCTAGGACATGGGATAATGAATGATGGCATTGGGAGTACTAGGACATGGGATCATGAATGATGGTATTGGGAGTACTAGCACCAGCAAAGATGATAAGAAGAACCCATGAGAAGAAGAACCCATAAAAGTGACATGAAGAGAACTAAATAGCTTTGTCAGAAGATTTATATTTACTAAGGAAAATATCAATCATTGTTTCTATCCGATAACCAGATCAGACTCTTTTTCATGTATAAATGTAACCCACTAATAAACGTGCACAGTTCAGTATACATCTGTTACGAGCCGCAGCGGTGCCCAGCCGCCGCGACTCTCCCTTTCGCGTCCCGGCCGTCGCTTAGACGACCGGGACGTCACTTCTGGGTCATGTTCCGGCCGTTGCCTAGGCAATGGTCGGGACGCTGTAAAAGGTATCGCTGCGTCCCGGCATTAGGTGCAGCCGGGCGCGTGCGCTAATTAACGTGGGGCCAATGGGACAGCCTCTAGGGCTGATTACCTCTCCTTCCCCATTGGGCACTGGTTCTTTATTAGGCAGGGAGGGCTTAGCCTCCCTGCCGGTTATAGCTCAGTGCTCCTGTGCCTAGCCTGCTCCCGTGCCTCAGCTGGTGTATTGCCTTGTATTCTTGACTACCCGTGTATGACCCCTTGCCTGTTTCTGGATTTTGCCGTCTTGCCTGTGTCTTGCCTGTGATCTTTTGGCCTGTACCATGGATTCTGCTGACCTGCTCGTGACCCTGACCCTTTGGCGTGTTTGACTATTCTGTTCTGCTAGTGACCTCTGACCTCGGCCCATTCACTGGATACACGGTCTGCCATTACTCTCCATCCCTGGGGTTCTCTGCAGCCAGTACCCATCTCACGGCCCTCCGTTTGTCTGCAGTCAAATCTGTCCTCGCCACTAGGGTCAACAGTGAACACCAGACTTTCGGAGTAGACTTCGGGTTTTGTTGTGCTGGCTGCTGGGGTTCCTAACATTATAACCGGCCAGTGAAACCTGGGACACGCTTCCCATGGATGAAAGCGGAACAACTCTTTCTCCTGCTCAGGTCTTGGCGGGCCAAATTCAAACATTGTCTCAGATGGTCCAAAGTCTGTCACATAGATTGTCTGCGCAAGTAGAATCTGCCAGAACCTCACAAGCCCAGCAAGCTCCCGTGTCCGGTACGGTTGAACCCAAATTGAATCTGCCGGATCGGTTCTCCGGAGATAGAACCTCATTCCGCAACTTTAAGGAAAGTTGTAAGCTGTATTGTCGCCTCAGGCCTCGGTCTTCAGGATCTGAACTCCAAAGAGTGGGCATTGTTATTTCCCTCCTGCAGGGTGATCCGCAATCCTGGGCATTTAGCCTGGCACCCACAAGTCCTTGTCTCCAAAACCGTGGATGCGTTCTTTGATGCCCTAGGACTTCTGTATGACAATCCTGATAGAGTAGCCTTGGCTGAAACACACCTCAGGGCCCTGAAACAGGGTCGCTGCACGGCTGAGGAATACTGCGCGGAATTCAGTCGCTGGTCCACAGACAGTGAATGACCCGGCACTCCGTAGTCAATTCCGTTTGGGTCTTTCCGAACAAATAAAAGATCCCCTGGTGCAATATCCAGTACCCACTACACTAGAGAATCTCATGCAGTTGGTCATTAAGATTGACCGCAGATTCAAAGAAAGGAGGGCCGAGAAGGAAACCTCTTTTCCCTCAAGTTCTTTTTCTGTTCCTCCTGCTGTACATTATGAAGCAGCTGAGCCCATGCAGCTGGGTGTGTACCGTCTCACTTCCGAAGAAAAAACCCGGAGACGTACTTTAGGCCTTTGTCTGCATTGTGGAAACAGGGAACACCTCCTTCGTGCTTGCCCAAACAAGTCAAACAAATCGGGAAAAGAGCAAGCCTAGAGAACGTGGAAGAGGTTTGTCTATCTCCCGCCTTGATTATTGCAACCTCCTCCTCACTGGCCTCCCCCACTCCCGTCTCTCCCCCTTCCACTCTATACTTAATGCGGCCGCAAGACTCATCTTCCTCTCACGCCGCTCCTCCTCTGCCTCCCCTCTCTGCCTTGCCTTACACTGGCTCCCCTTCCCCTACAGAATCCTTTTCAAACTCCTCACCACCACTTACAAGGCTCTCTCCAACTCTACTGCCACTTATATCTCTAACCTCCTCTCCATTCATACTCCTGCCCGCTCCCTGTGCTTGGCCAACAACCGCCGCCTCTCCTCCACCCTTATCACATCTTCCCACTCCAGAATCCAAGACTTTTCCCGTGCAGCCCCCTTCTATGGAACGACCTCCCTCGTTCCATCCGTCTCTCTCCTACTCTGTGCTCCTTCAAACGTGCACTCAAAACTCACCTCTTCCTAAAAGCCTACAAACCATCTACTTAATCCCCATCTCCTCCCTTTGCTCGTCCTCCCTTCTCTCCTCTTGCCTCAACTGGCTCCTCTTGTGCCTGGTCTGTTTACCCTCCCTTAGGATGTCAGCTTGTATGAGCAGGGCACCCTCCCCTCCTGCCTCCATACCTGTTCTTCTGCTCCGTCATTACTGCATATGACTGTCCAGAGTTTCTGAAGTATTGGTACTTTTTGTTCATTGTTCTGTATGGTTTCAACCTGTATAGTCTATTGTTAGTACTGTGTGCGGCGCTGTGGATACCTTGTGGCGCCTAACAAATAAATGATAATAATAATAATAATAGTCTAGACTTACAAGTCATATCTTCCAAGAATGCGCTCCTGGTTCCGGCGGTTATCTTCTTTGGTGCACAATCTGCTCCTGTCTCAGCCTTCCTAGATAGTGGCGCCGCTGGAAACTTCCTGGATCTAGACCTGGCACATTCCTTGGGTATACCCATCATTAAGCTTGAGTCTCCCATCACCGTCTGTGGTTTGGATGGAGGTCCTCTTCCAGGTGGGAAAGTGTGTTCTCAAACACCACTATTACAACTCACCGTGGGGGCGCTACATTCTGAAGCCTTGTATTTTTTTCTTACTAGGTGCACTTCCGTTCCGGTGATCCTGGGACATCCTTGGCTACAGCTCCACAGTCCGGTCATTGATTGGAACAAGGGAGACATAATCCACTGGAGTCCATCTTGCTCTTCTTCCTGTTTGGCTACGTTTGTTCGTTTGCTCCAGGTCTCCTTGGATCAGCTGCTGGCATCCTACCATGAGTTTCAAGACGTATTCTCTAAGCAGGCAGCTGATACGTTGCTCCTCATCGTGACTACGATTGTGCAATTTATCTGGTCCCTGACTTTAAACTTCCTAAGGGGAGACTGTATTCCCTCTCGATCCCAGAAACACAGGCCATGGAGGAGTACATTAAAGAAAATCTGAAAAAAGGTTTTATTAGGCCTTCCAAATCTCCAGTAGGAGCCGGGTACTTCTTTGTGGATAAAAAGGTCGGCTCTCTTAGACCCTGTATTGATTTTCGTGGATTAAAAAAGATCACTATCAGGAATACCTACCCACTTCCACTCATATCGTTTCTGTTTGATCAACTTAGGAGCACCTCAATATTCACCAAGATTGATCTACGAGGTGCATACAACCTTATACGCATTAAGAACGGAGATGAATGGAAGACTGCATTCAATACCCATTCAGGCCACTATGAGTACCTGGTCATGCCTTTTGGTCTATGCAACGCACCAGCTGTCTTCCAGGATTTAATTAACGATGTTCTACGAGAATTTCTGGGGCGATTTGTCGTAGTATACCTGGATGATATCCTGATATATTCTTCTTCCATGCAACAGCACCGCCTCCATGTGAAATAGGTTCTTACTAAACTTCGACAACATCAACTCTTCTCCAAGTTAGAGAAGTGCGAATTCGAGGTCCAAAAGGTCTCGTTCTTAGGATATATAATCTCCCCGGAGGGTTTCTTCATGGATCCCAGCAAGGTCCAAGCAGTCCTTGATTGGGTACGGCCGACCGATCTGAAGGCTCTACAAAGATTCCTGGACTTTGCGAATTACTACCGCGGATTTATTAATTCCTTCTCTGACATTGTAGCGCCTCTTACGGCCCTAACCCATAAAGGGACTGATGCTACTAATTGGGCCTCTGATGCTATTGCCTCTTTTGAAGCTCTGAAGTCTGCCTGTCCCAGAAGGATCCTCGGGATCATAAACTACACCCGTGTGCATACTTCTCACGGAAATTCTCGACCGCTGAGAGAAATTATGATGTAGGTAACCGGGAACTTTTGGCTATTAAATGGGCATTTGAGGAATGGCGACATTGGCTGGAGGGTGCTGTTCATATCATCTCAGTATTCACAGACCATAAAAATTTATCATTTATTGAATCGGCCAAACGTCTTAACTCCAGACAGGCACGCTGGGCCTTGTTCTTTACTCGCTTCAACTTTATTATTTCCTACAGACCAGGTCTGAAAAATGTTTGGGTAAATTGTTTGTACCAGTCCATCTCAGGAGGGCTGTACTGTCTGAGGCTCATGACAACAAGGCTGCTAAACATCCTGGAGTATTCAAGACCACTGAAATTCTCTTACGCACAGTGTGGTGGCCTTCCTTGACCACTAATGTTAAAGAATTTGTACTCTTGTGTAAGGATTGTGCTAGGACCAAGACCACCAGAAATTCTCCATCAGGTCAACTCATGCCTTTATCTACTCCAAGTAAACTATCTATGGATTTCATTGTAGGCTTACCCTGGTCGTCCGGTCACAAGACTATCTGTGTCGTGGTCGATCGCTTTAGCAAGATGGCTCATTTCATCGCTTTGGCAGGGCTACCCAACGCCCAAACTCTGGCATCTTTATTTATTCACCATATTTTCCATCTCCACGGGTTGCCTGAAGATATAGTCTCTGATCGGGGCTCTCAGTTCATCGCTCAGTTTTGGAGATCTTTCTGTAACCACCTTGGCAGCAACATCAGTCTGTCCTCTGCTTACCATCCACAATGAAATGGACAAAAAGAGAGAGTACACTAATCATTGGAACAGTTTCTTAGAATCTACATTTCTAAATTCCATAACAATTGGTCATCCTTACTCCCATGGGCCGAATTCGCCTACAATAACTCCTGCCATTCTTCCACCCGCACATCCCCTTTCTTTTGTAACTACGGCCTTCATCCTAGGTCTAACTCTCTTGCTGCAATCAAACCTTCTGGATCTCCTGGGGTACGCCAAACAGCTTCTCGTCTCAAAAGCATCTGGAAAAAAGTTCATGCCGTCTTGCTTCAGGCCTCTGCTCGGTCCAAATTTTTTGCAGATCGTCATCGCAAGAACTGTTCTCTTAAGGTGGGAGACAAAGTCTGGCTGTCCACCTGGAATATTAGGCTTAAACAACCCTGCAAAAAGTTGGGACCTAGGTTCATTGGACCTTTTCTATTATTAAAAAAGTCAATCCTGTTGCCTTCAGGCTGAAGATTCCATCTTCCTTGAAAATACCTAATACGTTCCACTGTTACCTTCTGAAACCTGTTGTCTTATCCTCTAAGTTTGCGACTCCAGAAGAACCCAGACCTCGACCAGTTAATTTGCGTGATTCCAAGGAATTTATTGTAGAAAAAATTCTCAACTCCAAGTGAGTTTAGGGACAAGTCCATTTTCTTACATTGGCGGGGCAACAGCCCAGAAGAACGTTCTTGGGTCCCCTGGAAACGCCTGCATGCCAACAAACTTCTCAAGAAATTCTTTAAACAGTTCCCTGGAAAACCTGGATGTCGGGGTTCCTTGACCCCTCTTCAAGGGGGGGGGTACTGTTACGAGCTGCGGCGGTGCCCAGCCGCCGCGACTCTCCCGGCCGTCGCTATGACAACCGTGACGTCACTTCCGGGTCATGTCCCTAGGCAACGGTCGGGACGCTGTAAGAGATAACGCCATGTCCCGGCATTAGGTGCAGCCGGGCGTGCTCTAATTAACGTGGGGTCAATGGGACAGCCTCTAGGGCTGATTACCTCTCCTTCCCCATTGGGCACTGGTTCTTTATTAGGCAGGGAGGGCTTATCCTCCCTGCCGGTCATAGCTCAGTGATCCTGTGCCTAGCCTGCTCCCGTGCCTCAGCTGGTGTATTGCCTTGTATTCTTGACTACCCATGTATGACCCATTGCCTGTTTCTGGATTTTGCCGTCTTGCCTGTGTCCCTGATCTTTTGGCCTGTACCACGGATTCTGCTGACCTGCTCGTGACCCTGACCCTTTGGCGTGTTTGACTATTCTGTTCTGCTAGTGACCTCTGACCTCGGCCCATTCTCTGGATACACGGTCTGCCATTATTCTCTATCCCTGGGGTTCTCCGCAGCCAGTACCCATCTCACAACCCTCCATTTGTCTGCAGCCAAATCTGTCCCCACCACTCGGGGCAACAGTGAAAACCAAACTTTCGGAGTAGACTCCGGGTTTTGTGGTGCTGGCTGGTGGGGTTCCTAACAACATCTTGACATTGGCATGTCTGTGTCTTGATTACTGATCTCCTGGTTAACCAGCATCTTATTTCACTGATATCTAAAGGGACTTGATAAAGGAGAGGTAAAATTACCCTAACAAGTTCAAATAATGATCAGATGATTAAAGGGATCAGAGATAAATGGTATAACAAAGGGGATATAAGAAAATCCCATACAAATTTGGGTCAAATACTGATTGTATAATAAACGATTTATATTGTCCGCATGAAAATGGGCTTATCAATCTCCCTCTGTTAGTATAATGCCATTTTTTAGAGAAATCCCACAGAATGGGAGACAAGGGAGGATCCGGCCTAAAGCCACCAGGAGAGGTAGCAAGAAGTCTAAGGGACAGGAGCCGTTGGGGTTGGAAGGACAATTGCAAATTCAACCAACGACAATGGAGGGGAAAATAAGTGAACAATCTCTCCAAATGATAAATCTGTCAGATAAAGTCCTAACGGAGATACATTTAAATCTTTTACGCCGAGGACTTTCTTTCTCTCCAACAACCAACTTTTTTTCGTTGGAAAAAATATTTACATTTGTTTATTCGAAAATTTAAATTCTCCCTATTTTATAACAAAAATATGTCAGATTTATCCAATCATTGTGAGAATGAAATTGAATCTAGCTCCTCACTTAACAGTCTGGAGGAGATGGAAGCAATTAGCATCCTAGAGCAACTTATGAAGGGACAAACTCCAGAATCTGATAATTCCATCCCTACTAACAGACCAATTTGTAAGAAAAAAATCAACATTCTTTCCCAAGGATGTTAATTGTCCAGAAATTGTCCAGAAAACGAGATCTTGATAATCTGAGAATTCATCGTTCTCAGATTACTAATAATAATGTAACTAGAGAAGAACATTTTTTTTTTTAAAGAAATGGAACTTTGGAATGATGTGGTAATTAAACCATCAGATAAAGGCGGCAATGTGGTCATTTGGCCGGTGGGTATGTATAAACAAGAAATGTACCGCCAATTGAAAGACACTAATTGTTATCGCGCCTTTTTTCCAATCCTTTAGGGGATTTTCAGAAGATATATGACACCATTATTAAGAACGCTTTTGATTCACAGATTATAAACAAAACTGAGTATGAATTCCTACAAGTAGTGAATCCTAGAATTCCAACCATATACCTTTTCGCCAAAAATTCACAAAAATAAAACAACACTGCCAGGTAGACCAATCGTATCTGGGATAGGCAGTCTGACTGAACAGGCTATTATCTTCCTGGATGTATACCTGAGAAAATATGTCAGCTGCCTACCCTCGTACGTGAAGGATACGACAATTGTTCTCAAGTTACTAGATGGTAATGTAATTGATGCAGATTCTTGGCTAATAACATGTGATGTGAAAGGTCTCTATATGAGTATTGGTCACTCAATAGGAATTAAAGCTGTGAAATATTTCTTACAGATCGATCAAGACTTTCTCTTCAGTAATTTCCTAATTCAACTGTTAACATTTATTCTAACCAAAAACTTTTTCATATTTGAAGATCACTTCTATATTCAAATTCGAGGAACAGCAATGGGGGTGGCATGTGCGCCAACCTTCGCTAACCTCTACCTGGGTCAGTGGGAAAAAGAAATTGTGCCTAATGATGATTTAAAGAGATTTTCTGACCACATTATTATGTGGGTTCATTATATTGACGATATCCTCATTTTGTGGAGAGTAAATGCCTCAGAATTTGAAGAGTTCATTACAATTTTGAAGACCAATGATAACATCCTAAGACTGACCTATGAGATGAGTTTGGATAAAATTAACTTTCTAGACATCACAATCAAAAAAGGGATAGGAGGCATGGTAGAGACTGACCTCTACCGGAAACAAACAGCTACAAATAGTATTTTGCATAATACAAGTTTTCACTATCCCTCAGTGGTTAGAAATATCCTCAAAGGGGAATTCCTATGTATCAGACGGAACTGCACTAATATGAAAGACTTTATAATACGATCGGAAGAACTAAAAGAGAGATTATCTGAAAGGGGTTACAGCAAACGAATTATAAAGACAGCCTCTTATGAAGCAAAAAATATCTCCTATATTCAGTGACACCAAAAACCAATTCTAATAAAATCATATTTATTGTTAATTTTTATCACGAGTGGACGGATATCCGCTGAATACTACAAAAACATTGGCTGATCTTACTTAATAATAACGTTCTTAAATCAGTGTTGGATGATAAGGTAAGATACATGTTAGATACATGGCGGAGAACCAGAAATTTGAAATACAGATTGGTTAAAAGCCATTTCTGCAAGACTAAGAAAACGCCACCCAGCATTATAGGGTCATTCAAATGTGGTGGCTGCAAAGCCTGTGACCACATGATAAAAAAACATGAAATTTAAGGATAGATTTGGAGACAATCACAAAATTGATCAATTCCTTAATTGCAATTCCAGAGGAGTGGTTTATGCTCTTAGATGTCCCTGTAAGAAATACTATGTGGGTATGACTAGTAGAGTCATGAAAACACGTATCCTTGAGCATATAGGAACTATAAGAAATGCAAAAACTGATAAAGATAAATTTAAACAACTTAACTCAGTAGCTAGGCATCTTTTGAATGAGCATGGAGGTAAAACTCAGGGTTTGGAAGCATTTGCCATAGAACAGATCCAATTGGGTATAAGAGGTGGCAATATGAACCAACAATTACTTCAGAGAGAGAGTAGATGGATGTTTCTACTCGATTCCCTCATACCCAATGGTCTAAATGAGAATACTAATTATGCATGTTTCTTGGGCTGAAGGAGCATCATTTCCTTATTTCCCATTCCTCAGTGATTAGTTATACCTTACATATGTCATACCTACGAATACCATCTATAGCCTTTATGCTACACTTACAAATATTTTGGTCATCCTACATGTTACGCTTTTAATTACTTAAATGCCAGAATCTTTCCGAATAACTAGGTACATACTAGGAATCCATCATTAGTATTAGTATTACTTACCTATATCTTCATATTTTCTCTACATGTCCGCTTTTGCTCTGATCCCTGGTTAATCCTGATTTTTTTTGTAATTTTTTTATAATTCTTTGTACACTTAGATAATGGGTTAAACTACCAGTATATATACATTTATACTCCTTTATATTTAAAATAATCCTATGGAAGAATCAATACTCCATCAATATTCCCCCCTTTCTTGATTAATTATTCTTTCAAACAATCACTTTTTTGATGTCCAAACATATCCAATATTATATCCATGTAATTATAATCGAGAAAGACATCATCTCTCCAAAGGTATTGGTTGTATTTGATGTCTGTCATAATCTAGATCTCTGATTGGTTATCATCGCTATAAATACACTGTCTGTGTCTAAAATCTGTTCCTCTTGATAAAGCTCTTTTAGTGAAACGTACATTGGGGTTATGGGTAACTGACATCACATTTGACGTCATACCCGGAAGTGTGAGCCAGCGAGTGGCGGTGCCGTGAGTGCTCTCTGACCAAATAATGTGGTTAGTAATTTTACATTAGTAGCGCTATTTATATAATCTGGGATTTGGCAGGACAATCACTATTACCGATAGACATGTTCTAAAATTGGAACATAAAGCTATTGATGGGAATATAAGACCCTGGTCCGTTTGTTGTTATAATAATGTGGTTAGTAACTTCACATTAGTAGCGTTACTTATTTCATCTGGGATTTGGCAGGACAATCACTATTACTGAGAGACATGTTCTAAAATTGGAACATAAAGCTATTGTTAGATCCTAGTCCGTTTGTTGTTATACAAGACAAAAGAAGATTTATAAGCTCTTAATCAATGTGGACAATATAACACTTAACCCCGTTTATTATGAACAATATTTGACACAGACTCATTTGGGATTTTATATTCTTTCAATATACTAAAAGAGGGAGATTGATAAGCCCATTTTCATGCGGACAATACAATCCGTTTATTATACAATGAGTATTTGACCCAAATTTGTATGGGATTTTCCTATATCCCCTTTGTTATACCATTTATCTCTGATCCCTTTGATCAGCTGATCATTATTTGAACTCATATCAAACTGTTGTCATATTCAGCACATTTTCTGGGGAAAGAACAATAGGACCTCTAGTGGTTATGGAATAATATATATACTTACATAGTTTCTCCTTTGTGCTTTACCCACGTGGAAGGGATTTATTGTTCGGTCCCTATTGTCCTTGAGTATATATAAGAACACATATAATATATCCAATTCATCCCTCTACATATTATATATACATCTGATATAATATTGTATGATATAATATATATCTATTGTAGCATCAGGGATTAATAGAATTGGATTATATTTGGTTAATAAAATCCCCCCCCTGTTTTTTACTCGCTGGCTCCACAATCCATGGTAAATTTTTAATACACTACTGTATATTTTTTTTTATCACGTTTAATTTTTCTTTTTCATTTATATTTGACTTCTTGTTAATGAGGACATTATTAAAAATGTGTTTAGATATGTTTTCTATAAAAAATACTAATAAAGGCATTTGACCCAAGAAATTATATATTTTATTTAGATTGTAAAGGAGTGCTCTGGCAATCCATTGCCTTTCTTTCTCTTTTTTGTCTCTCCTTATGTTATCAATGGTAAGAGCGCCCCCTCATTCAAACAGTGATTTTTATATAGGAATGAGGTGTATCCTAGCCCTGTGCGTAGGATTCCCCTCTCTCTCTGTATGTAACTACTGAGTTTATCGTCTCAGTCTCTGTTGTCCAGCACGGGCTTTATGACATATAATATCTAATATACCCAATAATATACTAATAGGGGATAACCAATATCTATCTACTTCTCCAAAAGGATATAACATGACAGACACACACCACTTTCATATGGCTTGTAACAAATGTTTTCTTTTGGCTAAGGGATGTGGACTATCTCAGTTTTATTCTGTCATTTCAAAATAGTCCTTTTTTGGGGCCCCATCATAATTAAAGCAACCAGATAATTAATGACTGATTATGGACATATAATGCAGGAGGTATTTGTGTTTGTCCTGTTAATATGTGATAATCATCGTAGGCCAACTGTGAGCATTGTTTCCAAAAATGGCAATATAACACATGCCACTTTGATATTAGAAATGTCTGAAAGGTAATATCAGCACGTTGCCTTAGTGGGTAGCACTTGGTCATGTGTTTGAGTCTCAAACATGGCTTATTTGTCTAGTGTTTGGGCCTTTATCAGTAAGGAAAGAAAATGTACCATACTAAAATTATGAAACAGGGGCCTAAGTATGTGGCATTGGAGGGGGACTCACATTTAAAATCTGAACACAAATTTCTATTTGGGGCAGGCCACCTCCTTGGCAAACTTTGAAACTAAAGTTTGAAACTATTCATAAAATGAAAGCAAGTGTTTGTTTTACAGTATCATATGCAATTAATACAGAACTCATATCTTACTATCATTTCCCTGAGCTTCGCCAAAAGCTGGGGCTGACGCCGGTGGAGGACGCTCCAGCGCTGCTGCTGCTGCAGCACTATTGTGCGCCGGCGGTTAAAGCGCAGCCGAATTTAGCAGCGCACCCTCTGGTACGCACGCAGCTTGGCCTCATTATTTATGTACCGATCAGAGGGCATGTTATCCATGCCTTCGGTCAGCACCCTCAGCTCTCTCCTCGAGAATGTCGTGGATCTTAGCATTGCCATCTTTACAATCAAGTCTCCAATACTCTGCTCTCTGATTGGTTAGCAGAGCACGTGAGTGCAAGCTCACGTCACTCGTGGATCATTTCTACACCTGTGAGTAAAATGTCTGCCTGTCATTCAACCATAGTATCCTTTCAGGGGGGGTGGGCTTAACATTTTGCTTTGAGACGTGTACAATGCGCTTCGCAAATCGGATGAGACATGCACACCTGGATTCGCAATTCAATGGGTATTTAGAAGAAACTGTGCTCTTCCTTCAGTCATGCTCTTTTTTTAAATGATTACAGGCAAATACATTTTTATGTGGGACACTTGGAAGACATTATTGCAGAGAGTACACTTTGATATGTATTAAGAGAGATTACATAGCTGGTTTCAAGAAGGGAAATCATTGTTTATACATAAAGCAATTTTAGTGAAATTTGTCATTTTACATGTGCCATGTATTATTGTATATGCTGGTGAAAAGTGACACATTTTTCGAGCTACACTCTGCTCCTGGGTTTGCCACACTTAACCCAGGAGTAAGTACACTATAGCATTGGTATCCTGAATCATTGTAATGTATTTAAGTAATGTATTTAACGTGCCTAAATTTAAGTTTAAAAACAACTCTAATATCAATAGTCTTTATGTTTGCTTTTGACCTCTCCTTAGATGCTTTGGCGCTGTTTCTGAATTTTTCGAATCTTGGCTTGGTGGTCTGGTCCAGGATTTGGAAATGAGTGAGTAGTCTGTGCCGTAAGCAAGGCTGATGAAGTAGCTAGAGGAATGGAATCTGTTCACTTTACTTTCATTTATCCAGCCCTCATAAGGGGGGTGAGGGCTTTACTTTGGGTTGAGAAGTGACTAGGCCGATTTGCAATAACATAACCCTTCTCTGGATAATGTTTACATTATATTGGGTTTGAAGTTTGTTCTGATGCTGTCTCATATGTATTATGAGGTTATTCACTCATTTCCATTTTGGAATTGTTGCTTTGGCTTACAATGTAAGTAGGTTTTTTTTAGTTCATATTTGACCCTAGTAAAATGGTGAGCTTCTGACTTTTTGACATACATTTGTGTACTACACGTCTCTAATTCAAATGCACCACCATTTAGATTCTAATGTTCATGTACTTGCAAACTATGCAGGAGAATGAGGAATGCATTGCTTTTCTTGAGCATGCAATTATTTTGGTTTTGAGGGGGGGGTTAATCAATGTAAATGGTTAACATTTCTTTTTGGTATTTCTTTTTTCCACCTCTCTTTAGTTTTGGCATTGAAATGTCTGATGCTGGGCCAAGCAATGCAGGGGCCAATAGCAGGCAAAATTTAAATTTTACAGGGTGAGAAGTAGATATTTTGGTGGAATTGGCTAATGAAAAATTTCATACACAACAGACACGTATGTCAGCCAGTTAAAAAATCAGACACTGGGAAGAGAGTACGCAGCAAGTTAATGCAATAGCTCCTTGTCGGCAGGTGATCAATGATGTCAAGAAACAGTAAAAATAATAGGTTGAAACAATCCTTACATTTTTGGGGACAACTGTAAACATAGTAAAAGAGTCTCAAGTATTACCACATATTTTACCCCTGTAAGCTGTCAGGTTAGCTCACGAATAATTGAGTGAGATCCTGCTGTCTCAATGAGTATTGACTAAACTTTCCTGTAGGCGTGGAGTCTAACAAAATGGGAGGTATTCACCAGGGATTCCCGCAAGGGAATATGGGCTTCTGCGGCTCCCACCTTGCAGCTCCAGGAAAGCTCCCAATGTGAACTGCAAACTTGAGGCACAGGAATCAACAAAGTCCAGACATACTCAGCCACGATAGACACAGCGTGTCACGGATTGTGGAGCTGATAACAGTAATCAACAATGCAGGCCAAGTAGATAATAGATGTGGATCATAGCGCTTACCACAAGCAGTGGAACAGGTATGCAGAGATCAAGGAAGTCCAACATACCGCAGCGATGAACACACAGCAGCGATGAATAGCAGCTTACCACGGATTGTGGAACAGGTGACAATAGTCAGCAATAAGGGCCAAGTAGGTAACAGTGTAGATCATAGCATTTACCACAAGCAGTGGAACATATATGCAGAAATCAAGGAAGTCCAACATAACGCAGCGATGAACACACACCAGCGATGAATAGCAGCTTACCACGGATTGTGGAACAGGTAACAGTAGTCAGCAATGCAGACCGAGTAGGTAACAGGTGTAGATCATAGCATTTACCACGAACACTGGAACAGATATGCAGAGATCAAGGAAGTCCGACTTACAGCAGCGATGAACACTCGGCAGCAATGAATAGCAGCTTTACCATGGATTGTGGAACAGGTAACAGTAGTCAGCAATGCAGGCCGAGTAGGTAACATGTGTAGATGATAGCGTTTACCACAAGCAGTGGAACAAGTATGCAGAGATCGAGGAAGTCCAGCATACAGCAGCGATGAACACACAGCAGCGATGAATAGCAGCTTACCACGGATTGTGGAACAGGTAACAATAGTCAGCAATGCCGGCCGAGTAGCTAACAGCTGTAGATCCTATGGTTTATCACGAGCAGTGGAACAAGTATGCAGAGATCGAGACTGTCCAACATCCAGCAGCGATGACAACACAGCAGCGATGAACTAGCAGCTTACCACGCATTGTGGAACAGGTAACAATAGTCAGCAATGCAGGCCGAGTAGGCGACAGGTGTAGATCATAACGTTTAACACGAGTAGTGGAACAATTATGCAGAGGTCAATGAAGTCCAGCCATGCAGTAGTAATAACGCACAGTCTCCATGGGTATGCATCCCAATAGAAACATCAGAGTAACAGATATGACTTGAGGAATCAGCAATGCAAGAATGAAAGGAAGTACCTTATAAAGGGAGACTGACCCAAGAACTCTCCTCAGGCCCAAAACCTTTCCATTCAAATAGGTATATTTCAACACCCCTCTGGAATACTTGAAATCCAATAACTGCTTGATCTCAAAATCTTCGTTTTGCTGAATCTCAGGATGAGCATGAGTAGCAATGGGAGAAGAAAATCGATTTATGACCACAGGCTTAAACAGAAAGATATGAAAGGTATTAGTAATCTGAAGAGCTGAAGGAAGTTGAAGTTTAAAACACACTGAATAAATAATTCGAGAGATCCTATAAGGGCCAATATAACGAGGAGAAAACTTCATACAAGGAAACCTAAGACAAATATTTTTTGTCGACAGCCAGACCTTATCACCAACTCTCAAAAGAGGCACAGCTCTGCGTTTCTTGTCTGCAAATAATTTATACCGAGAGGACGATTTCTTCAATGCTCTTCGGACTTTTGCCCATATAGAAAGAAAATTCTGCCTCAATAAATTAACAGCTGGAACCTGAGTAGGTGGTAAGGCCGAAAACTCAGGAATTCGAGGATGTATACCATAAACAATGGAAAACGGAGTTGCAGAAGTTGATTCATGAAAAGCATTATTATTCACAAATTCAGCCCATGGTAACATATCGACCCAATTTTATTGGTTAGTAGATGAAAAAATCCTAAGAAAGGTCTCCAAATCTTGATTAACTCTTTCTGTTTGCCCATTGGTCTGAGGATGGTATGAAGAAAAAAAATTTAACCGAATGCCCAAAAGATGACAAAGAAATCTACAAAACGTAGACACAAATTGAACCCCCAATCCAAAACAATCTCCGAGGGGTAGCCATGAATACGAAAAATCTCTTTTACAAAATGTTGGGCCAAAACAGCAGATGAAGGCAAACCAACCAAAGGAACAAAATGTGCCATTTTGGAAAAACGATCAACAATAACCCAGATGGTATTAGAATTCTTGCTAACAGGTTCATCAGTAATAAAATCCATCGAAATATGAGTCCATGGTTTAGAAGGCACAGGAAGAGGTTGAAGAAGATTCAAAGGATATTGACAAGGAGACTTATGTTGGGCACAAACTGCACAGGTAGCTACAAACTCTTTAATTTCACCAATTTTGTTGAGAAATTAATTCAAAAGTCTTTCGAGCTCCCAAATGTCCGGCAAAACGTGAGGCATGAAACCAAATCAATAATATTTTCCATCAATTGAGAGGAACAAACGTTTTCCAAATTATTTGGCCAAATTAATGACATTAACACACTTTGGGTCCAAAATGGGACGATCCAAAAAATTCTCAGGTTCAATATGATCAAAAGCTCGAGACAATGCATCAGCTTTCTTATTCTTGAGTCCAGGCTTAAATGTAACGTGTAAATTGAAGCATGAAAAAAAAAGCAACCACCGAGCCTGACAAGGGTTTAGGCATTGAGCTGATTGAAGATAAAGGAGACTTTTGTGATCGGTAAACACTGTAACAATATGTCGAGCCCCTTCCAACAAATAGCGCTATTCACTCAACCCTAATTTAATAGCCAATAATTCTTTATCCCCAATGGAATAATTCCTCTCTGCTGGTAAAAATTTACGGGAAAAGAAAGCACAAGGATGAAATTTCCCCTGAACAGATTTCTGTGACAGATCAGCTTCAACTCCCATCGTAGATGCATCAACTTCAAGAAAAAATGGCAAAGAGAGGTCTGGTTGCTTTAGAACAGGAGCAGCAGAGAAAGTCTTTTTAAGAAAAGAAAATGCTTCAAGTGCTTCTGGGGGTCAATGTTGAACATCAGCACCTTTTTTGGTAAGAGCCGCTAATGGAGCCACAATAGTAGAATATCCAGAAATAAAACGTCTGTAATAATTGGCAAAATGCAAAAAACGTTGAATAGCATTAAGTGTATTAGGACAAGGCCAATCCAGAATAGTCCAATCTTTTTCAGGATCCATCCGCAGACCAGTTCCAGACACAATATACCCTAAAAAAGGTAATTCAGAGGCTTCAAAGGAGTATTTCTCCAATTTACAATACAAATTATTTTCCGTCATCAAGAAAGAACTTTAGCAACTTGGAGACTGGAGATCCTTAGAAAAAATTTGTATATCATCAAGATACGCTACCACAGATGAATACAACAGGTCACGAAAAATTCATTAACATAACTTTGGAAGACTGCAGGCGCATTGCACAAACTAAAGGGCATAACAAGATATTCATAACGGCCAAGGAAGTCTTGTTAAATGCAGTCTTCCATTCATCTCCAGCTCGTATTCCAATGAGATTGTATGCTCCTCGAAGATCTAATTTGGAAAAAAATTCTGCACCCTTGATACGATCAACTTTACGGAATGGGATATCGTTTTTTTACTGTGATGTTATTTAAGCCTCTATAATCAATACCGGGACGAAGGGATCAATCTTTCTTCTTTACAAAAAGAACCCAGCTCCAGCTGGAGAGGTAGAAGGTCTAATAAAACCTCTTTGTAGATTTTCCTTAATGTAATTAGTAGTAGCCTCAGTCTAAGTCAATGATAGTGGATAAACACGTCCTCTGGGTGGCATTTTATCTAGAATTAAATCGTTGGGACAATCCCATGGACGATGAGGAGCAACCAATCAGCATTAGATTTATTAAAAACATCAGCAAATAATGAATATTGTGGTGGCAACAAGATTTTAGAGTCTGATGCATGAAGAGTTCTCAAATGCTTTACTTGGATAAGACATCTTCCTGTACTGCCTTTTCCCCATGCAGTAATCTGAGAAGAAGGCCAATCTAGTTGTGGTGAGTGGAGGTAAACCTATAACAATTGGATTAGTGGCCAAAGGTAGAAAAAGAAAAGAAATTTCCTCCCGATGAAGGGCTCCTATTTGTAGAAAAAGTGGCTTGGTGCAGAGCTGGATAGAACCGTTGGTGAGGGGAGCTCCATCAATACCAGTGATCGTAATAGAATTCTCCAAAGGCAGAGTAGGAAGAGCCAACTGTTTAAAAGAAAATTTCCCGCAGCTTCTGAGTCCAATAAAGCCGTAGTATGAGCAGTCTCTGAAGACCAATGTAAACTGATAGGAAATGAACAAACTTGATCAAATGAAAAATATGGAGAGTGATGAAGAGCCCCCAGCCTGACCTCTCCTGAACAAGCTTCCTGAAAGGAAGGACCTTATAAAGGGAGACTGACCAATGGTAAAACTAACCAGCACACAGGTGTAGTAATCACAAGTGCAGACCGTGACTAATAGTCTGCACTAGAAACAGAAATTAAAGTGACAGTCAATGTTTAGAGGCTCGGGTAGAGGTACCTTGGGAGTGGAATGTGACATAAGCATTTTGTTTTTGAAGGCCACATTTGTCTCTAGATAATGTGCATTGTAGTGTCAAAGAGTAGTTGGCCAAATGTACATGTCACTTTCAGACAATTATCTGCCCAGGACAATGAACACATATTTATCTGTGTATATGTGTCTGTTTTTGAGTGTCTAAATTTTAACATTCCAATGTTATTTTCCAAGAAGGCACGCTCAAGGAACGGGTGGTGGCCCAGCACAGGACATAATATTGTCGCCACTAGAGGAGCAAGCGAGTGTCTCAATTTCTGAAGAGTCTCTGGTTGGAGTGGGCCGAATTGATACCAGCAGCGACTCACCCCTAACATGGCCATTATCTCCTCTAGGTACATTTGGACTATATTCTATGGGTGTATATTAATGTTTGTGTTTTGTTTACACACATGTGGCACCTCTATCAGTTTTCACATTCTAATGATTGTAATTTCTGGGAGGCTTATTATTCAATGTATATTTTTTTAGATACAATTTTAGCCTTAACCTATATTAAGATGAATCTTAATGGATGCATCACAATGTGACATTTAATACTGTAAGATTTGGGTACATTTGAAACTTAATCATTTTTGTTTGTTTCATTTTCACAGAGCACCAGGAGGAGTAGCCAATTGTGGGTGCCACTCCAGAGGGCGAGTAAGTGGAGGCGGGTGCTCATGATGTTGAGGCCCCTTTGAGGGAGCATGCACAACTCTTGAGGCAGCAGACACTATCGTACATAAGCCAACACTTTGAATCTGCCACAGAGTTCATAGACTTTAGCGTCCATAATATGTCCAATACCCTCACCCGACTTGAGCTCAAATTTGATAAGCACATGAGCACTTTAAATGACAAATTGTCCAGAATCAGCAAGTGTCACAAAACCCTCCACTAGATGTCACTCCCTCACCTACTCCAGCAGCGCAGCTCACTATTCCAAATTATTCTCCATTATCCATTTCTCTGCCTCCTTCCCCTTCTCAGCCTCCTGCCCATTCACACCCCTCGGCACACCCCACATACCTTTCTGTCCAGTCCTCTGCTTACTCCCCTGTCCATCCCTCTGGCTACCCACCTGCCCAGTCCTCTGCTTACCCCCCTACCCAGCCCTCTGGCTACCCCCCTGCCCAGCCCCATGTCCCTTCATCTTGTAGTCGGTCACACTCTGCTGACCCAGAGAGTTCTAATGCTTCCTCCTTAACATCACGGGTCACTCGAAGTCAAAAGCATGTTGTAGCCTCCAAGAGGGGAAAGAAGACGGAAAAAAATGAATTAAGTTTTTTGATGTGTTCTATTTTATTTGTTTACTTTACCGTCAATGTCTAATGAATTTCAAATTAGAATTTTTTAAACAAATATTTGATTGTCTTTTGTGGTTTAAAAATGCAGGTATGGGAAAAGCTAACATCTTGTTGATTGTGAGTACAATGAAAAAATAGTACACTGGCTACACATAACTAAAAACACTAATAGCCAAGCCACAACATTACTGTTTACTATACAAATGGCCCAGGAATGTGTTTCCAAAGTGGTATTCAAATGTTGTTTGTTTACAAGTTGTTGGTGATTGGAAACAAACACATACACAAGCATATCTCCCTCCCCCCCAATATTTTAAACCCATCATAAACCAAAGTACATTGAAAAATGAAAATACTAGTTTTGTTAACTAACATTGTTTGAGGCACAGGGGCAAGTGTGTAACATCAGCGTACAATTGATTTGTGAAAAGTGTTAAGCATGGATGTTTAATTGTGGCTTTTCTTACAATTAAAATTAAAATTTGAGCTGTCTGTTCCTTATTCTGGGGACCATAAATATGTGTGTACTTTTTAATCTAGAACAAACAAAGGTTTTATTGTCCTGTGTTGTATGTTGTTTGAACAGGCTTGTCTTTGTGTCCTTGTCCCACAAATTAAAGGAAGAAATGCTTTATTATGCAGTTTAGCCCAAACATATTGCATTGTAGTGCACTTTAAAATGAATACGTTATGTGCAAATGCTTTCAACTTCACATGAATTCTGTAAACAAAAAAAAACAAGGAGAGTACTCATTAGCCCCACTTTCAGGGTGACATGGTCAGGGGCGGGCTGGGCCGGGGGGCAGGGGGGCATCGGCCCCCCAGGCTGCTCAGTCAGACACCTATTTGGGCCGCACCCCCCCAGTCTGTGGATGGATGCGGCGCCGTCCGCATAAACTGAGTATTTCCCAGGGCACAGGCAGGCCGCATCACATCACACTCGATGCGGCCACGTCATCCGTAATCAGAATTAATATATATATATATATATATATATATATATATATTTATATACTGGTGGCTTGCCCACTAATACAATGGGAGCTTCCAATACAGTAGGAGGCTCCCATTTAGGCAGGGCATGAAAAACACCCACCCCTACAGCCATTATTGAAGAGAAGAGCAAAGCACAGCAAGAAAAAAGAAAGAAATAAAGAAAGAAATTACAATCACTTTTATTCAGGTAAGTATATGTTCAGTTTTTTTATATTATCTTTTTAGTCTTTATTGTAAAAAAATAACATTTTTATTAGAGATGAGCGGGCTCGGATATCTGAAATCCGAGCCCACCCAAACGTTGCCGATCCGAGCCGGATCCGAGACAGATCCGGGTATTCCCGCCAATTGCAAAACTGAAACCGAGGCTCTGAGTCATAATCCCGCTGTCGGATCTCGCGATACTCGCATTCTATCAATTCCCCGCTAGTCGCCGCCATCTTCACTCGGGCATTGATCAGGGTAGAGGGAGGTTGTGTTAGGTGGTCCTCTGTCCTGCTATATCTCGTGCTGTGCTGTGCTGTGCTGTGCTGTGCTGTGTCCTTCTAAGGGCATTGTTATTTCCCCATTATTCCCAAGTTATAAAAAATTTAAAAAAAATATCCAAAAACAATCCTGCAGTATAAGTCCATTGGTACTGCAATATTACAAAGTTCACTGATTCTGCAGTATAAGTCCATTGGTACTGCTATATTACAAAGTTCACTGATTCAGCAGTATAAGTCCAGTTGGACTAAAAACAATATTGTGAGGTGTTCAGAATAGACTGGGAATTAGTGGAAATGATTGTTATTGAATGTTATTGAGGTTAATAATAGCGTAGGAGTGAAAATAAACCCAAAAAACTTGTTTTTAACACTTTTTATGTTTTTTTCAAAATAAATCCGAATCCAAAACCTTAAATCCGAACCAAAACCTTTCGTCAGGTGTTTTGCGAAACAAATCCGAACCCAAAACCTCAAGCAAATCCGAATCCAAAACACAAAACACGAGACACCAAAAGGGGCCGGTGCACATCCCTAATTTTTATGTGTATGTGGGCGAATAGATAATCATACAAATAGTGTAGTTCCCAAAGTGTGCGCCACGGCTCCCAGGGGTGCCGCGGTGATGTCACAGGGGTGCCGCGGGCCAGTCAGGGAAAAAACAACAAAACAAAAACTTACAAATCCGCCGGGCGCCGGGACCCAGTATCCTCCTCTCTCATGCAGCTCTCATGCAGAGTGTCTGGAAGCAGAGGGGCATTTTTGCATATAACTAAATAAGTATTTCTGTCCTGACCTACATACTTATTAAATTTTTTTGACCCAACTACTTCTAAAACAGGACTGCTTGGTAATTATTTTGGAGGGGTGCCTTGTAAAAATTATGGAGACTCTAAGGGTGCCGCAAACTGCAAAAGTTTGGGAACCACTGATGTAGTACTATTTGTATGATGATCTATTACTAGTGCTTGATAAATGGGTTCCCCCAACATTTATTTTACGGAGCAAAACCAAGAGCCATTTTGCTGGCAAAAACATCAGTTTTTTAAAGCAAAATGGCTTCTTGCACTTTGATAAATAATCCCCTGGGTTCAGTACTGTAATAGAACATTATTATATATAATATATTGCTAAACCCCCTCTCCCCTTCACGGACAACCAGGAAAAAGTATGTAAACATGTATGTAATGTATTCAAAAACTGGTGTCATAGTGTCAATGTTTTTGGTTGTTTATTTTTTTTATTGATCATATTTTAAATGTGCGTTATCAAAATTATTTTTTAAGTAGCGTATCAAATATATTTGTAATGTGCGTTATCAATGCTATTTTGATGTGCGTTATCAATGCTGTTTTGATGTGCGGTATCAATGCTATTTTGATGTGCGGTATCAATGGTATTTTGAAAAACAATTTGACTAGACTAAAAAGTGTATGTTGAGGGTTTATTGTGGAATTTTTTTTTTTTGTGGCTTTGTTCTGATTTCAAACATTTGCAACCTCCCCTTAAAAATCCTGCGTTTACCCCATATATATGGGCCTGATCTTGATTCTGAGTGTGTGTTTAAGTACAATGCAGTGTATTGTATTGTCAAAGATTGCAAGTGTGAAGCCGTATAATGTTGTTTACTCTTATATCCATAACCTATTATTACAATTTGTTATTTGGAGCCATATTTTTATACTGGTCTGCCACTCACAACATTTTTTGTTTGTGCATATATATGTTTTTGGTTACATTATTTATTTTCAGTATTTATAATTTATAATAATAAACTATCGCTGATTTCGTAACACTAAAACAGCCTCTTTTTATCTTATGAAATATATATTGTACCGAAAAACAGCTTTAATTCTGGGCCGCGCTGCTTATGGGCCACTGCTGTGTGCTTGCCCCCCCGGGCTAAAGTCTGCCAGCCCTCCCCTGGACATGGTTTTATTAGTGCATTTACTTGTAGTAGTTTAGTATGTCAATTATAAAGTAAGCTACTCCTGGGAAGATTTTGAGAAGGGTTTGGGCTGTTCCAAGTATAACTCAAACTATCATATTGTTTTTTTTTGTTTGGTGCCCTGGGTTTTTTAAACATATTTGCCAAATAAATTTAAACTTCAAAACATTACTGCAGAGCCGTAACTAGGCAGGTGCGAGTGGTGCCGTCGCCCAGGGAGCGACACCTGCCTCTATGCCCAGGCTCAATAGTTCCACACAATGCCACAAGCAGCAACTTATTCCCTGCTTCAGAAGCAGTCACCGAAAGCAGGAAGTTCGGCATTTGGAACGCAAGTTTGCGTTCTAAATGCCGAACTTCCTCCTTTCGGTGACTGCTTCTGATGCAGGGAATGAGTTATAACCTCCAGCAGGCGTGCGCTCAGGGGGTGGGATTCAATTGCCCAGCAACCCCTTTCCCCTGTGCTTGTATCCCCACCTCCGGTAATCAGAGGTTTTTTTCATTTTTTTTTTATTATTAAAAAAAAGTGGGCGGAGCCAGGCATCACCCTCCTCTTTACTGTGTGACTGTAGTGTCTGTGCAGCCTATTACTGCAGCTCACTGACCCTACTGACAGCCAATGACAGCCCTACTGACAGCCCTACTGACAGCCCCTGCAGGAACAGAAAAAAGGAGATCATGGCTGCCACACTGCACTACAGCAGACAGCAAGAGGTAAATGAAAGTATCTTATGTAAGATGAAGAGACAGAGGAACGTAAATGGGGATAAACTAAATAAGAGGGGAGAGTATAGAGAGGTAGAACTCAGGTTATAAATAAGTAATACTTTTCATACTTTGATCCATGTTTGCTAGTAAACAGAGCAGATCCACTACTCAGAGTAGCAGGTGACTGTCCTCATTCATACTTTTCAGCAGCCTAGTCCTGTCTCCCCCCATGTTTGTGTGTACTGTGTATCAGTGTATCTTGCCCCTCCCCCCCTAGTGTGTCTGTCTGTATCAGCTTCCTCTATCCCTGGTTGTGTTATCTCTGTCTCCAAATTTGCATGTATAGTCCTCTTTCCCCCTTTGTATTTGTGCCCCCCCCCCCCTGTATATGTGTGCATAGCTCTTTCCTTTGTGTGTTTATGTTCATTTCTGCCTTTCCATTTGTGTGCCTGTGTCTCCCCATGTGTGTTTCTCTGCCCCCCTCCTTGTGATTTTATGTCTATTTCTACATTGTATCCCTTTATTTTCCTCCCCTTTGTGTGTATCTCATTTTGCCATCTCATTACATATGTGTGCCAGGTGGGCACTTAGGGGTATTTTACAGTTGTCCAGAACCTCCTCACATTCATATCAAACCACCCTGAAAGCAGTATCTGCACGGTATGCTGAAGCTGTCTGCGGTCGTAGAAAGATCAGCAAGAAAGAAAGGGGTGCATGCATGATTTCATGCCCGTCACATGACGCAGCCTGAGCGTAACACAGCAGAGATGGCACCCTTATACCCCCATAACAGGGATGACAGCATTTCTGCTGAGAGGTGAGTGACTGTTAGTATGCTATAAACGATATTTGAGACACTGGGGCCTATTTATAAATAGTGTGAACCACGTGCTCCACTGATTCAATTCATTGCTCGCACACGGCCAAGATATTACTTCGGCAAGCCCGAAGTACTACAGATACCATCTATAAGTGTGGTGCGCTTGTGATTCCTAGGATTTCCACTTACACTGTGGCACAGCCAGTGTAAGATAGAAGCGGATTCCCATCGGAGTTTCACCTGATGCTGGTATGTGGAGTGGTATGTGACATCTTATCATTCCGTATGGCTAGAGACAGGGAGCCTATATACTATCGATTGCTCACTTTTGATTTGTTTAATATACTACACTATGGGGTTTGGACTGGAACTATGGTATAAATTTCTGAGACTTATGTTCATTGAGACACTTGAGCATTAGTACTACACCATCTGTGCTCCAACTAGACTCACATAGAGTCTTATACGGATACCGAAACACTAATATTCGTCCAGTTTTGATTGATTACCATTTTTATATGGATCATCGTGGCAACCAATAGCATTTTTTTCTTGCGGAAGTACTCTATAAGCTCTATATATTTCTACATTTTTGATCATCGCAGCATTGGCTACATTGCGACAGCTGTTAGATCTATGTAATTAGTAGCGCTGTTTTAATCAATTAACTCATGAGCAACGTTATTAACATCCTCTCTATATACATACATAATTTATCACAGTGCACTGTGTTTTATGTCATGGGGAGTATTCCACCACCTAGCATGGTTATTTATCATTATTAGGTATATTTTTCATATATTGTTTTTATTATTGTATTGTAATAAATGTGTACTTTTGATGATCAGTGACCCAGTTTTATTTGTACAATATTAGTTTTTGAGACAGCTGGGTTTTTAGCGCTGCATCTTTGTGTGTGTTAACGGTTTGTTTTCAGGTGGGTGCAGTCACATTGTTTTTGCAGCAGCTTGACCCCTGTCATATATCATACTTATAGTTGCTATCTTTTATCAGTATAGCATTATAACATATTGGTTATTGTACTACTTTTAGTCTACATATTAGCACCATATTAGGGGTTGTTTTGGTTTTTAGTTGTGATATATTAATCTGTTGTCTCCATCCTGTGATGGCAATAACAGAACAGGTATTCTGGCGTTGCAATTACCACCATGATGCTTGTTAAATAGGCTTCCCCTTACAAACATTTGGAAACCCCGCTTTTGAAATCCTGCTTTTGCCCCTGCTCCCGGATACAACTTTCTAATTTACCGGTACCAGTGACTGCAATAAACAACTACTGAGGTTGGTACTTTTTACTGAATAATGATAAGGATGAGCGGGCTCGGATTTTCTAAATCCGAACACCCCCGAACAGTGCGGATCCGAGCCCGATCCGAGCACTGTTTGGGTATTCTCGCCGCTCGCAAAACTCAAAAAGAGGCATTTCGTCATAATCCCGCCGTCGGATCTCGCGAGATTCGGATTCTTTATATTCCCCGCTTGCCACTGCCATCTTCACTCGGGCATTGATCAGGGAAGAGGGAGGGTGTGTTAGTTGTGTCCTCTGTCCTGCTCATTCCTGTGGTTCTGTCCTGGTCAGTCCAGTGGTGCTGTCCTGTGCTTTGTCCTGCTCAGTCCAGTGGTGCTGTCCTGTGCTCTGTCCTGCTCAGTCCAGTGGTGGTGCTGTCATTATTCCAGTGGTGCTGTCCTGTGTTCAGTACAGTGGTACTGCTATAGAAGTTCACTGATTCTGCAGTATAAATCCATTGGTACTGCCATATGATAACTACGTTCACTGATCCTGCAGTATAAGTCCATTGGTACTGCTGTATAACTCCAGTCCAGTGGTACTCTCCTGTGCCGCATATAATTTTTAAAGGCTTTGCCGAGTGTGTGTGGTTTAGGGGTACGCTCTCTTGTGCTGCATATAATGGAGAACAAAAATTTGGAAGATAAAGTAGGGAAAGATCAAGAACCACTTCCTCCTAATGCTGAAGCTGCTGCCACTAGTCATGACATAGACGATGAAATGTCATTAACGTCGTCTGCCAAGGCCGATGCCCAATTTTATGTAGAGGGCATGTAAAATCCAAAAAGCCAAAAGTCACTAAAATGATCAAAAAAAAGAAACGTAAAGTTGGCAATATGCCATTTACGACACGGAGTGGCAAGTAACGGCTTAGGCCCTGGCCCGTGTTCATGACTAGTGGTTCAGCTTCACCCAAGGATCTAAGCCCTCCTCCTCCCCCCCCTCTAAAAAATTTAAGAGAGCTAAGCTGTCATCAACAACACAGCAAACAACTCTGCCTTCTAAAGAGATGGCATCACAAATCCCCAAGGCGAGTCCAAGGGTGTTGGTGGTTGCGAAGCCTGACCTTCCCATCACTGTACAGGAAGAGGTAGCTCCTTCCACCATTTGCAGCACGCCCTCTGCATATGCTGGAAGGATCACCCACAGTGCAGTTACAGATTTGGATAATGAAGGTGTCAATGTTGTACACCGGGAGGAGGATATTGATGTAGCTGGCGCTGAGGAGGAACGTGACGAGGAGGATGCTGATGTGGTTATCTTAAATGAGGCACCAGGGGAAGAAACAGTTGTTGTCCATGGGACGAAAAAGCCCATCGTCATGCCTGGCCAGAAGACCAAAAAATCCACCTCTTCGGTCTGGAATTATTTCTATCCCAATCCGGAGAACAATTGTATTGCCATATGTAGCTTATGTAAAGCTGCAATAAGCAGGAGTAAGGATCTTGGCCACCTAGGGACATCCTCACTTCTACGTCACCTGAAGACCCTTCATAATTCAGTGTTTAGTTCAGGAAATGTGGCTAGGACCGTCAGCAGTCCAGGGACACCTAAATCCCTTGGTCCCGTTGTATCCACATCAGCAACACCCTCCTTGTCAATTTCCTCCTCAATCTCGTAAGACCGCTACGTCTTTCACAAAGCATTTGACCAACTGCGGGCTTGACAGCTATGTTGGTGTTAGACGTGCGCCCAGTGTCCACCATCAGTGGAGTGGGATTTAGACGGTTGATGGAGGTATTGTGTCCCCGGTACCAAATCCCGTCTAGATTTCACTTCACTAGGCAGGCGATACCCGGGATGTACAGAGAAGTATGAAAAAGTGTCCTCAGTGCTCTGAAAAATGCGGTTGTACCCACTGTCCACTTAACCACGGACATGTGGACAAGTGGTTCAGGGCAAACTAAGGACTATATGACTGTGACAGCCCACTGGGTAGATGCATCGCCTTCGAAGCAACAGCAGCAGCAGCATCAGTAGCAGCATCTCCGAAACGCCTGCTCGTTCCAAGGCAGGCAACGTTTTGTATCACCGGTTTCAGTAAGAGGCACAACGCTGACAACCTCTTAGAGAAACTGAGGGAAATAATCTCGCAGTGGCTTACCCCACTTACACTCTCCTGGGGATTTGTGGTGTTGGACAATGCCAATAACATTGTGCGGGCATTACATATGGGTTATTTCCAGCACGTGCCATGTTTTGCCCACACAATAAATTTGGTGGTGCAGCATTATCTGAAAAGTGATAGGGGTGTGCAGGATATGCTTGCGGTGGCCCGCAAAATTGCGGGACACTTTCGGCATTCTGCCACTGCCTACCGAAGACTGGAGCAGCACCAAAAATGCCTGAACCTGCCCTGCCATCACCTCAAACAAGAGGCACGCTGGAACTCCACCCTCTATATGCTGCAGAGGATGGAGGAGCAGCAAAAGGCCATTCAAACCTACACAGCCACCTACGACATAGGCAAAAGAGTGGGGATGCGCCTGAGTCAAGCGCAGTGGAGACTGATTTCCATGTTGTGCAAGGTTCTCCAGCCATTTCAACTTGCCACACGAGAAGTCAGTTCCGACACTGCCAGCTTGAGTCAGGTGATTCCTCTGATCAGGCTGTTCCAGAAGCAGCTGGAGAAAGTGAGGGAGGAGCTGGTAAACCATTGCGATTCCACAAAGCATGTAGCTCTTGTGGATGAAGCCCTTTGTATGCTTTGCCAGGATCCGAGGGTGGTCACTCTTTTAAAGTCAGAGGAATACATTCTGGCCACCGTGCTCGATCCTCGGTTTAAAGCGTATGTTGTGTCTCTGTTTCCGGCGGACACAAGTCTACAGCGGTGCAAAGACCTGCTGATCAGGAGATTGTCATCTGAAGAGGACCGTGACAAGGCAACAGCTCCTCCTTCATTTTCTTCAACACCTGTGGCTGCGAGGAAACAGATGAGATTTCATAAACGACCCGCTAACGGGGATGCAGAGAACATCTGGTCCGGACTGAAGGACCTGCCAACCATTGCTGACATGTCTACTGTCGCTGCATTGGATGCTGTCACCATTGTAAAAGTGGTGGAGGATTACTTTGCTGACACCATCCAAGTAGAAATGTCAGACAGTCCTTACTTTTACTGGCAGTAAAAAAAGGCAGTTTGGAAGCCCCTGTACAAACTGGCTCTACTTTACCTGAGTTGTCCCCCCTCCAGTGTGTACTCTGAAAGAGTTTTTAGTGCAGCGGAGAACCTGGTCAGTGAGCGGCGAAGGAGGTTGCTTCCGCAAAATGTTGAGAAGATGATGTTCATAAAAATGAATTATCAATTCTTCAATCAAGACCAGCAATGGCCTCCAGAGACTACAGAGGGACCTGTGATTGTGGAGTCCAGCGGGGACTTGAATTGATAATTGATAATGTGTGAGGATGAGGAAGTACACACTGAAGGGGGCGAGGAATCAGAGGATGAGGATGAGGACGACATCTTGCCTCAGTAGAGCCAGTTTACTTTGTACAGGGAGAGATGAATAGCTTTTTTTGTGTGGGGGCCCAAACAAACCAATCATTTCAACCACAGTAGTTTGGTAGGCCCTGTCGCTGAAATGATTGGTTTGTTAAAGTGTGCATGTCCTTTTTCCGCAACATAAGGGTGGGTGGGATGGTCCAAGGACAATTCCATCTTGCACCTCTATTTTTTCTTTGCCAGCTTCTTTGTGTCGCTTAGCTTAGTCATGCAGCTACCTCGGTGCAACCTTTTGGCCTAAAAACAATATTGTGAGGTGTGAGGTGTTAAGAATAGACTGGAAATGAGTGAAAATGAATGTTATTGAGGATAATGATAGCATAGGAGTGAAAACAAACCAAAAAACAGGATTTTAGCAGTTTTTATACTTTTTAAAAAAAAATCAGAACCCAAAACCCAAAACTTTGAGGGGTTTGTTTTGGCAAAACGCATTAGAACCCAAAACCTTAAGGTAATCAGAACCCAAAACCCGAAAAGTGGCCGGTGCACATCCCTAAATAATGATTGGTCCTTACAGAACTAGAAGAGCCCCAAGAAAATGGCTGGCTGCACAGAGGGCTTAGGCTAGGAGGAGCAGTATGTTAGTGGAATGTTTTCAGTAGGTGGCACTGCTTTTGTAAATATGTAGTTTTGTTTTACATGCATTTTTTAACCTATTAATATGAACAATTCTATTTGATTTAATGATTTTAATGGGACACAATTTATAAGGTTATATTAGTGATTAGAAAGTACAGTACAAACATAGTCTGTAATCACAGCAGAAATAACACTTTTACTTTCTAATTGTTTGAATTTAGTGAGATTTTTTTGATTGAACGGCTGCAGTTTTGCACCATTTGCGATGTGTACAACCTTTTTTTTTTAAATTGATTTGCTTCTCCATTGGGGAGAGGGGGGAGTGACAGTTGCTAAAGGGTTGGGGTTTCTCCAAAGCACTCTTTGTAAATCAATTTAAATCTACTGTTTACTGTATGTCCGTATTGTCATTGGTGATGAATAAATGTAGCTGGTGTCAATTTTACATATTCAGAATTCAGTAATGCTTCTTGTAAGGCCAGAGCCGTATCTATTCAGGTGCGGGCAGTGCCGTCGCCACACCCCCACATTAGGTTGGCCACACCCACTCTGCAAATGTCACTCCCATTTAGATGGGGGGGGGCACCAGTGCCCTGTCTCACCCAGGGCACTAAAATTTATAGTTACGGTACTGCATTACTGTAACTACCCTTGCTTTGTTACATGATTGTGCAAAGTTGCACATTACCAGCTTTGTACTGCTTTCCTTTACTTTACAACTCATTACGTCTAGGTCACAGCATGGTCCTGCAGGCATGACATATTCCTCACATAGTAGTAATAGTGTTAGTGAGGTACCCAAAACAATGCTTAGTGGAGGGAGATATTTCTAGATGCACATGTTTGGAAACCCGTATGTTTAGGAGAGGGGCATCTCCCTAGAGAATGTGTGGCAGTGGTCAGTAATAACTGCTTGATTACTGGCCACCCTGTAGAATACATTCTGCAGGGTTGCCACTATGCTGCGTGTGGAGAATGTAATGTTTGAATCATAGTGGTCTAATGGTAAACACTTTGCAAGTAGTTTGGTTAGGTCAGATATAAACACATGTCAAAATCCGAATTGGTCTAATAATAGGTTTTTTTGCACAATCTATTAATGCCACATAGTTTCTGATGTCACTTATAGATAGTTCTATTAAGATTCTGCCTTGCCTGTAATGTTTTGTTTTACTGTGACAATTTGCAATGATAATGTTTTTGTCAATCCAATTCAACTGCTGGCACCAATATCCAACATGAATTTGAGTTTAGTTACATTCTGCTTAATAAATTAAACGGATCATGACATACTTTGAACACGTTCACACTATATATGCGGAACGGTTACATCCTTTGCCATCATTACCGTTTTATATTTTAAACAAATCCACAAGGAGCACCCTATCCTAGCATGCCACACAATAGTGACCTGAAAATACCTGGGTCAGTGTAGCTAATTCTACATTAGTAAGTGTAAGAGACAAAGTGCAGGCTTGTTCTGATTTTATGTGGGTCAACATTACAAAATACATCACAAGGCACGCACATCAGATTTTCAAAAACCAAAACAAGATAAAAATCAGAATGGTGCGTGCAAGTGGTGGAAGTTTACAATATGTGTCATCCACCAACAATGCAGTCTGCTTAGAAGTGTTTGCATATATGTGGCAGCAATAGGACATTGTCCGAACGTGTGAAAAACATTGCAGATGTTTAGTAGATGGATTATATGTTAGGAAGCAGGTTTAATAGGAAAAGGATGGAAAGTGTGATTGTGCTACTGCTGGTCTCAACTGGAATTGTTGGAAATGTTGCTGAGGTTTGTTTTTTTATTTAATTTTAAAATTGAAGGGCGAGGAGTGTGCTCCAAATCACCCAGTGCAGTTTGTGACTGTGCTGGAGGCTTGGGGCTTTGAACCTTAGGCCAAAGGGAAAGGGCCCCGTTTCCTCCCTATCCTTCAGGAGCCTAAAGGCGCCAGAGAGGATAGAAAGAGTTTTTCGGGCCATCCTTTGCCAAGGCTAAGGAGAGCCCCTTTACATCCCCCACCTCCAGAGGCAAAAGGCCCCTTAGGAGACAAGAGTCTTCAAGACCACTCCCACCGCAAGGCTCCAGCGAGCCCCTTTTCCCCAAGGTTGGCCGAAGTTTCCCACCCAAAGGACTGGTTCTTCAGCTCCCTCTGTAGAAAGGGAGCCTCAGATGACTTAGGTAGAGTGGGTCACCCATAAGGGTCTATACCCAAACCCCATCAAACATGCTCCACAGCAATCCTATTTTTTCTTTTTAAAAAAGTGCTTTGTGATAAGTGCTCTGTGTCCAACAAATAAATAAGTCCCCGCAGGCACCAGCCTAATGGCTGGTATGTTTCTGAATTTTTTGGCCCAAGCCAAGAGCACAGGACCAAGACAAAAATAGTGATGAAGGGAGGTTACAAGTGCTTAGTGGTCATGCCATACTCTGTTCACAGTGCGGATTTAAACAGATGCTGAAGATGCGTATGACACCAAGCCATTGGACTTGATTTTGGCAACTTTGTGGCTTGCCTTTGTCTGTGGGCAAGATTAGTAGCAAAATCGGGATTGTAACAGGAATCCAAATGTTGCAATTTAATTGTAATATGTACTGGCCTAGAAAGCGTTGCTGCAAATCATTGAAATATTTCAGGACCCTACTTTGCACACATTAACCGAGGTAATGCTAAAATGGTAAGATTGAAGTAAGTTAAAATGCCATGTTGAATTTGCAATCTAATAAAACTTAACAGGTGCCACACTAAAAGAGTGCTTACATACTAACCACACAATTATAACTAATACCATTCTTGCCAACTCTCCCTGAATGTCAGGGAGACTCCCTGAAATAGGGGTGATCTCCCTCACTCCCTGAAGAGTCTGGCATTCTCCCTGAAGCTGAGCCAGTACAAGATGTGGTTGGCTTCGCCATCTGTGGCATGATGACACAGTTCAGAAATTGTGTCCTGTGTCCATGTATTGATGCCTATGGAGGTGGCCATTTTCATGGTGACCAAGATTTAATCAACAAGCGACAGATAAGACAACATGACTTCAGTAATGAAGACAGAAATGTAAAAGACACTTCAGTCTATAGAGATTCATTAGCTGTTTTTCTTTCATGCATAGTTGCCTACTCTCCCGGAATGTCTGGGAGACTCCCGCATTTCTGGGAGACCTCCTGGGCTCCTGGGAGAGCAGGGCACCCTCCCGGTTCTTGCCCCTGCAATAGATAAGGGGCAAGCTTAATGATGCAAACATTGCATCATATTAGCCCCACCCCTGCTTGTAATTGGCCAAATTTGTGACAATCATTTAGGGGCGGGGCCACAATGTTGTGATCCGTCAAGCCCCGCCCCCGCCTGCCCACCTCCCCTGGGATCTCCCTGAAGCCAACAAGGAAAAGTTGGCAAGTATGACTAATACTAGCTAGTTTAAACACAGAAAATACATTATCAGTTAAGGGTAAGGGCTGTATGTGGCAGATTTTAAATGAATCAAGGATGGAAACGATATATATTTTAAGTATACCTGGACCTAAATGGGCCCCAAAGGAAAATGAAGCCAATGGTGTGAATGAGAAGAGGGTGAACAGCAGTATAGTAAGCAGAAGACACTTCATTGGTAGTGATTGCTGACACTATTGCAGGGTATTATTTATTATATGAGATATTAATACATAATTCCACCACAATACATACACACTATAAGACACTGTCATTTGATATAAAGCTCCAAAAGACAGTGCTGTGGCCCGTTCACCTTGGCAGCACCTACGTGGTGGCGCATGTAGGTCCAACAATCTGTGGTTAAAAAGATCACACATTACTTTCTTTACCAATGTGGCATGTTTTTGAGTTATAACATTTATTTGCTAAACCTTTGTAAACACTGTAATCCCACTGTTTTTGGATTAATGTTAGGGACTAATAATTGAAAGCTCCTTGCCATTGCCTGACAACACCATTGTGCCATTTAACCAATGTTATTCTTAAAACAGCATATGGGTCATGTTAGAAGATGTGAAAGCCAAGTCTGAGTTTCTAAACTTTAGGACGTTGATGTTTGGACATTAGGCATTACTGAGTTGCTCTCCGTTTTTTCTAACATTATTGAAACATTTTGTTTCAAACCCAGTGCTTAACATATATAATGACCCTAAGGTCAGCAGAGATGCAAACACATTTCCAAGTATGCTTTCAGGTTACTATACAGTTTTTTTGGGGAAATAATTACCCATGTTTGTTTTGCAAACCATTTCTTCGTGTCCAATGTAGATTCACATATCATTTTTCCTTATACTTTTTTACACCAGATAGTATCATTGTATTTGACATTTGAGCTTGACAGGAAAAAGTAATGATAACTTAGATTTATCTTAAAAGTAGTTATCAGTGACATACTGCCTGAAACTGACACCCTCCTGAGAATCCTGCTGTCTGGCTGCAGGCTCCCCCATCTCATCCATCCAAGCAACCTCATCCTCCACCCCAGGAGCCACACTCTGGATGGCAATATTGTGAAACACCAGACACAGTGATGTTATATTACATACTTCACTCTGCCTATATATCAGTGCACCACCAGACCGGTCAAGACATCTAAAACTGGCCTTTAAAAGGCCAAATGCCCAATCAATGATCTGGTGGCTTTATGATCCGAGTTATATGCAACCTCACTCTCTGGGTGTGGGCTCAACATTGAAGTGAGGAGCCAAGGGCTTAAGGGATAAGCATTGTCTCCTATGTAGGATGAGAAGAAAGACAGAAGAACTACACATTAATAAACTCTTAGACAAATAAATGACCACCCTCCAAATGCAAAAAAACAAAAATGTTACAAGCACATTCTGGCAAAGGCAAAATGCACGCTAAGTGTGGATTTTGAACTTGAAAAAAAGTTTTTAAAAAATGAAACAAAACGCATTTGCCAAATCACAAAACATAGGTGGCTGAAGGATTTTTACTATGTGTTTTCTATGATTTTTCATAGGGATTGCATGGGCAATATCTATCTCACATATAGTGATTACTTTAAAACTAGCCATCTCTTTAACAATTTAAGGTTCAAAATTGTTATCTAACTGGTACAAATACACATTTTTTTAAACAAATTTACTTAGGCATATGGGCTTTTAGTTTTTTTAAACTTTTTTTGTGGTTTCTATTTGCCAAATTCAAATGATCATTTCACCTTAGATGTTAGTTTTCAGATTAGTACATGTGGATACATTAATATGGGCATTTTGAAACATGTACAAACAAACTAAACAGTTTACTTACAACTACCAAGAGATGGCACATGCACTATATGACACAATGTGGAAACCTAACATCCAAGAACAAATATCACATTCAGAGAACAGTCACTTTCAAGTTCAAATACAGAGAAGCATTCCCACTCAACGGGACCAAGGCCACATGAGTCCCATCTAATGCCCCTATGACGTGCCGGCTATGGTGAAAAACTGCCGCTTAATCCACACAAGAGACTTATTGAGTAGTAGATGTATAAACTGGGAGATGCGTGACAGAAATGCCCTGAGCACAACCTTCAGAACACGCCTGAAGGTGGCCTGGATCATACCTGCCACGATCCCCACTGTGGTCTGGAACAACCCAGTCACACAGAAGTGCAGTACCGCCAACAGTTTGGTGAAAGGCGGCGGACTACCTCAGCATCTGACATCCCAAACAGGCTGACACGTGGCCTGAAGACACGCTCCTTAGGACGGTGATGTTCTCTCAGTGGCTGGTTTGGATGGTGTGGAGGCTCATGCTCCTCCAGAGCCAGATTCTCATCCAACTCCAGAATCTCCTGTATGTGTGACAAAAGTATGATTTTAAAAACAAACAAACTAATTAGCTGAGGGCTTTACAGCTTGGTATTTCCAATGTAGACTCCAAACATGCAAATCCTACTTATAACAAAATCACGCATCATATTGAGGCTTATTTTTAAAAGTACAGTCAGGAATAAGAAGGGGGAAAAAACAAACAAACCTTGAATAAATATTCAGACCAAAGTCAAAGCCAAACACCACAACATAAAAACACATCAACATCAAGATACAGAAAGAGATACACAACAGACAGAATAGTGGGTGGGAGTGGATACTTACCGCACAGGAAAAACAAAAGGGGGACCTTCCAAAAATCAAGATAAAACAATCCACAACCTGGGATAGGTCAAAAAAAATAATCTGCGAATCTGTTTGGGATGAGAAAGAGAGACAAGAAAAAGGGGCAAAAATTTAACATAAACAAACCTTGAGTAAATACTTAGACCGAAGTCAAAGTGACAAGACATAGTGCAAGAAGCTTGACAATTCAAAATATTTTACAATAAACAAAAATAAAAACAATAAACTGCCACCACCCCAAACTTACAAATAATAACAAATTTAAAAACATTACATAGAAAAGTAGAGATGCGTATATAAGACACAGAAAAGCAACTATAGGTTTCTCAAATATATTCCAAAAACTATACCACTTGAGAACTTTTATTTTTAAACCGATTCATAATTAAAGAAGTGTCTGCAGGTGTACACGCTGGTGGTAGTCATTTCACCGACTACCACCAGCCCGATACTACTTACCCCGACATGGATTACACGACCGGAACTTTTCCTACATCAGTTTGAATCCGAATCTTTATTATACTGATTTGGAAGAATTGCGATCACATAACAAAGCGGCAGCTGTAAATGACGTAAGTTTTTACAGCATTATTTGTGGGCTTAAAGGGATAATTTAAGGAGGCGTGGGGTCCACAATGTATTTTAGTAATGGTTTTCAATTATAGAGGTAGTGCCTCCTTAAATAATCCCTTTAAGCCCACAAATAATGCTGTCGGTTTTAAAACTTACGTCATTTACAGCTGCCGCTCTGTTATGTGATAGCAATTCTTCCAAATCAGTATAATAAAGATTCGGCTTCACACTGATGTAGGAAAAGTGCCGGTCGGGTAATCCATGTCGGGGTAAGTAGAATCGCGTTTATCACCTCGCACTAACGTACCACATCCGTATACCAGAGTCGTACCTATGTGGACTTTATATATACCCATGTTTCACTGACAGGGGCAAACGCAGGATTTGTAGACAGGGGTTTCCACACCACACCACCAGTGGGTGTGACCATCATGCATGGGGGCGTGGCTATAATATTAGACAGTGCTTGGCTGCTATCCAACTCTTCCTATCCCCATAATATATAATGGGCAATGCTGCGTGCACTACTGTTAGGTGCACGCAGCTCTCTCTTTTTAAGCAGAGCCGTGTGAAGTGGGGGCAGGGTCCAGCCACCTCAAGTAAACAGTGCCCCAGGATTGGAGGGGGGTTTCAGGCACTAGGAAAACCCCCCCCCTCGGTTTGCCTATGACTGAGTTTACTTGAATGTTTCACTTAGAGAAAAGTACGCCAGTATATGTTTGGGCTACCGTGCATGTATATTTATGAATGCGAATTATTAGGCTTTGACTTCGCAAACACAATGTATGTGCATTTTTAAATTGTTTAGCCTTAATGCTTCATGTTGTCAGTTAGTGCCATTGTGTTGTGTTGTATGATTTTTCAGAGTAGTATTACCTTGCTTTCTGGCTTTTGTACTCACATGTTATTATTTTACCTAATAGAACTTTCAAACATGGTGGTTGTCATTCAAGTTTTTGTGGATTTGAATGTATGAAATGGTCAATCTGCATGTTGGGTTAGTGGTTAGACCAGCCCCTTTTCATCAGTGGGTTCATGAGTTCAATTTCTGACCCATTTTGTGGAATATGTATAAATTACATGTGGAAAATTGTGTGCAGCTACAACACAATAAAGCAGCTGGTCAAAATAGTCCTCCCCCCCCAAAAAAAATGACAATCAATTTGAAGTCCTATTATTATTATACATCAATGAATTTCCATATCCAAAAAATTAAACTGTGCATGTACCAAGGATTTTTGTCTATAATATTTCAAAGTATAATTATTGACATTAATAAAAAAATGTTGAGAGAAGTTGATACTCAGCTTTTCCTTCTAATTTATATCCTGTACATACTGTTTCCACTTGCACGTTGGCGGAGTGGTTAGACAATCTTCCTTACAACACTGGAAACGTGAGTTCAAATTCTCACCAACGCCCTTATCTCTCTGGAGTTTATATATTCTTCCCATGTTAGTGTGGATTTCCCACGTGTCCCTTATGTAAGAGTACGCTTGGTTTAAGTTCGCAAAAATTATCCGGTCAGTTTTCATAAATGAAGCTGTTATGCTTTTATATGATTACTAGCGTATTGTTAGCCGTTTTTTACAATATCAACAAATAACTGACACATCAGCCACTTTACATTGCAATTTATTTATCCTGGTTGTAATTAAAAGGTGGTTGCTTTTTAAAAAATGTACACAATGTTTAATGTTTGATATAAATATAAAATATATTTTCCAAAACCCCCCAAAAATTTTTTATGTTAAGTACATTAAGATGTATGTTGTGCATATTTAGTTCTGTGTGTTTTAAAAGACCGAAGCTATTTAAACAGTTTAGTGTTGTTATTCGGTGCTGTTGCTCTAGCTGCTTTGGATTTAAAAATGACCCTGAGCTTCCTTAAGTTTAAGCAAGAGGTTAGGATAAAACTCACAGCATTTCTTCTTAATTATCCCTTTTCTGGGCATGCACAGAGAAGATTTTCGTAAGATCCGCAAAAAACGGCAGATCCGATCACTAACGAATCAGGCCCACTATCACTTAATATGTCTGTCAGGATCACAATGATGTGATGGCAGCTGCTTACCAGTAGTTGGTGCAACTGAGCAAAGAGGTGTGGGGTCTAACACACCCCTGATATTCACCAGTGATCCTCGCAAGGTGAAATGGGCTTAGCTGCCTTTACTAGCAACGGGACACACATGCGCAGGCCCGGCAAAAGCTGTTCAGTGGTGGTCAGTTTGTTTGTAGTGAGGGTGTAAACTGTGTAAGAAAAAAAATGCAATATTTAAATCAGCCAGAAAAGGTTGCTTTAATGTTTACACAGCTCTGAAGAAAATGTGTGTACATTATCCGAAGTTTCTAATAGTCAATCACAGAATGCATTCACAGACAGATTTCCTTTACTGTAATCCAGAGAGAAAGAGTGTCTGACAAAAACTTATTTTCATAAAGCTATAGAAATGGCATATTTGTTGATGCTTGATGACTGGCTTCAATTAATTCCATGCACTATGGTTGGCCTAATTCTGCAGTGGCCATTGTTTATTCAACAAAATGTTGATGTATCAGGAATGATTTGTGAATTACTTCATAAGTCGTGAATATCTGAAATTTCAGATGAAATTTAAAATCTACTGAATCATTTTGCCTCTCCATTCAGGAAAAGCCTATGCCTAAAAGTGGATATATATATAAATAGGTATTCTAATCAGTTTGTATTGCAATAGTACAATCCGAGCGTGATAACAAATTTTCATTTAATCTTCAAGGTCTTCAGCTATTAGCTGTGGTTAAATGTAGAAATTTAGTCACTACAATGCCTTAGATGTATCAAATATTGGATAATGTAACTGTAAATTGAAAGGATATGAGAAGTCACCCAGAAGTTAATTTCTGTATCTTTCATGGGTTGTGAATTGTCTAACACTTGATGAATAACCCTGTTGAAATCATTGAATTATATGAAATATAAATAATGTAAGCTAGAATACATACAAAGGCAAAAGGTTTATCCATGTCAACATAAAAAGTGTCTGATCAAATAATGTTCCAAGTAATATTAGAAACCACCCTTGGTTGTCTATTGTGGTTATTGTTTGTGTAACTTACAAGAGAAGCTGGACGTGAGCAGAATAATGAATCCATTGTGCTTGGTTGGTACACAGGACATAAGAAAGTGACTATACATCTGTTTGAGATACAGGAAAAGTGTATCTCCTGGAGTGAATTATATGTTTGTCATATTCCAGAAAAGCAATTCACAATTTTCTCTGGGTATTTAAGCCCTTAGCTATGCAACAATAACATGCACATAATTGTAAATTTTAGGTAGGTGTGAAAGAAATGCTACAAAGTAAGAATGCTTTCAAAATTGAAGTGTTATTAGTTTATTGTTATCAATTAACAAAATACAACGTGAATGAACAGAAATCTAAATCAAATCAATATTTGGTGTGACCACTCTTTGCCTTCAAAACAGCTTCAATTCTTCTAAGTACACTTGCACAAAGTCAGGTATTTTGTAGGATTTTATTCAGGTGTATGATTAACCAATCATACCAAACAGGTGAAAATGATTATCATTTTGATATGTAGGTGGAAACATAGTAAATAACTGAAACAGAAACAGCTGTAAAGGAGGCTTAAAACTGGGTGAGGAACAGCCAAACTCTGCTGCAATGGTGAGGTTGAGGAATACCGTTTCATGTCACAGGTCATACACCACGGCAAGGCTGACCACAGTAACAAGACACAATGTAGTTATACAGCATCAGCAAGGTCTCTCCCAAGCAAAGCAGACAGGGGTTTAAAGATGTACTGTTCAAGAAGCACAAAGAAACAGGTCACGTGCAGGACCATTGACGCAGTTATCGTGCAAGGAAACTGCAACAGAAGAAAGACATATCATGCTTCCTTCCCTTTGAAATCGGAAAATGTCCAGCAATGCCATCAGCTCAGTTACACACATTCGCACAAATACGCACATCTGTAAATAGTACAAATTAATTGTAGTTGCAACACATAGTTATTTATGTCGAAATATAGTAGTGTTTATGTGTAATATTATAAGTTATATGCATATTAGTAAAACATATGGTACAGGTTAAAAGAAATGTGTCATGTCTGGTATTAATCCCCTATTCATCAGCAGCTGTCCGGTTCATTCGGCGAAGAGATCGCACATTGCATACTCTAGTTATTGATGTTAGTGAATAAACAATTAATGTGATACTGACTATAAAATGCTAATGGACTAGTTGAAACTGGAGTCTTGGCGGGAAGATCGGAGCACATCCCCTGGAGAGATGACCCCCACCTTTGGATTCTTTAGTTTGAACTAGCCTATGATCTGCAACTTCTTGGACCTTCCTGAAGCCTGGACCAATAGAAGGAAACCACACCATCTGCATTGTTTAACTGTATTTCTGTCTGCATATAAGCAGGAGCTTTTCATCTAGTGGACAGTCATCTTGACCACAGACTTCAGACCTGAATGACTGTTCACTGGATCCAGAGCGCCTGCGATAAGTAACGGCTGTACTTATTATTATTTCGCTTGAATTATTCTGCTACTTTTTGAGAATAAATATTTATGCGTTGGAAGTACAAATCGAGATTCGACAATTGATATTGGATAGCGACAAAACATGCATAACAATTTGGGGGTTCACGGCGGAGGTTATGTTACCGGACGATACGCAAGACCACCGGATATCGGTTCCCCAACAAAGGGTGGAAACGCGTCATATACGGCTAAGAACGCAATGTGTTCAAAACCTGATTTTTACTCTGTGTTGTGAAACTGAATGTCCGTTTTTGCATAATCTGAAGGAGCGCTAACCTGAATCTAGGGACAAAAGAGAAAACTGTTTCTTTTTATTGTCATATTGTGTTTTTAATGTATTGCATTGCTTAGCGTATGTGTACTTCCTGCCTAGCATATGTGAAATTCAGTTAGACTTGCCACGTGTTTAAACAATTGTTTTGATAGTTGTTATACATGCATAGTATAATCACTTGTAAAAGCCTCTGAAACGTTATTACTATTGTTGGGAACTTTGATTTTCTGCGCAGAAAAGGTGTATATTGTGCGATTTTGTGACGTAGATACACTGTTTTATTGTTGATTGTGCTCAGTTGCTGTCTGACGAGGCAGGTTGCCCAACTGAAGGACGGTATAGGGGGCAGGTATACCGGGAGCGAACCCAATAATAAGCGCAACGTTTATTGATAGTATCTGTAAGCGTTGCGATCGGACCGCACAGCAAGGAAAGCCGTGATTGTGACTTGGGAGGGCAGCGGGGAGGAATAATATTGGAAAGGCTGGTTGATTGTATCGACTTTGTACTACCAGTGATAATAGACTCAGCAGATTTGTGAAAGAGGCAGGGTACTGCGGTATTCCTGTGGTTCACGGTGATATTTCTATGTTAGGAGGTCCTCGTTTAGTACGAGAGGAAGCGAGTGGACGCGGCTTGAGCAAATACGTCCACAGCCAGTAAGAGATATCTAGCGGTAGATTGCTTGTAGCAAAGATAAAAACTTATTCCGGCACCAAAGATGGCTGCTCAGACAGGGTACCAACGCTGGGGATATGCACCCCAAAAATGTATATATACAACCAAAATATGCGATGCACGTTGTATACAATAGAAAAGTAAATTTATTAAAACATTCTAAAAACCACATAAAAATGGTAATTGCATTATAACCACATGCTAGATAACACCAGTGCCAATTAGAACATATAACAAAGTAGGTGCACCTACACGATGTTCAAAAATTGTTATCAAAGATGTATAAAGATATATATCAGTCCAGCGACTTTACATGACCGTTTCTCTTTCATATAAAATGCGCTATAAGATGTGGATGTTCAATGGAACAAAGTTCACAAATTCCGTGAGGCTGTGGTATGGAGCTTTACAGCAGTATATTGAGGGAGGATCAGCTTCATGCGTAGTGACAGGACTCCAGATATAGATCTTTAGGTATATCAAAGTCTCTTACCAGATCCCTGGCATCATACACAAGACCTGTTCCTAGATGGTGTAGTCCGGATCCCAAATGGAATATACCTCCTCTCGTAGGTGGAGATAGAAAACCGTCGGAGCTCCGATAAATTCTCTTGTCCGCTCCACACTCTCAGCAAGTGATAGCGCATATGGTGGCGCACGTCCGACGTCACGGAGGTGCGCACCCATCTCCTATGAGACTCTCCAGAAGTTGGTCAAGGAGTTGGTGGTCACTTGTAAAGAAGCACTATTAGATAGATGGCACTTGGTAATTAGCCAACAAAGTATTGCTGCTTAACTGATGCGTTTCATCACCGTATAGGTGATTTCCTCAGAGATAAAATTCACAATGACCCTGGTCATCTTTTATGTACACAGCAAATTACAAACAATTAACACATGGTAAAACGTTAACCCTTTGTTCTTCGTGCATGAGCGCTCTGCCCCCATTCTCATAGAGGAATTTTAAATCAATCAACAGAAACCTGTTTCCGATGTTAACATTTCTACATAGAGATATGGTAGAATAAACATAATTCCATTCCAATACATAAATCATAGAAATATAATGGAAATATAATTCTAACCCAATACATATGTCATCCAATCTAAGATGGATATCGATCTCATAACATTTCATCCATCTCTCAAAATAATAAATAAACATAACTGAATATCCTAGATATCCAATCCAATTTTGTCAATTCGAAAGTCATAAACCTATAATATAATAAATTTCTGTACCATCATCAAACTTCAAAGACATTCCTAAAAATCTAACTCATGTAAGTGATCTTATATCAAGCATGAAACAACACATATAAACCAAAATATACTCTTAACTGATTTTTATTTGTTTCATATAATATCATTGATTCAAGTGACTCATTCAGATCTACGGGATACATTGTGTCTAAAAGATAAATCCAGTAAACCTCCTGTTTGCATAATTTCTTATACCTGTCCCCTCCTCTTGCTGTGGGTTTTACAAATTCTAACCCCATAATCGAAACCTTTTCTGGGTTGCTATTGTGTTTTTCGAGAAAATGTCTCGAAACACTGAGATCTTACTCCCTTCAGGATATTTCTCCTGTGTTCATTAAAGCGTAATTTAAATTTCCTTGTAGTGCGTCCTACATAATATAGGTTGCAACTGCACCTTAATAAATAGATCACATAGGATGAGTTACAATTAATGAAACCACGTATATTATATGTTCTGTTAGTCTCCAGATTTTATACTGAGTTTTCCTTGTTCTTAAGATGGCTACAAGGTATACAGCGTGTCCCACCACACTTATATGAGCCATCTGGAATAGATGGAAACCATTTCAAATGTGTTCCTGTCAGGGGACTATCATTTTCAGTAGGGAGTTGTCACCTGTATTCTTAGCTAATGGTCGTGATTTCAAAAAGCCTGGTGCCAACATGTTTTTTTAAATTGTTGGCTTTTTTAAAGACCACTAGTGTTTTTTCTGGTAAGATAGATTTTAAAACCGGATCTTGTTTTAAAATAGAGTAGTTAGAACATAGTATATTCCTTATTGCTGTAGAGGACTCATTATATTTTGAGATGAAAGCCCATTCCATATTTTCATTAATTTTGACCTTTTTCATTATCATTTTCTTGTTGTTAACCTCTGAATTCACTTCCATTCCCAGATCAAGGTGCCTATCATTAGGGTTCAACAGAGTCCCACTATCATTAGTACTATTTCCTCACATGCTTATTGAACAAGCAAAGGAAGATACCCTCTATCAAGGAAATTTTTTGACATTATTTTAGCTTGTTGTAAAAAGACATCTTTGTCTGAGCAATTGCGGCGTAAGCGCATAAATTGTCCCTTCGGTATATTCTTTTTCCATTTGTGATAGTGAGCACTTTTGAAGTGAAGATAATTGTTACAATCTACCTTTTTAAAAAATGTTGAAGTAGAGATATTACCATCTCTAACCGTAAGAGACAAATCCAAAAACTCGATATTAGTTTTGTGATATTTGCAAGTAAATTTAAGGTGATAGTTATTCTGATTCATATAATCTACAAAGGCCCGTGCCCGTGATTCACCCCCTTTCCAAATAAAAAATAAATTGTCTATATAACGGCCATAGATGACGAGGTCCGCCCCGAACTCGCCTGCCCACACGCAGGATTCTTCAAAGGCTCCCACATATAGGTTGGCGTAGCTCGGGGCGAAGCGTGTGCCCATGGCCGTCCCCTTTATCTGCAAATAATAACTCCCATCAAATAAAAAATAATTAACAATCCACATAACTCGAAAGGTTGGCCGTCAATGAGCCAAGACTTAAAATTATGGGACGACCTGGTGGTGACTGTAGTTGTTTATGAATTTTAGGCAAATGGTAATATATTGGTGTAATTGGGTGAGATACGTACAAAAATTCCATTTAACTTTTTGAAATTGTGCCTTCCTCCAAACTTAAATCCAAAAAATCTTTCAATGATTATTTGTATAATTCAAAAATAATGAAAATATGGAATGGGCTTTCATCTCAAAATATAATGAGTCCTCTACAGCAATAAGGAATATACTATGTTCTAACTACTCTATTTTAAAACAAGATCCGGTTTTAAAATCTGTCTTACCAGAAAAAACACTAGTGGTCTTTAAAAAAGCCAACAATTTAAAAAACATGTTAACAATTTTCACCGCACCAAGTTGAACCCCTTATATGTTGAAGAGATCTATATGTCTCATAAGGTGGGGAGGTGCTCCTACACATTGCCAATATACATATTGAAAAAAGGAAAAAAGAAGAAGGGGGGGGAAAGGGAAAATGTGTATATAGGGCACTCTTTTACATAAAAGAGTGCCCTATATACACATTTTCCCTTTCCCCCCCCTTCTTCTTTTTTCCTTTTTTCAAAATTTAAAAAACATGTTGGCACCAAGCTTTTTGAAATCACGACCATTAGCTAAGAATACAGGTGACAACTCCCTACTGAAAAATGATAGTCCCCTGACAGGAACATATTTGAAATTGTTTCCATCTATTCCAGATGGCTCATGTAAGTGTGGTGGGACACGCTGTATAACTTGTAGCCATATTAAGAACAAAGAATACTCAGTAGAAAATCTTGAGACTAACAGAACATATAATATACGTGGTTTCATTAATAGTAACTCTTCCTATGTGATCTGTTTATTAAGGTGCAGTTGCAACCTATATTATGTAGGTCGCACTACAAGAAAACTTAAATTACGCTTTAATGAACACAGGAGAAATATCCTGAAGGGAGTAAGATCCCACAGTGTTTCGAGACATTTTCTCGAAAAACACAATAGCAACCCAGAAAGCCTTTCGATTATGGTGTTAGAATTTGTAAAACCCACAGCAAGAGGAGGGGACAGGTATAAGAGATAATGCAAACAGGAGGTTTACTGGATTTATCTTTTAGACACACTGTATCCCGTAGATCTGAATGAGTCACTTGAACCAAAAGTATATGAAACAAATAATAATCAGTTAAGAGTATATTTTGGTTTATATCTGTTGTTTCATGCTTGATATAAGATCACTTACATGAGTTAGATTTTTAGGATTGTCTTTGAAGTTTGATGATGGTACAGAAATTTATTATATTATAGGCTTATGGATTTCGAATTGACAAAATTGGATTGGATACATAGGATATTCAGTTATGTTTATTTATTATTTTGAGAGATGAATGAAATGTTATGAGATTGATATCCATCATAGATTGGATGACATATGTATTGGGTTAGAATTATATTTCCACTATATTTCTATGATTTATGTATTGGAATGGAACTATGTTTATTCTACCATATCTCTATGTAGAAATGTTAACATCGGAAACAGGTTTCTGTTGATTGATTTAAAATTCCTCTATGAGAATGGGGGCAGAGCACTCATGCACGAAGAACAAAGGGTTAACTTTTCACCATGTGTTAATTGTTTGTAATTTGCTGTGTACATAAAAGATGACCAAGGTCATTGTGAATTTTATCTCTGAGGAAATCACCTATATGGTGATGAAACGCGTCAGCTAAGCAGCAATGCTTTGTTGGCTAATTACCAAGTGCCATCTATCTAATAGTGCTTCTTTAGAAGTGACCACCAACTCCTTGACCAACTTCTGGAGAGTCCCGTAGGAGATTGGTGCGCACCTCTGTGACGTCAGAAGTGCGCCACCACATGCGCTACCGCTTGCTGAGAGTGTGGATCGGACAAGAGCGTTTATCGGAGCTCCGACGGTTTTCTATCTCCACCAACGAGAGGAGGTATATTCCATTTGGGATCCGGACTACACCATCTAGGTACAGGTCTTGTGTATGATGCCAGGGATCTGGTAAGAGACTTTGATATACCTAAAGATCTATATCTGGAGTCCTGTCTCTACGCATGTAGCTGATCCTCCCTCAATATACTGCTGTAAAGCTCCATACCACAGCCTTACGGAATTTGTGAACTTTGTTCCATTGAACATCCACATCTTATAGCGCATATTATATGAAAGAGAAACGGTCATGTAAAGTCGCTGGACTAATATATATCTTTATACATCTTTGATAACAATTTTTGAACATCGTGTAGGTGCACCTACTTTGTTATATGTTCTAATTGGCACTGGTATTATCTAGCATGTGGTTATAATGCAATTACCATTTTTATGTGGTTTTTAGAATGTTTTAATAAATTTACTTTTCTATTGTATACAACGTGCATGAGTGCTTTGTGGCAGACTCGGTAAACCATCGCATATTTTGGTTGCTTGTAGCAAAGGGTTGAAAGTGTTTGCGGAAGAGACAGAGTACTGCGATATTGTCTGTGGTCCGCATAGATATTGGTATTGTTCAACATGGGTGCTAAGCAGACGCTAGAGATGGCCGAGGTACTGCCTAAGGAAGGGCCTATTGGTTCAGCAAGGTTTCTTATGTGTAAGAAATATGGTGCATACGCAACGGCGTATTGCGACACCTGGGTCAAGATGACCAAAGATGTGTTAGGCCTTTCCCAACAATAGGGAGTTTTAATTCAGAGGTACTAAATAATGTAAAAGATATAGTGTGGTTGATTAAGTCAACGAAAGTGAGAAATAACCATAATGATTGTTTGAAATTGTGGCAAATGGAAGGCAACACGTGGCAGAGCAGCGAGTGCACAGCGGAAGTAGGCGTGGTGAAAAGTGCGCGCACAACGGAAGTAGCCGTTGAGAAGCGTGGAGAATTAAGCACAGGCGCGCCCTTACCACCATATGTGGCGGGAGGAGTAAGTACAGCCTTTAGTAGTAACTGAAGTAGTTACTCCTGTAGTTATTCCTGAAGATAGTGAACCGGTGGGTACGTATCCTGTCCGCACAATATCAGGATGGTAAAGTTCCTGTAAGAAATGTTACAATGCATTGTCCTTGGACTAGATCAGAATTACGTTCCATTATGACTGAATTCACAGATCCTAGATCCTAGAAAAGAGTTGGCTAAGTGTCAGAAGTTTGTTAAAGACTTGGGAAATGCACACGAGCCAACCGATAAGGATTGGCGTGTAGTGTTGAGGGCGTGTCTTCCTCCCAATACTAACGTACAACAATTTATTAAAGAATGTTTGTTGGAGAGAGACGACACCTTGACAGATGAGGTTAATCAAGAGAATATAGAACAAATTGTCACACATTTAGCCATCTATTTTCCAGTAGTGGTAAATTTTCAGTATAATTTTCACCATTTAACAGAAAGATAGTGAAACAGCATCAGATTACTTCACTAGAGCTATAGCAGCGATAACACGGTTCACTGGGATATCAACCATAGGTGAGGACCCACATCACAGGGAGGTAGCTGTATGGGTATTAATGGATGGTCTTAGGGAAAATTTAAAAAACAGAGTGCAAACCCCATTACCTATTTGGAGAGGCATCACAGTAGATTATCTTAGGGAGTCTGCTGTGGAGCGTGACAAAAATATTTTTAGAAAGAAGTAAGAGAAGAGTGATAGGTTAATGACGGTAAGTATACAGGCTCTAGAGGAAAAACATACACGATCAACAGCATACAACCCACATAACGGGAAACCTAGAATATTGATATGTTTCAATTGCAATGTAGAAGGACATGTTAGAAGGGATTCTAAAAAGGACAGACACAACCCTAGAGGTGGGACACATAGATACACACAAAGGAGAAACTCACATAGGATAGAAGACTCACAGCTCCCCGCTCACATAATAGCAGCAAATGCTGTGCGGGAAAGCGATAATCAGCGCTAGGAGTCAGGTCATACCTGTAGTCTACAGCCAGTGAGGTTAACTGAGAGTCTGTGAGGAGAACCAACAATGATAGTTGACATAGCTGGTAGGAAACAAACTTTTCTTGTAGATACAGGGGCAGCCAGAACTGTGATAATCTCACCTTTCAATCTACAGGTAACTAGTAAAACTATTCCAGCTATGGGGGTAACAGGATGAGTGTTACATTATCCTTTAACTAGACCCACAGAAGTTACTATCGCGCCTCTGCATACCAAGCATTCGTTTCTCTTGGCTGCAGCAGCTCCTACTAACTTGCTAGGAAGAGATTTGTGATGTAAAATGGGATGCGTCATATACTGTACCCCTGATGGTGTATTCCTAGATATACCAGAGAAGGTTGCGCATGAGGTACAGGATATATTAGACACCCCACAATGGTTAATGTTACATTCTACTGTTATAGAACAAAGTCCATCTCAAGTAAAGGGGATGTTGCTGGAAATACCAGGTTCTCTATGGACCAGAGATGGACAGGACACTGGATTGATGACAAATGTAGCTCCAGTGATGGTAAATCTAAAAGCTGGTAGGATAGCTCCAAAAATCCCACAGTATCCATTAAAACTGGAGGTGAAACAAGGGGTATATCCTAAAAATATATGCAAACAAATATGGCGCTTATACTCTATTAAATCTCAAAAAGAACACAAAAAAGGTAGTCCAAAATATATACGTATTTTTAGAGTCCCAAGAAAAATGTCCTCAATGTTCATATGGTCCCAACAAAATTTGATCCCAAAAGGAGGGTATTATATATCCGGATATTGTTTTCCACCAATGTTCATACATATAAATAAGCAGAAAAAAATCGTGTTATTCTGTATTCATTTATATTCTACTACGATCAAGAAAGCCTTATAATGCCCGTGTAGTATACAAGGTATTTTAATTATCACCATATGTGACCAGAAGTTCCCCACTGAGAAAAATATGCACTTACACAGGAGGATATCTGTGATTCCAAAGATGGTAATGGATTACACTTGTAGATCTTCAATTAAGTCCACATAATTCTTTGAATGTAAGCTCAAAAGAAAAATAAAAGTGCTCCAAATGGTGCATTACCGTAATAAAAATGAATTTATTCTAAGCACAATATAAAAACAAGTAAAAGGTATGATCTGAGTGAAATCGCTGCTGAACCTGATAAGGTTGGACTCTTACCCCATGTGGGATGATCTTGCGCATGTAGGGAAACCTTTTTATCCCTCTCCAGAGGTCGGGTTGCCGGCTGGTTACTGCTGCATACTTCCCAGCACTTGGGTTTGAAATCCTCTCCTCTCAGGAAATCAGCGTGTTCTCTCTCAGTCCTCCTCGTCACCGCCTCTGCCAACGCGTTTCAATTTGAATAAATCTTTATCAAGGCAATATAGTGACACTACAAACGGCAAGGTCTTAAAGCGCTTGTATCCAATCAAAACTTTCCCGATTTGCATATGGTTGTCATGGTAACCCGTCGTGACTCGAGGAAGATATTTTTAAAACAAATCCAAGTATTTCCTTATGTGCTCATGTCCGGATTTCACAAATATAAAATATTTCAAACATACTTCACATAATATACTGCAACATAAAATAAAATAAAACACTCCCCACGTTTTCCATTAATGATCCCATACCTTCATAAGCTATTCTCATAGATCCACGCTTTCTTTCCCTCCTTGAAGAAAACATACCAAGTACTACTTTAATGTATGTACAATGAGGGGAATATGAAAGAGGTTATTTATCTAATTGGACAAAATGTAATATATACATTGAGAAGGTTTATAGGCACAGCCTGATATATCTTAACTTTCCCAATTCCCTTATATTAATCATATTTTTACATTTTGTCACTCAAGTTTTAAGGGTTTGTTCTGATATATCCGGATAGACATGGATCTCTTCAGATTACACTAACCTTGATTACAAAATAGCCATTATACTAAGTACATTGCAACTTATATGTACAACGAGAAAATCCATAACAAGGCAAATATACATAACTTTTCTAATCACCTAATAACCTACTTTGTCATGTCCTTCTATATTCTCTATTACCTCACAAAAACCATTTGATTTCAAAATCCGAATTCAAACCTTTCGGTATCAAAGTGTCCATCAAATATATAAACTTCATTTCCATTCTAGCTAACTCTCCTTTGGATTCTCTTTTTCTCCAATCCCCCCAGACCTTTGTAAACCCACAAAAATATTTGATGGATGAAATGTTGCATTTGTGTTCATTCTTACAATGGAGTGATAAAGAATGTAACTCATATCCTTTTCCGATATTTCTTAGGTGTTCTGCCCAACGCTCTCTTAATCTGCGGCTTGTTCTCCCTATATATTGTTTCTTACATTCACACTCCACCAAATAAATGCAGTTATTTGTATTGCATGTAATAAAATCTTCTATCTTATAGACTGCACCAGGGGTATTAGATTGGACTTCTGTCCATTTGGTGGTCTCAGATTTTACACTCCTGCATACTATGCAGGAACCACATCTAAAAAAACCTTTGGATTTATTGAGTGTTCTTTGGGGTTTGGAGATTACACTCTTTACCAACATATCTTTTAATGTTGGTGCTTTCCTGTATATAAAACCAGGACGTTCATTTATAACTTCTTCCAATTCCCTATCCTTTCTTAAAATGGACCAATGTTTTCTTATTATTCTTTCAACCTGTTTATGGTAAGGATTAAATTTGGTAATAAACGCTATACCTAACTCCTTCTTGTTATTTTCTTTATTGGAGTCCCGATTCAGTTTTGGAATCAGGAGTTTGTCTCTCTCCATATTTTGTACTTTTTCAATAACCAAATCTAGTTTTTGGTTATCATATCCTTTTGCTACAAACTGGTTTTTCAGATTTGAAGCTTGTTGATTATATATCTCTGAGTGCAATTGCGTCTCATTCTCTGGAATTGACCTATGGGGATACTTTCAAGCCACTTCTCGTAGTGGTTGCTATTCATTGGAATAAAGGAGTTCGAATCTCTTGGTTTATTGTAGTTTTTAGTATATAATTTTCCCTCCTCTATATATATATGTAGATCCAAGAAATGTGTCTCTTGCTTACTTATATCAAAAGTTAGATGAATGTTATAAGGATTATTATTAATTGAATCACAAAATTCTGTTAAGGAAGACACATCGCCTTTCCAAATAAAAAGGATATCATCTATGAAACGGTACCATGAGACCAGATTCGCCCCCGCTATGGGGTCCGTCCTAATTAGATGTTCCTCCCACCACCCCATAAACATGTTAGCGTAGCAGGGGGCGAATCTGGTCCCCATGGCCGTTCCTTTAAGTTGCAGAAAGAAACCCTCTGAGTACCAAAAGTAATTATTACTTAGAATGAAAAAAATTCCTTCCAAAATAAATTCTTTTAGTCCCTCCTCCATTTCTGATAAATTTAAATAGTACTCAATGGCCTGTATTCCTTGATTATGATCTATAATCGTATATAGAGAGCTCACATCAGCAGTAATTAATGTGTAGCCCTCTTGCCAAGTAATGGATTTAAGTTTGTTGAGAAGATCCATGGTGTCCTTTAGATACGATGGAATAAATTTCATCAAACTCTGAAGATGGTAATCTATATATTGGGATAGGTTTGAGGTAATAGATTCCGTACCGGCCACAATAGGTCTTCCGGGGGGACAGGTTGGATTTTTGTGGATCTTTGGGAGGGTATAAAAGACTGGGATAGATGAATTCTGAATAATTAAATAATCCTTGATTTCTTTCGATATTATCCCCTTTTCCACATTTAAATCTACCCAGGTTTGTAATTTCTTCAATATTATTCCTGATGGATCTATTTTGAGGACTTCATAGGTGTTTTCATCTCCCAGTTGTCTCATAACTTCCTGATGGTATTGATCTATATTTTGGATAACCACACTACCCCCCTTATCTGCCAGTTTTATAATTATCTTCTTATTTTCTCTCAAATTTTTTAAAGCCTCACGTTCTTTTTTATTCAGGTTTAAAGCCCTTTTAACCCTTTTGATTTTCCTAAGGTCCTCTTTCACCAAGTTTTCAAAAGTTTCCACCCAATGGCCTTTACAATGGGTAGGGAAGAAGGTTGATTTGGATTTAAAAATACTCCTCTCCTTTGCTACCGTTTTCTTTTGGTCATCTCTTTTGAAAAACTTTTTTAATGTCAACTTTCTTACAAATTTTGTTAAATCCACAAAGATCTCAAACTCGTCTAGTTTGTTTGAAGGGGCAAACTTAAGGCCCCTTTGAATAACACTTTCCTCCTCCTCTGTCAATTGATGAGTACTTAAATTATAAATTTTTACTGTTTCCTGATTTGATGATTTTTGATTTTTTACAGTTTTTATCTTTTCTTTTCCTTTCGATTTTCTAACACCCCCCCTTTTCCCCCTCTTTCTTCTATTTAATAATCAAATTTTCCTAAAAAAAATTCCTGATTGTCATCTTTCCTATATTTATTTTTCCCATTCCTCCTATATTCTGTAGGAGGAGTATTCCTCCTATACTCTGTGGGAGGAATGTTATTCCTATTCCATGTTTCTCTTCCTCGTTGATGTCTCCATAAGTTAGGGAATTCAAATCTATCATTTTTACGATCTCTCATATGATCCCTCCTCCTCTCCTGATCATCCGAATACACTCTTTTTCTATATCTGTTGGTTTCTTGTGTCCTATTTTCTTTATAATGATTTCTAAATCTAATTGGAGATCTCAAATCTTTTTTGCTTTGTTTATCCTTATGTTTGTACCTCTGATTATCTCCCTCCCCATGACTAATCTCCTTCCTCTGTTTTCCCCTTGGTTTTATGATATACGGGGGTGTATGATCCTTCCCTACTTCTTTTTTATTTCTCCAGTATTTCTTATGTTTTTTTTCCTTAATAGTTTTTTCTTGTTTTTTAAGTTTATTGCACGACAATTCTTCTAATTCCTTATAATCCTTTAATTCAGAGAAAGGGGAGGTTAGGGATTTTAAAACCTCAATCTCCTGACTGATGATAGCTAAGTCTTTCCTTCTCTCATTCACAATGAGTTCCATTAATGAAAATTAACAATTCTGTATAATCCTATGCCATTTCTCCATAAATTCTTTTAAATCTGTCTTCAATGTGGGACCTTTGATTATTTGTAGGCCTTTGGGGATCATATTCTCTGCTAAATATTTTTCTAAGGTGGCAATCTCCCACCATATCTTACTTTCTTTAATGAGTTTTCTTTCTAAACGGATCATTATACCTTCCAAATCATCCTCAAAATAATCAAAGTTATCACTACCTTCATTTTCATCAAACAAATGTTCTAATGCTAAATGACGGCTATCTCTGTATCTAAACATCTTGTCTGCAGCTGGCTGATCCAAAGATAGGTAAAATATAACCCAAAAATTATTTGCAAAAAATGGATCTGTCTGCGCTGACTAGTATTTTAGCTGCCTCTGTCTGCTAACATACAACCTATCTATGTATGTACAAATGAACTAGACCTAAAAATATATGCAAACAAATATGGCGCTTATACTCTATTAAATCTCAAAAAGAACACAAAAAAGGTAGTCCAAAATATATACATATTTTTAGAGTCCCAAGAAAAATGTCCTCAATGTTCATATGGTCCCAACAAAATTTGATCCCAAAGGGAGGGTATTATATATCCGGATATTGTTTTCCACCAATGTTCATACATATAAATAAGCAGAAAAAAGCACCATTTGGAGCACTTTTATTTTTCTTTTGAGCTTACACTCAAAGAATTATGTGGACTTAATTGAAGATCTACAAGTGTAATCCATTACCATCTTTGGAATCACAGATATCCTCCTGTGTAAGTGCATATTTTTCTCAGTGGGGAACTTCTGGTCACATATGGTGATAATTAAAATACCTTGTATACTACACGGGCATTATAAGGCTTTCTTGATCGTAGTAGAATATAAATGAATACAGAATAACACGATTTTTTTCTGCTTATTTATATGTATGAACATTGGTGGAAAACAATATCTGGATATATAATACCCTCCCTTTGGGATCAAATTTTGTTGGGACCATATGAACATTGAGGACATTTTTCTTGGGACTCTAAAAATACGTATATATTTTGGACTACCTTTTTTGTGTTCTTTTTGAGATTTAATAGAGTATAGGCGCCATATTTGTTTGCATATATTTTTAGGTCTAGTTCATTTGTACATACGTAGATAAAAACTGTAAAAAATCAAAAATCATCAAATCAGGAAACAGTAAAAATTTATAATTTAAGTACTCATCAATTGACAGAGTAGGAGGAAAGTGTTATTCAAAGGGGCCTTAAGTTTGCCCCTTCAAACAAACTAGACGAGTTTGAGATCTTTGTGGATTTAACAAAATTTGTAAGAAAGTTGACATTAAAAAAGTTTTTCAAAAGAGATGACCAAAAGAAAACGGTAGCAAAGGAGAGGAGTATTTTTAAATCCAAATCAACCTTCTTCCCTACCCATTGTAAAGGCCATTGGGTGGAAACTTTTGAAAACTTGGTGAAAGAGGACCTTAGGAAAATCAAAAGGGTTAAAAGGGCTTTAAACCTGAATAAAAAAGAACGTGAGGCTTTAAAAAATTTGAGAGAAAATAAGAAGATAATTATAAAACCGGCAGATAAGGGGGGTAGTGTGGTTATCCAAAATATAGATCAATACCATCAGGAAGTTATGAGACAACTGGGAGATGAAAACACCTATGAAGTCCTCAAAATAGATCCATCAGGAATAATATTGAAGAAATTACAAACCTGGGTAGATTTAAATGTGGAAAAGGGGATAATATCGAAAGAAATCAAGGATTATTTAATTATTCAAAATCCATCTATCCCAGTCTTTTATACCCTCCCAAAGATCCACAAAAATCCAACCTGTCCCCCCGGAAGACCTATTGTGGCCGGTACGGAATCTATTACCTCAAACCTATCCCAATATATAGATTACCATCTTCAGAGTTTGATGAAATTTATTCCATCGTATCTAAAGGACACCATGGATCTTCTCAACAAACTTAAATCCATTACTTGGCAAGAGGGCTACACATTAATTACTGCTGATGTGAGCTCTCTATATACGATTATAGATCATAATCAAGGAATACAGGCCATTGAGTACTATTTAAATTTATCAGAAATGGAGGAGGGACTAAAAGAATTTATTTTGGAAGGAATTTTTTTCATTCTAAGTAATAATTACTTTTGGTACTCAGAGGGTTTCTTTCTGCAACTTAAAGGAACGGCCATGGGGACCAGATTCGCCCCCTGCTACGCTAACATGTTTATGGGGTGGTGGGAGGAACATCTAATTAGGACGGACCCCATAGCGGGGGCGAATCTGGTCTCATGGTACCGTTTCATAGATGATATCCTTTTTATTTGGAAAGGCGATGTGTCTTCCTTAACAGAATTTTGTGATTCAATTAATAATAATCCTTATAACATTCATCTAACTTTTGATATAAGTAAGCAAGAGACACATTTCTTGGATCTACATATATATATAGAGGAGGGAAAATTATATACTAAAAACTACAATAAACCAAGAGATTCGAACTCCTTTATTCCAATGAATAGCAACCACTACGAGAAGTGGCTTGAAAGTATCCCCATAGGTCAATTCCAGAGAATGAGACGCAATTGCACTCAGAGATATATAATCAACAAGCTTCAAATCTGAAAAACCAGTTTGTAGCAAAAGGATATGATAACCAAAAACTAGATTTGGTTATTGAAAAAGTACAAAATATGGAGAGAGACAAACTCCTGATTCCAAAACTGAATCGGGACTCCAATAAAGAAAATAACAAGAAGGAGTTAGGTATAGCGTTTATTACCAAATTTAATCCTTACCATAAACAGGTTGAAAGAATAATAAGAAAACATTGGTCCATTTTAAGAAAGGATAGGGAATTGGAAGAAGTTATAAATGAACGTCCTGGTTTTATATACAGGAAAGCACCAACATTAAAAGATATGTTGGTAAAGAGTGTAATCTCCAAACCCCAAAGAACACTCAATAAATCCAAAGGTTTTTTTAGATGTGGTTCCTGCATAGTATGCAGGAGTGTAAAATCTGAGACCACCAAATGGACAGAAGTCCAATCTAATACCCCTGGTGCAGTCTATAAGATAGAAGATTTTATTACATGCAATACAAATAACTGCATTTATTTGGTGGAGTGTGAATGTAAGAAACAATATATAGGGAGAACAAGCCGCAGATTAAGAGAGCGTTGGGCAGAACACCTAAGAAATATCGGAAAAGGATATGAGTTACATTCTTTATCACTCCATTGTAAGAATGAACACAAATGCAACATTTCTTCCATCAAATATTTTTGTGGGTTTACAAAGGTCTGGGGGGATTGGAGAAAAAGAGAATCCAAAGGAGAGTTAGCTAGAATGGAAATGAAGTTTATATATTTGATGGACACTTTGATACCGAAAGGTTTGAATTCGGATTTTGAAATCAAATGGTTTTTGTGAGGTAATAGAGAATATAGAAGGACATGACAAAGTAGGTTATTAGGTGATTAGAAAAGTTATGTATATTTGCCTTGTTATGGATTTTCTCGTTGTACATATAAGTTGCAATGTACTTAGTATAATGGCTATTTTGTAATCAAGGTTAGTGTAATTTGAAATGATCCATGTCTATCCGGATATATCAGAACAAACCCTTAAAACTTGAGTGACAAAATGTAAAAATATGATTAATATAAGGGAATTGGGAAAGTTAAGATATATCAGGCTGTGCCTATAAACCCTTCTCAATGTATATATTACATTTTGTCCAATTAGATAAATAACCTCTTTCATATTCCCCTCATTGTACATACATTGAAGTAGTACTTGGTATGTTTTCTTCAAGGAGA